>NC_060119.1:253108164-254358164 GCF_021461395.2 Schistocerca americana | reverse complement strand
CATCATCCACGAAAAGCCGCATGGAACTTCCGACACTATCTACTAGGTCATTTATATATATTGTGATAAGCATTGGTCCCATAACACTCCCCTGTGGCACGCCAGAGGATACTTTAACGTCTGTAGACGTCTCTCCATTGAGAACAACATGCTGTGTTCTGTTTGCTAAAAACTCTTCAATCCAGCCACACAGCTGGTCTGATATTCCTTAGGCTCCTACTTTGTTTATCAGGCGACAGTGCGGAACTGTATCGAGCGCCTTCCGGAAGTCAAGGAAAATGGCATCTACCTGGGAGCCTGTATCTAATATTTTCTGGGTGCCATGAACCAATAAAGCGAGCTAGGTCTCACACTATCGCTGTTTCGGAATCCATGTTGATTCCTACAGAGTAGATTCTGGGTTTCCAGAAATGACATGATACGCGAGCAAAAAACATGTTCCAAAATTCTACAACAGATAGATGTCAGAGATATAGGCCTATAATTTTCCGCATCTGCTCGACGACCCTTCTTGAAAACTGGAACTACCTGTGCTCTTCTTTTCCAATCATTTGGAACCTTCTGTTCCTCTAGAGACTTGCGGTAAACGGCTGTTAGAAGGTGGGCAAGTTCTTTCGCGTACTCTGTGTAGAATCGAACTGGTATCCCGTCAGGTCCAGTGGACTTTCCTCTGTTGAGTGATTTCAGTTGCTTTTCTTTTCCTTGGACACTTATTTCTATGTCAGCCATTTTTTCGTTTGTGCGAGGATTTAGAGAAGGAACTGCAGTGCGGTCTTCCTCTGTGAAACAGCTTTGGAAAAAGGTGTTTAGTATTTCAGCTTTACGGTGTCATCCTCTGTTTCAGTGCCATCATCATCCCAGACTGTCTGGATATGCTGTTTTGAGCCACTTACTGATTTAACGTAACACCAGAACTTCCTAGGATTTTCTGTCAAGTCGGTATATAGAATTTTACTTTCGAATTCACTGAACGCTTCACGAATAGCTCTCCTTACGCTACTTTGACATCGTTTAGCTTCTGTTTGTCTGAGAGGTTTTGGCTGCCTTTAAACTTGCAGTGAAGCTCTCTTTGCTTTCGCAGTAGTTTCCTAACTTTGTTGTTGAACCACGGTGAGTTTTTCCCGTCCCTCACAGTTTTACTCGGCACGTACCTGTCTAAAACGCATTTTGCCATTGCCTTGAACTTTTTCCATAAACATTGAACATTGTCAGTGTCGGAACAGAAATTTTCGTTTTGATCTGCTAGGTAGTCTGAAATCTGCCTTCTATTACTCTTGCTAAACAGGTAAACCTTCCTCCGTTTTTTATGTTCCTATTTACTTCCATATTCAGGGATGCTGCAACGGCCTTATGATCACTGATTCCCGCATGTCCTGCCCCGCACCCTTTGAGGCTGTTGCCCTTTCTGTACTTGCTCGAGGCCATCTAACCTAAAAAACCGCCCAGTCCACGCCACACACAATATCTACATCTGCCACAGACTTGTTTTGACGCTGACCACAGAAGGCTATGTCAGTGTTGCCCAGTTTCTGCAGGAGGCGGATATCCAGTTATAAATCAGACAAAAAGGTTCCAGAGCAGGAAGTTGTGCTATGTGCACTGTGTTGAGTATCTGAATGTGCAGAGTGTACAATGAAGTTTACCTGGAATTAATGTAATTTCTAATGCCTATGGTCTGAGGCGTCTTGTCACGGTCCGCGCGGCTCCCGCCGTTGGAGGTTCGAGTCCTCCCTCAGGCATGGGTGTGTGTGTTGTCCTTAGCGTAAGTTAGTTTAAGTTACATTAAGTAGTGCGTAAGCTTAGGGACCGATGACCTCAGCAGTTTGGTCACATAAGACCTTACCACAAATTTCCAATTTATTTCTAATGCTTATGGCCGGCCACTGTGGTCGAGCGGTTCTAGGCGCTTCAGTCCAGAACAGCGCTGCTGCTACGGTCGCAGGTTCGAATCCTGCCTCGGGCATGGATGTGTTTGATGTCCTTAGGTTAGTTAGGTTTAAATAATTCTAAGTCTAGGGGACGGATGAACTCAGATGTTAAGTCCCATAGTGCTTAGAGCCATTTGAACCATTTATCTGATGCCAATGCTGTATCTGTGATATTGTTTACCAAATTTGCTTACTCATTTCTCTGGATAGATGGTTAATGCCAAAGGCCAATAGAGAAAGGGGGGCTTCATTGTGGGTCTTCATTTGACCAACTGGTCGAATCGTGAATATCCAAATTTATAGGGCGTTCAGATGTGACAGTGGCCCGATTTTGGACCACTTGGGAACGTGAGGGCAGGCCCTAGAGGCTCTGGTCAGCTACGTCTGACCACCACAAGCGATCGCCGTGATGAACACTAAGCATATCGAAATCCCTTCACATCTGAAGCTGTCATCCGAGAACAAGAAATGGACTCCCCGCAACATTCTCTGTGATCCCGCACCGCTGATCAGAGACTAGTAGCAGGCACA
Organism: Schistocerca americana; assembly: GCF_021461395.2. NCBI lineage: Eukaryota > Metazoa > Arthropoda > Insecta > Orthoptera > Acrididae > Schistocerca > Schistocerca americana. The sequence continues at coordinate 254,355,705 of NC_060119.1, read as the reverse complement.
CGAGAGTATGTACACTGGTGTTAACGCCACAGCACAAATGACTGCCTCTTGAATGATCCCATGACTAGGGAAGCCTGGACTTCAGATGAACGACGTCGCACTGCGTTCAGTGATGAAATGTGGTCCTGCACTATCCCGAATGACCATCGCCTGCGAGTATGGCCGCAAGGTAGCGAAATAACATTCTTCCAATGTTTGAAGATGCACAGCAGTTTCTCCTGGAAGCGTGGTGTGGGGAGTCAGCAGATGTGGCTTCAGGTCATAACTAGCAGCGATTGAGAATTTTCTGACTGCATACCGGTATGTCAGAGGCTCCCTGCATCGCCATATATTGCCTCTCATGCGACGGTATCTGGTGCCATTTGTCACGTGTCTCCTATGAACTATCCGTCTGATTCTCCCGTGTGGGCAACAATCGTATCAGGCATCCCGGCCAGATGGGATGCAACGTCGTGCAGACAAGTGAGCTCATACTGCCAAGATTGTAACCACTGAAATAGGAACACACACGCTCACAACCTGTGAAGTTTCATATCGTTCCCGCCCCTTCTGAGTGTTTCACTTTTCTGTTCAAATGGCTCTGAGCACTATTGGACTTAACTTCTGAGGTCATCAGTCCCCTAGGACTTAGAACCCTAAGGACATCACACACATCCATTCCCGAGGCAGGATTCGGACCTGCAACCGTAGCGGTCGCGCAGTTCCAGACCGAAGCGCCTAGAACCGCTCGGCCACTCTGGCCGGCTCACTTTTCTGTCAGGCAGTGCATTGTATGACGTGCGTTCGAAAATTAATGGGAACTTTTGTATTTTTGGAAAAAATTAATTTATTCTTCTACATCAGTGTTATCCCTTTCTCGTCCACAGCTCGTGGTCGTGCGGTAGCGTTCTCGCTTCCCGCGCCCGGGTTCCCGGGTTCGATTCCCGGCGGGGTCGGGGATTTTCTCTGCCTCGTGATGACTGGGTGTTGTGTGCTGTCCTTAGGTTAGTTAGGCGTAAGTAGTTCTAAGTTCTAGGGGACTGATGACCATAGATGTTAAGTCCCATAGTTATCAGAGCCATTTGAATATCCCTTTCTCCAGCGTTATCCAACATACTTAAGCCAGCGCTTCTACCGACTCCAGAAACACTTCTGGTACTCGAGGTTCGATATAACTTTTGCCTCACTCAGCGATACTTTTTTAATCTAAGCTTGCAAAACGACTTGGCTCTAAGCTTTTCTTTATTTTTGTACCTTAAACAAGTCACATCTGGCGATTATGGAGGCCAGGGCATTATTATACAGTACTGTTTTTGGTCCAAAACGCGCGAACAAGCAACGAATTGTGACCAGGTCCACAGTCATAGTGCAAAATTCATCAACTATTTCACCACAAATCCAGGGTTGTTTTACATTTTGATTTGCGCAAACGGCGTGGATCTTTTAGGTGCAATACTACTCGTTATTGACTGTGTTTTAAGAACTAATGGTGCACTATGCCACTGAAATACGTTAGAGAACACACTGAACATGACGTTCACATATGACCGCATGTGTCGAGCTTTTTTCAGTCTTGGCGATCCGGACTATTTGCATTGGGACGATTGATACTTAATTTCGACGTCATATGAGTAAACCTATGTTTCACCATCTTTCATGACATGTTAAGTAGTCTTTTAGACTTCATCCAGTGACTCTTGAGCAGCTTGCATTAGCCGATGTTTTTTTTCGAAATTCAACAATTTTGGAACAGATTTTGCTTTCTCATGTTTCATACTTAAAACACACAAGAAATGATGGAACTGGTATGCCAACATCAATGACATCCCCGATTGTAGTTCAACGATCGTTCAGAATAATTTCTTAATCATTTTTAAATGAAGAATAAAAACAGGCAATCAGTTGCACAAATTTTATTGCATTTACCTGGCTTCTATACCGACTAAGGGTATCTTCTATTAGAATAAGGTTTAGTTACATAGGTTGAAATTGCACGGAGATATAACAAAACCATATGAGCTGGAGTGCTCCAGTCAAATAAGTAAAAGTTATCTTGCAAAGCCATTATTAAAACCACAAGCATAACAAGCCTCTAGGGCAGTTATCTGTCCCACATTTACAGGATAACTGATACCAGTAGTAGTGGCTTGCTAAGCTTGTGGTTTTAATGTTGGCTTTACAAAATATTTTTTACTTATTTGACTCGAGCACTTGAGCCCCCTAATGTGGTTTTATTACCTCTCCGTGCAATGTGAACTCATGTAACTATAGCTTATTCTGATGAAGGTACTCCTAGTCGCTATCGAAACCATGTGCCCACTAGACCACAGGGCACCTGCTGAACCCAGTTGACTGAAATGCTGATCATTTCTGTAGAACATAGTGCAGTACATGTCCTGTGAATTTAAATATTCTAGCTCTTGTCGTTTAGAGTTTTCTGCTTTTCTGAACATGAGTGTATTTCTAAAACTTATGCCGTTCTTACTGAAAAATTTAATGCAAATTCTCTGATCCATTCTTATACAAATCAAATAATCGCCGATGCTAACAAAAAACTGGCAACCTCTTCTACTGTTAACAACATATAATATCCCGCACGGCTAACAGTGCGGAGATACTTTTCAGACATGTATACCAACATAACTACGAAAAAATCGCGCCAACAAAATTCAAATTCTGTTTTTTGAAAACATACAGTAGTCACCCCCTTACTAGAGCAAAAAGTCCCTTGGGAGTGCTGTAGATGACGCAGAACTCATGTGACCCTGCACTGCTGACATGTCATGGTAGTGAAGTGCTGTCGGTAGATGTGGAGACGCTACAGAATGGCAGAAAGGAGCTATTGTGTTTGGATGAGGCCATGACCCGATATGTTGGTGTATCATCGTGCGCTGTCCAGTGGGTCTACAAGTAATGGTGTACCATTCGCATCTCACGGAAAACGCCCTAAGGACAAAGACTGTAAAAAAAATTCTAGCCTACAGGGATTTGAGACTAGAGTCATGCCTAGTCAATGACAATCGGTTCCAAACCCTACAGGAATTGCTTCTGTCAATGAACTCTCAACCAGGACCTTTCCTTTCGCGGGCAAGTGCTCTACCAACTGAGCTACCCAAGCACGACCCACGCCCCGTCCTCACAGCTTTACTTCTGCCTATATCTCGTCTCCTACCTTCCAAACTTTACAGAAGCTCTCCTGCGAACCACGCAGAACAGGAGAGCTTCTTTAAAGTTTGGTAGGTAGGATACGAGATATTGGCAGAAGTAAAGCTGTGAGGAGGGGGCGTGAGTCGTGCTTGGGTAGCTCAGTTGGTAGAGCACTTGCCCGCGAAAGGCAAAGGTCTGGAGTTCGAGTCTCGGTCCGGCACAGAGTTTTAATCTGCCAGAAAGTTTCATATCAGCGCACACTTCGCTGCAGAGTGAAAATCTCATTCTGGGAATAGTCAACCAGTTTCCGAGCAAGCATTGCAAAACGAGCTGCGTTCATTGGACATTTGGAGCCAGCTACCTAGCTAAAGACGATTGCTCACAGCAGTACAGAAAGCTGCACGCTTCCAGTGGGCTAAGCAATACAAAAAAAGGACAGAATAGCTGACTGGAGGTGTATTGTGAGCTTCGACGAGTCGTGATTTTGCCTCTTTGTTGCGTCGATTGCAACGAAAAGTTAATTGCGGAAACAACGCCGTAGGGTGTGTCTAAACCGTATCTTCGTAACATCCTTTCTTCCTGAAGCGTTAGTCGCGCAAGGTATGCAGGAGAGCTTCGATGAAGTTTGTAAGGTTGGAGAAGAGGTATCGGTGTAAGTAAAGCTCTGAGGACAGAGCTCACTCGCTGGTGCACTTGCCTGCAAAAGGCAAAGGTCCTAGGTTCGAGTCCCAGTCTAGCAACAGTTTTAATCTGCCAGGATGTTTCAAATCACCACGGCTTCCACTACAGAATGAAACTTCATTCTGCCCTAGCATTAAATCAAATAATAAAAATATCCGATTACGTTTATTCCTGCATTTTTGCCAGCAGTCATCCTTTCACGTCATCCAGTGTTCGATTACGTTATACGCTAATACACTGCAATGATATTACGACACTATCGCTTCTCCCCAAACATTCATGATGTAGTGAAAGTTGGTCCATCTAGTTGATAAATTTTGTTTTCGTTTGCAATTTTTTTGTGACACATGAGGAACTTAGTTATGAAAACGACATTTGGTTTCCTAAAAGCATTGCAGGTAATATTACTCATCTGCTTTTTAAACCTTCGCTAATAATTGTAGGTGTCTTGATTAAATTACAAACTCTTCCACAGTGTCCCATGTTAAGCTCGACTGTTTCCTTAGTTATTTTAGAGAAGTGTAGGTTCCACACTCTCTCTTCTCTCATCGTGAAACAACTCGAAGGCCTCATCCGTTGGGGAAGCAAATCACACCCGATTAGGTGGCTGAACCTTCCACTCGAAGTCTTCTAGTCAACAATGTCATATGTCGCCTTCTTTCTTCATTGTCTGCTTATGGCAGTAGCACTATTGAAAGAACGCTGTTGTCTAATTTTGACACTGAAGTCTTACTCAAGCCCTTAATCACCAGCGGCTCATGTACCGTCAATGTTCTCATTATGGATTATGAGAAGCATTAAAATACACCCTCCTACTCCTAACGCCACGATGGACTAAACAGTTCGACGTGTCACGTGCCTGGTATGTTGTCGGATCTTGTACTGGCCAGCTTCATTACAGTCGAGGGCAACATCTGCAGGACATGCAATATGAACGCATTTCATTATAGTCAGGTCGTGTTTTCACGATGTGTGGGTCACTGTGTCTCTGAGGTAGGGCCGGCCTTGCACGTTTCACGTGTCACCTTTCCAATTCCATACCGTATCTCGGCACAGGTTAACAACCGCTGTCATGGTTTATAATGCGCAAATCGATGTCTTTGTGATAGAGACGTCGTCGAGTACTGCGAACTACAAGTATTACTTTGGATAGGCGGACCACAGTAACGTAAATCATTCGCCAATTCAGTATTTGACAAGAACAAGAAGAACAACAAGAAATTACTAGCCATACCACACAGAACAGTTCTTGACTAGGGGTAAACAGTGTAGTTTGGCGTAGGCGCACCACAATTGAACCCTTGAAACCTGGAGTTGCAGCACAAGTTGGTACATGCTGACAGTTGCGGGGATGTCATTATGTAGGGGATGTTGATATGGGATGAAATCATCTCTCACAGGCGAATGATGCAGAAAAACATTTTCCGAGCGAGTGGTTAGAGCTGTTAGTCTGTAGCAACCTCTAGGCGATCTATTATTGTCTTTAGCAAGATACTGCACCATCCCATTTCTCCTGAAACGAGTCAGAATGATTTGAGGAACGTCCCACCAAGGTGGTTGTACTCACATGGCTCTCCATATCCCAAAGTCTCAGTCCTACTGGCGTGTTATTGAGAGTGATATGTGTGTCTCCATCAGCTCTGACCTGTCTCTCATAGTTGTGGGTAGCGTCTGAGTGGTCTTGAGTTAGGACAGAAACGCAGCTCCAATTTCTCCATACAAAAATTTGATATGGTTTCCTCACAGGCGTCCCTCTGAAAGTAAGTCGACGTGAGACAATTTTTAAGGAGATCTGTCACACTCTTTACGAAAATTCTTTCCAACTGTGACAGACAGCGATATAGCGCCATATCATTTCTCTTGGACTCAATCTGAAGAATATTATTTTTTCTCCAAAATCACCTGAATCTTGGTTATAAATGTCAATTTTTCTTATATAAATGGTTGCAATAAAGTGGCCAATCCTTTGGCAGTCTCACTGATCGCAGTTGTAGCGATTTTATACATGGAAAAATTTGGAGAATCAGCCCTTCAGACGGAAACGAACAAAGCCTCATGTTAGTTTTGGTATACTGATGATACTTTTGTCATACGGACTCATGGAGAAAAAGTAATCTCAGAATATCTAAATTTTCTGAGTGATATTAATTCTGAAATAAAGTTCACTATATAAAAAGGGGAAGGAGGTCTAGTTTCATTTTTGATGAAGTTAGACAAGTTGACGGAATTTTGGGGCAAAAGTTCTACAGAAAACTCACCCACACAGACAGACATTCAAAAAAATTCCCATCGCCATTCCAAACAGAAAAGACGACTGATCCATACGTTAGCGCATCAGGCTGAAGGAATCTGTAAACCACAGTACATGGAGGAGAAGCTCAATAATTTAAGAGCTGCTTTCAGAAGAAACACCATGACTAGATAAAATACCTTGCGCATGTTCAAGGTGGTGCATGATTTGGGTTTTGGGACTATTACGGAGAAGGGATGGATGAAAGACGGGCTGCAGACAGAAATGAGCAATAGGCGATGAGGGTTTTTGGGACTGTTCTGAAAAGAATCTGGGATAAAAAAGATGAGGAGGGCGACCCCAAAAGAAGCTCTTGGGATGGGAGGGATAAAAATGGAGAAAGAGAACCTGTGCAATGGAGAGGAAAAATTATATCAGTTGAAGCTGGAAAGATGAGTAAATCCCTCAGCGAATTGTGTGGGCACGTAGAGGGCAGTGTTTAAAGTTACATTCCCGAAGGATTTAGAGACTCTTTACGTTTAAAATTAGATATTTTGGTATAAGCATGGCAGAATACTGTAGCTAACAATCTTGGATGAAACTGTAGTTTGATTGGCGTCAGGTCTTCGGGAAGTGTAGGAAATTCGGAAGAATTCAGTATGGGGGAGGAGGACCAGAAATTACTTAGGATACTAATTAACAGTTTCATACAGGATTCGACTGGGGGAAGACTGATAGATGTAGGAAGTGAAAAGCATTGGATTCGATGATTTGTCAGAAGCCAAAACCCAGGCGACGTTGTTAGAATAGGAGAGAAGTTGGCTTAAGGCTTTGGAGATGGAGAGTATGGACGAGGGATGCAACTTCGATGTTTGATCAACAAAACAGTGAAGTAGCCGCGAGGGAAGGAGGGAAGAAATGAAATTTCGTGGGTTCGAAGGGTATGTGATGTTATTTCGATGATTACAAAATCGAGTCACATTTGCAAAGCAGTTGACAGTATGAGGCCACTTGTCAGTAAAACGTTGCATCCCCTCTAGCCTAGAAACAAGCACTGATTCGGTTGGGAAGGATTGCATAAATCCGTTGTATCCTCTTCCGAGGTAAGCTGCCCAGAACTGTTGTAACTGGTCCTTGATAATCCCTGGGACGGAGTTGACTTTCAATCTCATCCATCACAAATTCTATTGGGGTCAGTACAGGGATCTTGCTGGTCATTAGAGCTTCTCAACATCACGTAGACAGTTCATAGACACACGTGTCAAGCCTGGATGTGCATTGTCCTGCAGAAAACAGGCACCACATCACTGTTGCGTGAGAGGTAACATTAATGGGCGCAGCAAGTCTGTGTCTTACGACTGTGGCCTCATGGTTCCCTTAATCACTTCCAGCCATGTCATGAAGTCATAACCGATGGATTCCCATAGCATGGCACAAGGAGTAGCACCTCTTAACCACTCCAGAACATTGGAATAAAGAGACCTCTCCCTGAGACCTGTTAGTCAAGGAAGGCAGGGTTCGGTTAAGATTGTGGACGGAGCCATAATCAGTTACTATTGGTTGGCTTTTATTTGAATCACACACAATTTATTTAAAATCAACAACAAATTAAATTAATGACAATAATTTAAGAATCGTTTCACGGCTGAAGGCCTTAATGGAATTGTTTAAACTTGTTGTAACTTACAATTACAGTTATTAAGATACACAAGACAAATCACCAAGATCTTAAAGCTCACTTCTAAAATAGAATTACCAGATTAGGATTTTGAAACAAGTAACCATGCTCACTGCTGAAGGCCTTAATGGCAATAAATTATGAATTGTTTCACGGCCGAAGGCCTTAAACGCCAAGAATGGCAATTATTAAAAAATTTAACCAACATACATAAAATACAGACACAGCAAATAATGTTTTGAAAACTAGCCAATGTGGCCGTAATTAGAATATTAAGGCAAGTAACCATAGTCACGGCTGACGGTCTTTAACACCAAGAATGGCAATTATTAAAAAAATTTAACAACATACAACAAAACAGCAAATATAATAACAAAGGTTAATTCAAAAGGACAAGCAACTGATCACCAAGCAGGTGAGACAAATAATGGTAACTCGGTAATACAATAATAAAATAATAACACAATAAAAAACATAAGGGCCAGCCACAGATGGTGCTCCAGGAATCGGCCTCTGAGTAGGTCAGGCCAAAAACCCTTCCGCGAGCGATGAGAAAGGCAGCCAAGAGTTGTGCATTCACACCACAAGATGGTAACTCAGACTAGTGGCAGTCTAACGAGTGACTAATGATAATCTTGGTGAGGCTACCTGACGTCCAGTAAACCAAATGCAAAGATGTAAAAATACGGCAAAGCCAGAACCGGCGGTCTGGACTCCGCCCGCAGAATACTGTGCTTAGAGCTCCCGCAATAAGAAAGGAATCACTACCACCAAGATAGAAGAATCGCCAACCAACCTAAAATCAAGAAAGCTGTCAAAACTACAGGCCTTACCGGACAGCAGCGGCAAGGCGAGGAAACGTGCACTGCCGTTACATACACTGACCCCCAGGGCAGGTAACAGGAGCGTTAGCGGCCACCAGGCAGGAAAATACCGCTGGTTGAACTTAACAACTGTAACAAGCTGAAGGCAGTAAGTAGTAATTATAACCCCAGGAAAGCTAATCTTATCCGTCTTCCCCAAGCACTCCACTCGCTGCCCTTTGCCTCGGCGACACTACGAGCAGCAACACGAACCCAAGTCACTGGAGAAAGGCGAGATTTCACGATGGAGGAGGTTTGTCTACTCGAACTGCCGAACTGGATTAGCCGAGGGGTCTAAGGCGTTGCAGTAATGGACTGTGCGGTTGATCCCGGCGGAGGTTCGAGTCCTCCCTCGGGCATGTGTGTGTGTGTGTTTGTCCTTAGGATAATTTAGGTAAAGTAGTGTGTAAACTTAGGGACTGATGACCTTAGCAGTTAAGTCCCATAAGATTTCACATACATTTGAACATTTTCTACTCGAATCGAAATGCACTCAACTTAAAACTTGCAGGATCCGGTTTCGACGAGGTCATGCACCCTCGTGACCACAGCTCTTCGATCTGGCAGTCCACGCGCGCCGCCAGTGGTTCCGGCAAGTTCGCGCTCTGCGTGGACCTGGATCCTCCTGAGACCCCAACCGAACTGCACACTGACACGACGGGGAAGAACAACGACGTCACCCCAAAGATAGGGCCACAGTTACTACATATCGACAACCGCCGCTACTGTCACTAGCGGACAGGCAACGCGTGCGAAACCAAGTGGCACCCGTCAACACAAGAAGAAGACAACCGCAACCATGTCAATTAAACGATACAGTCTGGCCTCGAGCAGAGGATGGAAACCTACAACAGCACCAACGCGAGCCAGAGCATGGCTCACCCTCAAGTCCGCTGCCATACTTGCTGATGATGGTCATCCAGAGTAGTGCAGAACCATTATTTATCGTTGAATATAACGCGACACCATTCATCAGCAGTCCGTGCTTCCTGCTCACAGAGCTGCTGAGCTTCTCCAAATGCAACCGTTTATGTTATGTTGATAACACCAGCCGACACAAATTCCCTAATCTGGCTGCAGCTAGTCTCCAATCAATGGTGCAAGATGACACAAATGTTGAAGGGAGTCCATTACTTGTTCCCAGACGACAGGCACAGATGTGAAGGAGTTACAATGTGCTTGTTGAACAATACGGTGATCCTCTGTTGTGATGATCAAACACGATCAATTGGAACCTCAACAATGAGTGTACCTGCCCTTACATTCTAAAGCAGTCCAACACCAAGTTGCTGTCATATTTGAATGGACAATAAATCTAAATATTGCACTATTTGACCAGCCAGCCAAATGGAGACCCACAATACCCTTTCAGAGTCTGTCAGATATTGATGATACTGTCTCAAGAAGTGCGTGGAATCTGGATCTCCTTTACAGGAAGACTGCACTGTAGTTCCTTATCTAGATTGTCGCACAGAAGACAAAATGGTAGATATCGAAATAGATGACAGAGGGCTAGAAAAACAATTAAAATTGCTCCAAAGAGGAAAGGACGCTGGACCTGATGGGATACCAATTCCATTTTACACAGAGTACGCGAAGGAACTTGCCCCCTTCTTACAGCGGTGTACCGTAGGTCTCTAGAAGAGCGTAGCTTTCCAAAAGATTGGAAAAGAGCACAGGCCATCACCGTTTTCAAGAAGGGATGTCGAACAGAAGTGCAGAACTATAGACCTATATCTCTAACGTCGATAAGTTGTAGAATTTTGGAACACGTATTATGCTCGAATAAAATGACTTTTCTGGAGACTACAAATCTACTCTGTAGGAATCAGCATGGGCTTCGAAAAAAACGATCGTGTGAAACCGAACTCGCGCTATTCGTCCACGAGACTCAGAGGGCCATACACACGGGTTCTCAGGTAGATGCCGTGTCTCTTGACCTCCGCAGGGCGTTTGATGCAGTTCCGCACAGTTGTTTAGTGAACAAAGTAAGGCCATATGGACTATCAGACCAACTGTGTGATTGGATTGAAGAGTTCCTAGATAACAAAACGCAGCATGTCATTCTCAATGGAGAGAAGTCTCCCGAAGTAAGAGAGATTTCAGCTGTGCCACAGAGGAGTGTCGTAGGACCGTTGCTATTCACAATATATGTAAATGACCTTGTGGATAACATCGAGGGTTCACTGAGGCTTTTTGCGGATGATGCTGTGGTATATCGAGAGGTTGTGACAATGGAAAATTGTACTGAAATGCAGGAGGATCTGCTACGAATTGACGCATGGTGCAGGGAATGGCAATTGAATCTCAATGTCGACAAGTGTAATGTGCTGTGAATATATAGAAAGAATGATCCGGTATCATTTAGCTGCAATATGGCAGGTCAGCAGCTGGAAGCAGTTAATTCCATAAATTATCAGGGAATAGGCATTAGGAGTGATTTAAAATGGTTCAAAAATGGCTCAAAGGGCTCTGAGCACTATGGGACTTAACATCTGAGGTCATCAGCCCCTAGAACTTAGAACTACTAAAACCTAACTAACCTAAGGACATCACACACATCCATGCCCGAGGCGGATTCGAACCTGCGGCCGTAGCGGTCGCGCGGTTCCAGACTGAAGCGCCTAGGACCGCTCGGCCACACCGGCCGGCTATTTAAAATGGAATGACCATTTAAATTAATCGTCGGTAAAGCAGATACCAGACTGAGATTAATTGGAAGAATCCTAAGGAAATGCAGTCCGAAAACAAAGGAAGTAGGTTACAGTACGCTTGTTCGCCCACTGCTTGAATACTGCTCACTGGTGTGGGATCCGTACATGATAGGGTTGATGGAAGAGAGAGAGAAGATCCAACGAAGAGCAGCGCGCTTCGTTACAGGATCATTTAGTGAAACTTCCTGGCAGATTAAAAATGTGTGCCGGACCGAGACTCGAACTCGGTTCCTTTGCCTTTCGCGGGCAAGTGCTCTACCAACTGAGCTACCCAAGCGCGACTCACTCCCCATCCTCACAGCTTTACTTCTGCCAGTACCTCGTCTCCTACCTTCCAAACTTTACAGAAGCTCTCCTGCGAACCTTGCAGTTCGAGTCTCGGCCCGGCACACAGTTTTAATTTGAAGGAAGTTTCATATCAGTGCACACTCCGCTGCAGAGTGAAAATCTCATTCAGGATCATTTAGCGATCGCGAAAGCATTACGGAGACGATAGATAAACTCCAGTGGAAGACTCTGCAAGAGAGACGCTCAGTAGCTCGGTAGGGGATTTTGTTGAAGTTTCGAGAACATACCTTCACCGACGAGTCAAGCAGTATATTGCTCCCTCCTACGTATATCTCGCGAAGAGACCATGAGGATAAAATCAGAGGCATGCCGACAACCTTTCTTTCCACAATCAATACGAGACTGGAATAGAAGGGAGAACCGATAGAGGTACTCAAGGTACCCTCCGCCACACACCGTCAGGTGGCTTGCGTAGTATTGATGTAGATGTAGGTGTAGATGATCACACAACATCTGACACTGCTCGCACCCGTTACATAAACTACCAGGCCTAGTAACAGCATTAAATAGGTACTCTAGTAGCTGTTCTATCTGTCACAGAGAATTGTAACTTTAATCATTTATATACATGCTTTGGTATGTATGCGTACAAAGTTACACTCGCATCTGATTGTGTCTTGTGGGTGCTTCAGTTTCTTGTCCAGCAGTGTGCTTTTAATCTACTGTACCTGTTTGTTGTATAATTATTCTAAGTGGTTTAATGTTCATTTATGGTCTACGGCTGTTGTTGTTGTTGTGGTCTTCAGTCCTGAGACGGGTTTGATGCAGCTCTCCATGCTACTCTATCCTGTGCAAGCTTCTTCATTTCCCAGTACCTACTGCAACCTACATCCTTCTGAATCTGCTTAGTGTATTCATCTCTTGGCCTCCCTCTATGATTTTTACCCTCCACGGTGCCCTCCAATACTATTGATGCGTCAGAATATGTCCTACCAACCGATCCCTTCTTCTAGTCAAGTGGTGCCACAAATTTCTCTTCTCCCCAATTCTGTTCAATACCTCCTCATTAGTTATGTGATCTACCCATCTAATCTTCAGCATTCTTCTGTAGCACCACATTTCGAAAGCTTCTATTCTCTTCTTGTCTAAACTATTTATCGTCCACGTTAACTTCCATACATGGCTACATTCCATACAAATACTTTCAGAAACGACTTCCTGACACTTAAATCTATACTCGATGTTAACAAATTTCTCTTCTTCAGAAACGCTTTCCTTGCCGTTGGCAGTCTACATTTTATATCCTCTCTACTTCGACCATCATCAGTTACTTTGCTCCCCAAATAGCTAACAAAACTCCTTTACTACTTTAAGTGTCTCATTTCCGAATCTAATTCCCTCAGCATCACCCGATTTAATTCGACTACATTCCATTATTGCTTTTGTTGATGTTCATCTTATATCCTCCATTCAACACATTGTCCATTCCGTTCAGCTGCTCTTCGGGGTCCTTTGCTGTCTCTGACAGAATTACAATGTCGTCGGCGAACCTCAAACTTTTAATTTCTTCTCCATGGATTTTAATTCCTACTCCAAGTTTTTCTTTTGTTTCCTTTGCTGCTTGCTCAATATACAGATTGAATAACATGAGGGATAGGCTACAATACTGTCTCACTCCCTTCACAACCACTGATTCCCTTTCATGCCCCTCGACTCTTATAACTGCCATCTGGTTTCTGTACAAATTGTAAATAGCCTTTCGCTCTCTGTGTTTTACCCCCGCCACCTTCAGAATGTGAAAGTGTGTGTTCCAGTCAACATTGTTAAAAGCTTTCTCTAAGTCTACAAATGCTAGAGACGTAGGTTTGCCTTTCCTTAATCTTTCTTCTAAGATAAGTCGTAGAGTCAGTATTGCCTCACGAGTTCCAATATTTCTATGGAATCCAAACTGATCTTCCCCGAGGTCGGCTTCTACCAGTTTTGCCATTCGCCTGTAAAGAATTCGCGTTAGTATTTTGCAGCTGTGACTTATTAAACCGATAGTTCGGTAATTTTCACATCTGTCAACACCTGCTTTCTTTGGGATTGGAATTATTAATATTCTTCTTGAAGTCTGAGGGTACATCGCCTGTCTCATACATCTTCCTCACCAGATGGTATAGTTTTGTCAGGACTGGCTCTCCCAAGGCTGTCAGTAGTTCTAATGGAATGTTGTCTACTCCCGGGGCCTTGTTTCGTCTTAGGTCTTTCAGTGATCTGTCAAACTCTTCACGCAGTATCATGTCTCCCATTTCATCTTCGTCTACATCCTCTTCCATTTCCATAATATTGTCCTCAAGTACATCGCCCTTGATTAGCCCCTCTATATACTCCTTCCACCTTTCTGCTTTCCCTTGTTTGCTTAGACCTGGGTTAACCCTAGGTATTTTAATGTGTTAGTTGATACGGTGCTGCGTAGATGTTGACGAGTGTAATTTGGAGCAGCAGACGAGTGGCTGTCGGTGGCGTGCAGGTCGCTGATGTGGATGTCGGTGCTGGTGTCGCTGGCGGCTGGCGCGGCTGCGTTGCAGTGGGTAGGCGGCGGCCGCGTGGGCGCGCTCTCCGCCGTGGGCGCGCTGCTGCTGGTGCCGGCGTCGCAGCCGCCAGGGCGGCGCCAATGGCGCGCCAGGCTGGTGCTGGCCTGCTGGTGGCTGCAGTGCCTGCTCGTCGCTGTCGCCTACCGCGCCAGCCTCACCGCCATACTCGCCAACCCGGCTCCCAGGTGCGCTGCTCTCTCCACACGTTCCATTTACAAGCTTTTTTTATTTTGAAAGTCTCTTCGGGTTTGCTGTCTGATCCTAAAATCGACTTTACTCGATATTTCGGCGATCCATCTGTTCGCCATCTTCAGGAAAATGCTGCTTCTGCTGATGAGTCCCACTGAGAACTGACGCCGGGCTTTTTTTTTCTTTATTGTGATTTCATTCCGCTGCCCCATATGGGCAGGGGAGGGCTGTCAGCGGCACAATCCACCACTCTTCAACCGAGTGACATGACAACTAAAATAAGAATAAAATGTTACATACATAAGGCGATAAAAAAGGGGAACATAAAACAGAGTAATGGGAGAAAGTGGAGGTAAAAATAGACTGAGATGGAGACGTTCATGGGGGACAGTTAAAAAAGTCACCACAAAGTTAAAAAAACACAGTTGGCGATTCTTAAAACACAGAGAAGACACTGAATGGACATGCACAGGTTAAACACGTAAAACCCACTTGGAGCACACACGAAGAAGAATAAAACTTCCAGGAGGGACCTGCCAAGGGAGAGGTCAGAGAGGATGGAAAAGGAGGGGAGAGCAAGGGGCAGATGGGGAAGCGGCGGGATGAAGAGAGGAGGGGCGTCAGCAGGTACACGAAGAGGCAGGAGACACGTGGGGCGGGAGATGAAGAGGGAAGACAGGGCAGGAGGGAGTGCAGAGACACTGAAAGGGGGCACAAGAGAGGGAGGGGGAGTAGGAGGGGAAAGCCGCTCAGGAGGAGGGAGAGGGAGCCCTGAGGAGGAGGCAGGAAGATGGGGTGACGCCAGGCTGCAAATCGACGTCCTATATAGACCACTCTTCAGTACACGGCGCATGCGCCACCCATCACGGTTGCTGCCCTCCGAGACAGGGAGGTGGCGCCGCCCTTAGAGGAACACTGCTGGCAACGATATATCGCACCCAGGGCCGCACCGAAGAACGTTCAATTTTGATGTGAGATAATACAGGATTCCACGTCTTTGTAAGATGAAACCCATTGTCTCTGTCGATTATATTATCTGCCAACCTAATTTCAAAAATGGTTCAAATGGCTCTGAGCACTATGGGACTCAACATCTGAGGTCATCAGTCTCCTAGACTTAGAACTACTTAAACCTAAGGACATCACCCACATCCATGCCCGAGGCAGGATTCGAACCTGCGACCGTAGCAGCAGCGTGGTTCCGGACTGCAGCTCCTAGAACCGCTTTGCCACTGCGGCCGGCAAACTAATTTCAATCGCCTCTTTATAGACACTGTACCAGAAACCGGAAATGTTGGCAAGTACCACAGTTTCATCAAATTTCATACTGTCTCCCTCATTTAGGCAGTGTTCTGCTACTGCCGATTTTTCCAGCTGTTGTAGCCTCGTATGACGGCGATGTTCCACACACGTGTCATGCACTGTGCGAATCGAACGGCCAATGTAAGCTTTCCCACATTGAAACGGAATTTTGTACACACCGAGTTTCCTAAGCCCCAAATCATCTTTCATGGAGCCGACCAGTGCCCTAATCTTAGAAAATGGACGGAACACACTCTTAATGTTAAAATTCGTCCAATCTTAAACGATAAGCCTCCAGCATAAGGAAGAAAGACTACCGATCTATGTTCCTCTTCATACACCTCCGGAGATGGTCCAAACTCCATAGCCCGACGAATCTGCTTCTCGGAGTATCCATTTTCCTTAAAAACAGCCATCAAATGCGCAAGTTCTTGGGTTAAGCTGTCCCAAGAACGCCACCTCTTCCATTTTTAGACGTTATGGTTTATAAAAAACCAGATGGTACTTTGGGACACAGTGTTTACCGAAAACCGACGCACACAGATTGGTATCTGTATCCTAAGCGTTGTCATCCACCACACGAATGCAGTGGCTTCCTTAGGACATCGGTACGGAGAGCATATGCCATTTCCGACGCGGACAGCTTAACCCAAGAACTTGAGCACTTGATGGCTGTTTTTAAGGAAAATGGATACTCCGGGAAGCAGATTCGTCGGGCTATGGAGTTTGGACCATCTCCGGAGGTGTATGAAGAGAAACGTAGATCGGTGGCCTTTCTTCCTTATGCTGGAGGCTTATCGTTTAAGATTGGACAAATTTTAAGAAATTTTAACATTAAGAGTGTGTTCCGTCCACCTTCTAAGATTAGGGCACTTGTCGGCTCTGTGAAAGATGACTTGGGGCTTATGAAACCCGGTGTGTACAAAATTCAGTGTCAGTGTGGGAAGGCTTACATTGGCCGTTCGATTCGCATAGTGCATGACAGTTGTGTGGAACATCGCCGTCATACGAGGCTACAACAGCTGGAAAAATCGGCAGTAGCAGAACACTGCCTAAATGAGGGACACAGTATGAAATTTGATGAAACTGTGGTACTTGCCAACATTTCCGGTTTCTGGTACAGTGTCTATAAAGAGGCGATTGAAATTAGTTTGCCGGCCGCGGTGGCTAAGCGGTTCTAGGCGCTGCAGTCCGGAACCGCGCTGCTGCTACGGTCGCAGGTTCGAATCCTGCCTCGGGCATGGATGTGGGTGATGTCCTTAGGTTTAAGTAGTTCTAAGTCTAGGGGACTGATGACCTCAGATGTTGAGTCCCATAGTGCTCAGAGCCATTTGAACCATTTTTGAAATTAGGTTGGCGGATAATTTAATCGACAGAGACAATGGGTTTCCTCTTACCAAGACGTGGAATCCTGTATTATCTCGCATCAAAATTGAAAGTTCTTCGGTGCGGCCCTGGGTGCGATATATCGTTGCCAGCAGTGTTCCACTAAGGGCGGCGCCACCTCCCTGTCTTGGAGGGCAGCAACCATGATGGGCGGCGCATGCGCCGTGTACTGAAGGGTGGTCTATATAGGACGTCGATTTGCAGCCTGGCGTCAGTTCTCAGCGGGACTCATCAGCAGAAGCAGCATTTTCCTGAAGATGGCGAACAGATGGATCGCCGAAATATCGATCAAGTTGATTTTAGGATCCGGCAGCAAACCCGAAGAGACTTTCGAGACTTATTACGCCTGGAAAGCCTACGTAATCACAAGTTTTTTTATTGATTTGCTTTACTGCAACCACGTCAAATCTTCTTTCTTATTTCATTTCTTTCTATGAAAAACTATCCTATGTTGTTCTTTTCTTTCTTCTGTCGTTATTGTATTTGTTTTGTCTTCATGCATTTATTTGCATGCCTTGTCTGTGCCTTACTGTCAGTTAATTAACTGTGTACTTCAGAGAATGTGGATCCATGATGTATTTAATTCGTTATGTAAATGTAAACATGTGCATGAACATACACTGTCATGCAGGTTAATGTGTAACAAGCATAAGTGGAATGTTATGTGTGTGATCATCCATAATTACTCAAGGTGATTTTTAACTATAATGGTTTTATTTCTGACAAATCGATTTTTAGATTAACAAACCCGTGTCGAATGTGCTACATACTATCCACTATAACATGGTAAAGAGTACCATAAATAACGCAATTTTTAAATTGAGCGCCTCTTTCAGTTTGGTAGGTTGCTGGACTTAAAATTTAGATGACTGTCATCTGCTAACATTGCGTTTACTGATTCTCATTGTCAGTTGCTATTTGTGCGTTCCGTTATCACCTAAAATGGAACGACATATGATGGATCAACGCATCCCGATTTGGAAAGTGCTCAGCGGGACTCATCAGCAGAAGCAGCATTTTCCTGAAGATGGCGATGATCTGAGGTCATCAGTCCCCTAGACTTAGAACTACTTAAACCTAAGGAATCGTTCGAAGATTTCGTGTAATTTTTGGTAGGTGAAATGCGCCTAATGTTTCAACAGTGCAGAGACTAGTAAGGAACTGTGAAAATACAGGATAAACGTTGTACATCAAATCAGCTGGATGTCTTCGTTTTCTTCAATCGGTAGAGAAAGTCGCTCTCGTTAATTTGAGCATCACTATCAGTCCAATGAAGACGACTCGCTGCCGTTTTCAACAGTTAGCCATTCCGAGAAGCAGTTTGCTTCCTTTTACGATCCAATTACTACAAGAGCTGAAGTCGATGGACTATTTGAAGAGTCGAATGTCTGCCGATTGGGTATTCACAGAACAAGAAATCGACAATGATTTTCACAAGAAAATAATCTTCAGTGACAAGGCACGCTTCCAGCTTAATGGTTATGTGAAGAAACAAAACTGCCAGATTTGGGACCCAAAGAACTCTCGCATGGTCCATGAGAAGTGTCATCATCCAGAATGAGTCACTGTTTGGTGTAGGTTATCGGCTGGCGGACTAATTGGGCCATACCTTTTTGAAAACGAGACTGGGTCTTTACGGTCGCAATAGCAAGAACTGAATGTTGAACACAGGAATTGGCAACCTGCCACACTCCCTTTCAAACGAGAAGGTTTCCGAAAGAAAGATTCCCTGCTCGTCTCATTTCTCTCAGTGGCGATCAGAACTGGTCGCCGAGATCGTGTCATTTGACACTATGTGGCTTTTTTGTGGGGGTATGTCAAATCTCGCATTTTTGTCAGCTGTTCAAGAATCATCCCTCAACCCAAGGCAGAAATTAGATGCGTCATGGGTCAGATTCAAGCGGAACTTTGCTCTAGAGTCGTCGAAAATTTTGTCCACAGAGTGGACGTGTGCAGACGAAGCTGTGGAGGACATTTGTGGGCTACTTAGGTTCATACTTAATCGCAGTCTTAGCGTTTCATACTCACGTAATAATATTAGCAATTTTCAATAAATTATGTGTTTAGTTATTAATTTAAAAATTGTGTACTTTATGGGACACCATATATGTGTGTTACTGCCCTAATGGAACAGGGCACATAACGACAAGTTGAAGATCGGACAATCACAGACTTAAATGATGAAACAGGTCAACAGAAATAAATATAACTGAAAACGATCTTTACTATTAAAGATTTCTTCAATTTAAGTACAGATCGCTCCTTTCAGTCTCTAATAATGAGAAATTTCAATCAAATTTTATTATACCGTCACCAGTTTCGAATCCCCTCTAGTGACTCATCATAAGATGGTATATACTTCTAATGATTGTTTGTGGCATTGTTGGAGTCATGTAGCTGTGGTAAGATAGAAAAAAAAAAAAAACAAAGATGTGAGCAGTGAATGTCGCGTATCTCACCACATTCAGTGCTTACTTGCTCCGACATGAAGGCATTACTTACGGCTGTACGTAATGCCTTCAAGTCGATCTTATGATTTAAATATACCTGATGTCTCGTCGCATTCAGTGCTTGCTTGTTTCGTGTTTTCTCTCGTGCCACGGATACGTGTTACAGTCTTTAAAACTGTGTACCACCGGCAGTCGTGGGATAATAAAAATTGAACAATCACGAAAGGCGACGAGTTGAAATTGTTTTTGAAAACCTTTATTCATTACACATTGCAGTGTTCCAAATCCAAAACAGATAAAAATTTCAAAGATTTTTGCTACAAAAGTAGCTTGTTAATTGGAAAGCTACTTCCACTTTCCTAGAACTTGCAAAGTAAGTTTCTGTCCAGAGCATTTCGTTGTATTGTTTCATACAGATATTCAAATTTTATGCGTTTTCTTCGATAATCGCTGTCCACATTATTCGGTGTCTCCTTCGCCTTGTTACGTTCTCTGTTCTTATATATATATATATATATATATATATATATATATATATATATATACGAGGGACGTTCAGAAAGTAAGCTCCGATCGGTCGCGAAATGGAAACGACTATGAAAATCCGATAAAGCTTTGCACAGATGTGTTGGGTAGTGTCTCTAGTATAACCCCAGTTAGCATCACGTCGCTCTTCTCATTTCTGAGCTCGCAGTGAGTGCGTAAAGATGTCTAGAAAATAGTGTCTGCCGCCAAGTACGAGGGCCTGGTGAGAAATTTCGCCTGAAGCTATGCAGCTAACATTACATAACTGTCGTGCTGTTTCTTCTTCAAGACAATTCTCAGCCGCATTCTGCAGGGGCAATGAAGATGCTCCTGCATCGTTTTCAAATGGAAATGTGAGATTACCCACAATACAGTCCGCAATTGTCTCCCCCTGAGTTTCATCTCTGGTCACATGAACCGCTGTCTTTGAAAACAACATTTTGACACAGACAACGAGGTGTAGGCCAGCGTGGAGAATTGGCGGAAAGCACTGGCGGCTGCCTTCTATGATGAGGCTATTGAAAAGTTGGTACAACGCTATGACAAAAGTCTAAGTCAGAACGGCGACTACGTAGAGAAGTAGCTGAAAGGTGTAGCTAATTGTTACAAGTAAAACATTTCTGATGTTCACTGTGGTTTCAATTTGGCAATCAATCGGAGCTTACTTTCTGAACAGGCCTCGTATATGCCTGCTTTTGCAATTGTTTCTTATAGGAAACTTGTCTGTATTGCTGCATCTTCTGTAGATTCAGCTGAGATGGCAAGATCATCTGCAAAAGCCAAATATCACTTCTCTGATTCTTCCCTTTTCTCCAAAACTAGCTGAGAGACCCGTCATTGCCCATGCATTTATTTACTGCTCTGCCTGTGATTTCGTCTATGCGGAATTTATTTTTGTCTTATAAAGCTTACTTGTAACGTTTGAAGTAGTGTGATTATGGCCATCAACAAAGAGTTATTTGCTTCACAAACACTGGAGAGAGCCATGTACGAGGGTGAGTCAAATGAAAACCTTAAATTTGTAATAACAAATCGAAATTTCACGCCATTATCCTGTAAGTTGGTAAGAGTGCTACAAACAGCGTGCAGAATGGCCTGTAGGTGGCAGCATAGTGCAGATGCACACATACCGTCGCAGTATCAGTATAAAGATGGTCGCCACACTTGCGACTTGCAGCAGGGAAAAACAGGGTTCTGTTATTCGGTTTTTGCGTAGTGAAGGTGTGAAACCTATTGAAATTCATCGACGAATGAAGGTTCAGTACGGTGATGCATGTTTGTCACAGCAACAAGTCTATGAATGGAGCAGGAAGTTCGCAACTTCAGTGTAAGATGCTCCTCGTCCAGGCCAGGCACAACTAGTTGTGACTCCACAGAACATTGCAGCAGTTGAAGACATAGTGAAGGAAAACCGCCGAGTGAGACTGAATGACATTGCTGCATGTTTACAGATTAGTCATGGGTCAGCACACCAACCACATTGTGCATGATGTGCTCCAGTTTCACAATGTGTGCAAGATGGGTGCCACGGCAGCTAACTCCTGAAATGAGAGAACGATGTGTTGATGCTCGTGAAGAACTTCTTCGGCGCTTTGAACGAGAAGGTGATGGCTTCCTTGCAAGAATCGTTACTGGGGACGAAACTTGGGTTCAGTTCCACCAACCAGAAACGAAGAGAGCGAGCAAAGAATGGCGCCATTCCTCATCACCAAAACCAAAGAAGTTTCGAACAGAACCATCGCCAGGGAAGGTTATGCTGACTCTCTGTTGGGACGAAAAAGACGTCATTTTGCAGCATTACGTGTCTGTAGCCAGTGCATCATACACAGATTTCCTAAAAAATCATCTGGGGCCTGCAATCAAATCAAAGCGACGTGGATTGCTGTCAGCAGGTGTCCTTTTGCAACATGGCAATGCAAGGCCCTGCACTGCCCGTACAACAGTTGCAACAATCACAGGCCTGCATTTTGAGTGTCTTCCTCATCCACCATACTCACCAGACCTTGCCCCAAGTGATTTCCATATGTTTGGACCACTCAAAGACGCAATGGGAGGAAAGAAGTTCCGTTCTGATGAAGAGGTACGCCACCCAGTGCATGAGTGGTTGCGCGGACTACCAAAAGAATTTTTTTCCAAAGGAATTGATGTACTTTGTAAGCGCTGGAGGACTTGCATTGAGCGTGGGGGAGATTATTTTGAAAAGTGATACAGCTTTGTACCACTTCTGCGCAATAAATAATATTTAAAAAAATATTTAAGGTTTTCTTTTGACTCACCCTCGTAGAAGCTGGCTGTGGGGAAAGCAACTGACACTAAAACCCATGCTTGCAGCACGTTGTGTCTGGTCTTGTGCTATGTTTACAGTCGTGATATAACTTAAGGTCACTGGGAATGGTACACGTTTGAAGCAAATTCGAAATTGTTGGGAATAAACGAGATTAGGGATATAAAAACTCTCCTGCCTATGGGACTTCCCATCGAAATTTCCACTTCTATGATATTACGTTGGAGAGTAGGAACTTTAAGGTGGGATTCCTATGCAGCGCCTGACGCATGCGGCCGCCGTTGTGCGTCTGCCGCACGATACTGCTACAGATGGCGTTAAACGGGACTGTGTCCCATGTTGCGTCAGCTGGATGCAGAATCGGCCCAGCCGGTCTGAGAGCAGTCTAGACGCACCCGCAAAGGAGAACACGACAGCATGCCGAGGGAAAAGTACTGTTCACAGTGGTGGAAGATGAGAAACTGGTAGAATAGGTTTCTACATTTCCTTGTATCTACGATGTATTGTTACCTGTATACAAGGACCAAACTGTGAAGGATAATGCTTGGAGAGAGATAGCGGAATACGTGGAAAGAACAAGTAAGAAAAGTATTATATACTTTCTGTTTCTTCATAATGTTTATTACTTAGTTGCCAGGCAAATAATGCATATTGTAATAAACAAGAATACGTATTATCGTCCCACATAATATTCAGTTATTATAATAATAACAATGAAGTGTACACAAAGTGAATACCAAAACCTGATGTATGTCAGAAAAGTTCAATTTATTGTAATGTGCGTACAAATTTTTGAAGGTAATTCAGTAACGCTAGGGAGTTCAAAGCCTGTTTAGTTCTGCTAACGTGATCACTTTGCCACGGTGTCATCCATGCACCTGCACCGCTGTTGAAGTATTCTGTAAATGACTCTCGCACAGAAAATCCATCAGTCACTCCTTGCTAATGCTCCAAGATTTTCAGTACGTAGTGGTTCACTTCTGTTTAATTCAAAATGAGGCTCGTTATTTTTCTCTAAGAATGCATCTCTAAGTAATTTGTGTAAACAGCAAGCAACAATAATCAAATGATCAGTCGTTTCTGGCTTCAGACTGATCGGAGAATAAAATATGCGAAATACTTGACTTAACAGATTGAAGGCATTTTCAGAAACTCTACGAGCTCGTGAAATACGGTAGTTAAAAATAGCTTTTTTGGGTCAGAACGTACTAGCAACTCGAGGAGAGAAAGGTTTCATCATGTTTGGATGTAATCGAGATGCCTCGTCGCCTACAAAAACATATGGCACTACTACGTCCGAATCCGGCAGCTTAGTTAGCGGAGGAAACATCTTACCACTTCAAAACATTTTCCCGATATTACTTTTATCAAATATTCCACTGTCACCTTCTTTCCCATAGTACCCAACATTCGATGTGTTTCAGCATTTCCCTCACATAGCTCAAGCTGAATTCCTTCATCTTCAACGTCTTCTAAAATTAGATAACACAACAAATCGCGCCAAATCATCCTTTCGGCACAGACGCAGCAGAGCAACCAAACACTGTGCGGCCGCCGCTCTATAGGAATCGCCAGATATGCGTCAGCCGCACTACGTCAGACGCACAACGGCTGCCTCATGCGTCAAACGCGGCATAAGAATCCCACCTTAAGCATCTTTGAGTGAAGGAATTTCAGGAGGCTATGCTTAGTAACTCTACTTCAGCAACACTGTCCCCGATATTATTTCCATTGCTACAGCGAAGCTAAGGCATTGATTTTGTCTTGCCGCTAGCGTACTTTACATGTGTCCAGAATCTCTTTGGAGTTTCTGCAAGGTTTCGAGACAAAATTTTGTTGTGGAATCTATTATAAGTATCTCGAATTGATGTCCTGGCTAAGTTTCGGCCTTCTTGAGGCAATACTGACATTACGACTTATTTTGGAAGAAAGATTAAGGAAAGGCAAACCTACGTTTCTAGCATTTGTAGACTTAGAGAAAGCTTTTGACAATGTTGACTGGAATACTCTCTTTCAAATTCTAAAGGTGGCAGGGGTAAAATACAGGGAGTGAAAGGCTATTTACAATTTGTACAGAGACCAGATGGCAGTTATAAGGGTCGAGGTGCATGAAAGGGAATCAGTGGTTGGGAAGGGAGTGAGACAGGGTTGTAGCCCCTCCCAGATGTTATTCAATCTGTATATTGAGCAAGCAGTAAAGGAAACAAAAGAAAAATTCGGAGTAGGTATTAAAATCCACGGAGAAGAAATAAAAACTTTGAGGTTTGCCGATGACATTGTAATTCTGTCAGAGATAGCAAAGGACTTGGAAGAGCAGTAGAACGGAATGGACATTGTCTTGAAAGGAGGATATAAGATGAATACCAACAAAAGCAAAACGAGGATAATGGAATGTAGTCGAATTAAGTCAGGTGATGCTGAGGGTATTAGGTTAGGAAATGAGACACTTAAAGTAGTAAAGGAGTTTTGCTATTTGGGGAGCAAAATAACTGATGATGGTCGAAGATGAGAGGATATAAAATGTAGACTGGTAATGGCAAGGAAAGCGTTTCTGAAAAAGAGAAATTTGTTAACATCGAGTATAGATTTAAGTGTCAGGAAGTCGTTTCTGAAAGTATTTGTATGGAGTGTAGCCATGTATGGAAGTGAAACATGGACGATAAATAGTTTGTACAAGAAGAGAATAGAAGCTTTCGAAATGTGGTGCTACAGAGGAATGCTGAGGATCATATGGGTAGATCACATAACTAATGAGGAGGTATTGAATAGAATTGGGGAGAAGAGGAGCTTGTGGCACAAATTGACTAGAAGAAGGGATCAGTTGGTAGGACACGTTCTGAGGCATCGAGGGATCACCAATTTAGTATTGGAGGGCAGTGTAGAGGGTAAAAATCGTAGAGGGAGACCAAGAGATGAATACACTAAGCAGATTCAGAAGGATGTAGGCTGCAGTACGTACTGGGAAATGAAGAATCTTGCACAGGATAGAGTAGCATGGAGAGCTGCATCAAACCAGTCTCAGGACTGAAGACCACAATTACAACAACATGAAAGATCTCCAATCTTGATGACACGGCGCGAGTCGGCAGCGCTTTCGACGTTTGTCCGCAGGGTGACCATCGACACGATGGAGCAGCTGGCGGCCAGCGCGATCGCCGTCGGCGGCTGGAGCGAGCAGCAGCGCGAGTTCTTCGAGACGGCCCTGGACGGCGCGAGCCAGCGCGTGGGCACGCGCTTCCAGCTGGTGCGTGACGCGGAGCACGCCGTCCGCCGGGTGGCCAGCGGGCAGTTCGCGCTCTACGACAACGTGCACGCGCTGCGGCACGCCAGCGTGCGCTACCAGGTCTCGCCCCCTCCCTAGTAAGCACGCTGTGCAAGGCATTACTCACCCTCTCGAGACACCACGCTGATACTGTGTAGCACACCGCCACTTAAGTCTTGATAATGGCTTCAATTCTGCGAGGAAGGGAGTCCGCGAGCTTCTTCAGGTGTGCCATATCCAGACCGAGTTCTCATTTGTGATCGCATCCAGTAAAGCTTCCAAATTACGGGGATTTTATTGCTAAATTTCACCCGCTGTTACAAACAGCCTCAGACACTCTCAGTGGAGTGTTTAGTCGGCCAGCCGCAGTATGATGAGGAGCCCAGGAATGTATGTGAGCAGGTCTCTGAACACGGATGTTGTCATCTTCGAAGTCAGGAGTGTTCACAGCATACTCATCATTAATATGTTACAGGTATTTCCAGACACTTTCTGTGAGATTGAGCTCAGGTATACTACTGGCCATTAACATTGCTACACCAAGAAGAAATGCAGACGATAAACGGGTATTCATTGGACAAATATATTATACTAGAACTGACATGTGATTGCATTTTCACGCAATTTGGGTGCATAGATCCTAAGATATCAGTACCCAGTACAACCACCACTGGCCGTAATAACGGCCTTCATACGCCTGGGCATTGAGTCAAACAGAGCTTGGATGGAGTGTACAGCCACAGCTGCCCATGCAGCTTCGACACGATACCACAGTTCATCAAGAGTAGTGACTGGCGTATTGTGACGAGCCAGTTGCTCGGCCACCATTGACCAGACGTTTTCAATTGTTGAGAGATCTGGAGAATGTGCTGGCCAGGGCAGCAGTCGAACATTTTCTGTATCCAGAAAGGCCCGTACAGGACCTGCAACATGCGGTCGTGCATTACCCTGCTGAAATGTAGGCTTTCGCAGAGATCGAATGAAGGATGAGCCACGGGTCGTAACACATCTGAAATGTAACGTCCACTGTTCAGAGTGCAATCAATGCAGACAAGAGGTGACCGAGACGTGTAAACAATGGCACGCCATACCATCACCCCGGGTGATACGCCAGTATGGCGATGACGAATACACGTTTCCAATGTGCGTTCACCGCGATTTCGCCAAACACGGATGCGACCATCATGATGCTGCTGTAAACAGAACCTGGATTCATCCGAAAAAATAACGTTTTGCCATTCGTTCTCCCAGCTTCGTCGTTCAGTACACCATCGCAGGCGCTCCTGTCTGTGATGCAGCGTCAAGGATAACCGCAGCCACGGTCTCCGAGCTGATAGTCCATGCTGCTGCAAACGTCGTCGAACTGTGCGTCCAGATGGTTCTTGTCTTGCAAACGGCCCCATCTGTTACTCAGGGATCGAGACGTGGCTGCACGATCCGTTACAGCCATGCGGATAAGATGCCTATTATCTCGACTACTAGTGATACGAGGCCGTTGGGACCCAGGACGGCGTTCCGTATTACCCTCCTGAACCCACCGATTCCATATTCTGCTAACAGTCATTGGATCTAGACCAACGCGAGCAGCAATGTTGCGATACAATAAACCGCAATCGCGATGGCCTACAATCCGACCTTTATCAGAGTCGGAAACGTGATGGTACGCATTTCTCCTCCTTACACGAGGTATCACAACAACGTTGCACCAGACAACGCTGGTCAACTGCTGTTTGTGTATGAGAAATCGGTTGGAACCTTTCCTCATGTCAGCACGTTGTAGGTGTCGCCACTGGCCCCAGCCTTGTGTGAATGATCTAAAAAGCTAATCATTTGCATATCACAGCATCTTCTTCCTGTCGGTTAAATTTCGCGTCTGTAGCACGTCATCTTCATGGTGTAGCAATTTTAATGGCCAGTAGTGTAATTTACAGTCCAGTCGAGACACTAATATGATGCCTGAGAGTTAGTCAAGAAGAGCATCACCTAGAATGTTCAAATTAATATCCTTGTTCATGTTAACTGATTGATTGGGCCTAAGTCATGGTAGTAAAAACACCCAAAACCTCCCAAAGCACCACTTGCAGCCTGTAATGCAACCTCTGTGTGCTGCAAGTTAACCACCAGATAGGACCGTCTGTGCTCTCGACACTTTGCATCATTTTAAAAGAGGCAAAATCCTGTTGTAGAGGACCCTACCACACACCTTCGGTCGGCTACTGTCCAGTTTCTATGGTGGTTGGACCACTGAAGATGTGCGAGTATATATGCCACTATGAGTAATGGTCTTTCACAAGGTAAACAATGTCCGTTGCAGTGCAGTTCCCTTCGCAGTGATAGTTCGGATACTAGAGGAGATGAACGAACACTCATTGACATTGTCATTGAGAAAGCATGACAATCCTGTCAGTTGGATTGTTTTTACGATCACAGTTCTAACGCAATGTTACATAGCTGCGATTGGTGCTCCGTTTTTTGTAGACGCGTTGGACAGTCCGCGTTGATAACCAGAAAATCGCACAATAACATCCACGGTGTGGCCATGGATATGTGCAAACACGACAGCTTGTTTCTTTCATTTTGTCATGTCTTCGTGTCGATCCAGCTCGCTGTGCTGATTCCATACAACCGTCTGAGACATACACACCGCTCCATGACTTACTTCCTTTGTGGAGGGTGGAGAGTCACATGACCGCCAGGTACCGGTTCTGTACAATCTACAGCTCTCCAAAGCCACCAGTATGTTCATATAAGAGGATAGGTAACATTTTGTCCAGTGAGTTAGTAATTCATGCATTGCTTATGTGACATTACCAGCAAATATTGGGTCGTGGAGTGTGACACCTGTCACACACATTTTAGAAAACAGAGATTGACCGAAATGAAACAGTCTCAGAAATTTCTCACCACTGGCTCATAAGAGATCCTACATCTTTTCAAAAACTAGAATACCTATGTCAGTCCTACGTATCTCGCAAAATCGATTCCTAGCAATGCATTGTACCCGCAGTCCTTGAGCATTATGGCATCTGTATCAACACGTTCCACATTCCTAACATGTCCCCATTCTGTGTGTCCTTCCCAGAGGAAATTCAGTCGACTTTCCCTTCCAAACCATGAAATAACTCACGAAATAGACTCATCCTACCAACTACAGGCTAACCTATCTGTTTCACTCCCAGATGTAGGTTCCAGTTTACACTCTCGCTGCAGACAGCAATCCTGCTCGCCTCCTAGCGCTACATCCAACCTCTTGATACTTCCCAATATTCACATCACGTCCCCCCTCACTGCGCTTCCTTACCAATCCCATATGCGTCCAAATCCCTCACCTGGGAAACATTAACAGGAGGCTATAGCACTGTCACGCTTGCTGGTTTCAGAAACATCATTAAAATTAAGATAATTGTTTCTTTCTTATATATGAACACTACGCGAACAAAAGTGTTCAGACAACCATAAGTTGACATTAATACGGCGTGAGTCTATTCTTCGTCTGTACGACGGCTTGAACTCTGCTGGGAACACTTTCAGTGATGTGTCTGGATGTCTGTGGAGCAATGGCAGCCTATTCTCATTCAAGAATCGATACTAGAGAAGATAGCGACATTGGATGTTAGGGTCTGGAGCGAAGTCGACGTTCTAACTTAACCCAAAAGTGATCCACTGGGATAAGGTCGAGACTGTGGACAAGCTATTCAATTTCTACAGTGTCATGCTAAACAAGCAATTGTCGTCTCCGAACTTTCGACGTTACCTAATGGGATATTCTGTTGAGTAATTGCTCTCTTACCAGCTTTCCATACGAGCAAACCAATTGCGACTTTACCTGATGTTGCTCTTGCCTTAGAGAACTGATATATGCACGGCTCGGCTTAAAAAGGATAGCTCGATAATGCCGCAGGGTCGAGCCACACATGTCTGCTTTCATGCCCAGCAGCTAACTCGCTGCAAATAATGAGTTCTAACTGCAGTCGTGGAGTCTAATTGTCTATGCGTTGGCTAGAATTGCTCACCAATAAAGACACAGTAAATAAATATGAATGAATAATTAATACAGTGGATTCTATTATAATGTCTTTACTTGATCTAGATAACAGGCAACTATGCTGAATGATATTCAGCCGGGAATCGAACCCGGGCCACCTTGCAATGCATTCAGCGGGGCTGACCACTCTCTTTTCTTTACCTTCTCACTTTCCTGATTATAAAGGAACCTACACAAAAAAGGCCTATTTGGCACTGCCACTTTTGACCCTAAAGAAGTAATACCTGTGCCACTTCAAGGGTTGGCCTTTAACTACGCCTATCCCAAAAATTCTACCTAATCTAAGAAACTAGGGAAGAAATGGGGGAGAGAGGGTATCAAATGGATGTAACAGAGAAGAAATTTTTTTACCCTGGAGCGGAGTCCATGAAACCACTCGTAGCTGTGGAGAAATCCATGCACATCTTCTCAAAAATAAAGCGGAATACCATTAGAGATCATATCAAAAATCCAAAAATAGTATATCAGGTCACATCAGCTTCTCATTGCGGGAACATTCCAATTACATGGGGGTAGTAGAAAGCACTCCAAAGGAAGTTGCAAAAGTATTGCCTGTACTTTGGATTACAGACACTGGCACAATGTCGTTCCTTCGCGTACGTCCAGAAATCGAGAACACTCTTCTCGCCAACTGCAAAAAGATATCGAACTGCAAGGCCACAGAACCAATTTACAGAGTGAGTCTTCCTCTGCAGGTAGTGTACCATGTGCCAGACATCTACTGTTCGGCCACGGAAGAAGCAATGATCATCTGTGTCCGGTACCAGACACGCGACAAAAAGCAGAGATGTGGTGAGGTGAACTTGATGGAGACGAGGTGGGTGGTTTTCCGTTGACAGTGACATACCACACGGAGCGTGCAGTAGTGTCAAGAAAAGGGGCGTTCATCGCCCGCAATATATTGCCCCACCTAGAGTGTGGGTACTTCAGTCACACTGGCAGCGCGGTCCAGTCGCATCTCAGTGTAGACCACTTTTGTCGACAACAAGCGCAGAAGTGGCAAAGAGGCAGAAATATAGCTGTTAAGAGAGAGAGAGAGAGAGAGAGAGAGTCCGATGTGATAGAAGGTCGATGGGGTATTCGACAACGTCACTGGAGGGACCAACGAGGCCGTGGCATATGCGTCAAGCAATAAGCTGGTAAGGCACGTCGGGCAACGCCGCCAAGTCACCGACTGTGAACTGACAGAAAGGGGCCCGAGCTCTATCTGGAACATGGTAAAGACTCACACCCCCCGAGCCTGGAGAAGGGTGAGGGACTCATAGCGGACTTCAAAGCTCATCCCCTGGCTAACAAAGGAAACCATCGCAGCTAACATGTGGCGAGCCAGGATGTGCGGGATCCGAAGAGTTTGCGCCACGTGAGGGATCCACGGTGCTATGTGAGTATTGACATAGTGCGCACGTCGCAGGAGGTCAAGGGAGCGCAGGCGATGTTCATCAAGACCAATCCTCATCCATTGCTGCAGGCGTCTGCAGTTTAGCGCCGTAGTCCGAAACAGGTTAGCAGCCGTGAAGTCGATGCCAAGACAACGTAAGGTATCAGTCACGCTGAGCGAATGGACTTTCCCCTGAGGCAAGCGTGTACCGATACAAATTGCTAGCGATTTGCGTACGTTACGAGTGCTGTCCGACACCTCTTCATAGGTCGCCACCCAAGCAAGCGCTGCCCGGGTATCGTCGGCAGTTCGAAGGCAAAGGACGAAATCGTCCGCTTAGGGGGTGCAGCAGAATCGATGTCCACTTGGCGACATCTACGACAGTCGCTGTCGCAGACCACATAAAAATGGTTCTACGGCGAAGGCATACAGTGGCGCCGACAGGGGGCACCTCTGTCGCATTCAGCACCTGATCAGGATAGGTTGTGTGCGCCTACCATTATACAGCATCCGGGATATCGCTCCACGCAGGAGGCGGGTAACCACCTCGACGATAGCTTCTGCATAACCCAAATGGCGGAGGACAGCAGTAAGGAAAGATTGATAGACCCGGTCAAACGCCTGGCTGAAGTCTAAGGTCGTCAAAACTGCAGGCAAATGTTGAGCTCGAACCACTCAGCTATGGAGGCGGACGACGACAAGGTGAAGGATGATGACGGATGCAACAGGGGCTGTGGCGACACAGATTACAGGGAACGGTGACAGTGGCTCAGACACTGACGATGAGAGTGACTTCTGAGATGCGCGACTGGCTACTAAGTCTTATTAAGACCCTGAACGCAGGCCTAGATAGTCACTGTAGGCGCGATAGCGCTTCAGAAAGCAGTACCTTACAGCACTATTGTTAAAGCTGCATTCATGTTAACCACAAGCCGCATTGTGGACGAATTAGGCTGGAGTGTGTAAGATGAGTCGCCTCAGAAATCGTCCTTAGCGCGCCGCGGTCGGTTATATCGACACGATATGGTGTATCCGGAGCTTCGAGGAGATATCTCTTTCTTTTCTATTGCTTTCACTACAGCTGGAGTACTTATCGCACAGCTACTGCTATCTGTTGTTGATTGTGAGAAATTAGAGCTTTAATCTTTTCAACGAAAGAGTTCGTGAGTTGTATATATATATATATATATATATATATATATATATATATATATATATATATATATATATATAGCGCTCTATTTTCGTCCAACGCGTTGGTATTTCGCAATTTGTTGTGTGTAACAGAAGGAAGGAATGCTAGTGTTTATAGTTTCCTTGAAATCAAGTTTACTGAAGACAGAGCTTAAGCTCTGGTTATACAAGTGTAATAGATAGATTCGGGAGGCCTTATCGAAACTACCCTGAGCTTCACCTACAGCGTATCACGAATAGGTTGGTGGTTGTTTAAGAGAGATCAGTGGCGATATTACTAGCACATGAATAGAATATCCCCTTTTGTTTTTTTTTCCTGAGCAAATGGAAACAAAAATTGCCTTCTACGTATTCGCAAAATAATATGTATGACACCTTCTCGAAAGTTTGATTTAATTGGCATTATTATCATCTGTTGTAAAGAAATCTGTTTGCCAGCAATTTGCATCCCGTATTTCTTGACGTTTCGATAATAACTTGCTTAAAGCGAGAGATAACATGGGAATGGTAGAAATTTCGTAGGTAACTTCAAACATTTTTACGCGATATGTAGATGCACTCGGTTTGTAACTGGTCAAAAAGTGCCCCTTCTTTCAGCATATTCTGTCATCTCGAAGGCCTGTGTTAATTAGTATCGTATGATGTATGGTTTCTAGCTGAGAAATGCTCAAGCACACTATTAGGAGGATCTTGGCGGAGACGTTGAGGTGGATGGAGTCTAAGCAGTGAATGCTGGTACAAAACATAACACTGTCTGTCCCGTTATACATAGTAATTGAACAGCCCACTGTGTAAGCCAATATCTTTTTCATCTTGTACTTCTCATTTAGTTTTACGTACTAATAGGCGTATACATCTTAGTCTGACATTATCATTTGTCAAGCAATATTATACACTGCGATTTAATGAATTTTTTGCAGTCGAGAAATGTAATTCAATACACTTCAACAATTCACTGTGATCTAATGTGGTAGTTTGAAGACTAAATGGTTCAAATGGCTCTGAGCACTATGGGACTTAACATCTGAGGTCATCAGTCCCCTAGAACTTAGAACTGCGTAAACCTAACTAACCTAAGAACATCACATACATCCATGCCCGAGGCAGGATTCGAACCTGCGACCGTAGCAGTCGCGCGGTTCCTGACTGTAGCGTCTAGAACCGCTCGGCCACCACAGCCGGACATTTGAAGACTATTGACTTCTTATTACACCTTTTTCCACTAACATGCTGTCATCCGTTTCCTAAGTTCTTACATCCATTACATCAAACAATCTATTGGAACACGCTCGAATTTCTACTGCTTACCATTCTGTATAATTAGAAGACCCATGAAATAAGATACGTCAGAAGACAGGTGCATTTGACTGAGTGTCCATCCTCCCATCCCCTGTAACGCCGAGAAAGTTTCGCCCTACCTTTGATCTGCCTTCAACAAACGCCTCAACCCAGAAGGATTGGACGAAAGTATGGAAACGCGGCGGGAAATGCATGCTTGAACATAGATGCAGATGCAAGCCGATCCTGCAGGTTGCCCTGTTGTACTTCACCACGAACAGCACCTGTCCAATGTAAGTACGTTGCAAGCGTCAGCCGCGGTCAGAACAGTGTTCAAAATGGTCAAATGGCTCTGAGCACTATGCGACTTAACTTCTGAGGTCATCAGTCGCCTAGAACTTAGAACTAATTGAACCTAACTAACCTAAGGACATCACACACATCCATGCCCGAGGCAGGATTCGAACCTGCGACCGTAGCGGTTGCTCGGTTCCAGACTGTAGCGCCTAGAACCGCACGGCCACTACGGCCGGCTCAGAACAGTGTTCTGTGTATGTGTGAGTGGATTATGTCAGAGCTAAGAGAATTCGAAAGTGGGCAAATTATTGGTGTTCATATGGCGGATGCAACGGTAACCACGAGAGCCGAAGTGTTTGCTATTTCAACCGGCACCAATCGAAGATTTATACCGCACTCAGGGGGAGAGGGAAAACACCATCCGCTGAGTCACAACGGGGACGAAAGTGTGTGTTGAGTGATCGAGACGGACGGTCATTAAATACGATTCTGACGAAAATAAGCGGGGAACAGCTGCAGAAGAATTGCAGAACCGAATGTCACAGTAGCTAAACCTGTCAGCACCAAAACAACATGAAGGGAACTCCACAAGCGTGGAATTGCTAGGCTAGCGTGAATCACAAACCCACTCATCAATAATGCAAATGCCTGTGATAGGAAAGTAGGTTACCAAAGCCATACAGATTGGACTATGGACAATGAAAGAAAGGCATTTGGTCGGATAAGTCACACTGTTTCCAACTTCTGACTGAGATTAAGTCCTAAGAGTGAAACATGGCAGGTGTTGGAAATTTGTGGTAAGGTCTTACGGAATCAAACTGCTGAGGTCATCGGTCCCTAAGCCTACACAGTACTTAATCTAATTTAAACTAACTTACGCTATGGACGACAATTTTAGAAAAAGTAATGTACAGGCAGCTTCTCAACCACCTGACCACAAATAACATATTATCAAGAACACAGTATGGATTTCTGAAGGTTTCTGATATCGAGAAGGCTATTTACACCTACAGTGAAAATGTACTTAATTCATTAAATAACAAATTACAAGCAGCAGGTATTTTCTGTGATTTGTCAAAGGCATCTGATTGTGTGAACCACAACATCCCTTTAAATAAATTAGAATTCTATGGTGTCACGTGCAGTGCTGCAAAATGGTTCAAGACATACCTCACTAATGGGAAACAAAGGGTGTCAGTGCAAGGGACTAGTGAATTAAGTCATCAGTCATCATCAGAATGGGAAGAAATTACGTGTGGTGTCCCACAAGGATCCATCTTAGGGCCATTGCTTTTTCTTGTGTACATTAATGATCTCTCATCAGTTACACTGCCAGAAGCAGAGTTCGTTTTGTTTGCGGATGACACAAGTATTGCAATAAATAGTATGTTGAGTGTAGTTCTAGAAAGATCTTCTAATGATATTTTCATGGATATTAATAAATGGCTTAAAGCCAATTCACTGATATTAAACTTCGAAAAGACTCACTATATGCATTTCAGAACCCGTAAGAGGTTTCCACCCAGCATATGCATAAAGTATGAAGAAGAGCATGGCTCTGAGCACTATGGGACTTAAAATCTATGGTCATCAGTCCCCTAGAACTTAGAACTACTTAAACCTAACTAACCTAAGGACATCACACAACACCCAGCCATCACGAGGCAGAGAAAATCCCTGACCCTGCCGGGAATCGAACCCGGGCGTGGGAAGCGAGAACGCTACCGCACGACCACGAGCTGCAGGCATGAAGAAGAGCAGATAGAAGAGGTTGAAAGTCTTAAATTCCTGGGATTACAACTTGATAATAAATTCAGTTGGGAGCAGCACACCACAGTACTGCAGAAACGCCGTAACAAATCTGTATTTGCAATTCGAGTGTTAGCAGACATAGAGGACATAAAAATGAAAAAGCTTGCATACTTTCATTCCATAATGTCATATGGTATAGTATTTTGGGGTAACTCTTCAAGTCAAACAAAAGTTTTCAGAGTCCAAAAGCGTGTAATACGTATTATTTGTGGAGTAAATTCACGGACGTCCTGTAGAAACCTCTCCAAAGAACTGGATAAACTAACTACTGCCTCTCAGTATATTTACTCCTTAATGAAATTTGTCCTAAATAATATATCTCTTTTTCCAAAAAACAGCTCAGTTCATACGTACAATACCAGGAACAAAAATGATCTGCACAAGGACTTAGAAGCACTTACTTTAGTTCAAAAAGGGGTCCACTACTGAGAAATACTCATCTTCAATAATTTGCCAGCAAACATAAAATCTTTAGTTACAAATAAAGATCAGTTTAAAGGAGCCTGAAAGACTTACTTGTGGCCAACTCCTTCTACTCCATTGATGAGTTTTTTTAATAGAAACAGATGATTTATTGTAATTACTCATACTATTAGTATTCTTCTTTCAGCTTAAAAAAAATTAACATGTTCCACATCCACGGGGATCTCCTCAGCACGGATCTATGGAACGAAAAACTAATCTAATCTAAACACACCCTTGCCCGGGGAGGACTCGAACCTCCGGCGGGGGTAGCCGCACGGACCGCGCAGCAACCCCGAGCGGCAAGGTGGGTGTTCGGTGAAGACATGGGCAGCCATATCGCGATATTTCATCGGTCCCTTGGGTTGTTTCAAGGTCGTATTACTGCTAAGGATTATGTGACCACTTTTTTTTAAAAAAACACGTCCATACGATGGCACAATGTTCACTGCCTAACGGTTATGCTCTGTTCGAAGACGACAGGACCCCTGCTCAGACAGCTGTCACCGCCCAGGACTGGTCCTGTGAGCGCGAGGATGAAATGCGTCACCTCCCCTGGCCTCCGTAATCAGCAGATCTCAATGTTATTGAGGCATTGTTGTCTACTTTGGAGAGAAGGGTGCGTGATTGTTACCCGCCTTCATTGTAGTTCTCTGAACTTGCCACGATTTGCAGGAAGAACGGTATAAGATTCTGACTAAAACGATACAGAGCCTGTATTTATTCTATCCGAGACGGATGGAAGCTGTTTTGATTGCTAGCGGTTTTCCCACACCGTATTGTGTGCTGTGTTTTTTGCGATACCTTACAGGGTGGTCCATTGATAGTGACCGGGCCCAATATCTCAGGAAATAAGCATCAAACGAGAAAACTACAAAAACGAAACTCGTCTAGCTTGAAGGGGAAAACCAGATGGCGCTATAGTTTACCAGCTAGATGGCGCTGCCATAGGTCAAACGGATATCAGCTCCTTTTTTTAAATAGGAACCCCATTTTTTTAAAAAAATCGTGTAGTACCTAAAGAAATAAGAATGTTTTAGTTGGACCACTTTATTCGCATTGTGATAGATGACGCTGTAATAGTCACAAACGTATAAGTACGTGGTATCACGTAACATTCGACCAGTGCCGACAGTATTTGCTTCGTGATACATTACCCGTGTTAAAATGGACCGTTTACCAATTGGAGAAAAGGTCGATATCGTGTTGATGTATGCCTATTGTGATCAAAATGCCCAACCGCCGTGTGCTATGTATGCTGCTCGGTATCCTGGACGACATCATCCACGTGTCCGGACCGTTCGCCGGGTAGTCACGTTATATAAGGAAACAGGAAGTGTTCAGACACATGTGAAACGTCAACCACGACCTGCAACAAATGATGATGCCCAAGTAGGTGTTTTAGTTGCTGTTGCGGCTAAACCGCACATCAGTAGCAGACAAATCGCGCGAGAATCGGGAATCTCAAAAACGTCGGTGTTGAGAATGCTACATCAACATCGATTGCACCCATACCATACTTCTATGCACCAGGAATTGCGTGGCGACGACTTTGAACGTCGTATACAGTTCTGGCACTGAGCACAAGAGAAATTACGGGATGATGACAGATTTTTTGCACGCCTACTATTCAGCTACGAAGCGTCATTCACCAACAGCGCTAACGTAAACCGGCATAATATACACTATTGGGCAACGGAAAATCCACGATGGCTGCGACAAGTGGAACATCAGCGACCTTGGCGGGTTAACGTATGGTGCGGCATTATGGGAGGAAGGATAATTGGCCCCCCTTTTTATCGATGGCGATCTAAGTGGTGCAATGTATGCTGATTTCCTACGTAATGTTCTACCGATGTTACTACAAGAAGTTTCACTGCATGACAGAATGGCGATGTACTTCCAACATTATGGATGTGCGGCACATAGCTCGCGGGCGGTTGAAGCGGTATTGAATAGCATATTTCATGACAGGTGGATTGGTCCTCAAAACACAATACCATGGCCCGCACGTTCACCGGATCTGATGTCCCCGGATATCTTTCTGTGGGGAAAGTTGAAGGATATTTGCTATCGTGATCCACCGACAACGCCTGACAACATGCGTCAGCGCATTGTCAATGCATGTGCGAACATTATGGAAGACGAACTACTCGCTGTTGGGAGGAATGTCGTTGCACGTATTGCCAAATGCATTGAGGTTGATGGACATCATTTTGGGCATTTATTGCATTAATGTGGTATTTACAGGTAATCACGCTGTAACAACATGCGTTCTCAGACATGATGAGTTCACAAAAGTACATGTATCACATTGAAACAACCTAAAGAAAATGTTCAAATGTACCTACGTTCTGTATTTTAATTTAAAAAACCTACCTATTACCAAGTGTTCGTCTAAAATTGTGAGCCATATGTTTGTGACTATTACAGCGCCATCTATCACAAAGCGAAAAAAGTGGTCCAACTAAAACATTCATATTTCTTTACGTACTACACGAATATCTAATAAAATTGAGGGTTCCTATTTAAAAAACGTAGTTGATATCCGTTTGACCTATGGCAGCGTCATCTATCGGGCCAACGATAGTGCCATCTGGTTTCCCCCTTCAAGCTAGAAAAGTTTCGTTCTTTGTAGTTTTTTCGTTTGACGCTTATTTCATGAGATGTTTGGTCCGGTCACGATCAATGGACCACCCTGTATATTCCTGACAGGAAACCACCTACTAGAGGCAATCTTGGCAGCAAAGGGTGTATGTTAGTGACTGTTTGGAGATATATTGGCTGTGATTGTTTGGGGGACTGGCAGTCAGCTTACATCGCCGATTTTTTCAAACATCTGTTGAATCAAGAGCAAGCACCATAAGGACACAGCTGCAAGACTTCATTCACACATTTCTTAAATCGATATAGCTAAGCAAGGTGGTGCTTATTTCGTTCATATTTTGTCTGATATTCTGTTTATATAATTTTTACCCTATAATTCCAAAGAGCAAACCATTTTACCAATTTTCATCCATAAACAGACAGCAAAATATGCGGATAATGCTGCATCGTTTTTCCGATGTTTCTGTTTCAACATACGTACGCCGGTGGGGGCTGTATTATACGAGGGTGAGTCAAATGAAAACCTTATATTTGTAATAACAAATCGAAATTTCGCGCCGTTATCCTGTAAGTTGTCAGCGTGCTACAAACAGCGTGCAGAATGGCATGTAGGTGGCAGCATAGTGCAGATGCACACATACCGTTGTAGTATCAGTATAAAGTTGGCTGCCCCACTTGCGACTTGCACCAGGGAAGAACAGCGTTCTGTTATTCGGTTTTTGCGTAGTGAAGGTGTGAAAACTATTGAAATTCGTCGACGAATGAAGGTTCAGTACAGTGATACATGTTTTCCACAGCAGCAAGTCTACGGATGGAGCAGGAAGTTCGCGAATGGTGTGACTTCAGTGGGAGATGCTCCTCGTCCAGGTCAGGCACAACGAGTTGTGACTCCACAGAACATTGCAGCAGATGAAGCCATAGTGAAGGAAAACCGCCGAGTGACACTGAATGACATTGCAGCATGTTACAGATTAGTCATGGGTCAGCACACCACATTGTGCATGATGTGCTCCAGTTTCACAAAGTGTGTGCAAGATGGGTGCCGTGGCAGCTGACTCCTGAAATGAGAGAACGACGTGTTGATGCTCATGAAGAACTTCTTCGGCGCTTTGAACGAGAAGGTGATGGCTTCCTTGCAAGAATCGTTACTGGGGACGAAACTTGGGTTCAGTTCCACCAACCAGAAACGAAGAGAGCGAGCAAAGAATGGCGCCATTCCTCATCACCAAAACCAAAGAAGTTTCGAACAGAACCATCGCCAGGGAAGGTTATGCTGACTCTCTTTTGGGACGAAAAAGACGTCAGTTTGCAGCATTACGTGTCTGTAGCCAGTGCATCATACACAGATTTCCTAAAAAATCATCTGGGGCCTGCAATCAAATCAAAGCGACGTGGATTGCTGTCAGCAGGTGTCCTTTTGCAACATGGCAATGCAAGGCCCTGCACTGCCCGTACAACAGTTGCAACAATCACAGGCCTGCATTTTGAGTGTCTTCCTCATCCACCATACTCACCAGGCCATGCCCCAAGTGATTTCCATATGTTTGGACCACTCAAAGACGCAATACGAGGAAAGAAGTTCGGTTCTGATGAAG
The DNA here is from genome assembly GCF_021461395.2 of Schistocerca americana. Taxonomy (NCBI): domain Eukaryota; kingdom Metazoa; phylum Arthropoda; class Insecta; order Orthoptera; family Acrididae; genus Schistocerca; species Schistocerca americana. The sequence continues at coordinate 254,315,483 of NC_060119.1, read as the reverse complement.
AGGTACGCCACGCGGTGCATGAGTGGTTGCGCGGACTACCAAAAGAATTTTTTTCTAAAGGAATTTATGCACTTTGTAAGCCTTGGAGGATTTGCATTGAGCGTGGGGGAGATTATGTTGAAAAGTGATACAGCTTTGTACCACTTCTGCACAATAAATAATATTTAAAAAGATATTTAAGGTTTTCATTTGACCCACCCTCGTACTATATGGGATATTCACCTGCGCTTCCAAGGGACCTGCGGCCACAATAGAAAGCACTATGATAACTGTGAACATTATTATGGACCACCTGCCTCCCTCCATGATTGAAGTCTTTACAGAAGGTGATGGCGTTTAAGGGAATACGTGACATGTACGTAAATATCTGGTGTCACATACCGCCGGAAACCAACCAAGGGCTTGTGGACTCATGACACGCATAACGCTTTTAAAGAGATAGTCTTAATTTTTCACCTCGTCAATGTACATCCGTACTTCACCAGTAGTTTTACTATTTAGAAAAAGCAGATAAAAATTCGCTCGGCGCCTTCCTAAGAGACAATCTCCACTCCTTCCCAACCCACTATGTAAGAGTAGACCAGATCGGCGGCAATTGAGAGATTTATACCGAATACATTAATAAAAGAGGGCATTGATTCCTCCTGGTGGACAAAAAAGATCAAAACACTATTGCAGAAGCAACGAGAAAAGCATTCGAAATTTAAAAGAACACAAAATCTCCAAGATTGGCGATATTTTACTGAAGTTTGAAACTTAGCGCAGACTTTTCAATGCTAAATTCTTTTAATTGCTCCCACAACGAAACTCTCTCTCGAAATATGACACAGAAAATCCAAAGACGTTCTGGTCGTATGTCAAGTACACCTGCTGGAAGACGTAACAAATAACCTCACTGTGCCATACCAGTTGAAATACAATCTAAGAAACAAAGTGACGCATCACGAAGGAGTTATGAAAACTGGTCACAAACTGATATTTACACAGGCATCGACGGAAAATGCAAAATTGTAAACTTTTACCAAATAGCTGGCAAGGATGGTAAATAGGGGACATATCGATACCAGCGTACAAAGCCTTTGCGAATTTCATTCCGTTTACGCAGCTGGACAGTAACTATTCTTCCCAGATGGGCGCTTGAACAATATATGTAAATGTTAGGATTTGAGACACGACGTGACGTTGGGCTCAAAGAAGCCGTTTGAAATAATAGGCAAATCGCACGACATTTGAATAAGCGCAATGCCACCATTCGACTATGTTGGCAGGAACGGGTGAACCATGGCCGAACAAGCGCCAAGAAGGAAGCGGTCGACCTAGGGAGACGACAGAAACGTGAGGACCGAGCAATCATCGGAGAGGCACTCAGACCCTCGGATTCATCATTATCATCGACCTAACGTGTAATTGGTGCTTCAGTGCTCACAAGGATCGTTAATAAGCGGCTCACAGAATGGAGACTGAGCTCATCGACCTCTGTACACCAAGAAGCCTGTTTTCTGTGCTACTGGGCACATTCGGCCTGGAATCTCATTGAGTACCACCTCGATTTGGGCCCCGATGACCAACGAGGACGTGTCTGATGACGCTGTAGATAGCACTGGGACGCCAACCTGACTGTCGCACGTTATACGGCACAACTATGGCTGATGGTTTGGGGAGCCATTGCATTTCATAGCAGGACCACTTTGGAAGTCATCCGGGGCGCCCTTACAACACAGCCGGTACATCATCGATATTCTGTGCCCTGTTTTGTTGCCCTTCGTGGCAACCAATCCTGCGATTACATTTCAGCAAGATAATACCCGCCCATACGCGTCGAGAGTTTCTACTGCTTGTCTTCGTGCTTGCCATACCCCACTTTGGTCAAAAAGGGCGCCGGGTCTCTCCCCAATTGTGATCGTTTGGAGCAATACGGACAGCGGCCTCCAACTAGCTCGGTATTTTGGCGATCTAATGCGCCAGTTGAACAGAATTGGGCACGATATCCCTCGAGGAGCACATCTAACAAATCTGTCAGTCAATGTCAAGCCGAATACTGCTTGCAAAAGGGCCAAATATGGACCAACGCGTTAATGACTCGCTCAATTTGTGAAGCTCTACGCCTTGAACAAATCATCCAATTTTCATGAACTTGTAATCACTTGTGTGTCTGTACATGTGCATCACACTACCGATGTCCCTTCCACTCGAATAATTCCTACGTGGTGCGTCTTTCTTTTGTTTTAGAGAGTATTTTATTGTTGATAATCTACATACGTTGAAACGATCATAGCAATAATATAATTAGAAATCAAAGCTCGTACAAAAAGGTGTATGTGTTAATTTTTCCCACAAGCTATTAGAGAAATAGTCTGAAGATGGTTCGAAGGATCCTCTGTCAGGCACTGAAGCGTGAATTACAGAGTAGTCGTTTAGTTGCAGATGTATCGCTATAAATAGTGGGACACTCTAAAAGGTTAAGTTTTATTTTATATTTTTCTGCTGTGATCAAGCTGCAATGATCATGACCAGTTTAAAGTACTTCAATACGGCTTTAATTTTGTGTCATGTTTCGGTTCATGCTTTGGAAACACAAAGTATTATATCTGCTATTCTGATTTATAAAATACACGCTGGGATTTGAATTTATAGGATACGTAGTTTTTTTTAGTTGGGTTCAAGATATTCTATTAATTCATTTAGCTGGGCGCATTGTTGGTTACTACATGCCAATCAAAACCTGCTACAGCCTCCACACAACCATGCTAGTCTATCCTGTGCAAGCCTCTTCATCTCCGAGTAACTACTGGAACCTGCATGAAACCTCCTGGCAGATTAAAACTGTGTGCCGGACCGAGACTCGAACTCGAGACCTTTGCCTTTCGCGGGCAAGTGCTCTACCATCTGAGCTACCCAAGCACTACTGACGTTCCGTCCTCACAGCTTTACTTCTGCCAGTACCTCGTCTCCTACCTTCTCGGTCCGGCACACAGTTTTAATCTGCCAGGAAGTTTCATATCAGCGCACACTCCGCTGCAGAGTGGAAATTCTCATTCTGGAACCTACATCCTTGTCAATCCGCTTACTGCATTCACCTTTAGGTATCTCTCTACGATTTTTACCCTCCACGCTTTCCTCCAGTACTAAACTGGTGATCCTTTGATGCCTCAGAAATGTCCTACCAACCGATCCCTTCTTCTCGTCAAGTTTTGCCACGAATTCTCCTTCTCCCCAGTTCTATTCAGTACCTCCTCAATCGTTACATGATCTTCCCATCTAATCTTCAGCATTCTTCTGTAGCACCACATTTCAAAAGCTTATGTTCTCTTTTTGTGGCCGTGCGGTTCTAGGCGCTTCAGTCTGGAACCGCGTGACCGATACGGTCGCAGGTTCGAATCCTGCCTCGGGCATGGATGTGTGTGATGTCGTTAGGTTAGTTAGGTTTAAGTAGTTCTAAGTTCTAGGGGACTGATGACCACAGATGTTAAGTCCCATAGTGCTCAGAGCCATTTGAACCATTTTTTTCTCTTCTCGTCTAAATTGTTTCACCTCCACATTTGGCTACACTTCATACAAATACTTTCAGAAAAGACTTCCTGACACTTAAATTTCTACTCGATGTTAACAAATTTCACTGCTTCAGAAATACTTTTCTTGCCATCGCCAGTCCACATTTTATATCCTTTCTACTTCGACCGTCATCAGTTACTTTGCTGCTCAAACAGCAAAACTCGTTTACTACTTTAAGCGTCTCATTTTCTAACCTAATTCCCTCAGCATCACCTGATTTAATTCGACTATATTCCATTATCCTCGTATTGCTTTTGTTGATGTTCATCTTATATCCACCTTTCAAGACACTGTCCATTCCGTTCAACTGTTCTTCCAAGGCCTTTGCTGTCTCTTACAGAATTAGAATGTCATCGGCAAAATCTCAAAGTTTTTATTTCTTGTCTCTGAACTTTCATTCTTCCTCCAAATTTTTCTTTTGTTTACTTTACTGCTTGCTCAATATGCAGTCTTCACAGCTCAGTGACTGATCGAGAACAACAAATATTTCCCAATGGCTGAGAGAACAAGATTCTCACAGCACATTTTGCCTTGGTAGTAAGGGACGGGACTCCATAAAAGAGATAACTACCGCTGGCAGCGGGTCGCTGGCAAGCTGACAAGAGGCAAGTAACGGCCAACCGGAGCTTGGGCGATTACTTTCTCTCGTCTCTGTTTATTGGAAAGGGAACACCTGCACCGCCGCTAGTAAGGGCTTATGGGCCAGATGATAATGGCAGATATCGGTAAGGCTACCATCCCCAAGTTACAGCATCATCGCCATGGTTAGTGACGCATTTTGATTCCTGCAAAAGTCCAATACACGAGCCCTGTCCAAGTGTTCTTCTCTAGCGGTGTAGCCGCGCGGTATAGGACGTGTTGCATGGATCGCGCGTCTCACCCCGTCGGAGGTTCGAGTCCTCCCTCGGGCATGGGTGTGTGTGTTGTCCTTAGCGTAAGTTAGGTTAAGTTAGTTTCATTAGTGTGTAAGTCTAGGGACCGATGACCTCAGCAATTTGGTTCCATAGTCCTTACCACAAATTTCCAATTTCCTCTAACGTTCCACTCGAACAACTCTGTCTCGCAAAGTACGTTTCTTCTCTTTACCATGGCTTACTCTCATTGGGTGGTTCGTTGCACATTCACCAGCTAACAGCGTGCAGCTGTAACTTTGTTCATCCACCAAACAAATTTCACGAAAAACAGTTTGCGATCGAAATTTCTACGTTCGGTTGCAAAGTGGCTCTGCCACAAGTAAGTTCTTTCTACGATGACCAGGTTCCTGATCGAGTTGCGTCTTTGGTGTAGTTTTCCGCACCGATTCAGTGGTTCTCCAGGGATAGACTGCCAAAGTGACCGGCCTAGAACGTAAGAGCTTCTATCTTATGCGGGTTGTGTGCTGAATCATACTGAAACAAAAAAAGCGAACTTTTGAAACACCCAATAAAAGTAGGAAAAATATAATGAAAAATTTTATTGACAGCAATTGAACCACTAGGCAACGGCCTTGCCGCTGTGGATACACCGGTTCCCGTGAGATCACCGAAGTTAAGCGCTGTTGGGAGTGGTCGGCACTTGGATGGGTGACCATCCGGGCCACCATGCGCTGTTGCCATTTTTCGGGGTGCACTCAGCCTCGTGATGCCAATTGAGGAGCTACTCGACCGAATAGTAGCGGCTTCGGTCAAGAATACCATCATAACGGCTGGGAGAGCGGTGTGCTGACCCCACGCCCCTCCTATCCGCATCCTCCACTGAGGATGACACGGCGGTCGGATGGTCCCGGTAGGCGACTCGTGGCCTAAAGACGGAGTGCTAAATTGAATCAATACAGCTTGTCTTTTAAGAGATAGAAATCAAATTATCAGTGTTTGAAAATTACATCCTGTTGATTGCGGGTTCATGTGCGTATGCATTCTTCCAATCTGCTTTTGATGTTCCTGATCGACTGCTGCAACGTCTCAGCATAAATACCATGAATTTCGTCTTGAATTCTTTGTTTCAGTTCATCCAGTGTTCTGGCCGAGTCATGTAGACCTAACTCTTATGGTAGCCCTAAAGAAAAAAAAAAAAAAAATCAAAAGCGGACAAATCTGGTGACCTTGGGGGCCAGCTAATGTCACCGAATCTTGAGATGACATGCTAACCGACAATTCTCACACAGTTACCATTGATCGATGTGCAATATGTGATGTCGCACAATCCTGTTGAAATCATGTTTCATGCACTTGTAGAATATTCTTCAATGCAGATGCAACAAAAGATTGCAACATCTCAAAATATCGATCCGACATGCGACACTGTGATCCGCTTTTCATTTTTCGAAAAAGTAAGATCCGATGACACCGCGTGACAAAAGTGCACACCATATTGTCACCTTTCTGACGTGTAAAGGGCGTTCTTGAACTTCCTTTAGGCTGCTGTCTGCCCAGTAACAACAGTTACAGACATCCGTAGCGTGTCTAGAAATCCATTGCCCTCGTTTACGTATGTCATAACTTGCTGAGAAAATTTCTGATCCCAACTGCTAATCTTTCTCCTTCAGTTGGTGCACGGTTTGCAGACGGTACAGATGAAATTTTGATTGGAAATGCAGAATTCAGCGAACACTCTCTCGGGACACCCTGTCCGCAGCTGTCTGCTTGCGATCTGAACGCCATGGGCTCTTTAAGACTGAAACGCGTACAACTTAGATCGTCTGTGGAACTTAAGATGAAAAATCGTCCGAACTCCCTCTGCGCCCTTTCCAAACTACATTTTTTTGTAAAATATTTTTGTGGCAAAAGCACATTGTTGATCTTTCCAGTGATCAATGATTACTAAATGGTGATAATGTTTACAGATCAAGGTCCCTGCTACGCAGTGCTCCCAATTGTATATGGCTGCTACTACTACACTACTGGTCATTAAAATTGCTACACCACGAAGATGGCGTGCTACAGACGCGAAATTTAACCGACAGGAAGAAGATGCTGTGATATGCAAATGATTAGCTTTTCAGAGCATTCACACAACGTTGGCGCCAGTGGCGACACCTACAACGTGCTGACATGAGGAAAGTTTCCAACCGATTTCTAATACACAAACAGCAGTTAACCGGCGTTGCCTGGTGAAACGTTGTTGTGATGCCTCGTGTAAGGAGGAGAAATGCGTACCATCACGTTTCCGAGTTTGATAAAGATCGGATTGTAGCCTATCGTGATTGCGGTTTATCGTATCGCGACATTGCTGCTCGCGTCAGTCGAGATCCAATGACTGTTAGCAGAATATAGAATCGGTGGGTTCAGGAGGGTAATACGGAACGCCGTCCTGGATCCCAACGGCCTCGTATCACTAGTAGTCGAGATGACAGGCATCTTATCCGCATGGCTGTAACGGATCGTGCAGCCACGTCTCGATCCCTGAGTCAACAGATGGGGACGTTTGGTAGACAACAACCACCTGCACGAACAGTTCGACGACGTTTGCAGCAGCATGGACTATCAGCTCGGAGACCATGGTTGCGGTTACCCTTGACGCTGCATCACAGACAGGAGCGCCTGCGATGGTGTACTCAACGGCGAACCTGGATGCGCGAATGGCAAAACGTCATTTTTTCGGATGAATCCAGGTTCTGTTTACAGCATCATGATGGTCGCATCCGTGTTTGGCGACATCGCGGTGAACACACATTGGAAGCGCTTATTCGTCATCGCCATACTGGCGTATCACCCGGCGTAAGGGTATGGGGTGTCATTGGTTACACGTCTCGGCCACCTCTTGTTCGCAATGACGGCATTTTTAACAGTGGACATTACATTTCAGATGTGTTACGACCCGTGGCTCTACCCTTCATTCGATCCCTGCGAAACACTACATTTCAGCAGGATAATGCACGACCGCATGTTGCAGGTCCTGTACGGGCCTTTCTGTAAACAGAAAATGTTCGACTGCTGCCCTGTCCAGCACATTCTCCAGATCTGTCACCAATTGAAAACGTCTGGTCAATGGTGGCCGAGCAATTGGCACGTCACAGTACGCCAGTCACCACCCTTGATGAACTGTGGTATCGTGTTGCAGCTGCGTGGGGAGCTGTACCTGTACACGTCATCCAAGCTCTGTTTGACTCAATGTCAGGCGTATCAAGGCCGTTATTAGGGCCAGAGGTGGTTGTGTTCTGGTACTGATTTCTAAGGATCTATGCACCCAAATTGCGTGAAAATGTAATCACATGTCTGTTCTAGTATAATATATTTGTCCAATGAATACCCGTTTATCATCTGCATTTCTTCTTGGTGTAGAATTTTAATGGCCAGTAGTGTATTTTCAGAAGTTCCCGTTTTTCTGTGTCGCCCTATAAAGTGACCCTCACAGCAAATCACTTGCACTCGTACATTCACGACCCCGCACACACATTCCTTTCACAGGAACACAGAGTTGCTGCTCTTTGAGTACTTGTTCAGCATACGTTTCCGTGTAGTTTTTTCAGCTTGTACAGCTTGGCGCTGACGCCGTGGTGTTGGCAGAGCGGGATGAACGGCTCGCAGCTGGACGGGCATCGGCTGCACGTGATGCAGGACTGCGCCGTCCACATGCCCGTCGCTATCGGCCTGGAGCGCAACTCGCCCCTCAAACCGCGCATCGACAGGCAGGTACTCCTCGCTGACAAACACCTGCTCACTTTCTAATTATTCATTCGCTATCCAAAAGCATATCCATATAAAACACATCATTTAAGATGTAGAATGAGGAGAATGGCCGGCCGGTGTGCCGAGCGGTTCTAGGCGCTACAGTCTGGAACCGCGCGACCGCTACGGTCACAGGTTCGAATCCTGCCTCGGGCATGGATGTGTGTGATGTCCTTACGTTAGTTAGGTTTAAGTAGTTCTAAGTTCTAGGGGACTGATGACCTCAGAAAATAAGTCCCATAGTGCTCAGAGCCATTTGAACCATTTGAGAAGAATGATCCGCCAATTCTATACTACCGCGCTAAACTTCTCTAGTCATACCAGTCCTGTATTTGGGCAGTTGTTTAAGTTTGACTGGTTTCTGTCCAAGCCGCATATGTCGCATTCCAGTAAGAATTCCATGGATTGCGCCTGTCCACAGTCACGTGCGGGTCTATCTCTGTCGTCATCTCCATCTGCACTGCCAGACAAAAAAGGTCAAGCACCCAGAAAAGGAGGAGAAAACGAAATTAAACTCCACGAGTTTAGAGGGTACATGATTTCATTTAGTGATTACAAAATCAGGTCAAATTTACAAAGAACTAGACACTGTGAACCCACTTGATAGTGGCGCTGGGCAAAGTTGCCACACGAGCTGGTCCCACTCATCTTCTGTCGGGCACAGGTCTGGCGGTTATGACGGCCACGGGCGTCCCGTATTATCAAGCAGATAGTTCATAGAAATACACTGACGTGCCAAAGAAACTGGTAAGTCACGCGTTTTCAAATACAGAGATATGTAAACAGGCAGAATATGGCGCTGAAGTCGGTAACGCCTACGTAAGAAAACAAGTGCTGGCACGGTTGTTAGAGCGGTTTCTGCTGCTACGGTGGCAGGTTATCAAGATTTAAGTGACTTTGAACGTGGTGTTATACTCTGCGCACGAGCAATGGGACACAGTATCTCCGAGGTACCGATGAAGTGGGGATTTTCATGTAAGACCATTTCAGAGTGTACCGTGAATATCAGGAATCCGGTAAAACATCAAATCTCCGACAGGGGATCTCAAGTTGATTCCGTATTTCTAGATTTCCGGAAAGCTTTTGAACACCGTTCCTCACAAGCGACTTCTAATCAAGCTGCAGGCCTATGGGGTATCGTCTCAGTTGTGCGACTGGATTCGTGATTTCCTGTCAGGAAGGTTCGTAGTTCGTAGTAATAGACGGCAAATCATCGAGTAAAACTGAAGTGATATCAGGTGTTCCCCAGGGAAGCGTCCTGGGACCTCTGCTGTTCCTGATCTATAAAAATGACCTGGGTGACAATCTGAGCAGTTCTCTTAGGTTGTTCACAGATGATGCTGTAATTTACCGTCTAGTAAGGTCATCCGAAGACCAGTATCAGTTGCAAAGCGATGTAGAAAAGATTGCTGTATGGTGTGGCAGGTGGCAGTTAAATAACGAAAAGTGTGAGGTGACCCACATGAGTTCCAAAAGAAATCCGTTGGAATTCGATTACTCGATAAATAGTACAATTCTCAAGGCTGTCAATTCAACTAAGTATCTGGGTGTTAAAATTACAAACAGCTTCAGTTGGAAAGACCACATAGATAATATTGTGGGGAAGGCGAGCCAAAGGTTGCGTTTCATTGGCAGGACACTTAGAAGATGCAACAAGTCCACTAAAGAGACAGCTTACACTACACTCGTTCGCACTCTGTTAGAAAATTGCTGCGCGGTGTGGGATCCTTACCAGGTGGGATTGACGGAGGACATCGAAATGGTGCAAAAAAGGGCAGCTCGTTTTGTATTATACGTAATAGGGGATAGAGTGTGGCAGATATGACACGCGAGTCGGGATGGAAGTCATTAAAGCAAAGACGTTTTTCGTCGCGGCGAGATCTATTTACGAAATTTCAGTCACCAACTTTCTCTTCCGAATTCGAAAATATTTTTGTTGAGCCCAACCTACATAGGTAGGAATAATCATCAAAATAAAATAAGAGAAATCAGAGCTCTAGCAGAAAGGTTTAGGTGTTCGTTTTTCCCGCGCGCTGTTCGGGAGTGGAATGGTAGAGAGGTAGTATGATTGTGGTTCGATGAACCCTCTGCCAAGCACTTAAATGTGAATTGCAGAGTAATCTTGTAGATGTAGAGTAGACATCACTGGGGCCGGAAAATGATGCTGCAAGACCAGGACCAACGACGACTGAAGATAACCGTCCAACGTGACAGAAGTGCAACGCTTCCGCAAATAGCTACCTCTTTCAATGCTGGGCGATCAACAAGTGTCAGCGTGCGAACAGTTCAACGAAACATTGTCGATATGGGCTTTCGGAGCCAAAGGCTCACTCGTGTACTCTTGATGACTGCACGACACAAAGCTTTACGCCTCGCCTGGGCCCGTCAACACCGACATTGGTCTATTTATGATTGGAAACATGTTGCCTGGTCGGACAAGTTTCGTTTCAAATTGTATTGAGCGGATGGACATGTACGGGTATGGAGACAACCTCATCAACCCATGGACTCTGCATGTCAGCTGGGGACTGTTGAAGCTGGTGGAGGCTCTGTAATGGAGTGGGGAGTGTGCAAGTGGACTGATATGCGACCCCTGATACGGCTAGATCTACTCTGACAGGTGACATGTACGAGGTTTGAGTGAAAAGTAATGCCTCCACCTTCGTAACTCTTCAACAGTTGGCAGTATTGGTATTTGGCAGGTATTGGATTGTTCCGTAGCCTCTTCTGTACAGCTCCAGTTGGCGGGAAGCCGTAGCATTGAACGGTTGCGTTGTTACAGTGTAAAGTGTGGAATCCTGTGCAGTCGGTCGGTCAATGCATTTTAAGCAATGTGCAGTCATTGAATTCTTGACAGCAGAAGGTGTTACCCCGAATGAGATTCATCAGCACTCTGCGACACTTTTCTGCTAAGAACGTCTGCGAAATAATATTCACCTGGTGCAAAGAGGATTTGTGAAACAACTTGGCCACTTTTTTGAGCCATTGTTAAGAGAAAGCTTTCGAGGGGAGTTACTGATCTCGAAAACTTTCTAAAAGACACAGGGAGTCCCTGGGAAAGACGGTCACAGGCTTCGGCCGCCTGCTCGGCATCTGAACGAACATTTTTTCCTTTTCTTTTCTTTTTTCTCTTTTATGTTCCTTTGCCAGAAAATGGCAGAGAAAAGGCGCCAAATATAAGACATCTGGGCTGGCTGAAGGAATACAGGACATTTGCCACACCGGAAATTTGCCACACTTGTCCCTTCGCCAGGTCGCGATCCCTCAGGTAAGGGACGCCCTCCCTCGTACTTCTGTCCGCTTTCAAACCGCCGTCCACAACTTACTCGATACAACCAGTACGTAAGGGACTTTCTTCTTCGACATCTTGGCGAAATACAGAGCTTCTTTTCGGAAATCGAAATATTTATAACTTTTGGGAAACGAAAGCAATTCCGACGATTATGTCAGTACGTAAATAGTTTTTCCAAGTGTAAATATAGATCCCTCTGTCTGTACGGTAGCTTCCTTTCACGCTTACCGATTGCGATAGAAACAGTCCATCGCCATGGGAGCAAAAAGAAAGGAACGATGTAAAGAGAATGCGAATGTACGCTAATAATTTCTTTTTGATCACTGCATTTGTGCCTACTTTAATTGCTACAACTGCATGTCCAAAAGACAACAAGGAAGGAAGAAATGGGTATGTGAATGTTCGAAAAGAAGAACGACATACTCCATATTAATTTACTCTGTAAAATCCGGTATCCCTTGCGGCGAAACATTAACCACAAATAATCCTGAGCATCACGACGGATACAGGGATTAGTGAACACACAGTCGTAGCGAGGCTCAATTCCATAACAGAGAAATTCACCAAAACTAAACGCGAAATATATCTATTTATAAAAGCAACTGAAAATTCGGTTGACTGCTTTCTAAGAGACAGTCTCCAATCCTTTCAAACTATGTAACTGAAGACCATATGTGGCTTAAGTTCAAAGAAATAGTATCAACAGCACTCGAGAGATTCATACCAAATAAATTAATAACAGACGAAACTAATTCCCCATGGTACACAAAACACGAAAGAAGGATGCTGCAGGAGCACCGAAAAAGGCACGTATAATTTAGACGAGCGCAAAATCTCCAAGATCGGCGAAGTTTTACTACTGAGGCACGAAATTTGATGCGGATTTCAATGCGAGATGCATTTAATAGTTTCCACAACGAAACTTTCTCTAGAAATGTTGCGGAAAATCCATAGAGATACTGGTCCTATGTTAAGTAAGCCAGCGGAAAGGCTCAGTAAGCACCTTTACTGCGGGTCGGGCGGCGAGTGAGGAGGAGGGGGAGGAGGGGGAGACAAGGGAGCCAACACTTCGGAGCAGGTAAAATCGTGGCAAATGTCCGGCGTGGCAAATGTCCGCACACCGGCTGAAGTACCGTAACAAAACATTTTTAGGCGCAAGTTTCTGGAAGATGAATTTGAGTGCACTTAATCAGAAGGCCGCATTTTTCCTACGCTGGTGGGCGTACAGCGGCATGTGCTTAACTTTTGTTATTGGTGGAACAAGAATGTTACTTTCTGATTGGCAGTTGCTGCTTGAGACGCACGAAAGGTCCACAGAACTGACGGGTTCTCCGATTTTAGCTTAGCTTCGGATTTTGCTCTGGGTAGAGCGACTTCAGGCGCTCCGTACAGAGGAGACACTTCCACTTTAGTTAGCAGTAGGTTCTCTTCGCGCCTTACACTCGGTAGAGATAGTCTGGGTTCCGCTGAGGCTGTTTGCGGTCACGACGCTCCAGCCGGAGACTACACCAGCAGACTTCCCGAGTCAGACCTCGTCCGAGGGCGACGCAGCAGCGGTTAACGAGCAATCAGCGCCTCCGCATCCAGCGCATTCACACTCCAGCGATGGCGAGATTAACCGGCAGCCTTGACGGTATAGGTAGCCATGAATTTAATAACCGTCAACAATTTCACAGATAGGTTCTACGTTGCCGCTGGGGCTGGCACTGTCCAGTCGTGAATTAGAGTCAAAATTTGACGTGCTAGAGATCTGAACTTACCATCACATGCTTCCCTTCACGAACTTTTCCATCCACAATTTATTTCAGTTTTTTCTTCCTTTGTGTTTATCATCATTCTCTAGATTGTCGCACAGATGAAAAAATGGTAGATATCGAAATAGACGACAGAGGGATAGAGAAACAATTAAAATCGCTCAAAAGAGGAAAGGCCGCTGGACCTAATGGGATACCAGTTCGATTTTACACAGAGTACGCAAAGGAACTTGCCCCCCTTCTTGCAGCGGTGTACTGTAGGTCTCTAGAAGAGCGTAGCGTTCCAAAGGATTGGAAAAGGGCACAGGTCCTCCCCGCTTTCAAGAAGGGACGTCGAACAGATGTGCAGTACTGTAGACCTATATCTCTAACGTCGATCAGTTATAGAATTTTGGAACACGTATTATGTTCGAGTATAATGACTTTTCTGGAAACTAGAAATCTACTCTGTAGGAATCAGCATGGGTTTCGAAAAAGACGATCGTGTGAAACCCAGCTCGCTCTATTCGTCCACGAGACTCAGAGGGCCACAGACACGGGTTCCCAGGTAGATGCCGTGTTTCTTGACTTCCGCAAGGCGTTCGATACGGTTCCCCACAGTCGTTTAATGAACAAAGTAAGAGCATATGGACTATCAGACCAATTGTGTGATTGTATTGAAGAGTTCCTAGATAACAGAACGCAGCATGTCATTCTCAATGGAGAGAAGTCTTCCGAAGTAAGAGTGATTCCAGGTGTGACGCAGGGGAGTGTCGTAGGACCGTTGCTATTCACAACATACATAAATGACCTTGTGGATGACATCGGAAGTTCACTGAGGCTTTTTGAGGATGATGCTGTGGAATAGCGAGAGGTTGTAGCAATGGAAAATTGTACTGAAATGCAGGAGGATCTGCAACGAATTGACGCATGGTGCAGGGAATGGCAATTGAATCTCAATGTAGATAAGTGTAATGTGCTGCGAATACATAGAAAGAAAGATCCTTTATCATTTAGCTACAATATAGGGGGTCAGCAACTGGATGCAGTTAATTCCATAAATTATCTGTGAGTACGCATTAGGAGTGATTTAAAATGGAAAGATCATACAAAGTTGATTGTCGGTAAAGCAGATGCCAGACTGAGATTTATTGGAAGAATCCTAAGGAAATGCAATACGAAAACAAAGGAAGTAGGTTACAGTACGCTTGTTCGCCCACTGCTTGAACACTGCTCAGCAGCGTGGGATCCGTACCAGATAGGGTTGATAGAAGAGATAGAGAAGATCCAACGGAGAGCAGCGCGCTTCGTTACAGTATCATTTAGTAATCGCGAAAGCGTTACGGAGATGATAGATAAACTCCAGTGGAAGACCCTGCAGGAGAGACGCTCAGTTGCTCGGTACGGGCTTTTGTTGAAGTTTCGAGAACATACCTTCACCGAGGAGTCAAGCAGTATATTGCTCCCTCCTACGTATATCTCGCGAAGAGACCGCGAGGATAAAATCAGAGAGATTAGAGCCCACACAGAGGCATACCGACAATCCTTCTTTCCACGAACAATACGAGACTGGAATAGAAGGGAGAACCGATAAAGGTACTCAACGTACCCTCCGCCACACACTGTCAGGTGGCTTGCGGAGTGTGGATGTAGATGTAGATGTAGATAGATCATTGTCGTTGCATCTTGAGTAACTTTTAATTAATTACAGGGTGTCCACAATGAGACTCCAACATCTGAACTCATAAAATCTGAGAGGAAACACAATTTATTGACGAACAAATACAGGGAAATCATACAGCAGCTCATCAAGTTTTCATACACAGGTGGACGGTTCAGTACACTTGAACATGGGCGCCACGGGTAGCGCGAAGAATATCGAGTCTATAATCGATTTCGTGCCATGTGTTCCGGAGCATCTGTTCTGTGACAGAGTTGATGACAGTTCTTATGCGCTGTTCCAAGTCTTGCAGGTCCTTTACTGGTGTAGCGTATACCCGGTCTTTCACATAACCCCACAAGAAAAAATCGAGGGGGGTTATGTCGGGCAAACGTGGCCGCCAAGGAATTGGACCTCCACGGCCAATCCATCGTTGCGGGAAAGAGTCATTTAAAAATTTTCGGACATCAAGGCTCCAATGAGGTGGTGCACCGTCCTGTTGAAACATCACATTTGGCTGCAGGTCTGTTATCTGTTGCACGGCAAATTGTTCCAACATGTCCAGGTAGATGACTCCATCCACAGTCGGCTCCTGAAAGAAAAATGGCCCAACAATGCGATTTATCATCACACATTAACTTTCGGACTGTCGCGCATGTGTTCTCTAGGTGCATGTGGATTTTCGGACCCCGAGATGCGCGCATTATGACGATTGACAGCCCCTGACACGTGAAATGTTGCCTCGTCAGTAAACATCACGCGTGATAAAAATGTCTCGTCCGCGGCAATGCGATCTGACATAAAACACGCAAATTCTTCTCGCTTTGGTCGATCATCAGGCTTGATTTCTTGCACAACCTGCACTTTATATGCGAACAAACGTAATAGCTGATGAAGCACTTTATGCACTGTTGAACGTTTCATACGAAGTTCTCGTGCTGCCTGTCGCACTGACTTCTGTGGACTTGTTCGAATGTCGGCCGCAGTTGTTCCACATGATGTTCGCTGATCCCAGGCTTACCACCACCATGCCCTTTCGCAACACTCCCAGTAGCCAAAAACTGATCACAACACTTCTTTATAGTCTTGAACGACGGGGGCGCTTTGTTGTAATCCCGACGAAAATTTCTTTGCATTGGGTCGCCGATTTTGTCTCTGCATACCACCAGACCACTTGTGCACGCTCCTTCATATCCTCCATTTTGCTAAAACAATTGATTGCAGCTCCACTACGGCCACTTGGCGTATCAAATTTGCACAACACAAACTTGTTGAGTTGCTCTGTCTGCCCCTTCAGGATTCACAGGTCCACCATCTGAAATGAGAAAGATATACGATATTAAAATGTTGGAGTCTCATTGTGGACACCCTGTATTTGGAAAAGTTTTTAACCGACGTCAACTTTAACTAATAAACTCAAGAATTTGTCGTACCTTTAAATTTCGTTTTACAGCTAGTCATTCCTGTGCATAAATAAAGAAACTAAATGATTATCATCACCCACTTATCCGCTGCTGCGGCAAAAAATTACCGTTCATTAACTCCACTGCGCACAGTTTAATTAGCGTGTTTCATTGGGTGAGAGATGTAGATGGACAACTAATTAGCATCATTTCTCACTCTCTTTAATAATATGGGGGATTTTCGAAACATTACTTAAGTTGATGGTAGTAAGAGAGAAATTCGGTACCGCCATATACGCTACTCCTCTGAAATAGCACCATAAGGATCGCCAAGCTTAACGTCTCCATCAGACGAGCCGGCCAGTAACACATGTTTTTTCTGTCATTAAGCTCTGAATAGTCTACGGTCAGCGTTTTCTTGTATTAATCAAATGCTCCTGGGCTGTGTTCCAGACACCGCTCACAATTTCAATTAAAATCATTACCAATGGGGGCCGAAGACTTTCAGTTTAAGCAGTCGCCTTCAGTTTTCTAGTGGCTTTGTCGAAAAGGGCGGATGAGTAGCTAGCTAGATGTTCAGCGCACCCTCTTCATATTTGGGTAGGAAACTGCTACTAAAGGGAGAAGAATCAGTAATAATCAACAGCAGGAGAAGGCAGAAGGCAGTAAAAATCACTGCGTCAAAAACAAATAATGTGTGTCCACAAGAAATGCGGCCTGTAATTAAATCCGACTACCTCAAAAAATTCCCTGCGTTGAGGCTTGAAACGTATCCCAGGCCATCAGTTCACAGTCTGGTAATCAGGATCTGAATACTATTAATTATCTACGTCTCGCCAGCCAGATATCGTTAACGAAAATTTCTTCAAAATGGCTCTGAGCACTATGGGACTTAACTTCTGAGGTCATCAGTCCCCTAGAACTTAGAAGTAATTAAACCTAACTAACCTAAGGACATCACACACATCCATGCCCGAGGCAGGATTCGAACCTGCGACCGCAGCGGTCGAAAATTTCTTCCGCCACAAGAGTACGAACCGGCTACCTCCTGGTGGAGCGTTACCGCACTAACGCACCGTTATGTCATTAGCTGTGGAGGCGAGTTTTTTTTCACCGTCAAATCGTCTGAGGCGCTGAGGGCGTCTGCTGTAACAGCCAATAAGCGTCGCGCAGTGTTATCAGCGCTATCACTTCGAGCAGGTCGCTACTGGGTGATCAGCTGCTCGACGGTATCGTGGCAGTTCACACGACAACAAGTACGAAATCCACTGTCTGCTTCCAGTGTCACTTTCGCGTCACTGAAGTCCGCAGTTTTGCTAATAGTTCTTCTTTCTCCAAGTTGGCAACGATCTAGACGCCCAGCAATATACAATGGCAATATATCCATTGAAATATCTCACGAAATAAGCGTCAAACGAAAAAACTACAAAGAACGAAACTTGTCTAGCTTGAAGGGGGAAACCAGAAGGCGCAATGTTGGCCCGCTACATGACGCTGCCATAGGTCAAGCGGATATCAACTGCGTTTTTTTATAATAGGAACCCACATTTTTTATTACGTATTCGTGTAGTACGCAAAGAAATATTAATGTTTTAGTTGGACCACTTTTTTTCGCTTTGTGATAGATGGCGCTGTAATAGTCACAAACATATGGCTCACAATTTTAGACGAACAGTTGGTAACAGATAGGTTTTTTAAATTAAAAAACAGAACGTAGGTACGTTTGAACATTTTATTTCTGGTTTTCCAATGTGATACATGTAGCTTTGTGAACTTATCATTTCTGAGAACGCCTGCTGTTAAAGAGTGATTACCTGTAAATACCACATTAATGCAATAAATGCTCAAAATGATGCCCGTCAACCTCAATGCATTTGGCAATACGTGTAATGACATTCCTCTCAACAGCGAGTAGTTCGCCTTTCGTAATGTTCGCACATGCATTGGCAATGCGCTGACGCATGTTGTCTGGCGTTGTCGGTGGATCACGATAGCAAATATCCTTCAACTTTCCCCACAGAAAGAAATCCGGGGACATCAGATCCGGTGAACGTGCGGGCTTCGACGACCAATCCACCTGTCATGAAATATGCTATTCAGTACCTCTTCAAACGCACGCGGGCTATGTGCCGGACATCCATCACGTTGGAAGTACATCGCCATTCTGTCATCCAGTGAAACATCTTGTAGTAACATCGGTAGAACAGCATAAATTGCACCATATAGATTGCCATCGATAAAATAGGGCCCAATTATCCTTCCTCCCATAATGCCGCACCATACATTAACCTGCCAGGGTCGCTGATGTTCCACTTGTCGCAGCCATCGTGGATTTTCCGTTGCCCAATAGTGTATATTATGACGGTTTACGTTAGCGCTGTTGGTGAATGACGCTTCGTCGCTAAATAGAACGAGTGCAAAAAATCTGCCATCCTCCCTTAATTTCTCTTGTGCCCAGTGGCAGAACTGTACACGACGTTCAAAGTCGTCGTTATGCAATTCCTGGTGCATAGAAGTATGGTATGGGTGCAATCGATGTTGATGTAGGAATCTCAACACCGACGTTTTTGAGATTCCCGATTCTCGCGCAGTTTGTCTGCTACTGATGTGCGGATTAGGCGCGACAACAGCTAAATCACTTACTTGGCATCATCATTTGTTGCAGGTCGTGGTTGACGTTTCACATGTGGCTGAACACTTCCTGTTTCCTTAAATAACGTAACTATCCGGCGAACGGTCCGGACACTTGGATGATGTCGTCCAGGATATCGAGCAGCATACATAGCACACGCCAGTTGGGCATTTTTATCACAACAACCATACATAAACACGATATCGACCTTTTCCGCAATTGGTAAACGGTCCATTTTAACACGGGTAATGTATCACGAAGCAAATACCGTCCGCACTGGCGGAATGTTACGTGATACCACGTACAGCGCCATCTGTCACAAAGCGAAAAAACATTCATATTTCTTTACGTACTACACGAATATGTAATAAAAATTGGGGGTTCCAATCTAAAAAAAAACAAAAAAAAACGCAGTTGATATCCGTTTGACCTATGGCAGCGCCATCTATCGGGCCAACCATAGTGCCATCTGGTTTCCCCCTTCAAGCTAGACGAGTTCAGTTCTTTGTAGTTTTTTCGTTTGATGCTTATTTCGTGAGATATTTGGCCCGGTCACTATCAATGGACCACCCTTATAAGCGCTTTTCAAATGCAGGAGGACGACGGTTCAATCCCGCGTCCGGCCATCCTGATTTAGGTGTTCCGTGATTTCCCTAAATCGCTCCAGGCAAATGCCGGGATGGTTCCTTTGAAAGGGCGCGGCCGACTTCCTTCCCCGTCCTTCCCTAATCCGATGAGACCGATGACCTCGCTGTCTTGTCTCTTTCCCCAAACAGCCCAACCTAACCCCAAATGCAGGACATTTCGAAATCGAGGCTTAGCCTTCCGGTCCATCGTAGCCCTTTTTCTATAAATATCGATAAATCGCTTCGTTTTCTCCGTAAAACTCGAACACTCACATCCTTACCAACAACTACACCCATTCACTGTGCACTACGTTGTGCAACAGTTCTTTCCCAGTATCGTGTGGTCATATGACAAAGAGCAGTACTGCACCATATTCTCATAATTCACTAACCTTTCGCTATTAAATCACCTATAAATTGTATACATTTTTGACTTTTGTAGTGTCAGTTGCATTCGGGCCCCATATGAGTGTGGAAATGACATTTCGTCTACTTTCTTCATCATTAAATACTTCGTGAAAGCTTTCCTAATAACGAGCATAAACTTTTCATCTCTGCTTCATCGTTTTATTTTCTGCTTCTAAGTAAACTCCTTGGAATAGTTCTTTCGGTAGTAGCCAAAGTCATACATACGTTTGTGACTGTAATGAAAATGAAATGAACGTGGGCATGACATTCTTTGCTGAATCCTTAGACACAAGAAACGTCCAAGTACACGACCTAATGGAAGACGGGTAGATGACGGAAATCATGCAGGACCAACAAGGATGACTGCGGGTGAAGATTGTACTGTGTGGAAAAGTTCGGAGGAACCATTTATCTACAAGTAGATGTCGGCTGATGATGATATTGCTAATTTCTTTTTCAATAGGAGCCCACCGGTACTTACGCATTTACGCTTACTATTCGCTGTCTTAAAATGATATGTTTACAACTAGATGCACAAAATTAGTTTTTGGTAAATGTCCTAGGAAAACAGAGTAAAATAATGGATCTTGCTGCAGTATTTTCTACATTGTAATTTCACTGAGCTGACGCTGCACTCTACAAGATGGTTTATAACAAGTGGGACGACTGAAGGCTACGCAGCCCATTACGTCCGATGTTTGTTTTTGCCGACGATATCTAAGGTCTATCGGTCGAACTTATGCTTATCTTTCATGGAATCTGGCGCGCGAGTAAACAGAAATCGTAACTCTAGGTCCTGTCTCGGAGGCTTATCTCCCGCGCTACATGCGGGCACCTTCTTGAGGGAATATCACTTCTTGATACATTGTCATTTCTCGATTCGGCAATTACAATGTGTACTGACTGAGAAATGCAAGATCTGCAGATCTCGCCGAAGTGAACTTGGAACAGCAGAGGAAAAACAAAATGGTTCAAATGGCTCTGAGCACTATGGGACTTAACATCTTACGTCATCAGTACCCTAGAACTTAGAACTACTTAAACCTAACTAACCTAAGGACATCACACACATCCATGCCCGAGGCAGGATTCGAACCTGCGACCGTAGCAGTCCCGCAGTTCCGGACTGCAGCGCCTAGAACCGCACGTCCACCGCGGCCGGCAGGAAATACATAAATTAGAGGTGGTGTGTTGTTGTTATTGTAGTATCGAATCCAAAAACTCTACATAACCACTGCAGCATATATCCATCTCAACCCACTTACTGTCGTCACGCTTTGGGCTCCCTCCACTTCCCTCCATTAGCGATCAACGGTTCCTTGACGTCTCCGGATGTGTCCTACATTTCTCCTGTTTGATTTTTTTGTTGATAACACGATTACAGTGTCCTTTGGTCAAATGTAAAGTGCTTTTTGCGACAAAATCTCTGAAAATATGTGTTATATATTTACGTGTGCTTCACAACACCTCATCAGGATGCTGAGAAATAAAAGGCTTGCCACACAAAAACATCACAAGCTACCAGTACAAAATAATGCGCAAATGGGCTTGCAAAACCATGCAAACCGAATGTAAAGATTAAATACAACAGAAACCCACTGATCATGGCACAGAGGTGCTGAAACATGTTTGAGAAATTTGGAAAAACGGTGTTTTGCAAACACGAAAGATACAAGAGCTGCGAATCCAAATAATGAAGTCGAATTAACTGTGAGTGAAGAGTCCATTCATATATTCTCATCTTAGAGTACTGTGCTTTTCGTTAGAATAGTACTTTTATTGTTGTCCCAGCATCAAAATAAAAATAATTTCGAAATCCGGTGTCTGGCAAGGCTTACCAAAGTTCTTTTTAAGTTTTTTAAAAAATTGTCGTACGTGTCAGAGCCTGTGAGAACTTCGCGTAATATTCACCGGGGTTTGTGCTGTAGCCCACAGTACTGTATAAACGCAGGGTATCAAATATGCGAAAGAAGTGCACAATCGAAGACTAATGTTTTCCGTCTTTCTTATAAATTATTTGCCGGAATTTGAATTATGGTACTCTGGAGCATCTGTTTTGTTTAGAACGAGACAGATAATCTTATCTCAGTAATAATTATTGACACGATAAAAAGAAGCACGTCTTTTAATGTTCACTTTGTTCCTCTTTATCTTTATCATGTGTTCAAAGGGTATTCCAGGCGAAAAAGCCAAGTGATTCAATCTGTATATGCAACTATGTGTTTATGACGGCAGCAGTCACATGATATTATTAATTCATGCGATGTTATTGCTTATACGTGCATAGCACTACGTATTTCGAACTTTCGTCTATCATCTTGTGTCTTATTATGGTGAAATCTAATACAAAACATACCTACACACTATAACATAAAATGAAAGCTATTCTATGTCAACCTATTATAGGAGCCTGTTTCCTTTCTTGATGTCTGTCCTTTGTTTAACAGCAGTTGGGTAGCATCAACTGGTGCTGCAACGACATTGCAGTGATATTTTACTGTAACGTATGTAAATGGAGTGGCCGAGCCGTTCTAGGCGCTTCAGTCTGGAACCGCGTGACCGCTACGGTCGCAGGTTCGAATCCTGCCTCGCGCATCGATGTGTGTGATGTCCTTAGGTTGGTTAGGTTTAAGTAGTTCTAAGTTCTAGGGAACTGATGACCTCCGATGTTAAGTCCCATAGTGCTCAGAGCCATTCGAACCATTTTTGTAAATGTTGCTGGCATCGTGACATCGTGATGAAGCAATGCCTGGTGTTGTGCGTACGCAATGTTTATCGTCTGTGACATTATTCTGTGGCAAAATATGGACATTTTTGTAGTCACTGCAGCCGTTTTCGAATGCTTAAATAGTACAGCGCGCATTTTGTATACACTCTTTGTACACACTGTCCAAAGGCAATACTATAGTGTGTTCACAGACAATGAGGAAAACGTTAATAAAACCATATATTTTCAATAAATCTCATAGGAACATACATCGATATTCCCAGATAAACTGATGAAAGACTAAATACTGTAAGTTTATATTCACCAGCAAAGAAAACCAGACAATGTTCAAATGAACTACATTAAGAGCACAGCCAAAGATACATAAAGAGGATGCACAAATTAGAACTGAACTAAATTCCACAGCTATCCCAGCATATAAGATAATGATAAAGCTACAGGCAATATAGACAAATACAGTTGTGAAACAACTCACATGGTACAGAAAAGGTAGCGAACTATGAAGTTATTGTAAAAATTATGAACAAACATCTACCGCTACGAGTCAAACTTCACTTCTTGGACGTAGTCAGCGGGTACACACATGTCCTTGCAGTTGAAAGTATTGCAGCAATAAGACAGAATCTTTAGGAGCATAAAGCATACCTTTAGTAGAAGTAATCAAACAAAGATACAATAGAATTGTCCCACAGCTACTTCACATTTAACAATCAAGTATAAAAATAAGAAAGCAGAAATCAGTCGTGGAATTAAGTTGCTTTAATGTGACATTTATAGTCACAACGCAGATCAGATTTCGACCTGTGTCAGGACATTATCAATGCTAAAACAAATACAAGAGTATATATTACAATGTGATTAACAAAAATTATAAGTCCATCACATCGTACCGCACTGGTATGTAATGTTAACATTAAAAGACAACGATGTGATGGACTTATAACTTTTGTAAATCACATTGTAATATATACTCTTGTATTTGTTAATTTCCTAGAAAATAAAGTGATGGACGACAACAAAGGTTATGGCGCCAAAACAGTCTTTCGCTCAAGATATGTAGAAGACACATTACATATTATTAAAAGCTCCACTGAAGGACTTAAAATGTTACATGTGGAGTTAACAACCTGCACAAAACATTAATTATTTGCGAAAATATTAATTCTATACAAAAATATTAATTTCACAATACAACATAAAGAAAACACAGCCATTAATTATCTAGCGATGACATGACCCATATTTAAATGTGAACCCTCCCTTAAACTCTACAGAAAGTCAACTTCCACAGACACCACCATTGCTATGATCTCTGTACATCCAAACTCACATAGAAAACTTCACTGCCTTTCACCACAGAGCCTGTAAATTGCCTTTAAATCCAAAAAAAATTTCGGTCAGGAAATAAAGACAATTAATAAGATAATTATAAATAATGGATACATACAACTGAGATTAAGCTTGTCCAAAAAATGTAAAGTAAAACATAGATCAATAGGCCTCTAGCAGCATTCAAGAAAATATTAATAAATAAGCAAACATGCCACATTTGAGAAAAATATCAGATAAAAATGAAAAACTTTAAAAAAACTCTTACGTTGCTATAAACCAACCTACAACAATAACCTTAGGAAAGAATACTAAATAACATCAAGCAAACTCAGAACAAAGATAAACTGACGCAAATAAATTCACACCATCTTGACTTGAACTTTAAATGCAGTTCAGTATATTCGGTTTCTCTTTCTCATAGACGCCAGGTCTTTTTTCTGTCGTGTTCTATTAAAAGCTATGTCACACTATGTCACTTCATCGATAGCTAAAGCTTAAAAATATAGGAGTCTATGGGCCAAAACATAAACAAGGGTGTCTGGGAAGTGTGCAAATGTGAAAATTTAAAAAAAGAGTACTACATGTGACCTGCGCTGTAGTGTTGACACTTT
Organism: Schistocerca americana; assembly: GCF_021461395.2. Lineage (NCBI taxonomy): Eukaryota > Metazoa > Arthropoda > Insecta > Orthoptera > Acrididae > Schistocerca > Schistocerca americana. Next base: position 254,290,860 of record NC_060119.1, on the reverse strand, counting down.
AACAAGGCAGTCGGCCGCGAATGTAGACAAATTAATGAGAGACCACCTGATGCAGAGGAACAAGCCCCACCTCTGTCTCGCAGGGCTGGCAGTCTACAACCTGGATCTTTGCTTTTGCGCAAGCGGAACTGACTGGAACGATGATCCGTTCTGGTATCATGGAAATCCTTTTGAAACCCCTGATAAATAGGGATTAGTCTCTTCATTCACTTCATAATTAGCAAAGAAAACAACGAACGACACAAGGTAAAGCGGAGCAAGTAAAACGTTCGTCAACGACTACGGCGGAAATGGTTACTGAGCTTGGCATTGTCGTAACCAGGTAGTTCCGTTCCGATCTCTACTGGTTTCTTACGCAATTGTAGTTCAAAGCAGTGATGTGAAACTCATATGCGGTCTTCCGGTAACAAGACCTTGATTCGCTGCCAGGCCTCTTGGAGCGCTGCAAGTTTAACCTTCTGTCATCTCGGTTTCTTATTGGGTAATTTGTTGTCTTTGTAGTAAACAGAAACTGGTTTCATCGCACTGTGTTCCTGATTGCGACCTTTTGTGTTATACTGCATATAGTGTGGATGTACTTCCACTATACTGCGTCCTCTGCATTTAGTAAACTCTAGTTATACAGAATTCGCAAGTAGATCCAGTGGTGAAAGCATGAGGATCTGTAAAATTGGCTTTTAAATTTTCGTTGGAATGGATGGATGAGTATAGTACATTGATTTCTGTTAAAATGTATTGTTTGTAGTACCTGTCAGTAAGTGTAAAACATATGCGTAACTTTTGCTGTATTTTTAGCATTTGCAGGGAAGAATTCCTTAGTCACGAAGACAGCAAAGTCTACTCACTGTCAAGAAGCAACACTATTCATAGCAGAAATAGATACGCATTCCATGATAAGATGTAGTAAAGTTGAATATCAGTTCTGTCAAAAGCTGCTAACATGTAGTTCTCCAGATGCGCAAAAGTACATAAAACGTATAAAATACTTTCAAGAAACATAAATCGATCATTGCACACACGATTCGGGAACAAAAGCATATGGGTCCATAGAACACTATGCGATAAAACCTATTCTGTTTTATATGAAATAAAAAACAAATATGGAATCGTTTACTTACAAGACAGGCAACGGCCTTTCCGCAGTGGCTACACCGGTTCCCCTGAGATCACCGGAGTTAAGCGCTGCCGGGCGTGGTCGGCACGTGGTTGGGTGACCATCCAGGCCGCCATGCGCTGTTGCCATTTTTCGCGGTGCACTCAGCCTCGTGATGCCAACTGAGGAGCTGCTCGACCGAATAGTAGCAGCTTCGGTCAAGAATACCATCATAACGACCGGGAGAGCGGTGTGCTGACCACACGCCCCTCCTATCCGCATCCTCAACTGAGGGTGACACGGCGGTCGGATGGTCCCAGTAGGCTACTCGTGCCTGAAGATGGAGTGCTTTTTACTTACAAGACAACATCACCAACGCGACCTCGTATTTTAAGGAGTAAAAAGCGCACTTGCAATATGTCAGTTCTCGCAATCAATCCTGGACGAAAATTTAGGCCATAATTCTGAAGTACAGAGTTATGGCCCTCTGAAAGTACAGATTTTAAACTGTTACGTGCGCTGGTTGTTTGGCACTCGCTCCTTCCCACTGCAGCGCCTAATGACCGAGGGCAGAGTGCTGTACACTGGAGTCACGACCAGGGCTCTCCTATTCGCAGGATGTTGAAGAGGATGGAAGAGGAGGGAGGGGGGGTGAGCAGGTGGACACATCTGCCCATCGTGTTTCGAAATGTTGTTCGAGATCTCATATTATTCTACCCAAAAAATAGTAGGTAATATGAGTATGTAATATGTCAACCTCACGCACATGTCAGTTCAATACCATTTTAACAATATTATCATACTGATAATACTGCACATACATATACGCGTCAAAATCAAAATGAATAAAACTATCAACTGCAGAATTATTATGAAATGAAGTTAACGATTCTCGATTTAAAATTTAAGCGTACCAATCACGATAAGACCACCGCTTCACCTGCAAATGTGCTTCACATCTACATCTACATGTATACTCTGCTAATCACATTTAAGTGCCTGGTACAGGGTTCATCGAACAACCTACACAATAATTCTCTATTGTTCTACTCTCGAACAGCGCGTGGGAAAAATGAACACCTATATACTTCCGTATGAGCTCTGATTTTCTTTATTTTATTATGACGATCGTTGTTCCCTACATAGATCGGGCTCAACATAAATATTTCCGTATTCGGAGGAGAAAGTTGGTGATTGAAAGTTCATGAGAGGATCCCGCTGCAACGAGAAACGCCTTTGTTTAAATGATGTCCACCATAAATCTTGTATCGTGTCCGTGTCACTCTCTTCCCTATTTCTCGAGAATACAAAACAAACTGCTCTTCTTTGAACTTTCTCTCTGTACTCCGTTAATCCTACCTGGTAAGGAGCCCACACTGCACGACAAGCAGCACTCCAAAAGAGGACGGACAAGCGTAGCGTAGGCAGCCTCTTTAGTAGATCTGTTGCGTCATCCAATGATTCTGCCAATAAAACGAAGTCTGTGGTTCCTCTTCCCCACATCATCTTCTATGTGCTATTTCCAATTTTAGTTGTTCATAGTTGTAATTCCTAGGTATTTAATTGTATTTACAGCCTTTAGATTTAAATCATTTATCGTGTAACCGAAATTTAACGGATTCCTTTTAGCACTCATGCGGATCACCTCACACTTTTCATTATTTAGGGTCAATTGCCAGTTTTTGCACCATACAGATATCTTTTCTAAATTGTTTTGTAATTTGTTTCGGTATTCTGATCGTTTTACTAGACGATAAACGACAGCATTATCTGCAAACAACCTAAGACAGTTGTTCAGATTGTCTCCTAATTCGTTTATACAGGTAGGGAACGGCAGAGGGGCCCATAACACTACCTTGGAGAACGCCAGAAGTCATTTCTGTTTTACTCGATGATTTTCCGTCTGTTACTATGAACTAATTCAATTACCCAAATTTTGCAGTCTATGTACAACCATTATTAAATCTCTGTGACGGACACCCGTGACCTCTCTGACAGGAAATCACGAAGGCAATCGCATAATCGAAACGGTATTCCATAAGCATGGAATTTGATTACAATCCGCTTGTCAGGTACAGTGTCAAAAACCCTCTCGAAATGTAGAAATACAGAATCAATTTGAAAGCTCTTGTCGATATCACTCAACACTTCGTGTGAGTGAAGAGCTGGTTGTGTTGCACAAGAACAATGTTTTCTAAATCCATGTTGTCTGTGTGTTAATGGACAATTCCCTTCGAAGTAATTCATAATATACGAACACCATACATGTTCCAGAATCCTGCTGCATATTGACGTTTGTGACATGAGCCTATAATTTAGTGTATTGCTCCAACTGCCTGTCTTGAATATTGTTGCGACCTGTGCAACTATCCAGCCTTTGGGTACGGATATTTCGTCGAGCGAGCGGTTTTATGTGATTGTAAGTATGGAGTTATTGCACCAGCATACTCTAAAAGGAACCTAATTGGTATACAATTTGGACCGGAAGACATGCGTTTATTAAGCAATTTAAGGTGCTTCACTACTCTGAGCATATCTACTTCTAAGTTACTCACGTTGCAGCTGTTCTTGATTCGAATTTTGGAATATTTACTTCGTCTTCTTTGGTGAAGGAATTTCCGAAGGCTGTGTCCAGTAATTCAGTAATTCAGCACTGTCGTTGTTAGTATTTCCATTGCTATCGCGCAGAGAAGGCACTGATTATGACTTGTCGCTAGCATACTTTACATGCAACCAGAATCTCTTGGGATTTTCTGCCAGGTTTCGAGATAAAATCTTACTGTAGAAACTATTATAATCGTTTCGCACTGAAGTCCACTCTACTTTTCAAGCTTCTGTAAAAGATCACCATTCTTGAGTGTTTTACGTTTGTTTAAATTTGGCGTGTAATTTCCGTTGTTTCTGCAACAGTGTTCTGACCTGTTTAGTGTAACAAGGGAGATCAGCTCCATCGTTTGTTAATTTGTTTGGTATAAAGGTCTCAATTGTTGTTGATACTATTTGTTTGAATTCGTGCCACATCTGTTCTAGACTTACATTGTTGATTTGGAAGGATGGAGATTGTCTCTCAGGAGGGCGTAAAGCAAATTTTTATCTGCTTTTTGGAATAGATACATTTGTCGTTTATTTTTGGAGCATTTTGGAGTTACGGTATTCGGTCTCGCTACGACAATCCTGTGTTCACTAATCTCTGTACCCGTTTAGACGCTCGTTGTTAGTTCAGGATTTTTTATTTACTAAGAGATCAAGTGTGTTCTCACACTCGTTTACTATTCAAATGGGCTCATGAACCACTTGCCCGAAATAATTTTCAGAGAATGCGTTTAGCACAATTTCGGATAACGTTGTATGCGAAAGTAAATAGACGCAACAGTGATGTTAATAATTAAATAGCACTACGTTACTTCTTGAATGAGGCACGCATTTGTTTCATATTTTTACACTTCATTTGCGAATCGTAACATAAAAATCTTCAAAGCTAAGAGGTCTCTGACAGCAGCTTTTGTGCTATTCCATGTCAGATGATTTTGAGGTGTTGTTGTATGCTAAGGCGCTGTTATTTTCGACTGATAATGGCCACATTATTCAAATTGCTATAGTGACTCCTACAAATAAAGAAAGTTTACAGCCAAAAGGCGAGCACGACGTCATTTACAAAATTTTACATGACTGTGAACCCCGCTACGGGAAATTAAGCTTAGTATTTGATTGAGATCTGTCGAATATATTACTTTGCGAGATCACTAAAACACTTCAGTTTTCAGGCATTCACTTTGCTATTAGACTACTATGCCCACCCATAAAGCATGAATGAAAGGTTAAAGGCGCTGCAGTCTGGAACCGCAAGACCGCTACGGTCGCAGGTTCGAATCCTGCCTCGGGCATGGATGTTTGTGATCTCCTTAGGTTAGTTAGGCTTAACTAGTTCTAAGTTCTAGGGGACTAATGACCTCAGCAGTTGAGTCCCATAGTGCTCAGAGCGATTTGAACCATGAATGAAAAACATTTTCTAGTAAATCGCGTATTTCGAATTAAAAACACGGATTTTCGCGGCATATTTTCTCGCATTCAAAGTTCGCTGCCAGGTCATTAGGGGCGATGCTACGTTCTCTGCTTCCGTATTGTTCAAATGGTTCAAATGGCTCTGAGCACTATGGGACTTAATATCTTAGGTCATCAGTCCCCTAGAACTTAGAACTACTTAAGCCTAACTAACCTAAGGACATCACACACATCCATGCCCGAGGCAGGATTCGAACCTGCGACCGTAGCAGTCCCGCGGTTTCGGACTGTAGCGCCTAGAACCGCAAGGCCACCGCGGCCGGTTCCGTATTGTGACACGAACCCTGTCCTGTTTATATTTTGGTGTTATCTGGTATGAAGCACCCCTCACCTGAAACTACCACGCTATAGTGTCTGCATTTCATCTAAGACTACGAATAAACTTGAAGCGATTACAAAAAAGTTTATATTGAGCGACATCACGCCACAAGACTGTATACAATGTCTCTCTCGAATGGCGGGCGCATCACGATCGGTTGTGAGCTGTATTTTTACCAACGGCATTAGCGGACATGACTGTAACATGACTGCAGTGTCATTGTGCTGAATTTGCACATCAGGTTAAACAAAGTACAGATTTCAGCAACAGCGATTAAACTGCTACGATAGATTAAGCTGGATAAGTTTTACATTGTTTTACAGTATATAGATATGTTCTGCGTTAGACTTCAGTGAATAAGGCACCAGATGATGTACGAGGCTGAAACATGGAGTGCTATGTCCACACAACCAACAGAAACACACGAAGTTGTTACTGGCTGCAGCCATGCACATACTGTCAAGCGTGCAAACATGTGAACTGTCTTCTCAAGCCCAGAGTGTTAAACAGACATTCTAGATAAATATGAACCTCGCCCTGTAATGCAGCTAATATTAGGTACAATTAGAAATACTGCTGTCACGTAATTAGAATGTATAAATTAATAAAAGTGAAAGGTTGGGTCTATTCTAGAAAGACAAAACAGCTATTTCCTTTTTCAGTCTACATATAATTTATCACTGCGCTTTCAGGGGTCAAGTGATACATAACAATCATGTTCACGTACTTCCAACACTCAATAAAAAATATTTAACTCTTGGACATATTGACTTGGTGATTATTATATTCGTTACCTCTACATATGAAAGTTTTTATAACAGGCGAGAATGATTAAAAATCTTCATCAGCTAATCTACGTCTACGAAGGCATAGCTGGTCAACGGACTGAGTTGGTGGAGAATAATTTTACTTTTGAAACCAATGAAAAACGTCGCAGGTTGCAGCGGGAGACAGGCAGTGACACAGATGTCACTCACGTAGGACACTTCGTAACTACACCTGCGGTTGTGTTTTGTCGCCTGAAGTTGTCGCTCGCTTATGTCGCTCACGTAGGACACGGCCTAAGAGTGCTGTAAGGCTGTCTGCCGCGGTGGTCTCGCGGTTCTAGGCGCTCAGTCCGGAGCCGCACGACCGCTACGGTCGCAAGTTCGAATCCAGCCTCGGGCATGGATGTGTGTGATGTCCTTAGGTTAGTTAGGTTTACTCCCCCATGAACCATGGACCTTGCCGTTGGTGGGGAGGCTTGCGTGCCTCAGCGATACAGATAGCCGTACCGTAGGTGCAACCACAACGGAGGGGTATCTGTTGAGAGGCCAGACAAACGTGTGGTTCCTGAAGAGGGGCAGCAGCCTTTTCAATAGTTGCAAGGGCAACAGTCTGGATGATTGACTGATCTGGCCTTGTAACAATAACCAAAACGGCCTTGCTGTGCTGGTACTGCGAACGGCTGAAAGCAAGGGGAAACTACAGCCGTAATTTTTCCCGAGGGCATGCAGCTTTACTGTATGATTAAATGATGATGGCGTCCTCTTGGGTAAAACATTCCGGAGGTAAAATAGTCCCCCATTCGGATCTCCGGGCGGGGACTACTCAAGAGGATGTCGTTATCAGGAGAAAGAAAACTGGCATTCTACGGATCGGAGCGTGGAATGACAGATCCCTTAATCGGGCAGGTAGGTTAGAAAATTTAACAAGGGAAATGGATAGGTTAAAGTTAGATGTAGTGGGAATTAGTGAAGTTCGGTGGCAAGAGGAACAAGCCTTCTGGTCAGGTGACTACAGGGTTATAAACACAAAATCAAATAGGGGTAAAGCAGGAGTAGGTTTAATAATGAATAGGAAAATAGGAATGCGGGTAAGCTACTACAAACAGCATAGTGAACGCATTATTGTGGCCAAGATAGATACGAAGCCCACACCTACTACAGTAGTACAAGTTTATATGCCAACTAACTCTATAGATGACGAAGAAATTGAAGACATGTATGATGAAATAAAAGAAATTATTCAGATAGTGAAGGGAGACGAAAATTTAATAGTCATGGGTGACTGGAATTCGAGTGTAGGAAAAGGGAGAGAAGGAGACGTTGTAGGTGAATATGGATTGGGGCTAAGAAATGAAAGAGGAACCTGCCTGGTAGAATTTTGCACAGAGCACAACATAATCATAGCTAACACTTGGTTTAAGAATCATGAAGGAAGGTTGTATACATGGAAGAACCCTGGAGATACTAAAAGGTATCAGATAGATTATATAATGGTAAGACAGAGATTTAGGAACGAGGTTTTAAATTGTAAGACATTTCCAGGGGCGGATGTGGACTCTAACCACAATCTATTGGTTATGACCTGTAGATTAAAACTGAAGAAACTGCAAAAGGTGGGAATTTAAGGAGATGGGACCTGGATAAACTGAAAGAACCAGAGGTTGTACAGAGTTTCAGGGAGAGCATAAGGGAACAATTGATAGGAATGGGGGAAAGAAATACAGTAGAAGAAGAATGGGTAGCTTTGAGGGATGAAGTAGTGAAGGCAGCAGAAGATAAAGTAGGTAAAAAGACGAGGGCTAGTAGAAATCCTTGGGTAACAGAAGAAATATTGAATTTAATTGATGAAAGGAGAAAATATAAAAACGCAGTAAATGCAGCAGGCTAAAAGGAATACAAACGTCTCAAAAATGAGATCGACAGGAAGTGCAAAATGGCTAAGCAGGGATGGCTAGAGGACAAATGTAAGGATGTAGAGGCTTATCTCACTAGGGTAAGATAGATACTGCCTACAGGAAAATTAAGGAGACCTTTGGAGAAAAGAGAACCACTTGTATGAATATCAAGAGCTCAGATGGAAACCCAGTCTAAGCAAAGAAGGGAAAGCAGAAAGGTGGAAGGAGTATATAGAGGGCGATGTACTTGAGGACAACATTATGGAAATGGAAGAGGATGTAGATGAAGATGAAATGGGAGATACAATACTGCGTGAAGAGTTTGACAGAGCACTGAAAGACCTGGGTCGAAACAAGGCCCCCGGAGTAGACAACATTCCATTGGAACTACTGACGGCCCTGGGAGAGCCAGTCCTGACAAAACTCTACCATCTGGTGAGCAATATGTATGAAACAGGCGAAATACCCTCAGACTTCAAGAAGGATATAATAATTCCAATCCCAAAGAAAGCAAGTGTTGACAGATGTGAAAATTACCGAACTATCAGTTTAATAAGTCACAGCTGCAAAATACTAACACGAATTCTTTACAGACAAATGGAAAAACTAGTAGAAGCCAACCTCGGGGAAGATCAGCTTGGATTCCGTAGAAACACTGGAACACGTGAGGCAATACTGACCTTACGACTTATCTTAGAAGAAAGATTAAGGAAAGGCAAACCTACGTTTCTAGCATTTGTAGACTTAGAGAAAGCTTTTGACAATGTTGACTGGAATACTCTCTTTCAAATTCTAAAGGTGGCAGGGGTAAAATACAGGGAGCGAAAGGCTATTTACAATTTGTACAGAAACCAGATGGCAGTTATAAGAGTCGAGGGACATGAAAGGGAAGCAGTGGTTGGGAAGGGAGTGAGACAGGGTTGTAGCCTCTCCCCGATGTTGTTCAATCTGTATATTGAGCAAGCAGTAAAGGAAACAAAAGAAAAATTCGGTGTAGGTATTAAAATCCATGGAGAAGAAATAAAAACTTTGAGGTTCGCCGATGACACTGTAATTCTGTCAGAGACAGCAAAGGACTTGGAAGAGCAGTTGAAGATGAACATCAACAAAAGCAAAACGAAGATAATGGAATGTAGTCGAATTAAGTCGAGTGATGCTGAGGGAATTAGATTAGGGAATGAGACACTTAAAGTAGTAAAGGAGTTTTGCTATTTGGGGAGCAAAATAACTGATGATGATCGAAGTAGAGAGGATATAAAATGTATACTGACAATGGCAAGGAAAGCGTTTCTGAAGAAGTGAAATTTGTTAACATCGAGTATAGAGTTAAGTGTCAGGAAGTCATTTCTGAAAGTATTTGTATGTAGTGTAGCCATGTATGGAAGTGAAACATGGACGATAGATAGTTTGGACAAGAAGAGAATAGGAGCTTTCAAAATGTGGTGCTACAGAAGAATGCTGAAGATTATATGGGTAGATCACACAACTAATGAGGAAGTATTGAATAGGATTGGGGAGAAGAGAAGTTTGTGGCACAACTGGACCAGAAGAAGGGATCGGTTCGTAGGACATGTTCTGAGGCATGAAGGGATCACCAATTTGATATTGGAGGGCAGCGTGGAGGGTAAAAATCGTAGAGGGAGACCAAGAGATGAATACACTAAGCAGATTCAGAAGGATGTAGGTTGCAGTAGGTACTGGGAGATGAAGAAGCTTGCACACGATAGAGTAGCATGGAGAGCTGCATCAAACCAGTCTCAGTACTGAAGACCACAACAACAACAAGTAGTTCTAAGTTCTAGGGGACTGATGACCAAAGAGCCGGCCGCGGTGGTCTAGCGGTTCTGGCGCTGCGGTCCGGAACCGCGGGACTGCTACGGTCGCAGATTCGAATCCTGCCTCGGGCATGGGTGTGTGTGACGTCCTTAGGTTAGTTAGGTTTAAGTAGTTCTAAGTTCTAGGGGACTTATGACCTAAGATGTTGAGTCCCATAGTGCTCAGAGCCATTTTTTTGATGACCAAAGATGTTAAGTCCCATAGTACTCAGAGCCATTTGAACAATTTTGCTGTAGGGCAGGTTGTGCTGAGAAATAATTGTTAACAAAGAAAATTCGATACGTTGCGCCGTTTCCCAATTAATTAGCATTGACGTTAACCAATCAGACCATTGCGCGCACGAAATCAAGTGGCCCACCAGAGACGGTGTCGCCAAACGTTTGGTTCCTAAAACCAAACAAGAGAACTATACAAAAATTGGACATGGGAAGGCAGTGAGGACCGAACCCGAACCAAAGGCTGGGCTGTTTCGTGCGCTATCATCTACACTATGGGAAAAATTGATGCTAATAAAATCTGGCGGCCCGCTTGAATTTGCGGGTGCAACGGCCTGATTGGCTAACTTCAATGCTAATTAACTCGCAAACGGCGCAACGTATGGAATCTTTTACTTAACAGTCATCCCTTAGCAGAACCTACCCTACAACATTCTTACAAGCTTTGACGCCTGTTTCTGATCACCTTGTATGTTACTTTACTTTTGTATATACACTGACGGAAAAAAATCGCAATACCACGATGGAGTTGTGTGGCATAAACGGAAGTTGGCAGATATGTCTCTATATCTGAAACATGATGTCTATTAAAGTTTCGCGCTAGTCGCGTTACTATGCCGTTAGTTGCGTCACTGTGAGGATGCCAATCAAGTTTGCTTGAAATACACGCTGTAACGGTCATGAGCGTTAATTACCTTCGAGATTGGACTTGGTGAGCTGATGTTATTAAAGAATGCCTTTAGGGCGACAAAGACGCCATTATCGACACATCGCTGACTTTGAACGAGATCTTGTAATAGGGCTGCAAGAAGCTGGATGTTCCTTCTGCGATGCTGCGGAAGGACTTGGCAGGAATGTAGCCATTGTACACGAGTGCTGACAGCGGTGGTCATGAGAATGTCCGGTCGCAAAAAGACCGAGCTCCAGACGTCCACGTGGCACAACCTAGAGAGAAGACTATCGTGTTCGGCGTAGGGCTCTAGCCATCGTACTGTAACTGCAGTAGCAATCTGAGCAGCAGTTGTCACCACAGCGACACAATGAACTTGCAAATCGGTTACTTCAAGGGCAACCGCCCGGAAGTGTCTATACCTGGAGTTTTGTTCTGGATGCGATTTCATATGACAGCAGCAGCTCTCTCATGGTTATCCACCTGGCTTCAAATTTGGTCATCACTCTGGTGATTCAATCTGTTGTGCCGCCATTCATGAACAGTATTCCACAGGTCTTTCTAACAGGATAACACTCGGCCACATACCGCTGTTGTAACCCAACATGTTGGCTGTCTCCAGTAGAGCACATATGGGACATTATTGGATGACAACTACAGTGTGTCCGGCCCCGGTAGCTGAGTAGTCAGCGCGACAGAATGTCAATCCTAAAGGCCCGGGTTCGATTCCCGGCTGGGTCGGAGATTTTGTCCACTCAGGGATTGGGTGTTGTCCTAGTCATCATCATTTCATCCCCATCGAGACGCAAGTCGCCGAAGTGGCATCAAATCGAAAGACTTGCACCCGGCGAAAGGTCTACCCGACGGGAGGCCTTAGTCACACAACTACAGTGTCATTCACAGAAAACGCAAAAACCCTCCCTGAGCTGACCGACTTAGTGCGACACGCATGGAACTCCATGCCACAAACTGACATCCTGCGCTTGTACAACACAATGCACGTTATTGCTGAATTCAACAGTCTGGCTGTTACACCGGTTATTAATGTATTAGCACTTCACATTTGCAACAGCTTAAAAAGTAAAAGTAAAATTCTATCTACCGACTTGACAGAAAATCCTAGGAAGTTCTGGTCTTACGTTAAATCAGTAAGTGGATCGAAACAGCATATCCAGACACTCTGGGATGATACTGGCATTGAAACAGAGGATGACACGCGTAAAGGTGAAATACTGAACGCCTTTTTCCAAAGCTCTTTCACAGAAGAAGACCGCAATGCAGTTCCTTCTCTAAAACCTTGCACGAACGAAAAAATGGCTGACATCGAAATAAGTGTCCAAGGAATAGAAAAGCAACTGAAATCACTCAACAGAGGAAAGTCCAATGGACCTGATGGGGTACCAATTCGATTCTACACAGAGTACGCGAAAGAACTTGCCACCCTTCTCACAGCCGTATACCGCAAGTCTCTAGAGGAACGGAAGGTTCCAAATGATTGGAAAAGAACACAGGTAGCTCCAGTTTTCAAGAAGGGTCGTCGAGCAGACGCGCAAAACTAACGGCCTATATCTCTGACATCGATCTCTTGTAGAATTTTAGAACATGTTTTTTGCTCGCGTATCATGTCATTTCTGGAAACCCAGAAACTACTCTGTAGGATTCAACATGGATTCCGGAAACAGCGGTCGTGTGAGACCCAACTCGCTTTATTTGTTCATGAGACCCAGAAAATATTAGATACAGGCTCCCAGGTAGATGCCATTTTCCTTGACTTCCGGAAGGCGTTAGATACAGTTTCGCACTGTCGTCTGATAAACAAAGTAAGAGCCTACGGAATATCAGACCAGCTGTGTGGCTGAATTGAAGAGTTTTTAGCAAACAGAACACAGCATGTTGTTCTCAATGGAGAGGCGTCTACAGACGTTAAAGTAACCTCTGGCGTGCCACAGGAGAGTGTTATGGGACCATTGCTTTTCACAATATATATAAATGACCTAGTTACTAGTGTCGGAAGTTCCATGCGGCTTTTCGCGGATGATGCTGTAGTATACAGAGAAGTTGCAGCATTAGAAAATTGCAGCGAAATGCACGAAGATCTGCAGCGGATAGGCACTTGGTGCAGGGAGTGGCAACTGAGCCTTAACATAGACAAATGTAATGTATTGCGAATACATAGAAAGAAGGATCGTTTATTGTATGATTGTATGATAGCAGAAAAAACACTGGAAGCAGTTACTTCTGTAAAATATCTGGAGGTATGCGTACGGAACGATTTGAAGTGGAATGATCATATAAAATTAATTGTTGGTAAGGCGGGTGCCACGTTGAGATTCATTGGGAGAGTCCTTAGAAAATGTAGTCCATTAACAAAGGAGGGGGCTTAAAAAACACTCCTTCGACCTATACTTGAGTATTGCTCATCAGTGTGGGATCCGCACCAGGTCGGGTTGACAGGAGAGATAGGAAAGAACCAAAGAAGAGTGGCGCGTTTCGTCACAGGCTTATTTGGTAAGCGTGATAGCGTTACGGAGATGTCTAGCAAACTCAAGTGGCAGACTCTACAAGAGAGGCGCTCTGCATCGCGGTGTAGCTTGCTGTCTACGTTTCGAGAGGGTGCGTTTCTGGATGAGGTATCGAATATATTGCTTCCCCCTACTTATACCTGCCGAGGAGATCACGAATGTAAAATCAGAGAGATTCGAGTGCGCACGGAGGCTTTCCGGCAGTCGTTCTTCCCGCGAACCATACGCGTCTGGAACAGCAAAGGAAGGTAATGACAGTGGCATGTAAAGTGCCCTCCGCCACACACCGTTGGGTGGCTTGCGGAGTATAAATGTAGATGTTGATGTAGGAACGATCTAACGATAAAAAAATTAAACAATCATTATGATAGGCAAAACAGTAGTATGTTTGTGTGTTTGTAGGTGCGACGGTGCGTGGAGGCGGGGCTGGTTGAGAAGTGGCTGGCCGACACGATGCAGGCGACTCGCGCCGCCGAGAGCCGGACGTCGCGGCCGGCCAGCACGCGCGCGCTCGTGGGGCTGCGCAAGCTGCTGGGCGCCGGGGTCGCGCTGGCCGCGGGCTGCGCAGTCGCGGCGCTCGCGCTCGCCGCCGAGAGAGCGCTCTGGCGGCGCCGGCCACAAACTCGCCGCCAGCGCTATCCGCTGGGCATCTACTACAGCCGTAACAGGCCCAGGAACCGGCCGCAGCCGAACACGCGCTTCGCTCGTTCGATTGTTCCATAAAACCACGTAGGTCGTCTTGGTTGCCCGGAGCTTGGGTGTTTGTGTGTCCTCATCATTTCATCATGATCATCATCATTCTTGGCAGTAGCTACAGTGGACTGTGTAAAAAATTGGACTGTATAAGGATTGTACGGGCTCTGATGACCGTGCAGTTGAGCGCCCCACAAACCAAACATCATTGCCTTGGTTAAAACGGCGATTCAACTAAAGGTTTTGAATATCTGTAAACTTATCATCATTCAAAACCCATTTCAGAACAACCACTGTAGTGGTAAGTAGTAGCGCCAAAGTAGGGGGCCCAAAATTCGTCACCTTAACAGGCTAGGCCTGTATAAGCCCTGAAAGGTTATGGAAAGCACAACAAACTGATATTCACATTCCTGAATTTATTCTCTACTTGTAGGCAATTAACAATCCAACTGTTATAACGTACTAAAGCCAGTATTTAACATAAGCATTAGCGCAGTCAAAACACAAATACAAAAAAAAGTTCGCCATTTTGCCCCCCATAAAAGTACTCTAAAATGCAGTTAATTTAAATGTATTTGTCGATTATAACACTGCCAAACACTTTCATTATAATAAATCACTTGAGACAACAAACCAAGTACCGGGTTATCAAAAAGTCAGTATAAATTTGAAAACTCAATAAACCACGGAATAATGTAGTAGAGAGGTACAAATTAACACACATGCTTGGAATGACATGGGGTTTTATTAGAACCAAGAAAAAACACATGAAAGATCTCTTGCGCGCGTCGTTTGGTGATGATCGTGTGCTCAGTCGCCACTTTCGTCATGTTTGGCCTCCCAGGTCCCCAGACCTCAGTCTGTGCGATTATTGGCTTTGGGGTTACCTGAAGTCGCAAGTGAATTGTGATCGACCGACATCTCTAGGGATGCTGAAAGACAACATCCGACGCCAATGCCTCACCATAACTCCGGACATGCTTTACAGTGCTGTTCACAACATTATTCCTCGACTACTGCTATTGTTGAGGAATGATGGTGGACATATTGAGCATTTCCTGTAAAGAACATCATCTTTGATTTGTCTTACTTTGTTATGTTAATTATTGCTATTCTCAACAGATGAAGCGCCATCTGTTGGACATTTTTTTAACATTTGTATTTTTTTGGTTCTAATAAAACTCCATGTCATTCCAAGCATGTGTGTCAATTTGTACCTCTCTATCTACATTATTCCGTGATTTATTCAGTTTTCAAATTTATACTGACTTTTTGATCACCCAGTATTTTGTGCAATGATTCCATTTCTCTCCGACAGCCCTTTTCAATAGGAAAAACTAAAACAATCTCTATGAATAGCAAATAAAATGAATTATTAGTAACACTTCCAAATTTCGTCCATGGAACGAATTTAGGAATTGTAAGGGGGATGAAATTATGAACACGCCAGGAATTTATTATAATGACAGCTAGAGCGATATAGGCAAAACCATTGACAAAAGCGATTACATGCAACAAACTGCAATGCACGACTGAAATAAAGCCCAATATTTTAACAGAAACCAATGCTCAAACAAATAGGAATTTGTTAACTTGGCTGCTGCACTAACTCCCAGAGTCTAAAAAGATTAATTCCGTAGAACTCGGAAGCTAAACATACTGCACACAACATACTGTCTCAGCAAAGCTATGGACCGAGGTCTCTCTCATGCGCGCACAGCTAAACATTTCTTATCAACAATGGAAGCCCGTAATACGTAGGGGGACGAAATTAGGATCAGGAGCGCTGTTTAGGTCCGTTATTTAATTTCTTCTGGCTCGCTTCCGGTCTAGTGGGAAACTTGGCTCAAAAGGAAGGCTTTCCTTTATTGTGCCGGATCTCAAACAGCCTTCTCCATCCTCAGGAGTAGTAAATAAAAAATAAATAAAAGGTAATAAATGGCTGCTCTACATATATATTGTCACGTACACTGAGATGACAAAGGTAATGGGATATTTTTTATCAGCATGTCGGACCTCCTTTTGCCCACTGTGGGACAGCAACTGTATGTGGCATGGACTCAACAAGTCGCTGGAAGTCTCTCCAGAAATACTGAGCCATTCTGCCTCTACAGCCATCCCTAATTACCAAAGTGTTGCAGGTGTAGGATTTTGTGCACGATCTGGCCTCTCGATTATCTCATATTAAGTGTTCGAAGGGATTCATGTCATGTGAACCCGGTGGCCAAATCATTCGCTCAAATTGTCCAGAATGTTCTTCAAACCAGCCGCAAACAATTGTGGCCCAGTGACATGAAGCATTGTCATCCATAAAAATTCCACCATTGTTTGGGTAAATGACGTCCATGAACGGCTGAAAAAGTTCAGTGATCGGTTCAGTTGAACCAGAGGAGTCATCATCAGCTTGCACAGTGTCTTGTTTACAACTTGGGTCCATAGCTTCATGGGGTCTGCAATACACTCGAACCCTACCATCACCTCTTACCAGCTGACTAGGCCACGCTTTTCCAGTTAACTCATGGACAGTAACAAATATTACGAAACAATTAAAAATGTAAAACAAAAATATCAAATAAAACTATAACAAGCTATAGCCAAAAACACAACTAGAAACAAATATATAAAATAATAAAAAAACCACTGAATTCCACATATCACTTATTTATAATGGTAACTATTTAACTGTGTAATATCGCTGACCCACTGTCATCCAAGCTGTCATAAAAGTAGCATACATGGAAAACAAGTAAAATCCGATACACATATCCACTGTACAGCTGGGAGAAAGTAATAATTAAAAAAAAAAAGACAGGACATGATAGCAATGATGTTTCATATAAGGAAAAAACACCTAATGATATATTATAGCTTCTCAGATCATAGTTACAAAACCATTATATTAAGACCATCGCTTACTTATATATTTACAGAACACCTTATGATGGCAATTTGCCAAAATGGGCTCATCATGAATGATATAAAATATAAACAATTTATATAGCAGTGTAGCTGGATATTACTCATAATCATCATTTTTGTGAAAGAATGTGAAGGTATATTAATCATAGTGAAGATCTAACTTTTGGATTAAAACCTGTTGATAGATATAGATTTGTTGGCATTTTGCAGTTGATTTCGATGGCAATAACTAAAAACCAAATTATTATCGATGATATGGGTGAAAAATTTTAGTTTGTTGAGTTATCATATTATGCAGATATATTGAACAATTCAGGAGCATTATATTCTGAGAGTAACTCAAATAAAATAAAATCAAGTAGAGGTAAAAAATACAATAAACTGATATAAGTAACTTTTAATGTCTATTTTCCAAAAGTATATCAACTATCATCAGATTCAGATTCTTCAGATTATTCAGATTCAAAAACATGTGTACTATGCAGAAAAACCATTTGAATATGTTTGGATCAATGATGTTAGAGATTTAATCGATCGATTAATTCATAGAGAAGAAACAGCTGGAAATGAAAATTACCACAATGAAAAACTTGGAGTAACACAGATGTTACCAAACAAATTTAGTGATTTTATTATTAATAATCCCAAAGGAATTCCATTTATGAACAGATTTTACCAAATACATTCTGGAACGTGAAAAAATGGAAAAGGTCTGATAATTTGTGCTTTAAATAATTTACCAATGCAGACATGCATCTATCAATAATAAATACTGCAGGCCATTTACTAAGTCTGAAGAAAGACTAGCACTTGGAGATAAAGGAATTAATCCATAGATGAAGCTTGTAAAAACATGATATTGTTTATAGAGATAATAAAGATTTAGAACCTAGACATCAAACTGATAAAGAACTTCAATTAGCTGCAAAAGAACGAATGCATGCAAGTGACGCTTTGTTATGAGAAAAAAATAGCTGCAATTGCAGTGGGAGGAATAATGTATGGAAACCGAAAATTTGGTATGGTTATTGAACTAGAGCCAGCTGAAGCAAGTTTAAGCCTGCAGCTTGATGAAAATGGATGGGAACTGTAAAATTATTAATTCTTACAAATGTTTTATCTTTATAAATGAATAACTTTTCAATTGATTATACTGTACTATAGTGGCAAAACTAAACGAAAATCACTTAAATTTAAACTGAGTTATGAATAATTAAGTAGTGTTGAACCATTTTTAACAGATTTTCAAAAAATAAAGGTATAGAAAGCGAGAAAGCGTCCAAAAAGTGGTGGAAATTTACTTGTTACATTAAATACTTCTGTTGTGAAATAGATTATTGAATCTAATAAATAAGTAAGAACATAAAGGACTAACACTATATGAAGATGGATTACTAGTAGCTGCATTACCATATCTAGCACATATTAGTTCATTTAATAGTGGCTCTGCAAAAGCAATAAACAAGAAAAAAGCAGATGCAGAACTGGAAGAACAGAAAAGTCATAATCAAGCAATGGAGACAAAAGGTGCTGGATTAAAAAAAATTCTAACAAATAATTACAAAATTTAATAATCGTTTATTTAGTTTTGACATTGAAAAATTAGCTAAACAATGAAAAATGAGATATTTTCGTGTCTTTCTTATAATTGCAGAATTACCTAATGAACCAAAATATTTAGCATGTGGAATAGTTAATTTAGATACATCTGGCCATCCTGGTACTCACTGTATTTGTTATTATAAGAATAATAATAAAAAATTTGTATTTGATTCATTTGGTGGAAATATTCCAAAAGAATTGGTTATATATCTCGGTTCAAGTGAGTTGTACTACAGTGAATAAAGAATTCAGAATTTTGATAAAGTATATGTTGTCATTTGTGTCTCTTTGTTTTAAAACTATTATGTATGAATTATTAGTTTAATCATATTTTGACTCTAATAAATGGAGATTTGTGGAAATAAGGCACACCCTAAAGATGACGCAATTAATGGTCAAATAAATTTAGAAAACATAAAAAATGAATCAGAAGCAAAAATTGATCAAAGATAGAAAGTTTAAATAAACAATTCCATAAAGAATTACATCTCATTTTTAAAAGAACTACAGGATATTTTGATTTTAAAGGTAGAAGAATATAAATGACTCAGTAAATGGTTATCAGCTGTTACTATATGATACTTGGAAAAAAATGTTACAAAACCTGAATATACAAGTATTTTAATGCAATTCGATAATTATGACACTAAAACATATTTTAATGAAAAAGTTTCTCAGATTCATCAAGATGATTTTAACATTACAACAAATCTTGATGAAGAAATGAAAAGTGTGCATACAGATCTTACTTCTGCTTTAGATAAGTGTAATAAAATGGAAAATGTAGTATATGACAGACAAATAATTGAATTTACTTTTATGACTGGAGATGAATAAAAAGTACAAAATCTTGAATATGATTCCAGGTTTAAAAGAATTATTGTCATTGATAAGAACATAGTCAGAGTTTTGGAATTTGACAGTTTTCATATTACAGTACCGGGCAGGCCGAACACAGGAAGAATGTAGATCCGTGTAACAGTTGTAAATTGTTGTAGCTGTGCTGGGAGTGTACCAGAACTCCAAGCACTGATAGGAAGCACTGATGTTCAAATCGTTATAGGCACTGAAAGCTGGCTAAAAGCCAGAGATAAGCTCAGACGAAATTTTTGTGAAGAACGTAACGGTGTTCCAAAAGGATAGGCAAAACACAGTTGTCGGTGGCGTGTTTGTTGCTGTTAAGGCGGGTCTGTGCTGCGCCGCTCTGCTGCATCCCGCGCACAGCTGTAACAGAGAGGAGTGCGCCGTCCGCGCCCCGCCGCGCCGCTCCGAGACGCGCACTGTGTTCCAGTTGGAGCGCGCGCACGGTCTGAAGATGGAGTGAGCCGAGCCCCGTCTAAACTGAGCGCGTGCAAGCGCGCGACTTCCTTTGATGTACCGACAACAGCCGGAAAACTGCGCGGCGCGGCGCAGCACGACGCGGCGCAGCGCGGTTCGCCGTCCACACTGAGGGCGCAGAGCCGTTTTGCGCAGTGCGGTGCGCCACGGCGCGCTAAGTGTCTACCCGCCTTTAGAAGTAGTTTATCTTATCGCAAAATTGAAGTTGATAGTTCCTGTGAGTTAGTATGGGCAGAGGTCATTGTTGGCAACCGGAATAAAATAATAATTGGATCCTTTTACCGACCTCCCAATTCAGATGATACAGTTGCTGAAAGGTTCAAAGAGAACTTCAGTTTGATTTCAATCACGTACCTGACTCATACGATTATAGTTGATGGTGACTTTAATTTTCCCTCGATATGTTGGCGAAAATACATGTTTAATTCTGGAGGTATGCATAAAACATCATCCGAAATTGTGCTAAACACATTCTCTGAAAATTATTTCGAGCAGTTAGTTGATAAGCCCACACGAATAGTAAATGGTTGTGAAAATACACTTGACCTCTTAGCAACAAAGAATCCTGAGTTAATAACGAGCATCAGTATGGATTAGTGAACACAGTGTTGTCACAGCCAGACTGAATATTGTAACCCCCAAATCCTCGAAAAACAAGCGAAAAATATACCTATTCAAAAACGTAGATAAAAATTCACTTGACACCTTCCTGAGAGACAGTCTCCACTCCTTCCAAATTAATAATATAAGTGTAGACCAGATGTGGCTTGAATTCAGAGAAATAGTATCAGCAGCAATTGAGAGATTTATACCAAATAAACTAACAAACGATAGAGCCGACCCTCCATGGCACACAAAACAGATCAGAACACTGCCAAATTTAAACAGACACAAAATTCCCAAGGTTGGTGATCTTTTACAGAAGCTGGAAATTTAGCACAGACTTCAATGAGAGATGCTGTTAACAGTTTCCACCACCTAAGTTTGTCTCGAAACCTGGCAGAAAATCCAAAGTGATTCTGGTCATATGTGAAGTGTTTTAGTGGCAAGAAACGATCAATGCCTTCTCTGTGTGATAGCAATTGAGATACTATCGAAGACAGTGCTGCCAAAGCAGAGTTACTAAATACAGCCTTCCAAAATGCCTTCACAAAAGAAGACAAAGTAAATATTCCATAATTCGAATCGAGGACAGCTGCCAACATGAGTAATGTTGGAGTAAATATCCTCAGAGTAGTGAAGCAACTTAAATCACTAAATAAAAGCAAGTCTTCTGGTCCACACAGTATACCACATAGGTTCCTTTAAGAGTATGCTACTGCATTAGCTCCATACTTGACAATCATATACGACTGTTCACTGAACAGAAGATCTGTATCCAAAGACTGGAAAGTTGCACGGGTCACACCAATATTCAAGAACGGTAGTAGGAGAATCCACTAAATTACACGCCCATATGAAACTTCCTGGCAGATTAAAACTGTGTGCCCGACCGAGACTCGAACTCGGGACCTTTGCCTTGCGCGGGCAAGCAAAAGGCAAAGGTCCCAAGTTCGAGTCTCGGTCTGGCACACAGTTTTAATCTGCCAGGAAGTTTCACATCAGCGCACACTCCGCTGCAGAATGAAAATCTCATTCTGGAAACATCCCCCAGGCTGTGGCTAAGCCATGTCTCCGCAATATCCTTTCTTTCAGGTGTGCTAGTCCTGCAATGTTCGCAGGAGAGCTTCTGTAAAGTTTGGAAGGTAGGAGATGAGGTACTGGCAGAAGTAAAGCTGTGAGTACTGGGCGTGAGCCGTGCTTCGGTAGCTTAGTTGGTAGAGCACTTGCCCGCGAAAGGCAAAGGTCCCGAGTTCGAGTCTCGGTCGGGCACACAGTTTTAATCTGCCAGGAAGTTTCATATCAGCGCACACTCTGCTGCAGAGTGAAATTCTCATTCTACAGGCCCATATCATTAACTTCGATATGCAACAGGATTCTGGAACATATATTGTGTTCGAACATTGTAAAAGACAATCTAATAATACAATATGGATTGAAAATAACTTACAGACTTTCTTGTGAGTACAAAATGCACACAAATAGAAAGCTATAGGATCACAAATGAAAGAGAGATAATTAAAAAAATGAAATTTTATCTATAATAGGTAATTTTCAAGCATGTTGATCAGGGTGGACATTAAATAGAATCATGGTTTTATAACTGGCAATTACCAGACATGTTTCACTGAGAGGTTCATCTTACATCGAATTACCAGATAAAATAAAAAATTAAAAAAGATGTATTAATATGAATAATAAAGATAAAAAATGTTTTGTGTGGTCTAGAAAATCTGCTTTACATCCTGTAGATAAAAATTCAGAGAGACTAACAAAATGTAAAAATCTTGGTCTTGATCTTGATCAGAAACTTGAAAAATTTGAGTTTCCTGTAGTGGTTGATCATATTCCAAAAACTGAATATAAAGTTAATGTATTTATCAACATTTATTCGTTTAATGAAAGTATTAAGTTTACCCATTAAAAATTATGAACAGTAAGAAAGAGAAACATATAAATCTCCTTTATTTTAAGGAAGGACATAATTCGCACTATTGTGTATAAAATATATATCTAGGCTTGTTTTGAGTCAAATTAATAAACATGAAGACATAAAATCTATTTGTGATGTATGTTTACTCCATTTCACTAGTAAAGAAAAATTAGATAATCACACAACAAGCTGTTTAGTTAATGAACCATTAAAAGTAGGAATGCCAGAGAAAGGTTCTTATTATCAACATATACAGAAAGTTCCATTAGTTATTTGTGCTGATTCTGAAAGTTCACTATTGAAGATGGGCAACTGTCAACTGAAATCAGAAAATTCATATACAATGAAATACCAAAAACATGAACCAAGTGGATCCTGTTATTATATTAAATATGTAAATGAACACTAGAAAGATCCTGTTGTTTATAGAGGACAAAATTCTTATAAAAATTATTGAATTTATAAAAAAAGACTTTGAATTAATTGAAGAATCTGTTTTAAAGTTGAAGAAATGAAACCATTAACTCCTGAAGAACAATCAAGACATAATAAACCAAAAGTTTATATACAGTTAACTGTCATTATTCACCAAACAATAAAAATGGTACTCATCATGAGCATCTGAGTGACAAATATATAAATCCATTACATAATAAATATAATTTACATTTAAAACATCTGAGGTTTTTAACAATTTATTCACATAATTTACCCGGATATGATTTACATCTGTTTGTGAAAGAACTTGTTTATGATAGGAGAGAAATATATTTAATATCAAACAATGGAGACATATATGTTAGTTTTGGTAAGAAGACAGGAAGTTTGAAAATGAGATTTATTAACACTTTTAAATTTATGGCTTCTTCACTTAAACTTTCATCAAATTTTAAGAGAGATCTAATGCAAAAACTCGAAACTTTTTCTAAGAAGAATTATTCGATTTAGTGATCAGAAAAGGTGTATATCAGTATGATTACATGGAATCTTGGATAAATTTTTAAGAGACAAAAGTACTAGGAAAGGGAGAATTCTATAATAAATTGAATGACTGTGAAATAAGTGATGAAGATCATAAACATGCAAAAGTAGTCTGGAAAAATATTAATATTAAAAATCTAGGTGAGCATCATGATCCATATCTTAAAACTACTGTACTGTTATTGTCTAATTTATTTGAAAATTTTCGAAAAACTTGTATAAATGCATATGATCTAGATCCATCTTAGCATTTTACTGCACCAGGATTATCTTGGGCTGCAATGTTGAAAATGACTCAACAACCACTTGATTTCTTACATGATTATTGTATGATTTTAATGGTTGAAAAGGGAATAAGAGGAGGAATATAATAGTGTTGTAAAATATATCTTAAAGCAAACAATAAATGTATGAAGGATTTTTGTAGTAAAATGTATTAATTTATCTAGCATATTTAGATACAAATAATTTATTGATTATGCTATATAATATTTGCCATATGATGGATTTGAATGGGAAGAACCAGCCAATTTTGATCATATAAAAATAAGTGAAATATCAGATATTGCTAAAATTGTATTTATTTTTGAAGTAGATTTAGAATATCCAAAAAAAATGTGTGATTTACTTAAAAATTTACCATTAGTTCCTGAAAATAAAATTGTACCATGAACTAATGAACGTAAGTTCTTAACTACTCTGAATGAAAAAAAAATAAATATTCAGTTCATTATAAGAATCTTAAACAGTATTTATCATTGGGAATGAAATTAACAAAAATACATGGAGTTTTAAAATCTAAACAAATCAATTGGTTGAAGAAGAAGTATATAGATTTAAATACGGTAATGAGGACTAAAGCCAAAAATTATTTTGAAAAAGATTTCTTTAAATGTAGGATACTCAGTCTTTGGCAAGACAATGGTAAATATAAGAAACAGAGTGAATATAAAATTAGTGTCAGATGGAGGAAAATGTGATAAATTAACAGCAAAGTGAAACTTTAAAACGAGATCTATATTTAATGAAAATCTTGCTGCTATTCATATGAATAAAACAAAAATTACATTTAATAAACCCATCTATGTTGGTATGATTATACCTGATTTATCCAAAGAACTGATGCATGATTTTCACTATAGAATAATGAAACCGAAATATGACGAAAATATTGAGTTGTGTTATCAAGATTCAGACAGTTATATCTATAATATATAAACTGAAGATTTTTATGAAGACATGAAAATGAAGATTGATAAATTTAATACTAGTGATTATCTGAAAGTAATGTTTATGGTATTCCACATGTTTACAAGAAAGCTGTAGGAAAAACGTCAAATGAATGCAATAGAAAAATAATGGAAGTATTTTGTGGTTTGACAGCAAAAATGTACCCTTATAAAGTTTGTGATAAAACAGAGAAAAAATCTGAAGGAGTTAAGAAATGTATTGTAAAAAATAGAATAAACCTAGAAGATTATAAAGATTGTTTGCTTAACAATAGAGAAGAATTAACATTGTTTGAATTGAAAAACACCAGACAGACATTTTTTCAATAAACAAGAAAACTTTGAGCCTTCATGGTGACAAAAGATATGTTTTGGAAAATAAAATAGATACATTACCATATGGATATTACAAATTATAAAAAAATCTAATAAAAATTTTATATATAAATGGAGACTAATCAAGAGGCTCAACAACATATCTTGAAATAGGTTAAAAAACTAACTGAGTTAGATATAAATGTTTGATATAGTGTTACTGGATATGAATATATATATATATATATATATATATGAGTTTAAGATTACTTTACCAGATAGATACTTACTGACTGGGATATTTAATTAATTGAAAATGAACAGATGAAAATGAAATATAAAGGAATGAAGAACTTTAAAAATAGAAATAATTAATTTTATGACATTGAATTCATTCTGTGCAAACTATTCTAAAACAAGAGCATAGTCATATTTTACTTTAATAAATTCAGTTTTGTTATTTTTTATAACTTTAACATATAGTAGTTTTTCTTTTGGATAATATAATTTCCAGTGGATCCACTGGAGAGTATTTCAAACAATTTAAAATAATTAATAGATACTGTATTTATTTGTGTATTCAAAATTTTTTATCTTCACCATAATTTGTTTTCTTTATTTACTTCCATTCACCTTCTATAAAAATTATAAAATTTATTTTCCTTCATTTACCTTTTGTATGAAAAAAATAATTGCTTTGAAAATTGCTGAATGTGATATGAAAAATATTCATTTTTATTAATTTCTCTAAGTAATTTAATATGAAACAGACTTTATTAAAATGATATTAAGTGAGTCAGACCTGACAAGCGGATTACCAAGGGATATTTTAGTCGGTTCTAGGTACATTCTAGTGAGCTAGGTCACAAGGTACAAGTGAGCTAGTTTTTTGTATTTTCTCCTTTCATCAATTAAATTCAGTATCTCTTCTGTTACCCAAGGATTTCTACCAGCCCTCGTCTTTTCACCTATTTCATCCTCTGCGGCCTTCACTATTTCATTCCTCAAAGCTACCCATTCTTCTTCTACTGTATTTCTTTCCCCTATTCCTGTCAATTGTTCCCTTATGCTCTCCCTGAAACTCTGTACAACCTCTGGTTCTTTCAGTTTATCCAGGTCTCATCTCCTTAAATTCCCACCTTTTTGCAGTTTCTTCAGTTTTAATCTACAGGTCATAACCAATAGTTTGTGGTCAGAGTCCACATCTGCCCCTGGAAATGTCTTACAATTTAAAATCTGGTCCCTAAATCTCTGTCTTACCATTATATATTCTATCTGAAGCCTTTTAGTATCTCCAGGGTTCTTCCATATATACAGCCTTCTTTCATGATTCTTGAACCAAGTGTTAGCTATGATTAAGTTATGCTCTGTGCAAAATTCTACCAGGCGGATTCCTCTTTCATTTCTTAGCCCCAATCCATACTCACCTACTACGTTTTCTTCTCTTCCTTTTCCTACTGTCGATTTCCAGTCACCCATGACTATTAAATTTTCGTCTCCCTTCACAATCTGAATAATTTCTTTTATCTCATCATACATTTCATCAATTTCTTCATCATCTGCAGAACTAGTTGGCATATAAACTTGTACTACTGTAGTAGACGTGGGCTTCGTGTCTATCTTGGCCACAATAATGCGTTCACTATGCTGTTTGTAGTAGCTTACCCGCACTCCTATTTTTTTTATCCATTATTAAACCTACTCCTGCATTACCCCTATTTGAGTTTGTATTTATAACCCTGTATTCATCTGACCAAAAGTCTTGTTCCTCCTGCCACCGAACTTCCCTAATTCCCACTATATCTATCTTCAACCTATCCATTTCCCTTTTTAAATTTTCTAATCTACCTGCCTGATTAAAGGATCTGACATTCCACGCTCCGATCCGTAGAACGCCAGTTTTCTTTCTCCTGATAACGACGTCCTCCTGAGTAGTCCCCACCCAGAGATCCGAATGGGGGACTACTTTACCTCCGGGATATTTTACCCAAGAGGACACCATAATCATTTAGTCATACAGTAAAGCTGCATGCCCTCGGGAAAAATTACAGCTGTAGTTTCCCCTTGCTTTCAGCCGTTTGCAGTACCACAACAGCAAGGCCGTTTTGGTTAGTGTTACAGGGCCAGATCAGTCAATCATCCAGACTGTTGCCCCTGCAACTACTGACTATGCTGCTGCCCCTCTTCAGGGACCACACGTTTGTCTGGCCTCTCAACAGATACCCCTCCGTTGTGGTTGCACCTACCGTAGGGCTATCTGTACTGTTGAGGCATGCAAGCCACCCCATCAACGGCAAGGTCCGTGCTTCAAGGGGGGGTATACAGATATAAATAAGAGAAAAGTATAATGCGCTAACGAAGAAAGCTGGAGCGTTTAAGTGGCGAAAAACGAAACACTGCCCAAAGGCAATAAAATTCAGTACACAGTAAGGCAAAATTTAGCGTATGGTTGATACTACCACTGCTCATATGTGCCGTTCCGATGTGAGCATTTGGCCGGGCTACTTTTCCGCTCCCCGTCTCCAATTTCCCACGGTGCTAGTGAGGCACGCGCGACGCGCGGCGCGTGAAACTGTGCCTCAACCACAACGCCGCGCGACCTGGCGCAGGCGCGTGTCGCGTCCCAGTCGCGTCGCGTTGCAATTTGCGCGGTCCCATTTGAACCTGCTAAGTTACAAAAGACCGCACTGCGCTGCGCCGCGCCACATGCGCTACACGCGTCTCAGTTTGCGCCTAGCGTTACGTGATGCAGCAAATAACAACCATATTTACTTCCGAGACCGACTGATCATTGCAGCATAGGGTAAGAACTGAATCAGCCCCCGTAAATACGGGTCGTGTCTCCACGACGGCCGCTGGGTGCTACGTCTGTAATTGTGGCGCCATCTGTGACGGGCGTCACGACCCTTCTTCAGTGGACCGTGCCAATGACTTCCCGCTGGCTGCCACAGCTATCCCACATCTCGCCTATTCGGTCGCGAACTTCTACACCTGGAAATCTTTTGCCTGCTTCTGTTACAAAGGACTCATTCTTGTGTCTCTTCTACCATTCTCCTTCTCCCACCATGAAGCGAATTCATTGGTCGTACTTCACTCTGCTTTCTTACGTTAATATGTTTAATTCTCGTATGGTTCAAAAAGGTACATATATTGATCATGTTTTAAAAATACAACTACACAGGGTGACTAAAAGGACTTTACAACTTTGGAACGGTATAGAAATTTACTGAGATAACTTACAAAATCGGAAGGCGTCTTATTTTGTAGCAAACATCCTCAAGTTTGACTCAAGTAGTGCATCAGTACCCCATTCCACCACCACGAGCGCCAGCGTACTGCGCAGTGAAAATTGCTACTTTCAATGGTTCGGGGCAAGCTCGCTGCGTGTTTTGGTTTCATGAAACGAAATCTGCAATAACTGTTCGTCGTAAATTTCGCACCGAATACGTTAAAGAACCTCCAAGCAGGCCTGCAATTTACTTACGGTACAAGAACTTTGTTGGGACAGATTGTTCACTGCGACATGATATATCACCAGGTCGCCCACATATTGATGATTATGTTTATCTGATATGCTTGAAAACTTTTTAATTCCACAGATCGAAGAAGATGACCGAGGTGGAATGGTTTACTACCAGCAAGACGGTGCACCACCTTATTTCCTCACGAAGTTTGACTTTTCAGCGACAATCGCTTCCCAGGTCGGTGGGTTGGCTGTAAAGGGCCAATCGCATGGCCACCTCTCCCCCCAGACATGACGCCACTGTATTTCTTTTTTTTTATCCCGCCTGGAAGGCGGCGCGTGGGTCTGCTCCTGAAAACTGAAAGGTTGGCTGAGTGAAGGAAGTGAGTAGGAGCAGGAAAACGTAATACACGTCGGTACTGCAAGAAAGTAAAAGTGGTTTACTGGTGCATAAATATATACAGGGCATACATAACTTTGTAATGATGAGCAAGCCTTAAACCTGTCATAAGTAGAGCAAAGTATATGAAGTTACGCTGAAGCGAAGTGTACCAGCCGTCTGCTCTTGATCAAATGGGCAGAATCTACAGCGGAGTTCGTAGATCTGCACAGCGCCTGCTAGAGGGCGCTATCGTCAGTGTTGGTCGTAGTGCCAACTTAAATACTTGCAGCCGGCCAAAGTGGCCGTGCGGTTAAAGGCGCTGCAGTCTGGAACCGCAAGACCACTACGGTCGCAGGTTCGAATCCTGCCTCGGGCGTGGATGTTTGTGATGTCCTTAGGTTAGTTCGATTTAACTAGTTCTAAGTTCTAGGGGACTAATGACCTCAGCAGTTGAGTCCCATAGTGCTCAGAGCCATTTTGAACTTGCACCTACACCGTGGCATCGTGGCAATCGATACCACATCTTTCTTTGGGGTTTCATTAAAGACTGTGTATATGTTCCTGCAGTACCAAACAATTTAGCGGACCTGAAATATCGAATCTACGCTGCCACTGCACAAGTACGCTCGATTTGCTAAAACCTGTGAGAGAAGAAATTGATTACCGGTGGCATATTTGTCACATTCACAAAGAGTACTCACATCGAACCAAATTGACACTTGACTTTTTATGTAAAACTTGAGGTTGTTTGTTACAAAATAACACCTATATCGATTCTGTAAACTTCGTAATAAATTTCCATATCTTTCCAAAGCTGTAAAATCCGTTTTGTCTCACCCTGTTGTTTACTTTAAATCTTCAGCGTACAACTGCATGTTTAATAATGCTTTATCTAAAATAAAACATTACGATCTTATTTGTTAAATACAGTATTTATCTTCAAGCATGTAAGGGAGAAGAAACTTAGGACAGATTTGAAATTATGCTTAAAGTTTGTTGGAACTCGCTAAATGCACTCATTATCAATCACTTGGTGAATATAACCTGGGTAATTTCCGCTTCATTTTAATAAAAAGTTAGTTTTTCACACATCTCAATGTTTATGATGTCATGTGAATGTATTTGTAGCATGTGAATGTGAGCTGTTGTAATTACCGTAAATACTGTCACATAAATCATCATTTGTTGATGGCAAGGCTTTAACTGACTTTTTTACTGAATATCGAAAGGTTCTAGAGTGTCTACAGGGATTTATTCAACTTGATGAAGGTGCTATTCCAGTAGCAATTGTGGGTACAAGGTGCAGCCAGCTATAGATATTTGCCGATGTAGGAAGAAACATTGCCTGTGGGCTAGGTTCCGACACTGCCAGAGAAGACCGAAATAACCGCCCTTGCTGATGGCATTTCGACGAAGCACACAGCCTGTGGCATTTTTCGAAGTAATGACCATGGGCCACTGGTTTTGAACTCAGTGAGTCGCCAGATCACAGATTTTGGCGATTTTTCGACAATCTGAACTTCGACTTTCTAGACTTGCACCACAAGATGATAATTGCACGATGCTCAAGAACACAACTTGAATGTTCTAAACACCAGAGGCTTAGTTGACTCCGTGTGGAATCCACTCAAGGATTTTTTTTTTTAGAACAGTTGCCTCTCCGTCCAGTCAGAATAAATGTTGCTGCGAATGATTCGACAATATGAGAAAATAAAACCAACTGAGACATAATGTCCACCCCGCTCTGACGCAGTCACGGTCAATTGATTGCAAGTCTGCCGCCAGCCTGATGCAACATAATATGCTGAACTTCTTTACCTGGCAGTCAGAGATACTCTTGAAACTCGCAATAATAATCCGGTCTTATGTCAAGAAGATGCATACGATTTTTGCGATCTTTGTCGCAACACCACGCACACCCAGCAGATTTTTCAAGTAGCCGATAAGTGGCATGCCGATGCTTTTGTGGTAATCTACGCGCAGATGTGTCCGCGCCCTCGCTCTCGTTCTATTA
Organism: Schistocerca americana; assembly: GCF_021461395.2. NCBI lineage: Eukaryota > Metazoa > Arthropoda > Insecta > Orthoptera > Acrididae > Schistocerca > Schistocerca americana. The sequence continues at coordinate 254,260,012 of NC_060119.1, read as the reverse complement.
CTCTCATGGCTCGTTAATTCCTTACTTATTTCCTTCAGGTCTACATCTACATCCATACTCCGCAAGCCACCTGACGGTGTGTGGCGCAGGGTACCTTGAGTACCTCTATCGGGTCTCCCTTCTATTCCAGTCTCGTATTGTTCGTGGAAAGAAATATTGTCGGTATGCCTCTGTGTGGGCTCTAATCTCTCTGATTTTGTTCTCATGGTCTCCCCGCGAGATATACGTAGGAGGGAGCAATATACTGCTTGACTCCTCGGTGAAGGTATGTTCTCGAAACTTCAACAAAAGCCCGTACCGAGCTACTGAGTGTCTCTCTTGCAGAGTCTTCCACTGGAGTTTATCTATCATCTCCGTAAAGCTTTCGTGATTACTAAATGATCCTGTAACGAAGCGCGCTGCTCTCCGTTGAATCTTCTCTATCTCTTCTATCAACCCTATGTGGTACGGATTCCACACCGGTGAGCAGTATTCAAGCAGTGGGCGAACAAGTGTACTGTAACTTACTTCCTTTGTTTTCAGACTGCATTTCCTTAGGATTCTTCCAATGAATCTCAGTCTGGCATCTGTTTACCGACGATTAATTTTACAGTCATTCCATTTTAAACCACTCCTAATGCCTACTCCCAGTAATTTATGGAATTAACTGCTTCCAGTTGCTGACCTGCTATATCGTAGCTAAATGATAAAGGATCGTTCTTTCTATGTATTCGCAGCACGTTACACTTGTCTACATTGAGATTCAATTGCCATTCCCTGCACCATGCGTCAATTCGTTGCTGATCCTCCTGCATTTCAGTACAATTTTCCATTGTTACAACCACTCGATATACCATAGGATGATCCGCAAAAAGCCCCAGGGAACTTCCGATGTTATCCACAACGTAATTTATATATATTGTGAATAGCAACGGTCCTATGACACTCCCCTGCGGCACACCTGAAATCACTCTTACTTCGGAAGACTTTTCTCCATTGAGAATGACATGCTGCGTTCTGTCACTAGGAACTTTTCAATCCAACCACACAGTTGGTCTGATAGTCCATATGCTCTTACTTTGTTCATTAAAAGACTGCGGGGAACTGTGTCAAACGCCTTGTGGAAGTCAAGAAACACGGCATCTACCTGGCCCTGCCTCGTGGACGAATAGCGCGAGCTGGGTTTCACACGATCGTCTTTTTCGAAACCCATGCTGATGCCTACGGAGTAGATTTCTAGTCTCCAGAAAAGCCATTATACTCGAACGTAATACGTGTTCCAAAATTCTCATTCCAAAGTTCTCATTCGATACCTCAAATAATTTTTCGAAAGTGCTGAAACGAACTCCCGCCATTATTTTCTTTGCGTGCTTTTGAGTATTGTTTTCCCGTGGACAGCTGTTTTGTGTCAATAGCCGTCCCGAGTTGTGGATTCATGCCTTTTTCCGAACTGTAGGGGCTGCTTCATCTTTTCTCATGTGTTTGAGATCAATATACGAATTCTGCACTCAACTGCAGCATCTCTGTAACGCTTCTCTAACCTTTCCCCTGCCCGTAAAAACTCAAACACGCTGTTTTTGCCACACCTGTTGCACATCGCAAATTCTGTTGCTGAGCGGTCAAGGAAATACGCAGATCTTTCAGGTGAGCCCTGATTTACCTAAAAAATTGCGGGCAGGAGTCACAATTGTAGGTACGCTTGTAATTGTCGATAAGAATCAACCACATATTTCCACTTTAATTTAGAGTTGTATCATGAAACGACCGTACTCCAACTTTTTCGTTTATTGATCTCATTACGAGTGGTAACAAAGTAATGCCATAAATCCCTCCAGTCCTTCACAGGCTTGGAACATATCCAAGACAGGTTACAGCAGGCTACATGGTACCACAGCAGTGAACGACAATCTGCATGTGAAATGGGATGGTTACGAATAACAACCACAAATGGGAATAAAAGCTGTAGTTGGACCCTTGTATCATCTATCGCACTCAGCTGCAGAAGTAACTCGTACCGTCAGAGAAAACCTCCGTTCTGCAGTACATATGTTTCCAAATTTTACTGTAATAGCTGGAGGGCATATTAATTACGCGACCACTGAACGCAAAAATTATAACTTCCTAAGTGGCGGACGAAAAAAACTTGCTGCAGAATAGTTCAAATAGCTTTTTTAAAAATTTACGTAGAAGAGAGTTCGCCGCCCTACCCTTTTAGACTTGTTGGCGACAAAAAGAGAATGTACTCGAAGGAGCTCGGATCAGTAGTTGCGATGCAAATAACATCAAGATTCAAACGGCCAGAAATGAGTGCAGTAAGATCTATGTTTTCAGTAAAAGGGATAAGGAATGTCATCTCATTTCTCTTACAGGAACTAGAATCATCTGACTAAGGCAATGAACATGTAGAGGAACTGTGGTTTAAGTTCGAATGAATAGTCTACCAAACTCTAAATATGGACCCAACTGATTAATCAAAGATGATAAAGAACTCCCTTGTTATATAGACAATCTGACGAACCTTCTTAAAAAGCAGCATTTACTGTACAAAAGGTACAAAACAGCCACAGTGAGACATTAACTGGATCGCGTTCGGTTACCGGGAACGCAATGCGTGAAGCCTTCGGTAATAACATAACATAGAACGTGCCTTAAAGCTCCAAGAAATTCTGGTCTATGTTAAGACTATCAGTGACGTAGAAAACAGTGTGCAGACACTTATAGACGAGACTGGTATTCTAACATAAACTACCCTGCCGAAAAAAAATGCAACACTCGCTAGGACAAGGTCATCTTTTTGACTACTGAGGCGGTAGGAAGTTCATCACTTCAGGAGTATATTATAACAAATTTAGACCAAATGACACACACACCACACTAAAGGCTGCTCAAACAGTGACATTAATACACACTGTATCTTCCTCTGGAGATAACATACGCATGTGTTCTCCCACGCAAGCGATCATAAAGGCCCAGCGTCTTGCGCCTTTTGTTGCAGTTGGGGAATGGTCCCTGCTGGTGCAGGAGAACGAGTAACTTCTCGACTCGTCAAGCCCCATACATGTTCAATTGGCCATCGATCTGGCGATCTTGCTGGCCAGGGCAGTTGTTGTACACCAGGAGAGCACTTTGCTTTGAATCAACTGTATGTGGACGGGCTTTGTCCTGCTGAAAAAGCACTTCACCTATCTGTCGAAGAAATGGCAGTAGCATGGTGATAACAGTCTGTTCAGTGTAGCGGACACTGATCACTTTACGCTGCAGAAATACCGAATGTGACGCGAATTGTAACTGATAGCCCTCACACCAGGAAGCCTGAGATGGGACCTACGTGTCGTCGGTGAATGCACTCTGAAACAGACAGCTCAACCAGCCTACGCCATACACGTGTGTCCATAACTCGCATATAGACATAACTTATTCTGATCACTAAAGACAGCCATGCGGGATTAGCCGAGCGGTCTAAGGCGCTGCAGTCATGAACTGTGCAGCTGGTCGCGGCGGAGGTTCGAGTCCTCCCTCGGGCATGGGTGTGTGTTTGTCCTTAGGATAATTTAGGTTAAGTAGCGTGTAAGCTTAGGGACTGATGACCTTAGCAGTTAAGTCCCGTAAGATTTCACACACATTTGAACTTTTTTTTTTTTTTTTTTTTTATCAGTGAGGACAACACAGTGCCACCCCACTTTCTAGTCAGTCCTTTCACGACACCAGGGTACCCATGCTTGGTGGAGTCATGATGTCAGTGGTAGCCTGGCCAGTGATCTTAATCGTGCTTTAGGTAGACGTTTCCCAATGGTCCTTGATGACACAGCAAGTGCAACACGTGGCCAGATCTCGTGCCTGATGATGTTCATTCCAGCACCGCTGCTCGCACAAAGCGCTGATCTCGACATGCGTCAGTACCAGGCGGACATCCAGTAGCTGGTCAATAGGTGTGGGAATATTCTACGGACCACTGCTGAAAGCACTGACACACCACCGATATATCGTGCACCACAGGTGCAGCAGTACATGAATTCGTCCTTCCAGCTTCCCGGTCCGCATCTCGTGGCCGTGCGGTAGCGTTCTCGCTTCCCACGCTCGGGTTCCCGGGTTCGATTCCCGGCGGGGTAAGGGATTTTCTCTGCCTTGTGATGACTGGGTGTTGTATGCTGTCCTTAGGTTAGTTAGGTTTAAGTAGTTCTAAGTTCTAGGGGACTGATGACCTCAGATGTTAAGTCCCATAGTGCTCAGAACCATTTGAACATTTGAACCAGCTTCCCGCAGGTCCCTAGTGCGAACCGATTCAAATGGCTGAAGCTGCTTAACAGGAATACTTACTCGAAATTGGGGCATGGTTGTACCCTAGAAGGAATGTCGCAAACACTGTTCACCTCTAATCTCAGCACAGTTACTGCCTGCAGAGTCAAAACACGGGGTGCACAGACAGGCTTCCTGAGCGTCATTTGATCGTTATGAATCACTAACACCAAAAACCCTCTGTATGCCCATATAATAGTCTGGTGCCACTCAATACAGTCCTTGACAGTGATCATTTTTTCGGCAGTGTATAATTACAAAAGCCGAAATGTTGATGTACAGCTTCAAGCACATAGTAAAATCAAGAAATGTTGACATAGTTCCATAGCTGTACCGCTACTAAGATGAGTGATGCCCTCCCGGTTAGCCATGTGGTCTAACACACGGCTTTCCGGATTGGGAAGGAGCGCCTGGTCCCCGGCACGAATCCGCCCGGTGAGCCGGCCAATCTGTGGATGGTTTTAGGCGGTTTTTCTATCTGCCTCGGCGAATGCGGTGTGGTTCCCCTTATTCAGCCTCAGCTACAGTATGTCGGCGATTGTTGCGCAAACAAGTTCTCCACGTACTACTGTACCACGCAAACATAGTGGTTACACTCGTCTAATGTAAGACGTTCCCTGGGGGTTTCCACTGGGGGCCGAACCGCACAACAGCCCTGAAAGAGTGGTTCGGTGTGGGGCGGTGGAGGGGTGAAGTGGACGGCAGTAGTCGTCGTGAGGTTGTGGACCACTGCGGCTGCGGCGGGGACAGAGCCTCTCCGTCGTTTCTAGCCCCCCCCCCCAGTTAACATACAGTACAATACAATACAAGATGAGTGATATATCAACCAGTGCAAGGGACATTGGTTCAAATGCCTCTGAGCACTATGGGACTCAACTGCTGTGGTCATCAGTCCCCTAGAACTTAGAACTACTTAAACCTAACTAACCTAAGGACATCACACACACCCATGCCCGAGGCAGGATTCGAACCTGCGACCGTAGCAGTCTCACGGTTCCGGACTGCGCGCCTAGAACCGCGAGACCACCGCGGCCGGCAAGGGACATTGAAAATCAGCTCAAACCTCTAAAACTTAATAAGACCTCCACCCAAAATGAAGTCTCTTTCAAATTATAAACAGACTTTGCGAGTGAATCAGTTCTGCTGTTGATCACAATTTACCACAGATTTCTTGAGCAGATATCTGTTTCCATTGACTGGAGAAAACGAAGTAGAACTGATCCACAAAACCGCCACCCTATACCATTCATTTCTATTTGTAGAAGAATCCCAGGATACATTATGAGTTCAACATTATGACCGACCTAGATACCAGCATGAATCCCAAAAATATCGTTTCTTCTAGACTCTTCTTTCCTTTTTCTCACGTGGTATTCTCGGTGACATAAATAGATGAAACCAGGGTGAAAAATGTTTGTAGACTTCCTAAAAACTGTTGATGCAGTCCCATATGGACTACTTCTTAAAAAAAAATGAACGTTGCTATGGGATGTCCTACCAGGTTTGCTAATGAATCGAACATTTTATGACAGGCAGGACATGCTGAATGGAGAGTCATCAACGGATCGTGCAGTGCACTCGTGTGCAAAACTTAAGGACAAAAGTAACTTTCGCAGGATGTATGACTGGCAAGTAACATAGCTTGACGAAACTTGGAGCATACATAGAAAGAATTGCTACGGTATAGTACAGCAGGTAACTGACAGAAATGCGCAATGAAGTGAACAGATATGACACTTTTCTTCAAAGACAATAATTACACTGAAATCCCCGCGATTCATGGCGGTCCGCTGGAAATACAAAAGACGGGACATGGTCTTTAATATGATGTGTGATGACCACAGACGGCAGTGCGAGCTCTGCAACGCGCTTCAACGCTTCGCGTATGGTTCCACATCTACATGGATACTCTGCAAATTACATTCAGGTGCCTGGCAGAGGGTTCATCGAACTACCTTCACAATTCTCTATTATTCCAATTTCGTATAACGCGCGAAAAGAATGAACATCTATATCTTTCCGTACGAGCTCTGATTTCCCTTATTTTATCGTGGTGATCGTTCCTCCCTATGTCGATTGGTGTCAACAAAATATTTTCGCATTCGGAGGAGGAAATTGGTGACTGGAATTTCGTGACAGATTCCGTCGCAGCGAAAAACGCCTTTCTTTTAATGTTTTCCAGCCCAAATCCTGTATCATTTCTGTGACACTCTCTCCCATATTTCGCGATAATACAAAACGGGCTGCCTTTCTATGAACTTTTTCGATGTACTCCGTCAATCCTATCTGGTGAGGATCCCGCACCGAGCGGCAGTTTTCTAAAAGAGGACGGACAAGCGTAGTGTAGGCAGTTTCCTTGGTAGGTCTCTTACATTTTCTATGTGTCCTGCCAATAAAACGCAGTCTTTGGTTAGCCTTCCCCACAACATTTTCTATGTGTTCCTTCCAATTTAAGTTATTAGTAATAGTAATAGCTAGGTATGTAGTTGAATTTACGGCTTTTAGGTTAGACTGATTTATCGTTTAACCGAAGTTCAACGAGTTCCTTTTAGCACTCATGTGGATGACCTCACACTTTTCGTTATTTAGGGTCAACTGCCACTTTTCGTACCATTCAGATATCTTTTCTAAATCGTTTTTCAGTTTGTTTTGATCTGCTGATGGCTCTATTAGTCGATAAACGACAGCGTCATCTGCAAACAACCAAAGACAGCTGCTCAGATTGTCTCTGTTTATATAGATAAGGAACAGCAAAGGGCCTATAACAGTACCTTGGGGAACGCCATAAATCACTTCTGTTTTACTCGATGACTTTCCGGCAGTTACTACGAACTGTGACCCCTCTGACAGGAAATCACAAATCCAGTCACATAACTGAGGCGATATTCCATAAGCACGCAATTTCACTAAGAGCCGCTTGTGTGGTACAGTGTCAAAAGCCTTCCGGAAATCCAGAAATACGGAATCGATCTGAAATCCCTTGTCAATGGCACTCAACACTTCATGTGAATAAAGAGCTACTAAGGGAGTTCTTATGGTAGGGCGTTCTTATGGTAGGGCGTTCCAGTCCATCACCGACTGTTGGATTGTCATTGGTGCATTTGGACGTTCTCCAGTACATCTCCCCAATGCATCCCGCTCGTGCTCGATGGGATGTAAGTCGGAAAATGGGGCAGGCCAGTCCATTCGCCGAATACGTTCTCGTGTCAGGAGCTCTTCCACCTGTTGGATGCCGTCACGCATTGTCATCCACAAAGAAGAAGTCAGGACCGGACGCACATCTGAAAAGACGCACACCAGGAAGGAGCATAGTGTGACAATAACGGTGACAGTGAGTATACCGTGTTCAAATATTTGGAGATAAGTACGCACACGCAACGTTAAGCCTCCCCACACCATAACAACTGGATGACCAAAACGATTTTGTTTGACACTGCCGGACGTACCCGCATGTGGTGAGAGCTGGGAGCAGATAATGCAGCCAACGACATTGTCACATTGTCGGACACGATCGTTTTGGTGTGTCATGTTTTATAGCGTAGGGAGGCATAATGTTGCACAGGCGTGCTGACATTCAAATCTTTGAACTCAGTAAACTCACAGCTATGCGTTATTTTAACACTGTACTTCATTCTCATGTGCGTCCTTTCAGGGCTACATTAGGCCCTGACTTAAGACTTATGAATGACTATACGCGACCACATTGAACAGCGCACGTGGAGGAGATTTTGGAACTAGAGGAGATTCAGCGAATGGACTCGCCTGTCCATTCCCCCGACTTAAATCCTTTCGAGCACGTGTGAAATGCGTTGGGGTGACTATTGCAGCTCGACCACACACACAAACGGCCATACAGCAGTTGTCCATGCTGGTGGAGGAATGGAACACACTATCACAATAACTCCTTACTAATCACGTGGCGAGCATGGGAGCACCGTGCAAAGCATGCACTGCCGCCCATGGTGATCACAAACCCTATTAAGAACCACATCCCGCCTTTTGTAATGTCCAGGAGTCTGCCATGAATCGTGGTGACTTCAGCATAATTACTGTCTTTGAATAAAGTGTCAGTTCTGTTCGTCTGACTGCGTATATTTTTCCATTACCTTCTGTACATTAGCAGTTCTTTCTATATTTGGTCCTAGTTCAATCGAGCTAAGTTACTTGGCAGCGATACATTATGCTAAAGTTAGTTTCGTCCTTAAGTTTTGAAAGTCAATGCGCAAAAGGCAGTGTGATCCAGGGAAATGTAATAGGGCTGTTGCTTTTAACGTTGTACATTAAAGTTTCAGCACGTCGCATTAGCTGTAATCTCAGACTTTTCGCAGATGAAGCTGTCATCTACGAGGAAATTCCATCCGGTACATACTGCAGGAATATCCAGTAAGATCTCGACAAAATTTCAACTGGATGCGAGGGCCACAAAGCTGATCTTCATCCAGAGAAATGAAGAGTAGTGCCATTCACAAATATTATACCCTTTGGCTACAGGAGTGACAAATAGAGTATGTTATAACGTGTAAATATTCTGCGTGACACAAGCGAAGCACTTGTAAGGCATAGTCGAATGTCAACGTAACTTTGTACCTAAACCCACCATCGGCTATCATGCAAACGATTAGTGTTGCAATCCTCTGTGACAGGCAGAGCAGTCTCCAGAGTGCATTAGTGTTGTTACCCGGCCCGGTGGGATATATAAGGGCCGTTGAGTGATCTCTGTTAAGTACACAGAGATGTCACATACAAGTCTAACACAGCGTTATCAACACCGATAGTCTGAAAGGGGAAACTTTATGGATATCCATTTGGATGGCGTATTGTGTACCAAGCACATCGTAAGCTCTTCACATATCCATCTGCCATCTGAATACGAGCAATGGACCAACTGCTACATTGTGTGTCATCTCACACCATTGGTCAGAGACTAGTAGTGGCCAGATAAGAGAATTACGATCCCATGCGCAGGCTCCCAGTAAGACAACAACACAAAGGTCTGCACTTGAAGAGTTTCCGTGGCCAGGAAGCCTGGACTCCTGACGAATGGCATCGCATTGTGTTCACTGATGAATCGCAGTTCTGCTCTACCCTGGACCACCGTCATCGGCATGAATGGCGGCGACCATGGAAAAGGTCCTATTCTTTCGAAGTTTCGGAGAGGCAAGTCGTCGTTACTCCTGACGTCGTGATGTGGGGAACCATGTTACGACTGGTAGTGACAGAGAAACTCTTACAGCACAACGCTACGTTACAGACATCCCGCATCTTCATGTGTTACCTCTCACTCGACGGAATTGTGGTGTCGCTTTTCAACAGGAGAAAGGGTATCTACGCATCATGTCTCTTCAAATTGTCTCTGTGATATTGTAAACCTCGTCCCTTCTCTCGTTAATATCTCCTCTGTTTATGTTTGCAGCTATCGGACTCGAGCAAGAGCTTTACATAGAGATCACGCATTGTTACGAAAATAGCCTGATCATGTACCTAATATGAATATACAGGGTGTTACAAAAAGGTACGGCCAAACTTTCAGGAAACATTCCTCACACACAAATAAAGAAAAGATGTTATGTGGACATGTGTCCGGAAACGCTTAATTTCCATGTTAGAGCTCATTTTAGTTTCGTCAGTATGTACTGTACTTCCTCGATTCACCGTCATGATTTCATACGGGATATTCTACCTGTGCTGCTAGAACATGTGCCTTTACAAGCACGACACAACATGTGGTTCATGCACGATGGAGCTCCTGCACATTTCAGTCGAAGTGTTCGTACGCTTCTCAACAACAGATTCGGTGACCGATGGATTGGTAGAGGCGGGCCAATTCCATGGCCTCCACGCTCTCCCGACCTCAATCCTCTTTACTTTCATTTATGGGAGCATTTGAAAGCTCTTGTCTACGCAACCCCGGTACCAAATGTAGAGACTCTTCGTGCTCGTATTGTGGACGGCTGTGATACAATATGCCATTCTCCAGGGCTTCATCAGCGCATCAGGGATTCCATGCGACGGAGGGTGGATGTATGTATCCTCGCTAACGGAGGACATTTTGAACATTTCCTGTAACAAAGTGTTTGAAGTCACGCTGGTACGTTCTGTTGCTGTGTGTTTCCATTCCATGATTAATGTGATTTGAAGAGAAGTAATAAAATGAGCTCTAACATGGAAAGTAAGCGTTTCCGGGCACATGTCCACATAACATATTTTCTTTCTTTGTGTGTGAGGAATGTTTCCTGAAAGTTTGGGCGTACCTTTTTGTAACACCCTGTATATCTCTTACGCGTTGCAAATATTTGAGTTATTCAATGAAAGAATGAAATATGTCACTTTGTAATAATAACTGTAGAATTCAATTTACTTTTGGTAAATGTCTACGCTCATCCGCCTCTCGTGAGACAGTTACATTTGTTTCACATTCACAGTGAAGCAACAATTGCTACCTTGCGTTTTCATTTACTTTCTACTGATTGTCAAACACGACACTGTGTCAACCACAAATCTCTTAACTAATCCCTCGCGCCTTTTCGCGGAGTAACTAAAATACTTTTCCTCTACAAACGTACGTAATACCTTTAACTACTAATCCCACTTTCTACTAAATTCTGCACATTACTTATCCGCGTCGCGGCGACGTGCGACCTCGCCGTGGAAGCTCAACACCGACTCTTCTCCCCACGCCAAGACGGAGTGTGACCACAAGCGGTGGGGCATTTTTGTCATTATAAACCAAAACAATGCTTTCACAGAGAAAAAGGCATGCTCGGCTCCGAAGGTTCCAGAAGTCAGCGATTAAGTAAAGAGTACGATATCGATAAGTTTGACATCAAAGATAGGAGTTCAGTGCTCTCCCGTGAGCAGCGAGATCCCCAGAACCGTTCTCGTTAGAGCGTGTGTGGAACCAGTTGGGACATCAGATCCATCACAAACATAATATCCGATACCAAGAACCATTTACTATCCTCGGGAGAGGATGCAATTGCTTTATGAGGCCCTTCCTAACCAAATCAGCGCACGTATCCAGACCAAAGAGAATGCACAGTTTTACTGATAAGTGGGCTTGTACTGCCAAGTTCTCTGTAAATTTCTCAAGATTTTGTAATCATTGCAATAAAATCCCACATTTCGTTTCCTTCTCCCCTTCTGACTGCTTTACTTTTTATGTTAGTGTAGTTACGAGTAACAGTGTGTGGAGACATAAAGTGGAACGAACATGTAGTCTCACTTCAAGATAAAGCAAAAGGCTTCGATTCATTACTATGATACTGGCAAAATGCAGTTTTCTTACAAAGAGGGTTGCACACAAAACGCTTGTACAGGAGTTGGAGCAAAATATGGAAACACCGTTGCGCTTTTGTAACCAGCCGCGAACGGTATCTGTGAAATATTCTCAATACGTTGTGTCAGTCGTGCTCAGAACAGTGTTGTATGTTCTGTGGTTGTAAGTGTGTTTCGCCGGAGCTATGTAAATTCGAACGTGACAAATTGTTGGTGCTCATATGGTGTGGGCTTCCGCAATCAAGGTAGCCGAAGTGGTGTTCATGTTTCAAGAGGCACCGTATCGCAGTTGTATATCGCATGCAGGAAAAGAGAAAAACATCATCCGCTAAATCAAAATGAAGACGAAACTGTGCTGAGCGAACGTGACACACGGTCATTGAAGAGAATTATGACGGAAAATAAGCGGACGGCAGCTGCAGAACTGAATGTCTCACTCGTGAATCCTGTCAGCACTAAAACAACACGAAGGGAACTCCGTATGCTGGGAATTGCAGGAGAAGCTGAAATTCGAAAACCACTCATCACTGGTGCAGAAACCATAAAAGTGAGACTATGGAGCTGGACAGCCCGCCCGGTTAGATGTGCGTTAGACCGCACTGCTTTCCGGGCGGGAAGGCGTGCCGGTTCCTGGCATGAATCCGCCCGGCGGATTAGTGTCGAGGTCCAGCGTGCTGGCCAGTCTGTGGATGGCCTTGAAGGCGGTTTTCCATCTGCCTCGGCGAATGCGGGCTGGTTCCTCTTATTCCGCCTCAATTACACTATGTCGGCGATTGCTGTGCAGACTTTTTCTCCACGTACGCGTACACCACTATTACTCTACCACGCAAACATTAGTGTTACACTCGTCTGGCGTGAGACGTTCCCGAGGGGGGTCCACTGGGGACTGAACCGCACAGTAACCCTGGGTTCGTTGTGGGGCGGCGGTGGGGTGAGTGGACTGCTGTAGCCTGTTGTGGGATTGTGAACCACTGAGGACTACGGCGGGGACGAAGCCCCTCCGTCGTTTCTAGGTCCACAGTTCCATACAATACAATACAATACAATGGAATTGAACTATGCAGCAATGGAAGAAAGTCCTTTGGTCGGATGAGTCTTGGTTCACACTGTTTCCACTTCTGGCTGGGTTTACGTCCCAAGAATGAAACATGGAGGGGATTCGAAGATGACTTGGCAGCCATATCATTTTATTTCACGCGTCCCATTATTACCGGGTAACGTCAGGTTACTGAAAAGGATTATACGACCATTTTGGCTGATCAGGACCGTCCCATGGTAAAATGTTTGTTTCCCAATGGCGATGTTGTCTTCGAAGACGACAGGGCCCTGTTCAGGCTGTTCGCATCAACCAGGACTGGTTTTGTTAGCACGATCACGAATTGTCGTATCTCCCCTGACCAACACAGTCACCAGATCTCAAAATTATTGAACCTTTGTGACCTTTGGAGCTAAGTGTGCTTGATCACTATTCAACTCCATAATCGTTATCTGAACGTCCCACTATTTTGCAGGAAGAATGGTATAATATTCCCTTTAAAACCATGCACTACCTGTGTTTAACCATTCCGAGTCGACTTACAGCTGTTTTCAATGCCAAAAAGTTTCCTACGCCGTATTAAGCATGGTAATGTCTTATGTTTTTGTTGTTTCCATATTTTTGTCCAACCCATGTGTAGCCCAAGTTTGAATGCCACTCGAATTTATGGGAGCCACAGTAATAGGAAACATCGGGAGTGTAGAAATTAGGGCGTTGCGAATGGTAACAGACATACTACACTAGCGAGAGAGCGTAACAGAAATGATGAATAAATCTTAACTGGCAAATATGCAGCCGCGCATCTCGCAAGAACCAGCTCACAAAACTCAAATATTTATCAGCCCATTGTGTATCTATCCTGAAAATATCACGCGGAAAAAATATGGCAAATAATAGCTCGTGCAGAGGTGTACAAACAGTCATTGTTCCCACACTCCATCCTTGAATGTAACTGGAACCTCCTTAGACATATAGTACAATGAAAAGTATCTCTGTCATTCTCTCCACAGTGATTCGCAGGGTACAGATGTTGATGTGCCTAATGAACAGTATTTTCGATGACACTTGCTTGCAGGCAATGTTCCCATCTCCTTAAAGATAGTTCGGCGACAGAAAATTACAATAAATAACAGACTGGACGTAACTTCCGAAAGGAAAGTACACGTCCGTCATATCGCGCTATCTTGGTGGCATCTTGATGGCCGCGTCTCCCTAAATAATCTTATCAATGAACTTTTACCTCAGCGTACCTATGGTCGAGAGCAAAGTACGATTTGTGGAAGCATCGTGTCGTACCACATCTCGCAGATGTAATCCCCAGAATTAATGCCGCAGGAAACATGAAATCTTGAAATCACAACTGACGTAAGTAGCAATCAGAATCACATTCAGCCGTTACAAAACAAGTCTTCAACAGATCAGACGCTACACCGTGCAAAAATTTTCTGTAGTCCACTGTTTGGTCCACTGCTGGTTGACGACTTCCATCTACTAGTTTTAACAATTACCGTATTTTTACCATGTGGTTATGAGCTTTAGTAACGATCAAGCGAAGCGTAATTGGTGTTGTCAGCGGTTCATGAAGCTGTCACTGTAAATGATAATCACTTTAACGCTCTGGTGACTGAATATATTTCTACGATGATTTCTGCATAGACTTATCACCTCTCTTGGGATATCTGCATTTGTAGAAATACGTTAACACCCAATTTAAATTTAAATGTTAGAAAGTCTATTCTGAAAGTATAAACAATCAACAGTACAAACCAGAAAGAATAGTACTTTTTAAAATGTTTTCCTACAGAGAAACAATGAAGCTTAGATGGGTAGATCGCATTCCCAAAGAAATGGCACTGAATCAAACATCAACGGAGCCACCTGGCTAAAAGAAGGGACAGGATAATATGACGCTTTCTGAGGCGTCAATGGTTGGTTATGTTGGTTATGAACAGGAAGACCATGGCTAGACTACAAATAGCAGGTTCAATTGCATCTTGGTTGCAGCAGTTTTGGAGAGATGAAGAGACTTGCATGGGTTAGATTAATGTGGAGAGCTGTACCAAACCAATTTTCAGGCAGAAGACCACAACAACATCCAAGACTACTGAGAAGAAAATAACAAGATATTTCTGTATGAATGGGTATAATGGAGTGGCACAGATGTTTCAGAATTACATAATAACAAAATGATTCTTGGTCAGAAAACGCTTCAGGTTAACTAATAAATTATAAAAGTAGTGTGTCTACCAACTATCTGGGACACCTTGTACTTAAATGACCTTGAAAAATGCAGTTGTTGGAACTGATTACCACCATTCAGGGACAAAGTAAATGACCTTTCACCTTGACCTTGACCTTGATCTCAGCTTTGACTTTGTGACATAACCATACTTCCCCGTTATCCTCCACCCCTCCACTCCCCTTCCCACTGTCTCCAACCAAACATAACACAGTATTAACAGTGAGACACAGTGAAAAATCCAAGGTAGTGGAAATAGCGCAAGATTAAAACAAGCCATCCCCCATTCCCTGTCACCAATCCATCACAGAGAGCAGTACTTCTTATCTTCAGCGAATCAAAGCGCTGCGAAAAAATGCAAGATGGCGGAAATATAACAACTAGCTTAATGGAAAATTAAAAAAGCCCTTCACCCCTTTCACACCTCCTAAACTTCATCCACTCATAAAACAACAATATTTTGGAAGCAGACCAATCGCACACACCCTCTATCTCCTGGTCAGAGCATAGTATTAAAATAGAGTCATATTACTTTATTTCTGACGTACACATCAAGTCACACCCCCTCCCCCTCAAGCCCACCCTGCCTCTAGCCAATCAAAATGGAGGAAATTGCCCACTTGTGTACTTTACAGCTGCTCTCCTCCATCATCAACCAATCACACAGTGTCGTAATCCTTATCTCCATCCAATCATAGCACAGTATTAGTACACCAAGACGGCAGAAATAGCCAAACTGTAGTAATGCGAAATTAAAAGTCTCATTCTCCTACTCTTTATCTCTGGACAATCATAGTGTAGTTCTAAGAATTGAAGTTGACAGAAACAAACCAGTTGTCCTATATATCTCACGCCCCCTCTTCTTTCTGTCTCCAACCAATCATTTTGTAGTATTAGAAAATGGCCCCAGATATGCTGTAGAAGTTATATAAACTCCACTTGAAAGTCTCATATTTTCTTGAAAGTCAAAGACATTCATTATTCCTGGCGTAAAAGTGGTCTCAGTTTACATTATTTTTGTACAGACCAATCGTGTGCTTTATATGCACTATTCCCTCTCCTCTCCTTGCAATCAGTCACAGATTAGTGTTAACAAATATCCCAGAAAATGAAGAAAATCTCTTTTCCTCTCCCTTCCCCCTCCCCAGTCATATCGTTGTATTAAAATGAAGCATAAAATAAAATAGTACAAGCTGATGGAAACGAACCAACTGTGTGCTTTATGCACTCTCCCCTCCCCTCTATATCCAACCAATCGCAGTGTATTATTTAAATGGTGTCAAGTTACATTATTTTTGACGTATACCTTCCCTTCTCTTCTTTCCAATTTGATATTTAAATAATGTATGAGAGCGATGACGAACTACATTATTTGCGATGTGAACATCAAGTCACAGTCCTCACCCTCCTTATCTTCTGTAAACTCACACAAAAATTCACAATGATGGAATCAAACCAATTGTCCTATATATCCTATATATCCTGTATATCCTATCCTCCCTGTCTCCAACCAGTCACATCGAGGTACTGAAAAATGGAGCCACTTACACTGTAAAAATTATGGAACCGCAACTTGAAAGTGGCTAACGCCTAACACTTGACACTTAATGCCTAATGGCTAATGGCTAATACCTAACACCTGACAGCTAACAGCTTACGTCTAAGTCAACAGCTTACATCTAAGTCTAACTACTAGTGCCTGATGCCTAATCGCTAATGTCTAATTCCCAACGCCTAATGCCTAACATTAAATGGCTAACAGCTAATGTCTGACATCTAAGAGCTAACGCCTAGCAATGTGACGAGTGGTAGAAATTGAGATCATTGCTTGTAATTGGTTCAGCTGCAATTGAGCTAAGCAGTTGCCAACATGTTTTTAAAAATCGATTCGATGTAAGAGTTAGATCATTCCCCTCCCAGGTACCCATCATTCCAACAAAATTCTCACTAAATAAATGTCGTGTGACTAGGGCCTCTCATCAGGTAGCCCATTCGCCAGGTGCAAGTCTTTCGATTTGACGCCACTTCGGCTACTTGCGCGTCGATGGGGATGAAATGATGATGATTACGACAACACAACACCCAGTCCCTGAGCGGAGAAAATCTCCGATCCAGCCGGGAATCGAACCTGGGCCTTTAGGATTGATATTCTGTCACGCTGACCACTCAGCTACCGTTGGAAGACAGTACTCGCTATTCCCCCTAGTTTTCCACCTAACACCTAATGCCTAATGGCTCACACCTGACGTCTAATGCCTAACAATTAATATGTAATGCATAATGGCTAACAGGTAACACCTAACAGCTAACACCTAACCCTTCACACCTGGTACCTAACAACTAACACTTAATGCCTAATGGCTAATGCTTAATTCCGAAGGCCAATGCCTGACACCTAATGGCTAACAGCCAGTATCTAATGACTAATGTATAACACCTAACACTTAACAGCTAATGCCATGGGGACTGATATAAACTGAGACATGTGCTTGTAATCAGTTCAGTTGTGATGGAGCACTGCAGGTACCATGTCTCTCAATTCGATTGAATGGAAGAGTGGTTTCAAGAGAAGTGTTGAAATCTCGAGGAAATATCCACAGGAAATTGGCATTGCTTCAAAACAGGTAAGCTGAAGCTCCTGACTCCATGCTGGAAGATGTATTTAAACCCACTTCTCAATTGGGACTTTCATTCCAAAAGAAGGTAGACCAAGGTGAAGCCAAAGAAAATAATGTATTTACAAAGTAGAAGAAGAAGACGAATATAATGTTGATGGTGGTGAAAAGGAGACTGGGGGTCAACTGGCAGCACCTTTTTCTGTTGAACTAACAGACAAAATATATGATACTGTGTATGGCATTAGATCTGAACCAATAGCAAGAGAGTGTATGAATGGTGATTCACTGATAGGTGTCGACTAAGATAATTCAGTAACTCACAATATAAGATACCCAGGAATGACTGGATTATATAACGTAATGTTTAAAATTAAACCTCCTGAAAAGAGTTACATAATACAGTATCTTCAAAATTATTGTAAAATTCTCAAGGCTACCACTGCTCATAAGCAAAGCTATTTCGTCTACAGGCAAGTAAGTTCCAACATAGGTGCATATCGTTAAGGCTGCATTAGATAAAATTGAATGTTGATTATTGAGAGAGGATGCCACATGTGTCAGCATGAGAATATACGCAATTCCAGCTGTGTCTAGAAAACTCACTAGGTTTTGTCAAAGGATTAGAAGATGTACTTCAACAAACGTGCACTTCCACCTACTTCTCAGGGATTGGGACAGCTCTGCCGATAGGAGACAGATGAAGACATTAAAAGCGATGTATTTATGAAAGCCATAGATGGAGAAGAAGAGGAGGAGGAGGAGGAGGATTAGGACGAGGAAGAGTATGATTGGAGAACAAAAGGAGATGAGATTCGCGATTGGACGACAGTCTCCAACAAATCGCAAGCAGAATCAGCCCAAATGAATTGGTAGAGAGACTAGTATGCTTGCTGGCTTGAAAAGTGGAGAGCAATAATTCACATGGTAACAAAATTCCCTCTATTGAATAGTAACTTCGAGTAGCATCGGTTATCGTCTCAAGTTGGAGAGAAAAATAAACTGAAGTCGCATATGAGAACCTAGACTCAGCAGGATGATGACGAAACCGTATAAACACGTGTATCTACCCTTTCCTTGTGTACTGTATGTCACAATCCTGTTTTAGCTACAGTAGGAGCATATTTATCGTCATAAATTCAGTATCAACAAACACTTGTTAAAAGAATGCAATTAGTTATAAAACACTTGTGTAACTCTTAAGAGTGCTGCTTAACCTAAAAGATTTTTTATCAGTAGTGGCAATAAGCAAGTTGTGAGTATTTTAACAAGTGATATACAAACGATTAATTTTGAGCTTGCAAAGTCTCTTAAATATTATATATAACACAACTTTTATTTTTTATCCAATTTTCGTACAGGTCTAGCATATTATGGTAAGCTCCAAGATGTGTGTATTTCAATAGATTATACAGATACTTTAGAAGCGAAAAAATATTTGCGACGTTGCAGAGCCTGTGTTGTTCTGCAGTACAACGCAAAGTTCCTTCGGACAAGCATACACGTCGGAAGGAACAGGCACTGCGACATTTACAGTCATTTTGTAATACATCTAATATATTCACAGTTGCGAATATGGACACCCCACTCCAGCACAAATTTTTATTCTCCTCATACCATTATGCAGCTGATGGTTGTACATATTCGCAAATGTAATACATTTCCTGTAAAAATATTTAGTTTTGAGGATTTATAGAGCTGGCAGGTGTGGTACACGTACTGAAATTTCGTCGTAAATGAGGCTGCTTAACCTAAAAGTTTCTATCAGTAGTGCCATTGTGCAAGCCTCGAGTGTTTTAATAAGTAATACAGACAATTTAAATGTGGCAATATTTAATCTCGAGCGTCACTGTGCTTGCAGCATCTTAAAATCGAACACTTTATACCTGCCTTACCTAAAGAAAGTCGTGTTGTTCAATGTGGTGGTACTTTTTATTAGATGTTGTTATAGCTGATTACAGGTTTTATTTCATAGAGCCATTGTTTCCCGAAATGTAGCAGTAGTTTGTTTTAGAAACATTTATCTTTCTTCTTGTGATTCATAACCTTCTCTCCTCCACTCCTAAACTTGCGATGAAAGTAAGAAACGTGAGGTGGTGTCAGTACACACACATTATCAGACTGAATACACTTTATGAATTTGGATACTATTGCAATGTAAGCATTACATTTTCTGAGGTATTTTAGAATGTTGTGAGATCATAGAAGAGCCTTACAGTGTTTTATCTTGTACTTAAGCTCAACTAAATCTCCAGATAATTGATTTTGCCAACGTATTTTGCAGATATTTTAGGATAATGCGACATCATAGATGTGGAAAATAATTAATTAAATGCTCTTTTGTGTCTTTAAGGAAGCATGGTTCTAAAATCAGACTTCGAACGCTTTTACCCATTACTGTTACGTGTTGGTGGAAGTGAGATCAATCCATGGTAAAGAGACGAAATTCTGTTCCTTTTTAACAGTGGAGTCATTTGTTGGGGACAGTAAGCAACTGTGGTATCAAACAGGAGTTAATTTTATTTCCCGTTTTCAGGGTTTACAGAATAGGATTTAAGGTAAACCTATCGTTCAACAATTATGTATTCCTAATTAATTGTTTGTATTTTATGATCAAACATTGGTATTTGATTATTTACAGAGAATGTATTATATACTTGTGCCAGCATTGCATAGGAAACAAAATATACCAATGTGATTAATAAGACAGTCCAGGAACGAATTTTCAGAAGTCAGTAATGCAAACTTAGTTGACAACATGTACAGTACCAGTATTGAGGCAATTTAGATACTTCACTTTGATAAATATTCCGGATATCCCAAGTAGTATTACATTGTAATAGTTATACACGGCTCTGGTTGGAGGGAGTGAAGATAGAGGTTTGTGATGCATTTTTCAGTAAATAATTCAGATCGTTCGGATACTTTTGGGCAGACAGCCTAGATGGGACTATGTTATAAATGGCTGTTGCGTTTTGATACGAGGCCCTGATCAGAGGAGAGGAGAGAAGGATGGAACCATATGCAATGTGTGTGCTCTATTTTACATACACACAGAGAACATTAATAAAACCGACGCTGTAGGGACGAATTCCTGATTGGAAATGGAGGAAGAAAGATTCTATGAACATGTGTCTGGAAATGTATCGTTGCCACGGTAGATGGCTTTGATGAATGAAAGTTCCTCTGATCATGTGCCATGTGTTCCACGTGTGCTGCAGGCCATGTAAGTGACACAATGTACTGCAAGCAGCAGAATGGTGTGGTATTCATGTCGGGAACAAGCCAAGATGGTGTTTGTGTAGGGCCAGGCAGATGGAAATGTTCGAGAGGTAGCACGGCTATAGCAAAACAAGTACCCTCGAAGACACCAACCGCACCAAACAACATTTCAAGCCCTTTCTCGGCGTTTGTGTTATCATGCGTCCTTTCAGACAGAGAAACATGCATGGAGGCCGAGGACTGCATGTACACTAGATTTGGAGGGCTGGTTCTATGGGACATTTAGACAAACCACTGTAGAAGCTCCTGGCACGTGGCCCACCAACATAGTGTAAGCCAAAGTACGATTATGTATATCCTGCATGACAACTGCTACTATTCCTATCACCTGCGATGAGTGCAAGTATTACTCCCCTACCAGAAGGATTTTGTCGACGGTTTTTGCACCATGGGATTTCTGACATCAATCCTATTTACAGACAAAGCAACCTTCACCAGAACTGGTATCATCTCTCTGGATAATCGTCATCTGTGGGCTACAGACAACCGTCAGGTAATGGTTGAGCCATCTCATCAGCATCAAACTGTGAGCAGGGATTCTTGGCAACCACATACCTGGGCTGGGTACTCTTCCACTATGCCTCAACAGAGAAATGTACTTGGACTTACTGGCCTGCTGAGAATGTACCTTTGGTAATACGACAGGTTATGTGGTTCCTGCATGATAGAGAACCACCACACTTCTGCATTACAGATCGCTGACACCTCAACAACATTTTCCCCAGACACTGTATACAACACAGAGGCCCTGTAACATGGCCTGCTGGATTACTGGCATTGAGTCCCCGGGGTTTTACCTATGGGGGCGTTTGAAAAGCTTAGTTTATGCTGAACAGGTTCCTGATGTGCAGACCCTTTAACAGCATATCCACAATACCTGTGATGATATTCCAAGAGAGGCTGGAACATACGAAAGAGTGCTGCAGTCCATGATAAGATGTATGAACGCGTGCATTTAATCGCATGGCAGCCCCTTTCAACATTGTTGTGACGTGTATGCAATGCAGTTCTATACAGTGTTCCAGGACGATTAATTGTCGATGCACGCACACCATCCATTTCTAAACACATATTCATAGGACCTTCTTTTCCTCCATTTTCCATCAGGAATCCGTTCCTGCAGTTTGTCAGTTTTATTAATGTTCGTCCTATAAAATTCTAACCTTCAATCTTGCAGTCATTTTAATTACTTACATCAGAGGTATATATATATATATATATATATATATATATATATATATATATATATATATATATGTGTGTGTGTGTGTGTGTGTGTGTGTGTGTGTGTGTGTGTGTGTGTGTGTGTGTAAATAATTTAATTTGATATTTCTAAGGCCAGAGCGAAAGTCTTTTGGAAATAATGAATATCTTCGACTTTAATCTAGGGGTTTGTAATTTTTCACTACACATTTGGCACTATTTTCAATACTTTACTTGGATTGGATGGAGACAGGGAAGTGTACTTTGCAAATAACGTAATTTGACGCTATTCGAATACAATACTCTGACTGATTAGAAAGAGGAGGGGTATGTGGTAGAAAGCACACAGTTGAGCTGTTTCCACATAACAATGGAAAGGTCTTAAATTTTCCATTAACACAACTGGACTATTTCTGCAACCTTTTATATTTTTAATAACGTGCTATGATTGGACATAGATAAGGAGTACAGCATTGTGTTGGAGAGTAACTTATCTACATTACACCAATTTTACAAAGGGTTAGTTCAAGTGTTCTTGTTATACAGTCATCCATTTTTATGCATGTTTATCTTAAATGGCGCAAACACCAACACTTCGAGGCTTTACTCCATACTGTGGGATAAAATCCCACATTTCTGTATTACAAAAATTGTAAATTGCTCTGTAATTAATAATCAGAAAGAGCTGGAACTTGGATGCATTATAGGCAACAACCCAACTTATGATTTCAATTTTAAATTGCGGCAAAATCTATCCCACATTGATCGTAGTATTAGAAAAACTGTAATGACAGTCTTCATAATAAAAACTAAACACTTCACTCACTGCACTAAGTTGTATAAACTGAGCTGTAGGTGGGTGAGTGTTTTGGAAAGGGTGTAGAATGGAATGGATGGAACTGAAGACCCTGAACCAAGCTGATGGAAAGGGAGGAAGGTTAGTAAATGGAAGAGGTTTCCTGGCAGGGAGAGGAGAAGGAGTGTTCTGTTAAAGCTGGAAAGCTGAGTAAATTTCTGGTTGCATTTCGCGGTCAGATGGGGCTTAGTGATTAAAGTTTCGTTGGGATGAAATGTGGAGACTCCGTAGTTGTAAGTTTGAGGGATGTGTGGGTTAAAGTGTATCAGAAAAAATCATAGGAATGAGGCAATATGGTGCCTGGTCTCAAAATTGTGGGAAATGTAGGAAATTCAAAGATGTTCATTGTGAGAAAGGAGTGAGGGAGTTCATATAGGATTCGAGTGAGGAAGAGTAAATGGGTATGGCAGGAGAGGTGGAATGCATGGCTTTTAATTATTTGCTGGGAGTGGTAGAGCTATAATGGAGCAAAAATCTAGGAAATATTGATATAACCTAGGTTAGTTTGGGTCAAGACTTCGTAGATGTGGAGAATGATGGAGAGTTTAAATCCCCATGTTCAATCAGTTAGTAGTTGTAGTTTACTGAGGAGTATTCACTGCATGATAGCTACAGTTTCCATATTGGTGTACAGTCAAGAGTTAGTCCATGGTATTTTAATCTGCTGGTTAATTGGTCAGGATGTCTGTACTCAAACAACTTACAGGAATGCAGTCAGGTGACGTCTTCCACAAGCAGCGGCAGTCCTGTAAGTTCTTTGAACATTTTATGAGCTGGAAGAAACTCAAGTTTCACAGGATGATTGTAATGATTATGTAGAAATCACAGGGTTGTATGGTATGCTATGGTTGGTTCATATTACAATTATTGGCTTGGTCTTAGATGTGTTGATCTTGAGTACTCAGTGGTTGGCTGCATTGGATGGTAAAGAAGTCGAGACGAAGTTAAGGGATCGTTGAGCTTCCTGGAGGGTTTGGTATAGAACTTTGAAGAACGTGCCATCAGTATACTGGAGGTGGGCTAGAAGAGAGGGATTAGACTTATAAAGTAGTGTAGAGAACATACAGGAGTTGAGAAACGTCACAACCTAGGACACACCTTCAGCGTGTTGGACGTATGGGAACTGGAGACATTTATGGTTACATAGGATTAACATCTGTTTAGGATGGATGTAATAAGCTGGATATAGCTTATTAGAAGTGTTTCTAATTTGAAAGAAGAGTGTCATATCACAAACGGTCATGTGGTTTCTTGCAAGCGAAGAAAATTCAATGCTGTTTTCACATAATTATGACCTTCAGCCTAGAAGCAACTGCAGGCTGTGTTTCGCAGTCATTATTGTTCTTGTTGTAAACATTCACAATACTTTAATAAAATCGATCTCTTCTTTTACAATTTGTTATCTCTACAAACTATTACTAACCACTAGATTCCTGCACATGATAAACTTTATAATGTTAGCAGCATCAACTGTCAAGATATTAAACTAGTGTCAGTTGTACAGATTTTGCCTATTAATGTTGTTATACATGAAGCTGCATGTTTGACAAGCAGGCATCATCAACCATTTTGCACAAGTGTGCATAAATCCCTCACACCTCCACATGGCTCAAGCATGCTTTTACAAGAATCAGTTCATACTTGTAACCTGTCGAGCTCTGATAAGGACGCACTCACATGACTGCAGCCTTAATAACGAATGATTTTGGAAAGAAGTGGAAATTTCTGTATTTTGCTCACTGCATTGTTAGAACACAGGCAGAAATAGTTCCTTCGGTCGCAAGTGGTTCATTTTATTTTAACCCTCTGCTTAGCAGTAAATCTGTAAAAGGTCACCTACCTATCGGTCCTCTCAGGCCCATGTTGTTTAAATTTACATAAATCGACAATATTTTGACTACATATGAAATGAACAATCTCTGAGGTATAAATACTTTTAAGATAACTACATTTATTTAAAGATTACAATTGAAAAACACAATTTTTATACTTTTACTTGTGGCTTTTTAAAGATATATTGTTTATTCTCATTCTATAAATGCACTAGGTAATTTTCTAATACAACTAGCCTTTTCCCTGTGGCTTCGCCTGCATATGCATTCCACACATTTATATTGAACACACCCCCCCCCCTCTCTATGTCCATCTCTTCCTTCCTCTGTCCATCCACAGCACCTTCCCATCGCTATCTGCCTAGCTATTCCTCTCCACTCTCTGTTTCTTCATCTTCTCCTTTCCTTCTCTCTGAACGTATCTTCTTCTCCCTTCCTCTGACCATGTCTTCCTCCAACTCTCTCTTTTTAACTCTGCCTCCCTCTCCTCCTTTTCCACCTCCCAACTACCCCGTTAGACCTTCTACCTGTGCCATGCACCTCTCCCTCCTCTCCTCTCTTCTTATTTCCTCCATCCCTTCATTCTGTCCATCCCTTCCTCTGTCCATCTCAACTTGTCCTTGAGCAATGCTCATCAGCATGTGTAGGCCCTGTGGTAGGGTTCAATAAAGCAGGCCAATACTGCTCATACAACACACCTGTCTTGTAAGGCAGGCTACACATCAGGGGCTTGAGAATTATTCAATTGCCCCTGAAGTACAGACCACAATGTGAAGCATGTCGATGTACGAGCGAACCACCACCGAAATGTCCCGCCATTCGGGTGAGTTTTCCTTCTGGTTCTGCTCTGATAAGGTCGTATGGCCATATGTTTGTAGTTTGAGTTAAGTCTTACAATAAAACCGTCAACAACTGCAATGTACTCCAGCAAAGACTACATCAATATGATAGTGATCTATGGGGAGGCGCACTGCAATACAACCGAGGCCTGAAGGCTGTATTCAAATTTTTTTCCAAGGTGACATCTACCTTCCGTGTATGTTTTTAGACATACCGACATGAGTTTAAGAACCAAAGCAACTTTCACGTACAGTGTGTCATGGAAAGACTAATCTGCGACACACCCAATGTTGCCCAGAAAGTTATTGAGCATTTTGGATCACATTCCACATATGCTAAGCATAGCTTAAACGAAAGTAACGCATTCACACAATAAACGAGTGTTAGCAGGTTATCGCATTTAGGTTGCAGTATTGTTTGCACCTATAATATTAATGATAATAAGAAGAATAAGAATACTAATAACGATAATAACAGTAGTGATAATAATAATACTATTATGGTCATTATTACTACTACAATGGAAACCATTAGATCTTGCCCAGTAATACCTATTTCTCATCGGAATTAGGGCAAAGAAGAGCTGCAGAAGACCTGGGGATATCGAGATCTTTGGCATAAAGAACTCTGGAGGAACAAAAATAGCATCCTTTTACAATGCACATACACCAGCAGCTGTACGGAAATTATTTCCAAAATAGGATACCATTCTGCATATATCTCGTAAATAAAGTAGCCTCAAATCCAGGTTTCATCAGGCAGATTCTATGGGGAGATGAATGCTATTCCCCTAATGACATCACTGTCAATAGACACAGTCTGCATTACTAGGCTCCTGTAAATCCTCACTGGCTATGACTACATCACATGGAAGTGCTCTCGGGTGTTAACATACGGTGCGACATTCTAGTAGACCACGCCTTTGAACCAGTTTATTTGGCTCCCACACTAACTAGTCAGCTGTATTTGCAATTCCTACAGAATGAGCTGATTCTTCAGCATCTCCTAGAAGATATCTCATTTCAGTTAGCTGTGAGGCACTGGATTCAGCACGATGGTGCCCCACCCCATTATTGTAGAGATGTTAGGGAATATCTCAACAATGTGTACCCCTGATAGGCCATGGTGGTTGCTTCGATGGCTAGCGAGATCACCTGATTCGACGCCCTGGATATCGTATTATGGGGTTATATTAAAGCCAGGGTTTACAAAACAGAACTGGAAAATCAAGATGTGTTAAAAGAACAAATACATCATGCTTGCACTTAAGTATCTGCAGATATGATAAGAGGTGTCCATGCTAATACCAAGAGGCGCTTACATCAGTGCAACCAACAGGGCAGACACACATTTGAACATTTTTATTATGAATAATACAATTATAAAGATCTGTCAGTCTATAACATGGATTAATAGGAACATCATTTATGATATTCATTATATTCATTGTTCTTTATTGCAATCAATGAAATGGTAGAATTTATTTAGTACTGCCAATTATGAGGCACAAACTGATGCGGGATGTGTTGTTAACAAATTAGATGTCATATATTGATAAGCCGTGAAACAGATATTTGATATGCTTTGGTCCTTGGGTGTACTGCTTTGGTCCAGCACAATTCTTCTACACAGACAGGCCATGAATCGAACCTGGCACCTCTCCTAAGGCAAGCAAGTTTTCTAGCAATGATGTATAGGACCAGTTATAGCTGTAAAGTGTTTGTTTTCAAGAGTTAGTGTTACTTGTAGCAGAGTCCCCTCTCTGTTAGTGTTGAGTTCCCTTTACTGATCTCTTTAGGCAAACCTTTCAGCGTCTGTGGTATCCGGGATTACTAATGTCAATGGAGTATGGTGTGTTTGGGCCACCTCGTGTGCGTGTCTATATATGTATATAACTTTTCATTATTCATTAATACATATTATTCTATTGTTTTATCAACTAGTCACTGCTAGTCATTTTCCTCATCTTTGTTTGGTGCTTATTTCACAGATAATATCATTACCTTTAAATGTTAACTGTAATTTTCATTCTCTTCTAGCATTGTATCGATGGAGGTAAAACTAAGAGGAACTTTTATGATGTCAAAAAATTGAAGCTAATGTCTGCCATCTTAGCTGCCCCAAAACATTACCTTCAGACGTTTTTATTCTGTCCAGAACAGGAATCACAGAATACCCTAAGTCCACGCATAGTCAGGAAAATTTCTGAAGAGAAATGCCTCTACATTGAACACACATCACCAGCTTATTTTTTGGAACATGTTTTGTCATATACACAAAATGCAGATTTCCCACAAGAAAAACATGAATATTGAATGAATAAAACGATAGCTGCCTGCGATAATATGCCTCATTGGTTGAAATATTAGCAGAACATTCATCTATACAGATTTTTTTTTAATCACATATTTTCTGCACTCCAAAAGTTTAGAGAGATTTATCTCATAAAACCTGTGTGCTTTCCTCTTATGTAGTTCATATTAAGTTACATGTTTTTCCACTTATTCAAAGTTTATATGTTTTTTGCATCTTCCTCATTGTTTATCTTTAAATCAAGTTTAGAGCACTCAGCTCAAAATTTGTCACATGTTGAACATGTCAGTTCTGGAATATCCAAAAGCTGTTTTGTAGTTACTCACAAAAATTAATCGATATTATTCGCAGGACACAGGGTATGGAGGATTTTTCTCTGAATATAATGGGTGTAACTTCCGAATATTAAGTTCTTTGGTAAATTTAAACATTTTCCAACATGAGTGCTGTAATGTGATTTCTAGCCTCTCAGTGACTGTAATATTGATGCGCTTTAGATATGGTTTCTCCTTTAAATTTGTTTCCTCTAGTATTATGTGTTTCTCTGGTCTCCACATGTGCTTTCCCTGTAGTAGTCAAACATTTTTAAAAGTAATAAGACGTCTGTTGGTGATGCCATGCGATGCCAAGAACGCTGGCTGACGTATTTTAACAGACTGTATTTGTCCAACTCTTCTATTAGACAGAAATAGGCCACTGATATGTCATCTGGTGAGTTTTTAGTATCATGGTAGACCATCTGATTGAATTCCTTCATTAATGTACTCCTTTCGATAAATGGAAAACATTTCAATAGTAAGCACTTACAAACATCACCTGTAATGTGACTCGTTGTCCATAATCTTTCTGAAGCATCAGAAACACATTCCAACACTTTTCTTTTCCTTGTATTTGCATTCTGCATGCGACTGGAATTTTCATCTGTATCCTCCAATATTTTTCATGCCTTCTCTTCACTCATGAAATAACTTTAACCACAATCTCTATAATAGTAAGCATGAGTGTGTCTGTTCAACGTGCTGAGAAAAACTCATTTTCCTTCCTACTTTGTGACGCAATTTTATATGTGTCTTTATCTTATTACTAAGCAATATAACAGTTCAAAGTTCATTTACAGTCTGTTAGTGAAGAACAAATATTGCTGGAAAGCCAGAAGCATGAGACTACAGAATTATAAGATAAAGCGTGAAAGGATAACGAAATGCTCTAAGAAAGAAATGGAGTCTGATCATTTCTCCTCATCACCAAGTAGACCTCGATCGATTTTCTCAGGTGCATCAAAACTTAAGCCCATATTTTTGAGCACCTTGGTTATTTTTACAAATACCAACATTACTACATTATAGCACTTATATTCCTCTAAAATATGTTATGAACTAAATGTTTAATTTTGATGGACATTGATTGCTATTCCCATGCACCCTTCATATATAAACAATATTTGTTATTACACATATCTGACAGTCATAGTGTACCTAATTTGATCTCCTGTATGATAAATGAATGGATAACTGAAAATGGTAGTTGCACAGGATCCCAGTATCATTATTGATTTATCACAAAGCTTGCTGCAGGCTTATGCACTTTGAAAATCTCAAAATGAAATTCAAAAGTAAAATCAAGCAAGTTATTCCGGAAAAACGGGCACAAAGAGCTCCAGGCAATAAATATTCTGAGAAATGAAGGAAATAGGTTACTCTTAAAAAGATACAATAATTAAGTATAAAATCTAACTGTGAAACTACATGCTATTAACTAATTTTTTATTAAAATATATGTGCAACAACTGTTTAAGAAGCGTGTACATGTTACAGAGGTTAAGCTATCATTACTTTAAAAAAATGAGTTACATACGTGTTGAAGCAAAATATCTACTTTACAGGCTGTATGTTTTTAAGACCATTCCTTTATCCACAGCGCTGTCTTTTGCCCTAATGTATTAGGTATTAGTTTAAATGCTCTTTAGTAGCATTAGAACTACCTGATGATGACTTTTTTGCTTACTAGTTTTCTGAAACTTGTATTTAAAAATGAATTTATCGTTTTTTGCTATTATTGGCACACAATGAGTGACACTCCATAGGTAAGATTTCAAAGTGAGAAGATGAGTAAACTACTATGACACCTGAGGCACTGTCAGTCTAGTAAAGCAATAACTAACTTCTGGACCCATGCACTTCTGTTCCTTCGATATTTATGGACTCTTTCACTTTGTTGACATTGACAACCCATAGTATCTTGCTTATGCCTTTCTGCATTGCACACATTTATGGGTTAACAAAGAAAACATAGGTAAGTTTCTGTAAATGTGAAATTAAACATGCTGTGCATATGATTTGAAAGTTGAAAATGCAATGACTAAGAATCAATATGTGGCAGACAGATGTGACACTACACTGCAGTACAAATAGTGTGGTTTTCGCGCAGAATTTTGTACAGCTGTCAAAGTGCTTCCGCGCCAGCCACTGGGACGCTTGTGCACTTACCCTTAGACCAGTCTCTTACTCCGTTGTTTATTATTTACAGAGTTGCTTTTGAGTATTCATGTTTTAGTTGTCAGGTCGATTCTACTTCCATGTAAACGCCTCGGTCCAACATTCGTCATTAACCAACTCTCTGTTCATTTGAATAAAGTGTTACTGATTCTGATGTAAAGAGTATTTCGCTATATCGGCAGCTAATAGTATGCAAGAAGTAATTTGTTCCGACGGCCACAAACACGAGGCTACTTCAACAATTACAAGTAAGCAAATAAGCATTGTTCTCGGAGTTCCAGGTTCATCATTTATCGGAGCAAATACAGTCAAGGAGGATTTAAATGGATTACGAAAGCGTCCTTCCCATGCTACATACTTCTTTCCTTGATTATTTGAAATGTGTTACCAAAAAGAAATTTACATTTGCGACTACAAATACATTATGTTACTGAATCAAGTACACATTTAAGACCAGAAAAAAGTTTGGAAATGCCTTCCTGACACTATTTTACTAGCGCTCTCACTGTAATGTAATGCTATTTAAAACAACTGTCGTTTGCACAAAGCATAAATCGCGAAAAAAATCAATCGTTAACAATATCCGTATAAACAAGAGCCTGCTAATGTTTTGGCGCTTTCAAACCAACATACAGCGTCTACCCCTACTTTTATCTCCGTGGCTCTATCATGCCTGAGCGTGTACGATTCTAATTTTAGAAACTTTTTGCACAACTCCTTTTATTTGTCAAGTCTCTTTCCACATTCAGATACTGTCAATGGACAACAAAGGGTTCTTTTCTGCTGTAAATTAAATCACAGTTACTTAATCGGTATAGAAACAGCGGTTTCATACTGAGTACCAAAATCTTCCCAAAACCTATAAATATGCTTCTTACCCTCAGTCTTTAGAAAAATTAAAGAAAAAATACTCTCTGCTTATTGGCACTTTGTCACTAATAAAAATTTATGTTATCACTTCAGTCGTAAAATCTTCATTACCTGGAATTTGCGGTTTATGATTGGCTAAATTGACGTTAGTTCTGAAGCCAAAAATTGAGAAAAGACGTCATTGTTTCCGCCACTTCAGAATCAGTCCACAACTTGCTTGCAGATTAATATTTCTTGACAGTATGCAAATCCCTCCACATCCTTTTAACATAATCCTCGAAAAATTGTCAAGGTATTTTTTAAATACAAATGGCTAATTTTTCCTATCTGCAACAAATATAAAAAAATATTAGCTCTGCAGACCATACAGAGAAGTAATTACTTCTCTTCACACCCAGGCTCCGAAATGGTAACTACAACTATAAGGCAATTAAAAGTGATTTGTTTCCCTTCATACATTACATCAATTTAATAACATTGCTAGCGGGTATTCCAAGCAGTTCTTTTCTTTCATGCTTGCCAGATTTCTGAGTCATCATTAATCGGCAGTTGTTTCCACTAGTTTCCACTAGTTTCTACTAAATGGCTTTGACGGGGGAAGGGGGAACTTCTAGTCTAAAATTTGCTGTAAGCATAGTCTCATCGCTTCCATCTCTCACCCATAAGACATGACAAACCAAAACACTAACAAATGGCAATCCTGTCGGAAGAACATGCTCAACTGAGCACTGGCATAGGATGACACAGACGTTGGTTGAGCCCAATTGGCCCATCTAAGGGCAGAAAGCGAAATGTTACCTACATCTGCCTAGTAATGACAAAAAAGATAAGGAAATTATAGAGATAATGCTAAGGGAAGTAATAATTGTTCATGATGGTTTTATCTGCACATCTGAAGGGCAATCCACTAATGTGAATCAGTGTCTCCACATCCAGAGCGCTGCAGCAGTCCTAGCATTCGATGACGGATTCGCCAAACACGGCTTCCTTCATTCCAGCAGATGTTCACATTCGTCTTCATGTTTTTGGCACATAGAGTGTCTTCAGTAGGATGATACTGTGGTCCTCTCCTTTGTCCACCACTGTTGGCATGACGAGACGTGCGCTGTTTGCCATTGTTGAGTTGACGGGACAGAAGGATACATGAACTGGTCGGAGAACGAGAAGTTAGGAGAACATGCTAGCCACTCTAGTCGAACGATGGTCGTTGTCCTGAAGGAAGTCATTCACAAGATGTGCACGACGGGGGCGTGAAATGTCGTCCTTGAAGACGAATGCCTCGCCAATATGCTGCCGATATGGTTGCGCTGTCGGTCAGAGGATGGCATTCACGTATTGTACAGCCGTTACGGCGCCTTCCATGACCACCTGTGTAATTAATAGTGCTTTCAGTGCATTACGATTTACCAAATGAGCATAAAATACAGACACAGCAAATAATGTTTTAAAAACAAGCCAATGTGATCCCAATTAGAATTTTGAAGCAAGTAACCACAGTCACTGCTGAAGGCCTTTAGCGCCAAGAAGGGCAATTATAAAAAATTTAACAAACATACTGTAAAACAGCAATGGAATAGCAAAGCAACTGATCACCAAACGGTTGAGATAAAATGATGATAAACTTGGTTGCACAACCATTTAAACCTGCTGTAACGACAAGAATGGCAATTATATAAAAAAATTTAAAAACATACAGTAAAACAGCAAATACAACAATAAAGGTTAATTTAAAATGACAAGCAACTGATCAACAAGCAGGTGAGACAAAATGATGGTAAACTTAGTAGCACAATCATTTAAACCTGCTGTAACGCCATGAATGGCCAGAGTAGAAGAAACGCCAACCAACCTACAATCAAGATAGCTGTCAAAACTACACGTATCACCTGACAGCCGTGGCAAGGCAAGGAAACATACACTGCTGTTACATACAATAACCCCCCAGGGCAGGTAACCGTGGTGATAGCGGCCACGAGGCAGGAAAAATACCGCTGGTTGCAATTAACAAATAGTAATAAACTGAACGCAATAAATAGTAATTAGAAGTCCAGGAAAGCTAATCAGATCCTCCTTCCCCAAGCACTCCACTCACTGCTCTTCACCTCGGGAACACTACGAGCAGCAACATGAACCCAAGTCACTGGAGAATTGCAAAATCTTTCAATGGTGGAGGTTTCTCTACTTGAAGCCAAATGCATTGAACTTAAAGCTTGCAGGATCTACATCTACATCTACATTTATACTCCGCAAGCCACCCAACGGTGTTTGGCGGAGGTTTGCAATGCGGTTGTGCACCCTCGTGACCACAGGCCTTCGATCCAGCAGTCCATGCGCGCCGCCAGCGGTCCCAGCGTGTACACACACTGTGCAGACCTGACTCCTCCTGAGTCCCCAACCGTACTGCCCACTGACATGACCTGGGAGAACAACCACGTCGTCCCAAATATAGGGCCACAGTTACTACATATCGATAACCGCCGCTGCTGCCACTAGCGGACAGGCAACGCTTGCGAAACCAAGTTGCGCCAGTCAACAGGAGAAGAAGACAAAAAACCGCAACCATGTCAGCTAATCGATACCGTCTGGCTTCCAACATAGGACAGAAACCTAAAAACAGCACCAACGTGAGCTGCAGCACGGCTGACACTTTGCGCGCCATTTTTCGTCCCAGTCAATCTCAGAAATAGGCACTTTAACACCCTTTGCTGCATTTTCAATTTCTATTCTCACATGAAAGCCCCAGTCATGATGTTTATCTATACCCACGCTAACATGTTTCGTTCCACTAGGAGTTAAATTGTGTGTAGAACTGAAAAGTGTGGGTACACTCGCTACCTCCTTATCTACAGCATCTGCACTCTGTGACTGCGCCAACACAGGGTTATTCTGCTTGGATGGGTCATATGTCG
Organism: Schistocerca americana; assembly: GCF_021461395.2. Taxonomy (NCBI): domain Eukaryota; kingdom Metazoa; phylum Arthropoda; class Insecta; order Orthoptera; family Acrididae; genus Schistocerca; species Schistocerca americana. The sequence goes on along the minus strand of NC_060119.1, from coordinate 254,225,972 downwards.
GTGACCAGTACTGTCCTCCATCTTGCTGTTGTTTAGGATCACCAGCTGCATTTGATGTGTTGGGTACAGACCACATGTCCTCTTCACACAATTCGATGAGTGGAACAGACAATATCAGCTCTGTGTCCTGCTCCAGCAAGTGGGCTATGTGCACTACAGGGTCCCACGTGGTCACTATAGATTCAGACATGCTGGAGGTTGTTGCTGCTCGAGGGCCTGAAATTGGTGGAGGTCTCAACAAGATGGCGGCTGAGGTTGCTGCAGGTCTGGACGTGTCAGAGGTCGACATGTTGGTGCTAGCCCCTGTAGGCTTGGATGTGTCAAAGGCTACTGCTGAACAAAGAGGAGGAAGCACTACATACTGACCAAGACACCAAAACAACCAATAATAATAATAATGCTGACAAGACAAAGATGTGGTATGGGATACTTACTTTTCTGTTTCTTCCTATTCTGCAGGGTTGTGCTGGATCACAACTGCTGTTGATGCTGCATAGTTCTTCTTCTTCTTCTTCTTCTTCTGCTGCTGCTGCTGCTGGCTGATTGTGCGAGACTGAGGTCACAGAGCTACTGAGCCTGCCCTATATACCCTCCAATGACATCACCAGATACTGCCATCCTATTGTCTGAAGCTTAACATATGACCAGATTCAGGGTTCTCTTTGGTTCCTGCCCTTTTTTTCTTGTCCACTATCTTGGACTATGTCACAGGGGGGAGGGGCCGAGGTGGTGGAGGGCCTACAGGGGGCTCTGGTGGTGGTGTTGTGAAGTAGGCCGGTTTGTCTCCAACCCTCAAGATGAACACCTATGGTTATTCATGGAATAGGGCTAAATTGATGTGGGGTGTTTGGCAATTTCAAAAAAGATAGGCAGTTGCACCACAAGCGTCCGTCAGGGTGAGTACTGAAATGCATGTTCACGCCATCCTGATGCACTGTCATTATTTGTCGAAAAGCATTCATCACACACTTGCCCATTATCTTTTTCTTTCCAGTCATTGTGCAGGAGGCTGTGGATACAGTCCTCAGTTGTGTACTTGCATGTAGTACATGTATTAATTTCATCTCTGCTCATCACCAGCATTTCCTCAACTGTACACATAGCTGCTTGCACCAGAGTGGATGAACTTCTTGCCTCTTGCACTTCAGAAGACTGACTGACTGGACTTTTATCAAATGATCTACGGTTACAGCACATGCATTTATGAGCATGGGCCAGCAGGTGTGGCCTAGGGGTTCTAGGCACTTCAGTCTGGAACCGCGCGACTGTTACAGTTGCAGGTTCGAATCCTGCCTCAGGCATGGATGTGTGATATGTCCTTAGGTTAGTTTCGTTTAAGTAGTTCTACGTTCTAGGGGACTGATGACCTCAGATGTTAAGTCCCATAGTGCTCAGAGCCATTTTTATCAGCACAAGTTGTGAAGTGTGACGTAGCCCCATCTTCATCATTTCATGAAGCATATTTGTCTTTGCCAAATATTATTGCTATCGACACAATCCCCAGATGCTAATATATCCCTCCTTCTCCAGCACAGACATCTCATACATTGAACACAGTACACAATTATGTCCATCCTACTAGTCCAGTAACTAGACACAGACTCAGTCCTTTTCCCGCCATTTCTCCCAGACTGCCATCCTGGATTACGTCATAGGAGGAGAGAGGGGGAGGGACGACAGTGCCTTCTAGTGGCAGTGTTGTGAACTAGGTCAGTTGGACTCCAGACATTCTGGTTAACATACTGGATGGAGCTACTGTCTATGACAACTCAAATTGTTTAAATAATCAATGCATATGTATGCCTATCCTATCTGGTAGCCCAGCACAGACTGAGTTCTTTTCCTACCAGTTTCCAAATGGGACAGTGGAGGGGAGTAGAGGGGAGCAATGCTTCAAAATAAAGATTTATGTCTGTCCCATCTGGCAGCTCAGCACTGAGTGAGTCCTTTTCCCACCAATTTCCAGGTGGGGAAGGTGTGTGGAGGGGAACAGAAGAGGGCTAGGTTAGTGGAAGTAGCCCAATTGACCTATTTTCTCACAAAAATATGAACTTCCCGCCATGATGTCACTGTGACGTTGCCACATCTTTGGCCGCCATCTTGAGTAAATTTGGCCACAATGCAGAGTGGGGCTGCACCGCCCTTGCTATACTACTACTGAACATGAGCATGAAAAACGCTAAAAATAAAGAGAAAACTATCTCAAGAAGTGAGATTAGCAACCCAAAGACAGAGGGAGTGGACTGCAGCGTTGTGGAACAAGTAGAGCCATCTGTTAGCCCAATACAAGTAATTGAGAGTGGCATGTGTCACATACTGACACCTAGAGGGACAGCCTCTTGATCATGGCAAAATGTTAGTGGCAAAAATTACAGAAAAAGTTAACCAAAACATAAGCCTCATAAGAGAAAATTTCTCAAACAGTGTAAATATTCTGACAAAGGAAGAAATTGAAAGTGCGAAACAAAAGAGGCGAAAACCACAGAATAGACCCAGCACCATAGCAAGGGAAACAGAAAATCTGTTTCACATGAATGAAGACGAAACACCAACAACACAAGATAAGACATAAAATTAAGCACTGAAAATGAATGTAAACGAAGAACACTGGACTTAAGTTCCCCATAGAATAAAGAGGAGCATGCTAAGCAGCATGAAATATTGACTAGTGCTGGACCACAAGAAGCAAATCTACACACTGCATATAAGATGGACTGGCTCTATATAGGACGGCTCAAACCTGAGACAACACCAGATCCAATAAAACAATTTCTCAAGAAGGAGGAAATCAAAGAAAATGTAAAATGTGAAGAACTGACAAACAACAATAATACGAAATCCTTTAAAGTAGGCATTCCCTTTCGTAACTTCGAATTGGCGAATAAAGCTGAATTGTGGACAACAGGAATCACTGTCAGGCACTTTCGCTTTCCCCGTTCTTTTTTCGAGAAAACAGAGCATTGTTTCTTTCATAAGACACAAGAACATAGCCCAAAAAATCAAAGAATTAGAAGCTGTAGGAGCCTTAAAGATCTTCCAATAGAATATAGAAGGTTTAAAAGCACAATGAACGTGCTCCAAGGGACTTTCTACAGGTTTATGACATACAGTCCCAACATAAAAATTTTTAACCAACACCTAGAATTTTATTACACTCAACTCCAAACAAAACAAAGTGACAGAGGAAACCCATGGGAGGAATGTCTGTCCTCATAAAACTGGAATTAACACCAATAACTATAATTATCAAAAAGCAACATATGCTCTTGACGGAAACAAAACACATTACAATAATATCAGCATACTACCAACTAAACAAAACAGCTATTGATATAACAGATAAAATAGGCCAGCTGATCACTCAGAGCAAACAGGATAAACCATTAATTACTGCCAGAGATTTAAACTGCAGAATGGATATAAAAAAACTACAAAGCGAAAATAATAGTGGAAAATTGCAAGACAATGGCTTTATCCTATTAAACAATCTCCATGTACCTACATATATTTCCCAGAATGGCAAAAGCACAATAGGCATTGCATTCATAAGGGATTCAACCAGGGGCAACCTCTCTGGACTGCAAACCACACACCACTCCGGAAACATATTCCTTTGGAAATAAAAGTCCAAGGAGAACGACAAAAAAAGCATGAAAAGGAGGAACAAGTAAATGTCTGCAGACGGCCTTGTAAGCCGCAAACTGGTTAACACAATAAAAGTAACACTGTAGAACAAAATCGAACTAGTGCTTTTCATTATTAGGAACAAGTGCTTTCGAGAATAATAGATGTCGGGAAAGTAAAAGTAAAATCAGACGATATAAAACAAACGGAAAGGCTAATAGACAGTTCGCGACTAGTGAAAGCAACACAAACAATAGGAGAACTAAAACAAGTCGCCAATCTCAGATACAAAAGAAAAGTGAAAAAATGATTCAACACAGAATGTTACAGGCTAAGAAAAGATGTATTAGAAAGACTACACCAACTAAAGCGGTTTGCAGAGGACCCTACACTCCTTAGGACTTACGCCAAAAAACGATATATCTATAAGAAAACTCTAAAACAAAAAAAGAGAACACTCTGGGAACGAGAAGGAAAGAAACTAGTGGAGGAAGTCACAAGAGACCCTTATGTTGCAGTCCACCAGAGAAAACGAGCCAAAAGACAATGCTTCGATATGAGAGAATGGGAGATGCACATCGACATCATACTGAACGAAGTAAGACTAAAAGGCAGATCAGAAGGCAGGTGGGAGACAATGTCACAAAGAAGTACCGAAAGGGTCCCTTTGGTCACAGAAGATGTCAAAGATGCCAATAACAGCACCAAGATCAAAAAAGCTGCAGGCTCTGACAGATTGCATAAAGAATGTTTGAAAGGTACTTTAAAAGGCACATTTGCAGGATGGGAGTTGATATATTGCAAAAACGTAGATATAACTTGAGACTATAAATAAAGAATTACATAAAATATTAATTAGTATACGCGGTTTTATCGATTGTGGCGTGCAACCAGTGAAACATTAGAACGATTACGCAGTTCAGTTGTCTTGCCGAGAAGATGGCATGTTTTTTGTTCTTGTAACGTTCCAGATCAGACACATACCTGCCATCGCTGTAGATAATTATTTGGCCCACCACCATTATTCTATTTTATTGAGACGCAATCTCACTAGGCGTACTCATAGTTACACACAGCAACAGAATTAATGTAAGTGTCTACGTAATTTAATTTAGTATAATATTTTGTGAGTACAGCGATATTATTTAATCTTGTGTTACATTTATGTTGCAAGCTACTGTTCCCATTAAACGGCGTATTGGCGTGGCTAAAGCTTCTGTGTCCCTGCCGTCGTTGGATAAGCAGCTGCAGCAGCAAGTCGTATACTCCTAGCTCACTCATTTGTTACATAGTTTAATTCTTAATTTCTTTGCGTGTTTTTGGTACTTGCATTGTTTAATTCATAAATTTCGGGCGTATTATAGTATTTGAGAGTTGTAGCATCGCTTTTTAGTACCTGAATAGTGTAAAATCGCGTAGACTCCTTCCGCCGCCGAGCAGTGTGTCAGCAGTGCGCAAGTAGCAGCATTACTGCATTTACTAGGCAATCTTGTATTTTAATAACCGTTTAAATTTTGTGTCGATTTGTTTGCGCTCTCTGTATATTAGTTCAGACGTTCTTTGCACAACAGTTTTTAGCATGGATAGGGACTGCAACTGCTGTGTTCGGATGCAGGCTGAGTTGGCATCCCTTCGCTCCCAGCTCAAGGCAGTGTTGGCTTCGGTCACACAGCTTGAGGCTGTTGCCAATGGGCATCACTGTGGGGTTCCGGATGGGAGTTTGTCCGGGATGGCCAGCTCGTCCCACACATCCCCCAATCGGACTACGACTGTGGTTGCCCGGGATACTGCCCGCATTGAGGCTGATCCCTCACCTGTGGTAGAGTGGGAGGTCGTCTCAAGGTGTGGCAGGGGGCGAAAGACATTCTGGAGGGCTGAACGGAAGGCCTCTCCGGTTTGTCTGACGAACCGATTTCAGGCTCTGTCTCAGGCTGATACTGATCTTCGGCCTGACATGGCTGCTTGTCCTCTTCCAGAGGTTGCCCCTCAGTCCGCAAGATCCGGGCGGTCGCAGAGGGTGGGCTTACTGGTAGTTGGGAGCTCCAATGTCAGGCGCGTAATGGGGCCCCTTAGGGATATGGCAGCAAGAGAGGGGAAGAAAACCAATGTGCACTCCGTGTGCATACCGGGGGGAGTCATTCCAGATGTGGAAAGGGTCCTTCCGGATGCCATGAAGGGTACAGGGTGCACCCATCTGCAGGTGGTCGCTCATGTCGGCACCAATGATGTGTGTCGCTATAGATCCGAGGAAATCCACTCTGGCTTCCGGCGGCTATCTGATTTGGTGAAGACTGCCAGTCTCGCTAGCGGGATGAAAGCAGAGCTCACCATCTGCAGCATCGTCGACAGGACTGACTGCGGACATTTGGTACAGAGCCGAGTGGAGGGTCTGAATCAGAGGCCTAGACGGTTCTGCGACCGTGTGGGCTGCAGATTCCTCGACTTGCGCCATAGGGTGGTGGGGTTTCGGGATCCGCTAGATAGGTCAGGAGTCCACTATGCGCAACAAGCGGCTACACGGATAGCAGGGGTTGTGTGGCGTGGGCTGGGCGGTTTTTTAGGTTAGATGGCCTTGGGCAAGTACAGAAAGGGCAACAGCCTTAACGGGTGCAGGGCAAAGTCAGGACATGCGGGGACCAAGCAGCAATCGGTATTGTAATTGTGAACTGTCGAAGCTGCGTTGGTAAAGTACCGGAACTTCAAGCGCTGATAGAAAGCACCGAAGCCGAAATCGTTATAGGTACAGAAAGCTGGTTGAAGCCAGAGATAAATTCTGCCGAAATTTTTACAAAGGTACAGACGGTGTTTAGAAAGGATAGATTGCATGCAACCGGTGGTGGAGTGTTCGTCACTGTTAGTAGTAGTTGATCCTGTAGTGAAATAGAAGTGGATAGTTCCTGTGAATTATTATGGGTGGAGGTTACACTCAACAACCGAGCTAGGTTAATAATTGGCTCCTTTTACCGACCTCCAGACTCAGCAGCATTAGTGGCAGAACAACTGAGAGAAAATTTCGAATGCATTTCACATAAATTTTCTCAGCATGTTATAGTCTTAGGTGGAGATTTCAATTTACCAGATATAGACTGGGACACTCAGATGTTTAGGATGGGTGGAAGGGACAGAGCATCGAGTGACATTATACTGAGTGCGCTATCCGAAAATTACCTCGAGCAATTAAACAGAGAACCGACTCGTGGAGATAACATCTTGGACCTACTGATAACAAACAGACCCGAACTTTTCGACTCTGTATGTACAGAACAGGGAATCAGTGATCATGAGGCCGTTGCAGCATCCCTGAATATGGAAGTTAGTAGGAATATAAAAAAAGGGAGGAAGGTTTATCTGTTTAGCAAGAGTAATAGAAGGCAGATTTCAGACTGCCTAACAGATCAAAACGAAAATTTCTGTTCCGACACTGACAATGTTGAGTGTTTATGGAAAAAGTTCAAGGCAATCGTAAAATGCGGTTTAGACAGGTACGTGCCGAGTAAAACTGTGAGGGACGGGAAAAACCCACCGTGGTACAACAACAAAGTTAGGAAACTACTGCGAAAGCAAAGAGAGCTTCACTCTAAGTTTAAACGCAGCCAAAACCTCTCAGACAAACAGAAGCTAAACGATGTCAAAGTTAGCGTAAGGAGGGCTATGCGTGAAGCGTTCAGTGAATTCGAAAGTAAAATTCTATGTACCGACTTGACAGAAAATCCTAGGAAGTTCTGGTCTTACGTTAAATCAGTAAGTGGCTCGAAACAGCATATCCAGACACTCCGGGATGATGATGGCATTGAAACAGAGGATGACACGCATAAAGCTGAAATACTAAACACCTTTTTCCAAAGCTGTTTCACAGAGGAAGACCGCACTGCAGTTCCTTCTCTAAATCCTCGCACGAACGAAAAAATGGCTGACATCGAAATAAGTGTCCAAGGAATAGAAAAGCAACTGAAATCACTCAACAGAGGAAAGTCCACTGGACCTGACTAGGCGAAAGAACTTGCCCCCCTTCTAACAGCCATGTACCGCAAGTCTCTAGAGGAACGGATGGTTCCAAATGATTGGAAAAGAACACAGGTAGTCCCAGTCTTCAAGAAGGGTCGTCGAGAAGATGCGCAAAACTATAGACCTATATCTCTGACGTCGATCTGTTGTAGAATTTTAGAACATGTTTTTTGCTCGAGTATCATGTCGTTTTTGGAAACCCAGAATCTACTCTGTAGGAATCAACATGGATTCCGGAAACAGCGATCGTGTGAGACAAAAATCGCTTTATTTGTTCATGAGACCCAGAAAATATTAGATACAGGCTCCCAGGTAGATGCTATTTTTCTTGACTTCCGGAAGGCGTTCGATACAGTTCCGCACTGTCGCCTGATAAACAAAGTAAGAGCCTACGGAATATCAGACCAGCTGTGTGGCTGGATTGAAGAGTTTTTAGCAAACAGAACACAGCATGTTGTTATCAATAGGGAGACGTCTACAGACGTTAAGATAACCTCTGGCGTGCCACAGGGGAGTGTTATGGGACCATTACTTTTCACAATATACAGGGTGATTCAAAAAGAATACCACAACTTTAGGAATTTAAAACTCTGCAACGACAAAAGGCAGGGCTAAGCACTATCTGTCGGCGAATTAAGGGAGCTATAAAGTTTCATTTAGTTGTAAATTTGTTCGCTTGAGGCGCTGTTGACTAGGCGTCAGCGTCAGTTGATGCTAAGATGGCGCCCGCTCAACAGAAAGCTTTTTGTGTTATTGAATACGGCAGAAGTGAATCGACGACAGTTGTTCAGCGTGCATTTCGAACGAAGTATGGTGTTAAACCTCCTGATAGGTGGTGTATTAAATGCTGGTATAAACAGTTTACAGAGAATGGGTGTTTGTGCAAAGGGAAAAGTTCTGGACGGCCGAGAACGAGTGATGAAAATGTAGCACGCATCCAGCAAGCATTTGTTCGCAGCCCAGGAAAATCGACTCGCAGAGCTAGCAGAGAGCTGCAAATTCCACAATCAACTGTATGGAGAGTCCTACGAAAAAGGTTAGTTATGAAACCTGAACGTCAACTACCCGAGGCGATGGATCGGCCGCCAGGCAGCTCGTGACAGAGAACTTCATCACTGGCCTCCAAGAAGCCCTGATCTTACCCCCTGCGATTTTTTCTTATGGGGGTATGTTAAGGATATGGTGTTTCGGCCACCTCTCCCAGCCACCATTGATGATTTGAAACGAGAAATAACAGCAGCTATCCAAACCGTTATGCCTGATATGCTACAGAGAGTGTGGAACGAGTTGGAGTATCAGGTTGATATTGCTCGTGTGTCTGTAGGGGGCCATATTGAACGTCTCTGAACTTGTTTTTTAGTGAAAAAAAATCTTTTAAAATACTTTTTGTAATGATGTATAACAGAAGGTTATATTATGTTTCTTTCATTAAATACACATTTTTAAAGTTGTGGTATTCTTTTTGAATCACCCTGTATATAAATGACCTAGTAGATAGTGTCGGAAGTTCCATGCGGCTTTTCGCGGATGATGCTGTAGTATACAGAGAAGTTGCAGCATTAGAAAATTGTAGCGAAATGCAGGAAGATCTGCAGCGGATAGGCACTTGGTGCAGGGAGTGGCAACTGACCCTTAACATAGACAAATGTAATGTATTGCGAATACATAGAAAGAAGGATCCTTTATTGTATGATTATATGATAGCGGAACAAACACTGGTAGCAGTTACTTCTGTAAAATATCTGGAAGTATGCGTGCGGAACGATTTGAAGTGGAATGATCATATAAAATTAATTGTTGGTAAGGCGGGTACCAAGTTGAGATTCATTGGGAGAGTCCTTAGAAAATGTAGTCTATCAACAAAGGAGGAGGCTTACAAAACACTCGTTCGACCTATACTTGAGTATTGCTCATCAGTGTGGGATCCATACCAGATCGGGTTGACGGAGGAGATAGAGAAGATCCAAAGAAGAGCGGCGCGTTTCGTCACAGGGTTATTTGGTAAACATGATAGTGTTACGGAGATGTTTAACAAACTCAAGTGGCAGACTCTGCAAGAGAGGCGCTCTGCATCGCGGTGTAGCTTGCTCGCCAGGTTTCGAGAGGGTGCGTTTCTGGATGAGGTATCGAAAATATTGCTTCCCCCTACTTATACCTCCTGAGGAGATCACGGATGTAAAATTAGAGAGATTAGAGCGCGCACGGAGGCTTTCAGACAGTCGTTCTTCCCGCGAACCATACGCGACTGGAACAGGAAAGGGAGGTAATGACAATGGCACGTAAAGTGCCCTCCGCCACACACCTTTGGGTGGCTTGCGGAGTATAAATGTAGATGTAGATCCTATGGATGGTCCAGCATGAGCCAGAACTTTGGAATTATTCAATCTACGAAGTCCGATAAGAAAATATTTTCAGAAGACCTTACTCAAAAAGCCATTGTCAAGCGCCAGAAGTTTGTATTAAGCACCATTAGAAATTCATACTCTGATCACATACTATTATCATTATCTATTATTATTTGTCTGTTGTCTGATATAGTCAAACCAGACCGGAATGGTCGAAAAATCAATCAGTGTCCAAATGCTAACGCCAACATGGGCAATACTCTACAGTAAGTGTATATAAACAGCCTCCATTCCAGAACAGTGGAGACAGTCAGTAACAGAAGTGTTATATAAAGAGAAAGGAGACCCCAAAGACCCTAGGAAATACAAAGACATAGCAAGTTAGCAAACAATCAACGAATACCTCCCTAAATGCCAGATGGAATTTAGGAAAGGAAGCGTGTGGGAAGCCTTTGAAGACAAGAAAAAGTTTTATGTAATGTTTATAGACTTCACAAAAGCCTTTGACTATAAACAGAAATCTAGTGACAAAAAAACTAGAGGACACCCTAAGCGAAAACAACACATGGACATGAATAATAAGCGCAATACTGTGATGGAACGAAATAAGGATCTCAGACAACCTCTACCTATCACAGCTGATACTCCAACCAAATGGAGTACTTCAGGGAGACCCACTGAGTCCTCTGTTATGTATCCTTGCAGCGGAAAAAACTTAAGAATACCGCAGAGGGAAGATGTAATCTTACACACATATGCTGACGATACTCTAATAGGCTCAAGGGACATTGCAAAGCTACAAATATCAATGAACAGTATAGAAGATTGCTGCATCGAAATGTAGCAAAACATAAATAATGGTGCTCAGAAATGGAGGAACAGCACTTGCATCAGCTGAGATCTTCGTAGAGAAAAGAAAACTGTAAATAATGTCAGACTTCAAGTACCTAGGGGTCACGATACAAACAAGTGCAAAATGATGCACAACTGTGTAACAGAGAAAGGAATGCTAGCAATAATAGTTATCTATGAAATAGAACAGATTAGATTCCCCAGCCTAGAAACAGCAGTGGCACTATTCAGAGCCAAAATTTCCCCAACACTGATGTTCGGCACAGAAATCATTGGACCACACCTCACAGAGAAAAATCTAACGATACTAGAAAGAGCAACGGTGACCTATATAAAGAAAGCAGTTGGAGTGTCCAAAACAATACGATCCAGACTTGTGTACCTGCTAGGGAGGTAATCCTTCGTCTTTCAAGTACTACAGACAAACCTGATGCTACCCAACACTATAGCGTCGGAAAGTTTACTAAAAACATTGAAGGAAAAAAGGGAAGACGTACCTCCAGAATTTTTTACAGCACTTGCACCATGATTGAGCGAACATGGACAAAGGAAAACTTCGAGATGAGATACGTAATCATCAGAATGGCAGTCTATGATTTCCACCAGCTTATTTGCGACAGCACGTCGTATCATGAACCAAACGCAGTGTGTGAGTGTAAACTGTGTCAACGAAACGCAAATGTTACCATATAGACCTCTGTACAATAAGCACAGGGTCAATAAGTGACTATGAAAGCCACAATACGAAAGCTTTCTAATTTCATTTATCATTATAATTGTACTTTGAACTTCTATGGTTGTTTGGCTGCAATAAACTTATTATTAAAAAAGAGACGGAGTATTGCGAGTGTTATGTTAAGCCTAGTTTACACGACGACACTAGGTTGCATGCAACTGCGCTGCCGGCCACTATGCATGCGCGCCACGCGTTTGCGCAACTCGTTGGTGAAGATACACACTTTCAGCGTGTTCCAACTTTCGCGACACTAGTTGCATGTGTGTTTGTAGAATGTAGATAAATAGAAAAATGAAGTGGGGAGCGGAGAATAAAGTTCGCTTTTTAGGTGTCTATGCTTCTATGCTTTCCATAGGTGTTTGTGGGATTTCAGTCATGCTGATTACAAAAATGAGCAAGAACTTGCTGCCGCTGAGACCGTCATGTGCGATCATAACAGATGGTTTGACAATATCTGAGCTGCAGGGCAAAATTTATTGAGTTAGGAGCACATATACAACTGAATTAAGAAAAATACAAACAAGTGTAATTCTAGCTGTGGCAATGCTCTCGTCTACAAGACTAAAATCCCATCGTTCGAATTGGGCAACTCTTTGTTAAGGAGTATTGTTGACAGGAGAGAAGGCTATACAAATTCAAAAAGCTGCAGTCTTCATTAGATATTCATCTATTTAAAACGTCGCTGCTGTGTTCCCCATTCACATATGTTAGAATTTTGAAATATTGCCACTGTACAGATCTATCTTCAAGAGACTAGTTTGCAAACCATTCTCTTCTTAATGCGGCCTGCTTCGAATAATTACTGCTGTTAATGTTAATAATTATTACTTTTAATAATTATTAGTGTTAATGAAAAAGCGTGATCACCAACTAAAACCGCATCTTATAGCATGCCGATTGTTATCGATTGTAATGCATGCAATGTGATATGTAATTTCAATTCTGGCGACAGTGCTTCGTGCATTACAATATCTTTATTCCTTATCGCATAATTAACTCTGTTTAGAAGAAACGTTAACCTTTCTGGTGACATTCTAAGACAATTAAAAGAACTTATTGGATCTTCCGTTATAAATTATTTCAGCAAGGATGCTGAGCAACCGAGCTGACGTCTTTTCTTCATCCAGTCTCGAATCTAAACACGTTCTTAATGTTTTATTATGCAACGATTCCAAGCAACAAGCTTTAACTCCATCACAACTCTTGCGACTTGCAGCTGCCAAAACTTTCATTTCAGACACGACTCAGGAACCCACAAAACGACGAAACTGAAGTGTACACTGGTTTCGCCGTGTCTACAGTCAAATATGAAACCATTTGCGTGCAACTCATTCCACGCAACGAATGGCGCAACCCAATGTCGTCGTGTAAACTAGGCTTTAGACTGTGGTCGTAACTAACTAGGCATGTACACGTCATAGTATCAGAGACTATTAATCGTGCTTAAGTAAAAATGTCTGTTAGATTTCAGTTTTAATAGCACTTGGTCACAACAGTCAATATTAAATATTTTGTGTATGATAAATTTATTAATAGTGCATAACAATGTTTCATTCTGACAGCATGTTAATTCTGCAAATATTAGCTGTTCCAGTTTACTGCATGCATTCACCTATTTCGACAATCTCCTGACAAATGATCAGGGTAGTAAGTATTATATTCAAATGTTTTATGTTTTTATGTTATACTTTCTGACATATTCCACACCCATGAGAATCATCTCACTTTTTGGGTTTATGGAACGCAAACTGAACCTAATCTAATTCAATCCAACGTCACACTGTGGTAACGTCATTGGGAAGTGTCACCGAGGCTTCGACCATAGATATTAGTATCTATGGTCGAAGCACCGAGGTGAATCTAGCATCTCTCTTTTTACCTCCATGGATTTTATTTCCGTAGACCTGTTGCGTAAACAAATGAGCGACGCACAGCGTCGTAAAGCAAATGTCAGTGTGCAGCAGACGAAAAGTTTTTTTTTTTTTTTTTTAAATAACGAGGATGTGGGACACGATTCATATGCTTATATAACACACATTGCTAGACTCTCCGAACTAAAAAAAATAATATGTATTTCTCAACATACAACGAAATCATGGTGGCAACACAGTGTTATCTTCATGCGCTGTAACCCTTGTTTGTAGAAACCGCATAGTACATATGGCCAATCGCATAGAACATTGCTTGATTCGGTGAAATTATTGTGCGATCGTAACGTCTTGCGTTCCGTTTTTTATTGTCTCTAAATCGTAGTTTCCCAAGAGGACGGTAATTTTCACATCATTGTTTGGTGTCACTGCCGCTACTTACAATTTTTTTTTTTAATTTATTTTTAAAAGAATTCGTGCAAAGTTGTGATGGCTATAACTGCAGTAAAGGAGTCATGAGTTTCATGTCACAGTTTAAGTACACAGAGAACTGACATACGGATTGTTCCTTTACAGGTAATTCGATTAACATCTAAAAGTCTAGCGATATTTTCAGGTTGATTTAAGTAAATTTTGATTTTTTTGATTTTTTTTTCTTTGAATAGTTACTGCTTTTCTTTTTTAGGTTTGTATAGGTCACTGCGAAAATGTAGCGAAACCAGAGGTTTTTTTTAATGATTGGAGAGTCAGTTCAAGTGGTGAGCACGCACTAACGTCTTTAGCGTAATATGCGAAGTCATTCAGGAGTACATTAATGCATGAACGATCAAACGACCTCCGTGCTTATCGCGATTGTGTACCGTTATCTTCTGATAAAGCCTAACTACAACAGAAATTAGAGAAAAGCGTCTTGCACTAAATCTACACCAACAGTGATAGGCGGAAACTTCGAACGGACTGGCGCTCAAGGTGTGTTTTAGATTGTTGTAGATTTAATCATTTATATTTAATGACTGGAGGCAAATGATACAGCGTTTTAAAAGCGTGTGATGATAGTGTCATTACAGTAAAAAAGCATTAGTAGATCAAATTAGCAGCAATTTGTTAAAGATATGACGACCTGTCTTCAGAAATGCAGATCTGCCGAAAATATTTTGCGCCATGGGTCATTTGCATTAAGCAGCCACAGCAAAACTTAATGTCAATTTCCTTGGTAAATAGCAGAATTAATCAGAATTACACTAACTAATCAGGAACATTTCATCCTTAACTTCGATAAACGTTATTGGAAGTGTCAGTGTAAACTTAAAAGCATTCCATTTCCACCCTGAACCACAATTAGAGATGTGATAAGTATAAGATTTCGTTAGTCAGTTTATTCAGATATAGATAATTGTTATTATTTGAAAGATGGGTTAGATTAATGTAAAGGTAAAACATAACAATAGTACCTAATTAATGAATACTAGGTACCTAATTAATGAATACTAGGACATACTTATGGTGTGTGATCACTCTCACAAATATTTAAATGTTCTGTACAATATCTGTTGTCTGTAGGTACTGGCAAACAAATTAACTGATAAGGCTAAAACTAATATTACACTTCTGATTAGTGTCACTACACACTCTACATACACGCCTAGTAATTTGCTGAGATTGGGACCATAACCATATGTAAGCCTTTCCACTACATCATCACACTCTTCCATCTTTTAGTTTGCAAACCAGGCTTAGGTACTGAGAATATTGCTTTAATTTTAGCATGCATTAGATTGTCAAAGTGTATTGTAAATGACAGAAAGTTTGTATTGTTAAGTGATTTTTCATATTTACAAACATATATTATGTTCATTCATTCATACACATTCTGAAGCTCTAACCATCAAGCAGCGGCTTTAGGGATCTAGGACAAGTCACGTTATTTCCTATGCTAACAGCAAATTACAATTAGTCATACTTATAACTATATCTTGACAACTATATACAAAAAACTCAGTTCTGCTTGTTTTGCTTTTAAAAGCTCCTCTCATATATTGCCATGGAGATGGGATTGCTTCCATGCTTTTGCTCAACACTGTACTGTGACATAATGTTCTGGGGAAGCAGCTGAGGTCATAAATGTATGTTTTCAGAAGTGTGCAGTAATAATATTATGTAAAGTTGATAACTAAAACTTTTGCAAAAACCCTTTCAAGGACCTTTAGATTCATACCAATATATTTTCTCTCCAACGGTCTTTGTGATTAATAGTGACAGTGAACTTAGGTTGAACTGTGAAATATACAACCACAATACTAGAAGTAAAAATAATTTCCTTATAGACTGTTTGTCCCTGTCTAGGATGTATTATGGCACTGTGTACTCTCATGCTCATCAGAAATTGGGAATTCAAATATTAAAAATCAGTGTGCCATACTTTATTAGCTGCTCCTTGTATAATTTGTTAACATATTTGATATTGATTCTATTTAGCATTAATTGTGAGTTTTAATTTTTCCAATACATAGACAGCTGAAAGCATTATCTGAAAACAGTGAAGTTACATATAGGGTTACTGTAAATCAGTAGATAAAAACAGCAGCTAAGTGCTGAAGAGCAATGGATTTTTTTCAAAGTAGATGATTTTCTCCTAACATACATGTTCGCATATAAAGTAATAAATTGTGGGATAGAATTGCTAACTAGTACTTACCCCCATGAAGCAAAATGTATAGTGCTGCCAAAAGATACACAGAAGTATAGGTGACACACTATCCTCCCCAAGTTGCAAAGACTAGGATAGTGATGCACTGTCTGAACTTTTGTAACTAGTAGTTCCTTCTGTGGGGAGGATAGTGTGTAATTTCTACTTTTATATATGCGTGTTAGCATCACCACTCATATCCCCTCCTGAAGGTAAGTCCCTGGCCAGCAATTCTGTCTCACAGTTTATTAGTTTTCTCAATTTAATTTTTCTTTGATACATACATAGAAAGCAATGGAGACATGATTCTCATATTGTCAGTGTGAGTCAATTAGTGTTAGTCGTAGTTTGTTATTAATGTAGTTTCTATAAACAGCCGGCAGTGGTTGCATCTGCCTTTCAATGTGCAACTTGTAATTAGAACATGCAAGAACAACTTCATATGAGACAGCAGCTATAATCTTCATGGCTCTCAGAAGCCAGCTCTAGGTACTGAGTAGATGCAAAGAAATTTACTGAACTGTTCATGTTCCTACAGGAGAAGTCGCACTACCAGTGCAAATGTTTACACAATCCGTGGTAGCATGACATAATGACAACATTCACTGACTAATCACGAAACCACACATGGACCACAAAAGGTCACTACATCAGAAGCCACAATGATAATTTGCTACTGATAAATGCAATGGAAGTGATCCTCGAATGCTTGATGTTTCACTCAGATCTGATGCAGCAAGAAGGCTGAGAATAATTTATAGTATAATGTGACTCATCCCACATCCTCAAAGGAGCTCCACCATGATGGGATTAATGAAATAAGGGTACTGAATGAATGAAATTCATACCTAGTGAGTATTCTTTTCAGAAACAACTTCACCTACATTAGAAAATAGGCCCAGTAAACAGTAGTGGCAAGTGATCATGTCTCTGTTATTCTAGTCAGTGACTCTTTTGGGATCCAGTTGCACAGACATCGTGCGAAACTAATCAAATTATGAATAATCACATTTAAGTTTCCAGAACTAATTTTGGCACTCACATGCTTTATGTACAGCAATGAGGATGAAGCTTGTTGCTGATAATTCCATGTACGGAACCATGACCCATTTTATGTAGCTTCATGGACATGCACTGAGTTACCAGAATTGCTACATAGATTTGTTCAGTGTCATGTTAACTACAGGATGCAAATGAACATCCATAATCTGTATTGTCCTGGATTATTGCCACACTATTTCTGTACCTTTTCTGTGCATATACTGGTGAACACTTTTGGTGGATTTGCTTGCAGACAGAAGAAATAAAAACAAAACATGACGGTCTTTCTCTTTCTTCCTTTTAAAGCTCTGTTTTAAAGAACCATTAATACCTCTTCCTTCTTCAGCCTAACAAAACAAATCAAACAGTGAAATTTGAAAATTTGATGGCAAGAAAGGCGCAGAGTTTTCAGTCGGGTACATTATGAGCATTATGAGCAATTGATAGATGATTAACACAAAAGCTCTTTACTCACATGAATTGTTTAGTGCTATTGACAAGGGATTTCAGATTGATTCTGTATTTCTGGAAGGTTTTTGGCACTGTACCACACAAGTGGCTCATAGTGAAATTGTGTGCTTATGGAATATCAACTGTTATGCGACTGGATTTGTGATTTCTTGTCAGAGAGGTCACAGTTCGTAGTAATTGACGGAAAGTCATCGAATAAAACAGAAGTGATTTCTGGTGTTTCCCAAGGTTGTGTTATAGGCCCCTTGCTGTTCCTTATCCATATAAATGATTTGGGAGACAATCTGAGCAGGTGTCTTCGGTTGTTTGCAGGTGATGCTGTCATTTATTGAGTAATAAAGTCATCGAAAGATCAAAACAAACTGCAAAACGATTTAGAAGAAATATCAGAATGGTGCGAAAAGTGGCAGTTGACCCTAAGTAACAAAAGTGTGAGGTCATCCGCATGAGTGCTAAAAGGAACTCATTAATCTTCGGTTACATGATAAATCAGTCTAATCTAAAAGCTGTAAATTCAACTAAATACCTAGGTATTACAATTATGAACAACTTAAATTGGAAGGAACACAGAAAATGTTGTGGGGAAGGCTAACCAAAGACTGTGTTTTATTGGCAGGACACTTAGAAAATGTAAGAGACCTACTAAGGAGACTGCCTACACTACGCTTGTCCGTCCTCTTTTAGAAAACTGCCGCTCGGTGCGGGATCCTCACCAGATAGGATTGACGAAGTACATCGAAAAAGTTCAGAGAAAGGCAGCACGTTTTGTATTATTGCGAAATATGGAAGAGAGTGTCACAGAAATGATACAGGATTTGGGCTGGAGATCATTAAAAGAAAGGCGTTTTTCGTTGCGACAGAATCTTCTTACGAAATTCCAATCACCAACTTTCTCCTCCGAATGCGAAAATATTTTGTTGACACTGACCTACATAGAGAGGAATGATCACCACGATAAAATACGGGAAATCAAAGCAAGATATATGTGTTCATTCTTTCTGTGCACTATAAGAGATTGGAATAATAGAGAATTGTGAAGGTGGTTCGATGAACCCTCTGCCAGGCGTTTAAATGTGATTTGCCTAATAGGGTGTAGGAAGATGGTTGGTATTCAAAACAGCTTCCAGTCATCTCAGATTGAATAAATACAGCTCCATTATGATCTCTGAGGGAATCTTATATCATTCTTTGCAAAATAGTGGCTAGTTCAGGTAACAATGATAGACATGGATAGCAATCGCACAGCCTTCTCTCCAAAGCAGACCATAAAGGCACAATTATATTGAGATCTGCTGACCATGGTGGCCAGGGGGAATGTGACAGTTCATCTCTGTGCTTACAAAAAACAGTCCAACTATGTGCACGGGAGGGCCTGTTGTCTTGGAACATAGCATAACTGTTGAAGAACAAATATTGAAGCATTGTGCCATGGGATGGACCTTCTCTATGAAAACGGTCACATAATCCTGGCACTAATGCAACCTTGCAGAGTAACCATGGAGCCCATGGATACCACAATATGGCAGCCAAAACTGTCACTGAACCACCACCATGTTTCAATCTTGGCAACAAGCAGTCTATGTTGTAGGCTTGGGATGACCTATGCCAGATCTAAAGTCAGCCAGAAGTTGAAAACAGTGTAAAACAAGACTTATCCAACATTTGCCTTTCTTCCATTGCTCCACAGTCCATGTTTTATGGCTTCAGTGCCACGTTTTCCTATTAGAGACATTTGTTTCATTGATGAGTTGTTTTGAATTCCAGCTCATCCTGCAGTTCCCAGATTAGGAGCTCCCTTCTTGTTGTGGCACTGTGAGGGTTCACAAGTATGACATTGAGCTCTCCAATGACTTTTGCTGCTGTCGTCCTCTTGTTTTTTGTCACAGTCTTCAGTGAGTGTGTGTCACAATCACTCAGCACACACTTTTGTCTACATTGTAACTTAGTGAATGATGTTTTTCCACATTACATGTCTGCAGTATAAATCTTCAATATGATGCCTCTTGAAACACCAAACACTTCAGCTACTTTGGTTACAGAAGCACCCACCATATGAACACCAACAAATTGCCCAGGTTCAAATTCACTTAGCTCCAACCTAATTCCCTCACACCACACAGAACTCTGTTCTGATCATTATTGACACTTAAAACATATTGTGTACATCATACAAGTGCCATTCATGGTCAAATACAACAGAACCAGCTGCAGGCTTGACTAGCATCATCATTTATGTTGAAGCTTGCATTTCTCATGATGGTTCCCTGTTTTTGTCCAGTCCTTGTAGATTCTTGATAGCACATACAGCAGTATATAATTAGTTCTTTTCTGGAATCCCTTTCAGTGTATGGACATATCAGTCTATTATATTTGTAAAGTGAAAAGTATTGTTTGTGACAGGTTGTAAAAGTGCTGTTCTGCATAACCATTTCAGGTCTACCATGGCACACCAGTTGAATTTGAAACTGACACTCCAAGTATGAAATTATCTTTGACTGTTACTGATTACATTTTCAATTTGGCAAGACTGTCAGATTTAAATAATGACAATGTGGGAAGATTATTTTAGCTTTCAATCATCTCATGCAGTTCATTAGCCTAATAAAATCTATGTATAACATTATTTTTCATTATGTAAAAAAGGTTTAGCTTTAATACAAGTAATGATCAAGAAGACAGGCCACCAATTACTATTAAGAACTGATCGTTGAGCAGTTATTGAAATTTGACTCTCCCAAGGAGCACAGGAAAGTTTAGAAACAGTTTGCTGCTGTTGTAATTTCGAACACAATCTGTAATTATTTTGTTTTTGGTGAGACATTAAACTCCAATATTTCTGCTTTTAAAGTAGAACAAAAGTACGATAGCTCAGCTGTATTCACTTCTTCTTTTTATGTTTCTGTTTGTTACATAAAACCTTACCTTCAAAGTACTTGGTGAACTGTCTTTTCGATCAATATTTAATTGTTTGTTTTTGGCTATGTTCATCTGAAGTGAGTAAAATAATGGGAAATTAACAATGAAATTTAGCAAATGAAAGTTCGCAGCAACACAGATGTAAAATTACACATTTTATACTGAAATCCAACATTTGATGAGTAATTCAGTATTAAATAATCTCTTTCTCCATTTTATGTCCTCTCTGCATTACTGATTGAATATTATGTTTGTTTTGACAGAACACCATCAAGATGTCTGATAAGAAGCCATTCAGCGTCTCGGGACCTCTCAATGAGTACCGAAAGAAAGCCAGTTTTGACTGGGACAAACTGAGATTTTCCCTGGATAATGAAGAAATTCTTAAACTGAAGGTAAATTATGTTTCAGTCTTTACTTTCTTTATGATAATGAACTGTTAAGGTCATCTTCCATTATGCTTATCATATTTCTTTAAAAATATGTGTATCAAGATTACCAACCCTAAATGATTCTTTATACGATCTTTCTTTTTGTGGCTTCTGTTGAGTTAATGTGAGTAGGGAACATACTGGTAAACCTGCTAAAAACTGAGAATGTCACCAAGTCTGGAGTTCAGACAAGTATTGTGGGTGAGCTTTCTAGTGGTCTCCTCTCTTAATCTGTGATTTTGCGTGTTATTAATATTTTCACTTGTGGCAAACTAAGACAGAGTAAAATACACGTAACAACTGTTTTTAAATTTTATTGTACACTCTGTATTGTGGAATATTATTAAGTAAGGAATTTTCCCACTAACTCAAGCTTTCCGGAATTCCACCAGAGGGGAACGCTTCCTGCAACATATCTTTCATTCACATAACCCCCTGGCCTCAACCTTCACTATTCTCTGTCCCCACCTGCCTCTTTCCCATTCCTTTCTCCCACTCCAGTCCCACACATACCTTCTATTCCCTGAATGTGCCTACATAGTTCTTTCCCCTTGTCTCCTCTCCACTTACCCCCCACCCCCAGTGCAGACTCACAATGCTACACCTAATAATACCCGATTCTGATCCTACCATGCCTTTGTACCCTTGCACAGGCAGCATTACAGCATCTTCCCATGGCCCTGCCATGTTATCACATCTGAGATCTTTGCTCACCACATCGAGCCTTAAAGCCCCGAGAGGACAGTGTGTGTGTGTGTGTGTGTGTGTGTGTGTGTGTGTGTGTGTGTGTGTGTGTGTGTTCACACCTGGTCTATATGGTTGTTATTTCATGGTGGATTTTCCAATGTTTGATTCTGCATTGTAGTAACTGTGTTGGTTATAGATGTTGTTCTCTGTTTTGCAGGAGTTTCTCAGGCCTGTAACTGCTGTGGTGTAATCAGAAAGTGTGTATTTCAGTTCATTTTGAATATGATTCTAATGACATTGAAGCATATTTTCTATAAATGGAATTTAGTATTATATATTTCGGAGTATAATATGTTTAGTATTACATATTTTGCATAAACTACAGATATATTCTAATGTAGCCAGTGAAAATGCTGCTCAATAAAGTTAGTAGTCATCAATTTTAATTTGTGACAGCATTGTTCATGTTTTCTTCCAGGTATTTACCAAAATCGAGCATGTATTTTTGTCACAAACATATATTTTATTTTACTATTTTAGTCTAAAATGTGCTTGTTATAATTTCAGGCAAAAATTTGGAGTGTGATGGAGTCAGATCCACTCTTCCTTCAGCCCTCACTAACACCAAGTCCTGATGAACAACATAGATTAACTATGAAGCGTATCAGGTATCTGCAGGCCAAGAACCTTATCTCACCAAAGGATTTTCATAATAATGTGAAGGTAAGACATATTTTATATAGTTTCCTCCCCATGCTCTCTCTCCCTCTTTCTCTCTCTCTCTCTCTCTCTCTCTCTCTCTCTCTCTCTCTGTGTGTGTGTGTGTGTGTGTGTGTGTGTGTGTGTGTGTGTGTGTGTGTGTTTGTGTGAGTGCGTGCGTGCGTGCGTGCTTGTGTGTCAGAAAGAGAGAAGGAATAAGAAGTGGGTTTTGGACAATAATGTTTACTGATACAATTACTATGCCATTCTCATGCCACTAAAGTCTCAGATGTACTATTAAAATTGAATTTATTAATGTGGGATGGATTTGGAATTTTGCTACACAAAAACATTATTCATTGCTATACTAAAACATTATTCATTGCTATACTAAAACATCATTCATTGCTTGAAAGATTTTATTTCCTGTGGAGTGAAATTTGGTGGCAATGCATTTACTCTCCATGAGCCACCTTATGGTATGTGATGAAGGTATTTTGGGTACCCCTGTCACTCCCCCCCCCCCCCCCTCTTTTTTCTTTCTGTTCAGTTAGTAAGTGGTATGCTAGGAGAATATCTGTAATCATCTGTATGAGCTCAGTTTTTTCTGGTTTTACTGTCATGGCCATGTTGCAATATATGTGTGGGAGAAAGACTGTCAAGCATTGTGGTAGGTAATTGGAAAAAATCACATGAAACCTGCAGAAGGAATCAGTCATGAGCTCTAAAGTACTATTAACAGTCCACCTAGCACAATGATTACGCATAGGGAGTTAAAAAGAGTGGTCTAGCAGCTTCTCATAAACCACACATTTCTGTAGTCAGTGCTAAGTGGAGCTTGAAGGGATATAAAGAGCAACACCAGTAGACAGTGGATGACTGGAAACGAGTAATTTGGAGTGATGAAACATGCCATGCCCTGGGGCAGCCTGATTGGAGGATTTGGGTTTAGCAAATGCCTGGAGAATGTTATCTGCCATCATGTGTAGTGCCAATAATCAAGTGCTGAGATGGTGGTGTTACGGTATGCAGCTGTTTTTCATGTTTAGGGTGTGATCCCCTTATTGAGCTTAAGAAAACACAGCATTGAGTACAGTAGAGGGACAATTAAAAAATGATAAAGCAACCTTTATGAGACAATGGTGTGTGGACAATAAACTCTTGAAATGGACTGGCCTGCACAGAATTCCAATCTGAACACATTAGAACACCTTTGGGATGAATTAGAACATAATTTTCACTCTGGACCATAGCTGTCAACATCTCTACACTCTCTAGTTTTCGCTCTTGAGGAAGAATGGGCTGCCATTCCTGCCCAGACATTCAGTTACCTCATGAAAGTGTTCCCAGCAGAGTTTAAGCTGTGATAAAAGTAAAGGGTGAACGCAATCTATATTGTTGTCCACTACTAGCTGTCTGGATACTTTTGAGTAGATAATATACTTCTGTTGCTTTATGATTTTTTAAAGTGACAATGGTCTCTGTTACTGTCATTCACAAGTCTGTATTCACTACATATATGATTTAGGTAAAACTGTCAAAGTATTAAAAATTTAAGTTTAGCAACAATATGAAAAGACAACATAAAGGGTGTGTTTAGCAGTCGGACTAAGTCTTTCATCAGGTGTAGACGACAAAAGTGTCACACCATCACACAAGCACAACTCAATACACACAGGGCCACTGTTATCTCTGGGCACTAACATCCCACTGCGACTGCATCTGATGTGAGCAGTAATCTTTGCTGGGGTGGGTAGTGGTGTTACAGGGGAGATGTGGGGTGAGGACTGGGAGCATGGACTTGTGTACGTAGAAACAAGATAGTGAGTGCAGTGGAGCATCGAGAGGCTGTGCCGGAGGGGGGGGGGGGGGGGGGGGATGCCCAGAGATGACAGTGGCCATGTGTTTGTGAGTTGTGCTTTTGTTTAATGCATGTGAGTTTTGTTGTTTATGTCTGATGAAGGACTTAGTCTGATAGCTGAACAGTATCTAGCAACATTTTTCATTGTGCCTGTCATCACTCAAGCCTCCTCTATGTTGGGAGTAGCAGTCTATCCTTTCATAGTGTTGCTATTCAGCCCAGATTTCCCTTAGAGATTGAAGTTTGCAAGAAAATTATGTAACTGAAAGTACAAAAAATAAGTAAATAAATAAAAATTAAAAAAATGAGGTGCCATGGTTATTCTTTACTTACATTGTAAATACTACTGTCTCATATAAATTTTACTGCAGATGGATACTAAAATTTTGTGATCTTGATATTTTTACAACTTTTTGCTTCATGGTACTAGGATGTTGATTGTTCCCTTGCTATACTGAATAACACAAGGTGCTGTCTTGAGCCATCATATGTTATTTGTGTGAGCTTTTGTAGCACATTGTTGTGCACACTAATTGATATGAAATTTTATACTGTTTTCAGGTAAATGCATTAACTTCAACACTCGGTCAGTATGATGCTTCACTTGCTTTAATTTACCCAAGAGAACTTACGGCATTCCTGAGAGCAGTTAATGACTTTGGTACCCAGCGACATAAGAAGTATATACAAGACTGCTTGAACAATAAGGTGTGTTCATTACTAGTTAACATAGAATATTGTTTTTTATGACAACTTATCCCTGTTATATCATTTAAAATACACATTTCTGCTAATGATTACTACTTTATTTATTGCTAACACCCAAAATTTTGTTATTGTATTATATTTTCATAAGAATTCTGTCAGTGTGGGAGGAAGTATAGCACACTGAAAAATGTCTTAAACTTGTATCCACTTAAGATGTTCTTTGTTGTTTAAAAAAAATTTTCAGTTTATTTGACACACAGAACAGTAAGCCTAAAGGAGCCTAATACTTTCCAAATTATTTATTTGGTATTTTTCTTTTAGGGAAATAAATATTAAGAAAAATATGACAGAGATTTCTATCTTACTAATCAATAGTAGTAAGTAAAGTTAGTGATATGAAAGTTCATCCTACACCAGAAATGGGGAGAAGCAGAAATACGTAGCTCACTTTGTGTCAGTTGAAGAGAATTAGAAGCTGAGAAATTTTTTATTGTAAGCATGATTTGTGCTGCTAGTTCTCTATATGACACTCACACAAGAGTGCCTGAATCATAGTTTGGAGGGGAGGGTGCAAACTGGGGGGGAGGGGGGGGCTATTAAGTATTTATGATATTCCGGGGGATGAATGGTGACTTGTAAGTCCCTACATTGTTAAAAACCTGTGTAACATGGACTTTTAAATCATTTTCTAGAATGAAAATCGCTTGAGTACACTATTTTTCCCCCTTTCCATGAGACTGCCCAGTCCCCAACAGTCAGTCTTTCCTTCTCATACCGTCTGATACAGCTCCCCTGATTTGTGGTTCTGGGTGACTTTTCCCAAATCTACCCTTTTTCCTAGACCTCTCCCGTCCCTTTCCTTCACCCCTCTTCCTTCCCCTTCAAAACTTCTGCCTGAAGGAGGAGCCACTGGCTCCAAAAGCTTGCCTAATTATATGCTTCTTTTATGTGTATGTTCTGCCATCGTTGGTGAGTAGATTTTTTGTCTATCCAGTTACATTATATTATCAAAAATTTTGCATTACAAAATCTTAGTTTCATGTTTCTGTTGATTTCAAGTAAGCCGTAAATTACGTCACATTACAATAGATGAAGATGAGCTTAGCCGAATGTGGCTGTGGTCCCTTCTCTCCCATAGCGAGAAGTCTCTTCTGCCATTGGATAAATTTCAAAACATTGGTGGAGAATGCTTTTGAAATAATTAATCCTCATTGACTCCTCTTGCTGAATGGATTTTCTTTCATTTGACTAACTTTTAATAGAAGTTGTCTTCTTATGACCAGTATGATTCGCCAATGGAATGTAGGAATTCCAGAGACCACCAAATAATAAAATAATAACCAAATCCTTGCTATTGTGTGTGTGTGTGTGTGTGTGTGTGTGTGTGTGTGTGTGTGTGTGTGTGTGTGTTGTTCATGACAATCAATGCTAGAAATGTTTGTGTTCTCAAATGAGTACTATTGTGACAACAGCTACCCACTAACTGAACGTATTTGGTAAATACAAAGAATGAGCAGCGTCACAGTTATAAAGTCCATGAAACATTTTCAAAAATTGGTGTAGGTAAACACCTAAACATAACGTAATAAATTATACGAGGGGCGTTTGAAAATTTCGTGCAAAGTCCATACACAGCTGTGTCCCAGGGTGAGGTAAAAGGATAGGAGAACGAAGTTCTGCAACACTCCAACAAATTAGTAGCAAAGTCACACAAATGAGTTAAGAAGGTTGAGTTGTTGAATGTTAAGTCTGTAACACTGCATGTAACATAACACAAAAAAGGCCCTCAATGGCTAAGTGCAAATAATCACAGGTAGACTTCACAAGACATAGCAAATGCATTTTACAACAACTGCCTGTTCACTTCTAAGAGTTTGCTAAATGATGTTCCCTGTCTTAGTCAGCCCTGGACAATGACCTATAACCAAGTGGATGAGAGCTGCTCTTCTAACTTCTGAGTAGTCTTCTATTGTTGTCGTCCAGTCATTGGCAGATTGTACTTGGCTAGCAACTGGCCGGGGCGAAGTTGATAATTTCATCCTCGGCACCGCTTGTGGCACTGGTGGAATTGGTGCAAGCGGTGAGTCTCTATGGCACTGGTACCACCTCATGTCTTTGCGCCTGTGTGCTTTTGATGTGGCTGTGCCTTGTTTGGATGACACAGCAACAAAGTCCCCATGTTGGTGTATAGTCTTGTTTCATAGCTATGTCAATTACACAGATAACAGTATCAGCTTAGCTTTTTCAAATGAAACCATAGTAGTAATTTTTCCAGCTATTATCGTACTTTGAAAAAAAAAAAGAAAAAGATGCATTTAATGGCATTTCACTCTTCAAAATATGAAAAATTACAACATTTAAAACTTAGGACTTGTCTAATTGAAGGTCAACTGATGACTGTCTTATGTGAAAGGTTGTCTTGTTACACAGAAGTGTCAAATCAGACTGAATGGACACACTAACCTGATGTGGCTAAGAGGGTCTGATTAGAATAGTGGGGAAAAGTAATTTAAAGCATATACTAATGACACTAGGCTACACACCGACTGTCAAATAACAGCTTCACATCATGAATTTCATGTCAAGATAAACACTTATATATCAAAATTACATCAGCAACAGTAACAAAAGGAAAATCAAAGAAGAATGTACTCATAAACATTTTTTAAAATTCTTTTTCTGTGATTAAGTGCTCTAAATGTCTACAGTCTACTGCAATTCGTGTTTTCAGTCACTAGTGCAAGGACTTCCAGACAGTCTGAACAGATTCCTTTGATTTTGTTGCACATGCTGCAATATGCAATGTTTTTAATCCTATTAGGTCATCAGAACTTGTGCGTAGACTTCATCTTTGTGTTTACTCCAGAGAAAAAAGTCCAGTGGCTTTAAATCAGGTGAACATGCAGTTCAACTGATACTGCCTTCACATCATGCCCAGAAATCAGGAAAGATCTGGGTGAGTGCTTTCTAGTCTCAAGTCAGTAGTGAGCTGGGCACCCATTGGACTGGTACCACATATATCTACATATTTCAAGTAGTAGTTTTTTCAAAAGAGCAGGTAGCACTTCTGGAAGAAATTGTGCATTTGTTTTACCTGTTAAGGTTTACAGAATAAGGTAAAGACCAATCATGTAGTGTCCAATAATTCTACACAAAACATTCACACTTCACTGCCTCTGAAGTTCTACCTCTCTCAACAAGTGTGGATTCTCAGTGGCCCAATAATGCACATTTCTTACATTCATCCATAATTTGTAAAGATAGCTTTAAGAAAATATTTTAAAGAAAGAACCTGTTGTCTTAATGTTGCATCAGAACAAATGCAATAGAATTCCATGTGTTTCCTGCAGTCACACTGATGTGACACATAATATGGATGGAAGCTATTTATGTGCAAAATGTTAACAATAATGGGCTGACTTGCTCCAGAGACACAACTTCTCTGGAGCTAACATGTGGATTATAAGCAGCAGCTGCCAGAACATCTATTTTGTTCATTTCACTCATTGCCAGTGGGCTTCTTACCCTGTGTGTAATATTCTGGTGCTCTTCCAATAGCAATTTTTTGCACATTTGTTGAATTGTCATTGTATTGAACACCATGTGTCAGGATACTTTTGTGTGTACAACTCAATTGTTCTCTTCACGTTCCTTCTGTATTCTGTGTAAAGAAGTAGCATATCTTGTTTCTCTTGGCTTGTAAAATACATTTATTTTTTCAAACTAAGCAGCACTCATCACATGTGAACAACCACAGACAGGACGAAAGGTACATTTCCTCTGTGCCCCCGTTATACCAGTATTGCAGTGGTGCAACACTCTGTTTCCTCCTTATCCAACATACATATTAGCATATTTGGACATGAAATAATGAACTTTTGTATAAGACAGCAATGAATATCATGTTCAAAACAAATAAGTTGTAAGTTTGGAATATAACAATATTATGAAAAGGATAGTTGCTACTCATCATGCAGTGGAGATGCTGAGCCACAGATAGGCACAACAAAAAGACTGTCAGAAGTCGAGTTTTTGGCCAACAAGCACAAAAATTGAGAACACACACACTGAGACTATGTTCGTGTGTGTATGTGTGAGTTGCATATTTGTGTGTGTGTGTGTGTGTGTGTGTGTGTGTGTGTGTGTGTGTGTGTGTGTGTACACACACATTGTCTACTTTGGTAAAGGCCTTGTTGGCCAAAAGCTCACTTCCAACAGTCTTTTTGTTGTGCCTATTTGTGACTCAGCATCTCTGCTATATCGTTCATAATATTGTTACACTCCATCCTGAATTTTCCAGTCTAACTTTGGAGTGTGGTAATTATTGTGAAATTAGTGGGCAGATTTTGAAGAGTGAAATGCCAATGAATTTGTCTCTTTTACAATTACAGTACTAGTAGCAGAAATTACTACAGCTACATTTCACAAAGTGAAGTTGATATCAATATCTCTGTAAGTGACAAGAGACTACACATTGTTTAGTGAAGACTTTATCATAATTCATTTGGTGAAAACAGAGTTAAGGTATGTTACACAGTTCTAGAAATGTGAACAATGTAGAGCACTTGTGCAATATTATTGATTTTCTGTCCAGTTCAGTTCACATATTGAGCAAGGGAAAAGATGAATGTCTGTATGCCTCCTTACATGCTCTTATCTCTCTTATTTTACTTTTGTGACCCATAGGTAAGATGTGTATGGGTGGCAACAGAAATGTTGTACAGTCATCCTTGACTACTGGTTCTCTAAATTTATTCAATGGGGTTTCATGAGAGCAGTGTTTCTTATCCCTTAAAAAAATCCCATTTGAGTCTCTGAGCATCTCTATTATCTTTGGGAATTGCTATACTGACATGTTATGATCTTAGTAGGGTGTTTCTGATTTTGCTCAATGTCTGTGCCACACTTAGTGATAATGACTCCCAAAATGCAGGAACAGTACTCGAGAATTTGTCACAGTAGCATCCAGTAAGTACTGTCCTGTACACATGTACTGCACTTTCCAAAGAACCTTTCAACAAAAATAAATTGTTCATTTGTCTTCCTGTCTACTCATTTCACACATTCATTTCGTTTCATATTGTTTCGTAGTACTGCTGTTAAATACTTAAATTATGTGTGGGTTCCTGAAGTGTACTACTAATCATACTATGTTCTTTTTCTTCTTATTTTCTTTTTTGATGGTGGCTTGGATTTATTCACACTTAATTAGAGCTGCCATTCATTATGCTGAAAAGAAATTATGCTCAAATAATTCTAAATGTCCTTAAAATACTTTCCTGTAGATAATAGCATTGTCAGTGATTAATCTGACAGGGCTACTTACTCCACCTGATAAATTGTTTTTGTATATTCAAAACATTAGTGGTCTTATTATACTTTCTGGGGCCCATCTGATGTTACTTTTATTTTTGTTTAACATATCCTGTCCAGCATTACTTTACTGCTCCCTTCCCATACGTTAAATAATAAAAAATAAGTATCAGGCATATTCCAAAACTAAAGCCTGGTGACCAGTATTTAACTGATGGTAGGCTTGAATGAAGTTTCATGCATACAGTGCTATCTAGTGACTCTTTAGGAAACTACTGCAGTGTTGGTTTAACTCAGTAAACATTTGCCAGTCAGTGAGAGCAGCACAATGGCCAAGACAATTGTTGAGCATACAAATTGTGAAGTGTGTGGTATAATTAGATTTCTGCTGGCAAAAGAATCTTCAGGTGCTGAAATCTATCATGAGCTATGCCTAATGCATAGGCCTGAAATAATGAGGGACAAACAAATCCGAAAATTGTATCAAGAATTTCATATTGGCTGCACAAATGTTCATGGCAAACAGTTGAGTGGCAGGCCCAATAGTCGGATCAGTGACAGTGTTGATCAAGTGAATCAAAAACTGAAATGTAATCAGGAACTGACAATTAGTGGTCAGGCTAATGGATTCCAAAATGTTGCTCCAACTTCAGTTTACAGGACTGTCATTGAACAGCATGGATATCACGAACTGTGTGCAGGGTGAATTCCAAAAATGCTGAGTAATCAGCACAAAGAGCAGAGAATGCATAGTGCATGACAGTTTCTGGAGCATTATACTCATACACAAGATGGAGGTGGTTCTTTTTTTTTCCCCACACTGTTTCGGGTGACGAGATGTGGATATTGTATGCCAGCACAGAATTGACACAACAACAACAGTCACCCTTCAAGTTCACCCAAACCACAAAAATTTAAGCAATCACATTGTCAAATTGAAAAATGATGGCTATCATTTTTTCAGGATGAAAAAGGCATCCTTTGACATATACTATGTAATGCTAACCACATAGAGACATGTGATCCAAAACTGACAACACGGGAAACTGTTGTCTCCTCCATGACAATGCATGCCTCACACCACTGCCAAAACCAAGGAGATTTTCAAGTTCTTCATTGGTAACTTTTTGAACATCCCCCATACTGTACTGACCTTGCACGAAGTAACTATTTCTTCTTAGTGCTATTGGGTCTCCTACATATCGGTTGGCAAAATACTTAACCAAATTATTAGCACCGATAGTCGGCCACTGTAGCCATCATATTAATAACTCAAAAATGTTTGTCGACATCATAAAGCAGATGAGGATAGGTCCGAATGACATCATGATCAGCCTAGATGTGGTCTCTTTGTTTACAAAGGTACCAGTGGAAGATACGTTAAAACTGTTGGCTGCTCATTTCTCTCCTGAAATACTGAAGTTATTTCGACACACTTTGACAACCACCTATTTTTTGTATGGTGGAAAATATTATGAAATGACTGACGGAACAGCCGTGGGTTCGCCACTGTCACCAGGCATAGCTAACTTCTTCATGGAGGATTTCGAAGAACGAGCGTTGAACAGTGCTCCCTTATGTCCATCCTGCTTTTTCAGTTGTACGTTGACGATACATTTTTAATCTGGCCACATGGCAATGAGGCACTGCAGCAGTTTGTTGATCACTTGAATGATATACATCAGAACATACGATTTACAGTGGAGGTGGAGAAAGATGGGAAGTTACCCTTCTTAGATGTGCTGGTGGAACGAAAATCAGATGGACGTCTCGGACATTCTGTGTACAGAAAACCGACGCATCCAGATTTATATCTAAATGCGCGTAGTTTTCACCACCCAGCTCAGAAGAGAGCTATGCTGAATACCTTGGTACACAGAGCAAGGACTATTTCGAACAAGAATCACCTCGGCTCCGAGATTAACCATCTGACAACGGTATTCAGAAAAAATGGATATCCCGATCGTGATATCAGATCTACTCTGGCGAAGAAACCTAGGAATGGCGCTGTTCGAGCAGATGAAGAGGACCAACACATCGCGCGGCTACCATTCTGCGGTGCAACGACCAGCAAGATTGGCAGAGTCCTGAGCCAGCAGGGAATCAGACCGGTCTTCCGGCCACCCAGGAAGATTAAGGAGATGTTGCGACCCCTGAAAGATAATCTCGGCCTGAGAGTACTGGGAATTTACAGCATTCCTTGCGAGTGTGGCAAAAATTATGTGGGCCAGTCTATAAGAACTGTTGCCGATCGCTGTGTGGAACATCAGCGTCACCTGAAAAACAGGTATCTAGAAAAATTGACGGTGGCTGAGCACAGTTTGCTAAATAAACATAAGATTTTATTCGATGAAACAAGAGTACTTGCTCACGCTTCAAACTATTGGGACTCTGTCATCAGGGAAGCAGTTAAAATTAGACTCTGTGAAAATAACTTCAACAAAGACTCCGGTTATGCACTCAGCAATGCATGGAAGAGCGCAATTGATAAAGAAAGAGCGCAGAGGGAGACTTCTCACATTCCTCGCAGTTCTCCACCTGCTGCGATGGATGGCGCTGCAAGCAACGCTGGATAAAGTGCGCAAAGAAAATCTATGGATATAGAGGCCGCCACCTTGGTACGCGCCGTTTTCACCGTGACATAATCCAGCCAATGAGAAGCCGTCCACTGCTTATAAAAGCGGAAGCCTCACCGGTCCACGACAGTCAGTTTTACCCCTGACGAAGATGACGGAGGTAGTCATCGAAAGCTTGGGATGTTATCTAAATTTGACGCGGCAAGTAAACCGAGAACTTTTTATGCATCAAACCACACTGCTGATGGTTTATGTTCAGTTAAAAGTTATATCACAGCACCACATTCAGTTGACAAAAAAGGAAAGTGAAATACTTCTAACTGCAAGTTTAAATCAATACTTACCATTGTTAACATAAACAAGAGGTCCAAGGTGTTGCACTTAGTTAAAAACATTTTAATTTCACTTTTTCCACATAAATTGAAAGATCAAATACAACCCACTTAGTTGCATAGTGACCAAACATGACAAAAACGTGAGCAACAAAAGACCCCATAGCCTCTGCAACATGTATATTTGTATTTTCTAAACAGTAAAATGAAATCATTACAAATCACAATGCATGTAAGTGTACGAAAATAGTTTTAAAATAACAATTTTACAAACTCTATCCCATGATGATGTGTTCAGTATTTCCACCAATGATCAGTAACATTATAGCCTTTTGTGAAATTTACATCTTGTGACATAAGTTTATAATTTCTGCATTGAACTAGCCATACATTTGTTATGCAAAATTTTCTGCTTGTAATGGATTCAACCCTCGTCCACACATATTCAATAATTTTTTATTAAGTTTTGTTCACGTACAATATGGTTTTGCTAAATAAGAATATTTTTTTGTATGAAATTCAGAGACTTGTGTTACACTAAACAATGAAGTACACAATGTAAATGTGTTAGCAATGGACAAACATAAATTGTAAAATTATATTTTCCAATGCAAATGAAGTTGTGGCAACCGCTGCTGTCAGTACTACACTCCTGGAAATGGAAAAAAGAACACATTGACACCGGTGTGTCAGACCCACCATACTTGCTCCGGACACTGCGAGAGGGCTGTACAAGCAATGATCACACGCACGGCACAGCGGACACACCAGGAACCGCGGTGTTGGCCGTCGAATGGCGCTAGCTGCGCAGCATTTGTGCACCGCCGCCGTCAGTGTCAGCCAGTTTGCCGTGGCATACGGAGCTCCATCGCAGTCTTTAACACTGGTAGCATGCCGCGACAGCGTGGACGTGAACCGTATGTGCAGTTGACGGACTTTGAGCGAGGGCGTATAGTGGGCATGCGGGAGGCCGGGTGGACGTACCGCCGAATTGCTCAACACGTGGGGCATGAGGTCTCCACAGTACATCGATGTTGTCGCCAGTGGTCGGCGGAAGGTGCACGTGCCCGTCGACCTGGGACCGGACCGCAGCGACGCACGGATGCACGCCAAGACCGTAGGATCCTACGCAGTGCCGTAGGGGACCGCACCGCCACTTCCCAGCAAATTAGGGACACTGTTGCTCCTGGGGTATCGGCGAGGACCATTCGCAACCGTCTCCAGGAAGCTGGGCTACGGTCCTGCACACCGTTAGGCCGTCTTCCGCTCACGCCCCAACATCGTGCAGCCCGCCTCCAGTGGTGTCGCGACAGGCGTGAATGGAGGGACAAATGGAGACGTGTCGTCTTCAGCGATGAGAGTCACTTCTGCCTTGGTGCCAATGATGGTCGTATGCGTGTTTGGCGCCATGCAGGTGAGCGCCACAATCAGGACTGCATACGACCGAGGCACATAGGGCCAACACCCGGCATCATGGTGTGGAGAGCGATCTCCTACACTGGCCGTACACCACTGGTGATCGTCGAGGGGACACTGAATAGTGCACGGTACATCCAAACCGTCATCGAACCCATCGTTCTACCATTCCTAGACCGGCAAGGGAACTTGCTGTTCCAACAGGACAATGCACGTCCGCATGTATCCCGTGCCACCCAACGTGCTCTAGAAGGTGTAAGTCAACTACCCTGGCCAGCAAGATCTCCGGATCTGTCCCCCATTGAGCATGTTTGGGACTGGATGAAGCGTCGTCTCACGCGGTCTGCACGTCCAGCACGAACGCTGGTCCAACTGAGGCGCCAGGTGGAAATGGCATGGCAAGCCGTTCCACAGGACTACATCCAGCATCTCTACGATCGTCTCCATGGGAGAATAGCAGCCTGTATTGCTGCGAAAGGTGGATATACACTGTACTAGTGCCGACATTGTGCATGCTCTGTTGCCTGTGTCTATGTGCCTGTGGTTCTGTCAGTGTGATCATGTGATGTATCTGACCCCAGGAATGTGTCAATTAAGTTTCCCCTTCCTGGGACAATGAATTCACGGTGTTCTTATTTCAATTTCCAGGAGTGTATTTGTGCAGTGTGTTGTGCATGTGTTGTGTCGCATATGTGTACAAACTTCATGCTGTGATAAACAGTTTTTGTGCCAGCTGCCAGAGGTGTTGTGTTTCTAATATATTCTCTATGTTTCTGTTTATTCGTAGGCCTGTAAAAATTTTTGTTCTTTATGTATGCTCCATGCTATGGAGAACAGTTAAAGTGTGTGTCATTCTAGCTACACATAAACAGAGAAGTTCCATTCTCTCCTCGCAAAGACATCTATTCACCTTTGCTGTGCTCAGAGGGTCTCACTGTATTATTTAATGTCGACCAGTGCATAAAGTTGTTGTTGCTACATAACCAAGATGTTGTTCATGCAATTTAATTATAACATCTCGCAGGATTACCAGCCAGACGAGCAAGATCATGGCTCAATGGCTAAAGTGAAGACCCTGACATGATACGTCTGCGTAACGCACGAATTGGACGTGATACTATAGAGTATGATATGTGAGATGACACTTCAGTGTCAAGACTCGCAGTGTGACTTCCACTTTTCTGGCCTCACAATCTGGGAATCTGGCCCCCAAGTTCACACAAGTTGAAGCCAGCTTGTTCTACTTGGAATAACTGCTGATGAAATGAAGCTTGCGTTGGTTGTAAGTCAGCTCAACCACCAGCACATTACTGAGGTGTAGGATGTAATTGCCATGCCATCTGATAGCTATTTATCTAACTGGCTGAAGGCAGAGTAAAACAGAAGGTTATTGGCTTCACAAGAAGAACGTCTCTATCACAAGAGGACATTAGGGATCGCAGACCATCACAGTACTTGCTGCACCTCCAGAGTAAGATCAACCCTGATATGATTATGGACAAACTGCTATGGATTATATGGAGTAGCCGTTTGCCATCTCCCATCAAGGTGATAATAGCATCGCAGTCAGGTATGTCTTTGGATGCAGTGGCAAACCTTGTGGATAAAGTACAAGATGTGATACCGCCTACACCCATCAGCATGGGAAATGCACAGTGCACGGGCAAGTTGACAGCTGTGTGCATGCCAAGTATGATGCACTGTCAGTTAAAGTGAACTTACTGACCCAGCAATTCAGTCAATTATTGTCTTGCTGTGATGCTAGTAGTGATTGTGCCTGACTAAGTTTCCAAAGATGCTCACATAGCAGACCATCGGCTCACTCTTCTGCACCAGCAACCGAACAACGACAGGGGATCTGTTGGTATCACAGCAGATTTGGGAAACAGGTGTGTCACTGTTCTGTGCTCTGCACATACCCAAATACTGGTGGCAGTCAGACATGGCTCAAATGGCTCCGAGCACTATTCGACTTAACATCTGAGGTCATCAGTTCCCTAGAGCTTAGAACTACTTAAACCTAACTAACCTAAGGACATCACACACATCCATGCCCAAGGCAGGATTCAAACCTGCAACCATAGCGGTCGCACGGTTCCAGACCTAAGCACCTAGAACCGCTCGGCCACTGCGGCCTGCAGTGGCAGTCAGACATAGGTGCCTCTTCTGACTGACGATCTATGTCACAGTGCCTATTCATGAGCGACCAATGAAAAGTTTGGAAATATTTAATGGACATAGGTTCCAATCTGTGCGGCTACCCATGAGCCATGATATACCACTGTAGCCTGCCAACAATAGTCTACCTGACTGCCACCAACAATTCCTTCATAGCAACATATGGCATGCAGCAGTTTGATTTGTTTTTGGTCAATGCTCTAATTGTAGACATTGTGGAGCCAATTATATGAAAGACTTCCTCTTATACTACAACCTGCCACCTGACATAACAAAGGCATGACTGGTCAACAACACCATGGGCTACAGTCACTGAAGAAGACATTCCAAACGTAGCCATAATAACCCTGTTTGGCCTATTTGAGAGCCAGGTCATGATGTTTGGCTTCTGGAATGCTCCAGAACTTGGCAGAGGTTCATCAGTTCTGTGTTGCAAGACCTGTCCTCTTTTGCCTACTTAGATGACATACTGGTATTCTCAGTCTTGTCGGAACAGCATCTGCAAAACCTTGTAGGGGTATTCAAATGGCTAAACGAATGTAGTGCAGTACTAAACACAGCAAGATGTGTCTTCTGTTGACCGCAAGTGGACTTCCTTGAAAAATGCATTTCTCCATCAGCCTCTTTACTGCTACCTCACAAAGTGGAAGCCATCCTCCAGATTTCTTGGCTGACCAAAGTCAAAGAATTATGGTGTTTTCTCAGAATGTTCAGTTTTTACCACTGCCACCTGTCATGTGTGGTGGAAATACAAGAATCCTTGTATGCTGCGCTTGCAGGTTCTAAATGTAACAGAAACACAGCAATTTCATGGACAAACTGCATGAATACCACACTGAATAAGATCAAGCAAATGCTGTGTTACTAGCTCACCTGGAACTGAATACAACATTAGTGTTGGTTGTGGCTGCAGGCCCGACAGCAGAGGGCAAAGTGTTGCAATAATGAAACAATAGTATGTGGCAACCTCTGGCCATTTCTCTCATGCATACTGTTCGATGTTACAACAAAAATAGTCTGTATGACCACAAGTTACTAGTGATATACAAGGTGAGTAAGTACTCTGTCCTTGAGTGGAACACCGAGAATTTACCAACTGTATGGAGCACAAGCTGTTAATGTACGCCTTCTGGCAGAACATCATCAATTGTTCACTCAGACAACATAACCAGCTGATTGCACATTGCACAGCTCAGCAGGTATTCGACATAAATATGGAATTAAGAATGTAGTTGTAAACTGCCTCTCCTGTGCAGCAGTTCCATTATAAAAAAATATGTTGAGCTCGCTGAAGTGCAGTTTAGGGGCTGAGAACTACAAGATCTGTTTCAGAAAGTGACGTCTTTGTTGCACCTATGATTAATTAATGTTCCGGGAACCAATGCCAAGCTATAATTGCAACGTGGCCAAGGCAGTACCTCGTCCCTATCTACTGTGCTATTTTGGAAGAAGTGTGTTTGAGTCCTTCCACAACCTGTGCCACCCTGGTGCACAACTAACAATGTGCCTAATCTTGGATCATTTTGTGTTGAGAGGAATTACAAAAAACTGCCATGAGTGGCCAAGGTACTGCATCCAGAGCCAGTGCAGCAAGGTCTGTTGTCACCTACATGCACCAGTTGGTGACTTCCCAGACACTACCATATGTTTCATGCATAGACTGTGAGGAACTGTTGCCTCCTTCAAACAGTTAATCCTATCTGCTAATTATGATCAACCATTTCACAACACAGTATCTTGGCAGATACATTGGCATACTCCTTTGTGCTCAGCTGAGCATCAGGATTTAGTTGCCTAGTCCACATCGTAGAGAAAACAGATATAGTTGGATCTATTTGCCAAGCTCCCAACATACTGCAGTACAAGTCATCATATTACAATAAGCTCTCATCTGGTCATCAGTTGGATGACTGAGTGTTGGCACCAGTCTCTCAAAGCAGCACTGAAGTGCGACAGAACCAGAAGGACAGATACTCTTCTAATGAAACTTCCTGGCAGATTAAAACTGTGAGCCCGACCGAGACTCGAACTCGGGACCTTTGCCTTTCGCTGGCAAGTGCTCTGCCAGGAAGTTTCATATCAGCGCACACTCCGCTGCAGAGTGAAAATCTCATTCTGGAAACATCCCCCAGGCTGTGGCTAAGCCATGTCTCCGCAATATCCTTTCTTTCAGGTGTGCTAGTCCTGCAATGTTCGCAGGAGAGCTTCTGTAAAGTTTGGAAGGTAGGAGACAAGGTACTGGCAGAAGTAAAGCTGTGAGTACCGGGCGTGAGTCGTGCTTCGGTAGCTCAGTGGTAGAGCACTTGCCCGCGAAAGGCAAAGGTCCCGAGTTCGAGTCTCGGTCGGGCTCACAGTTTTAATCTGCCAGGAAGTTTCATATCAGCGCACACTCTGCTGCAGAGTGAAAATCTCATTCTACTCTTCTAATGGTTTTGCTTGGATTGCAAAACACCTGCAAAATCAATGTAGATGCCTCCTCCATAGAAATGGTACATGGAGAGACAGTGCAACTACCTAGCAAATTCATAGATGTGACCACTCTGCCTGATCCAGACATCTTTGTCAGATTTATGAGAGATCGCATGTCAAGGTCTGACCTCTGCAACTGTCCAGACACGGAACAGCTTTCACATTCTTCCATAGCAATCTGAGCACCATATTCACATGCAATTCTGCATACCAATGGCTTCAAACCAGCCCTTCAGCCACCATATACTGGGCTGCACCAAATCCTCGAGAGGAAACTGTACACTAGACATTTCAGTCAAAAGGACATATGCCACATTCTCTACTGACTGAGTGAAACAGGGCTGTCCCCTGCTGATATTTCATGGACACAGCCTCACCCAGCAGACTCTAGAAACAGCAGCTCCTACACCAGCACCAGCCACAACATCATTAGCAAGGGACCAGCACAGCATGGGGTCTGATCAACATGTCCATTTCCTGGTGTGTTACCTGGATGGCACTCTGCTTCTGCCAAGGAGGCTGTTGTAGCAACTGCGGCTATCAGTGCTGTGTGTGTGTGTGTGTGTGTGTGTGTGTGTGTGTGTGTGTGTGTGTGTGTGGCTGTTGTGATGCATGTGTTTAAAAACTTCTCCTTGTGAAAAATAGTTTTCCCATCAGCTGCCATGGACATTGTGTTTCTGTTATATTCTCTATGTTTCTGTTTATTCTTAGGCCTGTTGATAATTTTATGTTTTTATGTCCACTCCACACACAGAGAATTATCAATCATTCTAGTCACACACAAACACACAAAGAGAGCATTTCTCACAAGGACATCTATTCACATTCACTGCAGTGAGAGAGCCTTACAATATTGTCTAATTTTAACCAGTGAATAAAGTTGTTGTTGCTTCAGTGCCAAGACAACGTTCATGCAACTTAATTATTATACTACACAGGATGAACAGCTGAAAGAGCAAGATCATGGCTCAACTGCTTAAAAGTAAATAACTTTATATATACATTCGAATATGTTAACTCTCTACCAACCAGCACACGGCATATTCCCAGAAAGGCAATGCATTAAATTTGAAAAATGCAGATAGTATCAAATAGTTTATTACTCATTGTGTTCATTACATTTCAGAACATAATAAAAAAATCTTTGAGCCCATCATATTAACTGTCAGGGTACTTTCTATGATTATATCTTCATTATTAATTAACAATGTGGTACAATGCCTACCATATTGAAACACATCAATGAGGAATAGCTTCACTTGCTCTGATGTATTTGTGATAACAAATATGATTTTTTCTTTCTTTTTCTTACCTAATGTGTGAGCTGTATTTACATGAAATGTCAGAATTCTTTAATGAGATGTGTTTTTCTATTCCATATTATTTAAACTGTCGTCCGCCCCCGGTAGCTGAGTGGTCAGTGCGGGTTCGATTCCCAGCTGGGTCAGAGATTTTCTCTACTCAGGGACTGGGTGTTGTGTTGTCCTAATCAAAATCATTTCATCCCCATCGCCGAAGTGGCGTCAAATCAAAAGTCTTGCACCTGGCGAATGGTCTACCCGACGGGAGGCCCTAGTCCCACGTTTATTTATTTATTATTTAAACTGTCACTTAGTCATCTTACTAAAGGAAATATTCAACATTTAAGGAACAGTAAAACCATATGCACACAAACTTTCAAACTGCTAATAAGTACCTAATTCAGGATTAATATACCTTATTTTAAATCCCTGTTTTACTTAAATCTAACCATCACTTTACCTTCTTTCAAAATTTTGTAGTTTAGGTAATAAAACTGATCAAAAATGTTGTTCTATTGAGGAACGTAAGACAGTGCAAATTTTAGTATGTAAAACCTTTAAAAATCCAGTATTAGCATATTGTAGCTAAAAAGTATTTTATTAATGGAAAATATATGTTAGCTGATAGAGTATTCAAAGTATAAGTATTTGTTTCTGGAATAATCTTTATGAACTGTATTAGAAGACCCAAGATAAATTTGTGCACGTAAAAAAATCCACTCATTAAAATAATACCCCAATATTAATGCCACTTTCATATGCAGCTAATAGTTAAACGAAATATGATTTCTAAATGGATACAGGTATTGCCTTCAGTTTCTGCCTTTTTTGTTATTATCAAATATGTTATGAAGCTGTTTTGTAATGTTTTGTAAATAACTCAGTGAAAATTCCCTATGCTAGTCTTCAAATAGAAACACTGGACAACACAAGTCACTGTCCCTGACGCATTCAGTAAGGAGTCATTAGTTATACATTCACAGCTAGTCTCCACCAATCAAGTCACCAACAGTTATGTATTTGAAACAAAAAACGTAGTGAACTGCTTCTTGTACAAATGGATTAGACTCAATGGTATGAGGTTTACAGTTATTAACCTTAGTGCCTTACACCATTTCTTCAGAAATCTAGGAACCTGAAATCCATCTGTCCACCTACATCTACTATTTGTGGGACATAATGTGTGAATGAAACAATTTGTGTTTCACGCAAGTTATTTTTTGTGAACAGAGTTTTATTTCCATCCAGGAATAACATAAAGTTGAAACTTAAAATATGCTGTAAGGATGCTGCTTCAGTTTAATATCATAAAAGAGTTGTACACTTATATACCATGACAAATAATTTCTTAGTGACATGGGCAGTCTTGTTTTCTTTGTTTTTATAAGTCCCCCCACCCCCACATTTCCCATTATCAAGCCTATAATTATAACTGTGCGAACATTTTTCTGTACAGATTTCTGGATGTGTGGCAACTGAAGAGATCTGCGGTTCTTGCAGGACAACGGCAACTTATGACCAAACATCACAAGAATTTGAGCTTCATTCTCCTGATTTTGAATCCGCAAAATGTTGGCAGCCAAGACTCGGTATGTGACATTTGGAGAGCCAGTAATCCTCTTGCAAGAGAAGTGAAGTTTAGACTTGCCTAGTCCTTTTTTTTACTAATTTAAAAGGCAGCTGTTTTGATGTGTAGCAACAAGAAATGTTTCTTTACTGCTGAACTAGGAGCTATTGGTGCAGAAATCACACAAACAGAGAGCTATTTAATGGTTAGTTTCAGAAGCTTTTAGGTAGATCCTTTATGTTATACTCCTAGACAACTGAGGCAACCCTCTATTTAGGTAAAGTTAATGCCTATGAGCTCAATAATCGTTTTTTGCCCCCACCCCGAAACAACTAACTTCTAACTTAGGCAATTCAAAAAAAAAAAAAAAAAAAAAAAAAAAAAAAAAAAAAAAAAAAAAAAAAAAAAAAAAAGTGGGGGGGGGGGGGGGGGCGGCAGCGAACTTGTAAAGAGGGAATTTAAAATAGATATATATTATTTAAAGAAGAAATCTTTGAAAAAAGAAAATATTGTACGGAATTACGGTCCTAACCTTGAGTTCAGAGTAAAATGATTGGTTGCAGCATGTCCAAAATTCAGATTGGATATGACAGACATATGCTAGTGTAACCACACACACACACACACACACACACACACACACACACACACAAAGGGTAACTCAAAAACGATTAATATAGCAACAAAGAATGTTAGTAGTTCAGTGGCTTTCTTCTTGCCGTGTTATTTGCAAAAAAAACTCAAAATCTATTTTCAGTCAGATCATTTTCTATTGCCAGTTGATTCAAACACTCCTTACTTGGAGAAGCGTGCAAGTAGCTCTTTTTCCTTCCAAGAACTGAGAAGGATCATTCAGCAGAGCAGTTCGTTGTTGGTGTGCTCTAATAAATGTGAAGAGTGATGCTGATTTTTGGATAATGCCACAGATTTCTCTCTTAGGATTTTATTTAAGGCAGGCAAAGATGGATCATTCTCATATCCAAACTCAAAAGGAAGCTTTTGAGATGGACACATTCTGTCCCAAAAGACTCCTCTAATTCTCTGAATAAACATGCTGCCACTGTTTTCCAGCATTTTACACTTCACCGGGGTCCATTTTCATCAAACTGGATAAGAATGAGAACTTTTCAGAAAACTTTCTGTTGACACCAAGATGCTTATTGAGCTCTGTGGATAATTGTCCAATATAATTAATTAATTGGTCTTCAGTATGTCACTATCAGATTTTCAAACCAAAGTTTCATTTTCCGACCCAGAGTCGGAGTCATGAAAGAAGTTCTTGCATTTCATCATGGTTTTCTTTAGTTTCATTGACTTGAACAAGTTTTTTTTGTAAGCTCCCATTTTCATTCCCACAACTTTTTGTACACATCAAAAGACATTTCGTCTGTGAAAGTTAGAAGTGAAGTGTAAAGCTTCACTACTCCAGGTATGTCAACTGCTTTTGACCGTAGCGTTGTACTCACTGCATTAAAACTTTCCAAAATACTCCTCCACATTGTAGCCATGAATGCAATATATTTGGAGTTAAGCTTTTGCAATATATTTTTTTTTTTTTTTTTTGCTTCTGATGTAATCACAGTTTTTTTCACTTTTCTCTTCGGAAGTTCACTTGAGAGCTTTATTGACTGCATCCCAATTCACAGTTTTTTC
Source organism: Schistocerca americana (assembly GCF_021461395.2). Classification (NCBI taxonomy): domain Eukaryota; kingdom Metazoa; phylum Arthropoda; class Insecta; order Orthoptera; family Acrididae; genus Schistocerca; species Schistocerca americana. The sequence continues at coordinate 254,182,237 of NC_060119.1, read as the reverse complement.
ACTTTTCTCTTCGGAAGTTCACTTGAGAGCTTTATTGACTGCATCCCAATTAGCATTTATGCTTTTGCAGCCATCTTTTCAAGCTAACCACCTTGTAATGCAGCGAGACTTTAAACTCGAGTTTCCATCTTCAAAAACTGACTATAGATGCTGTAAAAAATTTTTAAATAGTTTGTAGCAGGTCAAAAAATGTTGTAGACATTTCACTGTGTGTGCCTCCATGAGATCATACCAAATTCGGGGAATAGTTGGAGCAAGGAATTAAAAATGCCAAGGGATGGAATGACTTGATTTGGGCTTGCAGCCCAAAGTAGATTCCCACCATATCTGCAGCACTGTCACCACTTTGGCCATAGAAATTGCTTGTGTCTGATCCTTGGGAGCTGGGAAACTTAAATACTGTATTTGTCCATTCTTTCTTGATATGCCCAGCATTTCTCAAAAAACTTTATGAACTGCTCCTGTGGTATGCCATCTTTATTCACATATTGTATAGTGAAACTTAACTGATCAGTGTGATACACAATAACGCAGTAATATTTGCATCAACTATCTCTTCTGCAACAGTCTTCCTCATAATAATTTTATATATACCAGCTAAGAATTGATCACATTCACCTATCAGCTGTAAACATATATAATTGCCATTTGTTAAGGTACCGAACTGTTCTTAATCTCCATGAAATGGCAGTCCTCTTGAACAAAGTTTTTTCACTATAGCCACTACCCTCTGTTGCACGTTTCTCCAATGTTTTACTACTTTAGTGTGTTTCCAAACTCTAAAGCCACCTGTGCCAAACTGGGATGAATCCCCAAACCGTTTACATGAGGGCAATAAAATTACCCCTGACAGGAAGAGTAAATCAAGTAATTGTGTTGTATGATGTCTCCATTCCACAATTTCCTTTCAAATAAAAGATATGCTCACTCTGACTTTACAAAATCACAGTTTCCATTCTGATTAATTCCATTTTGTACTATGTAGCCTTGTGTTTTTTCACTGATTTCCCAAAAGAAGAGATTTCATCTACTGTAAAGTCTGAGCAAACTTCCCCTAGGCCTATCTCTGGTTCACTTGCTGTGCAATTGTTCGTACATTGTTTATCAATTTCAGATTCATTAATGTCAAACTTTCACCACAACTGCTGCTGCACTGTGAATGATTTTTAGGTTTCAGGGCCGCAGAAGAGGAAGAATTTAAAGCTGTAGGATCTAGTCCTTTGTTAATGAAAATCATGTACAACCATGTGTTTGATTTAACACTTCCTTTTCCCTCCTCCTCTTTTGTTCAACTAATTTTCCATAGCTTGCACCACTGAGACTTTTCCTACCATCCACATTGATGTTTAATTTGTATCAGATCTTCACCATATTAATAAAACAGGGGGAATATGCAAACACGCGCACGCGAAAAGCACTACACTGATACCGCTACATCAAAGCTTCTGTTTGTACATCTGATATGTCCATTCCTAGCCACATAAAAATATCACAAAAGGCAGTGCTGCCAGTTGAATTATGTGCACATCTCCTTTGGTCTATCGTCTACCTATGATTTTCCTCCCGCTAATAAGAATTCCTGCAACTATCACTGCCTATTTTTTTGTTTATTTTTTCCCCACTTAAATGTTTTTGATCAAAAATTTTCCGTCCTTGCCCCAGGCCCATATGGCTCATGTGTAAATATGGGGTGGAGGCATAAGGTCCTGGAAAGGATTAGAAGTTACTGTAAACTGAGAAGTGAGGTTCAGACAACAGACATTGCACAAAAATGGTTATTGAAAATGAACCTTGAAACTTGAAAGAAATCATAAAATGCAGATTAAAAAAAAAAATACACTGCCTGACAAAAGATGTGAAGCATCCACAAGACGTAGTCAAGTATCTATGTAACTTTGTACACGTATACAGTCAAAATAAATTAGCAGTTAATTACATACACAAAACTAAGCCCATAATTAGACCTGGTGCTATATTCTTTAAAACTGAGTGCCAACATTTCTCTTTTATGAAAATGCTGACATATGTTAATGGTAATTAGGCAAAAATGAAAATAAAATGAATTTAAGGAGGCAGATGGCAAAACAGGAGAGGGAGTGAAAAGATCCCAGCTTGCTTCATCACACATCAACCTAAGAGTTTGGAGAGGCCCTCATTGTGGGTCTCCATTTCAATAGCTGGTTGAAGTGTGTAAGTATCCAGTTTTTTGGGGCATTTGAATGTGACAGCGGCTCAACATTGGCCTGCATCAGAATACGAGGGAATGCATACGTGTTGTCAAGGTTTGTATCAACCATGTCTGACTGCCACAAGGGAGGATTGCCAGTTTGTACACTGAGCACATCATAACTCCTTCACATCTGCACCTGCCATCTAAAAACAATAGATTCCCTGCAACATTCTGTGTCATCCCACACCAATCGCCAGAGACTAGCAACAGACAGACAAGTTAAATACTGTCCCAGGTGTAGTCTGCCATTAACACAACATAATGGCTGCATTTGGAATGGTGCAATGACTGGGAAGCATGCACTGCTGATGAATGGTGTCAGTAATGAATCATGGTTCTGCACTATCCTGGATGATCATCGTCATGAGTGAGTGTGGCAAAAATTCCAATTTTTTGGAGACTCACAGCAGTGTTACTCCTGGCGTCATTGTGTGGGGAGCCATCAGTTATAACTTCAGGTCATTGCTGGTAGTCATTGAGCGAACCTGACAGTACAACAGTATGTCAGGGGCATCCTGCATCCTCATGTGCTACCTCTCATGTGACAATATTGTGGTGCTGTTTTTCAATGTAGCATGTTTGTCTATGAACTATCTGCATCATGTTGGACTACTCCCATGGCCAGCAATATTTACATATCTGTCCCTGTAAAACATATGTGGGACCAATTCAGACATCTGCTCCATACCAGTGGCAGTATCCAGAATATCATGAAGGACCTGTTACAACAGTTGCAGGCCATCTTACCTCAGGAGACAAAATGACGACTTTATCACACCCTGACAACCAGAATCATTACAGGCATCTATGCCAGCATGTTTGCAATGCCACACTGATAAGTGGGCTCACAATGTCATTTTCTTTGTAAATTTGACTTGATTTTGTAATTACATGCTACCTCAACCCAGGAAGTTTTATTTTGTTTCCTTTCCTTCTTGTAGGTACTTCACATTTTCTGCCAGGCAGTGTATGAAAATTGGCAAATAAGAGTGAGAAGTGGCATAGGAGGGAATTGTGAGGTTGGATAGCAACTGGGGAAAAATGGGATGTTTGCTGGCAGTAAAGAGAAATTAACATTTATGCTGTTTGACCAGTCAAGGCAAACACTGAAGGAAACTTACAAAACTGGTGACTTAATGATAATACTAATTTTGGTACAATTTCACACAAATATTTACATTTTAACGTAACTGATTACATTGTTTTTTTTCTATGAAAATACTGAATATCTTATCATGTGATAACTGAGCATACAGTACCACATGACAGTGGAAAATAGCACTTTATTGATCTTTGCTGATGTTTGATATGATTAAGAAACTATACATAGAGAAAATAGATAATAAGAACATTGCAATCTCACCAATTGACGGAAACAGCCACACACCATCACACCATCTCCTGTTGCCACAACACATGCAGATAAATACTATTTTCCAGGTATCTGCCAGATTCATGCATGTCCATCATTCCCTTCTGAGCATGTCATAAAATGTGATTATCACTATATAAACTACTTTTCCAGTGCCCACAGACCAGTGATGACACTGTTAGCATAACTCTGAGTAAACCTCAGCTAAAATGGGGGTCATCTGCAGCAGTTGACAAGGATGTATGATGATTCATTTCTACAATATATTTTAGAGGTTAATGTTGATCAGTTTCAGTGGCACTGCCAAAGTGCTGAATGATGATTGACTCTGATGCTTTTTTAATGTTTCTTTCTGATAATGTTATTGATAACAGTGAATTTGGGTGATTATAACTCCTGTAAAATCTCTCTGATGGGAAGTCTGAACTTTCGGAGTCCCTAAAATCATGCCCTATTCAAACTCAGTAAATTCTTCTGTTGATTCATTATGGCAGGAAAAATAAAAATAAATATTTAAATATAATGATGATGAGTCATTGTGCCTTGATGTAAGCACCTTTGATTGCATAGCTTAACACAGGGCTTCACAACATACGTGCTCGCGGAGCAAGCTGTGAGCAGCAAGGCGCGAGCACGGAGCAGCGCAAGCACGCTATCCCCACTACCGGACCAGAGCGGAGAGTGGGGAGAGTCACGTGGGGCACACATCAGCTGCCGCCAGTCAATGTAAATCCGTGGCCACCTGCAGGGATATCGCTCACGAATTATTACTGCGACAAATGAAACAAATAAAGGAGAATGTACACACGCCACATAATTTTATTAGCTTAGTGTATGCCTCTACATTCGTATTAATTTGTGAACTGTTGCACAATAAAAAGTGTCACTGAAGTGTGGGGTTCTCGGTTATCTTGTACTTTTTGTCCTTTACAATTGCGTCTATGTTCCGAGTAATTGTTCTTGTGCATTGAAGGCGCAGCGTGCCGTTTAAATTTCGATCAGACAATGCGTTTCTCAGGCGCGTCTTGTTACATTTCATTGCAGAGAACAGTTGTTCACAAACATACATGGAACCGATCATTGATATTATTGTAGCCGCCAGTTTGTGCAAACGAGGAAATCTATCCTGAGGGAAGCCTCTGTAGAATTCCAAAAAGTTTTTCTTGTTCTGAAATTTGTCTCTGTATTCTCTGTCACACTGCAGGTCAATAATTTCTAGTTGCAGCTCAGGACGAATCTCTTCAATATTCGCTGAATATGGAGAGGAGAACAGATCAAAATCACTGTCTAATGCTGTCAGATCTTGAAAGTGTTGATCAAATTCTTCCTTAAGGGCATGTGAATAACGTTCAGTCTTTGTGAACATCTTGCATGGATGATAATGTAGGAAAATGAGCTAGATTTCCTGTTTCCAGCTGACTCAGCCAACATGTCAATTTCATTTTAAAAGCTCGTATTCGATCTATGAAATGAGTAATTAGCAGATCTTTACCTTGTAGTGAAATGTTCAAAGCATTCAGATGGCTAATTAAATCTGCTAAGAACGCGAGATCACATTTCCATGAAGGCTCTTTCAATTCAGGAACATGCATATTATTTATTTCCATGAACATATTTATCTCATCTAATAGGCAAAAAAATCGATTTAATAATTCGCCACGACTAAGCCTGCGGACCTCGCTGTAATAAGGCAGGCTACCATACTGGCTTTCTACATCCTCAAGAAAGCTTTTAAATTGCCTGTGTTGCAGCCCATGCTTCCTTATATAATTGGTTGTACGAAAAACAACACTCATCACATTTTTTAGAGTGATACTCTTTGCACATAAGTTTTCCTGGTGGATCAGCCAGTGAACGTCCCTTGTTTCATTCGGCACGGTCAGTTTTTGCATTTTCTCCTTCAACAGTGCGACGGTACCTGATTTTTTCCCTGTCATCGCTGGTGCACCGTCTGTAGACACTGAAACTAAAGAATTCCACGACAATCCTATATTTTCAATACTTTCTTCAACACTACTTAAAATATCACCTCTGGTTGTAGTGTTCTTCATGGCTACTACATCAAGGAGCGCCTCCCTCACCTGAAGATCTCTGTTAACACCTCTAATAAATATGGTAAGCTGCGCTGTTCCTGTGATATCAACACTTTCGTCCAGAGATAGAGAATACGCCATAAAATCTTTAAGGATATTTGCGAGCTGGCTTTGGACGTCGTCTGCCATGTCCTGTATGCGACGCATAATGGTCATGTTAGATAATGGCACAATCCGAAACTGTTCAACTTGAGATGGACACAAATGTTCCACGGCAACTACCAAATATTCTTTTATTAAATCGCCATTGGTGATGGGGAGCAGGGATTTTGCTAAAAGCAATGCAATTTTGTAACTCACTCTGAGAGCTGCCTCAGTTGATTTTTCTTCGTCGTCCAGATCTTCTTCGGATAGCTTCCTTTTAAGTTTAATAACTTCCTGTGCACGATCTGGTCCATTACATTTTCCACTTCCGTAGTCTTTCGCGTGGTACGACATATAATGTCGCTGCAAATTAAATTTCCTAAAAGAATTCAGCGTTTTGTGACATACTAAACATTTTGCAACACCATCTTTTTCTGTAAACAGATACAATTCCTCCCAATGGGGGTTGAACTGCGAAAGCATGGTTGGGGTTACACAACGGCGACTTGACATGATTCTTAACCAGCGAAGTGACTGTTAGAGCTGATCGCAGTACTTTAAACGTTACTCAGTCGGCGCGAATTCAATAGGCACGCTGCGGCCCTATCCAAACGTGCGCGCGCATTTCCCCTCCCTCCCCACTCTGCGACCTTGCACCTGCTCGCGAGCACGTGCCTGAGCAGACGCGAGTACTCGCGCTCAAAACCGGCCAGTTGTTAAGCCCTGGCTTAACACAACTCATAGCTTCTTCAGTATGGTACCTGGAGACTTTTGGAAGTGGTGTGTGTGTGTGTGTGTGTGTGTGTGTGTGTGTGTTAGTTCTAAACTGCATTTTTTTAAAAATTTCAAATAATGTTTTCTGTTTCATAAGCACACAATGGAGTTTTCATTGACTTTAATTTTTGTTGTTATTGCAGGAATTAGTGGTACACATGCTGTGGTTTCTGCAAATCTTATCACTGGAGATAGTGTGAATCATGGTGTGCACTACTTCTTGGTACCAATTAGGGATCCTATGACTCTTATGTCATACTCGGGAATTATTGTTGGTAATGTGGGTGAGAAGACTGGGCAAAATGGAGTTGACACTGGTTTTCTGATGTTCAACAAATACCGTATACCACAAGAAAATTTGCTTAATAGCCTTGCGGATGTGTCACCTTCTGGCAGGTATACAAGGACAGCAAATGCCATGACCTTTGATGGTAATTGTTATTCAAATACAGTTTACTGTGTTAAATATTTGTATAGCATGTAACTGTCACTGTTGTAAGATGCGAACAGCCTAAAAATGATTTCTTTGTGAAATGAAAAATTAAATACCAAAAGCATCATTTTATTAAAAATAATAAATATTTGTCCAATGACAAATAGGGATAAAAAAAATAATTTGAAGATCTCAATACTGCAGATTCCCATGAGACAATATAGCAGCTATCTTGCTGTGTGTGTGTGTGTGTGTGTGTGTGTGTGTGTGTATGCGGTTTTTTTTTAAAAATAAGTCTTTGGTTTCATGCTGTGTTATTGACATGCAGTTTCTGTTGCTAGCACTTTTTAAATGTTGAAACTTAGTAAATGCTAATAACAAACAAAGCTGAGGAGAATTGTAAGGACGTCTGAACATTGTTCACCTGAAAAATGTTTATTAATTGAATAGACACACTAGACAACTGAAGGGTTTTTAATCCTTTAAAGTAATCAGCTCATCCTCCGGATCTCTCTGGATCATTGATGAAACTGATATGCACACTGTTGCATATATACATAATAGCAGCTGTAATCCACAGTGTCATGGTTTGTTGTGTACAGAGAGAGGTCAATAAGGAGTGGAAAGCAGCTAACCCCTTCCATCTTCTATATTCACATTCTTGTAAAGATAGATGTTGCTCGTGCATATTATGTGGTCTATGATCTGTGAGGACAGAGCTTGGGACAGAAGTGGCATAGGACAGATAAGAATATCCTGTGTGGGTTGACTGTGCAGCAAAATGCTATTTTGACCAGTGTGGAGACGATATTCAGGGTGCTTCTTTCTTGTGAATGTGTAGATATGTGACGGGTGTTGACTGTATATGGGGTAAAGCAAAAGAGACCTGTTATTGGAGAAGGTGCAGAGAGTAATTTTAGTCTACATAGGGTTCTGTAAGATCTTCAGTGTACTGAAAGAAAGACTAAATGTTACTGCATGTGTATTGTCCATGAGTGGCCAGACTGAGGGGGAGGGACATTCTGATGGTGAATGAGTTACAGAGTGTGTAGCATCTACAATTCTATTACAAATAACCAGGTACCCAGTAATCACAACAGCAGTGACACAACCCCACTCCTAATCAGCAAGTGGAGCTTCATAGAGGGCAAACATTCTTTTGGGATCACTACATGGAGCATGAAGACATACCATCTCTCAAGTAGACTAAGAACAGATTTTCTTGATTACAACATAATGAACACTTCAGAGTTCTTTTGTCAGTTACGAGAAGAGAGAACAATTGGTAAGTAACTGCAGAGTTCTTGACTGCGTTGCAAGAAGAAATAACACTTGGTGAGTAACTCTTTTGAAATGCAGGAGTCCTGGTTAGTGTCTGGTTCAGTGTGGGACAACTAACATAGGAAGGCGTAAACCCCAGAGCATACACTGAGTGAAGACTATTTTTAAAGGATGAGCATGGGCTCCAACTAATGGGGTTCTGGACTTGACCAGCCCAGTGCCCAGAGTAGATGCTGACAGAATGCCTGTGTTCTGAAGGATTGACTGCTGGGTGGGACAAATGTAATTCTCAGAGCATAAGTGAATGCCGCCTGCTAGACATTTGGTGGTGGTTTGATAGACAGGCAAAAGGATTTCTGCTTGGAATACATGATTTGATTGCAGTGCCATCGTTGTTGAAGTGTACTGTGTTGGCATTTTGGTGCTTGTCTGGAAAGTTTACATACTTGTGGTGCATACACCAGCTGGTACTGGCCTGCCAGCTTGTAAGCTGGATGACAGAGCCTGGAGACCTGCCAGTCACCAGTGTATGTCTGGTTGCAGAAGTAGTCAGTGAATAGTCATAGAGTGAACAGAGAATTTTTTTTTACATAGCCATCAGTGAGGTGGATGTTGAGACTAAGCACACTTGCTTACTAAGTTCAGGAGGACCATGTGATATGAATGGGAGCAATAATGAGATTATTGGAAAATGAGAATAAGGATGGCCCCACCATTGGTCCACTTAATAAAGAAATCGTCAATGAATTTGAACTGGATGAGGAATTTAGGAGTCTAGGTAATTGGAAATTTTTTATGTAGATGGCCCATGAGCCATTTGGTGTAAAACAATCACACTTATGTTTTCATGCCAGATTTATTTGTAAGCAATGCCTTGAAAGTAGAACATTGATGATTGTTTATTTAAATCCCCTCTTACCTTGTCATAGGTGAGGTAATGTCTCAGTAGCATTAACTTTTTTTAATATTTGTGCAACAAATCAATAATTATCATAACTGTTTCAAAAATGTAAGATCTCAGCTCTGTTTTTGCTCCATGTATGCTTCTACCAAGTATGGCTTCTAACAAACAATCTATCTCTGACTTATTACAAAACTGAGAAAAAGGTAGAAGCTATTGTTTCTTAGTGTAACTATGATGAATATTTAACTGTTATGTTGTTGAGATGGCATAAGAAGATCCCCAACAGCTTGCAACACTGTTGCAAGCTTTCAATTTCAAAGTGTAGGCAAAGATGTAGGCAAAAACAATAGCCATCTAAACAGCTGTGACAACACTAAGGTGGTGTCATAGAGATGTTAACAAAACTGCATTATATTATTGGTCGAAGTAGGCACATGAAGCTACCATTCTGAATTCATTGCAACTGTCAGGGATAAACTTACGCTGACTCAACTATATAGAAGTTATTTAGCTTGATTCATAATATTATGTTTTAAAATCCTCATCCTTCTAGTCAATGTTTGTACTTACAGATGTCCAAACTCAACTGGCACTTCACTATTTGGTGACTTCTGCTAATTTATCGGCTGCATTGCTGGCAAAGGCTGTAACCATTGCAGTTCGTTACTCAGCTGTTCGGAAACAGTTTGGTCCAACACCAAACCAAGAACTTCCTGTTATTGAATATCAGCTTCAAGTAAGGCTTTTAAATATCAAGTAATTATAAACACTGTGATAAGTGTAGTTTCACCCTGAGTAATAATAACTTTGTGGTCTAGAGCACTTACTTTTATGTCTGTAGTTTTTGTTGTCCAGTCAGCATAGCACGGACAATTTCCCAGCATAATACTTGTAAGATTGAGCTTTGTATAAAGAAAACTTCACAGCAGTAAGATTTTTGTCTTTTTGTTCATAGGTATTAATGTGAAGGACAAGCTCAGGGATTTAGCACTTTCAGGCTTTAAACTGATAAAGAGAAGCAGCTGTTAAAAGTTTCCATAATAATTAACTATCCTTAAACTGTCAGGCACTATTTTTCACATTTAGGAGAAATTTAATATTAGAAAATGAACAGGAAAGCTACTGCTATGAAAGAAGCTACTGCTGCTATATGTCTCCTACAGTCAATCTAACATCTACACAACTGTACTTGTACGGCAGACATTTACATGCATGCATCCTATTCATAGTGAGTGTTGTTACTTGTCATCTGACTATCAGGCATCTTAAATCCTTGGATCTAGATAGCTAGATAATTTTTTGGGTTAGCTAACAAGGTATACTTTTAATTTTCTTTTGAATTCATAAGGGTTCCCAGTTCCTCATGTATGTTCAATGAGAGCTTGCTGAAAACCTTTATACATGATTATACAACCACACTGTGACTAAATCAAGGAGACAGTCCACATGGAACCAGTTTTTGTGTAAACTAACATTACACATCCTTAAAGAGTATATGCACTGTGAAATGAGAGTAATAACCCATAGATCTTTGAAAATTCCTCTTCTTTAAAGCCTTACTGCCTACATTTACTGAATAAATACTTTCTTTGCTTCTGGTGCATCGCTCCAAGAGATAATTCCATTATAGAATAGGGAGTGCAAGTGTGCAAAAGAAGCTAGCATTGTGGTTTTCATATCAGTACACTTCTAAATACAAAACATGCCAGTGAACTTCCAGATTTGCACTTGATCTCTGTGCTGACTTAGTTTTAGCTTGTTGTTCAACATTAAGGAATTTTGCATATAGTATTTCATTTAGTGCATGACTATTAATGTCAGTTTGTTTAACCAGTGGGTATTTTTTTGGTTTAAATGGTAATATGGATCTTTGAGACATTAAGTCTTTAATAATTTGCTGTGAACTGGATATAGATTGGTTCAAATATTGTCCAGGCTACGTCTGTGTGGATGAATTTTTAGTATGCTGGTCATCAAAAAAGCATTTTGGATGCATGGTACTCCATAGCTTCCGCATCTGGCATTTATGCTCACTTGAAGTGTTTAGTGCACATAGTTCTGTGAAAGTCTAGCATATGCCAGTGTTGTCACTTTTCTCGCAGGAAACAATTGCATGTGACTTCCCTCATGCTCGTTCTTTACACATCATTTTATGGACTTATTTTTCATCAAGTGCTTCACTTACCTTGTGAAAAAAGAAAACTTCTGATTTTCATTTTGCATGATTTTTAATTCCATATCATTTCTCGATCTGTTTTGACAAGTGTGCAGTTAAAAAATCTGATTTTATTTTCACTTATGGTAGTATGAAATCTTAGCTTCTTAATAAAACATTTACCTTTTCATAACTAGTAACAGTCAGGACGCTATTTGTGAACCATGTTCACTTGATTTACAAATCTTGTACTGAAGAAGTGTGATGGTGTGCAGTTTACCGCTTCCTATATTTTAGACAATACGTTACTGTAAGTGAAAGACAAGGGTGGTTTGATAAGTCAGGTTAAATTCCATGACAAAAGGGAACATTTTAGTTGTGTCTTCTGGTTGGTAAGGTTGATTATTCTAAGGATCATATAAAGAATTTCAACAGCATACAGTTCATTGTTGACAGCTGTCTGCATTGGTCATTGTGTCAACTGCGATTGAAAATGGAGAAAATAAAGTTTTGTGCTGTTATTAGACATTTTTATTTGAAGTATTGGACTGCTGCACAAATCAAAGCAGTATTGGATGAAGTTCTTGCAGACTGCAGCATCAGAGAGGACCATTTACTTCTGGATTAATGAATTTGAATGTGGCTGGACAAGCACCATAAAAATGGAGCGCGCTCCTGCCATCCAATTCATGCCACTTTAAAGGAAACAATTTAGAAGGTCCATGATATGGTAATGCAAGGCTGCCGAATGAAAATTTGTGAGATTGCTGAGACTGCAGGCATCTTAACTGAGTGAGTGCATAATATCCTGCATGGAGAATTGGCTGTGAAAAGGCTGTGTGTGAGATAGGTGCCGTGATTGCTCATAGTTGACCAAAAGTGCATCTGGCACAGCATTTCAACACAACATCTGGCAGTGTTCAACCAAACTCCGCAAGACTTTTTGTCCTGATTTGTGACTGGTGATGAAACCTGGATCCATCATTACACACCAAAGTCAAAACAGCAGTGAAAACAATAGACAAAGGCTGGTGAAAGTGCACTGAAGAAGGCAAAGACCATTTTGTCAGCTGGCAAGGTGATGGTCACTGTTTTTCGGTATTCCAAAGGAATTACTTGGAAAAGGCAAGATCATACTTGGACTGTATTATGCTTCATTGTTGGCTGGCTGAAAAGAGACCAAGATTAGTATGCAAAAAACTGCTCTTTCACCAGGATAATGCACCATCCTACACATCAGTGATAACAGAGGCAAAAGTACATGAATTGGGCTTTGCATTGGTTCCTCAACCACTCTTTCATCAGACTACCCTAAGTGACTTCCTTCTGTTCTCTAACTTGAAACTTTGGCTTGCTGGGAAGAAATTTTCATCAAATGAGAAACTGATAGTTTCAGTCAATAAGTATTTTGCAGAGTTTGACAAAACCAATTTTTTCCAATGGGAAGAAAAAGCTGGATGATCATTGGACCAAGTGTACATCCCTCAAAGCAGGCTATGTCAAGAAATAAGGTGAAGTGTTTATGAAACAAACATTTTTTCCTGCTTATTTGTCAGACTTATCAAACAACCTGCATACAGCTAAAATTACAGTAGAATTTAGTGACACTGTCATCTGTCTTCCTTCACAAGTAAATGCAAGTTATTAAATGGTGCCAATGTCGCATTCGCAAGCTGACAAAATTCACTTGGGATCAGCATAGTCTCTGACACTGCAGGAAAGAAAAATAAGTTACTAGTGATTAGGTCCTTGCATCAGACCCTCATGTGGCTTCAACAGTCCAAGTTTGGAAAACTCCAAATATATACAAATTTTTCACTTAGCAATGACCAATTACAATGAAGAATCATCTGTTCTGGTCTTATAGGAGGCCACACATTATATAACGAAAGCAATTAATTCTTATCCATTTCTTATCGTGTTGCAAAAATAGATACACCCAAGTTCTTCCTCCTTTCCCTTTTCAAATGGATCATCCCTTGTCACTAACTGTGAAGTCATAAAATTTCTCTTCTGTGTGAAGTAGATAAGACACTAGTTCCTTTTTCTAACTTTGCATCTAACACGAGTTTACTTCCCATTTTCCATTAAATTAATTTTGAAGCAGAAACTTCAGCCTTACTAAATGCTTGCAAAATCATTTCTGGCACATTAAATATTGTTGAAATCTTCAGTGTACATAAAGTTTTATTTTTGACTGCATGAATCACTTTGGTCATATCGGTTTCCTTCCCTGTCTTTACCTTCCCCCGCAGGATATATTTTAGCTTTTTGTTCAGCATTATAGAACAAAAAAGGCACAGGTTCATCATATTGGCAAAATGGTCCAAAATGTGGCTATAGCCCAAATTTGGACCATACATAACAAACTGAACTTAGACCAATGTAATTTTTAGGTTAATTACAAAATGATGAAAAATAATAGTTAGATTACCCTAATCATAAAACCAAACTAGACAGAGCACTATTTGTAAACACAGAAACTGCATGGAAAAAAAATGCATGCACACCTGCTAAAGTTTATAAATAGTTAAAATTGAGTTTATGTTTCTATAATTGCATGCAGTACTGAGCTGACATGGCGGTTTTTACAGGAGAATTGATGTGGTCTGTGAGACATTTAACTATTTGCAAATGTTCTTTGTTGTCTAAAGCACCATCTGCTAACAAGCAGGAATATACAAGTACAGCATAACTAAATTGATATGAGTATAGTTCCATCAGGAATATAGTAGGAATATACCAGAAGCAACACCAGCCTGCACACAACAGAGCTGTAATGACAGCCACAACATAAGAGTTGTCAGCCTGCCAGGCCGGGCGGTCTCTGACCAGCATCGTGTAATTCGACCACAGGCAGCCTGGTCCAGACATTCGTACTTGAAAAAATGATGCCCAATCTTGGCACGCTTGAGTGTGAGCAAGCAGAATTCCTAATTTGCAAAGAGCAAGCAAAATACTTAATCTGCAGATCTCTGTTGCTTATAAAATGACACTTTCCAAAATGCAGTTTTAAGCTGTGTACAAATTATTTATCACTCAGCTTGTGTTCAGTTCATCACCAGAAATGTGACTGAGAATATAAGAAACTTAGCGTTTTATAATCACAGTTGTAATGTCACATAATAAAAAGCATTACAAAAAGTTAACACATGAGCAATTGGCACTAATCTTATCCAGGTTGTTATCATGCATACTGTCTAGCAGCTGTCAGCACTACTTCTGTCATGGGGCAAAAAACTGGAATTACATACACCGGGAAAAAAAGGACTGTTATGTAATGAGTTGCCTGACATGCATTAATAATGTGCAAGGGGAAAAATATTTACATCTACATCTATACTCCACCAGCCACCTTACATATTTTGTGTGTCACTGTCACTTCCCCTCTTTCCTGTTCTGGGCACAAACTATGCGTGGAAAGCACAATTGTTGGTAAGCCACCATGTGATTTCAGATCTTTTTGATTTGACCTTAACATTCTTTTTTCTAGATATACATAGAAGGGAGAAATATATTGGTTGACTTTTAGGAACATATGTTCTGAAAATTTTAGAAGCAAACCTCACCATGATGCACAATGCCTCCGTCCTAGCATCTGCAACTGAAATTGCATAAGCCTCTCTGTGATGGTTTTGCATTTAGTAAATGAGCCTGTGATGCAACTTACTTCTCTTCTTTGTATCTTCTCTATTTCCTCTGTCATTCCTATGTGGTAAGGATTTCACACCGAGGAACAGTAGTCAAACATCTGGTGGAAAAAGGTTTTGTAAGCTACACTTATCGTAGGTGGACTACACCCACTCAGGATTCTTCCAATGAATCTCAGTTGGCATCTGCCTTTAATATGGCTAGTTTTGTGTGGTTGTTCCACTTTCAATTTCTCCTTAGCACATTGACGGGTATTTAATGGCTATGACAGCTTCCAGTAATCTTTCAACAATTGTGTGATGAGACAATAACAGGTCTTTCATCCTGTTTATGTGATGTACGTACATTTATTTATATTATATATAAAAACAAAGATGAGGTGACTTACCGAACGGAAGCGCTGGCAGGTCGATAGACACACAAACATACACACAAAATTCAAGCTTTCGCAACAAACTGTTGCCTCATCAGGAAAGAGGGAAGGAGAGGGAAAGACGAAAGGAAGTGGGTTTTAAGGGAGAGGGTAAGGAGTCATTCCAATCCCGGGAGCGGAAAGACTTGTCTGCTTGTGTCTGTACGTGTGGATGGATATGTGTGTGTGTGTGTGTGTGTGTGTGTGTGTGTGTGTGCGCGAGTGTATACCTGTCCTTTTTTCCCCCTAAGGTAAGTCTTTCCGCTCCCGGGATTGGAATGACTCCTTACCCTCTCCCTTAAAACCCACTTCCTTTCGTCTTTCCCTCTCCTTCCCTCTTTCCTGATGAAGCAACAGTTTGTTGCGAAAGCTTGAATTTTGTGTGTATGTTTGTGTTTGTTTGTGTGTCTATCGACCTGCCAGTGCTTTCGTTTGGTAAGTCACCTCATCTTTGTTTTTATATATAATTTTTCCCACGTGGAATGTTTCCCTCTATTATATTGATATCATTTATTTATATTAATTGTCAACTGCTAATCCCTGCACTGAGGATTTATTCTATACTGGTCTTCCTGCATTTCACTTCTCTTTATACAACAGTGTCATCTTGGAACAGTGTCATACGGTTTCTCACATTATTCACTGGGTCATTTACATATGTTCTGAACAGAAATTGCCTTATAACATTCACTTGTCAACACCCGAAGTTTCTTTGATGACAAAAAATTTCTGTCCATGAAGAATTGAGATTCTGTGATCTGTTTTCTAGAAACTCTACAATCCAATGGTAAGCCTGGTCTCATATTCCCAACGGTGCTATTTTGTTCACTAGGCAACAGTGTGGTACAGTATCAGATACTGTCCAGAAGTCAAGAAACACACTATCAACCTAGGTGCTGGAGTGTACTACCTTCTGGGTGTCATGGATGAACAAAGCGAGCTGGGCTCTTCAGTTCGCACTGATTCCTGCAGAGGAGAATTTTGGTCTGCAGGAAGGTCATAATATGAAAGCATAAAACATGTTATAAACTCTACTACAACAGACTGACATCAGCTATTTTGGCCTATAGTTGCTCTATTGAGCAATTTTAGTTGATTTTCAATTCTGTGATTACTTGTATCAGTATCTGCAATTTTGTTGTTCATGTGATGATTTCAAAGAAGAAACTCAGTACCATTTTCCCCAGTGAAACAGTTTTGGAAAAAAGAATTTAGTATTTTGCCCTTCTCTCTGTCATCCTTCATATCAGTTCTATTATGGGCACTGAGTGTTCAGACAGATAGCTTTGGTACATTTACTGGTTTAGCTGACATGTCTCCTATACACTAGATCAATGATTTAACATGGATATTATGAGTAGAGACTGGATTGTATGCATTAGCATGTTGCATATGCATTTGCAGATTTGGCTCCTTCCCACCGGTTACTGCATATTTTAACTAAAAACTAGTGATGATGCATATTTTTGCTCTATGTTTATAATATTTTAAAAGTTTAGATGGGCGGTCTCTAGCTTGATCTAGTTTTGATGTCTCACAGATTGACCATGACCTAGAACTGTGTGCAATCGCTAACTGAGAGGCCACTGCCTAGCAAAATCATTACAGAAAAGGAACATGGACAGGCAGACAGAGCCATTGCTCCTGCGCCCGCACCCCTGGTTAATCCCCTCTGCTGTCATACTGTACGCATTGGCAACGATTAAATTAAGCTGTGCAAGCTTTTAGTTGCACATCCGTTATTTCAGTTTAGTTTTCTATTTACTTGTACACAGTTGAATGTGTCTACAATGTATAGTGTGTAATGTGTTGTGTGCCATGCCACCCAAAAAAAGAAACATCATTTCGTGGATAGCTGACCATCCTGAAACATTTACATATGACGGAATTGTTTGTATTGTCGAGTTTACGAGAAAAACATTTCGTGCAAAAAAAAGTTTCAAACTGACCAGCATGTCAAGACAAGTCTTCATATAACAGGAATGCAGAAGAAAGGACCACGACAACAACTTCTGACAACAGCAAGCTGCAGTAGCAGGGATTTCCCAAAGATAACCAAAAAAGTTGGTTTAACATGGATCTGTGTGAAGCATTCATTGCAAGCAATACTCCTCTTCACAAACTTACAAACCCAGTCCTCAAAGGCTTCCTGCACAAATATTGCTTAAATCAAAATATACCAGATGAATCAGCACTGCATAAAAATTACATACCAACAATTTACATAAATGTTCTGGAAGAAATACACAATAACTAAAGGGCCAGCATTATCTGGATTTCAGTTTACAAAAACGTGTACAAAACGTTACATTGGAAATTTAATTGTTGGTGCTTTAAAAGAAGAGCCTTCTTCTTCCTATTAGCAGCCTGCAAAGAACATGAAAAAGTAAATCATTCTACGATTGCCAGTTTTATGACTGAGGGTATTAGAAAAATATTTCCAGAATCGTCTCCAGATGAAATGGTGTTTCTTTATTTCAGTTGCTGCTCCCTATATGTTCAAAGCAGGAAAAGCCCTAAAAATATTTTATCCCAATTTGATTCTTGTGACATGCTTTGCTCACAGAGTATGTTGCTTTGCTGAAAAAGTATGTTCCACATTTGTGAATGTAAATAAACTGATTTCATCCACAAAGAAAGTGTTCTTAAAGGCTCCTGCACACATCAAGAGCTACAAAGAAAAACTACCAATTGTGCCTTTACCTCCTGAACCAGGGGTAACTGGTTGAGGTATGTGAGTCGAAGCTCTGTTGTTTTACAGTGAACATTTCGAAGCCATTAGAGGGGTAATAAATGACTTCGATAGTGTAGAGGCTTTGGCAGTTTGTCACTGCAAGGAAGCTTTTATTGATTCCGGTATTAAAAAAGACATTGCTGTGATTAGCACTCATTTTCCCCATATACTTGCAAGTATTAAAAGGCTTGAAAGTCAAGGTTTGGCATTGAATGAATCTATTCAGTTAGTGAATAAAATTATTCTAGTGAACTCCTCATTGCCGGAGGTATTCCCAAGAAAAATTAAAGAAAAGTTTGAAAACATTTTAAAAAATAACCCCTGAACCCTTGTGTCAAATTGATAGCTTTATTAATGGGACAGGTGAACTTTTACCAGAAACAATAAGTGCCAACATAGCACCCAAATCCAAATACTGCCCAGTTACCTCAGTTGATGTAGAATGGTACGTTTTTGCTTATAAAAATGTTTTGAGTGATTGAAGACACAATCTTACTACTGAAAATTTGAAACAACTCTTGGTCATTTATGTTTAAAATAGTAGAAAAATATAGAATAAATTGTAAACTATGTTTTGGTCCAGTAGTATTAATTAAAAGTTAATGCTGTTCAAAAAAATTCATGATTGTATGTTGTTTTTTAAATATGATGATATGGAGTTTTTGAGTATGCCCCTCTGTGTGCGATATATCTCGAAGTTGGTCCTGTACATAATGACTGTTTCACTGCAACCCACTCACATCACATCCACTTGTTACCGACAACAATAGCAAGAAAGGCACAATTCTTGAAGCACAGTATGTCTCCCCATTTTGCAAACTTTTAGAAAATAGTCCCAGAAAGGCCCCCTTCCTAACCTCTACCAGAAAGTATTCAGGAAATGACATCAGGATTCTAAATGTACCGATTTTTCATGTGGTGCGGGACTGTTCCTCATAATTGACATGCACAGGTTTGACTTTGAGATATAATGCACGCTATAACTACCATGTTGTTTTATCATTTGATCTTGAATATTTCGATGCTTCTCATGCATTTTTTAAGTATTTTTCCATGCATACTTGTGTGCATATTTTAAGGTTTTTATTATGCATGCCTCTAGTTATGAGACAATAAAATTCTGATTTGATCCATCAGCTCAATAGATACAATAGTACTCCTGAATTTGTTTGTTGTTTCACACATTGCTCACTTTACGTTAGTTGTGGCTTAGCTCAATTTCTGTTTGTTTATGTGGTTTCTTTTGTGTCCTTGTCGATACTGTAGAGTCTTGTACCAGGGGAAGCAAGGGAGAGGACGTTGTTTGGTGGCTAGCGTACTCTTTCTGCAACACAACTGCACACACGAATTAACAAGGTTCTTTATTCACAAGAACAGGAAGCTACTTATCTTTAAGCAAGCCAATGTGTTTTGGTAGAAGCTGTTCCGTAATAGTCTGTATTAGCCTCACTGCTGGTGAAGTGTAAATCCCGCTATAAACACTACACTCCCGTAGCTGGTGACGTGAACTGATAGACACCAACTAGAATAGTGACTGAGCTAGTAACTGAGCTGACTGCGACTGACTCTGTGACTGACCCCTCCAGTCAGCAGCAGTGATCTAAATACTTGCAATCGAGAGGGCGGAGGCAGCGCGTTTCTTACGAGTCTGTCTTTGCCCTCTCTCCTAATAGGCGTGCTTGATCCAGCACCTACTATCAATCTTCTCATAACCTCTTTGCTGACCAGATTGCTGGGACAGCTTATGCCAGCACATAAACCCCCCCCCCCCTCTTTCCCAGTGCCCACGGTTGAGATAAATCCTGAAAAGAAGAAAATTTGCAGCGCTCAGCGATACTTGCAGGCCATTGGCGGTGGCACATGCTGCAGTGGTTGCAGGAAGTGTAGTAGTGTCTGATGGCAGTGGCTAAGCAGAAGTTCCGCCAGTGATGGTCCATCTTGTGGGTGGGAGCAATAGGAGGCAAGAAAGAGTTGCAACACCTGTTCCCATATGTGGGTGGTATGAAGTGTGGCCATCTGTTGCTTAAAAGTGCGTACGAAGCATTCTGCTTCTCCATTGGACTGCGGGTGAAATGGAGCACTTGCTAGATGACGAATGCTATTTCATTCACAAAACTGTTCAAAATCATGTGAAGTGAACTGTGGTTCATTGTCCTAGACAGGTACTTCGGGGAAAGCTTCTGTGCAAAATGTGGAAGACAACAATTGAATGGTGTTACATGATGCGGTAGAAGCCATGGGCACTGCAAATGGAAACTTGCTAAAAGAGTCTACCACCATGAGCCAACGAGTGTTCCAGAATGGTCCTGCAAAGCCAATGTGCATTTGTTGCCATGGTGATTGAGTCTTATGCCAAGCTTCAAATGTCTGTGGCAGAGCAGATTGGTTTTCTGTGCATGCACGACACTGTGACATTATCTGTTGAATGTGGACATCCGTGCCCTGCCAAGCACAGTGCTGACACGCTAACTGTTTAGTGTGAACAATTCCCCAATGTCCTTCGTGTGGTGGAGCAATCGCAATGCATCCTTTTGTAACACTTTGGGAATAAGAACACATGATTGTCCACTGTCATTTTGAACTAGAATCACACCCTGTTGAACTGAAAGGTTGGGCCAACATGCAAAATATCGGCACACAACTGAGTTCTGGATACTGTTCAATGAATAAGGCCTACAAGACGTGCAAATGTAATGAGATATGGGTCTGTTTCCATGGACTGTGCAATTTTTTGCTAGTGCAAGGGAAATGATTCCAGCAATTCAGAGTCCTGCACATCGATTTGGCAACAAGATGCAGCAGACACATCAAAATCAAAGCCTGAGCCAATCAGAAGGTGATATAGGGCGTCTGCATTGCTGTGCTTTGCTGTAGATCTGTACACAATTTCATACTGATACTGCAAAAGTAACAAAGCCCAACATTGCCGTTTTTGAGCAGTGCATGTAGGAACCGGATTAGACAGATGAAACAAGGACTGCAAACGCTTGTAATATATCATTAATAGAACATGCAACCATACGAATAGTGATGGAATTTTGTCACACCATACACAATAGCGATTTGTGAATAATTGCACAGAGTTTGAGTGAGCAACTTTGACACAAAAGCAATAGGTCTGTCATGTCCACCAATTCTGTGTGAAAGCACAGTGCCGATTCCGTAGAAAGAAGTGTCAACTTGCAAAACTACTGGCTTGGCAGGGTCAAAATGTACTAAACATCTGTCACTTAGCAAAGCATTTTTGAATTTCTGAAACGCGTCTTGACAATCTATAGTCCCCACAAAAGGCACATTTTTGCAACACAAGCGATGCAGTGGAGCCGTGATCTGAGTGGTATTCAGTATTAACCGAATGTAGTATGTCATCTTGCCTAGTTCTGACTTCAGTTCAGATGCATTGTGAGAAACAGGTAGGTCATGTATTGCAAGCAAATGATATTGGCAAGGGTGCACAACCTGACTGTTTATCATATGACTTAAGTTCTGTAGTTCAGTTTGAAAAAAGTCACACTTTTTGAGATGACACTTGAGTTCTGCTTCTGACAACACTTGAAAAAAAAAATACACAAATTGGCAGTGTGTTCTTCTGGTTTACAACCTGAAACAACAATATTGTCAAAGTAGTTTGAACAAAATGACCCTTTTGCAGTCAGCTGTTTCAAGTAATGTTGAAAAATGGCGGGTGTGAAAGCACTGCCGAAGGCCAAATGTAAATACTTGAACAGTCCTATGTGCATATTTACAACAGACCCTTTCTGTAATTCTTCATCCAATGGAATCTACAAGTAGGCACCACGCAAATGTATCTTAGAAAAGTAATGTCCTGCACCAAGCCTGTCCACGAGTTCCTCAGGGTGAGGTAACAGACAAGTGTCAACTACTGTCTGTGGGTTGACTGTAGACTTGAAGTCAACACAGATGCGAATGTGACCATTATCTTGCAATTCTTTCATTTCAGTGGTTATTTTATCTCTTAAAACAATTGGATCGGGGGAGGGGGGGGGGGGGGGGGGGCTGGAGAAACTTAGGCTGTGCATCGTCTTTCAATGAAACATGCACTACAAAGTTATTAGCTTCTCCCATTCCTTCTAAAAATGGCTCAGGAAATTCGTTAAGCAAGCTAGCGACACTGTCTTTTGGTGCAAAAGCTGATATGGAAAGCACGTTTTCGTGGATGCTAAGTCAAACAGATCAAAGGCATATAAACCAAAAATGTTCTCACTGTCTTGTGATTTCAACACAGTAAAATTCACTGTCCTGGTGTGAGATTTGTAAGTGGTAGGTAAACTACACTGTCTAAGCACTGGAATTTCCTGTCAGTTGTAAGCAGTGAGGTGCTTGCTAGATTTAGAAAGGCATGTTGAGCCTAACTGTTCATATGTGGCATGATTAAGCAAAGTTACTGAGGCACCTGTGCCTAACTGAAAGTTTACACGATGACCAGCAATGCATAATGAGACAAATAATTTGTTAGAAGATTGTTGCACAGCACTAGGGCGAGATGAAGGCACAATCTTAATCTTACTTTTGTCGGAACCTGTCATAGGTTTTGAAAACACAACGTGCACTGCCTGTGCACAAGCTGTTTTTTCTGGGAGCGGGCAAAATTGGCGTTTTTGTGTCGTTGCAGACAAGTTGCTTGGATATGGCCTTTTTTTCCATATGTGTAATACATTGTGTTATGTGATGGGCAATCCCATCTTTTATGGCTAGCAAAAGATCTAGGGCAAGACTTCACTAAATTCACAGGCTTGTTTACATGTCTATGTGGTTGTTCGCACAGCTGTGTACATGCTCATTGTTGTGGCTGCTTGGGGTGGTCACAAGCAAGGGGTGACTCGACCTGACAAATCTGGGCCTGAACAAACTTATTGGCTGCTATGGCACCCGAATCATATTGCTCAAAGACTTGCAATACTTGAGAAGTGATGGATCAGTGTACTTTAGGATCTGTTCCCATATTCTACTATCTGGAACACTGAATGTTATTGCATCCCTTATCATTAAATCACTGTAAAAGTTGCCACAAGTACACTTAAATTTACCCGTCCTAGTCATGCCCGTTAATTCCGTGTACCACTGATGGTATGTCTGTTCTGGGTTTTCCTGCAAGCAAAAGAACTGATATCTGGCTGCAGCTACTTGGAATTGCTGGTCATAGTACTTGGTTAATGCAGCGATTACTTGGTCATAGTTGAGTTCGTTGGGAGAGGCCATTTGAAATAGTTTTTGTATCAGCCTGAACACTGGGGACCATGCAATCGAAAGAAATTATTGTAGTTTTACAGTACCTTGAACGTGATGAACTTGACAATGTGCTTGGAACTGAGTCAGGTATTCGAGCCATTCTTATTTTGTGTCATTGAATTGCTGGAATGTTGGTATGCCGGTCGGCAGCACTTGTTGGGCTGCTTTGTTGATCTTTTGCGGTTGTGTGGCCAGTGCAGCTTGTGCAGCCAGATGTTGTTGTACCGTCGTCAGCAAGGTAGAAATTTGTTTGTTCTGAAACTGAAAAATTTGTGATAGATCCATCACATTGGTTGTCTGTGGCTGAGGTAGGGGGTGGAGTAGGATGGGTAGCTGTGGTTTACACAAATACGTTATATCAAAAAATCAAGCAAAGCCTTTGAAAAGAGAAATTTTATTAGTTCTGCAGCTCCACTCCTGGAATGCATACAGGACCACCACAAAAAATTAGCAAAATGATCACTCCAGCAAGCTAAAACACAAGAGAAGCAAGAAAATCATTGGCCAAGTTGATTAACTTCAATCTGCACTAATTATCCTTGTTGCCACTGTTGTGTTGTCAGCCACTGTAGAGTCTTGTACCAGGGTAAGCGAGGGAGAGGATGTTGTTTGGTGGCCGGTATCCTATCACAGCTGCACACATGTATTAACAGGGTTCTTTATTCACAAGAACAGGAAGCTACTTATCTTTAAGCAAGTCCATGTGTTGTGGTACAAGCTCTTCCGTAATAGTCCACATTAACCTCACTGCTGGTGAAGTATAAGTTCCACTATAAACACTACACTCTCATAGCTGGTGACGTGAACTGACAAACGCCAACTAGAATAGTGACTGAGTTGATTGTGACTGGCTCTGTGACTGACTGGAACTGACCCCTCCAGTCAGCGGTGGTGGTCTAAATACTTGCAGTCAAGAGGGTGTAGGCAGCAAATTGCTTGTGAGTCTGTCTTTGGCCTCTCTCTTGTTAGGCAAGCTTGCTCCAGTGCCTACTATCGATCTTCTCTCAACCTCTTTGCTGACTGGTGTGCTGGCTACAGTTTACACCAGCACAGTTTTGGCTATTTTTAAATCTGGGCTGAAGCTCTCTTGCTTTTGGAATTCTTCTTAACTTGGCTGTCAAACTACAGTAGGTCTTTTCCATCCCTCACAACTTTACGTGGCATATATCTGTCCAAGGCACATTGTGCAGTAGTCCTGAACTTGGTCTATTTTCAGCCTCAGAGATGAATGATTTTCACTCCTCAGGTAATCTGAAATCTCTTATTATTGCAGTTACTTATCAGAAATATCTTCCTATCTATTTTTACAATCATCTTGACATCCATAATCAGTGATATTATAATAGCCTTATGACCTCTAATTCTGTACTCTACAATAACTGAGTCAAAATGTTTGGCCAATGCTGTAACCAAGCAATCTAAAATGTTACTCTCATGAGTTAGTTCTATGATTAATGGCTCAATATTTTTTTTATATAAACCATATAAATACTTAACAAAGTGTCCCAAAAACAAGGTAGAAACAATGCCAGCTTCAGTAGAAGACTGATTGTACTGACTTCATGTTTTCTGTTGCTCCACCCTGTACATTCATTCAGCTGGCAGCCTACAACTAAGAGCACTGACCATACCATTGGCATACAAGAATACCACTGAGCTCTGCTGGAAACCAATGAATGTTGAAGATTAAGTGATTCACAGTACAGTGCATAACAGTATTTAATTATAGATAGGTTACTAAATCCTATTGAAATCAGTTATATAATATGCTATATAACATGTGTGAGCACACATTTAATAATACTATACATTTATAATTAGCCTCCCAGACCTCTTAGTGTTATTTGATGGATATGAAGCATGTACAAGGGAACTTGAACTTCAGAGTTTGATGTGGAATATTTTGTGGGTATTTTGGTGTAACAGAGCTGTGGCCTCCAGTGACTTATTACATAGTATTAATGTAAGTATGATTAGTTTAGTTTATTACCCAAGTTACCTTTGTGTGAAAATATCTTCACAACAGTGATAAAACTTGTAATATTCAGTTACTAAAGTATACAACACAAAGCACACAGTATTATAACAAAGCAGATGCTGAAGTATGGTGCTTTGTGTGGCGTTGCTATTGGTACAGTTCAGCATACTGTTACTGTGCCACTTGTCCATTGCTTTCAGGGAACACATACATAATGTGCATGTCGGCAAACTCTTTATCAGTAAACACATCCAAACTATTAGAATTCGCTATTAACATAACACAAGCACTGCCAGAAAAACAGACCTGAGATCAAACTGAGCACTGCTGAATGCAAGCTTGAGGGTGCAGAATAAAGCAGGCAATACTGTTGTCAACAGTAAGTACTGTGAGTTA
Organism: Schistocerca americana; assembly: GCF_021461395.2. Lineage (NCBI taxonomy): Eukaryota > Metazoa > Arthropoda > Insecta > Orthoptera > Acrididae > Schistocerca > Schistocerca americana. The sequence continues at coordinate 254,156,490 of NC_060119.1, read as the reverse complement.
ACAGAACATGTTTGTCACCAAACAAGAAATATAGTGCAATACACATGTAAAGATAAATGTGTAAGAAATCAAACAAAATGCAATTACTTTGTAGTGAGCCACAGGAGAGTAGGAGAGATGAGTTGTTGGATAGCATCAACCATTCCTTCTTTAGCTCATACTGAATAATCATGGGAAGTCATTAATGATGATGATGATAATGATGATGATGTAAGCGTACATGATCATGTATGCATAGAAAAGATGTGAAATGATTTCAAAGAGATAGTTGTCAATGGCAGTTGAGGGATATACACCACATAAATTAATAAGTAATGGTGCTGATCCCCCCTGGTACACAAAACACGTCAGATCGCTGTTGCAGAAGCAATGAAAAAAGCATGCCAAATTTAAAAGAACACAAAATCCCCAAGATTGGCAAAGTTTTGCAGAAGTTTGAAATATAGTGCATACTTTAATGCAAGACGTTTTTAATAATTTCCACAACGAAACTCTGTCTCAGAATCTGGCAGAAAACCCAAAGAGATTCTGGTTATACACAAAGCACACCAGTGGCAAGATGTAGTCAATACCTTCACTGCGCAGTAAGAACAGTGACTTCACTGATTACATTGCCACTAAATCAGAGTTATTAAACACAGTTTTCCGAAACTTCTTCACCAAAGAAGATGAAGTAAATATTCCTGAATTCTAATCAAGAACAACTGCCAGGATGAGAAACATAGAAGTAGATATTCTTGGTGTAGCAAAGCAGCTTAAATCACTTAGTAAAGGCAAGGCCTCCGGTCCAGATTGTATACCAGTCAGGTTCCTTTCAGAGTGTGCTGATACAATAGCTCAGTATTTAGCAATTATGTACAACCGCTCGCTCAGATTAAGACTCATACCTAAAGACTGGAAAACTGCTCAAGTCACGCCAATACCCAAAAAGGGAAGTATGAGTAATGCACCGAATTACAGGCCCATATCACTAATGTCAATTTGCAGTAGGGTTTTGGAACATATATTGTGTTCGAACATTATGAAATAACTCAAAGAGAATGATTCATTGACACATAGTCGGCATGGATTCAGAAAATATTGTTCTTGTGAAACACAACTAGCTCTTTATATACATGAAGTAATGAGTGCTATCAACAAAGGAATCAAAATTGATTCCATGTTTTTTAGATTTCCACAATGCTTTCGGCACCATTCCTCACAATCATCCTCTAATCAAACTTCGTGCCTATGGAATATTGCCTCAGTTGTGCGACTGGATTTGTGATTTCCTGTCAGAGAGGTCACAGTTCATAGTAACAGACAGAAAGTCATTGAGCTAAATAGAATTAATATCTGGCATTCCCCAAGGAAGTGTTATAGGCCCTATATTGTTTCTGATCTATATTAACGACATAGGAGACAATCTGAGTAGCCGTCTTAGATTGTTTGCAGATGATGCTCTCATTTACCATCTTGTTAAGTCATCAAATGTCCAAAATTAATGGCAAAATGATTTAGATGAGATATCTGTATGGTGTAAAAAGTGCCAATTGATCCTGAATAAAGAAAAGTGTGAAGTTATTCACATGAGTACTAAAAGAAATCCGCAAAATTTTGATTATGCCCTAAGTCACACAAATCTGAAGGCTGTAAATTCAACTAAATACTTAGGGATTACAATGACAAATAACTTAAATTGGAATGATCACATAGATAATATTGTGGGTAGAGCAAACCAAAGACTGCAATTCGTTGGCAGAACACTTAGAAGGTGCAACAGGTCTACTAAAGACGCTGCTTACACCACACTTGTCTGATCTATTCTGGAGTATTGCTGTGCGGTGTGGGATCCGCATCAGGTGGGACTGACGGATGACATAAAAAAAGTCCAAAGAAGGGCAGCTCGTTTTGTATTATCACGAAATAGGGGAGATGGTATCACAGACATGATACGTAACTTGGAGTGGCAATCATTAAAAAAAAGGCATTTTTCGTTGCGATGGGATCTTCTCATGAAATTTCACCTCCGATTGTGAAAACATTCTGTTGGCACCCACCTACATAGAGAGAAATGGTCATCATGGTAAAATAAGAGAAATCAGGGCTCGCGCAGAAAAATTTAAGAGCTCGCTTTTCCCGCGCGCTATTAGAGCATGGAATGGTAGAGAGACAGCTTGAAGGTGGCCCATTGAACCCTCTGCCAGGCACTTTATTGTGCATAGCAGAGTAGTCACATAGATGTAGACGATGATAATATATTCTGGGCACATGGCAGAAAGATCTTTAGTACTCACACTAAAATTCTGTTAGACAACTCTGGAAGAAAGTGGCAGAATAATAAAACTTAATAAAAATGCACTAAAACACACACACACACACACACACACACACACACACACAAATCATGCAGTTTGTCCATTTTGAAGTTTAGAACGAAAAGAGAAATTCAGAGGAAAGAGTTAAAATAGAAGAGCAGATAACTGTGGCTGGCTGATCAGTGGAATAAAACAGATGAGCCAGCCAGCTACTCTGCAACACACTAAAAACTTGAGCCTAAAAGCATAGGATGGAGTCCAGACACCATACAAAAATTTAAAACCTTTACCATGCTCGTCTTATCGTCACGTGAAATAGTGGGCAGACCATCATCTAAATTTGACTCTGCCCTTTCATCACAGTACAAGGTGCATTCAGTTAAAATGTGGCGTATAATAATTTGTATACCACAGGCATTGTTCTCCTTGCTACAATATGAAGCCAAATGTTAGGGGACAGTGTGCTATTTGGAGACAGTCAAGCTTACTTCATCCTGTTGGGGTGACTGTGGTGTGAGGAACAGTATGGTTGTATGGTTTGTTTCACGAATCACATTGTTGTACCTCACTGCCAGCCACACCGTCCCCCCCAGCTGCATGGCTCTCTCTCTCAGCCGAGAGATGGCAGCCTCTGCCCCCTGTAGGTCTCCTTCGCTACCTGGTCCCCACACTTGTTACCTCAGATTCCAGTGCGCTGTGATACCCAGCAGAATGATATCTGCTTCCTTTGCTTTTGAAGGAAGAAAGTTTGTCTTGTGTTGACTGGGTCATTTTCTCTGCTGGGCACATTTGTGGCAGTGCTTGTGAAGCACTAAGGGAATCGGAGCAGATAAGAAACTTTTTTATGTGTAACTTTTTAAGATCTTTTTATAATAATGTTTCCCTGTTATTGAATTTATAAAAAATTCTATATTGCGTATAGAATAGTTATATAAAAATGCACACACATTCCAATGCAAAGTTGTATCAAAATTTCAAAGCACTCAGTCAAAAACTTTCAGGGACTTGCAATTACCATGTTTACTCAACTCTAAGCCGAACTTTAATCTAAGCCACACCTGAAAAATGAGACTCGAAATCAAGGGAAAAAAAAATCCCAAATCTAAGCCGCACCTGAAATTTGAGACTCGAAATCCAAGGGCAGAGAAAAGTTTTAGACAGCACCTCCAAATCAAAACAAAGTTGGTCCATTGTAACATGAGACGCAATTTAGGTTGAATGTTTGAAGATACAGCTACAGTAGTTTGGTTTGAGTTGTAAGCTTAGCAGTTAAGCTTTACCAGGTAGCCATTGCTATGCATCAGGCGCTCCATCCGTATTTATACAGGTACCCTTCCTTTTCGACGTTCTTCATCTGGTTTGAATCGATTGCTTATTTTGCTTAGTTCTGATAAGTGCCGTTCTCTTTGTTATAGGTGTTTATGTCACTCTAAGCTGAAAATGCATTATTGTACTGTGTCATGTGTTGTTTGTCACATTCTGATAATGAGTGTTTATGACCCGTCGCCGCTCACGGCATGGCTTGCTTTTGTGCGCACTACCACCGCTTACAATAAAAAAAGAGAGGAATTGTCTCATTAGCAAAACAATGGCAAGACACTGCTATTTGTTGTTGCTTACACTGCTGCATTCTTTGATAATGATCAACAAGAACCACATAATAGACTGCTTATGATAGAAGATGTTCTGAACTAAAGTTTAGCGAACATTTTTCTCCATTTGAAATTCTTTGCAGATGCCTCTTTACTACATTACACTCTGCACAGAAATTAGAGTCATTTTAGATTCAAAAATCCAGTCAGTTGCCATGCTTCATTTCTGACTGTACACTATTCAGCATAAGAATAATATGAATGTAAACATGACATAATATGTATATTTTTCTGTGTTTGCTGTTGTCTGACTCTAGTTTCATAGTTTTATTAGGCATACAGGATTTAAATGAGATAGCAGCAAACACAAAAGAATACATGGCATAATGTTTACATTCGTATTATTCTTATGGTTAAGAGAATACTGCATGTGATTCACGATTCATAAAAGTTCCTATTAGCAACCATCACAGGTAGGAAAAAATTCAGAATGTAGAGGTGGCCATATTGACATACATCCCAAGCAGTCTTGCCTGTCGGATTTTCGTAGTAGATTTTTAGTGATGACTTCAAGTGCAGAGTGTGTTGTTGTTGTGTTCAGTCCGTAGCAGTCTATGATGCAGCTTTCCATGCTTTTCTATCCTGTGCAATGCAGAGTAGCAACACTTATAAAATAAATGCTTGTTGCACAGTCTGATTTGGAACACACTTCCATGCATTATAAATCCATTGGCACACTTGCAACAAACTTGCGCGTTTTACACCTCTTGTTGGTGTCAATTGTCTGTTGCTTTTTGAAAGCCAGTCTGTGTACATGTGTTTAAACTTGTCCTTAAACAGTTTATTCAAACAGACATCAAGTGGTTGCAAAACTGACGTCATCCCACCTGGAATTACTGATGTCCGTTTTGCTTTTGTCTAATTTTAGTTTTACTGCAGGTGTTGTATGGCCTGCGTACGCATCTAATACCAACAGACTGCGTAAACCAAGCATTGCACCAAGAGAACGGTTCCACACATGCCTAATCCATTCCAGCACCATGTCCTCCGAAAACCATCCAGTTTTGTCTGCTCATGCAATTACAGTTTTTGGAAACACTTCCGATTTCAGTAAAGTCTTTCACTTGAAAACTATGAATGGGAGTAATTTATGCCCATCTGCTGTGCAAGCAAGCATGACGGACATCCGCTGTTTTTCACCCCCTGATATAAGAACACTTATGTCTTTCTTTCCTTTGGCATCAAACGTATAATTTGACGGCATGTCAAAATATACGGGAGTTTGGTCAGCATTTCCTATCTGACCAAGAAGGTATTGCTTTTCTGTGCACCGCCTAATATGAAGTGCTGAAATTCCACACGTTTTTCTTCATAATTTTTCAGCAGCCTCTGTGCAACTGAAAGTCACCTCCAAAGTGAAGAACCCCAGCGCTTCATAAACAGATCAATCCAGCTGTGACTAACCTTAAAATTTTCAATTTTTTGCTCTCTAGCAATTTCATGCGCCTTAATTTTTAAAATTTCGGTGTTCACAGGCAGGAGTTTCTGACGCTGTTCCTTAACAAATTTATTTAAAATCACTTCTAGTGCATGATATTGGTCACACTTTGGCCAACTAAATGCTTTCCTGCAACTTGAACATTCAAATAATTTGTCTCTCTGCAGTTGCCATCGCCTGACGTTTCTCTCATCAATCCCGTATCGCAGACCTGCAGCACGATTAGAGCTTTGTTCCACAAAAGAAATAACTCTCCTCTTGAATTTGGCACTATAATGAAAGCGCTTCATTATGGTTCGCTAGCACCAACAAGCACTTCACAAAATTCCACGAAGCAATAGGTGCCACTACTTGAAATCTTAATGAGCCCCAGCGTATCAACTCACGCAACTGCTAAAGCCTTGTGCATTGTTGGTATTTCTGTGTAAAGAAATTTATTTTTGTTGCTACAAATATTTGAAAGGCTGCTACATTTGAAGATGAACAATACAGAATTTCTATTTACTTCATTGGATAATGTATGAAAATGCAGTGGTCGAAACTCGGGGCAGAGGAAAAAAAGCTTGTCTTCTATCTTTCTTTGTAGTTATTTACTGACACAGAGGTTTTGGTGCCTGTATTTATCTTTGTGCCTGCAAAGCATGCCTGTGTAGTGCTACATATATTTGACGGCAGATGTAAGTTGTGGCAGCACCTACCACCATTTTTCAGAACTTCCGCTTACTTTGCACTCGATTCTAAGCTGCGGGTGGTGTTTTGGATTACAAAATCTGGAAAAAAAAGTACGACGTAGATTTAAGTAAATGCGGTAGGAATATTTACAGTTTCTATATAAGTACAAATGTAAATATTAGTTTCTTCAAAATCTCAAATGTCCAAAAGTTCTTCATGGATTGCTTTGAAATTTGGACACAAAATTGCATTGGAATACTCACATGTTTTTAAATATCTACTGGAATGTATCTGATATGTATGTAATTAAAGTGGGAACATTATTAATATGTAAATGTTTGTTTTTTCAAAATCAGTAATCTCCCAAAGTTCTTGATCAATTGCTTTGAAATTTTGACACAGCGTTGAATTCTAATACATTTCTTGGAAAAAATTGTTACTGAAAATCTCAAAATGTACCTTTCAGATTTACTTTTTACTTCAGATTTTTTCGTGTTACTGTAATAAATGTTTAGACACATGAAATTTTAGTAGCAAACAGGAAAGTTGTATTTATGGCTTATTGATTTATGATTAGATTACAACAGAATCTGAATTTGAAATAACAACAAACAAAGCTCAAGATCAGAGAGAGAGAGAGAGAGAGAGAGAGAGAGAGATGGACAGAGGGGCAGGAGGAAATGGACATAGGAAACAGAAATGAGGATATGTACGAGGGGGGCAGGGGAGCAGTAGGAGATGGGTAGATGGGTGGGTGAGGAGAAGATGATCAGAGAAATGGGGGAGGAGATGATGGACTGAGAGAGAGGCAATGAGGAGGAGATGGACAAAGGAAAGAGAGGGGGCAATGGAGAAAGACAGGGGAGAGGAGGAGATTAGGATGTATATCTAACACCCATACGTATTAGAAAAGTGTGCTCTCTCTTTTCTTTCATTTCCATTTAAGCAGACAGAGTCAAACCAAAGTGTGGTTGGGTACAACTAGTCTAGAATAATTCTGAGCCTCTTTAGGAGCCAAGGTGGAGATTTACAGAGACCTGCTCCAAGCTTTTTGTAAATTTATAGAACTTTAAAATCAGCCACACTTATTTTTAAAAGGCAATCCTTTTCACAAATCTCATAGGATCTCATTGGTCATTTTCAATGGTTAAAAAGTCTTTCCATTTGTGGATGAGCAATGGTATGGTAAGCAAGTGTCTGAAAAAATGTCTTATAGGCTGTCACACCAAGGGGAGTCACCACCTGATATTAAATGACGGCTAACTAGTCTCTTTGCAGAGGCACTAGCGGGTAGCCTAATTTCTTCATGGTGCACCATGTCCAACATTTTTAAATAGGAAGGTCATACAGAGCCTTGCATCATGTACTTATGGTGAAGCCAAGATTGCACTGACATTCTGTAAAACTGTAGCAGACAGGTTTGGTCTGTTCACCATGACTTGTTTGATGTGCAAGTCAGCAAAGTGGCGTCAAATCGGAAGACTCGCACCCGGCAAACGATCTACCCGACGGGAGGCCCTAGTCACATGACATTTACATTTTACCATGAATTGTGACTAAGAAATTTTAAAATATTGATTGCTTTTAGGGACAGGGTTTTCAGACCCCTAAGATGTGGTAAACAGGCAAGCTTAAAATCAAATGTGAGGCCCAGAAACCTTCAAAATTGAATACTATGTCCCTCATATTCAACTCACAAAAGTTAAAAACAGAACATCAACAGTTAAAAAGGTCACATAGACTTTTTGTTGATAAAGTGAAACATGTCTTCTTTATCCATTCTTCTAAGGTGATTTGTTGCATGACTGGAGGGGAACAAAAGAAGGAGAAGTTGTCCACAAACAGAGTACGCTGGTTAGGACTTTCAACTATGAATGTTATACTACTAATAGCTATGGCACAGACATTGACACTTAGGAACTATCTTGAGGACATTCTCGGAGAGGACATCACCAATTCAGTATTTAAAATGATGTGACGAAAGGAAGGACTGTATAAAGAGGGGTCCTCGAAATCCCAATTTGTAGAGCTATTCAGGGATTTGTGCCCCCTAGTATTATTATAGGCCCTTTCAGTGTCAAAAAATGTTTCTGTGCAGGAAAGCTTGTTGTATAGAAATTTCCAGGAGAACCAGGTTTCAAAGGTGTAGTGATATCTCCTGAAATGACATTTACTGCAACTAAGGAGCTGTCTGTGTGCTAAGATGCAACCAGGTGGTGGCTGACCATCTTTTCCAAGGTCTTCCCACTGCAGTTAATAAGGAAAACACTATAATAACTACTTGAGCATGTACGGTCCTTCCTGGGTTTTAAAAGTGGAATTAAAATTTCTTCTCTCCAGGTGTTGGAAATGTGTCTTGGTGCCCAAATACAGTTAAAAAGAACAAGAAACATTCTTTACATCACCGTGTGAGATGTAATATGGTTTAGTGGATCAAATCATGACCATCTGACATGTCATTAGCTGCAGGTAGCACAGAATCCAGTTCCGCTTGGAAGTCCCAACTGTCCATCTCAGTGGCCTCTCTGTCGTGTTGAATAGCTGGATACTGACCAGCATTGGTGGTAACTGTGTTGAAATATTTCACCGCTGTCTGGGCAGTTTCTAACAGGTTGGTCTGGAGACTTTTGTTCCCCATTACAGCAGCCACCTCTCCTAGTTAGCCTTCTGATGGTCTCTCATATGATTTTACTTTTAGTTGAATGGTATCGGTTTTCAGGAACAGTTGCCATGATCTCTTCTTGCTCTCTCTAACAATTTGGCAACATTTCACCCATGTTACATGAAAGGCCATGAGGTTCTATGCTGTTGGTGAGTACATGAACTTATGTAGAGCTGCCTGCATGGCTCTGATTGCAGAGTGGCATTTGTCATTCCACCAAGAGACAGGCTACCTTTTTAGCTGGCCTGAAAACTATGGAATGGATGCTTCAACAGTGTGATGGATTATTGTGGTAATATGATCCACCCATTCATGGATGCTGTCATGGTGCTCAAATACAGCAAAAAAATGGCTATGAGCACAATGGGACTTAACTGCTGAGGTCATCAGTCCCCTAGAACTTAGAACTACTTAAACCTAACTAACCTAAGGACATCACACACATCCATGCCCGAGGCAGGATTCGAACCTGCGACCGTAGCGGTCACGCGGTTCCAAACTGAAGCGCTTAGAATCGCACGGCCACACCGGCCGTCCTCAAATACAGCAAAGTGGCTGTCAGTGACCAGTCTGCCCTACTGAGCACACATAGTGGCAGCTTTCCTTTGAACACCATTCTGTCTGTCAGGTGAATCCCTATCAGGACACTTCCTGCATTTGAGTGTGAGTCATTGACCACTTGCCATTGAGCCATGTGTGGAGAGTGATGGAGAGCATACCAAGAGATCGATAGCAGTGAACAGCTCTGTTGCAATGCTGAAGTCCATGCTCTGCCAAATATTCAACAGATATGTATCGAATGACGTTATGAGGCTCTTGATTGCGCTGCCCATGGGACAAGTGGTTGCAGAACTGCAAAGCACACTGCATGTGCTAAAATCCCCATATAGGAGGAATGGTTGGAGGAGACGCATTATGAGTTCTGTGAGAGCTTCTTTGTATAGCATTTCATTTGGGCACTGGCAGAGGGAACATATTTTCATCCTGTGATGTACGTGTGCCAGTACTGTGACTGCTTGTAAGGTGGTGGTTACAGGGAGAGAGAGGAGTGGTATACATTGTTTATGAAAATAGTCACCCTCCTTTAGCTCTCTCTATGCCAAGTTCGTCAATTTTGTGGGCAATGCGGCTACATAACTCAGGGGTGTGAGATAGCTTAAAATGTGGAGACATACAAATTGGTCATCCCTGAGTTAATAATGTTTTGTTCTGGGCCAGAATATTTTGGGCTATTGTTTTTCTTCATCCTTACCTTGAATTCCGGGAATGGAGATAAGGCTGTTTTACAGAAACATTTTTTATTGTCTTTTTCTGTTTGCCATGTTGGTATGTTATTCTTATTGACAGTTGGTTCTGATGCCACCACTATTTCACTTGTAGGAAAGCTTGATTGTTCCATTGATAATGCAAGTTTGTAGGTACATTTACAATTGCAGGTTGTTGTGATCTGTTCAGCTGTCAACTTCTGGGAGCCAATACAGTCTTATCTAAGGGCTGCTTAAAGGCAGAGGTGAACGAGTTCATGAAAGTGAGTGATTGTGTGTTTTTAAGAGTATGAGATGCATTTAGTACTTTCATTCTTGAATTTTCTTATCTTTGTTCCAAACTGTATAATTTTGGCAGCAGTTGACACACATGCATGGGGCAGTACATTGAGTACCTGGTTCTTGGGCTGAACCACGTCTTCCACACATTGCTTAACCTTTGGAAATGGCGGTGGTATGCGCCAAACATTGGCACTTAAAGCAAAGTGTAGGGTGAGGTACAGCTTGCCCACAATAAGTCGACCAATCACGTGGTGGCTTTCGGTTACAGCAGGAGGTGTCCTTGCCTCCACCTTATGATTGTTGAGGGGAGAGGAGTAGTGATGTGAAGGCAGCATCAACTGCTCTTACACCACCACCCTTAACATGTGTATTCTAATACTTCACTTCCAGGCAAGTTTAGAGGCAGCTTAATGCTAGCAGCACTCAGAGAAAAGCGAATATCTTTCATCCATAGCTGATTTTCTCTGTTTCTAGCAGCACCAGTAAAATCATAAAGTTGTCATGGTCAAGCTACACGTTAGGCCTACAACTAGAGTGGATAACTCCAGCTGCAATTTCAGTAAATGGGAAGTCAGAATAAAAGATCACATCTTCTGAAGCTCACCATTTACTCTTTTCATGTAATTCCTAACTGTGATGACACCTTCACTTTCTTTAGACACTGGACTCGCATTCGGGAGGACGACGGTTCAATCCCGCGTCCGGCCATCCTGATTTAGGTTTTCCGTGATTTCCCTAAATCACTCCCGGCAAATGTCAGGATGGTTCCTTTCAAAGGGCACGGCCAACTTCCTTCCCCCTCCTTCCCTAATCCGATGAGACCGATGGCCTCGATGACCTCGATGTCTGGTCTCCTTCCCCAAAACAACCAACCTTCACTTTCTGATTCCTGTTGCTGTTCTTTGACATACATATCCACGATATCACATGTTGTAACTCACTCACAGAAATGTAATCCAGTGTGCAACTCACTGATGATGGAACACTCACCAAGTGATTTGGCATTTAAAAATTTACTCGGCTAGCCCTCATAGTTTCAACCAGTGTCCTGTTACACAGACTCTTTATGGATTGAAGTTGTGCCGTGAGTTTCTCAAAGGCTGTCAGTACGTATGTAGGAAGGCTACAATGTTGCAGAAGTATCTTCCCCATGTTTCATTACAACAAAAAGATAATCTACCACAGGATATAGACTGTTACTACCACTGCTTTTTCTTGTATTGGCAGGCATCTGATACGTACTTGTCAGATGAGGTCCTTTGGGGTTAATACTGCCCAATCAAGAACCTGAACCACTAGGAGTGTAGCAGCTAGAAAATCATGTGTCCACCCAGACAGAGTCCCCACTTACCTGGGTAAAGTCTTAAACAACTAAGGTGCAGTAGATTCCACAGGGTTACCTGCTAGCAGCTGTTCCACCTCAGCAGCTATCCATATTGTCAACACACAGCTGGCCTTGAGAATGAGTTTTTTAAGTACAGGTTTGTAACATCCTTGCTGTCTGGGCTCATCATTCTACTGTCACGCCTCACAGTAGTCGCTGAGGAATGCCCAGAGCTTACAGTGCAGTTGGCCGGCAGTGCTCACCAGACCCTGCTTAGAAAACCTGGATTTGCCAAACCTGTTCCCAACCAATGAAGACCAACGTCCATGAGGTCCCTGCCATTTAGAATGATGCAGGAGGCACATGTAGCTTCAACGATACCACAGATTTGGTGAGCATTACCATCCAGAAGGTATTGAAGAAATATTGCTGCTATTACGAGACCCCTTACATAACACGTAGGCTTTGCTTGGCATATCTAATGCAGCCTTCATGTAATCAGACATGTTTTGGAACAGGAGTGACTTCTTTTAGACTTGAGTGTATCCTCCATCTACCTTCACCCCAATCACCACCACTTCTAGCACATGGTTATTGATGTCCATTTGGAGTGGTATGTGAAGCAGGTACCTTACAATGTGTCAAGGAATGGTGCAGTTGTCATGTGGCACATTTAAAATGTGACTTGTTGATAGTCTGTGACTCAGCACCATTATTATCTGGAATACAGAGATTTTGAATTGATCTGTAACAGTATGGCAGTAATTTAAAACAGAATTCACTTTAATTATCTAACACTTAAGAAGTTATAGACATTGTCTCCATTTCTCCTCCTTTCTTTTTTCTCGTCCTCTCACTCCTTTTGTCTTTTAATTTTTTTTTACATTGCAGTAGTTTTCATGAACGGCATATATTTTCAGCAATGGAGACTTTTCCCCTACTTAGCATCGAGCTTTGCTTTCAAGATTTTTGCAGACTTTCTTGGACAGGCTCTTGACAACCAGCACCCAAAGGTAAATTTTTACTGCAATACTCTTTTTCTCTACACACTAGAAATTAACATAGAACTGTCAGATTCACTGCATAAGTATCAAGAATTATTAGGTAATTATTCATACTGTGGAATATCTTATTGTGTCTTGTATCCATTTTCATATAGGATATCATTGCAGCAAAGGAGCTACAACAGATAGCATCAGTGGGAAAATATCTGGTAACTAGTGTAACGGTTGATGGAACTCAAGAATGCCGAGAAGCTTGTGGTGGCCACGGTTACCTTAAAGGTAGGCAGTTTGGAGAAGACACAAAGATTCCAGCATTTAAGGATGCTAATATGCGGAGCTAAATACATTTGTAATTCTGCACCAGTAAGGAATAAAATAAAAACAAATTGAGGTAAAGGGTAGTCACCATTGTAAATCTGTGTCCCATCAAATTTGGGACAGACTGCTTGAGCTTCAGAGACAAAAGACATCACACTCTCTAATTAGCCATATGAACTTTGATTTAGACAATTTTCATCAAAAAGAGATGGTCTTGCAGAATGTGGTTCATCACACAAGTCAGATTTTCCTTCTCAGAAATGAGAAAACCATTTCTGTTCTGACCTCTCAGAAAATGCTTCCCTCCCATTTACAGCCTGTATTCTTCTAGTGGCTTCTGCAGTGCTAAGTCCTCAATTAAACTCAAAGAGTAAAATGTGTTGGAAGTGTTCATTTTTCTCTACTTGACATTCCATTCTGATTATGTTCAAAATGACCAAAATAAGCTGTTAACAATATACAAGCTCCTGTAGGTGACAATCAGTCTTGAAACTGAAGAAAAACAAAGATTTGAAAGAGGCCAGCAGAGGGCAAGGCTACTGAAGGATTAGTTGAATGGGAGTGTGATAATGGAGGATGAGTTGAATGGGCATTTTTTACGAGCACAATCCAGAATAGTTGGTTCTGCAGCAATAAATCCAAAATAGTTGGTTCTCTGGTGATATCATGGACACTGATGCAGCTGTTGAGCCACTGCAGTTCTGGAGTGCACCATGTTGATGAAATGATTGAGTATGTGGTTAGTCACATTTTGGATAGACATCTGCCAGTAGTCATACTACACAGAACACTGCATAGCAGTTAGTACACAGGGACTTTAGTAAAGTAAGTTACATCTCACACTGTGCTAAGACAACTGTGCAACAAGAGTGGTGCATTGCCACAAGAGGGCAAGGTGTTCCTGCAGACAACAGTTCTATTGTGATGCAAATAATATGTGTATCACAGTGTGTGAGTGAAATGGTGTGGCAGCTGGAAACTTTCTGAGAATTTGAAGTGTACAGGGCAGCTTAATTTTTGTTGGCAAAACTTTTAAAAAATTAGAGGCATGGAAAATTAAGCAAAGCCATTGTTCTCCTGCATGACAACACAACACTCCATACAGCTTCCTGTGTGAGCTGAAACCAAGAGATGTTGAACGGCCTTTGTGTGTTTGTGAATAGTTGCTTCAGGGGCAAAAACAGAAGGGATTTCTGCTTCGCATTGTGATTGGGGATGAAAAATGGGTTCATTATGATAACCCTAAATGCAAAAAATCGTTGGGATATTCCGGCCATGCTTCCACATTGACGGCCAAACTGAATATTCAGTTTTCTCCTCCGATTGCGAAAACATTCTGTTGGCACCCACCCACATAGGGAGAAATGATCATCACGATAAAATAAGAGAAATCAGGGCTCGCACAGAAAAATTTAAGTGCTCGTTTTTCCCACATGCCATTCAAGAGTGGAACTGTAGAGAGACAGCTTGAAGGTGGTTTATTGAACCCTCTGCCAGGCACTTTATTGTGAATAGCAGAATAATCACGTAGATGTAGATGTAGATGTAGATTGACAGCTCCAAGATCATGCTCTGCATTTGGTGGGACCAGCTGGGCGTTGTGTACTATGAGGTGTTAAAACCAAGTGAAACAATCACAGTGCTTATTATCAAATGCATTTAATGTGTTTGAGCAGAGCAGTAAAGGACAAACGGCCGCAATACAGCGAGAGGCACGATAAAGTGATTTTGCAGCACGACAACGCTTGACCCAATGTTGCAAAAGAAGTCAAAACGTGCTTGGAAACATTAAAATTGGAAGTCCTACCCCACTACCGCATTCTCCAGACATTGCTCACTCTGATTATCACCTGTTTAGATCAATGGCACACGGCATGGCTGACCCAACACTTCCGAACTAATGAGGAAGTCACGAATTAGATCGATTCGTGGTTCCCTTCAAAAGATGAACAATTCTTTCGACATGGGATTCATACACTGCCTGAAAGGTGGGAGAAAGTAGTGGCCAGTGATGGAAGATACTTTGAATAATACATGTGTAAGCAATTAGTTTCATTAAAGCCTCAAATGTTGGGGAAAAAATGGCGGAAGCAAAGTTGTACACCTTGTAGTAATCTGTGTTCCAATAGAAATCATAAAAATAATTTTTGTGCTGTCATTACTAATATCAAATTGTCACAATCTTTCTTATTTTAACATATTTAGTCAACCAACATCAAAGATGTATCACTAAAGCGTGCAAAAGATATAGCAAGTGACAAAGAACACCAGGATCAACATGACGATAATTAAATCAAAACACACTTTGTTTAGACCACCATCTCATTTCTGCTGCACAATAGAGGTGATTGTATTGACACATTTTAAGTCTTCTTTGCAAGTTTATGAACAGTGGTTAACAAGATCTAAGGAACCATGGCAATGACTGTAACTGAAGACGCCACAAGAAGACACCCTATCAACAGAGTGAGTGATTATTTAAAAAAAAAAAAAAAAAAACTTATGTTAACATCAGACCAACAAATGAAGCAAATATTCCCTCATATTAAGATATGGAATCCACAGTTTTTGGGAATCATCATTACAGGAGATGAGACCTGATGCTATCAATACAATCCAGAGACCAAGCAACAGTGAATTGCTTGGTGTTCATCATCTTCCTCACGTAAAAAAAAAATTCACACACACACACTCACACACGGACGGACACGGCCATGCCCATCTAGGGGCAGTCAGGAATTAACAATCATGTGTGAATGCATGTTTGTTTTGCCTACATCTGACGAAGGATTTAGTCTGATAACTGATAATATCCAGCAGTCTTCTATCAATGTGCCTGTCCGCCACTCAAGACCTCTTCTATGTGGTAAGTAGCAATCTATCCTATTTCATATTCTTAATATAATTTTATGAATAGCAGTGCCAATATCACAAAAACTGGTAACTGGCTAAAGTGGGGGCTTAATTGCTCAACAGCAGCTGTCATTACTTCATCTATACCTGTGTTCTGCTCCCACCTGGAAGTACCGTTATCTACCAAAGAATCTATTGCACCTGCCCAACTTTGATACAATCATCACAGTCCTGGAAGCTCCACAGAATCATCTCCCCATATTAAATGCACCAAATAATACTTACTTTAAGAAGACAGGTTTGTATTCATCAGTGTAATAGATTCCTGATTCAACAGATATGTTTTGTCTTTTGTACATAATGTGTTTCTTTCACTTTTCATAAGTGGTGTAAACTACTAGAGTCATTCAACCATTGCTTCTCTTTTCAGTTGCTGGCATAGGTGACATAAGAAATGATAATGATGGAGAGCATGTATCTGCTCACTGTAGTAGTACTGTACTGCGCCAGTGTAGTGAGTGGTTGCTGGAATTATGGTCAAAGAACAAGAAGGGTGGGCTACCTTTCTCTAGTTCTGCACTTGGATCACTAGCATTCATAAGGGAGCACACTGACCTAATGACTAAACATTTCAGAGCTAAGTCAGTGAATGACACAATTGTTCCAGAAGGTAAGTGACTGCATTTACAAGAAGAGTGTAGGCAAAACACACACCCTTAGGATGTAGAATAATGAGCAGCCTTGGTACCTGTTAGAACCGTATTTGCAATTGGAAGTAAGAGTTCTCCAAACAGACCTTGTGAGAACCTTTATTGGTAAACAATATTCTGCACAGCCAGAAACAGAGTACATTAATGCTCGACATTCACAAATTCTGAAACAGCAACCAACTGGCAGTTCCTGCACATTGAAAAACTTATTCACACCTGTTACTAGTGGTTCAGTTATCTCTAATTGTGCACTGAGGTGTAGAATATCCTACTCAAAATCCAACCCTAATTCCCCCCCCAAATAGTGCTATGTTACCCTCTTAGCTTATGCAGTATCCTACCCCATCTTTGTGCTGTTGCTGCTCCCAATTCTGATTCCCTCAGATCATTCTGTGTGCACAACCCATATGAAAAACAGCCTCATACACTAACCCACCATACACTACTGCAATTCACTGACAGGAATTTTCAACCTAATCAAAGGTAGGGCCATATGTGTAATCAGGTACATCCTTCCATCTGTACTGCAGTTATTGTGCAATGTGGTGTGATAACTAACCCACTGTTGAACAACTACTTTATGGTAAACTGCTTACTCAACCATCCAAAGGTGTGCACCACCCAATTGGATCTGCCTCCCCCCCTGTCCCCCCCCCCCCATCTTCCCAGTACCAGTACTAGTACCAGTTTCTGTGAACTGTCCAGATGAGAACACCCTCCAAAACATACTCCATTATCATAGTCTCCATATTCTAAACTTTCAACTTTCACTAGTTCCCACTCTCAGCTTTTAAACTCTCTTATCTTCATTCTGTCCTCCCCCTATCATTTTCTCTTCTATTGTGTTCCTTCCCTGACTCGGCACTGCCCACCCTTACATTGCTCTACCCCTTCTATTTTTTTATTGCTACCACAAATAACCCCCCCCCCCCCCCCACACACACACACCTTTTTACCTCTTGTTTCCTACACTTCTGTCTGCCTAGGCAACCACTCGTAACCAGCACCCTTTTTTGTTTTATTTTATTTATTTGTTTATTTATTTTTGCCTTGAATATCCATTATCACATCATACCTCTCATGCATTCATTAAAAAAAATAGATTAATTGTACAGATAGCTGCTATCTACTGGTTATCAGGGCATCTCCAGTATTCCCGAGTGTCATATCCAGCAAAAAAGTTTACATATGCATTTGCTGTATTAAAAATGCAATTAAGTCTGTTTTGTCATTCTCTGATGATCCACTGTGAATATAGGACAGCGACCAGTCAAATATTTACCAAGGAAAATCGCCAAACAGCCGTATGTTTTGACAAGTTATTTTATTTAGACTACCAGTTTCAGCATCTCAGTTATGTCATCTTCAGGCTCCTATGCACTCTGTGTATAGACAACCAGATATATCGACATTTGGATAACTGTAGCCATCAATATCTGGATTCTGTGAATTCATTTTTGGAGTGTTTACTTCCAAGACTTGACAACAACTTATTGAGATGCTGAGACTGGTTGTCTAAATGAAATAACTTCTTGAAACATACGGCTCTTTGGCGAATTTCCTTGGTAAAAATGTTTTGTCATTTGTGCCTTCATAATAACAAGACCTACAAATATAACACAGATCCTGTCACACCACACGATGACAGAGAATATAAGTTGGAAAAATGTTTCCTCTGTATCTTGTGGGTTTTTTGTGATCACTGGTGGTTATTATACATAATTAATTCTATTCCGTGTAAACTGGATTCATCCATAAATAGTGTTTTTGGAAGCAAATCACAAATGGTACTTAATCAGTAACAAACTTAAAATCAAGCACTATTGTTTATAATGTAACAATGTTGCACACACAAGCTTTCTGCACACAATTCTTGCCATGCCTATGTCCACTGAAGAAAGGAAGGGGTTTAATGACCCTTTGACAAGTTCATTAGAGACTGAGCACAAACTTGGATCTCAAAAAGGATGATAAAGGAAATTGGTCGTTTCCTTTTCAAGGGAAACAACCTGACATTTTCCTTCAGCAACTTTTGGAAGAACCACAGGAAACTGAGCCTTACCACTGTGCCACCTCACCTGGAGTGTCCATCAAACCTTTAGAAAAGCAGAGAATCACTGCCTTCTAGTTTCAGGACCTCAATCGATTATGTTAACAACATGTTGCTGTCACTGCACATTTCATTTTTTCAGCTCTCTGAAGTTATTACTAAGCCTATATCTCCATTACAGAATTGCTGCAAACATATCGTTGGCTAGTAAGTTGGCTGCTGCAGGCAACAGAAGAGAAACTAAGGAAACAAGGCCGTCAGCTTTCTGAATGTGAAGTGTTCTGTGCAGCACCACTGGCAAGAGCATATATCGAAGTAAGTTTGTTGTGTAGCTGTAAAGTCTTGTAATAGCATAAGTGTTATTACTAAAAGATAGTGATACCATTCTCACTGTTGTGTTGGATCTCTTTGATTTTCTTCATGCTTAAAGGATTTAAAGTCAGTGCCAAGATATCAGTTTCATTAAAGCAGTATGGCACACTTCCAAAAAACACTAAAAAATTAACTTTGAAGATTTGATGATCCAAGGGCTGAATTAGTGCAAGAATTTAGAATAATAGAGAACTGAAGAACCCTGATAGTGTAACATATTCATTTGTTATAAGTACAGCTGGATTGATACAATTTATACCTCACAATGTCTAGCTGATGGAGTTCTACCTGACTGCCTTCCGTGACCACCCAGCATATCATATCCAACAGAGTGTTTTTAAGGGAAGAGGAGCATGGCAAACTAAATGCATTATCTTGCAAGATCCTTAGTTGACATCTTTGATAGTACAGAATTGGAAAAGGATGCAAGTTACATGCCACACAGTACCTTAGTTTTACAGTGGCAAAATCACACACAAGAATTTTATTTCTTAGCATTACATCACTTATACAGTGACCTTGCTGATTTACTTGGCAGATTAAAGCCAAAATCATTAATATAACCAGGAAACACAGCTGGATTCAGAATTAGATCAAGGGGCATCACATGCATGTGGGAACACGTCACCATGACAGGAGCTGCAAATAATATGTAGGAATCTAATAGAGAACTATCAGTAAAATGACAGAACTGTACCTTGCATTTCATTTAATGCAAGCAAGTGAACCATGAAGCAACATTTCATCAAGCAGTCCTCCACTGAACTTGATGGCTGCACTGTTTTTGAGGAACGGCTGCAGAAGATAGGCAACCTGACAACAATTACAGAGACACAAAAATATAGAATTCATGAAATCCTTTTCAAAAGAAGAATTGCTCTGTGTCCTCAAAAATGGCTCCACAGAATGAGGTTGCAGGAACTGACAGCCGGTGGCTGAGATTAAATTATTTACAGAATGGCAAATGTCCAGTCAAAAATGGTGTTGCAGGAAATGATAGAACTGTATCAAAAGACAGCCAATCCTGGATGCAAAATGACCGACATTGTAGCGGAATGTTGAGATCTTGGGAAGCTCACACACTCCTGGTGGTGACTTTTTCAGACCTTCAAAAAGTGTACAACAGACTCAAATAGAACTCCCATTTCTATGTCACATATAAACCAGATTTTGACAGAGCATTTACCACTGTAAACAAATGTATGCTCACTGCTAGAACCAAAATCATTTGACATCTTCACAGCCCATATCCAACTCTGAAGGGGCTTGAGACAGGGCTGTCCTTTGTCAGCCTGACTATGCCCCAAACATTTAAGAACCCTGCTGAAGTGCCTGTGAGATGAACTGTCAGGAATTAGCATCTTTGGTGTAAAAACTGTTGTACACATTTTTGCTAATGACCTTAGCAGTTCACTGAACAGCCAAGACTGTGACAAGTGAGTTGAACAAATCATAGATGAGTATCAGCACACAAAAATAAATCTGCCATTATCACCCTGGGTCCAACAGTTCAACGTGGTAATCTGAGAACCAATAGAATGCAGTTGACTCAAGATGCCAATTGCTTAATGGTCATTATAGCTATGCAAGAAGACAAGATAGAACAGTATTAGAGAGGAAGAGTATGACTAATTGAATCTTTGTTATGGAAATAGCATCTGCACTACTTGAACCTTACAGTCTTGTGAAATTCAGTCACATTGCAACTATCTTCCATATGCCATGCAGTTTTGCAAGATAGGTCATGGCATCAATGGTGTAGCACACATGGAGTCCAAATCTTTTTCAGATTACCCTTTCTTACAATTGTCTTCCCCTCTACCACAGTAGAAGCCTTGGCTTGCACAACCTTTGTAAACACTGTATGGCCTCACATATTTATTAATAACAACAAAGGTAGTAGAACAGGGACATGGTTCAGTACATGTCAGTCTATAGATGCCAGGTTGCCGATAAACCTCGATGTAGTCCGATCAGCACAAACTATTAGGGGTGTTCAAAAGAAAATTCCAAAGCAACACTGCAAGTATAATTGAAGTATTTATTCAAAAGTAATCACCGGAGGCTTAAGCACAATTATCCCACTGTTTCATGAGCCAAAGGATTCCCTGTTCCCAGAATTCATGTGGCCAGTCCTCCACTGAGTCCTTAATTTTGTTATCTGAGATGAAGCACTTCCTTTTGCGACCAAACACATCGAATTCGCAGGATGAGATGTCTGGGATGTGGGACAACTGCATCCACACTACAGTTGCCCGAGACTGCATTCATGTGTGTGAGTTGTGTTTATCTTTGTGTGCGTGTGGGGGGGGGGGGGGGGGGGGGGGAGAACCTGTTTTTAATTAAGACCTTATGGGCCAAAAGCTTTATTTGTGACAGTCTTTTTGTTATGCCTATGTGTGACTCAGCATTTCCGCTTTATGGTGAGTGGCAACTTTCTTTTTCATAATATTGTTACATTCCATCCTGGATTTTTCATTCTTTTGCTTTATTATTTGGAGCTTAATTACAAAGATCAAAACATCCTGCAACAGCCAATGATGTGACTTTGGTTTGTAGTGTGGATTGCTCCCCTCACGATCAGCACCATTATCACCTTGTGGCCAGACTGGATACTTTTTTATGCCACCAAGCATAATGATTATGTTTGGCTAACAGGAATCCTGACATTTTTGTAATTATATTCAGTAGAGCAACTGTACAAAAATGCCTTGAACGTTATTGACTTCAACATTCGAACTTCAGGAAGCAATCCAAAGGCAACAACAAACAACTTTTTCATAATTACATATATGTTGTTCTTGATGAGCTCATACTAGAACAAGAAGCAAAGGCTTCTGCAGCCTTGGTGTCTCACCTACTTAACGAAATAGGGTGGGGGGGACTGACATGCCACTGCAACTTGGAGGTTACAGTACAGCATTTCATATACACCTGTGTGTTATTCCAATCCTATAAACAAAACTCAAGATGCTGTACATCAGGTAACGGTACTATTTTGACATATTTATTAGGAAAAGTGCTGTCGTGCCAGAAGTTCAGTGTGGCAGATAGATCATCATTAAGTTGCATACAGAATGTCCACAATTTTGAGCTATTAATTCAAAATCATCAACTAGCTGGTCAAGAAATTATTTAAAAAATGCATTTAATGCCAACATAATCACAGATCTCCTGAGAGGATTTTTGTTGAAATTGATAATTGTGTTTTGTCATTTGTGTCTGTAAAACAACAAGGCTACAAATGCACCACTTGTCAAGTACCACCACACAATGAAACAGAAACGAAGTTAGAAATATGTTTCCCCGGCATCATGTGTGATTTAATTCTCATTAGGTACCTGTTAATTTTTATTTGAATTCTATATTTATTATCAAATTTAACTCTCAAATACAAATACTGAACCTTAATTTTTTTAGTAAAAAACATGGTTTTAATTAGCAGTAGCATGAAAATGTGAGTATTCATACTAAATTAAAATTTGCCGCAAAAAGTTGACAAAAATGAAAATATTATTTCATCATTATTATGATCACAATACTTTTTCATTGAAACAGTGGAATAACAACAATTATGTTACACTTTTTAAGTATTTCATATCATGTAGTTAATTCAATTTAGCATAATTTTTGCATTAACACAGTAATTTTTTACCAACTTTATTATCCGAATTAAGATTTTTTTAAAAAATTTGTTATTGTTTGATTGAGTTACTTAAGAATTTCCTCTGTTTACCTGGGGCAGCTTGAATATTTACTATGAGATGCACTATTGATTTGTGACATTCTAATTATGCAGGGTCACAGTTATTGAACTATGTGGGGAAAAAAAACATAAATTAGCTAGAAACTACTGTGTGAACACACTTAATTCAACATGTAAACATCACTACAGATATTCAGATGTTTGATCTGCCTGCCATCATTGACAATGATGTGGCACAGACAAATAGCAAAATTCTGCATAACCCAATGAAGTGTCGGAACATCGATGCTGTCGATGACCTGAATGGCTGTTTTCAGCTCAGAAATGGTTTTGGTGTTACTGCTTTACACCTTGTCTTTAATACAGTCCCACAAAAAGAAGTTGCATATGTTCAGATCTGGAGAAAAGGGTGGCCAATCAAGGCCCATGCCAATGGCCTCTGGGTACCACAGAACCAGAATGCGGTCGCCAGAGTGCTCCTCCAGGACATCAAACACTCTCCTCCTTTGATGGGGTTGAACCCTGTCTTGCATGAACCACATCTTGTTGAAACGAGAGTCACTTTGGATAATGTGGATGAAATCATCTTCCAAAACCTTCACGTACAGTTTGCTGGTCACCGTGCCATCAAGGGATATCACACTGGTTATTCTGTGACTGGACATTGCACACCACACAGTCACCCCTTGAGAGTGAAAAGACTTCATGATCACGAAATGTGGGTTCTCAGTCCCCCAAATGTGCCAATTTTGCTTATTGATGAACCCATCCAAATGAAAGTGGGCTTTGTCATTAAACCAAACCATACTAACTCCCATCATGCCCCATGACCAACCGTGCAGTTTGAAAATCCTAACGCAAGCTATGATTTTATTTCATAGTTCAATAATTCTTACCATGTATATGGGTGATGTATTTCACTGGTGTGTTCGCTCGATGTGCTGTAACACAAAGGTGAACTGAATGTACTATATCAATCACCCTCACTCTTTCCACTTCATGATGTCTTAACAGCCAGTATTGTCCTGGAGTGGAATAAATGAACCACAACCTTCATCAGGATTTCAACATCCTTTCACCATGCCCATAAATTAGTAACATCTGACCCAAAATCCTTCCCACCCCTCCTAAAGTCAAATTCTGGTGCCTACCCAATTCACAAAGTCCTAGTCCATCCTTACATGTCGCCTACTCCTATCCCCCAGCCACATAGGTCATATCCTGATGGAAGACCCAATGTGAAACCTGTCACATTTCACCGCCCAGTGCATCCTGTTCCAGGCTTATCATATCCCATTAGAGACAGGGCCACCTGCAAAAGCAATAATGTGATATACCAGCTCTGCTGCAATTTCTGCACAGCATATTATGGGGGTATGGCTTCCAGACAACTGTCCACTCCAATGAATGGTCACTGCCAAACTGAAACGTAGAGCAGAGTTGATCCCCGAGAAGTGGAACATGCTGCTGAGCACACCATGCTCAATTTCAAAAGTCTCATCCAGCCATCCAGTTTTAGGTTTTCTGTGGTTTCCTTAAATTGCTGCAGGCAAATGCCAAGATGGTTAAAGTAAAAAGGCATGGCCAATTATCTTATCCATCCGTGAAACTTTCCAAGCTGCTTTCTGTGAAAGTCAACAGGATGTTAAAACCCTAATCTTCCTTCCTTTCCTCCAGCACCAGCTTTTCTGAAGTGCATGGATGCAACACACCCTTCATTCCTGTAATCCTCTTGGACTCAATCTCATGATAGCTCCCTGCCCCTCACATGCCTCCTACCTAAGGACCCTAATTTCACTCATCCTGACATGCATACGATCTTCCCTTTCCTCTTTTCTGCCACCCACTCCCAGCCCATTCCCCCACATCATCATCATCATCATCATCATCATCATCATCATCATAATCATCATGTGCTGCATGAACTCACTAGTGTTGGTGTCTGTGTGTCTCATTCCCATCCTGTACGTCTGCCGCCTCCCTCTGAACCATCAACTCACCAACCAGCCTTCCCACTGCTTCCTGCCTCCTGTCTCCCCTCTACCACTCCACACAATTCATCCTCTCACTCTAGGCAATCTATAGAACTTCAGTCCTGGCAGTGTGCATTCAGCTGACACATTGTACAGGTATGTGTGTGTGTGTGTGTGTGTGTGTGTGTGTGTGTGTTTGTTTGTTTGTTTTTCAGTTGTGTTTTTATGTCTGTCGATAACTCAAAACTTCTACTATCTGGTAAGTTGTTACCTTGGTGTCTTTACTCGTAAATTCTTTAGATTCTGTCTGAACTTCCCATACCATAAACATTATTTCTGCATTTGTATGTTATTAGCAATGCCATTGTTTACTCTGCATAAGTCATAATACATAAACTGATTAATGTGTCCCTAGATGTGAATATTTAAAATGACACATCTCTGCCAACAATTTCAGCATATACATACAAGATACAATATGCATAAGAGATTATTTAAAATTGTCATTCAGACTCAAGAATGAAAGGGACTCACGTTTCACCTCAAGGAGAGACGTGCCTCCCCCTCCCCAAAACAGAGGGAGGGAGAGGGGTCTCTGTCTTCCCTCTGAGTGACCTGCCTTCCCTTTTTAACATTTACCAAACTATACCTCTCTCCTATCCATGGAAGGAATTATCAGTTATTGGAAAGTAGGAAGTCAGCCTGTCTAGCAGTATTAAAAATTTCGCCCCCTAGCCAGAAATTCTGTTTCATAATTTTATAGTTTTCTGGAGTGAGTTTCCCTTTTGATACAAGACTGTGTAACTGTCTTTCAGCATACAAATTAATACTTCATGTATTGCTGTTAACCTTTTATCTTTAGATTATATTCCACAGTTAATAGCTTTGACTCTGTTATTATAAATAATTGCATAGTACATTAATTATAATAGTTTGTATGAAAGACTGTAGTTTCAAGGATATACCATTTTATAAAACTGACATATTGAGTTGCATGGACTGACATGCCCATTCCAAGTTTTTTATGATATAAATGTTATAATTTATTTTGTCAGTACTTATTTCCTTCTTTATAATTTTCCATTTTGCTTTTTATTTATTTTCCAAGTTTTCAATAAGATACTACTAACAGGGGATTCAAAGAATGGAGAAACAGTGTTCTTTCCACTGTGGACACCTTTGTGAATCTAGAGGACTAACTTTTAATCCTGAGACTAATATCCATAAATCTTGAGACCAGTTCAGTTCTTTTAAAATTTTCCAGTCATCCCAGAGTAATTAATACAGTTCTCATAACATTCTTGAGCTACAGTATAACTTTGGTTGCTGTCTGGACCTTACCTTGGTGCTTCCTGTTAAAATATCTCTTTTGCACTACCTCACTTATAGCTACTGCATCTGTATCATCGAAAAGTCCAGTTTCTTCAAAAGGGATATCACTCATGGGCTAACTTCATCATATAAAAACTTAGCATTGTTGGCTGTCATATGTACAAAATATTGAGCACAGATAAACAATATACAAGGTAGGAAGCTAAGAAAGGAAACCGCAGATATATTTAAAGCACATAATTACATCGGCATGTGGTTTCCACTAAGTTAAAGGGTTCGGGCAGTGAATTTTTTGACATATGCAAGTAATTTTTAATGTTTATTGTTGTTGAATTATTGACACTTTTTAAAAATATAGATATATAGTTTTTACGTGGCACTGGAAAGAGGATTACAGAAAGTATGTAATGTGACCAAATCATAACAAGATAATAGCGCTGCAAGACACTGTCAGGCTGTTAAGAAAAGAGATCCCACAAATATATCGTTCATCTGTTTTTTATCTAAATGCTAGCCTTGAGCAATGATGCATGCTGTAAAACAATTTCAGCAGACAATATGTGTATAGAATTTCATCTGGACTTGTCCCTGCACAGGCCACAGCTATAAGGCAATTCATATCTTTGGCAGTTGTCATTCTTTGCTTGTAGACATTTTAATTTTCCACATAAATGAAAGTGCAGAGCTGTATAGGTCATTTTGTTTTTCCTGAAGGACTGGCCCAACAATCTCCAAACGTTCTGTTAAGAGGGTCTGTGATTATCTGTGTAGAATGGGTGGGATATCAATCATGTTGGTGCCATATAGATTCCCTTTTGTCCTGTGAAATGTCTTGCAACAATTGTGCCTTTTCTGTTGGGCATGGTAGATACTCATTTTCATTGAGTCCCATCAGTAAAACAGTCACCAATTATGTGATTCTTGAGAAGTGCCCACCACTTGTTGATAGGCCAAGGCTGTTATTTTTGGAAATTTGTGGTCAGTTCCTGTGGGACCAAACTGCTGAGGTTATCAATCCCTAGGCTTACACACTACGCAATCTGACTTAAACTAAGTTACACTAAGGACTCGAACCTCCAATGGGAGGAGATGTGTGAACCATGGCAAGGCGCCGTAGATCGTGCAGCTACCCCATGCGACTGGCTGTTATTTATTCATTTCTCTCAGCCAGTGTAACAGTAGTGTGTTTTGCAAACATTGATTTGTCCAAAGTTCGTAAAGGATTCTTCATCTGTAAACAAAATTTCGCACAGAAACAGAAGATCTCTTTGCAGTTTTCATAGACACCATTTACAGAACTGTAACCAATTTTGAAAGTCATTCATTTGAAGCTGTTGATGGAGAAAAATGTGGAAAGGGTCAAGTGCATAGAATTAATTTTCACTCTGCAACAGAGTGTGCACTAACCTGAAACTTCCTGATGGATTAAAACTGTGTGCCAGACCAGGACTCAAACCTGACATCTTTGCCTTTCGTGACTGAATTATCCTAGCATGATGAACAACCCACCTCACAGCTTTACTTTTGCCAATACCTCATATCTCTTATCTTCTAAAGTTGACAGAAATTCTCCTGCAACCTTGTGGGACTAGAATGCCTGGAAAAAAGGATAAGCTGTGAGGGCAGGTCATGAGTCATCCTTGGATGATTAGTTGCTGGAGCACTTGCTCACAAAAGGCAAAGGTCCCAGGTACAAGTCCCAGTCAAGCACACAATTTTAGCCTGCCAACAAGTTTCAGGATTAAGGGTGTTGGGTTGTAATATTCACAGGACATTTCCTTGGCTGATCTCAGTCACACATCACACTGCTTCAGAGTGACATGTGGATTGTGCATTACTGCTGCTAAAATGGCTGTTATATTTCTCTAATCAATTCCTATACATTTTTGTTCACGTATTTTATTCTTACCTTTCAGCATACAGCTACATCACTGCCCTAACAGTTTGGTGACATTCATCTTAAACTTCACTTTTTGTCTGCACATTGTGAAAGTCTGAATAGCTTGATCACTCCAGCAGCAAAGCAAAGACTGATAGGTTTCAAGTACACAAGTGAACATACCAATTATACTGAGTTATATAATATACTGAGTTATATGTTTGCATACATTTGGTACAGTAGGGCAATTGTTTGCGTCACTGTTACATTGTTACTGTTTGATCAAGCTACACAACTTATATCACTAAAGCTCTCTTCGAATGCTCTTTCCAATTGTACACAATAAAGTATACAGTTCCATAAAAAATAACAAAAGTCCAAAATACGCCACTGTTATAATTCAGCAGCTATGATATTTTATTAATGCCTGTCAGGAAATTAGCAACATGTTCCACTATAACTTCTTGAAAACCACACATTGGTGTGAGTGTAGTTGTGGTAGCCTGTTTTAACTACCTCACTGTGTATATGTCACACAAAATGGAGCTGCAATACACATTCTGTGAGAATGTGAAAGTTAACATAATGTTTGCAGATAGTTTAGACACTTTCTCCCACTACTACTGTTTCAAATCACTAAAGTTGGACCGGCGGATCAACACACAAATGGTTTCCATTATATGCATGCCATTAATTAACATATAATGGCTTTTACTGTATTTCTTTCAGAATTCATATTTTTTCCAAACCACCCCACTCATCTTGAAAAGTTGTATGAGTCTTGTGATAACTATGTCCCATCTTTGACTAATCTACCATATATCTCAGGCTTTTTAATGACCCTCTTGTTTTTTTTAACTTATCTCTTATTATTGTGTTAATTTATTTTTAACTGTAATTTTTACTGCTCTGCCCCTCTTCATTCTGTACTATTGTTATGCCTTTGACTTCCAAGTGACTTTTTCTATTTAGATTTCAATAAATTTTCCACTTATCACCCTCTGCTATACTTCTAATATTGTTTTGGTAACTGCCTCTTTTTCCTCAAACTTAACTGTATTGCATTTAATTGGCAGAAATGTGAAAAAATATAGTGCTCATTTTTAGGTTAAAAATACACAAAAATAAACATGCTTAAACTGCCACTTTGCCAGGGGAAAAAGAAATAAGCACTATTGGATCAGTTATCGAAGAACTATTTTGAGTGAAAAAATAGTTTATGGCTTGTGGTTAAAAACCTTGAAGGCAAAACTCAATTTCAGAAGTCTGTATATGCACTTGTGCTTGTTGAATATAAAGTGATTCAAGAAATTCATAGATTACTTTGTTTTCAGTACCTAGTAAAGCCACTGTCAATAATATTAATCTTCTGTTTCAGCACTTTATCTTGCAGAAATTTGTGGAAAAAGCAAACAGTGCAAACAATCATTCTGTGAAGGTTGTTCTCCGTAAACTGTGTTCCCTGTATGGTGTATGGTCTCTTGAAAAGCACCTGCCCTTCCTCTACCAAGGTACATACAAGATAATGAAATGTGATGAATAAGTTACCAAAACTATACCTTATAATAGAAACTGAGTAGCGGAACTACAATAATTTGCAATGAGAAAGTTATAGTTAATACCTTTGCTCAGACACTATGAGAATTACTTACATCTTATCTCACTTCTGCTGTTTATGACTAGTAATTATTTTTAACAGGTGGCTACATGAGTGACCGTGAGCCAGCACATTTCATACAAGAAGGCCTCTTACAACTCTGTGAACAACTGAAATCTGAAGCTATTAGTCTGGTGGATGCTCTGGCCCCTCCAGATAGGCTTTTGTCATCTGTGTTGGGACAGTCTGATGGACATGTATATCGTAATATGCAAGCTTCATTCTTCAGCAATCCACAGACCTTTGAACGGCCAGCTTGGTGGAAAGATGTTGTGTTTTGGCAGCACTCAAAACTCTGAAGAATTTTCTATGAAATGGCTTGAATTTCATATTTGATGTTCATATACAAAATAATTCACTCTCAGGTGATTGGAATTATGTATATAAATTAGTTTCCTCATGCACAAAGAACAGTATACCTACTGCCTATTTATAAAACATTAAGTTGGCTTAAAACTGGGACTTACATATTCATATTTTTTATAGAAAACCTTTCACAAACATTCTTTTACAAAAAGAAACTTAAATCAGTTACTTGAACTGGAGATTATAAGAGAGAGACACTTTTAGTATCACTTCAAAATGTGTCCCAGTGTCATGCGGAACTTAAGAAACAAGTAGCTCTCACTTTCTGCAGTCCCAGTGTTAGACGTATAATGGGAGGTGAACGAAACTGCTTACATGTGAATAAAAAGAGACAGAAGGAATTCATGTTTTAGTACAGCAACCAATATGGTTGTGATTCATTTACTCTGAAGATACATTTTTAAGTCAGAAATAAGATTGATAATATCTGCCACTTGAATGTTTAATTCTTACTACTGAAAAAGAAAGTGGTCAATAGAAAGATTTGTACAAAGCTATATTTTTAATAAGAATATATTTTTTATATGTGGTGAAATAAAATTTTATATTTGTCTATTTTTAAAGGGGGTATTTTTGTACACTTGAACAATTATGTGATTGAATAAATAATATATCTTGCTGTTGGATTTTTGCCTGTTGGCTAGCCACGTGATTATATTTGTCATAATTTAAGTTAAATTTTGATGAATTATGCTACTTCTCCATCTGTTTCTACATCAGTGGTATTTCCACTTCAGTAATAGTACTTTTTTATATTTGGTACCAAAAAGTTGCTTTCTCTGAAATAGACTGGATCATCAGGAAATTTACATTTATGTACATTTGTAGATTATTAGAACAATACTATGAAATACTAGTATACATGCAGCAAAAGGGGTTGAAAACTTTTATGTTTGATGTACATATTGGTTACTGACATGCACAGAATAACATACAAAAACCAACTGAGCACAATATGACTTTCAACAGTGAAAACAGTACACATAAAACCCACTAAAAATACAGTACACAGCATCTTATTTGGTTTACAAGTTGTGTGTAAAGTTTTGATACCCTTACAGTACATTATATGTAGTACACAGCATATTATTTGATGTACAAGTTGTGTGTAAATTTTTGATACCCTTACAGTACATTATATGTAGTAGTAGGGCCAGAGATCTCTCTCTATGCACACAGTACATAAAAAATTTTTACCGGATGTTGCATGATGGAAAATTAAAGTTCAGATAATTAGGTCTAGAACACAGAATTTTCTTCTCTAAAATTGCTTCACTAGAGAAAGTCACATAGCAGTTCCTACTTAAGAAAATTACAAGGGTTCAAAAATAAAGGAATAAGAGAAATTCAGTTCTTATATATGAACATTGCCTGGTTCAAAAATTACTTATAAAGGATGATCAAAAAGTTTCCATCCAGAGTCAGTATGCCGATCAGGCAAAATTGCCATGAGCATTGAGGCAATTGTCCCATCAATGCACCATGTTGAAGATACTCATTTGGTAAAACACTGTATCCTTCTAAGTGAAGAAATCCATAACTTCCTCCTGTACATTCTCATCTGACAAGAGTCTTCAGCCCTTCAAGGTCTTTTTGCAGGGATCAGAGGCATGATAATCACATGGGGAGATATGGATATAGGTCTCAGTAGTGTTGCACTTGAGTTGGTGTAACTTCTGCATTATAACATTTGCAATATGAGGACATGTGTTGTTATGAAGCAGCAGCACCCTTTGTCACATTTGTTTTCAACAGATATGATGTCCCATATGCATTCTTCATTCTCAAACTGATGCCTATCACAGATTGCCCTCTAGCAGTCAACAAAAGAACAATTGCACATTGGTCCTGTTTGGAAGCAATTGGTAATAACGTCTCCATAGTTCATGTTCCTGCATTTGCCTCGCACATGATTGCCAAATTCATCTCCTGCCCACATGTCAGTACTTCTGTACTCATGTTGGAATAGCAGTATATTGCATATATGATTAATAATATTTGTGCCTACACCAGCTAAATGTATTCGAATGAAATATATGGGAAGCTGATGCTTTCTAGTTATATTAAATAGCTACTGTTCATTTGAAACTGGTAGCTTAATATATATGTAAATGGTATTTTTCAAAGAAAATAGTTATGTACATCTGTTACAATAAAGGTCTGTTTGTGTTACACTACTACTTATGATGCAGTTTATTCTAAACATTGCTGTTTGCTACATAATTAGAAATTTTCACTCCTGAATCTAGGCAATCCGGTAATTTTTAGGTGTAGTGGCTGATGGAGATTTATTTATAATTCTCTTTTGAGTTTGTAGGGATTCCCAACTACGTGGTTTATATTAGATGGGGGGTTGTTGAATACCTTAGTGACAGAGTATGGAACTCATATTTGAACCCATATACAGAGGCAGAGTCTGCATAATAATTATTTTGTGTTTTGTAGTGTGATTATGGAATTCATAATTCAGCAGAAACTGATTTTTATGATCGGCAACAGATACCATTAAGAAGTAAATGCTCAAGGAAGTGAGCATAATAACTCCAAGACCCTTAACACATTGACCGCTGCACATTTAACACTGGATGTTTCACCATCAGGCCAGCAATCAAGCATAACACTCTGCTCTGACCAGTGATGGCCTCGTGGCAGTCAATGTGTTCAAGAGGTCTCCATAAGATGTACAATCATCTCTTTTACACAATATTATTATTACCTGCTTTTGGTCAATAAATATTTATTTACTTTAGGTGCATTTCTCCATAATTCCATACGACCACATAAAGTGAAGGTATGTAAAATGAGCAAGTTGACACACTTGGTTTAGATCAGCAACTTTAGGTGCAAAGCTTCTCAAAGGTCTTTTGCACCATTCCCCGTCACCGTATTTTAATTTGTTACCCAACTGAATCCCAAGGAACTTTGCATGCATGCTATGTTCCATTTTGGGTACGGTCAACAATGGATATTTCTAGTACTACCGGGTCTTTTTTGCTTCTTTGAAATTGCATAATATGACTCTTTATGAAATTATGACATTGACTTCAGTGAACCAGTTATATGCCTGTTCAACTATCATTTGGTTTATGTCTGATAAGATTCACTATGGGGCCTTGTTAGCATACTTGTACCAGCAGCAGACATTGCAGTTGTGGAACCATTGTTTAAAGATCATTTGTAGCCTATTGGTTAAGAACAAGAACGGACCCAGCACCAGTCTTTGTAGTCATCATATGTTTTGTTCCCCATTTGGAGTTTACTTCTATTCCTGTGACATAATCTATCACTATAACCTTCTGCTTTCTGTTAGGTAAGACTTTTATGCAAGAGGGATCCCATTACATTTTAGTTTGTCTAGTAGATTTAATGATTCTCACAATAAAAGGTATTTACAGGTCACAGAATATATGTAGATGGTAATTTTTTCATGTTTGTTTCTGCTAGGACTTGGTTTCTGAGCTCTTGCATGACTGTCTCTATTGAGAATCTTTTGCAAAAGTCAAACTGAGAGATTTGCGACAACAATGAGGAAGTAATCACTGGCTCTGGAGGACAGTGATTTCAGTGTGTGATCATTTTTGCCAGTTATGTTTTGAGCGCTTAACTTCACTCACATCACTATTTTTATTTGTTTCTCGATTAATAATGTTCCATACTGTTTTATTCCTGGGTGTTCATTTTTTGTATGTTTTAATTAAATGTTTTTTTTAATGCCATACCAGAAGATTTTACAGTGCTAGTGGTAATGGAGATTCAGTTTTTGGGTAAGCTTGTCCTCTGTACTAAGTAGAGCTCTCTTCCAAGAACAAGATACATTAACCCAATGGTTTATACAGCCAGCTCACAGGTTTCAAGTCCATTATTACACTGCCTATAGTAAAACAGGCTGAGCAATCTATATTTCTTCTTCTTTGGTAATAGATGGCATGACATGTTGTATACCACTGGAAAGCTGAGAAATCGATCTGTTTAGTGGTGTATAACACTGTTAGGTTTATCTCCCCCCCCCCCCCTCCCACCCATCCAAAAAAAAAAAAAAAAAAAAAAAAAAACCCTCCATAAATTGTGTAGTGTGCAAAGCAAGGAAGTAGAAAATTATGTAAGACAAAAATGCTGATTTTTAATAAAGGTAAATATTAAATATAGGGTCGACTGTGGGGAAAAATATTAGTAAGTCATGGGTTAGTCCCAAGAGTTATCCATCTCTTGTTCCCGGTTCCATTAAATATTACTCTACTTTGTTGTAAGGGGAAACAAGACTCAAAGAAATGCAGGAAGATGTTTAAGGAAGAACTAAATTTTCTATTCACACCTTCTAAGTCTCTTCTCAGTTTTCTTCATGCGTTTTCTCCATAAAGGTGTTGATCAAGTCACTTTTTATAGCTCTGTCATAAAATAGTTGTCTTCTGTGAACAGAATCTAACTGCTCAGCATATTTTATTGTTAACCTTCAACTGATAGCATCAGGTCAATATAACCCAAGATTTTTTTCTTCTCTTGCTGAGCTTTGATATGCAGAGAAATGAAGGTAACTGTTCACATGCAAATTCATCTGTTGTGTGGCTGTCCCTTGAGCTCTGTTTAAAATCATTTTCTCTCTCCTTGTTTTCTTGTACTGTGTATTTTGACCCAACGCAACTAACTGTGTCAGTCCTTGTTTCAGTAAAGTATTCCAAAGTGGCAGTTTATGTGTGGTCACCATCACTGTCTTTCATGCACTTCAACTTGTAAATGTATTCACCATTAATACTTTTCTGACCAGTTACATATTTTAGGAAGGGTTCATTGTATACATACAAGGTTCCAACATTGTTTCTCATGTGGTTTCAGAAAAGTCCACATTTCTCACAGATTAGGAAGTTGTCAGATGTACTATGAGCTGATGAAAAAACAGTCTTTGTCTGAGGAAAGCTCAGAATGTGGGGTGGGCAATGTTGAAATAAGTGAGCATGATACAGATTCAGACATGGCTGTCCCTTCAAGTGATGAATCTTCAAATTCATTTGTTGCTAAAGATTACTATGTAGGTAAATGTGTGCCAACTAAATAGCAGATGAAGCCAGTTAGTCATAGAGAAAGATCCAAGAGCTAAGCAAAGACTTCAGCAAAAATCTTTTCATTTTCATGATAAATTGATGAGTGACATTATTATGCACATGATAAACAATCAAACTCTTTAACAAATCTCAGGATGCAAAAGATCCAGAATGGAGATGAATGCATTTCTAGGTCTCTTGTTGTATGCATGAATTTACAAAATTTCCCATGTCAATTTCAAAGAACTGCTGTAAACTGATGAGCCTCCTGTATTTGTAGTTACTATGTCATGTAGAAGATTCCTGTTTTTATTTTGCTGTATTCACTTCAGTGATAAAAAAAACCCTCTAGTAATAAGTGGAAAGAGACTGTACAGATAGTTGCTGAGTGTGAGCTTATCATACCACTGCAAGATAAACATTTGAAATTGTATACTCCTGAAAAATATGTGACAATTGCCAAGCAACTCATTCCATTTCAAGGAGGTGTTTCTTGCGACAATATCTGTCAAAAAAAGAAATACACCACAAAGGTTTTTACTTTGATAGTCCAGAGCATTTTATCTTATGAACTTTGAATTGTATGCAGCACAGTCAGATGGACCTATTTGAATAAAGATTTAATTTAGCCAGAACATTATGAAAGAACAAACCAGATATTCCCCTATGATCTTTTACCTAATAAATGAAAAACTCTAGCCTTAAGTCTGTTCAGTTTTACAAAAGATGTAACAATGCTGACATGTTTCAACCAAATCACAATAATGTTGTACCCATTTCCATGAAATTTTAGGCTCTCAGGAAAAGTCAAACAAGATGGGCACTATCAATTAGCAATTTAAAAAAAGTAGGGGGGGAGGGTTCTGGTGTGAAATTCATGTACCATTTACAAGTTAAGCTCTGGTAACAAAGTTACAAGATGTGAATTTCTGGATAATGTGGCTAAGGACACTCTAATTGATTATGTTGTCCAAAGGATTAACAGCCTCAGAACCTATGACAAGTAAAGTTTTATCTAGCACATAAAAGAATTGGTGCCAGCATGTGTGGATATGAGGAACAGGACCAGCTTACCACTGCTTAGCACAAGAAGAAGGTGTCACATACAACTAAGTACAAATGACATGAAGCATTCCACAGTACATGTGATTTGTGCCAAACATGTATGTAGAAAGCATACTATGGTAATCTGCATATCTTGCGAAGATTACAAGGATGAACATTTTATGGCACATAACATGTAAAATATTATGTCTCTGTTTTAAAATGTTACTGAAATTTAACGTTCAAAA
Organism: Schistocerca americana; assembly: GCF_021461395.2. NCBI lineage: Eukaryota > Metazoa > Arthropoda > Insecta > Orthoptera > Acrididae > Schistocerca > Schistocerca americana. Next base: position 254,120,350 of record NC_060119.1, on the reverse strand, counting down.
ATCAGTTATTTGGAAATAAAGATGATCAAAATTTCACTGAAATCTTTCCTCTATGTGTAAAAGGGTATAAAAAATTCTTAAGTAGTTTTTAAATATTTTGAATAATAATTATTTCAAAAATAAATTATCTCTTCGAATAATGGAGTAATGTGTTCTTCCTTGTGTTTTAGTTGTAGGTCAAACACTCCTAGTTTGCCTATCAAAACATCATGAGACTATTTAAGGGTTAACATTTATCCAATATAGTCTGTGTAACGCACAGGTCTGGTTTAAGGCACAAGAGGCTGAGAGAGGCACCTCACCAACTGAAAAATAATTAGTAGTGAAAACTGACACTGGTGAAAATAAGACGAGTGTACAATGCACAACTCCAGTTTTCAACTGTATCAGTGGGAGTGCTGTAAATTTCATTTTTGAGACAACCCCAGACAAAAAAACCTAAAGGACTGAGGTCAGGTGACCTTGTAGGCCAAGGTACAGGCTGTGTTTGAGCTATCTACCTTAGCACATGAGATGTCATCTGGTAGCACCAGCGAAATGTTCCTGTGCCCCATCATGCATATACCACAGTCATCAACTTTGGGCAACAGATGAAATTCGAGTCCAGTTATATGATGTCACAATTGAAAAGTTTTCATTTCCAATACATTTATACTAACAGTATTTAATACTGAAGTCATAGGTGGCTTGTAACTACAAATTTGCAGTTATCTCACAAACGGCTTATTCGAGGACCCAAATTTACTGGAAAGTTTTTCCTTCTGTTAACTGTTGCGTCTCCCTGTGCACGTTGATTTTATATACCATTTATGTTGCTTGGCACTTCAAGTAAAATATATGTTGATTATTGTAGCAAACACAAAAGATAAAATGCGGTTCTCACTACTGGTTTCTGTAGTTGGAAATTTTAACTTTGTGCCCTCTGATCTATTATGTGGGGATACGCACAACACTAAAAAGATTTCCTGTTGTGAATGTATTATTTTTAATTTGCACGACTATGTTCTCATAATTCTGATCTGGCTTGTTAGAAATGGAACACTGCATCATTACTGTAACTGATTACGAAATTAAACATGTCTTTCTCTACTTTTGTCTCTGAAATGCACTGAAAATTACTCTTATTTTACACACAGAAGTTACAGTGTGCAATGTTTGCCAAACATAAAAGCTTCAGTGGAGTTTTTAAATATTTGAACAATATTGATTGCCACAGCTAACAAGCGAGCATGAAACTAAAAATGAGATGTAATAAAGATTCTATCTCTAAATGTTTCTCAGATGTCAGAGTTTTCTTCTACAACAGAGGTGGCTAAGGGAAGTGGTTAACTGGCCTACTTGCACTATCAGTGAACACAAAAACATGTGAATTTTTGTTACGTCTGGCTCTGCACACAATGCCTGGTTTACGACTCGACTGGGTAGAGACAGTCCTTTTTACCATCACCTGAGTCCAAGCTTTTGCTGGCACCCTGGCAGGTATCACAGCATTGTTCTGCTGGAGTCCTGTCTCAATGAGGTCTGTCCTGTACAGCTGTGGGCCTGTACGGCAAGTTTTACTAAGCAACGGGCTGGCTGGCAATTGCTTTCAACTCCCAACAAGCCGTTTCTACGTGCTAAGAATAATAAAAATACCTCATGCTTTTAGCGTCTTACCAGGCTCCATTTATGTCTGCACAGCCATTAACTTTTCTAGAGTCTCGCTCAAGGCATGTTAGGTTGTAATGAAATCTTTAATAATTTTCTGTATGCCAAAAATAGGTGAGAGAGTAACTTGTCCTCTCACACCCTCCTACCTGCTGTTGATTTCCGCATAGGTAGTGTCTCACTTCAATATTGTTTAGTGTGACATGAACCAGAGGAAATAATTGAAAATAGTCGGAGAATCTCATCCTGATAACCGATATATATGTGAAAAAGGTAACTTTGCCAATCAGCAGTAGCCATGACTAAAACACATCCTAGCTTGACCTCATTCATTCCAGGGGTCATTCACTCACATGAAGCTGCAAGTCAGCAAGAGTACACGTAAACAGTGCTGCGAGTAGTATGAATTAAGTCAGACCCAGGGGTCATTGCTACATCACATACTTCCGTTAAACATTTAATATGTGGTTAAAAGGCCTTGGATAAAGAAATGTACCTATCCACACCATATCCTGAAGTCAGAGATGTCTAACGTCCCTAATCATCTATAATATCCTGCAGTACGAACTGTTCTCTGCTCATTGATTTACTCATTTGGTCTCAATCATCAAACACATACATTCTCAGATTCTCAATGAATAAGAAAACAACATGTGTAATCTGTTTGTCTTATTACCTAAGTTGCGTAAATTTGTGTATTATTTTCTACAACATGAAAACAAATACAGGCACATAATCAGTGTCGAGAGCACTAATAAATGTGCAGAAAAAACATGGACCTCACAATCAATACAGTTCAGTTGATACATACAAAAACACAAAAATACTTAGGATACCTTTCAGTAATATCATAATCACTTCCTCCACAAGGGTCCCTGAGGAGACAAATTTTACAGTTGAAAATGTCATACGAATTGAGAACATGGCACTTAGATACACACACGAACCGTGTCTGGCCGGACTGAAGAGTAACAATTTGTGCAAAAGTGGAATGGCCCAGTAGTGTTACTCATGGTGAAAAAATCCTCTTCACTGATGATAGCAATATTATAGTCACTGAGAAAACAAGAGAACTCCTTGCTGAGAAAGCAAATGAAACTCTCAAGGAAGTTTATGATTGGTCAATAAGTAATAAAGTGACATTAAACATAAAGAACACTAGTGCCATGAATTTCAGTTTGAAGAGGAAAAATGACAAATGTTAAATTATATGTAGATGGCACCTCTATAGACTGTTTAACAAATGCAAAATTTCTAGGAATAAATATTGATTCTCAGCTGAAGTGGTGTGAACACACAAAGGTACTTGCAAACAGAATGTCATCAGCATGTTACGCCCTTAGTATCCTATCATCAGTTTGTACACTACTGGCCATTAAAATTGCTACACCAAGAAGAAATGCAAATGAGAAACAGGTATTCATTGGACAAATATATTATACTAGAACTGATATGTGATTACATATTCACACAATTTGGGTGCATAGATCCTGAGAAATCAGTACCCAGAACAACCACCTTTGGCCGTAATAACAGCCTTGATACGCCTGGGCATTGAATTAAATAGAGCTTGGATGGTGTGTACAGGTACAGCTGCCCATGCAGCTTCAACATGATACCACAGTTCGTCGTGAGTAGTGACTGGCGTATTGTGACAGGACAGTTGTTCGGCCACCATTGACCATTTTCAATTGGTGAGAGATCTGGAGAATGTGCTGGCCAGGCAGCAGTCAAACATTTACTGTATCCAGAAAGACCCGTACAGGACCTGCATTATCCTTCTGAAATGTAGGGTTTCACAGGGATCGAATGAAGGGTAGAGCCACGGGTTGTAACACATCTGAGATGTAACGTCCACTGTTCAAAGTGCCGTCAATGCAAACTAGAGGTGACCGAGACATGTAACCAATGGGACCCCATACCATCATGCCAGATGATACGCCAGTATGACGATGATGGATACATGCTTCCAATGTGCGTTCACTGTGATGTCACCAAACACAGATGCAACCATCATGATGTTGTAAACAGAACTGAATTCATCTGAAAAAATGACGTTTTGCCATTCGTGCACCCAGGTTCGTCGTTGAGTATACCATCGCAGGCGCTCCTGTCTGTGATGCAGCGTCAAGGGTAACCGGAGCCATGGTCTCCAAGCTGATAGTTCATGCTGCTGCAAATGTCATTGAACTGTTCGTGCAGATGGTTGTTGTCTTGCAAATGTCCCCATCTGTTGACTCAGGGATCGATACATGGCTGCACTATCCGTTACAGTCATGCAGATAAGATGCCTGTCATTTCGACTGCGAGTGATACGAGGCCGTTGGGATCCAGCACAGCGTTCTGTATTACCCTCCTGAACCCACCGACAGTCATTTGATCTTGACCAACGTGAGCAGCAATGTTGCGATACGATAAACCACAATCACAATAGGCTACAGTCTGACCTTTATCAAAGTCGGAAACATGATGGTACGCATTTCTCCTCCTCACACAAGGCATCACAACAACGTTTCACCAGGCAACGCCTGTCAACTGCTGTTTGTGTATGAGAAATCGGTTGGAAACTTTCCTCATGTCAGCACGTTGTAGGTGTCGCCACTGGCGCCAACCTTGTGTGAATGCTCTGAAAAGCTAATCAGTTGCATATCACAGCATCTTCTTCCTGTCGTTTAAATTTCATGTCTGTAGCAGGTCATTTCTGTGGTGTAGCAATTTTAAAGGCCATTAGTGTAACATGCAGTGTCTCTTAGTTACATATTATTCATGTGTACACTCAATTTTTAGCTATGGCATTCTTTTTTGGGGAACAAATGCACAAAATATGAACACAGTTTTCAAACTCCAGAAAAGAGCCATAAGAATAATAACCAAAAATACCATTCAAGCTCATTGTAAAGATGTATTCAGAACACTGGGGATTTTAACTGGTCTATGTGAATACATTTACCAGTCAGTTATACACATCAAAAATAACATTGGTAATTACTGCACAAACAGCTCTGTCCATGACCATGCAACAAGAGATAGACTCAAGTTACATTTACCAAGAAAAAATAACAAAAGAGATTAAAGAAGTTGCAAAAATACACTTATTTAAAAAGGCAGCTAAAAGTACCTGTTATGCAATACATTTTATACATTGAAGGATTACTTAGCTAAAACAGAGTAGGGATTTGATAAAAAATGCTAAACAAATTAAAAATAATAATGATTATTATATATCCAACATTCCACATAACACCTTCACTTTATGTTTTTTCCTTCTTTTTTTCCTTTCTAGAAATACTTACCCCCCAAGCTCTTCCTCTTTCTGAGCTCAACATCTCACTCATTATGGAGAGATGCTGACACAGATTTTCAGGATAGCAAATGGGAAGTTACAGTACAGAAAATGGCCCAGAGATCACCAGTGTGTGTGTGTGTGTAGTGAGTGAAGTATTATGAAACAATATCATATGTACAGCTGTACAATACTATGATTGCCTGGATCAATAAAAATACAATACAATGTGTGCATTGACTGATGGTGAGATAAAAGTGAACAATGTGGCATTATATTGTTTAATAAGTTATTTGTAAAAAAAAAGTATTGTATACCAGGAGTAAATCTAATGATTGTCTCTAACTAGAAGTCTGTAAATATATGTGTATATGAATTAACTTATTTTAAATTGATCTAAATTCGTAAATACTTTGATGTGTCCTATATCCTCGTAAAAAGAGATCTGCGGATGAATAAAGCTACTACTACTACTACTCTCACTCAGTGCATGATATGGCAGAAGTGGTAGCAGACATCTCTGGCGTTCCCTCTCGTCTCTGGCAGCATATGGCGTCTTGGCAGTGTCTGGCATCTTTTGTAGCTTCCAGACTGCAACTGGACCCTTGGCCTCATCCTCGTCAGGCTGCAGTCAGCAATCAGAGACTGGCATGACAGCACTGCATTTGACGTGCAACCCGTCCCCTGCCATAGAAGTCCATTAGTGGGACACAGCACAGCCCTACTCTTCCCATTTATCTATGCATCAGAACACGCACCTGCCGGCGCGGGACATTGGATTTTCTCGCCTTTTGTTAACAGGACACGTCACTCTAGGCACCCCGCTGAGTCGGTTAGGCTTGGCGCGCACATAGACTGTGGTGCCATGTGACTCGCTTGACTCTCGATTAGCGGCATGGTGGGTCATTGGCCGCTAGGGGGTTGTTGCCGGCGCGTGGTGGCATCCCGCTGTTTGTGCCTCTGACATGCACGTCAGCTGGCAGCGGCTGGTTCTGTCATTGCGGGTGGTCCCCCTTACCTAGCCGACCCATTATGGCTGCCCACTCACTCGCCTTTCGCTTGCTGGCATAGGCTGACGTCCAGTATGCCGTGTTGGTTCCAGAGTCTCCACAGTCCTCTAGTGTCGTCAAGTGCCACATTCTCTCACAACTGTCATTACATCGATATAATCAATTTACAGAAAAAAATAATGAAGAGTAAAAAAAATTTTTCTTAATTTTTTTGTAATATTACTAAGGACGACTCATCCAAAAATAAATTTAATGACTGCAGCGCCCTGTTAATGTTGTATGGACGTAAATTATGTTGTGTGAGGTGTCTTTGTTTGTGTGTGCACATGGTTTTGTTAGTTTTTGGCTAGTTCTACTCCTGTCATGTACCCTAATTTGACGCTGGCGCTACCTCTATACCTCCACCAAACGTGCAGACTTCTCCCAATACAGAATACTAACTTATTGTACTACTGTATGACTTCGCTAATACTACCGAAGTGAAATTTCATGCATTTTATTCCTTGTGCACTCCTCTTCTATTTTTCGATGTCCGGCGGTGTTGTCTGCTGACGCTGAAGTGGTCATTCAGGTGCTGGTGATTTGCCTGAAATCTTTGTAGTGGCATTTTATGATTGTGTACACGTAATTTTACATAGTACAAATATGCCTTCTGTCTCCTCTGTCAGGATCGCTGCTAAGTCTCATCCATGGTCCATCATTTCGTTTCTGCTTCCTATTCTGCGTGGCTGATACCGGTGGAGGTTCAAGCCCTCCCTCGGGCATGTGTGTGTGTGTGTGTGTTTGTCCTTAGGATACTTTAGGTTAAGTAATTTGTAAGCTTAGGGACTGATGACCTTAGCAGTTAAGTCCCATAAGATTTCACACACGTTTGAACATTTTTTGCTTCCTATTTTCGGGTGTGGGGTTCGCCACTCTACAGTGACTTGCAGTTGTCTGTGCTAATTCCCCATTCACAATATTTCGCCGACGGCGCTAACATGGCGCTGGCAAAATTCCACCACGGGACGTGCTAAACCGCACGATAGGCGGTGGCTCATGACACACCGAGTCTTAGCGTCGACAGGCGCCCAAAGCGTGGACTGCTAACATCGTACGAAACACATAGGAAGATCGAGACTCACTTGCTCAGTGGCACGATTTACCGTCTTGACATCACGAAAAACATAAAGTGACGTACATACGTCCCTTGGGCAGTGTACAAGAAACCACGGAAAGTAAACAAAAACTACTTCATTGGCCATGGTGATACTTGTGAAGGCTCTTGTACGAGAATGCTATGACAGAGTACGATGCTCAGTTGCGGTCAGATAACGACAGATCTCCTTGCTCTCCTGGGAGCGGAATCGGACAACAATTTTGAGGTCCAAAGAAATAATAGCAGTACTCAGTATTGCAACGTGCCTGGTTTGGTATGCCACAAAAAGCGCCAGTTGTTGATGACATATAACTTGCAACGGAACTTTAATTCAATCTGCCACCTGCCAGTGAATTTTGGAGTGAAGATGTCACAAATATGCAACTCATTTGACCACATTCAACAAGGACACATCCAGAAAACTAATGGAAATGACAACCAAACAAAATAACACTGAAATAGAACAAATGTAAAATTATGCTAAGCAACGCAGTATCAACAGTAAATTAAATTAAACAGTTCATCCATGGAGACTATTTACATACTGCACCTTCTCTTCCCGTAGCAGTTCTCTTGTATCTTCGTACTCTAACAGGTTAATATCGCTCGTTCCTATAAGTTCCTGCGGCATTGCTTTGAGCTGAGTCTGAAGCGGCTGTTTATCAATTCATGTTTGAATTTTCTCTGTGTGACACCTGCGAGAGTTAGGTGGCCTCAATTCCACGTATTCGCTACATTGGTCATTCCATTGACCTTGACCGTCATATGTCTGTCTATTGCTTTGCTGTTGGTCCCTAGGTCCCGGCAGAGGTTCGAGTCCTCCTTCGGGCATGGGTGTGTGTGTTTGTCCTTAGGATAATATAAGTTAAGTAGTGTGTAAACTTAGGGACTGATGACCTTAGCAGTTAAGTCTCATAAGATTTCACACACATTTTTTTTCCCCCGTAGAATCCTGTTGGCCATGGTTCGAGTTCTGTTGCTCTCTCCAGTTTCCATTTCGTCGGTCGTTGTTGTTGTTGTTGTTGTTGTTGTTATGATTATGATTTCCTTCTCTTCTTCAATTTTCCCATGATGGCTGGTTATTCCCATTGAAGTTTGAATTTCGTTTTCGATTCGTCCATCGTCATTCCTCTCTGGGGAATCTGGGCAGTTGCGGTCATTATTTCTACTTCTTTCCCGCGAGTTGTGAATTTCATTGACGTAATCGAGTTCGCTCAGCGCACTCTTGAAAGCTTCGATTGAATCGCTGCATCTATCGATGAGCAGTTGCCGGTAACGTAAAGGTAATTTAATGTAGCAGTGCCTTATAATTTCCTTGGGACTGTACGGTTGATCCAAGAATCGGTTCCTCTTGACCAGGGATTCGAAGAATTTGACAGGACTGCGTAATCCTGACGCTCCTAAGTCCTTTCCTAACATGATCTCCTGTTTTATCCTTTCCTGCGTGTCTTGCGACCAGTATGTGCTAAGGAATACGTCCTTAAATTCTTGGTAGGAGCGACAACTCTCCGCAACTCCGCGCATATGTTCTGCTATCGACCCTTTTAAGAAACCACAGATAAACTGGAGCATGTACTTCAGTGGTCAAGATTCTGGCAGCACGTGATCGTACTGTGCCATCCAGGTCTTTGGACGTAATGCGTTGTTTGCCTCCTTGTAGAGTTGAAAATTCTGGATGGTCAAGAAAAGTTTGTGGCGAAAAGGTTCGAGGTATCCGCCGTACGAATTTCCCTCTTGTCTGTAGCGCGTGCCCGAACGATCCTCGTGCACTATTATGGTATCCCCTCGCGTTGTCAGATTCACGTAATAACGTTTCTGACCTCCGTAGACGTGTACAGTTATTTTCCAGCTCGGCCTCTGACATGCTGCTTGTTACCGACGGAGCGTGTTCTACTACCCGTTTCGCCGCGGCAGAAGCATATTCTTGCTGCATTTGGCATGTGCAGGGGGTGTGTGTCATATAGCGGTTCGGAGAGTCGCAAAACATTTTCTTCACTTCTGTGTTGCTCTCGATGGCGTCCTACCTGACAAGATTGTGTCTGCAATTGCGCGACCCGCTTATGTGTCTGCCGAACGTCCTTAGCCAACTCGTTTTGTTGCGCGGCGACTCGGCTCTGTTGATCTTTCACTTCCGAGATTTCGTCCTGTTTGATTTTTGTCTGTTCGATTCGCTTCGCAGCCTCACTCATTTTTTCTTGCGTTTCTTGAACAAATGCCTTTTTTGTCTTACACACCTCAGTTCTTGCCAGTTTAACTTGTTCTTTGGCCACTGATCCGTCCTTTCGTGCTACTTGCGGTACCAATCGCGCTGTTTTAACGTCGCGCTTCGACTGGTCCGCGACCTCACGCGTTTCTGCAGTCGTTTTCTTGACATTCTCTAGCTCTTCTTGGATTCCTACGATCTCTTTCTTGACTCAATCTATACCTTCTGTGACTGTTCTTATGACTAATTTGTGGCTTTCCTCCTCTTCCTCCCGTCTCTTTTTCTCTGCCTCTTGTCTCTTCCTTTCTGCCTCTCGCCTCTTCCTTTCTGCCTCTTGCATGAATTGCATGAGAGCCTCAAACTGAGATCCACCGCTAACATCTCCCGGACTAAATCAACGAGATTCCATCATTCTGTGACGTTTCGTTCGTGATTCTGGTCTGCCAGTCTCACAAGGGGAGGCCGCCAATTGTGAAATTCAGATTCGATTCATACTGCGCATAATAAAAGCCCATGGCCAGAGGTGTAATGTGGCAAAGCACCAAGATGTACTTCTCAGCCGTTATCGAGAAAATCGAGTTACAAGAAACCGTTGCGATGAAAGACACTCTACGATTAACAATTTTCTACAGAGTCGTGGCTCAGCGGATGCCGGCACGGTAGCTCAGCGTGTTCGGTCAGAGGATTAGCTGCCCTTTGTAACAAAAAAACTGAGTTAATGGATCAACAACGAACTGAAACGGGTGTCTTTCGATGTCCGCGCCGAGCAGATACAACGAACTAAAATGAACAAAATGAGATTTAAAAACAAGTGATGAAAAAAAATTTAAAAAAAGCGGTAAGCGCTCGGGTTCGTAATCCGAAGGTCGCCGGATCGACTCTCGCGCCATGCAATTTTTTTTATTAGTTTTTTGTAACATAAACTATTAATGAATTACTTACGCATGTTGGTGAAGGCGGATCGCTCTCCAGTTGTACCGCCTTCATTTTTCCGTTTGTTTATCAGGGTGTACCAAAGCTCTCCCGTTCGCACTGATTTTCGACGATGTTATAAGTTGCGCTAGGGACCGCATCTACCTTCTTTCGAAGTTAGTAGGCAACTACGCTGTTATGCGGCTGCTCGTCTCGGCCCATTCAACATCTGTCCTTCAAGTGTAACGAGCGAGTAACGAAGTTTATATTTCATACCTGCCACAGCAAATTTGTGTTCGTGGGGTCTCTGTTCTAATTCGAACGTTTGACTTACGCTACACGTATTCGTTTCGGAATATCGTTTCTACGTCTTCCGTTAACTATACGTGGTTAACATTATGATTCCCACGCCCGGGTTCGATTCCTGGCGGGGTCAGGGATTTTCTCTGCCTCGTGATGGCTGGGTGTTGTGTGATGTCCTTAGGTTTGTTAGGTTTAAGTAGTTCTAAGTTCTAGGGGACTGATGACCTAAGATGTTAAGTCCCATAGTGCTCAGAGCCATTTGAACCATTTTTGAACATTATGAAGACAATTAATAACAATTGTGAAATACAACTTTGTTTGCGGAAAACATAATGATGTTCGAAGTCGCCAGTTTTTCCACGAGAAACGAGTTTCAACAACTTATTATATGCATAATTGTTGCAACTGATTGCCGGGAATTATATATATATATATATATATCGTATCGTAATTTACTCTCTACCTGAGCCCTGAAATCACAGTAGATTTCAGTGTGTGACACACCCATTCGCTGGTCGTACCAAGGACCAATTTGGCTCACTTATACGACAGAGCGCACAAGGATACCAAACGTCAAGACTGGTAAACCAAAAACGAATAATTGTGCCCTCGGCAAATGGGTAGTCCAAGACGTTTGAAGTGACACTGTCAGTACAGTAAGAACTTAACCACAGGCTCCCCAGTCTAAACTATTCGCAACTAAAGTTAGTCTCAGGATAGGTCCCAAGAACCAACCACACATGCCAGAGCTTCGACCAGAAGTGCTTACCAGATCAAAGTCCCACACCCGAGTGCTTCGAACCTCTCTAGGAAAAAAAAAATTGCGTTTTCCCGCAAAGTGCACAAACGACGCAGCATTCACCCCACCTTGAGCCAATCACAAGGCTCTAGAGGCATTAAATCTCCTTTCCCACTCGACATCACAAACTCATGTCGAACCAGGGCAAGAGTTAAGAAACCTGCATCTCTGAAAAATAAGAAACCACCAATTACTGGCTTTTTTAAGTTTTCGCAGAGGGGGAAGAGATGTTTTTTTCCTAAGTTGTGTCTCTTCCCAAGGCAACAAGTGAACAGATACAATCTCAAAGATCTTTATCTAAATTGCCTGTGCCTTGGAGCTTGTTAGTCCTAGCTATGAGGTGTAATAAAGATTCTATCTTGAAACGTTTCTCAGGTGCCGGAATTTTCTTCTACAACAGAGGCAGCCGAGGGAAGTGGTGAACTGGCCTACTTACACTATCAGCAAACACGAAAACATGTGAATTTTTATTACATGTGGCTCTGTACACAATGCCCGGTTTACGACTCCACTGGATAGATGCATTCCTTCAGACCGTCACCTCTGCTCAGGCTTCTGCTGATGCCGCAGGAGGTATCACAGCATTGTTTTGCTGGAGCCATATCTCTATGAGGGGCTACCCTGCCTGCCCTGTATGGCTGTGGGCTTGTCCAGAAAGATTTACTAAGGGATGGGCTCGCTGCCAATTGCTTTCAACTCCCAAGCCGTTTCTATGAGCCAAGAATCATGAAAATACTCCATGCTTTTAGCGCCCTACCAGGCTCCATTAATGTCTGCTCATGCCATTAACTTTCTAGAGTCTTACACAAGGTGCATCAGGTCTTTAATAATTTTCTGTATGACAAGAATAGGTGAGAGAGTAACTTGTTCTCTCTCAACTCCACTCACAACAATCCTGTAAGATGGTTGCCATCTGAGCTCGAAAAACTTGTATGAGAAATTGATGAGATTTATCGCAACAACAAGAGAGAATGATGCATTAGACAAGCAAACAGTTGATTGTCATATCTGTAGGCTGCCATAGGATAGAAAAGCGGAAATTTCACTTACAGACCATTGTCATCTAATGTGGAATTTGTGTGGCACATCGCACAATGCATGCAACCTGAAGTAGCAACTGCCACGGCACATCCCCATCTTCTGTCACGGTTTCTTGAAAGTGTATGATGCTCACTTCCTTGTTGAGCATTTGAATTATTTCGGCTTGAAAGATAATAAAGTCAGTATCATTCCTGACACTGTTGAAAAGTACTTTTCTTTTTCCGAGAGAATTTCATGAAGAACAAATCTCCACATACTGGACCTGCTGCATTTCATGCACAGATGTCTTCAGAAACTTGTTGAGACAAAGCGTAAGGATAATGTGCATATCACCAGAGCCACATATCTTGATGTCACAAAGTTTCGGCTTGTGATGAAGAAATGTGTCTTTCCATACGAATACCTGGATTGTCTGAAATGATTGCATTGCCCAGTAAACTAACAGACAGTGCCATAACAGATGTGGAGTATGAGCATGCAGTGAATGTTTGACAGGAGTTCAGCACCTATGATTTAGGAGAATGTGCAAGCTATGCATGGACCACAATGTACACTGTACACAGATATTTTCGAGGGATTCTGGAGTGTGTGCCTGGACACATACTCTTTGGACCCTGCCTTCTATTTCACAGCACCGAGATTTTCATGGGACACAATGTTAAGAAGAACATGTCTCAGCTGACCAATTTTGACATGCTGCTCTTCTTCGAATGTGGCATTCATGAGCAAATTTGCCAGTGTGTGCATAGGTAAACCAAGGTGAATAACCCACAGATGGAATAAATCATTTACTTGGATCTAAACAAACCTACAGGTTCGCCATGCAACAAAGTCTACCATTTGGAAGTTTCCAATAGATGTCCAAAGGGAAAATCGCCAGACTGGAGGAAAAGATTGATGATATGGTTGCAGATGGCTGTGAGCGATACACTGTTGATGTACAACTGGCATATCCTACCCATTTGCATGGCGCACACAGCGACTTGCCCCTGCGCTTGAAGTGTCTCATCCCACAAAATGGCTATATCCCGAAGATGTTAACAGTGCTTGCAAACGAGCAGCAATATGTTCTCCACTACAGAAACCTCCAGCAATGTCTCAGATGGAGAATGGTACTTTTTAGAATCGCCTGTGGCATCTCCTTCACACAGCAGTGCTGTTTGAAGGAACACAACTACATATATATCATATTCCGCAAGTCAACTAATGGTGTGTGGCGTAGGCTACTTTCACCACTATCTGATACCTCCAACCCTGTTCCACTAGCGAATAGTGCGTGGGAAAAATGATTGTCGGTAAGCCTCTGTATTGGCTCTAATTTCTCGAATTTTCTCCTCATGTTCAATACACGAGATGTAGCCAATGTGGGGGGAAGTAATATGTTGTCCGACCCTTCTGAAAAGTGCTGTCCCGAAATTTCAATAGTAAATCTCTCTGTGATGCACAACGCCTTGTAATGTCTACCAGTGGAGTTTGTTTAGCATCTCCATAACGCTCTCTCGCCAGCTAAACGATCTCGTGACCAAACGCGCTGCTCTTTGTTGGATCTTTTCTGTTGTTGTTGTTGTGGTCTTCAGTCCAGAGATTGGTTTGATGCAGCTCTCCATGCTACTCTATCCTGTGCAAGCCTCTTCATCTCCCAGTACCTACCGCAACCTACTTCCTTCTGAACCTGCTTACTGTATTCATCTCTTGGTCTCCTTCTACGATTTTTACCGTCCACACTGCCCTCCAATACTAAATTTATGATCCCTTGATGCCTCAGAACATTTCCTACCAACCCATCCCTTCTTCTGGTCAAGTTGTGCCACAAATTTCTCTTCTTCCCAATTCTATTCAATACCTCCTCATTAGTTATGTAATCTACCCATCTGATCTTCAGCATTCTTTTGTAGCACCACATTTCCAAAGCTTCTATTCTCTTCTTGTCTACACTATTTATAGTCCATGTTTCACTTCCACACATGGCTACACTCCATACAAATACTTTCAGAAACGACTTCCTGACACTTAAATCTATACTCGATGTTAACAAATTTCTCTTCTTCAGAAACGCTTTCCTTGCCATTGCCAGTCTACATTTTATGTCCTCTCTACTTCGACCATCATCAGTTATTTTGCTCCCCAAATAGAAAATCTCCTTTACTACTTTAAATGTCTCATTTCACTAATATATTTCCCTCAGCATCACCTGACTTAAACCGACTAAATTCCATTATTCTCGTTTTGCTTTTGTTGGTGTTCATCTTGTATCCTCCTTTCAAGACACTGTCCATTCCGTTCAGCTGCTCTTCCAGGTCCTTTGCTGTCTCTGACAGAATTACAATGTCATCGGCGAACCTCAAAGTTTTCATTTCTTCTCCATGGATTTTAATACCTACTCCGAATTTTTCTTCTGTTTCCTTTATTGCTTGTTCAATATACAGATTGAATAACATTGGGGATAGGCCATAACTCTGCCTCACTCCCTTCCCAACCACTGCTTCCCTTTCATACCCCATCAACTCTTATAACTGCAATCTGGTTTCTGTACAAATTGTAATTAGCCTTTCGCTCCCTTTATTTTACCCCTGCCACCTTCAGAATTTGAAAGAAAGTATTCCAGTCAACATTGTCAAAAGCTTTCTCTAAGTCTACAAATGATAGAAATATAGGTTTGCCTTTCCTTAATCTATCTTCTAAGATAAGTCGTAGGGTTAGTATTGCCTCAAGTGTTCCAACATTTCTACAGAATCCAAACTGATCTTCCCCGAGGTCGGCTTCTACCAGCTTTTCCATTCGTCTGTAAAGAATTCACGTTAGTATTTTGCAGCTGTGACTTATTAAACTGATAGTTCGGTAATTTTCACATCTGTCAACACCTGCTTTCTTTGGGATTGGAATTATTATATTCTTCTTGAAGTCTGAGGGTATTTCGTCCATCTCATACATCTTGCTTACCAGATGGTAGAGATTTGTCAGGGCTGGCTCTCCCAAAGCTGTCAGTAGCTCTAACGGAATGTTTTCTATTCCCAGGGCCTTGTTTCGACTCAGGTCTTTCAGTGCTCTGTCAAACTCTTCACGCAGTATCATATCTCCCATTTCATCTTCATCTACATCCTCTTCCATTTCCATAATATTGTCCTCAAGATCATCGCCCCTGTATAGACCCTCTATATACTCCTTCCACCTTTCTGCTTTCCCTTCTTTGCTTAAAACTGGGTTTCCATCTGAGCTGTTGATATTCACAAGAGTGGTTCTCTTTTCTCTAAAAGTCTCTTTAATTTTCCTGTGGGCAGTATCTATCTTACCCCTAGTAAGATATGCCTCTACATCCTTACATTTGTCCTCTAGCCATCCCTGATTAGCCATTTTTCACTTCCTGTCGATCTCATTTTTGAGACGTTTGTATTCCTTTTTGCCTGCTTCATTTACTGCATTTTTATATTTTCTCCTTTCATCAGTTAAATTCAATATATTTTCTGTTACCCAAGGATTTCTACTAGCCCTCGTCTTTTTACCTACTTGATCCTCTGCTACCTTCACTATTTCATCCCTCAAAGCTACCCATTCTTCTTCTCCTGTATTTCTTTCCCCCATCCTTGTCAATCGTTCCCTAATGCTCTCTCTGATACTCTCTACAACGTCTGGTTTAGTCAGTTTATCCAGGTCCCATCTTCTTAAATTCCCACCTTCTTGCAGTTTCTTCAGTTTTAATCTACAGTTCATAACCAACAGATTGCGTTCAGAGTCCACATCTGCCGCTGGAAATATCTTACAATTTAAAACCTGGTTGCTAAATCTCTGTCTTACAATTATATAATCTGTCTGAAACCTTCCACTATCTCCAGGCTTCTTCCATGCATACAACCTGCTTTCATGATTCTTGAACCAAGTGTTAGCTACGATTAAGTTATGCTCTGTGCAAAATTTCGTTTCTTACCCTCATTCCATATTCACCTACTATGTTTCCTTCTCTTCCTTTTCCTACTATCGAATTCCAGTCACCCATGACTATTAAATTTTCGTCTCCCTTTACTATCTGAATAATTTCTTTTATCTCATCATACGTTTCATCAATCTCTTCGCCTTCTGCAGAACTAGTTGGCATATAAACTTGTACTACTGTGGTAGGCGTGGGCTTCATGACTATCTTGGCCACAATAATGCGTTTAACTATGCTGTTTGTAGTAGCTTACCCGCACTCCTATTCACCTGATGAGAAGTCTTGTTCCTCCTGCCACCGAACTTCACTAATTCCCACTACATCTTCTCTATCTCCTATATCTTCTCTATCTCCTCTAAAAGTCATACCTGGTAGGGTTCACAGATGGATGAACAATACTCAAGAATCTGGCTACAAGAGCCTTATAAGCCACTTCTTTCGTGGTTGAGTTCATGGATGTAAACACCAAACAAAGAGCTCTCGCTACCTGTGACTTTGAAATAGATTTTTAAAAATTAAGGAACAATTGAGATTACTGGAAAACAATGGAAAATGTTAGAGAATATCGTGAAATTCGTTGATTTACCGAGGGTGAGAGGGGGGTGATGCCGTTATAATGCACAAGAGATTACATAACCAGACCGAATCTCATGTGGGTCGCCATCTTAAGTGAATAACTAATCGCTGTGGACATGCCAAGGTTTTGGTGCAGTTCAAGAAGCCTATCTGTGTCGTTAAGTGTGTTCTGCAACTCTTCGAACTCCTCGTTTACCTGTTCCAGTATGAGCCTGTGAAACCAAACTTCGCCGGTCCCAATTTAGTTCATATGGGTACATACAGAGTCACACTTTAAAACAAAAATGTTATGGGCCTGTGAAAGATGAAGCAAATGGTTCGCAGATTGTGGAGTGTTTAGGGCTCATGTCAAACATGTACACATACTGCTTGGTGCAAATGGCACTGTGCAGCCTCAGAGGCTATCTCGATAGAGAATTACAAGAGGAGATGGGCGCTGTTACACACATAGTGCGCCAAGTAGTCTTTCTATCGAAAGGCCATGAGATACATAATGCACTACTGCTGAAAGTAAGACTGTCATGATAACAGACCGTGCCTCTGTGAGGATTTAGTCAGGACCCTTCTATACTCACTATTCATTTAGCGATTAAGCGTGTGACTGCTTCATTTATTTGCAAATATCATATGTATATGTGAAATGTTCAAATGAACTCCTTGTCATAGTTGTATTTGTGTAAGTATGTGTAGCTAACTGCACATTATGTGTGAATGTTATTGTGTGCACTCTATCTGCACATGTAAATACTGTATATATTTGTGTGTATGTGTGGTTTTTCTTCATCTGATATAGCTAGTCCTTGTTTCCCATACATATTGAATATATAATAAATGATCAGAAAGAAATGACTGAAATGTAAATAGTGTACGTGGAATGATCAGAAAGAAAATATAAATACTATATATAGAGTGATCCAGAAACATAGTAAATCCACACATATCGTACAAATGTAAGTGTGTGTGAGAGTGTGTGTGCGTTTTGCGCGCGTGTCTGTATGTGTATACATGCTCCAAATCTCGTCATAAACTATTGGACCGCCAGGAAGCAATCGCTGTGGGGGTCAGTATCACGTACCTACAGAAGAATCGGGTGGGTGGGAGTGGCGGTGGCGGGGGGGGGGGGGGGGGGGGGGGGGGGGGGGGGGGGGAAGGATGGTAGCCCCCGATGTGTGAATTCCCATACTGCACTCACTCACCGAGTGCCGAGTGCTTGAGACTGAGAGCACTTATTCACTTGCAACAAACTTTACACATAATTTAAAACCTTCTCGATTACTCCCTTTACAAAATGATGTAAGGAAACAAGTTATTTTCTTTTCCGCTGTTCATGCAATAGAAGTACTGCATAAGACATGACCTATAATTCATTACTTCTTTATTTCTAACTGTATTCGCAACGCATTTTGTACCCGGTATTCTTATATCGCACATAATGTAACTGCAAAATTATGTCAGTGTATAATAACACATAGTTCAGTAGATATGTCATTATAAGCAAGAAGATGCGAGGAAAACTTTCGCTTCATGCACGACTTTTAAATGCATTACTTCTCTGCTACTTACTCTACTCGCCATAAATTTTGGAGACAGTATCCAAATATGTCGCTGAATGAACCTACAGTATTATACCATTGTACGACACACAATTCAGGAGATATGAGGTCATAAGGAGTGAGATGCGTGACAAAATTGTTCATTTACATGACGTTTAAATTTATTATTTCGTTGTTACTAACTCCATTTGCAACATGTTTTGCAGACGCTATCCGCATATGACGCTGAATCTAATTACGAAATTGTATCACTGTACACCCCCCCATGAACCATGGACCTTGCCGTTGGTGGGGAGGCTTGCGTGCCTCAGCGATACAGATAGCCGTACCGTAGGTGCAACCACAACGGAGGGGTATCTGTTGAGAGGCCAGACAAACATGTGGTTCCTGAAGAGGGGCAGCAGCCTTTTCAGTAGTTGCAAGGGCAACAGTCTGGATGATTGACTGATCTGGCCTTGTAACAATAACCAAAACGGCCTTGCTGTGCTGGTACTGCGAACGGCTGAAAGCAAGGGGAAACTACAGCCGTAATTTTTCCCGAGGGCATGCAGCTTTACTGTATGATTACATGATGATGGCGTCCTCTTGGGTAAAATATTCCGGAGGTAAAATAGTCCCCCATTCGGATCTCCGGGCGGGGACTACTCAAGAGGATGTCGTTATCAGGAGAAAGAAAACTGGTGTTCTACGGATCGGAGCGTGGAATGTCAGATCCCTTAATCGGGCAGGTAGGTTAGAAAATTTAAAAAGGGAAATGGATAGGTTGAAGTTAGATATAGTGGGAATTAGTGAAGTTCGGTGGCAGGAGGAACAAGACTTCTGGTCAGGTGACTACAGGGTTATAAACACAAAATCAAATAGGGGGAATGCAGGAGTAGGTTTAATAATGAATAGGAAAATAGGAATGCGGGTAAGCTACTACAAACAGCATAGTGAACGCATTATTGTGGCCAAGATAGATACGAAGCCCACACCTACTACAGTAGTACAAGTTTATATGCCAACTAGCTCTGCAGATGACGAAGAAATTGAAGAAATGTATGATGAAATAAAAGAAATTATTCAGATTGTGAAGGGAGACGAAAATTTAATAGTCATGGGTGACTGGAATTCGAGTGTAGGAAAAGGGAGAGAAGGAAACATAGTAGGTGAATATGGATTGGGGGACAGAAATGAAAGAGGAAGCCGCCTGGTAGAATTTTGCACAGAGCACAACATAATCATAACTAACACTTGGTTTAAGAATCATGAAAGAAGGTTGTATACATGGAAGAACCCTAGAGATACTAAAAGGTATCAGATAGATTATATAATGGTAAGACAGAGATTTAGGAACCAGGTTTTAAATTGTAAGACATTTCCAGGAGCAGATGTGGACTCTGACCACAATCTATTGGTTATGACCTGTAGATTAAAACTGAAGAAACTGCAAAAAGGTGGGAATTTAAGGAGATGGGACCTGGATAAACTAAAAGAACCAGAGGTTGTACAGAGATTCAGGGAGAGCATAAGGGAGCAATTGACAGGAATGGGGGAAATAAATACAGTAGAAGAAGAATGGGTAGCTTTGAGGGATGAAGTAGTGAAGGCAGCAGAGGATCAAGTAGGTAAAAAGACGAGGGCTAGTAGAAATCCTTGGGTAACAGAAGAAATATTGAATTTAATTGATGAAAGGAGAAAATATAAAAATGCAGTAAGTGAAACAGGCAAAAAGGAATACAAATGTCTCAAAAATGAGATCGACAGGAAGTGCAAAATGGCTAAGCAGGGATGGCTAGAGGACAAATGTAAGGATGTAGAGGCCTATCTCACTAGGGGTAAGATAGATACCGCCTACAGGAAAATTAAAGAGACCTTTGGAGATAAGAGAACGACTTGTATGAATATCAAGAGCTCAGATGGAAACCCAGTGCTAAGCAAAGAAGGGAAAGCAGAAAGGTGGAAGGAGTATATAGAGAGTCTATACAAGGGCGATGTACTTGAGGACAATATTATGGAAATGGAAGAGGATATAGATGAAGATGAAATGGGAGATACGATACTGCGTGAAGAGTTTGACAGAGCACTGAAAGACCTGAGTCGAAACAAGGCCCCCGGAGTAGACAACATCCCATTGGAACTACTGACGGCCGTGGGAGAGCCAGTCCTGACAAAACTCTACCATCTGGTGAGCAAGATGTATGAAACAGGCGAAATACCCTCAGACTTCAAGAAGAATATAATAATTCCAATCCCAAAGAAAGCAGGTGTTGACAGATGTGAAAATTACCGAACTATCAGCTTAATAAGTCACAGCTGCAAAATACTAACACGAATTCTTTACAGACGAATGGAAAAACTAGTAGAAGCCAACCTCGGGGAAGATCAGTTTGGATTCCGTAGAAACTCTGGAACACGTGAGGCAATACTGACCTTACGACTTATCTTAGAAGAAAGATTAAGGAAAGGCAAACCTACGTTTCTAGCATTTGTAGACTTAGAGAAAGCTTTTGACAATGTTGACTGGAATACTCTCTTTCAAATTCTAAAGGTGGCAGGGGTAAAATACAGGGAGCGAAAGGCTATTTACAATTTGTACAGAAACCAGATGGCAGTTATAAGAGTCGAGGGACATGAAAGGGAAGCAGTGGTTGGGAAGGGAGTAAGACAGGGTTGTAGCCTCTCCCCGATGTTGTTCAATCTGTATATTGAGCAAGCAGTAAAGGAAACAAAAGAAAAATTCGGAGTAGGTATTAAAATTCATGGAGAAGAAATAAAAACTTTGAGGTTCGCCGATGACATTGTAATTCTGTCAGAGACAGCAAAGGACTTGGAAGAGCAGTTGAATGGAATGGACAGTGTCTTGAAAGGAGGATATAAGATGAACATCAACAAAAGCAAAACAAGGATAATGGAATGTAGCCTAATTAAGTCGGGTGATGCTGAGGGAATTAGATTAGGAAATGAGGCACTTAAAGTAGTAAAGGAGTTTTGCTATTTGGGGAGCAAAATAACTGATGATGGTCGAAGTAGAGAGGATATAAAATGTAGACTGGCAATGGCAAGGAAAGCGTTTCTGAAGAAGAGAAATTTGTTAACATCCAGTATTGATTTAAGTGTCAGGAAGTCATTTCTGAAAGTATTTGTATGGAGTGTAGCCATGTATGGAAGTGAAACATGGACGATAAATAGTTTAGACAAGAAGAGAATAGAAGCTTTCGAAATGTGGTGCTACAGAAGAATGCTGAAGATTAGATGGGTAGATCATGTAACTAATGAGGAAGTATTGAATAGGATTGGGGAGAAGAGAAGTTTGTGGCACAATTTGACCAGAAGAAGGGATCGGTTGGTAGGGCATGTTCTGAGGCATCAAGGGATCACCAATTTAGTATTGGAGGGCAGCATGGAGGGTAAAAATCGTAGAGGGAGACCACGAGATGAATACACTAAGCAGACTCAGAAGGATGTAGGTTGCAGTAGGTACTGGGAGATGAAAAAGCTTGCACAGGATAGAGTAGCATGGAGAGCTGCATCAAACCAGTCTCAGGACTGAAGACCGCAACAACAACAACAACAACATCACTGTACAACACTTAGTTCAGGAGAATTACGTCATAGACATTAAGAGGACATGGATTTCATGGTCCATAGTTTTTACTAGTACTTTGAAATTTAATAATTCAAAAACTTCAATAGATATTGTAGAGAAACTTTAACCAAATAATTAGTATATTGTGACCTCTACACAAATAAAAAAGAATTAAGAACTGTGGAATACATAGTGGAGTGAATATTGATTCTTACCCTATAATCTGAATTACATGTAATTTTTATTTTAGGTTCAAAATGGCTCTGAGCACTATGCAACTTAACTTCTGAGGTCATCAGTCGCCTAGAACTTAGAACTAATTAAACCTAACTAACCTAAAGACATCACACACATCCATGCCCGAGGCAGGATTCGAAGCTGCGACCGTAGCGGTCGCTCGGCTCCAGACTGTAGCGCCTAGAACCGCACGGCCACTCCGGCCGGCTTTATTTTAGGTGCACGGTACTTCCACACCATTCAAATTAAAAGGCCAAAACAAAATTTATTCTCTTAATTATTCACTTGCTGAAACAATAAACCAGGAATATTTACCAATTTTCTATTTCATATATTTATAAAAAAAATTCCAGAAGTCAATTTTTTCTCCTAATAATTTAAAAACATGTGACATGCTCCAGCTTAAAACATTTAATACATTGTTGAATAATGTGGTTAACTGTGTAGGCAAGCACTATATTATTATTAACGTAAAATTTTGTTTTTATAGCTTTAAAATTGTATGAGCTAATGATCCTTAAGTATGCAAAAACCTTGATCACAGGAAATTGAAACTAAAGATTTGCGTGTCATTTTGTTCTCAATGATAATATGTCAAAACAATCCAGCTCCAAAATCTTGTTGATTCTGAGTTTTTTATCTTATCTAATTTTCGTTCTTTTCTTCGTTATTCTGGCTTTCAGCAGCTTTTTCAGCTTCAGCAAAACGTTGCCTGTCCACTTGTGGCAGCCTACTTTTCCTGTTGTCCTCAGTTTTGATGCCTAGTCTGATCGCAATTTTTATTGTGCTTATCATTCCATATTTAAAACATGTTATGGCGTCCATCACACCAATCTGAAAAGCCAACACGCCAACAAAAACAGTTTTCAGTAAGCGTTCCCAAATGCTACTAGTGAAGCTTTCATTTTGTTTCTGTCTTTGCCCATGAAAACATTTTTTCCAGGAGTTTACAACCTGAAAATTTTTTAGACAGGGCGAAAATTAATAAAACCGACAGCCTGCATTGATGAATTCCTGGCTGGAAATGAAGGAAAACATGTCCAATGAACATGTGTCTGGGAATACATTGTTGTCATTGTGGATGGCGCCGACGAATGACAATCCTTCTAACCATGTGCCTCGAGTCCCTTGTGTGTAGCACGCTGTGTGATTGACAAAGAATACTGTAAGGGGTATTCATGTCAGGAACAAGCCATGGTGTTTGTGTACGTCCAAGCACATGGGAACGGTCGAGAGGCAGCATGGCTATGCCAAAACAAGTAGTCTCACAGACAGCGACCACATCACAAAACATTTCATGCCCCATTTGGGCGTTTGTGTGATTGTTGAGTTCTTTCAGTCAGATGAACGTGCAGGGACACGGTGGACTGTGTGTGTAGAGTCTTGTACATAGGAAGCAAGGAAGAGGATGTTGTTATGGGTGGCCAGTATCCTCTTACTACAACACAAATGCACCCATGCATTACTACGGTTTTTTATTTAAATGAAGCTGCTACTTAACTTGAATAGAGTCTAGGTGTTGTGGTACAAGCTCATCAGTAATAGTCCTCTTGCAGACAATATCGGTAATCTAGCTACAGTCACAATCTGATGCTGTGTACTGTTGTAGCCTGTGATAAACTATAACCATTCTGTGAGTGGACTGACAGACGCCAAATTAGAGTGTGAGTTAGTAAGTGAGGCCGTCCAATCAGTGGTGGCGGCCTAAATACGTGCTGTAGAGAGGGCGTTGGCGGCGTGCTGCTTGTCAGTGTGTCTCTGGCCTCTCTCATGATAGGCACACTTGATGCAGCACTTACTATCGATCTTCGTGCTACATCCTTGCCAACCAGTGTGCTGGCGACAGCTTACACCAGCACTTCCCCCTCCGAAATGCTGCACTTTTGTCATATGGGGAAGATGCGGACAACAACAGGGAGGGAGGCAGGATGCTGGTCGTAGAGAGGAGCTGGGAGCCGTGACTGTGGATGACGGTATACTCCCGACCATACCCTGCCATTTGGCTTGAGAGGCAAGATGAACATCCTTCAGAAAACTGCTGCCAGCACGCACGTCCAGGCCTGAGGGTGTGTCTCGGAGCGATGAGGGCAATAGCGACAGCGATGGTGGGTCCAGCTCCATCCCACTGCCGAGCGGGGACAGCGATGGCGAGGAAGCATTGTCCATCATGAGGTGCCCCGGTGGCACAAACAGGTGGCTGCGAAGGCCGCACGGTCCTGTGTGGCCTTGAATCATCAGGACCCGCAATCAAGTACGTAAAAGAGCCAATGTGTTCCTGGATCACAACTCTTTCCAGCGCTCACAGTTGCCATAAACCCTGAAAAGAACCAGATCGCTGTTGGCGGCGCCAGATGTTGTGGAGGGTGTAGCAAATTTAGCAGCTTCTGACGGCGGCGGCCATGCAGATATTTCGCCGGTGGTGACCTGCCTCATGGGTGTGAACAATAGGAGGTGAGAAAGAGTTGCAACGCCTGTTCCCTTGTGTGAGTGGTGCGAAGCTTGGCCATGTGTTGTTTAAAACTGCGTACAAAGCGTTCTGCTTCTTCATTGGACTGGGGGTTTAATAGAGGTGACGAATGCCGTTTCATTGACAAAACTGTTCAAAATCACATGAAGTGAACTGTGGTCCATTGTCTGACACGAGAAGTTGTTACAAACGTTCTGTGCTAAATATGGAGGACAACACTTGAATGGTGCTACGTGGTAGAAGTCATAGCCACCGCAAATGGGAACTTGCTGAAAGAGTCTACCAATACAAACCAATAAGTGTTCCAGAATGGTCCTGCAAAGTCAGTGTGCACTCGTTGCCAGGGTGATTGAGTCTTAGGCCAAGCTGAGAATATGTGGTGGAGCGGATTGGTTTTCCGCGCGTGCGCGACACTGTAACGTCATCTGTTCAACGTGGGAGCCCCTGCCCTGCCAACTACAGTGCCGTCGCGCTAACTGTTTAGTATGAACAATTCCCCAATGTCCTTTGTGGAGCAAGTGCAACACATCCTTCTGCAACACTTTGGGGATAAGCACACGCGACTGTCCACCTCCATTTTGAACGAGAATCACACCCAGCTGAACTAAAGGTTATGCGGACCTACAAAATATCGGCGCACAACTGAGTTCTGAATACTCTTCAATGAAGGAGGCCAAGACGTGCGAATGTAATACAACAACATCTTGAGATCTGAATCTGCTTCCGTGGCCTGTGCAATTTTTCTGTAGTGCAAGGGGAAGATTCCAGCAAGTCAGAGGCCTGCGCATCGATTTGACAATAATATGCAGCAGATGTACCAAATACAGAGTCTGGGCCAGTCGGGAGGCAAAATATTGCGTCTTCCAAAACTACGAGCTCGGCAGGATCAAAATACACTAAAAATCTGCCACTAAGCGATGCATTTTTGAGGTCCTGAATTGCGTTTTGACAGTCTTGAGTCCACACAAAAGCCAATTTTTGCGACGCAAGCGATGCAATGGAGCCGCGATCTGAAGGGCATTCGGTATGAACCGAATGTAGTATGTCTTGCCTAGTACTGATGCACTTCAGACACATTGCGAGGAACAGACATATGACGAATTGCAAGCAAATGAGATTGAAGACGGGAACACGCCCTGACTGTTTGTCAAATGACCTAAGTACTGTAGTTAAGTTTGAAAAAAGTCACACATTTCGAGACGACACTTGAGTCTTGCATCTGACAACACTCAAAGAAAGCACTGCCGAAGGGCAAACGCTAATCCTTGAACAGTCCTAAGTGTGCATTTACAACAGATATTTTCTGTGATTCTTCGTGCAATGATATTTGCAAGTAGGCATCACGCAAATGTATCTTAGAAAAGTAACATCCTGCACCAAGCCTGTCCATGAGTTCCTAAGGGCGAGGTAATGGATAAGTGTCAACTTCTGTCTGAGAGTTGACTGTAGACTTGAAGTTAACACAGATGCGAATGCGACCAGAAGGCTTAGGCAACAAAACGAGAGGACTTGCCCATTGACTAGCTTGAATGAGAGCAAGCACACCATTATCTTGGAATTCTTTGAGTTCACTGGCTACTTTGTCTCTTAAAGCAGTTGGAATGGGGTGAGCCTGGTAAAGCTTAGGCTGTGCATTGTCTTTCAGTGTAACACGCGTTACGAAGTTATTAGCTCCTCCCACTCCTTCTGAAAATAGTTTAGGAAATTCTCTAAGCAAGCTAGCTACACTGCCTTTTGGAATAAAAGCAGTCACTGATAATACATTGTCTTGGATGCTAAGTCCAGACACATCAAAGGTATCTAAACTGAATATGTTCTCACTGACTCTTGGTTTCAGCAGAGTAAAATTCACTGTCCTAGTGTGAGATTATTTAAGTAGCAGGCAAACTACACTGTCCAAGCATTGGAATTTCCTGTCCATTGTAAGCAGTGCGGTGCTTGCTTGATTTAGAAAGGCATGGTGAGCCTAACTGTTTGTACGTGCCAAAATAAGTTAAGTTACTGGAATTCTATCATTTTCTGTAGTATTTATTTCACCACAGTTCTTATCAATATAATCCCCCCCCTTAGGGCAGTGGCCATAAAAATCAGTACATTTAGGCCCCAGTACGCAGAGATTACACGTATTAGCTATTAAATTATAATTCATATTGTCATGGCAGCTGTATCATAATAACTCTCAAACGTTTTAATCGTTAGCAATAATCGCCAGGAGTGAGTTAACCTATTCGCATACTTCTATAGAGGTCAGAAAACCGGATGTTGGCCCCTTTTGTTAACATTAGTAAAAATCAATAATTTCTTCCATACCGATACGTAAATACCATTAGCAGTGTTGTCATAAACTGTCGTTTCCAACTGTCACTTCCTCATACATTTCTCACCGAGAAGTTGTAAGATGTCAGAGAAGAAGGAATTTCGTATGTTAATGGGTTTGTAAACATTTCACACAGCGAGTAAATATAGCGAACATATCTCAGGTAGGAAACGCTATAAATTCGTGAAACATATTAGAGATACGCAGTAGCTCAGGCGATAAAGTTTTGAAAAGAAGAAATACTAAGAGAGAATTTTCCACCTCATCCTGCATCGAATCCGTAAATGATAACTGAATTCTCAAACATTTGGAAACATCTTTCAAGTAAACAGGTTCAAAACAGAAAACTGAAGTGTTTTGCTGCGCGTGTATAATCTGGTGTATTGCGAACTATGTGAGTATTCACATTACTACTTGTAGCATTAATAATTACCTGCATCTCCACGGCAAATTCTAGAAACGATATGCTGGGCAGGGGAGAGCGGAGAACGGGTGTTGCGAGTTGTTGAAATGGTAACGAACAGACGAGCTACTCATCTAAAGCTTATTATAAGGATAGGATAAAGGTGATGGAGTAGGTACTTGATCTGTTTTAGGTCTACCTACAACTCTATGACTTGGGGTCAAATCAACATACGGGTTCGAGAGCAGTGGAGAAATGTTAGGTTCTGTGAGCACTTTGCTATTGCAACCCTGGAGCTTAATTACAGTTATAGGGGCTTCAGGCAGTATTTGCAATTTTAGCGATTTCGCCCTTTTCTAGGGTGAAACGTCTCTAGGGTGAAACGTCTTTTATTTAGTGTGGCTTGGGGCTATTTTTTTTTTTTTTTTTGACACAGATTTAGGGAAATTTGGGGTATAATCGAAATAAAGGTGATAAGATCTATGGCCCCATTGATTTATTAAAGGGGATTCCCTCAAACTGTTATTGAGTTTAATTCACGTATTTCTTTATCTATGGACCGATTGATTTGGGAAAGAGGATTGCCTCAAACTCTTAACGAATGTAATACGTGTAATTTTAGCTTACTATATTAATTGTGCTAACACCGTTCTTTAAGATGACATTGGAACTTGGGCGTATTACACCTACAGCAACTGCACAAAAAGCAGACCATTTACACCGGAGCATATAGAGAAAAGCAAATACGCCGCTGCGTAGTGTTAGGATGCGTGAAGGGAAATGTTTTCGTGTTTGTTTTTCAGGCAGACAACTTAATGGCCTCGCACATCTCGTACCCGTCAGTTGCTGTGGGAAAAATAACACACGTAAGTAACAAGGATTTGTGAAAGCGGATTATACACTCTCCATCTTCAGAAGTGTCACTTATTTGTAGAAAGGAATTTGAAATTAAAATAAGGCCCTTGTAATGCTATACAATTAGTAACGTCACAACAGTTACCTAGCTGACGTTGGCTGCCATGGGGCATAAAGTAGTCGACTTGAAGCAGTCCGATATGTTCATACATATAACAAATCAGTTGGCCAGCTTCTTGGGCAGGTATTGAATAGTTCTTCTGCATCACGGAACAGTAGCTACAAAATATTCTGTAGTCTCAAAATGCAGGATCATCAATATCAACATTAAGCAAAGGAAACAAATATGTGCAAAAAATTAAAATAGCTTGGATGGAGCACCCTGATTTTAAGTCTTGGTTGAAGAGATGAAACAACAGATCTATCTACGAAAGTACATTGGCAGTCATTATAAGATTCCTTAACAGTGTGACACAAAAAGTAGTATGCAGATTGCAGATTTTTTGATCTGATCGATATAATTGGGAAGGGGGAGGGGGGGGGGGGGGGGGAGAACAGCAAAACGCATCTTCCAAGCAATAAAAGATGAATTTCCAGAACATGAAATACTACTTCTTCACTTCTTTGGATACAAAGAACGTTGTAATGGGAAAGCACAATTTGGTTCAGGACTTACTAAAAAAATAAATTCCACATCTTGTCATTATAAGGTGCCCATGCCTTCTAATTCACATCGCGACATCACATGCCTCTCCCAAGGTACCTAAAAAGTTAAAAGATTTGAGCCTTCATATGCCTGCATAATTTCATATCAGCCTGAAGTGAACACAATCATTAAAGATTTTTTTAAGATTGATCAACATAAATTAATTTCTGCAGCTAATAGTAGATGGCTGTCACTTCAGGGTAGTATGATCTGGAGACTAGAGCAATATCAAACCCTTAAAATATATTCACGAAAGCAGTTTTTGAGGACCCTCTGTACTTATGATAGTATTTTGAACAGTCTTAATAATCCGTTTGATAATGCATTATTATATTGCATAAGTTATGCCCTCTCTGTACCCAAGGATTTTAATAACTTCTTTCAATCACAATTTCCACAATTGTACAAATGGCCTGAGATGTTTGGGAAGATTTTGCAAACTTTTCTGTGCAACGTCTTCAAAAAAGAGTACCTGAACCCTGGATCTGATTTAAACAGCCTCATGAAATTGGATGTCACTAAAACGGGAATTCACCTAAATAAATACCATATTTATGCTGGACTAGAATAAAATCAACTATTTAAAGACAAAAGCCCCATTAGAAAATAATCAACAATTTTCCACACACTATTGGGAATTTTGTGTGGAAATAATATTGCAAATACAACAGCAGTTCGACTTGAATAGGAAACTTTTCGGTTTATTGAAATAAGTAGATTCTCAAGAAGTATGAACCCTGGAGAAAAGGTCTGTAAAAATGTACTAAGTCATTTTAAATTTTTTTATGACAAAAAGCAACATTCAAAAATCAGGCAATGAATGGAGACATGGAGCTCTCATCGTTTTGGGGTTGAAATTGATGGAATAAAAAAAGAATTGCCAGCTGAAATTTATTGGAATAAGGTACTAAGCTTGAAAGGTCATTATGGCAACTTTTTTTTATAAAAACCTGGAAGTGGTCATTTAACTTTTACCAGCAGTATCATCTTCAAGTACTGAGGAAGAAAGCTTATTCAGTGTTTTCAAAAATGTAAAAACAAACAAAAGAAATAAACTTAACAAATAAACGCTTGACAGGCTGCATTGTACAGACTGAGAATGCTAGTAAACAATTGCACCATTTTAGAACCCAACAGTGCCGTTCTAAATGCTACAAAGAAGTGTAAAAGTAATACTTCAGCTTCTGATCCTGTTAATCTATGAATGTTTTGCATAGTCTCTAGGTATTTTATGTTATTACATACATAAAAAATATGTCATTCATTATAATTATACTCTCTCACTTTTGGTATTTTTAATATTTTTAGGATATTTTAGGGATAATTCTGGGATAAACTAGGGTAAAATCAAAACAGTAAGTGGAAATATTGGCCCCCGGCACGAGCCTGCAGTGGGGCTCTCTCCCTCTTCACCACTACTGCTTGTCTTCCTTTCCCGACTCACCAAAACGTCGCCCACGTCTCGTCTCTTGCACTAAAATATAAAGTAAGTAGGATTTTTTAAAACTTATTTTACTTTTAAAACACTACAGATCCAAATAGAATAATAACAACTTTTTCTGATACATTAATACTTAAAAGAGCTGCTTCTGCGGTCACAATTGCACCTAATAAATACCAAGGTAAATTAATTATAATGAAATACAAAAACAATCAGTTTTTACGAAAACATATATTTCACAAGTAAGTCAACCTACTTCCTTTCAGAATAAAATCAGAAAAATTATTTTAAGATGTTCAAAAATTTGAAATAATATCTAAGGCCAAACAAAAATGAAAAATTAATAGAAAAGAAATATGTACGTATGGATAACCATGTTAAAATAAAAAGTGTTTGTGAAACATATGTACTTAGTGACCTGAATTGTTATCATATTCAAATGGTTCTTTCCTCGTTTTTGTAGCTGTAAAATGGTCTATTACCTTACAAAAACTATATTTTGTGCACTTCCATTTGTTGTTGATAATGCTGCAAACGGGATACTTATTCCTGACCCACTGCAGAACGTAAGCGGCTTTTTTAAAATTATTTTCATGTTCGAACAAGATGCTCAGCTTTTGCAACACTCACATTTACTGTTAAGTACATCATGACAGCTGGGCATTCATCACATTAGCTTGATACCGGTGAGCTGTACTTGCAAATAAAAGCTCTGCTAAACCTTGTACACCAGACACATTAGAGATTTGCGTAATGAAGAAAGCTTCACAGCTACAGTTGTCAACTCTCTTTTACAGTGAAGCACAGAGGGTCCTCAAAAACTGCTTTCACGAATATAGTTTCAGGGCATCATAATGCTATCAATTTGTATTTTACAATGTCGATTTCAATGTCTCCACTAACAATGGTGGGATACTTTTTGCAACTTGAGTGTGTGAAATGCATCATCTCCTCTCTCAGCTCTCCCAACATCCGAAAAGGTCCAGACGCTTAAGTTGGTACCCTTCGTAACATAACAGGTCACTTAGATGTTATGGAACTTCAGATATTTCAACACATGTCAGCAATGCATTACAGCAGATTACTATTCTATATTTAAACATGATCGGTCCTAGTCCATCAGACACATTGACATTTGTCTTGCAAGATGTACTTCGAATGTGTAGTAGGTGGCTCCACTCCGTGCAGATCCATCTACAAGTGTCAGCATTGCCCAAAGGAAGAGATTTACAGAGTCTACCAGTAATACAGTTACTTGTGAGAGAAGTGCAGTAACTTTCTGGTCATTCATCTATTCACAGCCAACTGACTATGGCTTGGTTACACAGTTACACTATGATGTCAAAGACAGAGGGCAGCAAGATGCCACATTTACCATACCAACCCCTTACACACCAACACTACATTGGTCACTGACAATAAGCACAAATTTAAACACTTCTCAGCAATTGTTTATGGGAACATATTTTGCATAAAAGCTCATTTAATAAACTGAAAATACTCTTCTGGAAAAAAATTAGTGCACCTGGAGAGACTATGTCGATTTTGATCCAATGACAGTATATGCCACCTGGGAGATAGTAGATGTACTAATAATGGTTTCAACTCCCCCACAAGCAGATAGTGTTGTGACGTAGCTACCAGAGCGCTATCTGTGCCTACCCTTTAATATGTAAAGCTCACAGCTAGGTGATTCAGTGTAATGCAGACATCGGAAACATGCAGGCTACCATGCCATAGAGACACACTCGTGCTTCCTACAGCCAACTGAGTGGGTTTGAAAGGGGTGAAATTATGGCCTTCCAAATGCGGGATGGTCCTTATGGGGAAATGCCACACAAGCTGAATGTGCTGCATCAGTTGTTCAATATGGTATCAATGGCCAGGTGAACATTCTCACACTGTAGATGAGGTTCTGGACATACCTGCAGCACAGACGCCAACCAGAATCGTCCCATTGTAAGGGCAGCAGTGCCAGATCATACAGCTACCACAGCACATATAAGAGGCCTTGTCAGCTCAGACAGGTCAACACCAACTGCTATGAATGGATTAACAGCTGTGGGACTACGGCCACACAAACCTCTAGCCCGTCTTCCAAACATGCCACAGCATCGATGTTCACAGCTCGGCTACTCCCATCACTTGGAAGATGGAATGGCACACCGTGTTTTCAGCAATGTAAGCATATTCAGCCTGAATGCAAGTGATGGTCGTTTGCCCATACGACGTAGACCTGGTGACTGCTGTTTCGTAGGGTGGGTTTGTCCAAGACATACTGGCCCCAAGCGAGACCTTATGGTGTGGGGTGCAATAAGCTACGACACTCGTCCACCTTTGTTGTTTCTGGAGGGCACGCTAACCAGCACTCGAACATGCAGAATTGTGTTAGACCAGTTCTTTTGCCGTTCGTTGAACAGGAAGGTGGTGTGTTGTTACAACAGGATAATTCTTGCCCACACACTGCTAATGAAACTCAACATGCTCTACAAGACGTGCAGCAACTTCCCTGGCCCGCACTGTCGTTGAGCTTGTCCCCAGCCAAGCCTGTGTGAGGTATGACAGCACGAGAATTGACTTGTAGAACTCATCAAACAACAACTCTTACAGAAATACGTGAACAGTTCGAGCAGGCGAGGCACAACGTTTCCCAGGACAGCATTTCTAATCTAAACGATTGGCTGGATGTCAGACTGAGTGCCTGCACTGGCACCCATGGAGGCTACACTACAAACGAGTGTCACTCCAAAAGAAATGCACACTAGTTTTGTAAAAATACAGTTTTCATTCTGCATGTGTGAAAGTTTTACAGTGTGTAGATACATCCTTCCCGCTTGTTTTCAAACTTAGTTCAACCTGTTCCCGTGAGTGGTGCCGTCACAGCATGCCTTCAAGATGGCTGCTACACTTGACGCTCGTCAGAAGCAACGTGCTGTCATGGAATTCCTGTGCTGTGAAAACGAGACAGTGGGAAACATCCACAAGAGGTTGGAAAAGATGTATGGAGATGCTGCTGTCGATCGCAGTACAGTTAGACGATGGGCAAGCAGGTTACGTGATGAAAGCCGGCACAGCAATATTGAGGCTTGTCCTCGCAGCAGCAGGCCTCGTACTGCACACACTCCAGACGATGTCTAGAGAGTTAACGAACTGGTGACTGCTGACAGACGCATCACAGTGAACAAATTGTCACGCTACGTTGGGATAGGGGAAGGAAGTATTTGCAGAATACTGAAAGTGTTGTCGTTGAAAAAGGTTTGTACCAGGTGGGTTCCCAGGATGTTGACAGTGGCTCACAAAGAAACAAGAATAACGGTATGCAGCTAACTTGTGGAACATTACGAGAATGGTGGAGATGAATTTCTTTGAAGAATTGTGACAGGTGATGAAACATGGCTCCATCATTTTTCACCAGAGACGAAGAGGCAATCAATGGAGTGGCATCATGCAAATTCACCCAAGATAAAAAAAAAATTCAAAACCACACCATCTCCTGGAAGTTATGGCTACAGTGTTTTTCGATTCCGAAGGACTCTTGCTTGTGGACATCATGCCAAATGGAACCATCATAAATTCTGATGCATATGTGACGACACTGAAGAAACTTCAAGCTCAAATGAGTCGTGTTCGACCACATCGGCTAAAGCAGGATGTTTTGCTGTTGCACGACAATGCACGCCCACTTGTCAAACAAAAAACCATGGAAGCGATCACAAAACTCGGATGGACAACACTGACCTGGCTCCATGTGACTATCATGTCTTTGGGAAACTGAAAGACTCTCTTCGTGGAACAAGGTTTGAAGATGATGACTCCCTTGTGCACGCTGCCAAACAGTGGCTCGAACAGGTTGGTCCAGAATTTTACCATGCGGGTATACATTCGCTGGTTCCAAGATGGCGTAAAGCAGTTGAGAGGGATGGATATTATGTGGAGAAATTAAAATATTGTTCCTAAAGGATGTATCTACACACTTTAAAACTTTCAAACATGTAGAATAAAAGATGGATTTAAAAAAAATAGTGTGCATTTCTTTTGTAGTGACGCTTGTATAATATGGATTTTTCAGCGTGGGTCGATACCTGTTTCCTCAGAACCAACTGTGCTATTGATCTGTGAACGTAATCATTTTATGCAACCCGTATTCACTGTTGCAGTAACAAATCTTGAATGAATTGGATACCTCTAAAGGAATGTACTAATTTTTTTACGTCAGTGTAACTCCATTATACAAAAAAGAGCTGTGTGATGTTATTTTAGCTACTCATGTAAGATAATTGCGTAGGAAATGCTGGGAGACATTTTCTAAACTGAAAAGTGAGCAACAATTATGGTATGAGAATTCGTCTTTGCCAAATTAAGAACCAATCCTCTCTAGCAATACAGAACAGTGTGCAAACATTTACATAGAAACCTGTCCACAAGAGTTTCTTGCATTTGTATTAGTATTAACTCATACCTGTATTCCATGTAGTATTCACGCACTCCGTTAAATCAACACTCTCCAGGCATGCCTGCGCACTGTGTCAACAATGATTCATAAGCCGAGCTGGGGAAAGGACAGAGTAACTTTGTGAAACACCCTGTAATTGCTTTTTGTGATGTAGTGGAGAAGAATGTGGGGGTTTACCTGCTTAGTTTTCAGGTTATAGATCACTAAGGGAGGAATTGCATGGCCACAATCCGGCGACTATTAGGTGAAGTACTTAATTCAGTGTTTGTTGTTAACCCACGTCGTTTAACTAGAAACATTAGTTCTGTTTTATTTAAAGACTATTTTTCAATAATCTGCTAGTCTTCCATCCTCTACAATGTGGAAACTATTAGTCCTAGAGAGAAAAAGAACAGGAACTTTTTTGTAGGAAATTTAATGTAATCTAATTTTGTACTAGCAAACATTTTCTCTAGAAGCCGTGATTTTTGAGTTATTCAAGAAAAACATCAGAAAGTGATTTTTAAATGCACACACTCCCAGCCCCTAACGCTCACGCCCCACGTCAGGATTGTTAGTACGTTGTTCAGGAACTCTCCCATACCATTGCGAAAAAATTGTGATTATACGAGTTTTTTC
This sequence comes from Schistocerca americana, assembly GCF_021461395.2. NCBI lineage: Eukaryota > Metazoa > Arthropoda > Insecta > Orthoptera > Acrididae > Schistocerca > Schistocerca americana. The sequence continues at coordinate 254,084,895 of NC_060119.1, read as the reverse complement.
GGCTATTCGAACTCTTTTTGTTCATTCACCGGGTTACTGATGCGTTATATTCATTTTACTAACAATAACTTCTGCACCATCACAAAGTTTGGCAAGGTCAAAGAATGTATCAACAGCATAATTTTTCTCATGTGGCTTTGCTCGGACTTCATTTACGAGAGGTTTGTACAACTTCTCTGCAGAGAAAGCTGGGCTGAGAGATAGTCGGCATGTGTGTAAGTTTTCTGCTATAGGCCATATTCTAAGAAGACTGAAAGGAAAGAAAAGTGACTAGTCTCTCAGGAAACATGCCTTGAGTTCAAATGGCTCTGAGCACTATGGGACTTAAATTCTGAGGTCATCAGTCCCCTAGAACTTAGAACTACTTAAGACTAAATAACCTAAGGACATCACACACATCCATGCCCGAGGCAGGATTCGAACCTGCGACCGCAGCGGTCTCGCGGTTCCAGACTGTAGCGCCTAGAACCGCTTGGCCACCCTGGCCGGCATGCCTTGAGTCATTTGTTGATTACTAACAAGGGAATGCTCCAATCCGACATGTCGAAACGTACCCCGAAATTTTTCATACATGAAGGATACACTGAAAGAAATGCACTGTCAAAATTTTAGCTGCTAAGGCGCACTGCAAGTATTCTAGTAAATTAAAGTTACTCAGTTTTGTCATACACAACTGCTTATAACAGCTGTTTGTACAGTCGTTCCTGCCTAGTACGCGATCCGGCGAATGAACAGACATAGCAGTGATAAGAGAACATAGCGCTGAATAGCGGGAAGCCCAAAAAGCATAGACGCGAATTTTAAGCACTTAAACCATACCTCTTGTCGCAAATCGTTAATGTTTTGAATAGTTGGCCGTTCATATTGACAACTAAATTGTTGCAGATGTAATTATTATACAAGTGACTGGCACATGAAACAAAGTCAAGGCAGTGTGCATTATATTACATTAAAGACGACTTCCTCCAATATGGATTTTAATTAGTTGACATGAAATAGGTTATAAAAATTCCTGTGGTATAGTTCTAATTATTACTTTTGATAATGTATATTTTACCAACAAAGAAACAGTCCCTTGTTTATTCCCTGTAGTCGTCACAAAAATTCAAAGCTTGTATTGGTAAGAGTGACCAAACGATCTGGAAAAATGGTATAGTGCCAGTCTTTCATCATAACACACGGTGTCCCGAAAAATTGTTGTAAGGTGCTCAAAATTCCCGGAATTTAGTTTTTACATATACATTGATGGAAAGAAATCTTAACATCAAAAAATAATTAATGTAGAGTAATGTAATTTTATGAATACATTTGTCTAGGTAAACTATTAACACTGCAAGATCACAGATTAATGTAAGCATGAGATAAGCCATTGCAAATGTGAAATCCTAGTACATTAATAACCGGTGTAACTGCCAGAATGTTAAATGCAAACCTGCATGCATTGTGTTGTACAGATGTCGGATGTCAGTTTGTGCTGTGATTGGAGCACTTTTCCTTCGGTACTCAATTTCTGCTGTACCATAAATTTAACAATAGACCCCATAGTTTGGTAACAGATGTAGGTTTTTGATGACTGATCCAGTAGGAGCCTTTTTTTATTGCTTTTCGAACCGTGTTGCTTATATCATGGAAACGGATAATGCTTTCACAAACAACAGGACGACCATTAACTACTTGTATTTGTCTATCTTCTTACAGAATTTGAACCAGTTTGCACAAATCTTAAACATAGAAGAGGCGCGCACAAAAACTCACAATTTTCTTTTCTTTCTTTTTTTTTTTTTTTTTTTTTTTTTTTTTTTTTTTTTTTTTTTTTTGTAAAATCCGAACGAAGCGAGATTTTTCAAAGAAAGTTCTCAATTATATTGCAAGATGGCAGGCAGCATTACTTTTATGATGATTTGTCAATGAAACATTTTGTTATGCTTTTATAAGAAATTGAATCCATTTATATCTACAATGTCCAGTTATTGTGCAAAATAAGCAAAATTTGGAAATTTGTGGTAAGTCCCTATGGGACCAGACTGCTGAGGTCATCGGTCCCTAGGCTTACGCACTACTTAAACTAACTTATGCTAAGGACAACATACACACCCATGTCCGAGGGGGGACTCAAACCTCCGACGGGGGAAGCTGCACGAACCGTGGCACAGTGCCCTAGACCGTGCAGCTACCCCATGTGGCCCTGCAAAATAAGCGTTTAGATTTTATACCTTTTGACACATGTAATGACGCTGGTATGTAAAGCAAACAAGAAATTGCCAGTTTACATTAACAAAATCTCCTGAGGGGACTTTATTGTTTAACTCAACAGCGTCTGATATTATAGGTATAATTAAGTCTATATTCATCTTTAGCTGTAGGCTACCCACCAGGTTAGCCGAGAGCGCTAATGCGCTGCTTCCCGGACCCGGGTAGGCACGCCGGTCCCAGATTTAACCCACCTGGTGGATTAACAACGAGGGCTAGTGTGCTGACCAGCCTGCATGTGGTTCTTAGGCGGTTTTCCACATCCCACTAGATGAATACTGGGCTGGTCCCCATGTCCCACCTCACTTACATGCCTCGCAGACATTTGAAAAACGTTCGCACTATTTCGTGGTTTCCACTAGACACAGGAAGCTGGGGTACACTCATTCCGTCCCATGGGGTATCAGGTGGCAACAAGAAGGGCATCCGGCTACTCCTTAAAATTAACCACGCCAAATCCGACTTTAACCATGCCGACCCTGTACAAAATGTGGGACAATGGCACCAGCAAAAGAAGAAGATTCATCTTTAGCTGTGTATGATGCTGTCAGAAACAGATTTGCACCACAAAAGACTTTTGTACAGACAAGACCAGCTGCAAGTGTTTTTTGGCGCTGAAAAAAGTCAAGGAGGTGCAGAACATCAATCCAGCAGTATGAGGCCATTTAGATTGGCACATCTACTAGTGCTAACAGCTCTGCCAATATAATAAATAAATGACTGTGATTACATATCTCAACCAATTTCTTACATTTTGTATTTGGTGAGGAAGCTGAACAAAAGACTGGAGTGCCACTTCTGACAAATTTCACCATGTTCTAATGTTTCTAGTACTAGTATAAATGAGTTCATGTGTTGGCATGCTTGTATTTTTCTCAATTCATTTGTATATCTACACCTTATTGAAAGAATATTGCTCTACAAGTCATATACTTTCAACCCATTAATGTTCAAATAGCGTATGATGGTCTCGCGCATAGCATCACAAACAGTTGACTGAAGTATGGCTCACTTCCACAAAACTAGACTCCAGTGGTTCAAATTGGTTGATTCTTTTTTGAGGAAATTTAACAGGAGGGGAAGCTATACAAATCTGGAAAGCTGAATTCTTTATTCAGAAAAGGGTAAATTGCTACTCGCCATAGAGTGGAAATATTGAGTCGCATACAAGCACAACAAAAACACTGCTAAACAAGCAAGCTTTCAGCCAAAAAGCCTGGTTCTGAATTAGACAAAACAAACAAACACACACACACACATACACATTCACACACACACACACACAACTCTCACACACATGACCTTTGGCTGCTGGCGCCAGACTGCAGGCAACTGCGCGTGATGGGAAATGCAATCTGGGTGGTGGAGTAAGGAGTAGGCTGGGAGGGGGAGGGATAACAGGGTAGGAGTGGAGGACAGTAAAGTGTGGGAGCGAACAAGGATGAGATGGAGAGAGGGTAGGTCAGCTAGGTGCAGTTGAGAGATAAGACGGAGAGCTGGTGGGGAAGGGGGGGGGGGGGGAGAAGTTGAGGCCAGGTTATGGAAATGTAGGATATATTGCATGGAGAGTTCCCACCCATACAATTCAGAAAAGCTGGTGTTGTTAGGAAGGATCCAGGTGGCACAGGATGTGAAACAGTCATCAAAATAAAGAATTTTTTGTTGACCAGCATGCTCAGCACCTGGGTATTCCAGCTGTTTCTTGGCCTGTTTGTCGGTGGCCATTCATGTAGACAGTCAGCTTGTTGGTTGTCATGATGTTGTGGAACACAGCACAGAGGCTGCAGCTTAGCTTGTAGATCACATGACTTGTTTCACACATAGCTCTGCCTTTGATGGGATAGGTGATGCTTGTGACTGGATTGGAGTAGGTAGTGGTGGGAGAATGAGGTAAGGTACTGAGGGGGGGGGGGGGGGGAGGCTGGGTTGTGTAGGCGTGGATAAGGATATGGTGTAGATTTGATGGGTGGTGGAATACCACTTTGGGAAGGGTGAGAAGGGTAGTGGGTTGGAGATTCACATTCCTCATTTGAGAGCATGATGATAGATAGTCGAAACCTTACCAGTTTAGCAGTCTTTTCGGTGTGCCTGTCTGCGACTCAACATAGCAGACTATCCTTTTCACAATATTGTTATTATTCCATCCTGTATTTTCCATTGTTTTAATTCTTTATTCAATGTTCACTTATTTAAAAATCACAGTAGCACCTCCCCTTCAGAAATTGACATTATTGAACTTTGAAATACTGCTGCAGTACAGAGTCATCTTCAAGAAAGTAGTTTGCAAACCATTCTCTCCTTAACACTGCCTACTTTGAATAATTATTGCAGCCTTGAATTTATACTTCTCCTTGTTCCTGACTGATAAACTCCATCATCGACATGTTCCTGGTCTATTAGCTGTCATTGTACATATTGTTGGGGAGCTGTTTTTCTCTGGAGAGCTTGTGCATATAGAACTGACAATTTTGTCAACTATTTCCAGGCGCACTGTTACTCGCTTTTCATACAAGGGAAATTTGGAAACCAGATTTCAAAATGCATTTTCTGCAACACAGAGAGCTATATTTGTTCTTTGAAACTCAGTGGACCATGGGTTGAAGAAGGTGTAATTAAATATGGTGTTAATGTAAATGCATCATCACCAACTAAAACTGAACCTCCTAGCAGGACGGGAGTTCTGGACTCTATATAGCAAGCAATGTGATTTGCAATGCTTCGCGCGTTACAATACTTTTATTCCTTATTGCAATATTAACTATTTAGGAGAAACATGAACTGTTCTGATGGGAATCTAAGATAATTAAAATAACTTCTAGGCTCTTCCAACACAATTTCTTCCAGTAACATCACTGAGCAACTGAGCTGATATCTTTTCTTTATTCAGTCAAGAACCCAAACATGTCTTATTCACCATTACTCATTAGTTGCTGAGGAGGAGCAGTTTGTAGCAGTAAGTGAACTTTATATTGGTTAAATTCTTATGTTACTTAGACAGTATTTATCTGGCATGGTCGATTGCTGTTTTGTCCATATGAATTACACTGAGGTGACAAAAGTCATTGGATATCTCCCAATATCATGTCGCACCTCCTTTTGTCTCTCATAGTGCAGCAACTTGACATGGCATGGACTCAACAAGTCATTGGATGTCCCTGCAGGAATGCTAAGCCATGCTGCCTGTATAGCTGTCCATACCTGCAAAAGTGTTGACAGTTCAGGATTTTGTACATGAATTGACCTGTTGATTATGTCCCAAAAATGTTTGATGGGTGGCCAAATCAATCACTAACATTGTCCAGAACGTACATTAAACCAATTGGGAACAGTTGTGGCCTGGTGACATGGCACATTGTCATCCACAAAATTTCCATTATTGTTTGGGGACATGAACTCTATGAAAGGCTGCAAATGGTCTCCAAGTAGCTGAACATAGCCATTTCCAGTGAATGATTGATTCATTTGGATCAAAGGACCCAGGCCATTACATGTACACACAGCCCATACCATTATGGAGACACCACCAGCTTGCACAGTGCCTTGTTGATAACTTTGGTCCATGGCTTCATGGGGTCTGCACGACACTCAGATCCTACCATCGTCTCTGACCATCTTAAATCAGGACTCATCTGACAAGGCCATGGTTTTCCAATTGTCTAGGATTCAACTGATATAGTCACAAGTGCAGAAGAGGCACTGCAGGAGATGTCATCCTGTTAGCAAAGGCACTTACATCATTTGTTTGCTGCCATTGGCTATTAATGCCAGATTTTGCCACACTTTCCTAATGGATATGTTCACTGTATGTCTCACATCAATTTCTCTTGTTATTTCATGCAATGTCACTTGCATGTTAGCACTGTCAACTCTACACAAATGCCGCTGCTCTCAGTCATTAAATGAAGCCCATCAGCCAATGCATTGCTTGAAATTTGGTATTCTTGACACACTACTGATACTGTGGATCTCAGAATATTTAATTCCCTAACGATTTCTGAAATGGAATGTCCCATGTGACTAGCTCCAACTACCATTCGAGTTCTGTCTTGTGGCCATTATCATGTCAGAAACCTTGTCACTCAAACCACCTGATTACAAATGATAGCTCTCCCAAAGCACTGTCACTTAATAACTTGTGTACAAAATACAGCCACCATCTGTATATGTGCATGTCACTATCCCATGACTTTTCTCACATCATTATACAATAATGCATGATCCACAACTTGGTGCAAGCCTGTCAATTTGATGTTATCTAAAGACACATATATATTATCGGAAAATAATGAGTGCACCCTTTTAGAGGTTTCCAATTCACTCTAGATTTATTGTTGCAACAGTGCATATGGAGCACCGTACATGAAATAATTGTGTTTACAGATGAATAATACAAGCAGTTCCAAGGTACTAGGTATTGAACCATGCTGAAATGTTCATATTATTATATGGTGTAGCCTCCATGGACAGCAATGCAACCACTGACTCTGGCATCCAGGCAATTGTACACATGACAAATACTGTCCTGGGATACATTATGCCACACCTGCTTGACCTGTTCACTGGCTGATGAGTCAGCTGAGTCAATTATACTCCATATTATCCCACACATACTCGATTGGAGATAAATCTGGAACTCATGCTGGCCTGGAAAGTTGCTGCACATCTTGCAGAGCATGTTGCATTTCATGGGCAGTGAGTAGATGTGCATCTTCCTGTTGGAAAAACACATCACCTTCCTGTTGCAAGAAGAGCAAAAGAATGGATCTAACAACATTCTGCACATACTGAACACTGGTTAACACCCCCCCCCCCCCCCCTCCCCAGAAAACACCAAAAGTGAATGAAAGTTATAGTTTGTTGCACTCCACACCATAAGGCCCGGGGTGGGCAATTGTGCCTTGGACAAATGCAATCTATGAGACAGTTCTCACCAGGTCCTGAATCCTGCCTAGTTGTAAAATATAGGGCGCCTAGGAAACTTGCTTTCTCAGATCACTAGATTCAAGCAAATTGTATTAATGAGTTTTATTATGAAAGGAAAAAAAATACAATACTTAACTTTGTGTTAAACAGATGTGTCACAAGGAACAGATGACCAACAAAATAAGAAATATCTCCAGTTTGAGCTACATAGAATGAACAAGGAAAGTAATGAGCTTTAACACTTCTATCTAGTTGCTAGTCTTCAAGTTGCTGTAGAACTGAGTTGTGGCCAGTTGGGCACAGCACTTATTTTTTCTTCGCATAGAGGCCACTGCTGTCACATTGTCATCCTGGAGAGGGGTCAGTCAATGTGCAATTGACTGACAACTTCTTCACAGCCCTCTCTGCTCTCTTGTTTACGACAGGGATATGAACCATGAGGCAAGGGGGTTACGGGCAGAGGTGGAGTAGGAATGGAGAAGTATATTGTGTACATTCAGTGGGTGGCAGAATACCTCTTTAGGTGGAGTGGAAAGGATAGTCAGTAGGATATTCCTTATTTGAGGACGGGACAAGAGGTAGCTGAAACCCTATGGTGGTGAATGTGATTCAGTTGCTTCAGTCCTGGGTGATACTGAGTCACAAAGGGAGTGCTCCTTTGTAGCTGGATGGTGGGGATGTGGGAGGTGGTAGATGACTAGAGACACAAGGCTTGAGAGATCCACAAGGTTGTAAGGTAATTTTGGTTTGTGAAGGCCTCAGTGAGACACTTGGTATATTTGGAGAGGGGCTGCTCACTACTATAGATGCAATCATAATGGGGGGGGGGGGGGGGTTAGGCAGTATGGAAGGGGCATCTTGGTATGCAGTGGGTGGCAGCTGTCAAAATGGAGGTGTTGTTGGTGGTTGGTGGGTTCAATATTGACAGTGGTACTGATGGAGCCATGTTTGAAGTAGAGGTCAACATCAAGGAAGGTGGGGGTTACTGGGGTGAAAAGGACTAAGTGAAGTGAATGGGGGAGAAGGTGTTGAGGTTCTGGAGAAATGTGGAAAAGATATCCTCACCCTCAGTCCAGCTCACAAAGATATCATCAATGAATCTGAAGCAAGTAAGGGGCTTGGGATTGTGGGTGGTTAGGGAGAATTCCTCTGGATGACCCATGAATAGGTTGCCACAGGATGGTGCCATGCAGGTGCCATTGCTATACCATGGATCTGTTTGTAGTAATGAATATGAAGATGAAGTAATTGTGTGTGAGGATATAGATGGTCATGGTGACCAGGAAGGAGGCTGTAGGTTTTGATTCAGGCACGTGTTGGGAAATGAAGTGTTCAATAGCAGCTATAGCCTTTGTCACCGAGGACAGTGTTTTCTTGCATAGAGGTAGAGCACAAAGGAAGCATGGGGGGGTTTGAGAACTGCGCATGTGTTTCAGCAGAGATCAGGTAAACAAAGTCCACATTGCTGAACTGCATTGCTGCAGGCTCATTAGCCTATGGTACATTGTATTATATGTTGAAATCTATGAGGATAATAATAAATATTAAAACCAATTTCAATCAATCATCATGAGAGAAATATTTATTCATGTCTTGACAACATTGTGTCCACTGCTCCACAGATTTACTCTGCGTGACACTCGGAGGTGAGAACAGCTGACACAGCTTTCACTGCCCCACAGATTTATTCTGTGTGATGTCAGGAGGCAAGAACAACTGACACAGCTTTGTGAAGATGTGAAGTACAATTTCCCACTAAATGACAATTGTCTAATGACAAGGTCATTGAAACTGCTTGCAATAATTATCTTTTATTGTGATTTGAACTGCATTGTAAGTAAAAATTTAATACACAACAAAATTAACTTTAAGCACAAACCAAAATCATTGTATTTGCTTGACAGCTGCATCTACTCAATAACCTGCATCTACTCAATAGAATTTTTAAAAATGTGTAAGGTGTGTGTGTGTGGAGGTGTTTAACTATAGTTAAGCGTAATTGTTGGGTGTAAAAAAGAATAGGTGGTAGAAAAAACTAATGTAAAAGACTATCGTTGAAATGGGCAGTAAGTTGTCATATTTTTCACTGTTAAGGGGCATTATGGCTGTAAGCTAACACTTTCAACATTACAGTGACAGACTGCATTTATAATCCATTGATCAAGCAGACAATTAACCATCATCTGCAAATAACCCCAGGTAATGCTGACCAATAACATCAAAAATCACTGATATCTTGGTAAATAACAGTCACTGGCATTTTAAGGCCTTATACAGTTCATGCATTGAAAATGACAGAGGTTTACATATGGAAATATTGGATATCTGACAAATTTATCCAGCTGCATTCTCACGTGTTATTAGAGCATACAACATGGTGGGAGAAGTTGAACTTCTCCTTGGGCAATATGTTGAACATTATAGTCTGCATAATTAAAAAGATATGAAGTCCTCATCAAGAAGGCTAAGAAGGTCTCACTATTATGTATGTAACTAACATTTTTTAAACCATGAGTCTTTAAAACTAAGAAATAATATTACTTTGTTCCAAAGTCTACATCATAATACCATCATCACTTCCATTTGAGTGAGTTTCCGACCAATCTGACTGTAAGTTTATGATGCTAGGTTCAAGGCTTATATCCATCATCACATCCCTGTCAAATTCTTCTTTCTGAAGCTTTTCAGCATGCCACACAGACTGTGCCTCGCTACAGCTGTGATGTTGTCTATTGCCTCATGCACAAGTGATTCAGTGTATGTTACCTTGAATGTTTCTTTTTTTTCCATCCCACATAACCTTAAAACCCTTTGCCCAAATTGAAGTTACACTGATGGTGACAATGGATAAACACGAAACTGTGTGACCCCATTCACATGCAAAGAAATCAAGTTTGTACCTTGTGTCATGTAACTTGTATACTTTAACGAGCTGCAGGAGACTGGCATGAATCTGGATTATACTGAGCTTAATATTTTTATTTTTAAGCCAGGGAAAATATCCACTTTTCTGGTGTTTTTGATTGGTGTTTTTTCTGTAACATTGAATTATAACTGGCAATGACTGACTTCAAAGCACGGTATGACAAGAATGGCGAATCACGTCACGAAACTGGCAGCGTTCATTTCCGAATGGTAGTCACTACTGTTTTTCTTTAATGTAAATACAAGTTCATTCTCAAAAACAAAACCAGAAGAAGAGTCAGCATGCAGAATAATTATCCGAGAGCCGATTCCTATGAGAAATTTAAAACCACCAGTACCATCACTCATTTTCCAGCAGAGCTTCCTTGAATGATTCCAACTGACCCATGTTTCATCACGATAATACACTGTTGAACTACCTCCTTCTCTTGTTTCATGAATATTTATATGGGATGTAGTTCGTGCTGCACCTGTGTCACTTCTTTGAACTCAAAACTCTCTTCTTAATGTATCAGGTACCAAAGTTTTTTTTTTAAATTCTTTACATTGATGAAGTGCTTACCATTGAAGCATGCATAATTTTCACACATTTTTAAGATGTCAGGCATTCATCATTCACATGGTGCACTTTACAACATCATTGTTAAAACTACCCATTTATGTTACACGTTCCTTGTGATTTCGATGCTTTCCAGGGGACACAAAACCAAATTTCTCTATGATTCCTGCAGCTTTGACACTTTTGTTTACAGTTCTCTTTATAGTTTTCTTGCCAACATCACATGTGTTCTTGTGTTTTCAAATGTCAATGGTAGGAGACCTGCTCTTAAATCCATGTTTGAAAATGTTATATATGTGGTAAATAATCCCCCTTGCCTGCTTGTGAAGCACTTCACATTTATTTCCATCACCTGGCTTTTTTTTAATTGCACTTAGACATTTACAGATACACATTCACAGCTATGCCGCTGAAAAAAAAAAAAAAAGCTGTTGAATGAATAATTCAGTTGTAGTGAAGTACAGCAACAGTGCAGTATGTAGGAGTGAGATTCTCACTCTCTAGCTGTAACTTTCTGCCAGCTGCTCAGAAAGAGAATGAATATTATTGGCTGTCAGTGGCTAGTGGAGGGGGATGTGCAGGACATCTGAAAATTGGGCAGCCTTCTTACATGACACGAACTTTAGGCTATAGGCATTAGGAATGTTAGTGCACAGGGAGGTGACATCAATGGTTAAAAGCAGGGTGCCGTGTGGTAAAGGAACAGGAACAGTGGAAAGTCAGGGGAGGAAATGGTTGGTTGGTTGCTTTGGGGAAGGGGACCAAACAGAGGTCATCAATCCCATCGGGTTTAGGGAAGGATAGGGAAGGAAGATGGCCATGCCCTTTCAAAGGAACCATCCCCACGTATGTCTGAAGTAATTTAGGGAAATTGCGGTAAGCCAAAGTCAGGGTGACCGGACACAGGTTTGAACCACTGTCTTCCCGAATGCGCATCCAGTGTGCTAACCACTGCATCACCTTGCTTGGTAGTGGAAGAAATGTTGGTGTCTTTGGTATAGGAGGGTAGTTATGGCTAATAGCCAAAAGGCATTGGTCCACAATAGCAGGTCCTCTCTCAGAGGGAGCACAGTAACAATGGGGCATCCTCTGTGGTTCAGTTTATGAACTTTAGGAAGTACGCTGAAGGTAGAAGTGTGGGGAGTGGCAGGGGGTGGGGGGTGGGGGGGGGGACGAGAGAGAGAAACTCAGGGGAGAGGTTCTGGGAGGGCCTAGGATTTTAGGAGAGACTGGAAATCCCATTGGATTTCTGGAATGATGTCACAAGGCAGCAGTTGTAGATTAGATGGATGAATCTGACAGCTGACGTAGTCCTGCTGGATAATCTGTGTCGTTCAAAATCATAGTAGCAGAGTCTTTGTCAGCAGGTAGTATAATAAGGTCAAGATCAGTTTTTATGTCGTGAATTGCTGTTCATTCAGCAGATGTAAGTCTAGCTTCCATTTGAGGGATTTGGAGAACGGTGGTGAGGTAAGGTTCGAGATTAAGGAATCCTGGAATGTTAACAAGGGGTGATTTGGGGGCTGTTAGGGTGGATCGTGGTTGGATGGTGGAGTGAACTGAATCAGGCTGGCTTCAACATTGCTTTTGGTTGAGCCTGACTGGTAGGGCTGGTGGGGAAAAGTGTTTCCACTGTAGAGGCTGGGAGAAGGAAAGGTCTTTAACAAGTACAGCATGATTGAATTTCAGAGTGTGGCTAAAGGTAAGGCCTTAGGAAAGCACTGATACTCCTGTGGGACCAAGGCTTTTGGAAGAATGGTTGATGCCCATGTTTGAGGTCTGTTTAGGTTCTGGATTCTGTATGGGGGGTGGGAGAGACTTTCTGAAGATGGTGTAAATGTAGTAGGTCTGTGAGGCAAGGTTTTTGAGCTTTGAGGCTAAATATTTAAGGCATATTTGAATTTTGATTTTTTCTTTCAGGTGCACTGGTCTGATGTCAATGACTGCTGACATTCCAGCATTTTCAGTGCCATTTATGTGCCTGTCAGTTTGTACAGGAATCATGCCATTCAGCTGCCTCACCAGATGGAATCCAAACAAGCTTCAGTTTTGCTACACATTGATTTGTCCGATTGTTATTATTAGTTCACACACTGTGTATTTCACTGTCAGGTCTTTACAGTCACCTTTCAAAAGCATTTATGACATTAGCGCAAAAATTCTTGCATTTGTCATGATTTGTACCTGTTCTGCTGGTATTTTTGCTAATGTCTACTTCTATCAAAATACGTATACATCAATATTGAACAATATTAGCAAGGAACAACTTAGGCTGAGATTTGACAATTGCAACCATAACAATAAAACTACTGATATTTTACTATTTATTTTGATGTTGTGGCTAATGTTCGATGTTGTTATACATGCTTGTCAGAATCAACTTCTGATGCAATTAATTTGGTATTATACCAATCTGACAATATTCATTACAGCACTTCATTTTATTTACTGGGTTTTATATTTATACAGGGAATTTCGTCATCTAAATACAAAAATATGTGCACTAGCTGCAGACACATGTGCAGATGGTGCACCTTCCACTTACAGTTTCTGTTCAGGTGACATATACATAACATCTCCATACATTTGTACAGATGACATAAAGACTGGGTTAGATTCTTATACTTCTTTCAGCTGTCACCTAGCAAATATGGAACTGTTGCACATTAAGTATACAAAAATAAATGAAACAATGTACAACAGCTATGGATCATATAATGCTCTACTTGTTATTAAGTCAATTATTGAGATACCAGTGCAGTCACTTACTATATTTTCAAAAATATTTGACTCAACAAACACTACTGACATGACATCAATAGTGCTTCATGTTAGCACATTACTTCGCAGTATTTCTGTTCTCATAGCAATATGTGTAAGCTGTCAGTGTGCAACTTCAGAGGCAAACCGGAGTTTGGCTCTGGTATATCAAGCACTGGCCAGTAGGACTGGGGAGAGACAGTTCAGGTCCACCAAAGTAAATATCAATGGTGTCCAGTCATTTGAACAACCAATGATGGAATGTAGGCATGCTGCTGTGTCAGCATATGGTATCTTCACTATCGATGCAAGTTTGCTGAGCTGGGTAGCTTCCAATATTATAACTTTTACTATTGCATTAATACAGTTTGCTAGCTCAGAAAACAATGTGTACAGAGATAATTGTGTAACTAATGAGACAATGATGCATCAGTGAACCAAAAACAACTCAGAGTTTATGAATATAATTTCTTTATACTATACTTGGTAAAATAGATCCCCATGTACATTACTTTTGGTTTCATTAAATCACTAGAGGTAAATGTTGGGATGGTTCCTTCAAAGTGGCATTTGACTTTTTTCTCATCTTCATCCTTGTGATTTAGTTTCCCATCTGTAAAGCTATTAATTATGACCTGATGTTAAAATTGTCTTCTTTAGACCCAAATTATCAAATTAATTAATGGATTCAGTGTACTGTCTATGCAATAGTGTCACTGACCCATGTAGCAGTATCTTTACAAACATAATCAAACAAGAATGCAACACTATAGTTCTTCCCAGCTCTTGATAGTTGCAATCAGTTGTTGGCATCAGAATATGGCTGAGTTTCAGACCTTTGTGGCTATCTGTCTTTATTAAAATAATAATAGACACATGTGGCAAAGTGTGATAACATTGATTTTCATCTCTTCTTTTCTGTTATGAACCATAATACTCAAGCATTTACTGTAGACACACACACACATTTTGCATGCACACATGGTATTGAAAGAAAGTGTATTCACTGAATCATGGAGTTAAAAACTATCTTAAAATAATGTCATATTTGATGATAAATAGTGATATGATATTCGACTGTGTTTGTTTTCTCTGTAGTAAGTGTTATGATATATGATATAATTCAAACGTTAAGCTCATGTCATATTTTTCCCTGTGGCACTGAGTCAACTTGATAGCTTGAAATCAGTTTGGAAACACAGTTCTTCTTTGAGAAATGGTAGATTACAGCCTGTGAATGTGGAGAACCATTGTATTGAAAAATCAGCTGTTAATTACTTAAAGTGAGGGAACAAAAATGAGAATGAAAATGTCATAGAAAAAACAAAGTACATTATCTTGGTAGGATATTACATGTTTACATAGTGTTAGCAAAATATGTATAAGGTGACAGTACTTCAGTACATCAAAGGTAGCTAGAAGCGATGATTTGTGACTTGCGGTAACAACAAAATATTAAAGGAAATGTATGGAGTCAAAAGGGTCATACCAGCTGGAAATATTATAATGATGGTATTAACTTCACTGAAAACACTAGACTTTCCTTCTTTAAAGTAATTTGTAGTAATTTATTTCTATACACTCTGAACATAATTTATTAGTTATACAATGCATATTAAGACCAAAGAAATTGCAGCTGGATAAACTGAAAGAATGACAGGTTGCAGAGAGTTTCAAAGGGAATAGTACGTAACACCTGACTGAAATAGGTGAGGGATGTTATAGAAGATAAATGGGTAATACTGACAGAAGAAAGAGTGAAGACAGTAGAACAACTATTTAAAATGACAAGTCCCTGTGGGATTTCTTCTGCCAACACTCATTGATGGAAAAAACTATAAAAATGAGGCAGATGAAAGGGAATATAGACATCAGAGAAATAAAATGGACAGAAATGCAAGATAACAAAATGGGGTTGGCCCGCCTATAAATGCAAAGCTGTACATGCATCATGACTATAGGAAAGATAGATGTCACCAATTGGATAATTAACAAAATTGTGGAGAAAACAGAAGCAACTGTATGATTATGAAGAGATCAGGTGGCAAGCCAGAATAGACAGCTGACAGGTGAAAGGGATATATAGAAGGCCTTACAACAGAAAAAAAAAACGTGATGACAATATTATGGAAAGGGAAGAGAAAGTACATGAAGATGAGATGGGAGATCTGATGTGGGAGGAATTTGACAGAATACTAATGAATCTAATTGGAAAAAGAACACTGAAAGTAGTTGACTTTTCCCAGAGTTATTGAGATCCTTTGGAGAACCAACCATGACAAAACTAGTCATCTGGTATACAAGAAGCAGGTGAGATACCTCCAGACTTTGAGACAATGTAACAACCCCAATTACAAAGAAAATGTTTACTAAGAGGTCTGAATATTACCACCACCAGTTTAATAAGTCATGGTTGCAAAATACTAAAACAAATTATTTACAGATGAAGGGAAAGAAAGACTGGTAGAAGTCAACATTATTAAAGATAAGTTATGTTTCTGAAGAAATGTAGGAACTAACAAGGGATTACTACCAATATTAGAACTCAGAAGTAAGATTGAAAAAAAGCAGACTTACATTTAGAGCATTTGTAAATTATGAGAATGCTTCCAATAATGTTGACTGGAATCCATCCTTTGATATTCAGAAGGTAGCAGGGATAAAATAGAAAGAGAAAAAGATTATCTACAATTTGTACAGAAATCATATGGTGGGTACAAGAGAAGGACATGAAATGGAGATAATATTTGAGAAGAGAGTGAGACAGGGTTGGAGCCTGTCCCCAGTCTTATTCAATCTGCACATTGAGCAAACAGTAAGGGAAACCAAAGAGCCATTTGGAAAGGGAATTAAAGTTCAGGGGAGCAGAAAAGAAGGAATATTAGGGTTTAACATCCCATCAATATCAAGGTCAATAGAGATGGAGAATGAGCTTAGATTGTTTTTGAGTGCTGGGAAGGAAATCAGCCATGGCCTTTGAAAGAACCATCTCACTTGGAGTGATTTATGGAAATCACAGAAAATCTAAATTTGGATTGACAGATGCAGATGCCGTCCTCCTGAATCTGAGTTCAGTTTGCTGACAACTGCACCAGCTCACTCAGTAAAGTTCAGGGAGGAAAAGTAACAAAAAATTGAGAAGATACCAATGACATTGTAATTCTGTCAGAGATGGCAAGGAACTTCTAAGAGCAGCTGAACAGAATGCACAGTCTTGAAGAGAGGTTATACAGAAGACATTGACTACAGCCATACCACGGCAATGGAATGTAGTTCAATTAAATTTCTCAAAGAAATTTTTAACATAGAATTTAAATCTTAGGAAGTAAATTCTGAAAGTATTTACCAGGGGTGTAGTCTTTTATGGAAGTGAAGTGTGGACAATCAATATTAAAGACAAGAAGAGAGAGAAATTTTTGAAATTTGATGCTAACAGAAGAATACTGAATGGTAGATGGGTGGATCAGATAACTAATGAAGATCAGAGAGAAAAGAAATTTATGGCATAAATTGTCTACAGTAAAGGATAAGTTGAAAGGATGCATGCAGAAGAGTCAAGGAAAATTCAGTTTGGTAATGGGAGTGAAGTGTGGGAGTTAAAAATTTATAGAATGAGACCAATGTTTCGACTATGGAAGCAGGTTCAAGTGAATGTGATAGTAACAGTGAAGAGACTTGCAGAGGATGGACTGTCATGGAGATCTATATCAAACTAGTTTCTAGTTTTCAGATTTAAATAAAAGTAATATAAAACAGAACATGATGTACTGTTAATATACTTTAGAAATCTTTAAATGAGCATAAATAGCAGCTAAATGCAGCATTTGGAGGCTGTGCTGGGGAGAGGGAGGGCAAAGATGAGAGGAGAGAAGTAGAGAAGGGGAAAGGACCATCCAGGTGCACTTGCAGGATAGAAGGTGTGTGAAGGCCTGGAGTGGGAGCAAGGTTAGGAACAGGAAGGCAGAGGACTGAGAGTAGCAAGTGTCCACAGTTTCTGTTCCTTTACCACCTGGCACCTTGCTCATCACTGTCGATGCTACCTCCCTCTATACAATACCCCCAGTGCCCTTGGTTTTGCTGCTACTGAATACTACCTTTCCCAACAGCCAACTGACCCAACACATACAGCCTCCTTCCTGGTCACCATATCAACCATATTCTCACCAACAACTACTTCTCCTTTGAAGGCATCACCCACCAACAAATCCATGGTACAGCAATGGGTGCTACATGCAGTGGCAGTTACAGAAAAACCTCAAGGAGGGGATGCTAAAGACATCTTGAGCTACCTTTACTTTTACCATAATAAAATATAATCAAGTCATATGCAAAGTTTAAGAAAATTTTATTTAAACTAATTATACGCATATACAAGACAATCCTATCTTATGATATGAAAAGTTACAATTGTCATTCTCTTCCTTAAATGATGAATCATACACTCTTATTCTTCATGGCAAATTGGTTAATTACATCGTCAATAGGACAATCAATGTCAGGGTGAATGTTCCACAGAGATGAGCCATTAAGTCAATCCTCCTCCATTGTCAACCTCAGCCAAGTCTTTGTATGTTGAAAAACTCTTTTCTAGTGTAGCAATAGATGCAGGTAGACAAGCAAATATTTTGTACAGCAGTGCAAAGTAGGATAGTCAGATTTAGGATAAACAGACAACACTTGCATAACAGAATCACAATCATTAAGGGCATTTATGCTTGTTTGCTTTGTATTGAAGAATCTCTCCCATTAGTCTCTTTTCAATCACAAAGAGTGATTCTTCTTCAAAGAACGGTTGTTCAGTTAAACACTGATTCAATGCAACACTGGTACACTTAGCACTAAAACACACATGGTCACACTCTGCATATTTCTAATATCAATAAGCACAACACTGACTGAAGTTGCGTATAATAGTCAATAATCGCAGTTGTTCACTTTTTATCGCTTCCAAGTTATCGTGACGATTGTAGCTTTCAAACTGACTACATCCTAGTGACTCTGCTTACCTTATATAGGCGCCCCGCATGTTTCCCATATGTATCCGCCACTGCCTACATGGCATCACCATATACCAACATATTCATGGGACACCTAAAGGAATCTTTCCTAACCACTGAGAACCCAAAACTCCTCACCAGATTCAGGTCCATTGATAATGTCTTTCTGCTCTCAAAGAAAATAGATACCAACAGCCATTATTTAATAATTTAATAATTTTATCTGACTACCAGTTTCAGTGCCTCATGATACCATCATTGGGCCCCTGTACAAATCTAGAAAAGCATTAAGTTTATAAGGAGAAATTGAATCTATTATAAAAATCAGCTGTCATCATTTAAATAAATCTACTATGCAAACACACAAGTAAAAAGAATGAAAAGAGAACTAAAGATACCAAGACTGTAAAATAAAATGAGTAACATACCAACATAATATTATGAAATAAAGTAAAAATTACTATACCATAGTAATTAGATAAGCCTTCATTGAAAATTATGCTAAGTCATGTCATACAAACAGTGGTATCACATACAGTGATCATACAGTAACAAAATGTCGTGAAGACTTAAAATCTGTCTCAAAATATAAATATTGAAAACCAAGAAAACGAAATAATGACTGCAAAAATATGATAAAGGAAGATGATGAACCGACTCTTATAGTCTTATCAAGTTGTGAAGGAATGCAAGAACCACTAAAAAGAATAGAAAAACCAGAAATGAGAATCAGGCATTTCGGTCAAAGTAAGAGAAAACATAATTTTTTTTAATGTTTTACTTTTCTTTCCTTTCTTGTAGTATGTAGCTGTGATTAACATTTCCTATTACTCATATGTCATATCCATTAAAAACCAAATTGCAGATAGTGTAACCTAAGATATAGCACAGAAAAGAAAATTTAAAGCCAGAAGTCATCAACAAAGTAAACTCTCAACTTGTGTATGCTAGTGTAGGAGGACAGAAGGAAGTGAATTCTAAAATACAGTCAATCCCTATATAGTAGCTATCACTACATAATGTAATACGATAATTTTTGTAATAAGAAACCTTGTGAGTCATTTTAAACTTTAATAGGATGAATAAAATAATTTATGATAAAAATTGATACTGCATGTTAAAAGAATATGGACTGATCTGCAATGAAACATGAATTTTCGAACAAATGAGTCAGAGAGGCGGAATAACATTAACAAGACTGGATGTGAACCAGTATCTGTCAAATCGTAGAAATGCTGCACAGGTATGGATGATGAGACAAGATCGAAACATAAAAATGTGTGTAAATAGAAACATGGAAGGTGTGCCAGAACAGTCAACCTAGGGAAGGCAACTCAAACCATAAAAAGCATTAAAAAGGCAGTGTGCAATACATGTTGCCTCACAACAAGTATGTTAGTATATGCATGATAAGGTGATATATAACCGATGGTGATTATTTCTCACCTTTGTATACTTTTTCTTCCATGTGAAATTTGTTGATTGGATGTTTTTTGAGGATGCATTTGTATATGTCATTCCTCCTTGTAAACTTTCCTTGTTTGATTTTCTCCTTTGATAATCAGCCTTTTCATAACATAGTTTCCAAATTTAAGTACCTTATCTCAAATTTTTGGCTTTATAGGCACTGCAAATGTCTATACACAATGTTGATTTGAATATCATCATTTACTGATATTTATTTTATATTAAGAGTTCTGGTTTTATATTTTTTCTGTCGTATCTTTGGTTACATTATTTGAAATTTGGCCTGTAATGGATATTTTGCATGAGTAAGAGGGTGTGTTAATCACAGCTACATACTACAGGAAATTTTAAAAAAAGGTAAAAAATTATGTTTTAAAACTTAGACTGTGACCTAAATGCATGCTTCTTATTTATGGCCTTCTATTCTTTTTGGTTGTTCCTGCATTCCTTCACAACTTAATTACACCATTAGAATCGGTTCAGCTTCTTCCTTTGTTATATTTTTGCATTCATTATTTCATTTTCTTAGTTTTCAATACTACAACAGGAACTGTAGGAAAAGGAAATAAATACAGTAAAAGAAGATCTAGTGGCAATATGCTCTGAACATGAAGTACTCTTAAAGAAACACAAAACAGTAATGGAAAAACTATCTGTTGAGTGCTTGGTTGTAAGCAATCTCAAAAGTTCTTTTGGCGTCACAGGAAGAAGAAATTAATGCACTAAAGAAGAATTGGCTACAACACACTCCAAATATGAAGCAATTTAAAGAAGTAAAGAAAAAAACTAACAACGGAAAGTGATGAACACACAACTGGTGCACTGTGTGTAAAAAATGCCAGTAAGAACAAACAAGCTCATTATTCTGAACAAGAATTCTAGTGCTTCAAATAAGAAAGTCTACAACAATAATGTGTGAACCATCAGCAACAAAAAGTCAAGGCAAGCGTATTGTCACAAAAGCAGCACAGATACTGACTGCAGTATTGGTTGGCTGATAGGGGGAGGAGACCAAACAGTGAGGTCATTGGTCCCATCTGCCTGGGGAAGGATGTGGAAGGAACTCAGCCATGCCCTTTCAACAAAATCATCCCGGCATTTGCCTGAAGCAATTTAGGAAAATTGCAGAAAACCTAAAACAGGATAGCCTCACACAGGTTTGAACCACTGTCCTCCGAAATGAAAGTCCAGTGTGCTAACTTCTGCGCCACCTCGCTCAGAACTGCAGTATTAATAACGACAACAATGAACACTTTTTCTAAACAACAGAAAACTATGAAACTTCCTGGCAGATTAAAACTATGTGCTGGACTGAGACTCGAACTTGGGACAATTGCCTTTGGCGGGCAAGTGCTCTACCAACTGAGCTACCCAAGCACAAATCACGATCTTTCCTCACAGCTTTAATTCCACCAGTACCTCGTCTCCTATTTTCCAAACTTCACAGGAGCTCTCCTGCATACCTTGCAGAAGTAGCACTCTTGGAAGAAAGGATACTGCGGAGACATGGCTTAGCCACAGCCTGGGGGATGTTTCCAGAATGAGATTTTCACTCCGCAGGGGAGTGTCTGCTGATATAAAACTTCCTGGTAGATTAAAACTGTGTGCTGGACCGAGACTCTAACTCGGGAACATTGCCTTTCACGGGCAAGTGCTCTATCATATCAGTGCACACTCTGCTGCAGAGTGAAAATCTCATTCTGGAAACATCCCCCAGGCTGTGTGTAAGCCCTGTCTCCGCAATATCCTTTCTTCCAGGAGTGCTAGTTCTGCAATGTATGCAGGAGAGCTTCTGTGAAGTTTGGAAAGTAGGAGACGAGGTACTGGTGGAATTAAAGCTGTGAGGACGGGTTGTGAGTCATGCTTGGGTAGCTCAGTTGGTAGAACACTTGCCCACGAAAGGCAATGGTCCCGAGTTCGAGTCTTGGTCCGGCATACAGTTTTAATCTGCCAGGAAGTTTCATATCAGTGCACACTCCACAACATAGTGAAAATCTCATTCTGGAAACATCCCCCAGGCTGTGGCTAAGCCATGTCTCTGCAATATCCTTTCTTCCAGGAGTGCTAGATCTGCAAGGTATGCAGGAGAGCTTCTTTGAAGTTTGGAAAATAGGAGATGAGGTACTGGCGGAATTAAAGCTGTGAGGACGGGTTGGGAGTTGTGCTTGGGTAGCTCAGTTGGTAGAGCACTTGCTTGTGAAAGGCAATGGTCCCAAGTTCGAGTCTCGCTGCGGCACACAGTTTTAATCTGTCAGGAAGTTTCATATCAGTGCACTCTCCGCTGCAGATTGGAAATCTCATTCTGGGAACAGAAAACTAAACCACTGGCTAAAGACAGCGGGAGTCCAAACAAAAATCCACGAGTTGATAAATACAGTGTGCCAATTTTGGCTGACAGTCACAGCAGGAAATTAAGCAGTGTATTAAAGGACATAAATAGCGACATCGCAGCTGCTGGAATCATGAAACCGGGAGCCAAAATGAGTGCTGTCCTAGAAAATATCAGCCAATAGAAATTAATGCTGCAAAAAACTGACCATGTTATGTCTTTAGTGGCTTGAATGATGTGACTTGTAAATGAAGCATACACCTGTATTACAGGTATAAAGTTCTTAGGACACACCGGGTAACAAATCAAAAATTTCAGTTGTTGTTATGATACCCCATAGATACAATTTAAGTTAAAGTTTGTGTGTCAACAAGGAAGTGTACAAAACAAACATCCTGGTCATACAGCTTTGTTCAAAGGATAATAGTTGTGACGTTATAGGTGTAAGTGATATTGATCGATATTTGCATATTAAACATTGGCTACATTTAACTTACAAAGGGAAACTTTTGTGTGCAAACAAGTTAACAGAATAATTGAAAAAAGACTCATAACAAATACAGGAACGGTTTCAAAAAATTGCACAGTCGAGGAAGATCCAGTCTTTTTTAGAGAAAAGTTCCAGAGTGATCACAGAGTACATGTAAAAAACAGGTTCCTAATCGCTTGATGAGAAAGAAAAACCAATGCAAATTACATACCCTCACATAAGTCAACATTTGCAGTATTAGGAATAAATTATTAGAGGAGGAACATTTCTGTAAGATAACAAAAATGATGTATTGTGCGTCCCAGATAACTGGCTTACAGAAAATCAAGTAGATTTTCTCATACATAATGAGCACATTCTGGCAGTTATAATGTGCAAAAATGGGAGAAAAATTGGGAGGTTGCAATATTTATATGACAAAACATAAAATTTTCTAAAATAGATGTAAGTTCATACTCCTCTGAATTAAATGGAGAATAATGTTGTATAAGGCTGATCAAACAGAATACCATAATTTTCAGTTTGTATAGCTCTCCAAATGGTGACATTAATTTAGTTTTTGAGAAATACTGAGAAAAATTTTAAAACTCAAAACTAATTTACAATATGTGGTGGTTTCAACGTAGAGTTATCTGGCTCAGATGAACTCAACTCAAAAACATTTTTAAACTTACTCAGACCATTAAATTTATATTGTACTAACAATGCCTGTTTGGACAATATTACAGTTAATTTCTCAAGAGACCTATACATTGTTAGCATAGCAGATGAATGTTTTGCAGATTATGATCCACTACTCCTCACATACCATTATGTGTAGTCAGATAATGATTATGTGATTACAAGCAAAAAGCCATGCATGGCACGGGTTAGACGTCAAAAAGAGGAATGTATTAAGCTGTTCACAGACTGCCTTAGAAACACAAATTGGAAATTTGTTTACAAATATGATGGTAGATAAATCAACTATTGAAATGCTCTGTAGTAATTTCTTGAAGACATGTATTGATTTTTGGTACTCTCACTCACCACTGAAAAGAGGCAGTTCTAAGCCAAACAAAAAAGGTTAAATGGTACACTGATGACCTTGCTAGTATGAGGGAGAAAATACTTTCACTATACAAGATGTATAAAAATAATTGCAAACATTGCACAGAGCAGTATGACTCTTTTCATAAAGCCTACCTGTAAAAAAATATAGCTGAACTTAAACTTGCCAAACAAGTTGCATGTGAAAATTACAAACAAATGTAATGCTGCCTGAGATATCACAACACAAGAATCCACTTCTACTAAACTACAGACATTGTGCTTGTCCGCTCAATATGTACTTCACTACTATAGTAAATGAATTAATATCTCAAATTTAACCAGTCAGACACATCAGCAGCTGATATACTTGCTCATCAGCTTCCTAGAGGATGTGAATTCCATTGGGGTATTATCACACCCATAGATATAGTAAATGCTGTTTCAAAACTTTCTGACTCAAAAAGCATGGGCTGTTACTAGTTATCTAAAAGACAATAAAAAGGATAATGCACCTTATCTGCAAACCACTTGGTTTCATTATGAATAAATGCCTAGAGTTCGGAGTTTTCCCTGACTGGCTCAAAATTTCAAAAGTTGTGCCTATATACAAAAAGGGGAAAAAGCAACTCCCTGAGAATTACAGGTCAGTACCCATTGATACAATCTTTCTCCAAATGCTTGAAGCAATTTTTCACATACAGCTTAGTAACTACTCTGAAAAACATAACCTTCTTTGTAGTAGACAGCATGGATTTCCACAAGGAACAAAATACCACTTCTGCAGTCCATAAAATTGTTAATCAGACATTAAATGCATTTGAAAATAAGAATACAGTCTCTCTTGAGTTATGCAATTTGAATAAGGCTTTTGACTGTATCCCCTATGACATCTTACATGCCAAACTAAGTGTTATGGAATAAATAATACAGCATTAGAAATAATGAATTCTTGCCTAAATAACAGGAGGCTGTTTGTGTCAATTATAAGCATTCTTTCTTGAAGAAAGTCACATCTGGTGTGCCTCAGGGCTCTGTTCTTGGACCATTCTTCCTTATGGTTGCAATTAATGACCAATTACGCTTCAGTCAGTTATCTGATATTTGGACGACACAACTTTAATCACCAAGGATTGAGACAGGTTAAGGTTATGCCAGAAATCACAGGCACACTCAGCTTAACACTAGACTGGTTCACATCTAATAAACTACCGTGAAATCCAGAGAAAACTCAACACTGTTGCTGGGACTAGGTGAAGATCTAGAAGCAAAATCTGTAAAACTGCTTGGCATACATATTGATTCTTAACTAAACTGGCAACCCCATATTTATCATTTCTGCAGAAAGATATTGAGGATGTCCTATCTCATGCAGAAACTATCGGTTATAGTGAGAAACTATCTGTTATAGTATGAAAGGAATATCACAGGGTAGCTTACTTTGGACTTTTTCTGTCTCACATATCCTACGGGCTGTTGTTATGGGGTCACTCATGTCACGTCGTTGATCATTGATGTATTACTGATTTAAAAATAAAAAGAAGAACAAGAAGAAGATGTTAAGAATAATGTATAAGTCTGGTCCAAGGAACACTGGTGCCCTTTATTCACCAAAAGACCAAAATAATGACAGTAATAAATCTTTATACCTATGCACCATTGATATATTAAAAAAACAACATGGCAGAGTTTGACACCAGAGAGAAGATACACTGTCATGACACCAGAAATAAGACGAGTATTGACATTCCGTGACCTAAGCTGACAAAAATGGGCAACTCTCACAAAGTGAACTGTTTTAAATTATTTAATAAATTGCTTCATTCTGCAAGGAATTAACCTTTCAATAATTTTGAAAGTAAGTTGTATAAATGGTCAATAAACAATCCATTCTACAGTTTAAGAGACTTCTTGGATACTAGTAGTGTAGAAATTGAGTTTTAGGATCATGATTACATTCCTGAACAACAGGTTAATATAAGATAAATTATCTGTACATGTAATGTGAACAATAGTTACTCTAGTGATTGCTCTTGTATATCAATGGAAAGCCCATTTCGCTACATATGATCAACGGCTAATAAAGAATCTGAATGTATACTTTGAGACAGATTTTCTGTCTTTATGATGTTTTGTTACTGTATGACCCCTATAAGAGATACCATCATTTGTAAGACATGACTCAGCATAATTTTCAATGGAAGCATTTCTAATTACTACAGTTTCATAACTTTTACTTTATTTCATAATATTATGTTACTGTGTCATGCATTATATTTTACAATCACGTTATTTTTGTCTCTCTTTTTATGCTTGTTACTGAGGCATGTGTATGGTAAGTATATTTAAATAATCACATTTAATGTTGTGTAACAGATTCTGTTTCTATTTTAAGCTTGATGATTCTGTTAATTTGTACGAGGGCCTGAAGATGGTGCCAATGAGGCATCAAAACTGGTAGCTAAATAAAATTATTAAATAAACTTATGGCTGTTGATATCTGTTTTCTTCAAGTCTTCAAACAGCTGCAGTCCCATTCTACTCACACAAGATGGAATTAAAGAAATCTTTCTGATCTGGACTGAGGGTGGGGACACCCTATCCACATTCCTGCAGACCTCAACACCTTCTCCCCCATTTGCATTACCTGCCCTTCACAGCCCAACAAGCCACATTCCTAAATGTTGACCTCCGTCTTAAGGATAGCTACCACACTTCTATCCACAGCAAACATACCAACCACCAACAATACTTTCATTTTGACAGCTGCCACCCTTTCCATACTGAGAAGTCCCTTGCATATAGCCTAGCCACCCATGGTCGTCACATCTGAAGCAATGAGCAGTCACTCTCAAAATATGCTGAGGGTCTCACTGAGGCCTTCACAGATCAAAATTACCCTCCCCAACTTGCTCAGAAACAGATCTCCTGTGCCTTGTTTCCCTAATGACCTACCATCCTCCAAATATCCTCTTGTGACTCAGTGCCACCCAGCACTGGAGCAGCTGGATCATGATGTTCTCCACATGGTTTCAACTACCACTTGACATGCCTTGAACTGAGATATAGCCTCACCACTATTTTCCTCCACTCACCCACCCTATGTAAAAGCCTTGTTCATCACTGTCCCCAAGCTATTGCCCCATGGGTCATATCCCTACAGTAGATGTAGTTATAAGACCTGTTCCATATATCCTCCCACCACCAACTACTCTAGTCCTGTCAAGGCATCTCCAACTTCATCAAAAACAGGGCCACTTGTAGAAGCAGCCATGTGATCTTCTAACCAAGCTGCACCTCTGTGATGCATTTGGTGTGGACATGAGCACTAACAAGTTGTCTGTGTGAATGAATGAACACTGCAAAACTGTGGCCAAGAGGCAGCTGGATCACCTGTTGTTGAGAATGCTACACAACATGATGTGCTTGACTTCAACAACTGCTTCACAATCTGTGTCCTCTGGATTCTTCCAACACAAAAAACATTGGTTGTTATATTCACTGATAAGGCACTCATGGCACGTCCAAATCCTTTCCTGCACTTCGGGATTAGTGGTCGCAAAAATCGTCATAGCTCATAAACGGTTCAAGATATTGAAACCACGTTTTTTTGGAAATGACAACTCACAGAAAGGACTATTATATCAAATGATTAATACTTGACACACTTTTGTAAACGAGTGAGCAGAGTGCAAACAAGTCTCCCATAAGTTACACCATGTGGTTTTATTCGAATTTTCATAGCCAACCAAAGAGAGAGAAACAGGCAAATGGGATATCAAAATGACCAGCATGAGGTCTAGTTTTGAATGAAAATATTTAATTGCTTGAAAGTAATCAGGGTAATTAAGGAAAATTTAATTAATAAGTTGAGAAAAAATTGAAATATTTCACGAAAAGCTGCTGCCAAGCTATGTAAATGAAGTGTCAAAAAGTTCATCTGTTCAAGGCCAAGCTACTTTGCAAATAAAAAGAAACATTAGTGCAGTTTTTAAATGTCAAAATGGCTTCCTTTGAATTAAGTACCAAAGTTAGGATTTTCGATAACATAAGACGTTATATGAAGGCAAATGAGAAGTCAGTAAGATCATGCTTTCTGAATAAAACTTGAAAATAAAAAATGAAAGAAATCGGTCAAATATTTTGTGAAATGATTTGTGTAAAAGAAATAAATAGATCAGAGAAATGTTGATGTGCCTTTGAATGATGCTCGGAATCATGAACAAATGAGGTGCATCAAATGTTTTCGTAATATTTTCTGTTTTATACTTTTAGACAAATCATTTCACAAAACGTTTGACTTTCTTTTCAAAAATTTTGTGTACTTTACTTTTAAATACTATTTAGATTAACTGAAATGCTTGATGCTTGACCGTAACACTGACTGCTGATGCTTTATGTTTGGAACATCAGATATTTCTAAAAGTCCACAGTTGCCCATTGTAATTTATTAGGAATTTAATGCATGTGATATACTGGAATAGGTGTGTATACAGTTAGAGGTCAAGTACTTTGGCAAGACCTTGGAAATATCCTTAGTAATGCAGTGTAAACATTATACATAAAATTAGTATAAGGGAATTGTAGCTGTATCAGTTAAAATTTAGGAAATAGCTGGTATCAAACACAAGCCATATTTTGCAACTGTTATCACCTACCAGGAATGCTACCATTATACCCCAGCTATCTCTCATTTGCTGTTCTCATTCTTTATATTTAGCATAGACAGCCATTCTTCCACATTTATCGGCTGTTAAAAGATCTTGATCATGTAAAAAACATTCATCTTTAATTTATTGATGAGATAGTTGAATGCTCCTCTGCTCATTCACATGTATTCAAAGAATTTGTCTGGTGGTCTTCATAGCTGATGATTTAAATTATGAAATTCTGCATGAAGGTTCCTCCCTTTGTAAATTTCATGCACAGCATTCCTTTTTGCTTTATTTTCTTAAGTAAAGCTAATTTTGTATCCTTACTCTCCAGCTACAGTATCCTACAGTTTAGGGGTGCCGTTGCATAGAAACAGGTGGTTGGCTCTAAGCAGGCATCTTGTAGTGTGAGATGGTCACTCGCATGCAAGACACCCGAGCTTTTTGCCAGATGTTGCTGCTTGTTGCTTAAGTGTCACATATCCAGTCATCGCTCGCTGTCGGCCACTTCTGACGCTTACATAGGACATGGCCTTACTCTATTATCCATCCCACTTCTTGCCCAACACTTCTGTATCCCCACTACCCACCCCAGCAAAGATCACTGTTCAGCTCAGACACAGCTGGGCTGTAGAGCCCAGAGATGACAGGGATCATATGTGTGTGTGTTATGCATGTATGAATGGATGTGTGTCTAGTTTCTTCTACATATAATGAAGGATTTAGTCCAATAGCCAATAATATCTAACTGTCTTTTTTCAATGTGCCTATCTGCCACTCAACACATAAAGTGAGAAGCAACATATCCTTTTCATACTGTCATTATTTTATTACTCAGTCATCATCATCAGTTATCTGCTATATTAGCAGGTCCTTTGCCTCTCCATTTTCTGCGATCCATTGCTTCCTTCTTAAGGCTGCTGTATGTTGTACCGTCCATCATATCATCCAGTATCTGGAATCTCTTCCTTCCTCGCTTCCTTTTCCCTTCTACATAACCTTCTAAAACTGTTTTTATCAGTCTGTCATTCTTTCTTAATATATGCCCAATCCAATTTCTTTTTCTTATCTTTATTACATCTAGTAACTGTCTTTTCTCTCCCACTCTTCTCAGTACCTCTTAATTTTTTACTCTGTCCATCCAACTTATTCTCTCCATCTTCCGCCATGTCCAGATCTCAAAAGCCTCCAGCCTTTCTCTGTCTTTTTTCCTCATAGTCCATGTTTCAGCGCCATATAGAAGAACACTCCATAAGAGACATTTTATGAGTCTCTTTCTGAGTTCTCTGTCCAGACCGCTGCAGAAGATTCTCCTTTTCTTATAAAACGCCTCTTTTGCCATTGCTATCCTTGTTTTAATTTTTGTGGAGCACTTCCAGTCGGTGTCTGTCCTGCTTCCAAGATACTTAAAATTTTGCACCTGTGCTAGTGTTTCTCCATTCAGTACAATTTTTATTTCCTTATTTCCTCCTATTGCCAATACTTTTGTTTTATTTGTGTTAATTTTCATTCCATATTTTTTTCCGTTAGTTGCAATGGTGTCCACCAAATCCTGTATTTCTTTTTCCCCTGTGGCTAGAAGGACCATGTCATCAGCAAATCTCAAGCACCCTACTCTTCTTCTCCAATTTCTACCCCTTTGTCATCTAATGAGCATTGGTCAATCATATTTTCCCAGTACAGGTTGAAAAGAGTAGGTGATAAACAGCATCCTTGTCTTACTCCTTTCCCTAGTCTGATCCAGTTTGTACTTTCTCCTCTCACTTTAACTGAAACTTTTTGATTAAGGTATAATGAGTTTATAAGTCTTCTGGTTTTCCAGTCCACTCTCTTTTCCCTCATAATAGTCGCCAGCTTGTCCGAAACCACATTGTCAAATGCCTTTTCTAAATCGATGAAGCACATATATAGGTCTCTTCCTTTTTTCAATAAACCATTCTCCCAAGATTCGTAGGAGCCTTATTGCATCTCTGGTGCCCGTATTCCATCTAAAGCCAAACTGCTCCTCGCCGAGATTCTCCTCTATTGCTTTTTCAAGTCTTTTATTAATTATTCTTAACATCACTTTGGCTGCATGTGAAATGAGGCTGATTGTCCTGTGCTCGCTGCATTTCTTGGTTCCTTGTTTTTTCGGTAATGGAATCATTACTGTTGTCAAAAAGTCCTCAGGCCATTCAGCACTGTCATATATTTTATTACATAACCTCAATATTTCTCTTATTCCATTGTGGTTCAAGCATTTTAGTATTTCTCCCGGTATTGTATCTGTGCCTACTGCTTTGCCATTTTTCATTGCAGCAATGGCAGACTTTACTTCTTCCATTATGATGGTCGGTCCTTTTTCTCCATCATGTACACTGTTGTGTGACTCAAGTTCCAGAGTTTCTGGTTTGCTATTTGTGTCATATAGCTCTTTTATATATTCTTCCCATCTCAGGAGGACATCATCATGATCTTTGTACACTACCTCTTCGTCTTTTCAAAATTTCCATAGTAGCACTTCCTGCTCTGTTTTGTTCCCATGTCATAGTCTTTACTCTGTTGTATAGTAAGTCGTATCTTCCCTTCCTGTCCAGTTCTTCAATTTCATCACATTCCTCTTTTAGCCATTTTTTCCTAGCCTGCTCTGTTTCTCTTCGCAGTTCGTTATTTAATCTTCGGTATATCTTTCTTGCATCTTCAGTGTTCTTGTTTTTCAATTTTCTTCTCTCCTCCATCTTGGAAATCATTTCTTGTGTGACCCATGGTTTTTTTGACCTTTTCCCTTTTACATATCCTATATTTTGCTGTCCTGCTTTAATGATTCCTTCTTTCAGCATATTCCAGTACTCGTTGGCATTATCAGGTGCTTCTTTGTCTCGTAATGTGTTTAGAAAGTCCCGAGACAGCACTTCTGTAATTTGTTCTTTGTTGGACCTTATCTTCTCTAGATCCCACTTCTTCACCATTGTCACCTTTTTCAGTTTTTTCATTCTTATTTCTATTTCTGCCATAAGTAAGTTGTGGTCACTATTAATATCTGCACCTGGTAATGTGTGCAACTTCTTGATTCCATTCCTGTATCTTTCTTCTACTAGTATAAAATTGATTTGGTTTCTGTATTTATCCCCTGGTGATTTCCAAGTGTAGAGCCTCCTCTTATGGTTCTTGAACCATGTGTTTGCCGCTATCAGCTGCCTT
Organism: Schistocerca americana; assembly: GCF_021461395.2. Classification (NCBI taxonomy): domain Eukaryota; kingdom Metazoa; phylum Arthropoda; class Insecta; order Orthoptera; family Acrididae; genus Schistocerca; species Schistocerca americana. The sequence continues at coordinate 254,053,334 of NC_060119.1, read as the reverse complement.
TCCCTGCAGAAGTCAATTAACCATTCACCTCTGTCATTTCTCTTTCCAAGACCATGACTGCCTACTGTGTTTCCCTCTTTCCCTTCTCCCACAATGGCGTTCCAGTCTCCCATTACTATTTTGCAGCATTTTTTATTTTCGTCCATTATTCTCTCTATTACATTGTACGTTTCCTCTACAATTTGGTCATCATGTTCTGAAGTTGGCATATACACCTGGACAATCAGTAAATCATTTTGTGCTCCTTTCAGCCTTACACCAATAACCCAGTCATTTGCATAGTCTACATATTCCACACATTTAGCCAATTCCTTTGTCATAATCATTCCTACTCCATTAATTCCTTTTACTTCTTCTCCTGAGTAGTAGAATACATATTCATCTGACTGCAACTCTCCATGTCCATTCCATCTTACCTCAGCAACTCCTACAAGGTCCATATGATTCTTTTCCATCTCTCTTTTAAGGTTTTTTAGTTTTCCTGCTTGTAGCAGAGTTCTGACATTCCAGGTACCAATTCTCGTTTTGATTTTTTGCCTCCTTTCAAGTTGTCCCCCCCCCCCCCCCCCCCCTCCCCCGGAGATCCGAATGGAGGACTATTTTACCTCCGGACACTGATTTAACATGAGAGGAAGCCATTTTTTGTGCATAAAATGGAGACTGCATTATGCAGGGAAGATAATCTGTGGTGGTATTCCGTTGCCTTCTGCAGTTCTGGAAGCCGCCCCTAACATGGGATACAGACGCCTTTTGCAGCAGCCCGCTCTGGGTCAGACGCTGCATGAGAAGTATAGGTTGGAAAATGAAAGACCCCTAGCCCTCGAAACCTAATAGCGTCAGGATCGGAAAAGAACAAGAGCTGGCCGAGGGTGGCCAGATAGGAAAGATAAAAGTGAGGAGCCTGGCATAAGTAAGTGGAAGCAATGCCAGGACTCAGCTCGGGGCCCTGTTGTCGCCAGCCACATATCACTAGGTGTGACTCCCTGAGGATTACTCAGTATCACATGATAATCATCTCTGTCTTATGTATTGTAATGATGATGTCTCTATTCATTATGCTGTCTTCTGTTTTGTCTTTTATGAACATCATAGTCTTCAGAAAATACAAAGTGTACACATCAGTAAAATATGCTTGTCCTTCAAAATGCCTGCAAAATTTATGTTTATACTTTTCAACTAAAACAGTGAATTACAATTATGTTCAGTTGAGGTGGATGATACTTTAACAAAAGATTTGTCATTATTGTTTCATCCTAATTTAGTGAGAGCGTATTCACCAGAAAACATTCTGATCAAAGTTCTCTTTATTGTTCCACTGAGTAATAGCATCTCCATCTTAGTGCCTCATAGCTTTCTTTATATTGGCTCTATCCTTATCTGTAATAATTTGTTAGCTTTTAATTTATCATAACTTCTCATTCTCATCTGTTGAGGTGTTTGAGATTGTGCTAGGGAAGCATACAGCTTTCTTCATTTATTGTGCCAAATGTGTGAAAAAATTATATTCCTTGCATAATCCTCGCCTGGTGTACAAAAAGATAATAAAGTCATATGTACATGAATGCAACAGTTAATAACTGTAGGCTTCTAAGTAATGCATGACATGTATATCCCTGGTGTACAGTTTACATACTACAGAAAGGTACTGTTAGCTGCAAAAAATTATAAAAATTAATATGTAATTGAAAGCAAAAAACAAAACCAAAGCAGCCAGGAAGACTATCAGGTGGGTGACAAAAAGTCGGGAAAAGGCATCTGAAATCACAAATTAAAAACAGAGTTACAAATAACCCATACAAAGGAATTAGCAAACTATATGAATATATGCTTTAGGAGTATTTCTAAGAAATTACCCCAAAAATTTTCAGGCACCAATGTTTTACCCATCAGGGAACACAATGGTACACCTGCCTGCATCCGAGAGAGAGGTGACATACGTAGTACTCCAGTTAAAATATCGGTAGGTCAGTATGAAATTCCAGAGTGTGTCCTTAAAGAATACATAAATACTACACTCCTGGAAATGGAAAAAAGAACACATTGACACCGGTGTGTCAGACCCACCATACTTGCTCCGGACACTGCGAGAGGGCTGTACAAGCAATGATCACACGCACGGCACAGCGGACACACCAGGAACCGCGGTGTTGGCCGTTGAATGGCGCTAGCTGCGCAGCATTTGTGCGCCGCCGCCGTCAGTGTCAGCCAGTTTGCCGTGGCATACGGAGCTCCATCGCAGTCTTTAACACTGGTAGCATGCCGCGACAGCGTGGACGTGAACCGTATGTGCAGTTGACGGACTTTGAGCGAGGGCGTATAGTGGGCATGCGGGAGGCTGGGTGGACGTACCGCCGAATTGCTCAACACGTGGGGCGTGAGGTCTCCACAGTACATCGATATTGTCGCCAGTGGTCGGCGGAAGGTGCACGTGCCCGTCGACCTGGGACCGGACCGCAGCGACGCACGGATGCACGCCAAGACCGTAGGATCCTACGCAGTGCCGTAGGGGACCGCACCGCCACTTCCCAGCAAATTAGGGACACTGTTGCTCCTGGGGTATCGGCGAGGACCATTCGCAACCGTCTCCATGAAGCTGGGCTACGGTCCCGCACACCGTTAGGCCGTCTTCCGCTCACGCCCCAACATCGTGCAGCCCGCCTCCAGTGGTGTCGCGACAGGCGTGAATGGAGGGACGAATGGAGACGTGTCGTCTTCAGCGATGAGAGTCGCTTCTGCCTTGGTGCCAATGATGGTCGTATGCGTGTTTGGCGCCGTGCAGGTGAGCGCCACAATCAGGACTGCATACGACCGAGGCACACAGGGCCAACACCCGGCATCATGGTGTGGGGAGCGATCTCCTACACTGGCCGTACACCACTGGTGATCGTCGAGGGGACACTGAATAGTGCACGGTACATCCAAACCGTCATCGAACCCATCGTTCTACCATTCCTAGACCGGCAAGGGAACTTGCTGTTCCAACAGGACAATGCACGTCCGCATGTATCCCGTGCCACCCAACGTGCTCTAGAAGGTGTAAGTCAACTACCCTGGCCAGCAAGATCTCCGGATCTGTCCCCCATTGAGCATGTTTGGGACTGGATGAAGCGTCGTCTCACGCGGTCTGCACGTCCAGCACGAACGCTGGTCCAACTGAGGCGCCAGGTGGAAATGGCATGGCAAGCCGTTCCACAGGACTACATCCAGCATCTCTACGATCGTCTCCATGGGAGAATAGCAGCCTGCATTGCTGCGAAAGGTGGATATACACTGTACTAGTGCCGACATTGTGCATGCTCTGTTGCCTGTGTCTATGTGCCTGTGGTTCTGTCAGTGTGATCATGTGATGTATCTGACCCCAGGAATGTGTCAATAAAGTTTCCCCTTCCTGGGACAATGAATTCACGGTGTTGTTATTTCAATTTCCAGGAGTGTATAAGAGAACGGTCAACACAAATAATTAATTTGTTACACAAATCTGGCTACTTTCCCAAATGTCTGAAACAAGCTAAAGTAGACAACGCTTCACTCAAACAAAGTGAGACAGAAAATTTAGATAACTGCAGATCAATTACAGTACTATCTACCATTTATAAAATATTAGAAACTAGAATGAAAAATAGATTAATCAAGTACTTAACAAATATAACCTTCTTTGCTATGAACAATTCAGTTTCAGACCCAGAGGAGCTACAGAACCTATTATATCATAGTTTACAGAAGTTGTTCATGAAAAGGTAACTTAAAATTGACTTTTTGTTTGATCTGTCAAATGCCTTTAACACTGTTGACCACTGCATCTTATTAAATAAACTGTTGTTGTTGTTGTGGTCTTCAGTCCTGAGACTGGTTTGATGCAGCTCTCCATGCTACTCTATCCTGTGCAAGATTCTTCATCTCCCAGTACCTACTGCAACCTACATCCTTCTGAACCTGCTTAGTGTATTCATCTCTTGGTCTCCCCCTACAACTTTTACCCTCCACGCTGCCCTCCAATACTAAATTGGTGATCCCTTGATGCCTCAGAACATGTCCTACCAACCGATCCCTTCTTCTGGTCAAGTTGTGCCATAAACTTCTCTTCTCCCCAATCCTCTTCAATACTTCCTCATTAGTTATGTGATCTACCCATTTAATCTTCAGCATTCTTCTGTAGCACCACATTTCGAAAGCTTCTATTCTCTTCTTGTCCAAACTATTTACCGTCCATGTTTCACTTCCGTACAAATACTTTCAGAAATAACTTCCTGACACTTAAATCTATACTCGATGTTAACAAATTTCTCTTCTTCAGAAACGCTTTCCTTCCCATTGCCAGTCTACATTTTATATCCTCTCTACTTTGACCATCATCAGTTATTTTGCTCCCCAAATAGCAAAACTCCTTTACTACTTTAAGTGTCTCATTTCCTAATCTAATACCCTCAAGATTACCCGACTTAATTCGACTACATTCCATTATCCTCGTTTTGCTTTTGTTGATGTTCATCTTATATATTCCCTTCAAGACACCATCCATTCCGTTCAACTGCTCTTCCAAGTCCTTTGCTGTCTCTGACAGAATTACAATGTCATCGGCAAACCTCAAAGTTTTTATTTCTTCTCCATGGATTTTAATACCTACTCCGAATTTTTCTTTTGTTTCCTTTACTGCTTGCTCAATATACAGATTGAATAACATAAGGGGAGGCTACAACCCTGTCTTATTCCCTTCCCAACCACTGCTTCCCTTTCATGTCCCTCGACTCTTATAACTGCCATCTGGTTTCTGTACAAATTGTAAATAGCCTTTCGCTCCCTGTATTTTACCCCTGCTACCTTTAGAATTTGAAAGAGAGTATTCCAGTCAACATTGTCAAAAGCTTTCTCCAAGTCTACAAATGCTAGAAATGTAGGTTTGCCTTTCCTTAATCTTTCTTCTAGGATAAGTCGTAAGGTCAGTATTGCCTCACGTGTTCCAGTATTTCTATGGAATCCAAACTGATCTTCCCCGAGGTCGGCTTCTACTAGTTTTTCCATTCATCTGTAAAGAATTCGTGTTAGTATTTTGCAGCTGTGGCTTATTAAACTGATTGTTCGGTAATTTTCACATCTGTCAACACCTGCTTTCTTTGGGATTGGAATTATTATATTCTTCTTGAAGTCTGAGGGTATTTCGCCTGTTTCATACATCTTGCTCACCAGATGGTAGAGTTTTGTCAGGAATGGCTCTCCCAAGGCCGTGAGTAGTTCCAATGGAATGTTGTCTACTCCGGGGGCCTTGTTTCGACTCAGGTCTTTCAGTGCTCTGTCAAACTCTTCATGCAGTATCGTATCTCCCATTTCATCTTCATCTACATCCTCTTCCATTTCCATAATATTGTCCTCAAGTACATCACCCTTGTATAGACCCTCTGTATACTCCTTCCACCTTTCTACTTTCCCTTCTTTGCTTAGAACTGGGTTTCCATCTGAGCTCTTGATGTTCATACAAGTGTTTCTCTTATCTCCAAAGGTAAATAAACTACAATATTATAAATAAGACGCCTGGCAAAATAGTGTAACGAATTGAAATTTCACATTCTTCAAGAAGATTACTAGTAAAACACTTATCAGACTTACAATATATTAACTTTGGTGTATCTCAGGGGAATGTATTGGAGTGATCATTTCCCTGATCTGTAATACTGATTTCCCAAAATGTGTCAAAATGGAGAAAAAAATAATGTTTGTTGACAGCAGCAGCATACTAATATCAGATAAAACATCAGTACAGATGACCGAAAAACCAATGATGCTCTCAGATATGTCCACAAATGATAACAGGACACAGAGTAAATAGTAGCAGTCGGGCTCATTGTACTGAGTTATTTAAAATGCTACAAATTTTAACTGTAACATGTGAATACATCATTGGGAATGTAAAGCATATTATGAAAAATATTCATCTGTTTGCTACAAACAGTTCAATACCTAATCAAGGAACCAGAGCAAGTCACTGCTCACATTTAAACTGGAAAAACAAGTCTAAAACACACAACAGTGTGTCATATCATGGGCTAAAACTGTATAACAACTGTCACAGGAACTTAAAGATGTAAATGATCCCAGCATCTTTAGCCAAAGACTTAATAAAAGTTTATTAGATAATAGATATTATACTGTAAATGAATATTTATGATAGTCCTAGATAGCCAGATAATATCCTCATACACGTAACATATAACATAATATCCACAAGCATATAATGTGAAACTATACATGACATAAATAGTAATGCTATAAGACTAATTATAAGAACTAAAAAAAAGAGTTAAAAGTGTTGTGTGTTATTTAATAAGAACCATTGTATTAACTACTGCTGACATCCATACAATGTATACTGTACCACAGATGAATAATATATCAACAATAAAAAAAAAATTACTACTCAGTGTGTGTGTGCCAACTCAAATTTCTGCGTAAATTCAATCCTACCAGTTTGATAGAGCCAGTTTTTTATATGACTTAGAGGTGGTGAATTATCTTAGACTGGTCGCATGTTGATTGGTTCTGGATTGCATTGCATATATTTTAGAAACGCGTATCAGCAAAAGTTTTGCACCATTATAACATGTCATGCAGATGTGTTGCTTTTGTGACTGTTCTTATACCAATCAAATGGTCACCCATGATGTTGTTTGCAAACATGCACACAGTTATGTAAGACTGCAGAGTCTTACGGCAGTAACAGTGAATAAAAATTTCTCGGGTTTTAGTTGCGTTAAGTGATTAAAATTACATAAGCTTTCTACCAAGCAGTCCTTCACCATTGTCAAGTCGTATGGCTGCCACTGGGCTGCTAGAATGTCCCTTATATACAATAGCTGCCAGCTGTGACATCACTGCTGCCCACAGCATCGCCACACCAGGGCATATGTTGACTGTGCAATCACTGGATTCCATGCTGTGCTGAGGCCACTGCCTCTATTTAGAGGGTTATCAGTGATTTTTATTCCAGTAGTTTCTTTAATTACATAATCACAATCACAAAGGTCATTCATGGGAGCCAGGATGGATGTTTCTTCAAATTTTATTCTGCGTCCATTTTCTAAAGCATTCTCAGTTAAAGCAGATTTTTGGGGTAGTGTAGGCGATACAAGCTCTCATACTACTTCCTGAATTGTTCCACAGTGAGTACTATTTGTCTGACGTAAGACTGGCCACAGGTGCAAAGTATCTTGTAGACTCCAGGTGTTCTGAGACCTGCTGCATCTTTAGCTGGTCTCAGTAATTGATGGATTTTGTCGGAGGCCTGAAGATCAACTTGATTTCCTGTCATTTCAGCAGGTGGCTTATCTTGCCCAACCTAGAGCTACAGAATGGTAGGAGAACAAATTTATTTTATTTCTCCTTGTCAATGGTTTTGTTGAAAGTCACTTCATTTATTTGATGGACATTATAGGCACTGTTCCTGAATACCTAGCATAGATGGCTCAGCTCATGGGGCAGGTTATCAGCTTCTGATATCATTCTTGCACAATGCACCAATGTTTGTAAGACAGTGTGCCTCCATGCTGGTGAGAATGGCTGATGAGGTGCAAATGCAGACTGGGGTGGGTGGCTTCTCCATAGATGCTGTGGCCAAGGTATCCATTTCATTTGCGGCAGATGAGGACATGAATGAAGGAAAACACATTGTCTTTTTCTACGCCCATGGTAAGGTGGATGCTACTGTTAATGCTGTTGAGCTGTTCCAAGCACTGTCAAGTTTCTCACTTCCTGGGGCCAAATGATGAACATTTTGTCAATGTACCAAAAGAAACAACTGGGCTTTAATGGCACTGAGTCTAAGACAATATTCTCAAAAGTCTCCATGAAGAGGTTTGCAATAGCTGGAGCTAACAAGCTACCCATTGCAATGCCATCTATCTGATCGTAATATTGGCCACTATACAGAAAATAAGAGTGTACCTAAATAGCTCAACCATTTCACTTACAAAGACCTGGGATACTATGTACAAACAGTCTCTGACAGGCACATTGTCAAGTAGTCAAAGAGTGCTTGGCCGAAGGCTCATATAGTTTTAATCACTAGAGACACCTGAAAAATGAGACATTTTTATTCAGTGTTACCACCATGAGACTCTGCACTCTTACATTACATACCTCTATGGGGAGGAAACATGATCCAGCATTAAACATCTGTGGAAGCTGTGTGTCAAAAAGGCTAATGTATTGAGTTTGCTAGCCTTTTTACAGTGCTGTCATGATGGGGAAGACTATTCCACTATTTACTATGGTATCCCTACATATCAGCACCCACACTGCCACTACACACTACTATGAGAAAGATTACACAACACCAGGTAACAGCTCAATTCGAATGGACATGCTCTTACAGCCCTGCATCTGCAATTATCAAGGATAGTCACAGCTTTGGAATGGGAATGGATCAATGCAGCTACAGTTTTCCAACAAACATCATCACAGAAATAAACTAAATAGAAGCAGAAAGGAAGGCTCAGCAATCTTTCACACCGACAATACAGTGCGGGCCACAGATTCTGAAAATCACTGTCATAAACTTGACAGCAAGAGATGGACATGGGTGGAGTGTCAGAACTTAAGAAAGGTCTTAATTTCGCACCTCACTCTACCAAGGGGGATTGCCTTACAAGACACTCATGTGGCCCTTCTGAAAATGATGCTCAAGAGTGTGAGACCCTTACCAAATGGGGCTAAAGGAATATTCAACATATACAGGAGAAGGGCAGCATAAGTGGTCACAGGTTTCTTTGAGCCATGGTAGAGTGTCACAGAGGTGCTGAATAAACTGAACTGGCATACTCTTGAAGACAGACAGAAACTATCCCAAGGAAGCCTCAAGAACCAGCTTTAAATGGTCATGCGAGGAATACAGTACAACCCCCTAAACATCACTCAAATATGGGTCATGAGGACAAGATCAGATAATTACAGCATGTACAGAGGCATTTAAACAATCATTCTTCCTGCTCACCATATGTGAATGGAATGGGAAGAAACCCTAATAACTAATGCAATGGGGCATACTCTCTACCATGCACTTCACAATGGTTTGCAGAGTATAGATGTAGATGTAGATGCCACATTGATCACATTATCCAGATCTTTGCCAAGCATATTTGCACTTCTATGACAAATAAGGAATGAACATGCAACAACACAGCAATTTCAGGTTTGGTAAATATGACTTAAGTACTGCAAATGTTCAGATATATTGTTTGAAGAAAATGTTTAATCCTTTAATACCCCATTTATGGCAGCTCTTGTGACTCTGCTGATCATAGGTGCCCGTTATGTGGCATTGTATCTTCATGCAGTCTTTAGATTCTTAACTTTCAAGGGTGATTTCTACTCTGTTTATGAATTTCTCAGCAAATGAAGTGTAACACATTATCCCAGTCCATAGTAAAATTACTGGTCATAGCAGACACTACCTCTATCTGGAAAACATAAAATAGGAAACAAGTATAGTAAATTGTATAAATATGATCACACATATGTATTGTCTAATCATATTGTCTATAGGAATCACTTGTGGGATATCAACTATATATGTAGTAAATTTTAGTAAGATTGAATGTTGAAGTGGCTGTTCTTTGAGAGGGGAGTATATTTATTTATTTATTTATTCGGTGCCAGTAAAAACATGCATAAATGTAATTGTATGGTCCAATATGAAAAAATTGTTAACTGATTTTTACTTCCAAGAATATTACATGAGAATGAAGATATAACAGTATGATAATTAGCCTTGGTGTATTATTCCTTTAAAGAGCATGGACTCAAACACAGAAGTTACTGTGAACCCACACAACACTCGAAGAATACTCCTCTTACCATCATATTTGGGCTGTGGTAGTCGAATCCTGGCTCTCGGTATAAGCTGAAAAGTAAAATCTTAAAACTAATGTTGTTCTCCACTGCGGCTCATTGCTGTGAAAAATGTTTGTTAAATGTTAAAGAGCTTCCACTATGATTTCGCTTTTTAGATCAACAAATAATGGGATCCATTGAAGCAGTGGCCGCTAGCTCTAAACGTCTTAGGAAAAATTAATCCAATGAAAGGAACATGACAGAGGGCTCCCTGTACATTAAAATAACTCAATTATGAACTTTAATGTACTCTATCAACTAGGTTAACAACATAAATGCTTCCATTCTGTTCATGCTACAAAATGTCTACACCAGAAACAAGCAAAGAGAACAATCTTGGAGCGTTCTTCTACCTTATTAACATCTTGCAGGTTATTACATAAATAGTTAACCCCTTGATACTAAGATTAACTTTAATATTTACTATAAAACATGGATATTTTGCACCACCTATGTGGTCAGTGAAACACATAAGGTTCATGTACATTTATTCCGTCACGAGACACACTACTCATTCCAAGTTTTTTGTGTTGATGGGTATATTTTCATTATGAAGAGCTACCCATTCATAAATATTCAAACATGCACTGAGAATATACTTGAACGGTTTATTACTTGGTATTACAGAAAAAGAAGCACAGTTGCTATAGGTAACTTGTAAACAACAAAACAGTAACCAAGGAACAGAATAAACATGAAAACAAATGTTATAACTCCAAGGAGTAGGCAACAACGTTATTCAGTGCTCCAAGTGGCGCATTGAAACTTGGCGGTTAACGTCACTCATTTGTTGCCGTACAGTCACTGAATTCATGACACAGCTGTATCTATGGATGGCGTGAACAGAACTAGCATGTGCAGACACGCCAGTCGACATGAGTAGCGGTCGCCACAGGAGCCCCCTTGGTGAAAGCAGGAAGTGAACTTGTCATCTGGAGCGGGTGGTGCATGTAGGTTCTGCATCAACCTGTCGTCGCGGCGGTGCTGGAAGTTGAGCTGTTGCATCTGTCAGGCGTTGAGCTCTTGACCATAAGGTGAGTGATGCCTCCTTGAATATGTAAGCCAGCTTCACTCTGTAAGAGTCACGGTGGCCTCTTTGCCATTTACTATGATGACCATAGTGTGTGTGTGTCTCTGTGCAGGACACGATAGGGTCCAGTATACATTGGCTGCAGTGGTGGCTTGGTGCAGTATGTATGTAACATAACGTGCAACCAGCTTTAGAGGTTGTTATGCACAAAAGTTGTTGGACAATCATACCCGGAGGCCTTTGTGGGTTTGATTTGCCTTACATGTTCCCGTAACGTGCTAAGGAACTCTGGTTGGTCGTCCATTTCTGACAGTAGGCTTTTATTGACAAATTCCCCTGGTAGGCACAGGGTCTCGCCATAAACCAATTCAGATGCCGAGGACACTATATCTGGTTTGTATGTGGCTCATAGACCGAGCAGGACTATGGGTAGCGCAGACATCCAAGATGTCCCAGGGCACATTAGCACAGCCTTCAGCGTTTGATACCAACGTTCAAGGATGCCTTTGCTGGAATGTGGTCGTTTTGTGATGGATGTAGCCACAGAGCTTTGCCAACTGTGTGAACAAATCTGACTCAAACTGTCGGTGGTGATATGGAGTGGACAGCAGAATCTTGCCAGCCAAGTTGATGCAAAAGTGGTGGCCAGTGTTTCTGCGGAAATGTCGTTCATAGGTACTGCTTCAGGCCATCGTTTATATCTGTCAGTCATTGTGAATATGTACCACTGGCCATCTGATGGAGGAAGTGGTCCCACCACATCAAGATGAACGTGGGTGAAGCGTGAAGAAGTGTCCGGAAACTCTCCTATTGGGGGATGAATGCTGCAAATGATTTTGCAAAGTTGGCAACGCTGCCAAGTTCTCGTCCATTTGCAACAGTCTCTTTCTATTCCTGGCCACACGAACCTTTGAGACACTAGCTTGAATGTTGGCTGGACTCCTGGATGGCAAAGATTATGTATGGACCCGAACACTGGCCTGCGAAATGCAACAGGAACAGGAGGGCATGATCTGCCATGTGAAACTTCACAGTAAAATTTCATGTTCTCGCCAGGAATGTCGACTTGCTGTAACCTGAGTGCTGCAGTGTCCTCATGCAATATGGTGTGTAGCTCGGAATCTTCTTGTTGTGCCCTGGCCAGTGCCATCATGTCCACAGGCTGTGAGACACTGGCCACTCTAGAGAGCCAGTCTGCAATCACATTAGTGATGCCTGACATATGGCAGATGTCCATACTAAACTGGCTAATAAATTCCAGTTGACTGTACTGCCGTGGAGCGCAAGTGTTGCTGTTTTTCTTGAAGGCTTATGTTAAAGGCTTGTGGTCGGTGTATATCACAAACTCTCGTGCCTCAACCTGTGAACGAAAGTACTTGATTGTTTGATATATGGCTAAAAGTTCCCGATCATATGTGCTCCATCTTTGTTATGCAGGTGACAGCTTGTGTGAGGAATAAGCCAGCAGCTGCCAGGCATCGTTCACCCATTGAGGACTATAGCTGGTTAAGGGAATTTATTAAAATACTTCTCTATCCTTGAAATAATTTTGACACTCGTATAATACTTTTCAGTTCAATCACTTTATATTTTCAACTTTCGCAGATAATAACTTCTGCAAGCTAACTTATTCCTTACAGGTTAGACTGATTCACACATATTCAAACAGCATACATGTGTCTTGTTTCATTCATAGCCAAGACATGAAATAATTTAAAAGTCTCTAGTCTCAAGCGAGTCCAATACATGAATGTGCATAGCAATCAATCTTCAACTGTTCAATAGTCTTTTTTATGATCACCACAGACACTAACACATCAAAGAACATGATATAATTATTCGTTGAGTTCTCCTCACGTCTTCTGTGGTGCTGGCAGCAAACACTTGTCATCATCAGTGACTTGCCCCTCTTATAGTCTTCTAATAACGAACTTCCAACCTGCACATAGAAACAGGTGGATTGGTAGAAACGTTCTCACTCTCCCACACTCATACCTAAAATATTGGGTGCACGAGATGGTTTAAGGCCGAGTGTTTTTAGAATTTACACCGAAATTCTTGAGGCATTACAGAGTGTATAAGTACAGTTAAACATGTGGTTCTACTTAATGTGGTGATTTCCTCCTTCTCATGCCTGATGTTAAAAAATCTTTCAGGTGGGATGGAGACACTATTTTTCACCTGCCTGTTTCACTACACATTTCACTTGCAGCTGTTTCCTCTTCTTCAGTTGGTGTGGATGTTTTATCTGCTGGTTCTGGTCCAGATGGTACTGTTGATACTGCTGTTGTTCCTTAATTATGGAGCTAAGACCTGGCTCTTCCTCTCCATAAGTCATGCACATTAAAGACATTTACTGAAAGCTGATGCAAGTAAAACATGTCTCATATTACTATCTGTGGCAGCTGCAGGTTCTCCGCCTGCAATTTTAGAGTCTATTTCAGTTTTCCCTTTAACTGCATGTAATTTCCCAAAGAATTTATCGGCATGCCAGTTGCGCACTATTAACTCAGCTGTTGCATCCCTTTTAGTAGCATAATTCAGAGATGGACATTTGATTTTTACACCGAGCTCTTTACAAGTGCAGTACATGTCCACTTGTGGTTGCCCAAATTTTAAATTAAAGTGTCCACGGAAAATTTTCAAATAAAATTGATAGTCAACAGCGCTGGAAATTTAAAATTTTGAGAAAGCCCATATCTGTTGTACATGTGTGGTTTCTCCTCAGTTTAGGTGATACAAAAGTTACATGACAACACAGAAACTGCAAAAACATATAAGGTTTCTCTATATCACGATTGGCTTACGTATTCAGAGTACAAAATCATTGCTAACTTAATAGGATATTTGACTGTTTTCTGGAAATTGTCTTAAATGATTTATTATGTCATTTTATGCTTCTAACACTCTTTATTTCCTCTTGAATTTCAGTATTCTTTTATAAAAACGGAAATGAAATTCATGTAATTTGAAAGCCCACTAAAATGCACCATTCGAGTCATGTGATGGCTGTGATGTCACTGGCTGGATCACTGCTGCTGCTGTCAAAATTCTAATTCACAGTGATGTCTTGTTTTGGAATATATGTTTCAACAAATGAGTTACAAATTGTGTATAGTACCATACTGTATAAATATATCTAAAAAAACTTCTGAAAAGTTGTTTTTGAGTGTTTCAGAGAATGAGAAATGCGTAAATTGTGGATGCACTGTACTGGCAAATTGCCACTGTGTCGATGTACAAGTTCACAAACTTAAATCAAAAATGTGTTGCAATGTGAAATTAAAATTAATTTACCTATAAGATATGCTTTCCCACTGTTACAAGGAGAAAGGCATCACTCAATGAAATTAAAGTCTTAGAGAAAATTTTTTGTTTAACCAAACTATATTTAATTTTTTTGGCAGCTCAGTTGTTAAAGCAGTAAACCATCGAATTTTAGATGATATCTGTAGTAGGTTCAAATACAACTGGGAAGAATATTTTAACTTATTTGTAAAACAACTTGACAATTCTCTCATATTAAAACTAAATCACAATAACAAAACGTACCACACTGATCAGAAACATAATTTATATTGTGTTTTCCTTGCTGTTTACATGCACTTATGAGGGCTGGAACTTTAATAGTGGCAACTATTTATTTACAGCTCGTACAAAATAGATGTGTGTTTCAAAGCTTTACTGGCCTTCAAAGTAGTCACCAGCATTGTGTATAACCTGTTGCCAGTGATATGGAAGTCGTAGGATACTCTTAGCGGTGCCAGTTGTGTTGACAGATCGAGTGGCGGGGTCTATTGCCCGACGAATTTGTTGCAGTTCTGAAGCAAATGCCGCGAAGTGTTAAGTCAGGGGAGTGCAGAAGATGGTACAGCACTTAGCAGCCCCATCAGTCAAACAAATCAGTAACAGCTTGCACTGTACGTGCTTGAGCACCGTAGTGCAAAATGATGGTCAGGTCTGGCAGAATTAGAGACAGAAGTGATGACACTTTCTGCAGGACCTGACCATCATTTTAATGATCAAACACATACAGTGCAAGCTGTTACTGATTTGTTTGACTGATGGGGTTGCTAAGTGCTATACCACCTTCTGCACTCCCCTGACTTAAGGCCTCATAAGTTCAACTCAATTTCTAAGCTGAAGGAAACACTTCAAGGCATTCGTTTCAGAACTGCAACAAATTCGTCGGGCAATAGACTGTGCAGCTCAAACTGTCAACACAACTGGCACCACTAAGAGTATCCTATGACTTCCACATCACTGGCAATGGGTTATACACAATGCTGGTGACTACTTTGAAGGTCAGTAAAACTTTGAAACATGTATATATTTCGTACGAGCTGTAAATAAATAGGTGCCATTATTAAAGTTCCAACCCTCGTACATTTCCAATCACTGTTCACACATGGCATGTTCAAAAAGATATTTTCTAGTTCATGTGACCACACACTTTTTACTTTATTAGAAACAATGTACTTTTTCAAATTTTTTTCCTGTCTTTGTACTGTTCAGCTAGGATCCTCACTGCTTAAACTTTTGAAATTTCATCATCTTACACAAAAACGAAGTATGTCTGCTTCTGACACTGATGTTAGTTTACACTCGCAAACTTCACGGCCCTTACATTTGTGTTACCTGCATGTTATACATGCTTTAAATCTCTTCATATAGAAAACCTCATCATTCTACAACTTGTTCTACTGTGGGCTTATGGTGATATCTTCACTATAAGCATTGCTTTCCAAAAAAGTAAATTGTTTGTTCACAAAGTAAATGCATTTATACTCTGTTGTGCATTTCTCAGACTAAGATTAATGTGAAGCTCTATGTAATACATCCCACAATCCAAGCAACTGCTACAATAATTTCTTGCTAACACTATTTTAATATTTCATGTAAAACGTTTAAAAATTTATGACCTTTTCAGGATTCGAATATGTGATCTCTTTATTTACCATCAGATACACTATCCGTTGCACCACCGAGCACATGCTGCAAGTAATACTACAGCTGAGTGTGTTCTATAGAGGAAATCGGCACTAAGATTTGCCAAGAATAATTTTATTGTGCTTGGGCTGCAGCTCATGACTGATGGGCGACAATCGAGCTATAATATAAGGACACATTTGCCAAATTTCTACAGTTCCTTAGTTTTGAATGAGTTTAACGATGTTGCAGGTAGCAGGGAAAAGAATGTCAGTCATTGCACATATCGCCGCTCTAAATGGGTGGAGCATGGATGCATCAACTTTCGCAAGGTTTCCACTATCAGTTTACAAAAAATACCTTTCTATTGTTACTTAAAAGTTGTAATTGCATTTTCTATCACTAAGTAGTTAAACTGTTAAAAAAAAGTATGTAAAAATCTTTATACATTCAGCTAACACACCTGTAAAGCTTTGTCTTACTCCTAGTTTGTGGTGTCACCAGAGCATCAGTCAATAACAGAGTGTTTTCAATTATATGACCAAATCTTAATGATTTTAAGCTTTAATTACATAAAAATAATAGATATTTTGTGAGAATAGTGATTGCAAATGCTATTTAAATGCTGTAATCAATCAGAATAATAACAATCCAAACCACATTTTTAACATAGGAAAAATATCCTATTTTGTCAAAAATATTGTCACATTATTATTGATAGTCATGGACCTAGACCTTTTTATTGTGTGTGGAAGATAGGTATTAATGTAATTTTTGTTCAAAAAATATCAGATTAACTAATGGCATGTGGTGATATGTCTATGTTTGATGTACCAACGGAAACATCTGATAAATAATGTTATCATCCGTATTTTTTGAAAAATGTGGATACTTTGTTGTTGAAATATTGGAAAATATTAGAAATGGGATCTCATTTCCTGGGATGACCACATAATTTTAATAAACTAGCTCTCAAACTGTATTTGCTATTTTTCAGTATCTTTGGCTGAAAAAAGAAGAAGTTTTGTGAAAACAAATCGGAATCCATAATAGAAAGGGGGGGGGGGAGGTGGACATAGATGTGTGCAATGCTTAATGCGTATATGAGTGAAACTGCAAGGAAAAGACTAGTTCTTAAATATTTGCTGATGCATTTAAAAATTATGTGACAAACAAAAAATGAAATTGTAGAGTTGAACAGTGAACAGAGTAGTAACATAACAGAAAAAAGCATTATAATTGACAAATCAAATTAAAAACTGAGTAACAAAATGGTGAAAACAAACAGCCGAGTTGCACAAACAACTGACTGAGTTTTCCAAGTAACCAGTGAATTAAAAAATGAAATTCAGTGTTATAATGTTCAGGTTGCTGAAGTCAGAGCTGAAATTAATAAACCAACCTCACTGTCCCATCTAGGCAAAACAGCCTGGATGAAAGCAGTTAAGAATAAGATTGAAAATGTCAAATTAAACTTTTTTAGAGAAAAAACAAAACTTCAAAGAATTTAGAAAATTATTATAAATGTAATAAGAAAGAATGAAGATGGAAAACTGCAATTAGAAACTGATATTGTGAAAAAAATGTAGGAAATGAAATGGAATTTGTAATGGAACTGGGTAGTGGTACAGACTAGTATGCAGTCTGATTCCCTAACTTTAGTGCGTGACCCAATACATAGATTGGAATAATGTAAACTTCTGCACTTACTATGAATTGCAGTCAGCCCTAATTTCACAACAAAGTTCATTATTTGCTGTAATTATGATGTTTATTATTTTCACTATTTTTGGATGGTGGATTTTTGACAACTGATGTTTGGAATTGGGTTAATATGTAATTGTTAATAACCTGACACTAAATTTTGATTCACAATTCTGCAGACACCTTTTATAAAATGTAAAAATGATATTTTGGAAAAATTTTGGGGATTCAGAAGGATTCAAGAAGACATGGAATTAAACAATGGGTTTGGAGCGAAACAACTAGCACAATGTACATAGAGCACTGAGATAGATGAGTAACTATACATAATTTATATTTTATTTTTGTGGGTGCTATGCAGAAACAATGGGTGTGATGTAATTGTTTTTTGAAATTTTGGGCTATTTGTAAATTTGAAACTCTGAGTGATGTTCAACTAGCATATATGAGGTGTACAACTTTGCTTCCGCCGTTTGCCAATAGGTGGTGACAACGGTAAGTAGTGGTCGAAAGAAACAGATCACAGACGTCATGCAGTTAGCTTGGACCTCGGTCAGTGTAACCTCATTCAAACATTAGTCAATTTGTGTCTGGGTCATAAAGTTGCTCTTGATTGAAAATGTCAGTTTACAAGCCTAATTCTCATCGTTTGTGGGAGATGTTACTGTTTTGTTTCAATATGAAGAAAACGGCGGCTGAATCTCATCGAATGCTCTCAAGTACATATGGTAAGGACGCTATTAGTGAAAGAATGTGTCGCGAGTGCTTTCAACACTTCAAGAACGGTGATTTCAATGTCGTAGACTGACCTAGTGGTGGAAGAGAGAATGTTTTCAAAGATGCAGAATTGGAGACGTTGCTGAGTGAAGACTCGCGCCTAACTCAAGAAGAACAGGCACGATTGGTGGGAGTGACGTAGCAAGCCATTTCAAAATGAGGCTATGGGCATGAGTCAGAAAGAAGGAACTGGGGTCCTGTGTGAACTGAAACCAAGAGACGTTGAACAGCGTTTGTGTGTTTGTGAACAGTTGCTTCAGAGGTAAAAACGGAAGGGATTTCTGCACTGCATTGTGACCGGGGCAAAAAATGGGTTTATTACAATAACCCTAAATGCAAAAATGGGGATATCCCGGCCATGCTTCCACATTGACGGCCGAAGCAAATATTCATGGCTCCAAGATCATGCTCTCCATTTGGTGGGACCAGCTCGGCGTCATGTACTATGCGGTGTTAAAACAATCACAGGTGCTTGTTACTGAATGCAATTAATGCACGATAAAGTGATTTTGCAGCACGACAATGCTCGACCCCATGTTGCAAAAGAGGTCAAAATGTACTTGGAAACATTAAAATGGGAAGTCATACCCCACCCGCCGTATTCTCCAGACATTGCTCCCTCTGACTATCACCTGTTTAGATCAATGGCCCATGGCCTGGCTGACCAACACTTCCAATCTCATGAAGAAGCCACACATTGGATCGATTTGTGGATTGCTTCAAAAGAATGAACAATTTTTTCGGCGCGGGATTCGTACACTGCCCAAAAGATGATAGAAAGTAGTGGCCAGCAATAGAAAATACTTTGAATGATACATGTGTAACCAATTTGTTTCATTAAAACCTCAAATGTTGGCGAAAAAATGGTGGAAGCAAAGTTGTACACCTTGTAATAAGTCAGAAATGTGTAAACTTTTAGTTACTGGCAAATCAGAGGTGATCAGGGGAATTTTGGTTTACAGAGTAAACAATGTTATGCAATTGCTGCTGAAAATGATACTGTAGGCATACCTGTCACAATCTTTGATGACAATGTAATTAACTGATGCAATGATGGAGTAGAAGTCTATGTTTTAACCCACAATCATTCGCGTTGTTAGAAAAATCTAACATTTATGATTTTAGTTAAATATTCCAGCACATATCAAAGCTAATGAACTGACAATCTAGAAATGATTTCTTTCATATCCCGTGCTTCAATTAATCTGTGACTCGACAATCAAATTTCAACAATAGCTTGCTAGTTGTGCCATTATTTGAAGTGTTAGATTTTTTTCTACCACGGGAGTCTTTACGTAACAATTACTTCTCCTTTCGTGGAATACAGCCTTGTTTCACTTTTAGTCTGTTTGTTGTACTTGTAACATGAGGCTGTGTTTGTTTGTTTTCTCCTGAAAGTGTTCAGTTTATGTAACATCTTTTATAAGGAAAGTAAGTATTCTTATTGGGTTTTACGATTGAATGAAGCAATTGTTTATATAGAGTACACGACTTTCTCTTTCAGATATTAAAATGTATAAAACTTTTCAGGGAAGAAGTCATGTCAGAGGAACAGATATTGATATGGCTAGATGAACCACTAGACGAGGATATTTACATAGTGGGTCTGTCATCAGATACTGATGCACCCTCTGAGAATGAAGAGATCAATACCGCAACAAATCAGTCAGACAGCGAATCTGATACTTCTGCTACAGCTGTTTCTCAATATACAGACTGTGAAACCTTTCTTGGAAAGGATGGAATAACAGAATGGTTGTAGCAACATGCTCCTCCAGCAAAAACTGTCCATCAGAATATTGTGACACAGCTTCCAGGTGTGTAGGATGTTGCAAAAAATTTGAAAACAATTTTGGAATGCTGGAAATTATTTTTTCCAGATAGTGTATTTGGTTACATTGTGGAATATACAAACCAAGAACTTGACAGAATGGCAGCATCTTATTCATGGAGTGCTCAAGAATGCCCATGAATAGATTTTGAAGAGTTACCTACGTTCTTTGCTGTATCATATCTCACAGGAGTGAAAAGGGCACAGTATCTCAATACTTATGAGCTATGGGCCAGTAATAGGACTGTACTGGATTTCTTTATTGAATCGATGAACAAACGAAAGTTCCACACACTTCAAGCTATATGTTTTGACGACAAACCTACGACAGCTCAGAGAAAGGAAACAGATAATCTGGCACCTATTAGAGAAACATTTGATGAATTTGTGGATGTTTGCAAGAAGAGCTATAGTGCAGGTGCATGATAAAGATGGACGAGATGTTACAACCATTCCATGGACGTGGCAAATTCAGGCGGTATATAGCAAACAAGCCTGCAAAATGTGGCATCAAGGTATATGCGCTCTGTGATGCCAGACTGTTTTATAAGCAAAATATGGAAGTATATGCAGGCAAACAGCCTACTAGGCCATATCAAGTACCCAATGATGCAGGGAATGTAGTGTTACAATTGATTCGACCAATTGACTAACCAGCCAGAAACATGGCAATGGACAATTATTTTACATCTATACGATTGGCTAATAAAATGTATGCCAATCATCAACTCACAATAGTAGGTACTCTAAGAAAGAATAAAAGAGAAATTCCACTGGAACTTCTGGACATAAGGCATGGGCAATTAAATAGCTGCGTATTCGTATTTGAAGAAAAACCAAGCAACAACCGATTGATTTGCTCATACATCCCAAAAAAGAAGCAGAAAAAGAATCTTCTAATGCTATCCACTATGCACAGTGATGATGCTATAGATGCTGACAGTGGCAAAGCGAACAAACCTGAAGTCATTACATTTTACAATCTCAAAAAATGAGGTGTAGATGTTGTCGACCGTTTGAAATCAGAATATTCTGTTTCAAGAATAAGCAACTGCTGACCTCTTACACCGATTTTCAGCTTGTTGAACATCGGAGCAATAAATGCTCAAATAATATATAAGGTAAACATAAATTACTTTATTCCACAGAGAAGATTCATCACAGAAGTGAATATGATGCTTACAAAAGCTCACATGATAAAACACATGTCAATTCCGAGGATACCACTTCACTTGAAGGAGAAAACAAAAATGTTGTACACATTTTCAAACTACCAATATCGAAAGAATAAAATGAATCAAGAGAAAAAACAAAATGTCACTACTGCCCTAAAAGGAAAAACAGATTCACACAGCATCGCTGCCATCATTGTTCCAGTTCTATCTGTAATGAACATACAGCATCGAGTGTTCTTATTTGCCATGAGTGTATGTCACAAAAAGCCATATCTCAATCTGAAAATTAAAAAGGAGTTTGGTTAACCTTAATTCATCACTTGATATAAATATTACAAACTGCTGTTCACACAGGTGTTGTAATTGTAATCAAAAAAGTTTGTGAAATCTTTGCATGTTGAAATATATTTAAGTTTAGCAAATTACATTATCCATACCTTGGTTATACTAATTTATAATGCTTTGGTAATAATAAAGAAATGATTTATGGTATAGATGTGTCTTTGTCTGGCATAAAGAGATAAAAAAGTTGCAAGATCCAATTGTTAGAAAACATCTAGCACGGGAGTTATAACGTGACAACAACATACGCGAGCAACCACGGGTTAAGTGATGTAGATCACAATGATGCAAGATTAAATGTTTTCTACGAGGGTCGTTCAATAAGTAATGCCCCACATTTTCTTTCTCAGAACATATTTATTGTTAAGAGTCAGAATTTAGTGACAGTATAGATCAACATGTCTTGTCCATGACCTATTTTTCTGCATAGTCTCCATCACGTTCTATGGCCGTATGCCAATGCTGTGGAAGAGCAGAATTTGGTGACAGTGTACATCAACATGTCTTGTCCATGTCCTATTTTTCTGCATAGTCTCCGTCACGTTCTATGGCCGTATGCCAACGTTGTGGAAGAGCATGTTTTCACTGCGTGACTGACACTCTTGTCATCTTCAAAGTGTGTTGCCCATAGAGGTCTGGACTGTTGGGTGGATGAGGCAATGATGTCCAACCCAATTTGGCGATGTGTTCCCAGGTTCTCAGACTTGTGTGTGGACGTGCATTACCATGTTGGAGTAAGATTTCTGCTGGATTCTTGTCCAATCGAACATGTCGGAAACAGTTCTTGAGTTTATTCAGAGTCTTCATGTATGCCCCTGAACAAATGGTTAACCCTCTTGGTATCACATCCACGAGAATGACACCATCACAATCCCAGAAGACTGTCACCATAATTTTTCCAGCAGAGGAGGTTGTCTTGAATTTCTTCTTTTATGGTGAATGATGATGCCACTCCATGGACTGCCTTTTTGTTTCAGGCACAAAGTGGTGTACTCAGCTCTCATTCCCCATAATAATACGTGACAGAAAGACCTCTCCATCAGTCTTAAAACGCTCCAGCAATTCATATGAAATGGCCCTTTTTTTAGTCTTGTGGTCTGCTGTGAGCATTCATAGAACCCGTAGTGAGCACCTATTTGAATATCCAAGAGTCTCGATCATTGCAGATGCACTTCCAACGCTGACCGACAACTGTAGAGCCAATTGTTGAGTTGTGATGCACCGGTCTTCATGAATAATGGCATCTGCATGATTCAGCTTGTCTGGAGCAGTGATTGTGACAGGACATCTCGAGCATGGCTGATCATGGAGCTCTGTTTCTGCATTTCCGATGGCTGTAACTCCCTTAACCCATTGGTCAACAGTACTCCTATCAAGTGCAGCATCGCCATACACTGCACACAAACGTTTATGGATGTTCACCACTGTTTCTTTTTCTGCACACAAGAATTCAAAAACAGCACACTGCTTGTAGCATGAGTCGTTTGAGATGCCATTTTGACACTGTACCGTGGCTCTACCATCTGACAGAATGGTTCAAAACTTCACCGGCACTCAGAACAAATTATAAATGTGAAGAACCAACAAAGACGTTTGTCTAGGTATGTTAATGGCTTTTTTTTTAAAAAATGTGGGGCATTAGTTATTGAACGGCCCTGGTAGTATTAAAAGATAAATGTTTAACTGAAGAAAATGCCATATTTGAAGTGTTGGATGTGTATGGAGTTACACTGGTGCTGCCCCAGTGGGGCAATAATCGACCTACAATGGGGTAGAAATTCAGGACTACCCACGCAGTTTCCAAAATTTAAGCCAGACGGGGACGTACACCCAACTCATTTTCTGAAATGGTTTAACCAAGCCTTGCTGAAAAACTGGGAAGACACAAAAAAGACTGAATTTGCGGTAGGGTACCTTTAAGGAGAGGCTTCAGAATGGGGCACGGTGAACATTGAGAATTTTTCGTCTTGGGCCACCATCCAGAAAAAGTTTAAGGAGAAGTATTGGTCAGCAAGTGCCCAAGAAAAATTATTATCTGATTTGTGGAACGCAAAGTATAATAACAGTACGTGGGGAACAACGAGAAGGTATTTTGACTGGCATTTGACACAGACAAAGTACTTAGATAAACCCATGGAGGAAGGGGGATTAGTTAGGATCTTAATGAGGCGATTACCTATCTATGCAAGGAAAGATATATTAGGTAATGGGTGGAAGACCGTAGAAGAATTGTTATCCTTTGTAGATGCACTTGATGCCCTAAACAAAGACAGGAATGAGAACGTACATCAAAGGGAAAGTCAGAATTTTCAAAGAAATAACAATAGTAGTAATAGTAATTATAAGAGACATGAAGCTAATCTAGCTAGAGTACACCAATGTAGTCAGAATAGTGGTAACAAAAGTTATCAAAAGAAGCATTCAAGTTCGAATATAGGCCCAGGAGCGTCCCTGGAATTTGTACCTAGTAGCAATACAGTACAAAGTGGAAATGTAATACCCTGATTTGGTAACCAGCCGGTGATTACAAACAGTGAGGAAAACGTTATGCTGTCTGGATCCAGGGCTGCGGTCCTGGTCGTAGAAATAAATTAGGAGCCTTAGCTTATAATAAATATGTTACTTTACGCATAAAGTATCGACCAAAGAATGGTTGTTGCTAGAAGAACCTAGTTTATCTATCATTAATCCACAACCAGTTATAGTTGGAAAGGTAGAAGAGTTTGAAGTTAACATATTTATTGATTCTGCTTGTGAAGTGTCACTTATTTCTAATGGTTTCTTTAACACGTTACGGACTGAACATAACTTACCACTATTCCCAGTAACAGGAGTGTACATAGTAGGTATAACTGGGACCAAAAGTAAAGTCGTGAAACATGAGACCCAGGTGAACTGCATCATTGGGAACATCCCATTTCGTCAGACACTTTTAAAAGTGGAAAATATCAATAGAGATGTGTTGTTTGGCATAGACTGGCTATCAGAATTTAACGTCATATTGAATTTTGAGGAAAATTTTCCATATTTTGGAACAAGTGGTGATAAATATTGTGTAAAGTTTGTGACGGACCACATAACCAACCAAATAACTGAGAATCAGCGTTAACGATTAACAGCGACAGTGCAGTTGTCACCAGAGACTGAAAACTTAAATCAAGCATCAGACCGAGCTGACATATGAAACAAAGTAAATGAATCCCCAATGTTAACCAACGACCAAAAATTGGATTTATCTAACATTATTTTGGAATATAAAATGGTATTTTCTGATAGTCTGGGTAGTATTAGTGACTATGTATGTAAATTTAAGATAAAAGACAATATTCTATTTTTTTATAGACCCTATCCAATACCGGTAAGCCTGAAAGAAGTGGTTAAGGAAGAAATAGATAAGATGATTGAAAATAAAGTAATAGAACATAGTACGAGTGTTAAGAATAACCCTTTAGTAGTGGTAAAAAAGGCTACAGGAGGTGAGCAGTTAGTACTGGACGCACACACTTTGAATAAGCATATAGAGACTGAACAAGACAGACCAATTAAAATTGATGAATTGCTGTCCAAATTTGAGAAAGCACAGTACTTTAGCACGATGGACCTGACTGATGGGTATTGGCAAATTCGGTTACATCCTGATTGAAAGAAGTATACAGCAGTTCTATTTGATGGTAAATCATATCATTTTAATGTGTTACTGTTTGGACTATATATCTCGGTATCTGTGTTTATATGTGCACTGGATGAGGTGTTAGGAAGGGAATTGTTACGAGAAATAATAATGTATGTGGATGATATCCTTATGATCTCTGCTACATGGGAAGAACATTGTAAAACCTTAAGGAAAACCCTGAAAAAATTTAAAGAAAAGGGTATTACAGTCAAATTATCTAAATCGCATTTTGTGAGGCAAGAGCTTAAGTTTTTAGGACATATTTTAGGAGTACAGGGAACTAAACCCGATCTGGAATGTATAACGGCTATTAAGGAGTGTTCACCCCTTAGAAACATAAGACAATTGAAAGGATTTATTGGAATGGCTGGATATTATAGACGATATATATGAAGTCAATAGCTGAATGACCCAAGACTTCTGTGTTTATTACGGAAGGGAATACCTTGGAATTGGGACCAAAAGACTAATGATGCGGTTGAAAATGTGAAAAAAGCACTGGTAGAATCATACCTTCCGGTTATGGGTGAGCTACTTTAAATTTCAACAGATGCATCCGACTATGGTATAGCAGTGGAACTTTTTCGAGGAGAATGGGGTCTGGAAAGTACAAATCACAGTTGTATACTTTTTGCTAGCCGAAGTCTTAACAAACATGAATTAAACTATACAGCTATAGAGAAAGAACTATTAGCGGTGGTATGGAGTATCCAAAAATTCCAAACGTTAGTATGGGGGTCAGAGATCCATGTATATACGGATCATCAAGCTCTATCTTTTTTAATGAATAGTCGCTTATTACATAATAGATTAATGCGGTGGATGTTGTTCCTACAGGAATATGACATTAAAATACAGTATGTAAAAGGTTCTGAGAACATTGTACCTGATGCTTTGTCTAGATTACCTGTAGATACGAAAGGCCTAAAACGTACAGAATGATCTGGCGTTTAATTTTATGACAATAGAATATCCACACAATAGGGTACAAGAAATGGCTCAAAGAATAACTGACAATATCCATCATGATTCCTACTTTACAGAAATATATGCTATGTGTAATAGAAAATCTTTACTTTCCAATCAGGCAGAGAAATGGAAAATTATAGGGCAAAGTTTATTTTGAAGGGACAGTATAACATCTTGACGGTGGCATTTATGCATCCTGAAGTTGATGGAGGGTGAAACCGTATGGACACTTCAAAATAAAAAAGTGTGTAGCCCACATGAACAAGTTCTATTATTTTAAAAAGTTGGGACATAAGGTAGCGTCTTTAATTGGAACTTGTGAAACCTGACAGAAAGTAAAAGAGAGTAACACTCAGATACAAAATGAATCCAATCATTTCTAAGGCATTACACCATCTTACAGCTGTGGACTTCTTCGGACCAATTCCGAAAGGAAAAATAGGAGTGGCGTACATTTTTGTTATCATAGAATGTTAGTCTATGTATGTTAAGCTGTATCCTATTAAGAAAGCAAATACACCAACAGTGATACACTGTTTGCAACAGTACTTTACCAAGAAGGGCAAACCAAAATGATTCCCCTCCGATAATGGACAACAATTTGTCAGTAACGACTTCAAAGAATTCTTAGCGTGAGAAGATATTCGTCAGGTATTAATCTCCAACTATAATCTGTCTTCTTAACCATGTGAAAGGGTTATGAAATAAGTTGGGAAATTATGCTGTACATACTGCCATGGAAAACATTCGTCATTGGCAACGAAACTGAAATACTTTGAGTTTATCTTAAATGAATGACCATATTTATCAGTTGGATTAACACCTTTGGAAGTAATAGGTAACTTTTTGTGGGAGAACCCCTTATTAAATATTTTACTTGGCCGGAACAACCTACTGTTGGTTACCAACTTAATCAAACAATAGTTTCTAAAAACTTAGTTAAAAGAGCACAACAGTGAGTGAGTAAATATAACGAGAAGGCTGTCGATCCTAAGTATAATGTTAATGACTTAGTCTTAGTAAAACAGCATCTTCAGAACTCTGCCCTGAAGGAAGAAACACATACATTTTTTCAAAAGTATGAGGGACCTTACCAAGTGCAAATGGTGGTACACCCTAAAGCCTTAGTTTTAGTGGATCCTCTAATAGGATCAGAAAAAGGAAAATACAATGTAAAGACAAAGTTGTGTATCTCCCAGGGATATTAATGTTCTGCGTTAACGGGCAGGGAGATGACTCTTGGATCCCTAATTGTTTTCGGTGTTTCTTCTGTACTATTTCTCCTGCACAAAATTCCTTTCGAATCTTAAACTATTCTGTAATCTATTCATGAATTCTTATACTATCCAAATATCCTATTGCTTCTGCATACTTGTCTTTACTTGGCTGACAAGCAAAGCAAGTCATTGATATCAAGACCATACTGCTTCTTGTAGTAATAGCAATAAGTGACTGTTAGCCTTGAGCAGCCGCTGGTGAAGTATCAGTGCAGCAGTAGTGCAGTAGTGAGTCGCATATTTAGCTTTCATATTTGTTTTGTAGTTTGATTCTTAATTTCTTTTCGAGTGTTTGTGCACTTGCATATTTAATTACATAAAATCCTTGCATATTCTTGTATTTGAGAGGAGTAATATTGCTTATTGATAGCCGTAGAGTATAAATTCGCAGAGTTGTTAGATATTAGCAGTAGGAGGGATAGGGTGTGTGCGTGCTGTGTGCAGGCGCAGGAAGAACTCGCCATAGTTTGCGAGCAGCTGAGCATGCTGTTGGCCACAGTCAGCTGCCTTCAGGCTGCTGCCTCGAGGTGCAGCAACGGCGGAGGATCTGGCACGTCGCTTGAGACACCCTAGGTGTCGCTTGCTGCGTCCACTGTCTCAGCAGCTGAGGCACCTTCTAGTGTACCCAACGCGTTGGGGCCGTCCTCACCTCAGGGTGAGTGGCGGACTGCAACACGTCGCTCGAGGCAGAGGGTCAATGTGGAGGCTGTCTGGCTGGCCTCGCCCGTTCGTCCTGTCAGTGGACAGGTGGCCACTCCTTCAGCAGGGCCCGAGCAGGCACATGGGGGCTATGGCTTGCTGGTTATTGGGAGCTCCAATGTTAGGCGGGTGATGGAGCCGCTTAGGGAAATAGCGTACAGGGATGGAAAGAATACCAACGTGCACTCAGTTTGTCTGCCGGGGGGCCTCATCCAAGATGTGGAGGCGGCCTTGCCTGCGGCTATTGAGTGTACGGGGTGCAGTGGTCTGCAAGTAGTTGTCACATCGGCACCAATGATGCCTGTCCCTTGGGTTCTGAGGCCATCCTCAGTTTGTATGGGCGGCTGACAGATTTGGTGAAGACCGCTGGCCTCGCACGCGGGGTGCAAGCAGAGCTCTCTATTTGCAGCATTGTTCCCAGATTGGATCGGGGTCCTTTGGTTTGGAGCCGAGTGGAGGGTCTCAACCAGAGGCTTTGTCGACTATGTGACGATCTTGGCTGCAGATTTCTAGACTTCCACTATTGGGTGGGGAATTGTAGGACGCCCCTAAATAGGTCAGGGGTGCATTACACAAAGGAAGCGGCTACTCGGGTAGCAGAGTACTTGTGGCATGCACATGAGGGTTTTTTAGGCTAGGCAGTAGTGCGAGGTGTCCTGATGAACACTCACCAGTCGACGTGCAGGCAGGGAAATCAGGACGCGCTCAGTGTAAAGACACTTCAGCTATCAAGATATTAGCAGTAAATTTTCAGAGTGTTCGGAATAAAGTTCCTGAATTTACTGCCCTCCAGGAAGCGTGTGGTGCGCAAATTATTCTTGGGACTGAGACCTGGCTGAACCCTGAGAAAGGAAGTTCTGAAATATTTAGTGAGGGTTGGAATGTGTATCGGAAAGACAGATTAGACACCTTAGGAGGTGGTGTCTTCATTGCAGTTGAGAAAAATATTGTGTCTACTGAGGTCGAAGTAGAGTGTGATTGTGAAGTTATCTGGACACGTTTAACAGAGCTAGGGGAAATAAAGTTAATTGTTGGGTGTTATTACCGGCCACCAGGTTCCACCGTGACAGTTCTAGAATCATTCAAAGGGAGTCTTCATTCTGTAGTGCAGAAGTACCCGGATCATACTATATTAGTCGGAGGCGACTTCAACCTACCTAGTATAGACTGGGATGTCTATGGATTCATTACAGGTGGTACAGACAAGCTGGCGTGTGAATTACTTTTGAAAACATTATCCGAAAACTGTCTTGAGCAGCTAAATCGACAGCCAATGTGTAATGGAAATATTTTAGATCTGGTAGCCACGAACAGACCAGACCTCATCGACGGTGTCAGTGTTGAGACAGGGATTAGTGATCATGATGTTGTCATTACGACTATGGTTACAAAAGTTAAAAAGTCGGTCAAGAAGGCTAGGAGAGTATTCTTACTAGAAAGAGCAGATAAGCAGTTATTAGCATTCCACGTAGTAAATGAATCAACTTCATTTACTTCCCGTACGACGGACGTGGAAGAATTATGGGTAAATTTTAAACACATTGTAAGTCACGCATTGGACAACTATGTTCTGAAAAAGTGGGTTACGGACGGAAAAGACCCACCGTGGTTTAACAGCGAAATTCAAAGAAAGCTCAGGAAGGAAAGACAGTTGCACTCGTGGTGCAAGAAAGATCGGGAGAATGAGGACATGCAAAAGTTGGTAGAGATTTGTGCTGCTGTAAAAAGAGCAATGCGCGAAGCATTCAACCACTACCAGTGTCATACCTTAGCAAAAGATATTGCTAAAAACCCAAGGAAATTCTGGGCTTACGTAAAATCGGTAAGTGGGTCGATGGCTTCCATCCAGTCACTCACTGATCAGTCTGGCTTGGCAATGGAAGACAGCAAACGAAAGTTGAAATTTTAAATTTAGCATTTGAGAACTCTTTTATGCAGGAGGATCGTACAAACATACCGCCGTTTGAGTCTCATACAGATTCCTATATGGAGGACATAGTGATAGACATCCCTGGGGTTGTGAAGCAGCTGAATGGGTTGAAAATAAATAAATAAATCGACAGGTCCTGATGGGATTCCAATAGTTTTACATAGAGTACTCTACTGCATTGGCTCCTTACTTAGCTTGCATTCATCGTGATCTCTTGCCCAATGTACAGTCCCGAGTGACTGGAAAAAAAGTGCAGGTGGTGCCTGTATATAAGAAGGGTAGAAGGACGGATCCTCAAAATTACTTACCAATATCCTTAACATTGGTTTGTTGCAGGATTCTCAAACATATTCTCATTTCGAATATAATGAATTTCCCTGAGACAGAGAAGTTGCTGTACATGCATCAGCACGGCTTTAGAAAGCATCGCTCCTGCAAAACGCAACTCGCCTTTTTTTCACATGATATCTTGCGAACCATGATGAAGGGTATCAGACGGATGCCATATTCCTTGACTTCCAAAAAGCGTTTGGCTCTGTGTCCCACTGCAGACTCCTAACTGAGGTACGAGCATATGGGATTGGTTCCCAAATATGTGAGTGGCTCGAAGACTTCTTAAGTAATAGAACCCAGTACGTTGTCCTCGATGGTGAGTGTTCATCGGAGGTGAGGGTATCATCTGGAGTGCCCCAGGAAAGTGTGGTAGGTCTGCTGTTGTTTTCTATCTACATAAATGAGCTTTTGGATAGGGTGGATAGCAATGTGCGGCTGTTTGCTGATGATGCTGTGGTGTACGGGAAGGTGTCGTCGTCGAGTGACTGTAGGAGGATACAAGATGACTTGGACAGGATTTGTGATTTGTGTAAAGAATGGCAGCCAACTCTAAATATAGATAAATGTAAATTAATGCAGATGAATAGAAAAAAGAATCCCGTAATATTTGAATACTCCATTAGTAATGTAGCGCTTGACACAGTTACGTCGATTAATTATTTGGGCGTAACTTTGCAGAGCGATATGAAGTGGGACAAGTATGTAATGGTAGTTGTGGGGAAGGCGGATAGTCGTTTTCGGTTCATTGGTAGAATTTTGGGAAGATGTGGTTCATCTGTAAAGGAGACCGTTTATAAAACACTAATACGACCTATTCTTGAGTACTGCTTGAGCGTTTGGGATCCCTATCAGGTCGGATTGAGGGAGGACATAGAAGCAATTCAGAGGCAAGCTGCTAGATTTGTTAGTGGTAGGTTTGATCATCATCACGTGAGTGTTACGGAAATGCTTCAGGAACTCGGGTGGGAGTCTCTAGAGAAAAGGAGGCGTTCTTTTCATGAATCGCTACTGAGGAAATTTAGAGAATCAGCATTTGAGGCTGACTGCAGTACAATTTTACTGCCGCCAACTTACATTTTGTGGAAAGACCACAAAGATAAGACAAGAGAGATTGGGGCTCGTACAGAGGCATATAGGCAGTCATTTTTCCCTCGTTCTGTTTGGGAGTGGAACAGGGAGAGAAGATGCTAGTTGTGGTATGAGGTGCCCTCCGCCACGCACCGTATGGTGGATTGCAGAGTATGTATGTAGATGTAGATGTTATCACTATTCGTGGTCTCAAATGTGTTACGTGGGCCTCTGGTCCACACTATGTAGTCAACGTGATAAATTTAGTTGTTATATTGAGTCAGAACTGAAGCACCTATTAATGTTTTCATAGTATGCTCCTTAGAAGCAGTTGGATTCTGATTTGATATATCGGCAGTTACATCCAGAACAGTTAGTGCCCGATAAGTATTTCTATCGACTTCATGCTCTGCTCTAGTCAACGGTGGTCTTAAATCTCGCCTTCAGCAAAAGTTTGGAAGTTGTCGTCTTGAGTATTTATCGCCTTCACACTCCGCTCTAATCAATGATGGTCTTAAATCCCGCCATCAGCATACAGTTTGGAAGAAGTCATCCTGAGTATTTATCGCCTTCATGCTCCGCTCTAGTCAGCAGTGATCTCAAATCCCAGCATCAGAGTATAGTTACATCTTAATTTTGCCTAACTTATTCTCTGAGAGTAATCAAGGAATATTAGATTAATAGAAAATCAAAGTTTATATGAATCATTACATAATTGTGATAACATGATACATAATTTTTACCCTTTGTGACATATAATGTAAATGGAAGGGTTTGTATCACTTTTGGAAGGGGTGGGTGGTGAAAGTAGAAGCATGACTAACACTAATCACACCCCCAACCTTTCAGACAAATGTAACTGATTCTTCACCATTTGCTGTTCCATAGGTGTTCTTCGGGAGGCTTCAAAGGTGAAGATGAGAATGTCCATTCTGTAGGGGACATTTAACATCATACCTCCTCCAGCTTCTCACTAAAATACCAGCGAAGTAGACATCCTGGGGAAGGTGGGTGGGAAGGGTTTTCCTGTCTTTGGGGCTATTTTCTTTCCCTTTGTCCATCTTAGCAACCAGTTCTACTTTTTTCTTTCTTACTTCACATTTGAGTACCAGTCTATCTTTCCCACTTTCCATATGCATATACTTCTATTGCTGAAGTCCTTCTTATTTTCTGTGGTTTCGAGTGACCTTCAACTTATTTCATATAAGTAGGCCGAAGAATCAGGATACACAAACACACATCTACATGCACACAAGGATACACTTAAACACAAACAGGAGACTTACGAATTAGAAACCTGAAGTGATGTCAGAACCGCCAAAGGATTTGGGGAATAAAGGTATATGTACATCCGAGTCAATGCCCATATTACATTGTTGAATGTGACAGTCCTGCATCGTTATTTTTTTGTCGCTTTCAAAAATAAATTTACATGTGCCGTGCTAGTCCTTTGAGAAAAGGCATAGTTACAGGTAGACAAAGCATCTACTATGTGTGAGTATGATACCTGTTTATATGGTAAAAGTGAGGAGTGAAAGAGGACTCTAGGGTATTAGATGAAGTATTAGAAAGTGGAATAGAAGTGTGAAGGAGATTTGTAATTTTACCAGATAATATTTAAGATAGGCATTCATAAAGATGTATACTAGGGCATTGAACCAAGAGGCCTACTCAAGAAGGATATGGAGGGCGCACTCGGCATTTATTGGATGCGAAAAGGGCGGATAGGCGGACCTATGAAAGGCTGACCTATACTTTGTGGACAGGGGCACCAAGAAGGGGATTGACCTGTAACATAGGAAGATAGGAATAAGAAAGAGGCGTACATACCAAAATGGAAGGAGAAAGGGTACTCCTAGGATCAACCCATGTAAGATATTGGTACTGTTCCTAAAGGGAAAAAGGGCAGTGTTGTGACAGAAGTCACATTTAAAGGGATGAGTCTGGTAAGTTTGAATTCTATGCAGCACTAGTGTTTTTATGTTTTAGATTTACAAGTGTCAGAAGAAGGGGACACTTTATTCTGCCCAGAGTTCCTCCAGATTACAATAAGTAATGAATAAGAACATTTTTAGGAAAAATAGTATGGGAAGTAAGAACAAAGCAGTAGAGTATTCACGAGTTATGTGCATCTGGAATTTACGATTGGAAGAGGAATAGAAAACAAAGATTTTTTTTTTTTTGAGATTGAAAAGAGCTAACTCACAACATGGACTGAAAGGTTCACACTTTGTAATTGTGTTAAAATATGCATGGTTATTAGTAAAAAAGAGAGGTACTGTCAAAAGATAAAGAATCATCTTCTTGTGTAATATTATTGTACAAATGAAGATATCATGTGTTCGAGCTAAGGGGAGGGACATGTAGTGCCTCAAGAATTTCGGTGTAAATTTTAGAAACACTTGGCCTTAAACCGTCATGAACCCATGATATTTAGGTACGAGTGCGGGAAAGAGAGAATGTTTCTACCGATCCACCTGTTTCTAACTGCAGGTGGGAAGTTTGTTATTAGAAGACTGTAAGAGGGGCGAGTCACTGATGATGACAAGTGTTTGCCACCAGCGCCACAGAAGACGTGAGTAGAACTCAGTGAATAATTATGTCGTGTTCTTTGATGTGTTAGTGTCTGTGGTGATTGTAAAAAAAGATTACACATTCATGTATTGGACTCACCTGAGACTAGAGGCTTTTAAATTATTTCATGTCTTGGCTATGATTGAAACAAGACACATGTATGCTATTTGAATATGTGTAAATGAGTCTAACGTGTAAGGAATAAGTTAGCTCGCAGAAATTATCTGTGAAAGTTAAAAATATAAAGTGATGGAACTGAAAAGTATTATACGAGTACCAATCATAATGGTAGAGCAAATAAAATTGATGAACTGCAGATTTTACCCTCAGAATGCAAAAGTATTAAAATTATTTGTTTAAATGAACATTGACTTACAAAAGATTGTGTCACAATTTTAAATAAGCTAAACAATTTCAGTGTGGCCTCAAGTTCCTGTAGGAAAAAAGAACTCATCAAGGCTCATGCATCTTGTAAATAACTCTTTGGAATACAACGTGAAAGATGATTTCAATTTTCTACATGAAGAAGGTGTATTTGAAAGCTGCTCAGTTGACTTAGAAAAACAAAATATTGTCAGTATATCAATATACAGAAATCCAGGTGTAGCAGTAACAAAATTATTTTTACCAAAGTTAATGGGTCTATCACAGAATGTCATAAATGACAAAAAAGAAATAAGTTTTAATGGCCACTGATTTCAATATAAATTTATCAAATGAAACCAGTGACTCAATACAGTTTATGGACCCAATCCAAAAATTTGAGTTCAAGGCAAACTTCATGGAATTCGCAAGAAAAAATGACAATTCAGAAACCTGTATCAATAATATTTTAACGAATTATAAATTCGATGATGCAAGGAAGCTATGTGTAGATTTAAGACTTTCAGACCATTCCGCTTTGTTTATTGAAATGGCTAATAGAAATGAACAAAGTACTAGAAAAACTTACAGCAAAAGATATTTTACTGTTGAAAACTTAAAATTGTACTGCTCTAAATTAGAAGAGGTGGAGTGGCAAGTCCAAGATGAGATTCCAATCTCAGTACATTTTAACATATTTTTTTGAAAATTTTTACATGTATTTAATGAAATATTTCCACTTACAGTGTGCCAGACAAAAAGAGTCTAATAAGCCAAATTGGATCACTGCTAGAATAAAAACATCCAGTGAAAAAAAAGAAGACAATTGCACAAGGAGCAGGAGCAGAAGTACAACAAAGACCATGCTTTCATTAACTGTGTTAAAGAGTATAAAAGCACATCTAAAAGGGTAGTGAAAGCAGAAAAAAATAGTATATAATAAATACATCTCAGCTCATGGAAACAAATCAAAGGCAGTGTGGACCATCGTAAAATCAGAACTGGTGATTAGAACTGACAGCAAAGATATTTCCAAAATTAAGCTGGAGAGTAAAATTGTAACCAATCCTGCTCAGATGTCAGAGTCATTCAACACACTTTTTTTAATAGATGCATCTAAATCAGAAGTAAATGTATATACTTATGTAGAAAACGTACATTTCAGACACAAGGCAGAAGAATACTTTACCAAATTTAAGAAAATTGTAGTTAAATATGCAGAGAAAACTATTACAGCTAAAAAACAAAACTTCTGCTGGCCAGGATGGCATACCTTCCAAAGTAGTTAAAGCAGCTACCAGGAAAATAGCTCACCCTCTTTGCTCAATAATTAATAAATCACTCGAAGAAGGCTACTTTCCAGATGTCCAAAGTATATGGAGGTAAAACCTTTGTTTAAAAAAGGCTCAGGAGAAGATATGGCAAATACTGCCCAATCTACTTTCTCCCAATTTTTTCAGAAATATTTTAAAAAGTGTTAGTAACACAAATTAAAAAAAATTTAAAGAGAGATCAAACATAATTTCAGATAATCAATATGGCTTTTAAACAGGAGAGAGTACAATAGAGGCCATTAATGAATTTGTGAAAAAAATCAGTTCTGCCTTACACAAGTTGAGAAAAGTTGCACGATTATTCTGTGAGTTCACGAAAGCATTTGATTGTGTAAACCATCACTTGCTCCTATATAAAATAGAAAGATACAGAATTGGCGGTTTGCTTTAGAGTGGTTTAGGTCATACCCCATGAACAGAAAACAAAGGGTAGTTTATATCATCAAGTAAGAGAAATTCCTTCTCTGTTTTATTCGCTGATGATACTTCTGCTCGCCTTGAAAGCAATTACCCTGAACAAATTCCTTCAACTGTCGCAAAACTATTAGACAGTTTGGAAAACTGGGCTAAAATTGAATATTGGGAAAACAAATTTGCTCCAGTTTAAAACTCTAAGGTAAAAGAATTCCACAATAGTCGTAGAAACCAAGAACTGAAAGAAGTGGGCTGTGTTATATTTTTAGGCATGCATTTGGACCAAACTCTATCTTTGTCTTCATACGTACAGTATTTAGCAAGTAAATTGAACAGCCTGACATTTGCAATGATGATGCTGTCATATTCAACTAGCATGGAGACAAGAAAAATAGTTTACGACAGCTACTTTGACTCAGTTATAAGGTATGGCACAGGCAAAATGACTAGAACCTTAAAATTACAAAAATCAATTGTTAGAAATATGTCTAATGCAAAACCGAAATTATCATGTCGCCCACTATTGAAAAATTTAAAAATATTAAGTGCTCTATGTTCGTACATTTATAAACTGATTATTTTTGTATACAGTAACCCAACGTTATTCAGAGACAATAACTTTAAACATCAACACATTATTACAGGGTGTATATGCGGACATGGAAAAAAAATCCCCGATTTTTCCCAGATAAAAATATACTTTCTCCCAGGTGAAAATACACTATTTCCGTGTTAAGCAACAATATACTTTTTATCAGAACTGTAAACTTATCGATTCTTTGAATGGTTATGGTTTCATACACTGGGGAATAATTTCTGGGCAGAATACGAAACTTGGGGAAAAAAACATTTTTTGGGAAGATCTTTGACATGCAGCAACATGTGCACTGCATATTTTCATATTAGAAAAGTATAAATTCGAATTCCACCAAACACTGCATGTTACTTTTCGAAGCATTAAAATCGAGATCGCAATGCGGTTTTGCAAGCTAGTCATAGGTCATGTCACATGTTCTAGTCAGCCAACGACAACTGATATTCAGGGTATAGGACACGTGATGTAGTCAGCTAGTAGCAACATCACTGATGAGTAGTGTGAACACACAAACAGGAAAAGTTAGTGGTTTAAATAAATATAAATAGTGCTGCTACAAGAAAAGAAAAGCTTTCACATATAATGTTGATCTTTTTTTGCACAAAAATGTGCCAGTACAAGTTTTAACGCCACCATAAGTGTCTGATCTGGGCTCAAAATTCTTCTTAACAGTCATCCTCAGAGAGTTGATTTGTAAATGAGAATCAAACGCTCTGTGATTTGAGAAATTCATAGTACATTCTTGCACATAGTTTATGTTACGTAACAGAAAATTTACTTTGAAAGTAACTCTTTTCAAACAACCATTCGCAATATTTTCCTGTGACCTGTTAGAAACAGGTTTGTTTCAGCAGCTGCCAGAGAGCGCCAGATAACAGGCGTCACCACGTTTGCTCAGCTATGATGATGCAGGAAGACCATATGTTTGTACATGTAAAACATTAAAAGATCTTACATTAAATAATAAAAGAAACAAGACTCCAAGAGCATCGGAATTTCGTGAGCCATACTACAAAGCATAATTCAGCTTAAATTGCACATTTGTATGTCCAGATTCGGCTGCATTTTTTCTTCTTGTACTGTATTATCTCATGTTTGGTTCTTTATTATTGCATAATGCCATATGTGCTAGAATGTGGAAAGGTGCACTTGAAATGCAGCAAACACTTGAAACTAGCCAATAGTGTGATAAATTGCCTGCCTCAGCGGAAAAGATTAATAAAGCCAAATTTCCTTAGGCAAACTAAAAAAAATTACTTCATTTTTCTGCAGGGTGATTAATGCTTGACTATCAGAGAGGTGCAAATAAAATAAAATCTGAAACTAATGACATATGTGAAATAAAATAAAAGTTGAAACTAGTCACATATTTTAGCCTACTGTAATTATGTGAATGTATTTCAATTCACTTGATAGCTCCCGGCCACAAAATCTGTTTTGTTTTCATTTTACACGAGAGCAATAGTGTAACAGGAAACAGCAAAATCACTAAACGTAAACGCGGGTCATGTGGAGAGTACCCACCTCCCCACTACAACTCAGACTGCCCTGTGTATCAGCCCCGGATTTACTATGACATTCCCAAACCGGGGCAATACTAGATAGTGACCCCACCCATCTACAAGTGTTTGAGGCAGGACACCAACAATTTAAAATAAAATTGCCTTTTCAAAAATATATTTGTATTCTAGTGCACATCTTTTTGAAGAGTCTGATACATAAAACATATGTGTTTGAGGAAATATAAGACAAGTTATTTGGTCTTAAGTGGGCCAAAGTGCAATGCCACGCATCTTCACATAGCATTCTTCTAAAGCATGTCACTGTATTTTGCTGTGTAATATTTTGTAATGGATGCCATCAAACTACATTCTGGACATTGGAAATTAAAATGTGCTGTGGTTCCTCTCCTGCTCCCAGTTGGCCGGTTTGACACCCTGCCCCTCCTTTTTTTCCAGGAGAACAAGAACTCTTTAGAAAATTTGCACTCTTCATTGTGTATTAGATAGTAACTTGCTGTTTTGTGTGGCATAAAATTAAATATAGGATACATAAAATCAGTAAAGACAAGAGACAAGCAAGATAGTACACAGTACAGCCCTAGCATTTTTTCCTCTCTAGCCTTGCTACACCTTTACATGGCATGATTTCCTTTCCGGAAAAGAATCTATTACCTCATCAAAGTTCGTCAAATATTTTGCTACACGAAAAAACGAAATGTCATTGTTTAACACTGGAAAAGCTGTTAATACAAATAGTACCCAAGACTGGTGTGGTTTCTCGCTCTGATTATGTCTATTTTTTCATAGATTTTGCTAGATAAAACAAACTAGGTCTTTCTAATATTGCAGCAATTTTGTAACACACATCAAATAAACGAGACTGTTTGCTCATTTTTATAACAAGATAGAATATAATTCATGAAGTATCAATGTCAAATGCCTATTAGGCCTTCTACAAGCAAGAAGCTTTATGTAAGGAAATAGTTTCACATTTCATTCATACGCTACAGCTTCTCAAGCATGAGATCGAAAAGTAGTAGTACAAAATTTTTATATAAATTTGGAATTGTCATATTCTTCCATAATTTGGGTGATGTCTCCGTTTTCTAGTCTTTCATCATTCTAACAAATAATCTTGTCATCATTAGTTCTGTAACAATTCCTGCCAGTGTCAAACTTATTCTACGCTTAACTTCACTAACCCTACCACAATTACTGGTTCAGTTATCCTCCGTTTATTCTCCAGTTAAGTGTTATTACATGTACAACACTTTTCCCACACTATTCCCAGAACTTAGGCGGCTGCTACTGAGGTCTGTACCACTGGCCGTTTTTAGTGTAGCAGTCTGGCCAAATATTTTCTATCACAATTTAGTTTTCTTGGATACACCAAGAGGATAATACATAATCTTTCTTACCTGTTAAGCGTTTATTTCCACTCTGGTAGTTTGAATCTACGGATTTCACTAGTAATTGTAACAACACTGATCATTCCCAGCCAACCACCTAAGTAGCAATTGGTGTTCACTTTATTCTGCTCAGTTTGTATAGCCCTGTCCTCTTTCGTCTGCAGGAAAGTTTATTTCTACAAGTGATGGGCATTCCGTTTACAGGGCCATCACGTACACTAACACTCATTCAAAAATGTTCAAAAACTAACATGAATGTATTCAAAATTTTCAAAATAATATGAATAATCGATAGACCAACGTGGTCTGGATGCTAGGCGCTTTGTGAGGATTTGTTGGTCATTCAGAAATGTAAAATTTTAATCTTCAGAAATTATCAGAAGGCTATTAGAATTTAATGAAATCTTTGTACTACATTATACACTTGATAAACATTTTATTAAAATACATGTATTTCACAATATAAACAGCCTTTGCTACATGTAGTTGATGACTACAAATCTGCCAATATAATACAAAATTTATAATATTTCGTAAGATGAAAAATGCATGCAGAAAAAATTATGAATATCCCAGCCATTTAAATACATATTAAAATAGAAAAAATTTTGGTTTAAAAAGAATGTATTAAAACTCCACAGGTTGACACAACTGACTTCATATCCATGGCTGCCATCCTTCCCAAGTCTTCCCTAATATGTGGGGATCTGTTGCTTGCTCAATGAGACACTTAACCTGAAACACAAAATTAATTCAACTTAGATAACTAATCTACTGTGACAACAGCATGAATATCAAATACAAATAATATATAGCATGTTGTCAGTTTTGATGTACATGTTTCTACATGAAAACCCCAATCTCAACCACGGATGCTTATCTCTTCTACACTGAAATATCAAAACCTCTTATCTTGTAACTTTCAAATTTTAGGTATAAAACTCTATCTCAGAAGGAGGTTTCTGCTTCAAAATTCACTGCACTTCTTTTATGTAACAGACTGTGTTGGTGATATTTATAACACACTTTGTATAATTTAACAGTATTACAGAGTAGTGAGTGCTGTCCAAAACGTTATGAGTTGTTCAGGTGGTTAGGTAACATGAGCAGAAGTGTAAACAGATTATCTAAAAATTGTGAGTGCAAAAATAGTGAATTATGTTATTTTCAGTAAGAAAACAATCAAGTGTAAGTCTACCATAAAACAAAATACACCAACAAAAATAAGGTTTGAATTGATATGAATTGTGTGATTCTCCCTCTGTCTTATTGTACGTCTTTGTATCAAAGCTTAACATTCATTTTGTAGGTTCTTCTCTGTGTGTGTAGACAGCAATACAATACCATATGCCTATAGTAATTAAACAGAGTTGCCTAGAAGTAGGTAGTATATGAATTTTACATCCAATTCACAAATTTTCTGGAGTTT
Organism: Schistocerca americana; assembly: GCF_021461395.2. Taxonomy (NCBI): domain Eukaryota; kingdom Metazoa; phylum Arthropoda; class Insecta; order Orthoptera; family Acrididae; genus Schistocerca; species Schistocerca americana. The sequence goes on along the minus strand of NC_060119.1, from coordinate 254,012,098 downwards.
TCTCTTGATATTGTACAAAACTCAAATGCAAGTAAATAATCATGAATCAAGAGGAAGTACAGCACTGAAGATGGTCCTACAACTATCTTATGTTTCCTGTTCAAAAGTTACACGTGTAATGCCAGCATCTTTCTCACCAGCAAATGAATCTTCAGCGTTTAGTAATTTAAATTTAAGTGATTCAGAATGCAGTGATTTTATATCTGACATATCTTCCTTCTCAGCATTTGAAAGGTTACTGTTAACATCGGTAAACAAACCTTCACTGTCAACTAATTTAAATGTAAGCAATTCAGAAGGCAGTGATTTTAAAGATTCATATACAAGTTGTTACCTACTACAGCACGCGAATCTGAGGGCTCAGAAGTAGGTGATTTGCATCCAACAAGAAAACGGAGTAAGTTGGTGAACAAACAAACAAATAAATAAATAAATAAATAAATTTATGGCAATTACTCACCTATTGTAGACTGATGTGAGACACATGCAACAAAAAGCAGTGTTCACTAGCTTTTGAGCTCGGGCTCTTATTCTAGTGACAAACACACTCATTTGCGCACACAACCACACAGAGACTGCGGCCACAGTGATATGCATTTGGGTGTCTGTGTGGTTCTGTGTGCGAATTTGTATAGTTTCTACCAGAAAAAGAGTCAAGCTCAAAAGCTAGTGAACAATGTGTTCTGTTACACGTGTCTATGTGCTTCACATCGGTGTACAATAGGTGACTGGTTGCCTTTCCCTTATTTTACATACTTATCCATCTCTGAATTTCCATTATTAAAAATGAATAAGATGTAGGAAACCATAAAAACAGACAAACAAAGACAATTTAAGATCAGTTTCAGTTGTTGAACATTAGGTGGTATTGGATAATCATAATCAAAGGAAAAACCCAGCTGAACATGTAAACATTATGAATAATGCTGTGGAGCCAGAATCTATAACTGAAGGAACTGGAATAACATGAAAAACTGTGCTCACAAAGGTAAAGAATATAAAAGTACTATGGGTAGAAAAAAAAGAGCTAAATGAAATAACAAAAGAACCTCCATGATGCTCATCAAAATTCTGTTGCAAATCAAAGAACAAGAGAATGTTGTCTTCAGTATCTGAGGAGAACTGTAGTCAAATATGAATTGGAAACAATGGAAAGTGTTTGTTGCTACTCTAAGGAAAGAAGTTACACAAAAACCTAAACAATAGGAGAATCAACAGAGTCGAAATGACAAGTTAATGCGTAACTTCTGTGACCTAGTAAAGAAATATATCTTTCAACTTTAGGAATTGGTCAATGGTCATTCAACAATTGGGTTAAAGAGAGTTTATAGTTTATTTTTTGTCCACTGATCAGTTTTACAATGATTTCAGAAATGTTACATTGCAAATTTATACAAAAATAAACAAATTTACTGGAAATTTGTGATTTGATACATGAAATAATTCTGTAGTAATGTTTCTGGTAATATTTTTACTCTGTGACATATGACTGATTGCACTGATTTATTTAACAGTCTAGCGCGCACACACACACACACACACTGCTAGTAATAATATATAATGCATTTAGAAGAACTGAAGACTAGTTTTTTTAGTCCACCTATGTTAAACTTAGTGGATAGAAATATTAGGACATTTATACATCAGTGCAACACTACGTTTTAATCTGTATGCTTCCTTCTGTATTTTCAGCTTCACACTTTGTTTTCCTTTTCCTTCTTTCAGAAAAATTTGATATTCAAAATTACATTTGTCCTATGGATTTGCGCACACGTACTGTTTCACCTTATACTAGCATCCAGAGATGATGTGTTTCTTGGGTTTTCTTTTGAAGGTGCTCTTATCCATTATGCTCTTAATGCTAGATGATTGTCTGTTATACACTCCTGGAAATTGAAATAAGAACACCGTGAATTCATTGTCCCAGGAAGGGGAAACTTTATTGACACATTCCTGGGGTCAGATACATCACACAATCACACTGACAGAACCACAGGCACATAGACACAGGCAACAGAGCATGCACAATGTCGGCACTAGTACAGTGTATATCCACCTTTCGCAGCAATGCAGGCTGCTATTCTCCCATGGAGACGATCGTAGAGATGCTGGATGTAGTCCTGAGGAACGGCTTGCCATGCCATTTCCACCTGGCGCCTCAGTTGGACCAGCGTTCGTGCTGGACGTGCAGACCGCACGAGACGACGCTTCATCCAGTCCCAAACATGCTCAATGGGGGACAGATCCGGAGATCTTGCTGGCCAGGGTAGTTGACTTACACCTTCTAGAGCACGTTGGGTGGCACGGGATACATGCGGACGTGCATTGTCCTGTTGGAACAGCAAGTTCCCTTGCCGGTCTAGGAATGGTAGAACGATGGGTTCGATGACGGTTTGGATGTACCGTGCACTATTCAGTGTCCCCTCGACGATCACCAGTGGTGTACGGCCAGTGTAGGAGATCGCTCCCCACACCATGATGCCGGGTGTTGGCCTTGTGTGCCTCGGTCGTATGCAGTCCTGATTGTGGCGCTCACCTGCACGGCGCCAAACACGCATACGACCATCATTGGCACCAAGGCAGAAGCGACTCTCATCGCTGAAGACGACACGTCTCCATTCGTCCCTCCATTCACGCCTGTCGCGACACCACTGGAGGCGGGCTGCACGATGTTGGGGCATGAACGGAAGACGGCCTAACGGTGTGCGGGACTGTAGCCCAGCTTCATGGAGACAGTTGCGAATGGTCCTCGCCGATACCCCAGGAGCAACAGTGCCCCTAATTTGCTGGGAAGTGGCGGTGCGGTCCCCTACGGCACTGCGTAGGATCCTACGGTCTTGGCGTGCATCCGTGCGTCGCTGCGGTCCGGTCCCAGGTCGACGGGCATGTGCACCTTCCGCCGACCACTGGCGACAACATCGATGTACTGTGGAGACCTCACGCCCCACGTGTTGAGCAATTCGGCGGTACGTCCACCCGGCCTCCCGCATGCCCACTATACGCCCTCGCTCAAAGTCCGTCAACTGCACATACGGTTCACGTCCACGCTGTCGTGGCATGCTACCAGTGTTAAAGACTGCGATGGAGCTCCGTATGCCACGGCAAACTGGCTGACACTGACGGCGGTGGTGCACAAATGCTGCGCAGCTAGCGCCATTCGACGGCCAACACCGCGGTTCCTGGTGTGTCCGCTGTGCCGTGCGTGTGATCATTGCTTGTACAGCCCTCTCGCAGTGTCCGGAGCAAGTATGATGGGTCTGACACACCGGTGTCAATGTGTTCTTTTTTCCATTTCCAGGAGTGTAAAATACACTTCCTGCAATGGTAGGGTCCCTGTCTATCATTTTCAATCTTTTGCCACAGATGTGGTAATTTTCTCTGGTTCTTGTGTTGTGATCATGAAAATCTCAGTTTAGAGGTGCTGTACAATTTAGCATTAGAAGAAGTGTTGTCTCATATATGTACAAACTTGTTACAGTTAATATTTTGAATTCCTAGAATTCGTTTCTGCAGGATTCCTGAGGCATTAGCCTTTAGCTATGCATCTAATGGCTTTCTTTCGAAGTTATAGGATTCTTTGTACATGTACATCTGCTGCATCGCCCCATATTGGTATACAGTACATTATTTTGCCACAAATAATGTCAGTAGCACATTTTAAGCAAGGTTTCTGTGTCCACCGTCTAGCACATTTCTTCATTAAAAATATATTTGTACTTATTTTGGAAAAGATAATGTCAATGTGGTTTTCCCTTGTCCGAAATTTGTCCATGTCTACACCCAGAAACATGTTACAGTCCACTGATTTTAAGTGTACATCCCCAATATACAGTAGTACTCTGTTCTGTTGATTCTGTTTGTTTCGAAATTTGTAAACATAGTTTTCATCCTGTTGGTTAATAAGTTATTTTCTGTAAAATACCTTTCTGCCATTTGCAAGTTCTCACTGGCCTATTTTCCAATTCTTTCACTGAGTCACTGCATACTAATACAGTTGTATCATCGGCATACATGACCACTGTTTCATTTACAGCAGTGGGCATACCATTTGTATATACGATAAGGAGCAGAGAACTTAGTACTGGACCCTGAGCTATTCCATATTTTACCTGCAGAGAATCAGAGTAGACATTTCTCTCTGCATTTCCAGATTTATATTTTATTTCAGTACACTGTTGTCTGTTTTCAACAAAGGTTTGTATAATATCAGCATCTTTTCCTCTTATGCTGTAGCAGTTCAGTTTCTGTAGAAGAGTTTTATGGCAGACACAGTCAAAAGCTTTTGAAAGTCTAAGTAGGCACTAGATACTTTCTTTTGATGATCCACGGCCTCACTGATGTGTGTTATGAAGTTTGTCACTGCAGTCTTGGTGGATCTTCCCTTTCTAAATCCATGTTATGCCTCATTTAAGTTGTTATGCTTCTCTATGAAGTTTATAAATCTATCTTTAATCACTGCTTCCACTATTTTAGACAGAACAGGGGTGATCATTATGGATCTATAGTTTCTGGGGTCTCCTTTATCCCCTCCTTTGAATACTGGCAAAACTCTACTCATCTTTAAACATTTTGGGTGCCATCCTGACCATCTGTAATTTTATCTGCTAGTGCTCCAGTTTTTAAGAACTTTTGATTCATCTGTAGGGAGAAGATATAAACTCTCGGCCTCCTTTTTTGGGACTTTCCATTCTTTTTGATACTGTTATGTTTTGTTATAGAAGTTTCTCCACTATAGCTACACAGTGCTGGCTGAAAATATTGCATACCTATTGTGGATCAATCACTTTTTTCCCTTCCCTCATCAATGATATATTTGTATCTTTCAAGGCATGCAATTCTTTTTGGTTTTCATTTAGTTCCAGACTGTTTCAGAGATATTAAAAGATTGTATTTCAGATTTTTGGTGGCTGGCCTTTGCTCCTCTTACCATCCTAGTGTATGCTTTCTTCTTTCATTTTTAAGCCTCATGACTGACCTGACCTTTTCCTTTCTGATGTGTTTCAAAGGGTTCAAACAGTTCAGCCCTTGTGAACCATTTTTTCTTTGGTTTAGCCCTAATACTTCTGCATATTTTAGGACAAACTGTATCTGTGTGTTGTCTTAATACACCACAGAAAGATTCCCAGCTCTTTTCTGCACTGTCCCCTCTGTACATATCATCCCATTTTTCTTCTTTTAGCAAAAATTCTAGCCTGCTCAGATTTCTAAAGTTGGTTTAGCAACTACATTTTCCTCAGTTTTTTATGTGATCTCGCAGTTCAACTGCTTGTCCAAATTGGTATGAAGCAACAGTATTTGTAACCAGAACTTTTTTTTGTTTGTAGGTATATTTGACTGAACTTGGTCTATTAATGTGCTAGATATTTCAGTATGTCTTGCTGGATTTGTTACATGAAAGTGAGGATTGTATGTCCTTATAATGTCTTGAAAAGTTCTTGTGTAGCCATTGCCTTGAAGTTTGTGTGTAATTAAGTCACCAGCTTTTATTACATAAGTGTATTGTTTCGTGACTCAATGCAGTACCCCATCAATTTCCAGTAAAAATCTTTCAATGCATGGACTAGGTGATCAGTATATTCCTATTACAAGGTATTTTCTTCCCGTGAACTTTATTTATACTGCTGCTGATTCAAAGTAAAATTCTGCAAAGTTTGTGACCTTCTGTGGAGTGCAATCCCCTACTTTTCTGTCTACGAATATTGCTTCTCCCCCACTTTATGTACAGTTCTGCAGTAATATGCTACATTTTTATATCTCATTAGACTGAAGACCTTTAATTCATTCTCCTTTAAACCATGCTCAGTCATTATGGGACATACAGAGGACAATTGGTTCAAGGCAGGAAAGGAATGCAAAGATGAAAGGAACACCATGAAAGAAAATGTTTTTAAATTTGCAGTTAAAATTCTGCAGTTGTCATGCCAATTAGTGCCTTTTTTTTGTCCTTTAGTGAATTAAACAGCATTCAAAAGTGATTTTATTAACAATAATTTGAACCAATTGTCAGAAAAGATTCAGTTCTAAAACAAACAAAAGAATATAATATTGATTTATTCTGTCAAAAGAAAGACAAATGTAATCTCTGTTATTCTTACACATTACCTAAGATTTCAGACTGTCAGTACACTGCCCAGTGGATGAAGAAAAAGAGGGCAAGGCAGAGGAAGTCAAGTGATAAAAAGGCAGCTAAAGCAGGAAAGGGTTTTGTGTTTACCATTGATATACAAGCAGTGTAGTTAGTGTCAGCCATCCAGGGTAGTTGTCTATTTAAAAAAAAAGCTGGTGTGTCACAATTTGGAGGACGGTTCAGTGATAAGTTATATTTGGCATTGAGAAGGTGGAGGGCTAAGAACTAATGTTTTTGCACCTTACATTACAGATTTTGTGTGCTCAGAACAGAAATTTACTCGTTTCAAATGTGTTAAAATTACAGCATAGGAAGTAGTATGACAATAATTCAAAAATTCTTACTTAAAGGACATACCTAAATAGAATGTAATAGTGTGCATTCCACAATTGAACACAGAAAGAGAAACATGATGCTATATTCCTTGGCTAATGATGTTGATATGATAAAGGAAGCAAGATGTGGTAAATAGGGCCATATAAAGTAAAATATGTATCACATGACTATTTTAAAGACTTCTCTGAGTTTCTGTACTACAAATCAGTTAGTCTGGGCAATAAAGTAGGCGATCCATGTGTTACAGACATATTGACTCTCAGATATAATCTGTCTGTAGGTACCGAATATAAACTGGATTTTGAGGGAATTACTTCCAAGACACCACAAGACAGTAATCAAAAATACAAAAACTGCTACAATAGACCAGTTGCAATTACTGTACAAAAGTATAATGATTTAAAGTGTCTAAAATCAGTTAATGCAAGAGACTTATCTTTTTATGAAGTTCTTCTTTATAATGATGTCAAGCAAATTTTGGAAAAAAACCTAACTTTTCCATAACTTTTATTTTTCTGTGAAAAGGCTTTAAATTCAAATTAAATCTGTTTTATGTTTGTATGCTCAGTTCTGATAGTAACATTAAAAATTATCTGAGTGCAAAACCTTCTTTAATACGGTCGTAAATACCATACAATTGCCTAAATATATCTTATTAGTAGAATGACTTGTATCAATTAATAATTGTATGTATTTTTTTAGTTTCCTGAACAATACATAGTTTTTAGATGCAAGTTTTTAGAGGCAGGTATGCAAATGTAGGTTTCCTGAAAATTTCACTGATGAAAACGTCTTGGGTCTTGGAAGAATTAAAGCAGCCTACTTAGATACTGTAGAAACACACTGTGTAACAATCTGAAGAGTTAACTTGATGTTCCATTTCTACTTTAGCAGTACATTCATTTACAATAACCATCATCTATTTGTTATCTATTTATACAATCCACTTTGAAATTATTCCTTACATAAAAACCTATTATTTACTGTAAAATCAAAAATATTAGAAACTATTATTTTTATAATTACTATGTCACTGTATTTATCTACTTTTCCCCACACTTTTAGATGTTTCTCAACCCCTGACTTAGACTATACTTGAAAACTTTTTTTGTGCCAAAAATGAAGACTGCAGTTGAATTGGCTGTAAAATTTCTCCTTTGGGAGCAAGGTGTTCTTATGATAAACAATACAGTATATAAGTATGTACCTGATCATGTGGTGTTAAAAGTTTTCTACCAAAAGTATATCTCAGTGTCGTACTCGGTCCCCACAGAACTGTTCGAAAATTTGTAGGATCTGAGTGTCCACTTAGTAGCTCTTCTTCTGTAATCACTGCTGGACTTATACCTTCAAATTTTTTTCTTGCTAACTCCACTTTCTCCCTTGAAAATCGCTTGGGATCACCTGTTGAATGAATAACACAGGAGAAGTTATACAACAACAAACTATCTGCATTTTAACTATCACAAACTACAGGTATAAAACTGATGTGGCTCACTGAATTCTTATCTTTATTTTTTCCCTGTTAGTAGTAACATTATGACCACAAGGAATCTTTCTAAGTATCTTTAAAAATAAAAGCTAATTTCCTGAAGAACATTAGAAAATACAGAAAAATCTGCAACATAGGAAAGTGTTTATGGGAAACAAAAGCCATTTATTGTTTTGCAGGAAGAGAAACAAAACCTGAAGTGAGAAATTGAAATAGAAGGTACAGTCCAGCATTACTGATTTCAGTACACAATCAATCTCTGTTAAAAAAGTTCAAAGAATGAAAACTCTCTAAAACACACAAAAAGTAAGTAGGAGAAATGAAACAAATATTGCTACGAATGTCACTTGCAAAAAGGCACAATTTATGCAGAAGTCAACAGCAAAAAAGAATCACTGACATCTACTTCACTTAAAGTTTACTTCCAGCACATTAATATGTCGTGGTATTATAGAATCCTAAGTGCTCCTGCAACACTTCTTGACATTGCTTTTACTTTAAGATTGAGCGTTTTAATTTTTCTCATCCAGTAATTTCTAAGTATAAAGATGTGTGTGTTTATAAAGAACCCCTCAATGTTATTGAAGTATTTAGTTTAGAAAAATTATAAAACGAAGCACATGACCAAATTTTATTCAGTTAATTGCATGTTTCGCGGACCACATATGTGATGTGTCACTATGATATGGAAGGTGTGAAAACAGAGCTATATGCTGATCACTTACACGATCAGTTTTACATTTATATTGATGGGTACTTTGAAGTTAGTAACTAGTTCAATTCAAATATCATTTGTTGAGATATCAATATTGTTCCTGTTTTTAATGAAATACAGCATATCTATGCATACTTTTACAGCCAGCCAGTTTTGATGTACAGTTATCCTTTTACATTCACATATATTAACACACTGATAGGCACTCTGAAGATATTTTGAGGATGTAGAGATCTGATATTATTGAGAAATGTAATGACACATCTGTATATATTGATTATGGTAAGTTGAGAGGAGAGAATTGTGCCTGGTATGATAAAATGCTGAAACTTATGTTTTCTGCATTAGCATGAGATTAGATGATGAGAGAGTAAGAAGTGACTTTGGAAGTGAAAGTGTGACAGATAATACACCTAATTTTAAAACATTTACTTACACTAAGATGTTATACAGGCCATTTATTTTGTGAAAGTTGGTGTAAAAATGAAATGATTTACACCATTTATAATGCCTGTAAGTAGATAAGATTTTGGGAAGACACTGTTAGCATTAATAGTCTGACTACACAGTGACACAAGAAGACAAACTGGCATTATCATTATTTTATCTGAAAAGTCTCTTCCAAAACACTTCACTTGTTTCTCTGAGAAATAAAACCTTATCAGATGGAATTTGTCAAGGATTGATATGGAATAAGATTTTATTTCTAATTTGATACACTACCGTTTTACATGAAAAATATGGATCAACACTACTTATGTTTGAGAGAGAAAAGACTTTGCCTTTCAGCAGCATACAGTGCTAACTATTAAATTTAGGTATATTCATTTTGTTTAACATTTTCTTGCAAACAAACACACTAACTACAAATAGGATTGATGGTGGAAAATACTAAAATATTTTTTTAAAGTTTAAACAAATGGGCTGATTCCCTGACTCTGTAACAGGATTAAAAATAAATAAATTTTTCAAATCTTGGAAACAAGCAAACACTGTGAATAGACTAACGAGACAAATATTGAATTACCCCTGAACTGAAAGCCCTTGCATCTTAAGCAATTTTGGAATGTCAATTTTGAAAAAAGAATCCATGAGTAAACACTGTTTCCAGTATTTATTTCAAAAAGGGAATAAATCTTGTGAAACGTTTAATCTTTTGTAAAAATGTTTTTCATTGCATTTGTTAATGGATACCACTTTTTAATTTATTCTACATCATTTGTCTTTGAAACATTCATCCTGAGTTGTGATATAAGAGATTTTGTACTGCCATATACATGATTTTATAATTTACTCTATGTCGTGTCTGTATTTTGAAGAAATCGTATTCTGTATTTCACTGTATGTTTTTTCTAAATTGTATTAGATGCTTTCTCAGTAATTTTTTCCACGTTACGTAATATTTTGATGAGAAAGTATTCTGACCTTTAGCATATGTCTTTCTACACATTATTACATGTTTCCAGAATGAGATTTTCACTCTGCAGCGGAGTGTGCGCTGATATGAAACTTCCTGACAGATTAAAACTGTGTGCCAGAGCGAGACTCGAACTTGGGACCTTTGCCTTTCGCGGGCAAGTGCTCTGTGAACTGAGCTACCCAAGCACGACTCACAACCCACATTCACGGCTCCAATTCTGTCAGCATCTTGTCTCCTACCTTCCAAACTTCACTGAAGCTCTCCTGCAAACCTGCAGAACTAACACTCCTGAAAGAAAGGATATTGCAGAGACATGGCTTAGCCACAGCCTGGGGGCTGTTTCCAGAATGAGATTTTCACTCTGCAGTGGAGTGTGCGCTTTTATGAAACTTCCTGGCAGATTAAAACTGTGCGCCAGACCAAGACTCGAACTCGGGACCTTTGCCTTTCACGGGCAAGTGCTCTACCAACTGAGCTACCCAAGCATCACTCATGGCCCGCCTTCACAGCTACAGTTCTGCCAGTACCTCATCTCCTGTTGTTTAACAATATTTTTCTATATAACATGTATCTTTTGAAATTTATTATTGTGTTTAGATACATATTTTTTGCATGTAAAACAAAAAGTTTTTTTGTGTTAACCAATTTTTCAAAACAAGTCAGCTCATTGATGTGAAAAAGTTTTTTCAGCTTTTTGCTCTTAAAACTGCTGCTCAGTTTCTGTATTGTGCAAATCTTTCAGGGGATTCTGAAGTTTCATAGTTGATTTCACCCACATCTTAAGTCACAGACAGAATATTCATTAACCAATACTAATGTTCAGATACTTATACTTGTACATACATACTGAATTTACTACAAATACACGTAACCATAGATGCAAACAAAAGACCAAAGACAGTAATACAAAACACCCGGACATGAATGAAAGTCACCTTAGGGAACTATTGTCATAGTAACTATCGGTATGTAATAAACTTCTACATATTGAAATGTACCACTGACATTGGTAGGAATGGATAAGATAATTTGGCTCTTTTGCAAAAACATGATCACAAACAATGAGTAATGCAATATAATTCATCAAACGTTCCTACCATCATATTTCAATGTAGTATTAAGCCAAACATATTTCTATGAAATGGTTTTAAACTTTTTGTGTGTTCAGAACTACAGAAACAAGTTAATATGATAAAACTGTACAACTCATGGTGAGGGCATTATTAGCAAATGTAAACAAATCTAGCTTTCTGATAACCAAGCCAGATATATAAGTTTTGTCTATATAATGAAATTCTATGTTTAATTTCATCTCTCAATACATGGTAGAAACTCTCCTTATTAATCAGCATGGCCATAAATAAAGAAAGAAGTAACTGAATTGCTGCTAAACTGAGCATCTAGTATTTCACTATGAAAACATAAAAGTACTGTGACCTTTGTGTTTAACAACATGTAACTGTATATTAGAAATATTCTGCCATCCAAATTCACTCAATGTAAAACTTTTAATTGTAATGCACTTAAGTCTGTTTATAACAGTTAATACATCGTAATGTTTACAATTAATACTGGCAGATATTTGTAGCCAGCAGGTCAGTCTTCTGTCAGATTACGATGCGGAAAATATAATTGTTGTTAGTCCTAACAATGTGATGGCAAAAAGTGTATTTAAAATGGTGTGTCTCTCAAATTGATTATTATACGTATCACACAGAGTCTGCAGATCAGAATAATTTCAGATTATCTACAAGAATCAGCTGTTGCAGCAAAGAAGAAAACAAGAAGATAAGTATTTGTACTTCGCTGAATTTACGCCCCGGCCTTCCATACTGCAGTTTGATCACTTTTATTTTATTATGCTGCACATGAGTATCTGTTTATCTTACTATTAGTGTATAAGATGTAGTCTGCTTACTTTGCACATTTCCTGGTGATTTCCTCTTTGCATAAAACAGCCAATCTAATGATGGTTCCTGAACAAATACCTTCATTGTTGCCAATAATATCTGGTGGTTATTACGTAGCAATCGCAAAACGTGTACCATTGTCTCTTCTATAACTCCTGAAATTTCATAGAAGTCATCAATGTTACAAACGAGCAAGATCTGACATCACAACATTTTAATAGCGATTTTTCAAAGTGAGATATTTTTGAAGTGAATGAGAGAACATAATTTTCACAAATATGGTCACTCATTGGTTAAACAACCATCACAAAAACACATTCAATTTTATGGACGTGTAATCTATGTCATTTCAGCATTTGCTTGATTCTTGTTATTAACTTGTGTATATAGTGAAAGCCTCAATTGAAGATTGGAAGCAGAAATTGTGTTTTTTATAGCTTGTAAACATGTACCTGCCAAACTCGAAAAACCAAAAATTGGGAGAATCAGTTTTAAAAATTGGGAGGTATACAAATGAGCAAAAACCGTGGGTCAATTTCTATATAATATTGAAACAACTGATGTGAGCCTTTCCCTGTAATGTAAGCTACATACTAGCTATAAAAATGCAAATGAAAATACTAGAACTACCCGAAACAATGATTCAAAAAATAAGGGAAAGTCAACCACTTACCTGTAGCAGAAACAGTTATAAATGATAACAACTATAGGATATAAATTACAGTCATCTTCATTGCTACTATCTGTTGAAATAGAAACTGGACAATCTTTAAAGGGTTCTATGGTTTCTTCTTTTTCCTTTTTCGCTCTTTCTCCTATAATATTTATTCTTGCACAATTTTTTTTTTTTTTTTTTTTTTTTTTTTCCAAGCTACATTGCTGTCTGGGAACATTTGTCTGGACAGGTGACTTGTAACCTCAAATGACTGGAAAATTTTGTTCTAAAATAAATTATGTAAATAAGTGTTCAGAATTTATAATCCTGTCACTTCCACTTTTAACACTGAATTCCATTTTTTTATTGTTATTCACACACTTAACATTTTCTTGGTCCTTTTTTGATTTCACACGTTTTTAAACATCATTTCTTCCATCTTGTGGTGTACAAATGTCACATCGGCAAAGAGTATGAAATACAAATGATACACCTTTCCTAGACTCTATAGTACACTGAATCAAAATATTATGAATTGATGAATAACTTACACATGAAATAAACATTTACACAAAAACAAAGCCTATCAAGGATTCACATAATAAAATAACACTCTTACAAAATGTGCAGGAATGAGGAGTCCCTTATTTCTATAAACTTCAATGTGTATATTGATAAGAAACAACTATTGAGCGAAGGAATTCCAATCATCCCCCCCCCCCCCCCCCCCCAAAAAAAAAAAAAAAAAAAAAAAAAAAAAAAAAAAAAAAAAAAAAAAAAAAAAAAGATATGGTTGCTCACTAGTTGTTGTCTAGCATAGAAGTGGCAAGTGATATATTGCACTGAATCCACCTGTCAGCTGATGACTGTCAACAATGTGGTGTCATTACTATGTTGTAGTACACAACTCCGATGGTATTACTGAATTGAGATAATCATGGTAAATCCTTTATAAACTGGCATATGAAATTTCGAGTGCCAATATGTCCTTGGAGATAGTGTGTATCATGGTTCAAATGGCTCTGAGCACTATGCGACTTATCTTCTGAGGTCATCAGTCGCCTAGAACTTAGAACTAATTAAACCTAACTAACCCAAGGACATCACACACATCCATGCCCGAGGCAGGATTCGAACCTGCGACCGTAGCGGTCGCTCGGCTCCATACTGTAGCGCCTAGAACCGCACGGCCACGCCGGCCAGCAGTGTGTATCATCTTGGGCATTCTTACGAAAATATGCTGATATTGTGTGCTTTGCCCTAAGTCACTTAATTATCATGCTGACAAGCAGTACAAACGAGGTCTGACTACACTCCAGCTAGACTGTTGTATTTACGGGGGCCATAGGAGTGCTCTCTCCCTCCCTCCCTCCCTCTCTCTCTCTCTCTCTCTCTCTCTCTCTCTCTCTCTCTCTCTCTCTCTCTCTCTCTCTCTCTCTCTCTCTCTCTCTGTCCACCACCTCTCAAACAAACTAATTATTTCTAAATCAGTTGCTCATGAGTGTACACTCTCTAAAGACTTAATTACCTATCAATTACCATAAATGCAGATGTTAAATGTATTGACAAAAATATATATTTTGAAACACAGTTATCCAATGGAAGTACAAAAATTAATGCAAAATATTCTGTTCCTTTTTCAATAAATTACCTGAAGTCTTGTGTGGTTCCATTAAGTTAACGATATGCGGAGTTAACCTGAATGGCATAAGTTCTGGCACTGGGAGGAATTCTGTAGCTGTTCCAAATGCATACCCAAAGTCAACACCTAGGCACTCTCCAGTGTGAGGAAACACCAAGCAGTTGCCAAGGTTTCTGTCACCTATACCAAGCAACCACTGACCAATACACATGGTTGCATAACTAGAAGCAAAGCGGTGACGTTTTGTAAAGAAGATTTCTGCTGTTGTGCTTACATTCCAAATGACACGCCTGTGAAAGAAAGAAAAATAGAACACAAAACAAAAAAGCACTTATATTATCTAAGAATGGAAAAACACTTCATCTGAATGTAATAATTACAGAAATCCAATAACAAGAGAAACATGCAGTGTTAATGAAACCTGCAAAGGTTTAAAAGCAAACACTCACACTTCGCAAATTGTAAGTGCCTACACTTATTTACAAACATCTTCCTGCAAAATGTTTGTAAAAATAAATGATAACCAAATAATAAACAACACAAAACAATACGTAACATAATTTGTTTAGTTAATTACTGGCAGGAAAACTGTATGAAATCTAATTTCCAACAAATGGAATAGTGGTTCTGTGACACACAGACCCATGGCTCACCTAACTGTTGCCCACAATGGAAGACAGGTTACCAGGAAATTTCAGAATTGCTCTCATTTTAGAGTATAAAACATAGTCTAATAAAATGTTTAGCACTGAGGATACAACGTTATCAAACACATCTTCAGTGTTGGGAAAGGAAGACTGGTATGTTTCGACGAAGTTGGGATCTGTGCTGGAGGTTGTGTAGCTACTGGCACGGGCATCCAAGCCAGAAAGGTATTAGCATAGGAATAGACAATGTCTGATCCATAATACGCAAACTGAAGCCGACCCATCTAGAGAGGTCAACCTTGATTCCAAATCTGCTGTCAAGAGAACAAAAAGAAAACTGCCCATTCACTGCACTCAAGCACTTTGGGTGCACATATTAAACATGAAAAGAAATAAAGAGGGAACACATGAATGGATGAACTAAATGATGGCCTGGTGTGGGAGGATAATGAGATATCTAACATGCAACATCCAGGAAATGTCAGAGAAGCAAACTGAACTATTACAGAATTTGAGAGAACAAGGCTTGCTGTTTCGGAAACCACAGAGACAAAGAAGGAATGAGGTGTGTAAACAATAATATGATGAAGTCTCATAAATAGTTCAAATAAGGTCAAGCAGAGGGTGCAAGTAAAAGGAGTAATAATGGTGTATGGAAACTTTAGACAGGGGTTGATAAACTGAAGTTCTAGACAGACGTAACATTCACTGTTCATATCCAAGTGTGAAGGCATTCAGAACCAATATGTTTCACTGTGATATGGTTAGTAAGTGTGAGAGGAAAAGAGATATATGATTTCATTCATAGTTGTTATTTTTATTTTCTTAGCAACTGTAGTATCGCAGGGCCTTATGCTTCTGTGAGGAAGGTATTGACCTCTTCTAATTCAACATTAAATAAGTTCTTTGTAATACACTTCTTATACTTTACATACAAGTTATGGCCAAGTTCTTATGATTTATATTATCCCAAATTGTGCAGATGTCTGGAGAAGACCGTTTAACATGTCACAATCAGTAATGCAAAATAAACATAATTGTGCAACCAATGACTGAATTATATTCTGAAATACGACATAGTTAAGATTTATGAAGAGTTTCGGGATATATAGTGGATGTTGCTCCTGGAGAAGTGACAGTGCAAAATCATTTTAAGGACAGCGTCAGAATTAGCCAATGGAGAATGGCAATTAATGAATATTAATCAAAAACTATTCTTGGTTTCTGTGTGACTGATGTTCTAGTAATGACAAATACAATATTCACACAGAAGAAGAACCATCTATAAACAAGAAAGTAGCACAACTGGAATTAACAATTTATAATACTACTTATATGCTGAGAAAGAAGGGTCATTTAAAGACTGTAAACAACTACAAAGCAAATATTTTGACTGTATTTGCATCTTATATTGAGCCTACACCTGTGTAATGCTAGTGTATAGTGGATGGTGACAAGGCTGTAACTAATTGTACAACACAATACACTTTATGTTCTCATAATATTTAGTAACATTGGTTAAGTACATTTTGTCAATGCGAGTTTATTGATTTATTTCAATCTTTGGAACCCATATTTCTCATGTCACATTTATTTATCTTTGTTTAAGGAGTTTTCTGGTCTGGAAGTTTACAAAAATCGATTTTTTTATTGCATATTTCAATACCTTATATTATGGAAAACATGTGGGCAAAACCATTTTGCCCATAAACTATTTCATATGTCGAAATACTTGGTCATCAGACTGGCACTCATACTTGTATACAAGGACCTATCAATCGACAATTTACTGGAAAGATGTGTTGGTGTGAATACTCAAAACTCTATAAAGAGTCCATTTTTGAAGATCATGGGCATTCAACTCAGCAACATGGAGTACGAATTCTGCAGAATGCGCAATGCAGACCGCCTTGTATGCTCAGAGCACTGCTCGTCTACAGAGAGCAGATCTGCAGCCAAGAGAAAGCGGTGCATGCGAACAAGATTTATGAGATCAAGGAAGTAGTACTGTATGCTCCAGGCATCACAGACTGATAAAAGTCCCAAGAAACTGACAAAAACCCTTTCAAAAACTTATAAAGTGATTTCCTAAAAAATCACATTTTTTGCTGGGTGTTTGGATTGCCGAAAAAGAACTCATCCAATTTTGATGCTGCTTAGCTATTTTCATAGAGAACTGAACTGGCTGTGGTCAGAATCACTAAAAGTTAAACAATTTTCAAAATACCAATTTTTTTATGAACCTTTGAATGCCCAAAAAAGTCAGTTTTTTTGCTATTTTCAAATAGCCGCCATTTTGAAAAAAAAAATCACTTTTCAGAGGTTTCAACCGCAGCTATGCTCATATATTTTAATAATTTTTTGGTCTGGTCGGCTTCGGATGACTCAATTACCTGAACCACGTCCACCACCCTACCACTTTACAACCTTATGTGCCACTTTCCTTAATACCCTCTTGTGCTGTGTGAGTTACCTTTTGATTTCACCTTTTAAGGAGGGAGAAAGGGGGGGGGGGGGGGGGGGGGGGGGGGGGGAAGAAAGTTGAAAATGGGGTAAAAATCGGACGTCTAGACCACAAAATGCCCTCAATCTCAAAAAATATTCATTTTTATTTTCTACTGAGAACACTGATTATCATTTGTGGCTAATTGCATTGCCACTTAGCAGTTATTGGCAGAGAATTTTGATCTTAAAATCACACAAAACTGTTAAAAACTCACTATAATTTATGGTTTCCAAAACTAACTGATTGCTGAAACTTAAAATGAAATTACTATTAGTTGTTAACTATTTTACTTATATGTCATATGTGAGCAAATATTGACATGAATCATGTTCTGTGAGCTATCAATGTAATCTTTGGATTAAGTTACTCTTTCCATAGAGGGGTGATTTGGAGCAGTGGAGAAGAGGAACTGAAATGGAACTGGTCTCCATGTGGATTGTATTGTCAATGTATTAAGAAATGTGGAAAATGGTATTTAAAAGTGAAGAATACACACTAAAGTGATATCAACTGGTGTTTCACTTAAAGAAGTTATATTTCACCCGATTACTCAATTTTGAGATCAGCATTATTGACAATTTTATTGGATGAATGAGTTATGCTAGAATACTGAGAGCAAGAAGAGGACAACATATTGTTCATAGACACCTTCACAATCCAGACACCCCCTTGGCGAAATCATACGACGATTTATTTTCAGGACAACGAGAAACAACAAATACAGCCAGAATCAAAAGATGAGTATTATTTACTACGACTGTCTTCCACTATGTATATTGATAATGAATTAGTTCTTGCACGCATGCCCTGCAATTTCTCCTAATCAATTCTATTTATGGTGTCCACCAACAGGGTAGCATTAGAATCTAAACAGCTGACTTTTTGACTGTATTTGCTGCGGTCATCTTCAGGGAATTGAACTGCTGGGTTTTGGGAATGGTCCTGTCTATTTACACCACCTTACTTCAGTTATGTAACATTGTGGTAGATCATTGGACAGTTCCAAGTCTAAATGCCTTTGTGCAATGGATAAAACTGTAGGAGAGCTTGGAGCAGAAGTCATAGCTCTTGACCACAATGAGGACACAGCCAGACAGCAGGTGCTGGTCACTGAACTGTGTGAGCAGCTCCTTTGTCTTCATACCTTGAGTGCCACTATCAGGCCATACCACTGTGCCAGGTGTCAGCACTCTGGGGCCAGCATTCAAAAGCCACTCCAGAACAATGCACAACTACCTTCCATGTTGTTGATGCATGCTGCCAGATGCCAGCCATTGCCCTGTTCCAGATGGTTTCAAGTGACACCAAAGTGTCATGCCTTCCCCAACTGTAATCACAAGGAAGCAGTATTTAACTATGGCCGTACCAGCCTGTAAGTGTATGCAACCAGTTTGCGCCCCTCTGCACTGTCATCACAACTTTGTCACAAATGCACCGCAAAGGAGGGACCTCAGCCTGTCTGCTCAGCTCAATCAGCCAACACTGCTCCAGCCACCACCTTTCATGATTGGTCGTCACCTCCAAAGTCCAGCCAGCAATTTGCAGTCACATTCTGGGCAACACTGTGACCTTCCACTTCACTGGCCAATGTCACCGACTGCCTGTTCCATACTGCAGCTGAGCCACATGCAGTGTCCACACCGTCGCCAAGTCAGAGTGCCATGAGGGTGCTACACTATGTAAGCACCAAGGACACAACCTGCATCTGTCTACACCTCCAGCCATTACCTTGCTGGGCCTACACTGCCAAATATTATGTGAAGAAGAAAATGCACTTAACTGACTGTACTAGCAGGATGTAATAATTAAACACTTGTGGAGTTCCTTCTCAAGCCTGTCCACGGCCACTTCTGAATAGTTTCTTGGTGGAATCCAAGCTGTATAAATTAGAAAAGAAGCAAATAAAGAAGTACTATATCCTCACACAGACCTGCTTTTGCTGCTTGCCAGAGAACCCAGCCCACAACCAAACATTTTTTATCTATTAAACTAGTGTCAGATCAAAATTATGGATGACCAGAAGACTGGTGCCAGTGCCTTTCTGGAGAGGGAGGTAAATAGGGATGTGGAAATGGATTAATAATTGCTTGAATAATTGGAAAAACTAATTGAAAAGAATAGTTGAGAAAATTTTGAAGGTAATTTATGAATCTGTGCACAATCTTGGGTGAACTTTAACTGATACCAATATCAACAGATCTTAAATATCATTACATTCAAGGTCAATAAACATAATTTGCATTATATGGTGCTACCTCCAGTAGTGTGCGGTACCAAATAATCACCACAACCATTGAAATTGCTGAACTGTCTACAAGTTCTTAAACACACGAAGCACAATATTTTTTGTATAAGTAAACCAAGTTCAATAGGTGCTTATCAAGTCTGCACATTAATTCTATTGTGTTTAGTCTTGAGTGTGGTAATGTTGATGCAGGAACGCTATTCCAGATGTGGCGTTAATTATTCTTATCTGCACCGAACCTCTTGATGTAGGATCTCTGCAGCAAGTGAAATAATGAACAGATAGGAGCTGAACTTGTAACCAAGCAAATACAGGGTGTTTCAAAAATGACCGGTATATTTGAAACGGCAATAAAAACTAAACGAGCAGCGATAGAAATACACCGTATGTTGCAGTATGCTTGGGACAACAGTACATTTTCAGGCAGACAAACTTTCGAAATTACAGTAGTTACAATTTTCAACAACAGATGGCGCTGCGGTCTGGGAAACTCTATAGTACGATATTTTCCACATATCCACCATGCGTAGCAATAATATGGCGTAGTCTCTGAATGAAATTACCCGAAACCTTTGACAACGTGTCTGGCGGAATGGCTTCACATGCAGATGAGATGTACTGCTTCAGCTGTTCAATTGTTTCTGGATTCTGGCGGTACACCTGGCCTTTCAAGTGTCCCCACAGAAAGAAGTCACAGGGGTTCATGTCTGGCGAATAGGGAGGCCAATCCACGCCGCCTCCTGTATGTTTCGGATAGCGCAAAGCAATCACACGATCATCGAAATATTCATTCAGGAAATTAAAGACGTCGGCCGTGCGATGTGGCCGGGCACCATCTTGCATAAACCACGAGGTGTTCGCAGTGTCGTCTAAGGCAGTTTGTACCGCCACAAATTCATGAAGAATGTCCAGATAGCGTGATGCAGTAATCGTTTCGGATCTGAAAAATGGGCCAATGATTCCCTTGGAAGAAATGGCGGCCCAGACCAGTACTTTTTGAGGATGCAGGGACAATGGGACTGCAACATGGGGCTTTTCGGTTCCCCATATGCGCCAGTTCTGTTTATTGAAGAAGCCGTCCAGGTAAAAATAAGCTTCGTCAGTAAACCAAATGCTGCCCACATGCATATCGCCGTCATCAATCCTGTGCACTATATCGTTAGCGCATGTCTCTCGTGCAGCAATGGTAGCGGCGCTGAGGGGTTGCCGCGTTTGAATTTTGTATGGATAGAGGTGTAAACTCTGGCGCATGAGACGATACGTGGACGTTGGCGTCATTTGGACCGCAGCTGCAACACGGCGAACAGAAACCCGAGGCCGCTGTTGGATCACCTGCTGCACTAGCTGCACGTTGCCCTCTGTGGTTGCCGTACGTGGTCGCCCTACCTTTCCAGCACGTTCATCCGTCTCGTTCCCAGTCCGTTGAAATTTTTCAAACAGATCCTTTATTGTATCGCTTTTCGGTCCTTTGGTTACATTAAACCTCCGTTGAAAACTTCGTCTTGTTGCAACAACACTGTGTTCTAGGCGGTGGAATTCCAACACCAGAAAAATCCTCTGTTCTAAGGAATAAACCATGTTGTCTACAGCACACTTGCACGTTGTGAACAGCACACGCTTACAGCAGAAAGACGACGTACAGAATGGCACACCCACAGACTGCGTTATCTTCTATATCTTTCACATCACTTGCAGCGCCATCTGTTGTTGAAAATTGTAACTACTGTAATTTCGAAAGTTTGTCTGCCTGAAAATGTTCTGTTGTCCCAAGCATATTGCAACAAACGGTGTATTTCTATCGCTGCTCGTTTAGTTTTTATTGCCGTTTCAAATATACCGGTCATTTTTGAAACACCCTGTAAATATTCCTTTTATAATTGCTTTTTATAATACTTTTAATGAATGGTTAAAATACAAGTCTTTAACAATGCTGGTACAACAGATCCCAGCATATGTTTGTTCACTACCAATTCCCAAAACAAAAGGGTGAAGATACATGAATTAATAAATTGAAGAGCGTATTTCTTACTTTGTTTCACACAGATATTTAACAATGTATCAAAA
Source organism: Schistocerca americana (assembly GCF_021461395.2). Lineage (NCBI taxonomy): Eukaryota > Metazoa > Arthropoda > Insecta > Orthoptera > Acrididae > Schistocerca > Schistocerca americana. The sequence continues at coordinate 253,990,339 of NC_060119.1, read as the reverse complement.
CATTACCTTACCACAAAACTTCTCTTTAATTTACTTTCGAGGTGTCTTTGGTTTATAGCTCGTTCAGTTTACATATAGCTTATATATCAGAAAAGAAAAGAAAAATAATATGATTCAATACAGAGCAAATGTGGATGGACAGAAGATAGGGTGCTGAAGATTCAACAGGGACTATAACAGAAGTGAGTAGCTGCACAGAGTTTTTTCACTCGTGGAATCCATACAGTCTGTAGCTGTGTATCCTTCATAAACTTGTTGTTCACTATGTCAGGGGTAGACTCAGTTGAAGTATTTGGCAAAGGCCATAGGCCCCCCTCTAACAGCAGTAACTTGTACACAATGACATTCAGCCCCATCCACTGAGTTACATGAATGTAATTTGTTGACGAAGTGGTCATTACACAACGAATGTTTTGGGAGTATGCCTGGCATAAACTGGATGCTGAGATGATTTAGGAATAGGCTGAAGTAGTTGTCGGTTTTACTTTTTACAGTATATAAGTACAATCTAACTTCTGCACCATTTCAGTGCAGTAATGTTTCACTGTAAATAAGTATTGTAGTAGTTCTATTACATGTTTATTACCCTATAAATTAATAAAAAACATTTTTTTAAATTTTAAATTCAGTGCATTAGTGTTTGTACAATGATTCTTTCATACAGTGTTCATTTAAAAAAATGACGATCATTCCACTTGGGACCTGTGGAAGGTACATTAGCTTATTTGTTTCAGTTGTAAATATTTGTCATGTATTATTGTTTTTTCTGACATGTTCTACATCCTGGAGGACCTCCTCATTACAGATCAATTGAAATGAAAGTAAATCTAATCTAATCTAAAGAGAGCTGTAAATAGTTAAAATTCAGATAAGAGGTTGGAGGAGCTCTCAGATTAAGTGGAATAGTTTTTTGTTTGGAATCTAACATGTTTAATAACAACACAGATGTAACTATTGATAGCTCTGCACTGATCAAGTAAAGCATGGTTTTTAAGTGTTACAATGGAGTTGAGTGGTTCAGATTTTCTGTCTTCGCATTATGGGTGACTGACCCAAAGCAATATGCTGAGGCACCACATAGGTGGGAGGTCATCGTTAGATGTGATGACATCAACTAAAACATTCCAGATTTGCTGAGACACAGTGCAGATAGTAGCAGCAAATCCGCCTCCAATACCTGTAGAAATTCATTTTTAGGGGAGAACATGATGGAAAAGTTTTATGAAGCTTTCCAAAGATGAGTCATAGGCAGGATGGTAGCCCAAGAAGTAGTATGTATTATGGGTACAGGAGGGTAGCTGGAAAGTGATAGTGACCTAAGAAGTTAAGTCCTTGGTAGTGGAGAACTTAGTGAAATGGGGACACTGGACTACTTATTTACTCTTGGTATTAGAGGTATCTGTTGGTGAAAATATTCAGGTTTACTATGAAGTATTGGGGATTTATCGCAATGTGAGATGTTAGAATTATGAGTATGATGAAGTATTACATATGTTTATTGATGTGTTGTGATGATGAAGTTCGTGAATTGCGCTTCTTACAGAGTTCTGCCAGTTCAATAAAATCAAGATTATGATTCCTTTCTATTGCAAATAGTTTTCATTGTTGATTAGTTCATAATGATAAGATGACAGGACAGTATGCATATATATTATGTAATGCTGCCTGTGTCTGTATATGTGCGGATGGATAAGTGTGGTGTGCGAGTGTATACCTGTCCTTTTTTTCCCCCTAAGGTAAGTCTTTCTGCTCCCGGGATTGGAATGACTCCTTACCCTCTCCCTTAAAACCCACTTCCTTTCGTCTTTCCCTCTCCTTCCCTCTTTCCTGATGAAGCAACCGTGGGTTGCGAAAGCTTGTAATTTGTGTGTGTGTTTTTTGTCTCTATCAACATACCAACACTTTCGTTTGGTAAGTTACAGCATCTTTGTTTTTAGATATATTATGTAAATTAGTTATACGGGCAAGGAGTGCCTGATTTTCCTGAGGTTAGTGCCAGAGTTTGAGTAAAATACAAGATTATCTTAACATGATATACAGGAATTTTTTCACATTTTTTTCTAGTTAGTTACTAGACATATGCAATGTATATGACAGCAGAATGTGAGAGATGAGAATTTCCACACATGAGCATTAAGTGGGAAGGCTAATGTGTTTACACAGGTAGCCCACCTTTCCTGAATAGCATTACTTTCCCACAATGTGAACGGATGTAGTTGCAAATGGACTCTAAAAATGAGCTGAGGTGAAGAGCACGCAGATAAGACACAGAAACTCAGATATGAGCCAAGTGTTAGCATGATAGATAAAGAAAATAGGTGTAAATGGTGATAAACATAAACTGACACCAGGAAGGGAAAAATGAAGTGTATATAATTATAAATAAAACAGTGACTATGCTTCTCTTGCCCTGTCCATGTTGCTAGTCTTTCCAAGGCAATAAGCAGCGGGGGATGCGGGATGGATGTAGTTGCATCTCACTGTCTGGCAACAGTGGCATCCCATTGACGGACGGACAAGTGAGTGAGAAGACATCAACACTTAAGGAGCCAACACAGCTGCCAGCTCACCATATATTCAAGCAATTTATTGAGAATGTTTATGAGACTTATTGGGTAATAACTGTTCATCTATAGAGAATAATTACCCAGTTTTTCAATACTGGAACAATGATGCTTTCTTGCCACTGTGATGGGAACTCGCCCGCACTCCAGATGTGGTTAAAGACGGCAAGGATATGATGCTAACAGTCAACTGGAAAGTGACTGATCTTTTGGTTGTGGATGCAGTCTGGCCCTGGGGCTGCATCAGTGCAGTGTGCAAGGACACTGACAAATTCCCACTTACTGAATGGAGCATTACTTGGCTCTAGGTGGTGTGTAGTAGAAGATAATTGCATTTGCTCCAACCACTGTCAAAGAACGTGAAAGTCAAGTTGATAGTTCTCGGATGCTGACACTTGAGAATAGTAAATGTTTGGCGATGGCATCTGGTTCAGTATACCAGGTACACCAGCGGGTATCTGGTATTCATAGAGCCATCTAATCTTAACCAAAACCTACGAATGAGAGGTACGTGGTCTGATGGTTGAAGCATACCATTCCCAGCATTCTCACTTTTGTCTTTTCACTAGGCGGTGGACCGAGGCACAGAGTCACTTAAAGGCAATATGGTGCTCCATACAAGGGTGCTGTTTATGGCTTTGGAGAGCCTGTATACGATCTCAAATGGCCTCTGCAATTTATGAGGATCACCAAGGAACAGTCTTCCATCAGAGTGGGTCTGAGGAACAGGGCATCAGTAAATCAGCTGCCGAAAGAATGGCTGTAGTTGTATTCTGGACTGCCACATTGATATCTCCATGTGGCAGGGAACCAAGGTCAAAAGCAGAAGTGAAAGCATCCCAGTCAATGCTGTTGAGAACCCATTTGGGTAGGTGTCCACTGGAGTGACACTGAATGGGGAACAGAAAGCGGTCATTATGAATGCTCCTGCCCAAACAGCCACAGCTTCCAAAGGAGTTGTCAGAGGCACAAATTCACTATATGGAGTGTCTAGAACGTATGTGCAAATTTCATCTGACACCCTGTCTTGGCAGCATGATTCTTATAATATCCCCCGGTATCCAATAAAGGCTGGGGTCTGCATTGCTGGAAACCAAGTCTCCTGAAGGGCAATTCAGAAGGCAGGTGATGTGCTTAAAAGATGTTGTAGCCCAGACAGGTTGTGGAAAAAAACAATACAAATCCAGTGGAGAATAATAATATTGGTGTACTGCGAGACCACGAAGGGACAAAGTGGGAATGTTATGCCTTAGGGTTACCTGCTGCCACAGGTTGAGGCATTATGGCATCAATACATACAGGTTCTGGATTCCTGTTGTGTTGTGGCCCCAGGTGCTGCTGGAATCTCTGCCTGGGCCACAAGAGTGAAACAGCCGGGATCTTGTTGGAGGACTTTTTCTTATCTTCACTTTCCTTAGAGGATTTTCATGATTGTGAGGGCTTCTCTGAATAATTTTCAGGAAAAGAGTATGATCGTTAAGCCCTGTGATCCTTCAGCAATTTGCTGGTGTCCGGTTGTAGACCTATGGAAACCCTGTAAGAAAGTGTCCTGAGGGACCACTTCTTGGTGAGGAAAGCTAGAGGAAGGTGATTTGTCTCCAACTGAGAAGTGGTGACCAATGTCCCTGGTGAACTGGAAGCCACTGACCCCGAAGTAGGTGTGGGGGCAGCAGGAAGTCAGCAGCCCCCTACTATCATTGGGCAGGCATGGTTGAGCAACCCTGAGAGCCCACTGTAGGAGGTGTAAAGGTCTGGACTACCATCACCAAAGGGGGTAGCATCATCAAAGCTGTAGCATATGCCATCATTTGACATGCTGGGTGCAGCTGCCCCTTCTTCTACTTGGCCTATTGGTGACTCAGTTTTTCCAGAATCTTGTATTCTTATATTTTCTTTTCTTTCTGGAAAAGAGTGCAATCTGGTGAGCAGGGAGAATGGTGCTTCCCACAGTTGACACAAATGGGCAGAGATGCACACGGAGCATCTGCATGCAGAACTCATCCACAGTCTCTACAGATTGGGCTAGCACGAAGACATGTGCCCAAATTTCAAGTACTTGAAGCACTGTTATATCATCACCTCGACCATTTCAGGCAATGAATCGCCATCAAAGGCCGAGATGAAGACACCAGTAGCAACCCTATAGTCCTTTGGCCCCCTATGTACATGACGGACAAAGTGTACATCATGTTGTTCCAAGTTGGTGCGTAGCTCATCATCAGATTATAACAGCAGGTCTCTGAGGAAAGTGATGCACTGTACTAAATTTATACTGTTATGGGGAGTTACAGTCACTAGTATGCTATGCAGCTTGTTACAAGCAAGCAGTGCCCGCGACTGGGCAGGAGATGCCGTTTTGATCAGACTTGAACTACTTTACATTATAGAGATAGCTGCCATTTCCCCAAACTTCGCTTCTAAGTTGTCCACAAGGAACAAGGGCTTTGTGGCCAAGAAGGAATCACCACCAGTTCTTGTACAAACCACGTATTGTGGTGGGTACTGCTCTGCTTGCCACACAGCCCCATGTTCCTCCCTTGGTGTAACCAGGGAAGGTAACATTTTAGGGTCATATCTCTCTGCACTGAAAGAGGACTATCCTTTCACACAGACAGCTGATGAGGCAACTTCATTCACTTCATTTGCGGCTGATCCATCACGGTCCCACACACACTGAATGGAGGCCCTCCCCACGGGCACCACCCAGCCTCAGAAACAGCTACCTGGCCAGTAACTGATTGCTCGGAGTCCCCACACCCTAGTCATGATGAGCACATACTCCTTGGCATGCATGGGGGAGTTTCCAGCTCAATCATCAACAGTGTAATTCCATGCTGCGTTTTGGGTGTATTAAAGGGAAAGTCACAAAGGTGGAGCACACACTCAGGGTGTATACAGGGACAAGGAAAAAAAATTCCTGGATTATTCCCGGATATCCCGGGCGAAAATACACTTTTTCTGTGCTAAGTGACAGTAGGTTTTCCGTAGATTTTCCCTCGGAACTGTAAAACTTATCAATTCTTTGAATGGTTAACGTTTTATACAATCGCGTAGAACTTCCCGGAAAAAAAAAGAAAAGACGGGCAGAGAAGTTTTGGAGAGACTTTTAATTTAAAAAAAAAAAGGAGAGAAGTGTTGGAAAGATTTGCAGCAACATATACGTTCCATATTTTCGTATTACGTAAGTATAAATTCGAATTACACCAAACACAGCGCGTTAGTTTGCGGAGCGTTGAAACCGAGGTTGCGATGTCCTTTTGTATGCGAGTCATATCTCAAGCCACGAGATCTCGTCAGCCGATGGCAGCAGCTATTCAGAGCATAGGACACGTGTTATAGTCAGCCAATAGCAAGATCACTGGTTACATAGCGCGAACACGCAAGAGGAAATGTTAACGGTTTACATTAATGTACACAGTACCGTATATCTACAAGAAAAGCTAAGCTTTCACATATAATATTAGACTCTAAGATTAAGACGCCACAACAGAAGCTAAGCTTTCACATGTAATATTGATCTTTTTTCCGTGTGTTGTATTTTAAGATACATCACACAAATGTGCCAGTAAATTTAAAATTATGACATAAATGTCTCGGCTTGAAATTCTTGTAAGTGGCTGGTCCTCAAACTGTTCAGTTTCGAACGCTCTGTGATTTAGATATCCATCCCACTTTCTCACACGTAACATAATTCATCTTGCGTAAAAAGAAATTTACTTTGAAAGTAACGCTTTTCTAACCACTGTTCGCAATACAATCCGAAGACTGTTAGAAATAGGTTCGATTTACATTTCCAGAGAGCGCCAGAAAACAGGCATATTTTAAATATGTCTACTTGTGTCTGTATATGTGTGGATGGATATGTGTGTGTGTGTGTGTGTGTGTGTGTGCGCGCGAGTGTATACCTGTCCTTTTTTTCCCCCTAAGGTAAGTCTTTCCACTCCCGGGATTGGAATGACTCCTTACTCTCTCTCTTAAAACCCACATCCTTTCGTCTTTCCCTCTCCTTCCCTCTTTCCTGATGAGGCAACAGTTTGTTGCGAAAGCTTGAATTTTGTGTGTATGTTTGTGTGTCTTTCGACCTGCCAGCACTTTCGTTTGGTAAGTCACATCATCTTTGTTTTTTGATAAATAGATGATGTGACTTACCATACGAAAGCGCTGGCAGGTCGATAGAAACACACACACACATACGTACACACAAAATTCAAGCTTTCGCAACAAACTGTTGCCTCATCAGGAAAGAGGGAAAGACGAAAGGAAGTGGGTTTTAAGGGAGAGAGTAAGGAGTCATTCCAATTCCAAGAGTGGAAAGACTTACCTTAGGGGAAAAAAAGGACAGGTATACACTCGCACACACACACACACACACACACACACACACACACACACACACACACACACACACATCCATCCGCACATACACAGACACAAGCAGACATTTGTAAAGGCAAAGAGTTTGGGCAGAGATGTCAGTCGAGGCGGAAGTACAGAGGCAAAGATGTTGTTGAAAGACAGGTGAGGTATGAGCGGCAGCAAATTGAAATTAGAAATTAGCGGAGATTGAGGCCTGGCGGATAGCGAGAAGAGACGATATGCTGAAGGGCAAGTTCCCATCTCCGGAGTTCTGACAGATTGGTGTTAGTGGGAAGTATCCAGATAACCTGGACGGTGTAACACTGTACCAAGATGTGCTGGCCGTGCACCAAGGCATGTTTAGCCATGGGGTGATACTCATTACCAACAAACACTGTCTGCCTGTGTCCATTCATGCAAATGGACAGTTTGTTGCTGGTCATTCCCACATAGAAGGCTTCACAGTGTAGGCAGGTCAGTTGGTAAATAACGTGGGTGCTTTCACACATGGCTCTGCCTTTGATCGTGTACGCCTTCCGGGTTACAGGACTGGAGTAGGTGGTGGTGGTGGGAGGGTGCATGGGACAGGTTTTACACTGGGGGCGGTTACACGGGTAGGAGCCAGAGGGTAGGGAAGGTGGTTTGGGGATTTCATAGGGATGAACTAAGAGGTTACGAAGGTTAGGTGGACGGCGGAAAGACACTCTTGGTGGAGTGGGGAGGATTTCATGAAGGATGGATCTCATTTCAGGGCAGGATTTAAGGAAGTCGTATCCCTGCTGGAGAGCCACATTCAGAGTCTGATCCAGTCCTGGAAAGTATCCTGTCACAAGTGGGGCACTTTTGGGGTTCTTCTGTGGGAGGTTCCAGGTTTGAGGAGATGAGGAAGTGGCTCTGGTTATTTGCTTCTGTACCAGGTCGGGAGGGCAGTTGCGGGATGCGAAAGCTGTTTTCAGGTTGTTGGTGTAATGGTTCAGGGATTCCGGACTGGAGCAGATTCGTTTGCCACGAAGACCTAGGCTGTAGGGAAGGGACCGTTTGATGTGGAATGGGTGGCAGCTGTCATAATGGAGATACTGTTGCTTGTTGGTGGGTTTGATGTGGACGGACGTGTGAAGCTGGCCATTGGACAGGTGGAGGTCAACGTCAAGTAAAGTGGCATGGGATTTAGAGTAGGACCAGGTGAATCTGATGGAACCAAAGGAGTTGAGGTTGGAGAGGAAATTCTGGAGTTCTTCTTCACTGTGAGTCCAGATCATGAAAATGTCATCAATAAATCTGTACCAAACTTTGGGTTGGCAGGCCTGGGTAACCAAGAAGGCTTGCTCTAAGCGACCCATGAATAGGTTGGCGTACTAGGGGGCCATTCTGGTACCCATGGCTGTTCCCTTTAATTGTTGGTATGTCTCGCTTTCGAAAGTGAAGAAGTTGTGGGTCAGGATGAAGCTGGCTAAGGTAATGAGGAAAGAGGTTTTAGGTAGGGTGGCAGGTGATCGGCATGAAAGGAAGTGCTGCATCACAGCGAGGCCCTGGACATGCGGAATATTTGTGTATAAGGAAGGGGCATCAATGGTTACAAGGATGGTTTCTGGGCGTAACAGACTGGGTAGGGATTCCAGGCGTTCGAGAAAGTGGTTGGTGTCTTAGATGAAGGATGAGAGACCGCATGTAAGGGGTTGAAGGTGTTGATCTACGTAGGCAGAGACACGTTCTGTGGGGGCTTGGTAACCAGCTACAATGGGACGGCCGGGATCATTGGGTTTGTGAATTTTAGGAAGAAGGTAGAAGGTAAGGGTGCGGGGTGTTGATGGGGTCAGGAGGTTGATGGAGTCAGGTGAAAAGTTTTGTAGGGGGCCTAAGGTTCTGAGGATTCCTTGAAGCACTGCCTGGACATCAGGAATGGGATTACTTTGGCGAACTTTGTAACTTTGTAAGTAGTGTTGTCTGAAAGCTGACGCAGTCCCTCAGCAACATACTCCAGACGATCAAGTACCACGGTCGTGGAACCCTTGTCCGCCAGAAGAATGACGATGGATCGGTCAGCCTTCAGATCACGGATAGCCTGGGCTTCAGCAGTGGTGATGTTTGGAATAGGATTAAGGTTTTTTAAGAAGGACTGAGAGGCAAGGCTGGAAATCAGAAATTCCTGGAAGGTTTGGAGAGGGTGATTTTGAGGAAGAGGAGGTGGGTCCCGCTGTGACGGAGGACGGAACTGTTGCAGGCAGGGTTCAATTTGGATCGTGTCTTGGGGAGTTGGATCATTAGGAGTAGGATTAGGATCATTTTTCTTCGTGGCAAAGTGAAAGAAGCAAATAACCAGAGCCACTTCCTCATCTCCTCAAACCCGGAACCTCCCACAGAAGAACCCCAAAAGTGCCCCACTTGTGACAGGATACTTTCCAGGACTGGATCAGACTCTGAATGTGGCTCTCCAGCAGGGATACGACTTCCTTAAATCCTGCCCTGAAATGAGATCCATCCTTCATGAAATCCTCCCCACTCCACCAAGAGTGTCTTTCCGCCGTCCACCTAACCTTCGTAACCTCTTAGTTCATCCCTATGAAATCCCCAAACCACCTTCCCTACCCTCTGGCTCCTACCCGTGTAACCGCCCCCGGTGTAAAACCTGTCTCATGCACCCTCCTACCACCACCTACTCCAGTCCTGTAACCCGGAAGGCGTACACGATCAAAGGCAGAGCCACGTGTGAAAGCACCCACGTGATTTACCAACTGACCTGCCTACACTGTGAAGCCTTCTATGTGGGAATGACCAGCAACAAACTGTCCATTTGCGTGAATGGACACAGGCAGACAGTGTTTGTTGGTAATGAGTATCACCCCATGGCTAAACATGCCTTGGTGCACGGCCAGCACATCTTGGCACAGTGTTACACCGTCCGGGTTATCTGGATACTTCCCACTAACACCAACCTGTCAGAACTCCGGAGATGGGAACTTGCCCTTCAGCATATCGTCTCTTCTCGCTATCCGCCAGGCCTCAATCTCCGCAAATTTCTAATTTCAATTTGCCGCCGCTCATACCTCACCTGTCTTTCAACAACATCTTTGCCTCTGTACTTCCGCCTCGACTGACATCTCTGCCCAAACTCTTTGCCTTTACAAATGTCTGCTTGTGTCTGTGTATGTGCGGATGGATATGTGTGTGTGTGTGCGCGCGAGTGTATACCTGTCCTTTTTCCCCCTAAGGTAAGTCTTTCCGCTCCCGGGATTGGAATGACTCATTACCCTCTCCCTTAAAACCCACATCCTTTCATCTTTCCCTCTCCTTCCCTCTTTCTGCCAGCGCTTTCGTTCGGTAAGTCACCTCATCTTTGTTTTTATATATTTTTTTCCCACGTGGAATGTTTGGGTGAATCCACAAGGATCTCCTCAACATGATCTATGGAATGAAAAACTAATCTAATCTCTAATCTAAGGAAAGTGCAAAAAGTCTTGTTCAAGTTTGAGAACAGGAAAATACACAATTTTTCCTCACATGTTGTGGAAAAAGTCTTATTTCTTAGGATGGATTTGTCTCATTTGGAAGAATATGCTATTCTTTTAGGACCATATGTAGTAGCAGAATCAAGAATTCTCTTCTTCTGATACTCTTTGTACCCACTTTGTTCAACTCTAGGTACTCTGAAAGTTGTCAAGCTTGTGGAAATGTTTTGGGTACATAATAGTACTTCCTGCTTGAAGAAAGAAAGAAGTGGATCCTACTGGCCCAGTAGTCTACACTCATGCTCATAAGTTAAGGATAATGCTGACACATGGTGAAACAACACTCTGGTCGGTGGTTTGTGGGTTTAAATCATGTCAGGATACGACCATGTGGTGCATTTGACCTGCGGTTGCCGCACGGTGGCACTGGCAGCAGTCCACACATGTAGAGGTGTGTTGGTGCATGTCAGAGTACGGTGCAGTGAGTAAGTGTACAGACTTTTCAGACGTGCTAGTGGAGATTGTGTGTTGAAAATGGCTCAAAGAACACATATGAGGAGTAGAATACTACGGCGACTGGAGGCTGGTCAAACACACCAGGTCATAGCATGGGCCCTTCATATTCCACAAAGTGTGATCTCAGGATTATGGCAACAATTCCAGCAGACAGGAAATGTGTCCAGGCACTACAGTATGGGATGTCCACAGTGTACAACAACACAAAAAGACCGATGATATCTCACCATCAGTGTCCGCAGACGGCCACGGAGTACTGCAGGTAGCCTCGCTCAGGACCTTACCGTAGCCACTGGAACAGTTGTCTCCAGTCACACAGTCTACAGACGACTGAACAGACAAGGTTTATTTGCCCAGAGACCTGCAAGGTGCATTACACTGACAGGAGAGCCCGTAAAGCATGGTGTCAAGAACACAAGTGCATGGTCACTGGAACAGTGGTCCCAGGTTATGTTCACGGACGAGTCCAGGTATAGTCTGAACAGTGATTCTCACCGGGTTTTCATCTGGTGTGAAATAGGGACCAGATACCAACCCCTTAATGTCCTTGAAAGGGACCTGTATGGAGGTCGTGGTTTGATGGTGTGGGGTGGGATTATGATTGGTGCACATACACCTCTGCATGTCTTTGACAGAGTAACTGTAACAGGTCTGTTGTTTTGTAGCACACGTGCTTCGGGGCAGTTTTCTCAACTTATCACCAATACCATGGACTTACAGATCTGTGTCGTGTGTGTTTCCTATGTGCCTATACTATTGGTGCCAGTTTTGTGTAGTGCCAGATTGTGTGGCACCACATTCTGCAATTATCCTTAATTTATGAGCATGAGTGTATTCAAACATCTGCCTAAAAATAACCTCCTAGTACATACACACTTCAGAATTTTCTTTGCCTCTTTATTGCGGAAGTTCTGAAATTTCTGAAGGTGTTGTTTCCTTTTGATACTCTTCTCTAAGAAATAAAATATATAAGAAGGATCTCATTAACTTTAAATGGCAATTTTCCAGCAGCTTTTTCAGCTGGTAGATTACTCAGGTGGCAAATGCAATCTATGATGGCAGTACCTGGTTAAACTTCCTTCAGAATTGTTGCAACCCCATTTTGTGTCCTATCTTGTAGTAACAGGAGCACTGTCAGAGCAGAATGCCACACAGTTTTCAATTGGTAAGTTATAAGAACTCAGCTGTGATAACATCAGGTCACCTGTGTTTCACCCTGTTGAGCCCCATCTAATACTGGCATGGATAGCACAGTGTTCACTACTTTTTCCCAGCGGAGTATCATAGAATGTAACCATAACAGGATATAATTTGGCATCTGTATCATTGCATCCATCCATTGTCAAAGAAAATTGTCCATTCTGAGGCACTTAACTTCAGATTATGCATTTTTTGCCATTTTATTTACAATGCATGTCGTTTTCAAACTACTTCAAGCAATTACTTAGATAATCAAACTATGATGGCAATGTCTTAGATATCAGGATACCTATCAGCACTGAATTCTTGGTTTCCATTTTCACGGGGAAGGGAATCAGTGACTATAAAGCTGTAGAATTCATGTGATGATGGATTGTCAGGCATATCAGCTGTCAGCCACTAATATTTCTTCTTTGTGAGGTTTTAAAATGGCACAAACGTGAAATGCAAAACTGGTCAAACATGTGATAAGAGAATGGCTAAAGGTGTTAAAAGGAATTATGAAGTGCAAAAGAGAACAGCTTGCAGACTGTCTGAACAGCCAATAATGAACATTCATACCAAGGGACAAAAATTTGGAGTATCAATGAACGAAATTGTATAGATACGTATGTGCTGACAAAGTTTTACTGTGGAAGTCCCATAATTGTTCAATAGCAGTGTTAGAACTGCCAAACATGCAGAGACAATTTAATCACAAAATTTAATGACACAAAAAAATTTCAACATGAGAATGACCTATAGTTGCCGAAACTCTGAATTATTCTTCTGAAGCTGTTATGCTATGAAACATCATTATACAGTTTCTCTTTTCAAATTCTGCATGCATGTCAAAATTAAATATTGACATACCAGCTGTACAGGTATGAAACACAAATTTTTTGTCTAAAAACACACAACACATTCAGAAGAATGTAGCTGAGTGGTCAGCGCGACAGACTGTCAATCCAAAGGGCCCGGGTTCGATTCCCGGCTGGGTCGGAGATTTTCTCCGCTCAGGGACTGGGTGTTGTGTTGACTTAATCATCATCATTTCATCCCCATCGATGCGCAAGTCGCCGAAGTGGCGTCAAATCGAAAGACTTGCACCAGGCGAACGGTCTACCCGACGGGAGGCCCTCGTCACACGACATTAGAAGAATGATAAATAGTGCTTTATTAGAAGTATGCTCCATTATCTGTTATACATTTTTCCCATCTTTTGGGCAATTTGTGAATACCACCAGCAAAAATTTTCCCCTTTTGCCTTGAACCATTCATTGAGCCATTTTTTCACATCTTTGTATGAACCAAAGCACTGCTCAGCAAGTGTGTGACCCATCAATGCAAACAAGTGGTAATTGGTAGGAGCCAAGTCTGGTGAGTAAGCAGGATGGAGTAGAACTTCCCAGATGAGTGCTTACAATGTGTCACAAACCGGTTTTGCCACATGTGACGAAGCACTGTTGTGAAGAAAAATGACTGTGTTGCCTCTTTCGGTACTGTGGCCTTTTTTTCAAGCAGCAAATAGTTCACATCGGTCAGTTGTCGGCAACATTTAGTATTAACCGCTCATAACAGACGACACACCTCCGGTCCCACCAAACACAGAACATTGTCTTCCTGCCAAAGAGATCCAGTCTTGCATTCGATGTGGATGATGTATCTTGGTCTACCCATGATTCTTTTGCACTTGGGATTCTCAAAATAAATCCACTTTTCATACTGTGTAACTATACAATGAAAAAGTGACTTCCTTTTGTACCAAGCAAGCAAAATCTCAAGTTTTTTTTGTGCTTTTTCATTTGCCTTTTGTTCAACTAATGTGGTACCCATCTATCGATCTACTGAATGTTTCCAATCTCTCATAGACAACTGGAAACAGTTTGTTGATTAATGCCAAATTGGTCAGCGAGTTGTTTCTGTGTTTGCGAATCATCTTTGTTCAACAATGCCTCCAATACCACATCATCTTATTTTTTTGTTTTGTTTTGTGGTTATTCATGTTCCTTGTCTGCAACATTGAAGTCACCATTTTTGAAATGCAGAAACCATCATTCACTTGTTTCTTGTGATGGAGCATATTCACCATAAGCTTCACAAATTAATTGGTATGACTCAGCACCAGTTTTCTTCAAATGAAAACAAAAAATTAATGCTTTCCATTAATGCTCTTTGTTTGGTATAAATTTCAACATATTGAACACAGCAACACAACACTATCCACAGACTTTTCCAGTTTATCACTCATGCATGTCTGTCACTTGTTGAAACAACAAAATGGTGCAGTGTCAAATCTTTATGGCACAAACTGCATTGGTCAGACATCTGTTGTCTGAAATATGCATTTCATACTTATACACCAGGTACTTTGACTGTGGAACAGAAAATCAACTAAAAAGTCAACAAAGGAAAAGCAATTGGACTTGATGTAAGAAACTGTACTATTCTATACAAATTTTGCAGGAGAGCATGGCTCTCTTCTAGCCACAGATTATTATACATTGTTGGCAAAAGAAAAGAGTTCCAGACTGTTAGAAAAAGGTGGAGGTCTTCCCCATTTTCAAAAAAGATGATCAGACAAAGGAGTAAACCCATAAGCCTGGCTCACTCATATCAGTTTGTTGTAGAATCATAAACATAGTTAATGACTGTGTCATATGCCACAAAATGTCCTCTTTAGAAATAAACAGGGATTCTGTGAATGACAATTTTATAAAATTCAGATTTTCCTGTTTTTCCATGAGTGCCAGAAGGCAGTAGGTAAAGGTATCCACATGTATGCCATACTTATTAATTTCTGGAAGACATTCAATATAATTCCATACTGTTGCCTAGTGATCTACATAAAATTTGCGGAATATTGGACCAGAATTTTAACTGAACTGATGACTTTCTAACTGGATGAAAGCTGCTTCAGTCCAAGCCCAAAAAAAGTGTTTCAGTGTACATACAGTAATGTTGGAATTGCAGAAAATTGTAACAAAGTGCACAAAGACATACAGCAAATTGACACTTTGGTGTAGGAACAGTTGATTCTCAGAATACATAAATGTAACAGTGTACATAAATAAGTGGAATCCATTGTTGTTTAATTACACAATTGGTGGTCAATCATGGAAAGTGACTTAAAATGAGATAGAAATAGTTAGAGGAAAAACAGATGCCAGACTGATATTCACATGAAGAATCCTAATGAAATGTAGTTCATCCACAGAAGAGATTGTTTGCAAAATGCTAGAATCAACTGATTCCACTGTATTGCTTGTCAGTCTTGCATCTTAACATGTAGGTTTAATAGAGTGAATACAGAAGGCCCAAATAAGAGTAGTGCGTTTTGTCACAGATTAACTTAGTGAACATGAGAGTGTCTAGGGGATCCTCTTCAAACTTTGGTGACAGAGCATACATAGGAAGCATGCATCATGGAGGGGGTTACTGTTAAAATGTCAAAAACACACACTCCAATGAGGAATTATGAAGCTATTACTTCCTCCCACATATATTTCAGGGAACATAAAAACCATAGAAATTCAAGGTCATACTGATAGTTGTTACACTGAGGTAACAAAAGTCATGGGATACCTCCTACTATAGTGCCGGACCTCCTTTCACTCTATCCAGTGCAGCAACTCTACATGGCATGGATTCAACAAGCCGATGGAATTCTCCTGCAGAAATATTGAGTCAACTGCCTCTACAACTATCCATAATTGTGAAAGCATTGCCGGTTCAGTATATTGTGTACAAATTGACCTCGTGATTATGTACTGTAAATGTTCAATGGGAGGCCTGTTGGGCACTCAAACTGTCCAGAATGTTCTTCAAACGAATCACAAACAGTTATGGCCTCGTGACACGGATCCTCAATCATCAAAATTCCTTCACTGTTTGGAAACATGAAATTCATGAATGGCTGTAAATGATCTACAAGGAGCTGAACTTAGCCATTTCCAGTCAATGATCTGTTCGGTTAGACCAGAGGACCCAGTCCCTTCCATGTAATCCAGCCCACAGAATTACGGAGACACCACTGGCTTGCATAGTTGCTTGTTGACAATTTGGGTCCTTGGTTTCGTGGGGTCTGCATCACACTTGAATCCAAGCATCTGCTCTTAGCAACTGAAACTGGGACTCATCTGACCAAGTGTCAGTTTTCCAGTTGTCTAGGGTCCAAACAATACGGTCACAAGCACAGGAGTGGCACTGCAGGTGATGTCATGCTGTCAGCAGAGGAACTCGCATCAGTCACCTGCTGCCATAGCCCATTATCACTAAATTTCACTGCACTGTCCGAATGGATACATTTGCTGTATGTCCCGTACTGATTTCTGTGGTTATTTCACGCACTGTTGCTTGTCTGTTAGCACTGACAACTACATGCAAATGTTGCTGCTCCAGGTTGTTAACTGAAAGTCATCAGTCACTGTGTTGTCCGTGCTGAGAGATAATGAATGAAATTTGGTATTCTCAGCACACTCTTGACACTATGGGGCTGGGAGCATTGAATTCGCAAATGATTTCTGAAATGGAATGTGCCTTATGTCAAATTACAGCTACCATTCTGCATTCGAAGTCTGTTAATTCTGAATGTGCAGTCATAATCACATCAGAAACCTTTTCAGTTGAATCACTTAAGTACAAATTACAGATCCACCCTATCCCATTACTTTTGTCACCTCAGTGTACTTTTGCACAGCATTCACAAGTGGAATAGGAAATGGGAGGGAGGGAGATAATAGTGGTACCGGAAGTAATCTGTGTGATGATGCAACAGAGATGAAAGTGAGTGACCTGTAATTCAAAAACAGCTCTATACAGGAGTCCAAAGATATTATTTTAACAGATAAGTAATCAGCATTGAAAAATAAATCAAGAACGAAAAAATTACAGACTGTTGCTTGCATAAATGATAATAATGATTGACCATGGCAGTACCACATAAAACACCAACAGAGAAGATTACAACACCAAGAATGAGTTGTGAGACATAAACGTAAGTTGTTAGTCATGTTTCTACATTTGAAATTACGTCTATTCAAATTTCATGGAAGTCACATACGAATGGCGCTAGTAGTGCCACCATGAGAATGCAAATCAGTTTTGCTTTAAATGCACACTGTAACAGTCATAGGTATTAGTTATCTTTGAGATTGGATATGGTGAGTTGATGTTAGTCACGAATGCCTTTAACATGACAAAGACACAACTATCAACATCTCACCAAGTTTTAACTAGGTTGCATAATAGGGCTATGAGAATCTGGATGTTCCTTCAGCAGTATTGCAGGAAGATCAGTACTAAGGTAGCCAAAGTGCTAGAGTGCTGGTAGCAGTGGTCACGAGCATGTACGGTCGCAAGATGACCAGGCTCCAGATGGCCACATGGCTCTAGTGACAGGGGAGACAACTATGTTTGGCATATGGTTCTGTCACATCACATTGCACATGCAGCAGCAATATGAGCAGCAGTTGGCATCGCAATAACCCAATAAATTGCTACAAATAGATTACTTCAAGGATAGCTCTGAGACAGATGCCCTGTGGCATGCATTTCATTGACCCCAACCAGCACCATTTGCTTCTTCAGTGGTGTCAAGCGAGAGATTATTTGAGGGCAGGGAGAGGAATAGTTGTGTTTTCTGATGAAAGCTGCTTCTATCTTGGCGGCAGTGATGGTAGTGTGTTGGTTAGGAGAAGGCAAATGGAGAGCCTGCAACTGACCTGTCTGCATGCTACGCACACTGAACCTGCACCTGGAGTAATGGTCTGGCGTGCAGTTTTGTGTGACAGCAGGAGAATTCTCATGATTATCCCATGCACCCTGACTGCAAATTTGTATGTCAATCTAGTGATTGAACCTGTTATGCTGTTGTTCATGAATAGTGTTCCAGGGGGTGATTTCCCACAGTATAATGCTTACCCACGTACCGTTGTAGTAACTCAACATGCTCTACTGGATTGAGATGCTGCCCTGATCTGCTCAATCACCAGCTCTGTCTCCAGTCTAGCATATATGGGACATCATTATATGACAACTCCAGCACCATCCACAACCAGCTATTACTGTCCCCGTACTGACTGATCAAGTGCAATAGGTGTGGAACTTCATCCCACAAACTGACATCTGGCACACGGTTATTAATGTACCAGAATTCCACATTTGCAATAGCTTATCTTGCACTTACATTAACCCATGATCTTGCAATACCAATCACTTGAATGTGTTACCTAGGTAAATGAATGAAAGCTTGCCATTTTGATGGATGGTCCTACAACATAATTCTGAACTTTTCCTTGATGATACTGACTAGGTTTAGTGTTTGTGATAGCTGATTGTTAGTGCACCACTATATTCATATAACTTAGATGTCACAAGCAGGAGCAGTGAATACATTTACATTCAAAAATCTTATTATGCACACTGATGATTTCTGAAACAGTAATTACAGCAATACTTTACCGCATAATATCCCAAGGTATGCTGTTTACATTCTCATTGTATATTTTAACTGTTTCTTCAGGTGAATATTTACGGTAAGCACTTTCATATTTTTCTTTGTCCGTCAAGTTTTTTTTACTTGGATTTGAAGCAGCCAGCCAGCCTCTATAGCGTGTTGAAGCCTCACGCCTGTAACAAAATATTTTCATGAACAGTATTATTTTGTCTATGCTGAAATAGCAAAACAAAACATTGCTGAAAAACTTTAAGCGAAAAAATTCATTAATCATCGTTGGAGATTTAGTGACTCACTATGCTCTTTCATTTTTTGTATTTTTGCAACACAATCCCAAGAGCATTTTCACTACCTTAAACAGTTTCAACCAGCCAGTGGTCATCTATGGATTAAAAGCCATATGCTGCAAGCAGTTTCTGCTTGATAATGCAAAGAAAACCACTTTGCTGCAAGTGGTTTCCACTGCATTATCAAAGGTCTTTGATCTATAAATGACTATTTGCAGGTTGAAACCAGTTGCAGCATTGTGAAATGATCTTAGAACTGTGTCAATGAAGTATAAAAACAAAAAATAAAAAAAAATTTAGATTTTGGGGATAAATTAAAAACCTGTACTTTATGTTTATAAAACATTTCATCATTTATACTCACGCAGATGTTTTCTCTTCTCCTGTGTATGAAGATTCTATTAATTCGCTCAGACTTTTTGTATTATCCACCCACTGTATGAAACCAAGATTGCTACTAAGTGGTACAACCTGCAAATAACATTTTGCTGTCAGAAGAACAGAATGTTCAGCTAAACCGCACAGCAGAACAAGCAGACATGTCTAATATGTTCTAAGAAAGAGTATGTGGTTCTCTTAAATATATAAAAGCATATTATTTCTTCCAATATTTACTATATTAGTTTTGAACTGAAGCATGGCAGAAGATATTGTGAAGCTATATTTGGCTTCACAAAAATGGGGCAGCTCTTGTTCATTCAGTCTGTAAAGTATTTGAATATGGAGTACCTCTCACACTGTTGTTGTGGTCTTCAGTCCTGAGACTGGTTTGATGCAGCTCTCCATGCTACTCTATCCTGTGCAAGCTTCTTCATCTCCCAGTACCTACTGCAACCTACATCCTTCTGACTCTGCTTAGTGTATTCATCTCTTGGTCTCCCTCTACGATTTTTACCCTCCACGCTGCCCTCCAATACTAAATTGGTGATCCCTTGATGCCTCAAAACATGTCCTACCAACCGATCCCTTCTTCTAGTCAAGTTGTGTCACAAACTTCTCTTCTCCCCAATCCTATTCAATACCTCCTCGTTAGTTACGTGAACTACCCACCTTATCTTCAGCATTCTTCCGTAGCACCACATTTCGAAAGCTTCTATTCTCTTCTTGTCCAAACTGGTTATCGTCCATGTTTCACTTCCATACATGGCTACACTCCATACAAATACTTTCAGAAACGACTTCCTGACACTTGAATCTATACTCGATGTTAACAAATTTCTCTTCTTCAGAAACAATTTCCTTGCCATTGCCAGTCTACATTTTATATCCTCTCTACTTCGACCATCATCAGTTATTTTACTCCCTAAATAGCAAAACTTCTTTACTACTTTAAGCGTCTCATTTCCTAATCTAATCACCACAGCATCACCCGATTTACTTTGACTACCTTCCATTATCCTCGTTTTGCTTTTGTTGATGTTCATCTTATATCCTCCTTTCAAGACACTGTCCATTCCGTTCAACTGCTCTCCCCAGTCCTTTGCTGTCTCCGACACAATTACAATGTCATCGGCGAACCTCAAAGTTTTTACTTCTTCTCCATGAATTTTAATACCTACTCCAAATTTTTCTTTTGTTTCCTTTACTGCTTGCTCAATATACAGATTGAATAACATCGGGGAGAGGCTACAACCCTGTCTCACTCCTTTCCCAACCACTGCTTCCCTTTCATGCCCCTCGACTCTTATAACTGCCATCTGGTTTCTGTACAAACTGTAAATAGCCTTTCGCACCCTGTATTTTACCCCTGCCACCTTCAGAATTTGAAAGAGAGTATTCCAGTTAATGTTGTCAAAAGATTTCTCTAAGTCTACAAATGCTAGAAACGTAGGTTTGCCTTTTCTTAATCTTTCTTCTAAGATAAGTCATAAGGTTAGTATTGCCTCACTTGTTCCAACACTTCTACAGAATCCAAACTGATCTTCCCCGAGGTCCGCTTCTACCAGTTTTTTCATTCGTCTGTAAAGAATTCGTGTTAGTATTTTGCAGCTGTGACTTATTAAACTGATAGTTCGGTAATTTTCACATCTGTCAATACCTGCTTTCTTTGGGATTGGAATTATTATATTCTTCTTGAAGTCTGTGGGTATTTCGCCTGTCTCATACATCTTGCTCACCAGATGGTAGAGTTTTGTCATGACTGGCTCTCTCAAGGCCATCAGTAGTTCTAATGGAATGTTGTCTTCTCCCGGGGCCTTGTTTCGACTCAGGTCTTTCAGTGCTCTGTCAAACTCTTCATGCAGTATCTTATCTCCCATTTCATCTTCATCTACATCCTCTTCCATTTCCATAATATTGTCCTCAAGTACATCGCCCTTGTATAAACCCTCTATATACT
This sequence comes from Schistocerca americana, assembly GCF_021461395.2. Taxonomy (NCBI): domain Eukaryota; kingdom Metazoa; phylum Arthropoda; class Insecta; order Orthoptera; family Acrididae; genus Schistocerca; species Schistocerca americana. Next base: position 253,969,196 of record NC_060119.1, on the reverse strand, counting down.
CCTTCCACCTTTCTGCCTTCCCTTCTTTGCTTAGAACTGGGTTGCCATCTGAGCTCTTGATATTCATACAAGTGGTTCTCTTCTCTCCAAAGGTCTCTTTAATTTTCCTGTAGGCAGTATCTATCTTACCCCTAGTGAGACAAGCCTCTACATCCTTACATTTATCCTCTAGCCATCCCTGCTTAGCCATTTTGCGCTTCCTCTCGATCTCATTTTGGAGACGTTTGTATTCCTTTTTGCCTGCTTCATTTACTGCATTTTTATATTTTCTCCTTTCATCAATTAAATTCAACATTTCTTCTGTTACCCAAGGATTTCCATTAGCCCTTGTCTTTTTACCTACTTGATCCTCTGCTGCCTTCACTACTTCATCCCTCAGAGCTACCCATTCTTCTTCTACAGTATTTCTTTCCCCCATTCCTGTCAATTGTTCCCTTATGCTCTCCCTGAAACACTCTACAACCTCTGGTTCTTTCAGTTTATCCAGGTCCCATCTCCTTAAATTCCCGCCTTTTTGCAGTTTCTTCAGTTTCAATCTGCAGTTCATAACCAATAGATTGTGGTCAGAATCCACATCTGCCCCTGGAAATGTCTTACAATTTAAAACCTGGTTCCTAAATCTCTGTCTTACCATTATGTAATCTATCTGATACCTTTTAGTATCACCAGGATTCTTCCAGGTATACAACCTTCTTTCATGATTCTTGAACCAAGTGTTAGCTATGATTAAGTTATGCTCTGTGCAAAATTCAACAAGGCGGCTTCCTCTTTCATTTCTTCCCCCCAATCCATATTCACCTACTATGTTCCTTCTCTCCCTTTTCCTACTGACGAATTCCAGTCACCCATGACTATTAAATTTTTGTCTCCCTTCACTACCTGAATAATTTCTTTTATCTCGTCATACATTTCATCAATTTCTTCATCATCTGCAGAGCTAGTTGGCATATAAACTTTTACTACTGCAGTAGGCATGGGCTTTGTGTCTATCTTGGCCACAATAATGCGTTCACTATGCTGTTTGTAGTAGCTAACCTGCGCTTCTATTTTTTTATTCATTATTAAACCTACTCCTGCATTACCCCTATTTGATTTTGTATTTATAACCCTGTAATCACCTGACCAAAAGTCTTGTTCCTCCTGCCACCGAACTTCACTAATTCCCACTATATCTAACTTTAACCTATCCATGTCCCTTTTTAAAATTTTCTAACCTACCTGCCCGATTAAGGGATCTGACATTCCACACTCCGATCCGTAGAATGCCAGTTATCTTTCTCCTGATAACGACGTCCTCTTGAGTAGTCCCTGCCCGGAGATCCGAATGGGGGACTATTTTACCTCCGGAATATTTTACCCAAGAGGACGCCATCATCATTTAATCATACAGTAAAGCTGCATGTCTTCGGGAAAAATTTCGGCTGTAGTTTCCCCTTGCTTTCAGCCGTTCGCAGTACCAGCACAGCAAGGCCGTTTTGGTTAATGTTACAAGGCCAGATCAGTCAATCATCCAGACTGTTGCCCCTGCAACTACTGAAAAGGCTGCTGTCCCTCTTCAGGAACCACATGTTTGTCTGGCCTCTCAACAGATACCCCTCCGTTGTGGTTGCACCTACGGTACGGCCATCTGTATCGCTGAGGCACGCAAGCCTCCCCACCAACGGCAAGGTCCATGGTTGATGGGGGGGCCTCTGACACTAACATCATTATAAGTAATTTCCATTATTGGTGTCACATCATTCAATACAAGTATTCAACAAGTGCAAAGTAAGTCTGTTGTTGACTGTTTACTTTCTCAGCACCCTTCAGTTTGCAAGCCCAGGATATTCTCTCATATCAGTCTTGTCATGGGTATATTATAAATCCCCCCCACTACAGCAAAATCTTCATTTCAAAATTGTCCATGCCGCTGCATCCCTTTCGCTCTTCCATAAAGCCTTGGACTTCACTGGGAACGGGTCTGTTCTGATGAAAAAATTCACAAAAAGATACACTTTTAAAAGCATTTGTAACTTAAAACTACCATGGGCTTCTTCATTTTACTTAAACGAATATCCTCAATTTTTTGAGGGGTATATGTTGTTCCCTGTTATTTTGCCTCTGCAGCTCCCACTAGTCCTTTGGAAATTATTCCCTGATGTCTTAGAGCAGGTTCTATCACTGTTCACGTAATTTTTAGCAACCACCTCTAACATCATTTTCGTGCAGTCCACGACCCACTTCCAACTATTGCTTTGTTCCGAATGTATGCTCTCATAAATTTCTTCCTTAAATTAAGGGCTCTTAGTTTCTTTTAGTCTGTTCCTTGCAATTTCCTTGCTTTATGTGCCATATATTATTTTGCTTCCAAGGAGGCAGAATTCCTTTACTTCAACTATTGCAACCACTAATTTTGATGTTTAAGTTTATCAACTACCTCCTTTTTTCTACACCTTGTTACAGAATAGAATGAAAAGCACTTCTGAGATAGAGAAATTTGTTGGTATCAAATATAAATTTATGAGTTAGGAAGTCTTTTCTGATGAGGAGCTACCGAACTAAAGTGAGGAAAAAAACTTGACTAAATTAAGGAATTGCTTGACAGGACAGATCCTGTGCATTAATGGATTGTCAGTTTGGTAATGGAGGGAACAGTGGATGTAAATTTTTGTATGGGGACCAAAATATGAATGTAGCACACAAGTTTAAATGAATGCAGTAGTTATTCACAGATGAAGATGCTTGCACAGGATAGATTAGCACGAAGAGCTTCAGAATGAAGACCTTTAACCAGAATTTTGATCATGCTGCTGAACCTTCTTTTCTTGCCACAGTTGCTTCTCTGGCATACAGGTGGATTCCTAAGAGAAACCTTAAACCTTTTTTAGCCTGAGCACTTCTCCCTTGGTCTTCTACTCTTATTATTAATTATTTTTGTGAGAATATCAAACTTTTCCCCATTTCACACAGCCAAACAAGTCTTTCTCAGTTATCAAGTGCATTGTTAGAAATGCCTGTCTTGTGCCTTAAGCTTTCATAAAGAGAAACTGGTCATCTAACACTCCCTGAATTTTCTTTTCCATTCTTCTGTACATTGTTCTTGTCTGCAATGTGGGTGAATGAGCTGTTAAGGAAATTGTGGGATAGTTCAACACTGTTCATTTTTGGCATGCTGGTGTAGAAGCTTCCACGAAACCACTTAGTGCAAAATCTGTGCAGTTCACAGGTTTATTTATATATATCAGCCAACTTTCAATAATCCAATGTGTCCTCCATCTGCTATACATTTATATCAAAAACTTATACACTAAAATTTTATGTGAAATTTAAACATCCATTTTGTGTTGATTGTTTCAAAAAATCACATGCATGACATGATTTATTGTGTCTTGGTCTATCTATCTTCTTGTTTCTTTTACCTAACCTTTATCCCGTATCTTCAAAGTGTCGAATGTTAATTTTTGGATTTTGCAATATTAATAGCGGAAGGTGGCAGGATGCCCTTCCTGTGTCGCAGTGTTCATCAAACCAGAAACACATGTGTAGGGTTTTCTGCATACGGTGCTGTTCCCTTGGAAGGTGGGAGTGTCCATAGCTTACGCATCGTGAAGTGAACAAGAAAGTGCAACGTTTTGTCAACATAATATTGAAATAAACATCTCGTTTCACGTTCACAGTACACTGAATGAATAGGCCCCTGTCATAGTAAGAGAAACATCACAGAAACTTGAGCCACATCCATCAGTCACTGTGGGTTAAATGCCTCATTTGGCTGTTAAATACTTCATTTGGTTGTCTGTGTATTCAACACCTTATATAATTTGAAAAGTGGCAATACTATTACTTGTTGATTAGATTAGATGTACTTTTCATTCCAATTTATCCATAGTGAGATCCTCTGGGATGTGAACATGTCAGGAAACAAGAATATGCAGTAAATATTTACAAAATAAGAACACATGTTAATGTATCTCTTAAATCACCAAATATTAAATATTCAATACACTTCGGTGCAAATGATAATTCTTAGGCTATCATTGCCAAGCAACATCAACTAAAGGAAATGACATAGAAAACATTTTACAGCATTTATTTACAATGATCACATTACTGCATAAGATTGTACAGAAGTCAGATTTATGCAATATTGACGTTATGTGATATTAATAAGATTCATGCATCAATTGGTTCTGCTAAAAAATTCATCCATTTAGTAGGAGGAGCTGACCACCAATAAATCTTTTAGACTCTTCTTAAACTGAACTTCATTATTACTTCTTTTTTATGGCTGCTGGCATCTTACTGAAAATGTATATTGCTGAATAGTGGACACTTTACTGAACCAAAGTAAGTGACTTTAAATCTTTGTGGAAGTTATACCGATTCCTAGAATTGATTCCATACTATACTATTTCTAGTACTGATTCCATACTATACTATTTCTAGTACTGATTCCATACTATACTATTTCTAGTACTGATTCCATACTATACTATTTCTAGTACTGATTCCATACTATACACTTACAGTCAGCTATTGCCCAGTTTCTGTGTTTTTTGGCCCACTGCAGATGTGTAGCTTTATTTGAGCACAGGCCATTTGTAAGCTACCCAACTCCAAATGTCACTGCATGCACTCCCTTCACAATGTGCACTCAGAAACAAACTGAAATAGACGTGCATTCAGATACAGCAGTAATTCCCGACTGGTTTGACCGAGCAAGATGGTGCAGTGGTTAGCACACTGGACTTGAATTCTGGAGGACGACAGTTCAAACCCGCGTCCGGCCATCCTGATTTTGTGTGTGTGTGTGTCTAATTACAAAGGAGGCTGTTTGGCTGAAAGCTTAATGTTTGACAGCCTTTTTGTCATTCCTATCTGCGACTCAACATCTCTGCTATATGGTGAGTAGCTGTCTATTCTTTTCATAATATCGTCATTATTCCATATAGGATTTTCCATTGTTTGAACAGTAGTAGTTGCATGATATGATGAAAAACAAAAGACAGCTATAATTTTTATTTGTTAACAAAGACATTTGAAGCATTATTTCATCATCAACATGACGACATTTTATTGATATCACTGATTTCATTAGAATTTTTAAGGAGGCACGATGGTGATTTTACGAAAAAAATATTTTTTAAAAAAATAAATATATTAATTTATGACTTACTGACAATACGTTCCCAAGTTTTTATGATTATGACCATTATTTTCACTGCAATAAAGTAAGTACATCAGTGCCTGCCTGCCTGAACTTACATATCATTCAGCTTGCTTCCAATCCAAAATTTGTATAATTGATATTGTTTTATCTTTTACATCTGGACACTACAGCATTGCAAAATCTTTGTTGTAGTTACAGGAGTCAGCCAAAGATGACACTTACTCTACGAATAAGCAATGTAACCAAGTCTGAGATGTAATGTGTGATAATTACTGGTGTTCACACAGGGTGAATATGAAAATTTGGGTGAAATGTGCATATATTATCCACAATTATGCCCTGCTTACAATGGATGAAATGCAAATCTGCCTGGAATCATTTTACTAAAGGAAATACATCTCAAGATATTTCCGGAGATTCTCTTGATGAGAGTGCTTCTAGGAAGAAAATGAATTCTAATTTGCCACTGAAACTTGAAAATTCATGTGAATCTTGCACATCCAAAAAATGTTTACACGGAGGTACACAATACACAAAACTGTAATAATTTTTAAGACATGCTCTCTGACTGCTAGATAGTGATAACATCTGTGACAACGATAAAAGATAGGTAGGGCAGAGATGATTATTAATGTGCAATTCAGCATGCACTAATCAATTGGTAGTTCTCTGCCTGTCAATCTGTGTTGAGATCTGAAAGAGACTACATGTATGTGTAAAAAAATGCACACATGCCAAGTATTATTAACCTTGTGAATGTATTACGCCAAGGTCGTGCATGAAAATATATTCAGGACAGTTTTAAAAAGTTGTTTGAATATTTATTTATTAGTCCATGAAGGATATTACAACAAGTATTTGGATGATCATGAAGTCCTGCAAGGACACCAGTAATAATGGAGGGAAATACCAACATGTCACCACTATGTTACAGAGGTACAAGCAATTATTTCTGGAAGGGACAGAAAAACATTTTTAATTTTTATATCTATGTATTCACAATGAAATCTTTTTGTTCCATTTTTTCTTCATTAACTAGGGTACTGTTTGGATAGCTGAAACCCCCCTTTTTCTATTATATATTCCAGAATAAACTTAAAAATCATTTAACCCCTCAAATAATATTTGCTTATCGTTACCAAATCCCATTTCCCAAAATTTTCCCACAGTCTGTTAAGTAGCACTAGCAAACACACAGGAGAAGTTAACACCTAAACTAATATATATAAATTACATCTGCACAAAAAGATAACCTTTCACATATAATATTGGTCTTTCTTTGTGTGCTTGTTCTTTAAGATACATAAAACACAAATGAGCCAGTAAAAATTAAAATAATGATATAAACGGCTGGTCTTCTGGGACCAAAATTTTTCTAAGTGGCTAATCCTCTAAGTGTTAAGTTTTGAATGAGAGTCTAATGCTCAATGATTTAAGAAATGCATTGCACATTCTCACATGTAACATAATTCATCCAGTGTAAAATGAAATTTTCTTTGAAAGCAATGCTTCTCAAATCACCACACGCACTATTTTCCTGGGGTCTGTTAGAAATGTAAACAGTTATGACATTGTGTTCATCAAAAGCAGACTCTTGTGTATGCACTGTGTTTTGTTGTTGTAAATCACACTTTTTTTGTAACTAAAGTTTTATTTTGGTGTTACCCTCTTGTTTATGTTTTATTGTTGCACTATTATTCTGCAGTAGTGGGCTAAACTAAAATTGTTTTTTAGAGTATCAGTTCTTACAGTCAAAATTACAAAAATTTAACTGAAAAGTATGACTGAAAAATTCCTGGAATTCTAAAAAATTCCTGGAATTCTAAAAAATTTCCAGGTTTTGCTGAATTATTTTCAGCATGAAAAAATTCCCATACTTTTTCCAGATTTCATGGTTGTCATGGTATTGTACACCCTGAGTTTGTGGTCCTAAAACTGTTTAGACAGCAACATATATTGCTGTTCTATATTATAATCCTGGCAATGAAGAAAAAGCAAGGGTATTAGAACTTTTAGGAATGAATCAAAGGACTTACACATTACAAACACTGACAATGCTGAACAAGAGGTGGGTCAATCAGGCTGCTGCAGCATTGATAAACACATCCAAAATTCACAAGTAGTAGACAAGATCACGTAGAAGAGGAATAGAAGTTGACAAAGACCCTGAATACAGTGAGGAAGATTTTAAACATGTACAAAATCCCTATATTTCAAGAAAAGTTGTAAAATTTAACAAAGCAAACTTTAAATCTGTTTTTCTACAAACATTATTTTTTTGTTTTGTTTTTAGGAACATTAAGGTTAACTCAAAGATGGTTTAAGCTAGAACTTTCAAATTGCTGAGTTCTTGTAAGTAAGTAGCCTGTTTGAAATGGACTAATGAAGTAGATAGGAGCGAATTACAAGTGATATGTGGTGAAATACATGAAAAATTGACACTCAAAAAATGTCCACATAAAAAATTAATAAAACTTGATTTAATGATACGGTAGTATTCATTTTAACCCAACAATGCAAACTCCAGGTTGGAACAGGACAGATTGCTACTCATTGTAAAGATCACACGTTGAGCTGCAGACAGGCACAACAAAAAGACCGTTACACCTTATAGCTTTCGAGCAAAGCCTTCTTCAGCAAAGTAAAACACACACACACACACACACACACACACACACACACACACACACGCACACACACACACACACACTCTTTCACAAGCAAGCACACCTCACACACACACAACTGCTACCACCGGCAGCTCCAACTGGTATGCAACTGTCATATGAACGGCAGTCCGAAGTGCGGTAGAGAAGGGGGGAGGGACAGCAAAGTATGAGCAGAGGAAGAGAAGAGTGGTATCTGTCAGGGCATATATGGACTAGAGACTGCCAGGTGCAGCATTTGAATGTGGGGCATGGGGAGGAAGAAAAAAATTGGGAGCGGAAAAGAAGAGGATCAGGTAAGGGGGAAAGGATGGGTGGGTACATTGACAATGAGCAGCACACAAAGAGGGTGGGAGAATGTGACAGGGAGTAGACAATAGAGTGAGAGGGTGGAAACTGCTGGGTGGAGGCTGAGAGGACAGGAGGGCACAGTAGGCTGAGGCCGTTATAATTTTGGGAGCAGATAATATGTGCAATGATAACTCCCATCTGCACAGTTCAAATGGCTCTGCGCACTATGGGACTTAACATCTATGGTCATCAGTCCCCTTGCACAGTTCAGTAAAGCTGGTGTGGCTAAGAGCAAAGTTGACCACCCTGTGGCATAACATGCAGCTTAACACACCATACTAGATTTCAATGGCTGCTTGACAACCTGGGCCATCTGGATCCTCCTCTCCACCACCGCTTTCTGAACTGTACAGATGGGTGTTATCCTTACAACACACTATCCACTCCCGAAATTATCCCACATCAACCTTAGTAACCTACTGTCCCCACACCTTCCACCCAATAGTTTCCACCCCCTCATCCTATTGCCTTCTCCCTTTTCAAGTTCCCACACCCTCTTTGTTTGTCTACCAGCCTCTGTCAACCCCTACCTCCCAACACTTTGCCTGGCAGTCTCTATAACCTGCACACTCGCCCCGTAAGACAGCACTCTTCTCTTCCCCACCAGATCCTGCTGTCCCTCCCCCCTCCCCACCCCACTCCAGATTGCTATTCACATGACATTCACATCCGAGTCCGAGCTGCCGATGGTAACGGTCACGTGTGCATGTGCGTGTGGGAGCAATCTATTCTTATCCTAATATTATTATTAATTTCAGTCCAAGATGAATGTGAAAAAACTATTTTGGCCAAGTTTTATGATACTGTGTCTTTTGGTTGAGAACTTAAGTATTCCTAAATTGTTTAATGTTGCTGTATAGTTATTGACAACTAATAATGTTAATATTCATTGTATAACTTCTTTTCGTATAAAGAATACTAGACTGACTTCCTTCAAACAGATGTGTCCAGATGTGACGGTTCGCCCACTTTTATTTCTTAGTCGATTGTCCTCGGTATCAACGTACTGGCTGAAAAAATAAGGGGTGGAAGTGCAGTACTGTGTACTGTAAATGATGTAGCCAACAGATGCACAGTTGCGTTTCACAGTCCTTTACTTTCACTGTTCACCCCCCCCCCCCCCCCCCCCAATATTACTCAGTTATATGGTCAGTGCACTACTGTTTAACTTTTGATAAGCCTCATTCATAGGTTGCAGGCAAACATCCACATTCAATAGTTTACTGTTGAACATCTACGAGCAGTAAAAAACATAACTACATAGTCCACAGTTTTTTCGGAATAATCAGGTACATATGGAACAGATGCTGTCATTGTTTTAACACACGGCCTAATTGTGTTATGCTTTTTTCACAGTTAAGTCGATGCATTGTTGTTGTTCTAACCAACACAGGTTTCTTGTCTGAAGCCCGGCCATGGACGGACTGTCACGCGACAAAAAAATCGGGCCCTTATATATCCTCATAATAATAGGTACTAAAACAACTACACATTGTTCAAAGCTAAATTTACAGAAATTATAATTAAAACTTAATTCATTAAATTAACTGAATAGCTTGACAAATTAGTTCTTTTTAACAGTTTCTTCTACTGCAAGAGTTAGGCTTAATTGTTTCTTTAAATCATGAAATTAACATACACCATTACGCAAACAAAACTTTTGACAAAACTGTTAATTACTTTGGAATTAATTAAGGGCTGGCTTTGCTAACATGGTTTGGAATAGATCTAAACAGATACTTTAAGATTACTAGTATTTTGTCTTCCAAATGCTTACAGTTATTCCAGAATTTATATTTGTTTATAAGTCAACAACAGAATTTGATTTAAGAAACAACTACTAATTTCACCCTATAATTAAAGTATTGATTAGCAATAGTCGAATAAAATTAGAAAATCAATTGCATACATAAAAATAAGCACAAAATTAGATATGGTGCTATATTCTTTAAAACTAAGGGCCAACCTTTCTCTTTCATGAAAATGCTGATATACTCACGTATGTTAATGATAATTAGTCAAAAGTGAAAGTGAAAAAAAGAATTTTAAGGAGGCAGATGGCAAAACAAGAGGGGAAGTAAAAATATCCCGTGTTGCTTCATAACATGGTGAATATTTAGCATTTATTTTTCAACTAAATTTAACAATTATTTTTAATTAAATTAAATACTTCTGCAATTTTACGACCATCCCCTCCTTAAATTTGAAATAGAGGTGTACAAACGGTAAACTATAAAGCAACTGGAAAGACTAAACTTACCTGATAGGTTTTTATGCGCAGCTGCTGTTCTCTGCAGACTGAATCCTGTGTTAACATTTTAGTCATAAGACTGAATAGTTGTTGAATTCTCTGATCAAGGCGCAAGTCCTCACCATGTTTTATTATACAGTGATGTTCCTTTGCATCATTACCAAGCATTGTTAGCCTTATAGGTTTCCGCATTGAATGTAATACGATCACCTTTTGCAACAAAATTACAATGTTTGTCAAGATGCAGAATCAAATGGTCATCTAAAATGGAATCTTTTAAAGTACACTTAAAAATAAAAGTGTTATAATTGTTAAGAAGGGATATGCTACATGTATGCCACTCATATTGTAACTGAGACATTCTAGAAACAGAGATGAATAATGTTGCATTAAAAAAAAAAAAAAAAAAAAAAAGGTAAGTTAGCAGAATATATTATTGTTATACTCCTTTAACCAATTCACATTGAAATGAGATGATCTGCCATCAGAAAGAATTCAGAAAGTGTGCCAGTCACACCTGTTGAAGACTTCTGGAAAGGGGGCAAGTGACATTTGTTGTTGTTTTAGTCCGAAGACTGGTTTGATGCAGTTCTTCACATTACATTTCAACTACAGAATTCAAAGCAGAGACTGGGTATGAGTATTTGAAAGGGCTTAAGAGAGACTTTTGAAGAACAGAAATCCAATTCAAAAACAAAGCTTTGCTCCTGAATTATAGAGTATAGTGTTTCAAGGGCAGGAGATGGCTTATTTCTTACCAGAGACAGTGCTAAAATTTTATATTAGCACAGACACAAATGTACGCATTTCACCTGTAATGAAATTTTGTTTGCTAGCAATATCTGAAGGACAATACTTCAAATATGTTTTGACATATTCCTATAGTTACTTCCACTAAATACATTCTAAGAACTAGGACAGCTAACTTACTGCCACTTTATGAATTCACACACACTACCACTTTTTTCTCAGCCTGAGGAGAGACGAGAGAGCTGCTAAAACCCAATTACAATGAAGAAACTGGAAGAAGGTAAAACGTCACATATTTATATATAATCTCCATGGTAAATCAAGTCAATTAGTGTTACTCATAAATTAATGTGGGAAATTCATCATTTCCATTACACAATAAGTCATGTGCGAAGAGATATATGTGTTACTAGTTAATACAACCACATCTACACTTTGATGTGCCAAAGCTTCCTCTGTTTTCAATAGGCTACATTCTCTTAGTACTATTTACCAGAAGCATTAAAACATGTCTTTTTACAAATATGCAAATGGGACCACTCTATGAAATTAATTTCAACGATAAGATTTTTCTTTGCCTCCACTGAAGTAGAGATCTGCAGAATATATATATGGTGTGTGGGAAAAGTAATGTGACTTGTTTTTTTTTTGTTTGTCCCCCCCCCCCCCCCCACCCAAACAACAATATTGTCCCATTTAAAGAAGTTCCCTTATGCAGCTATACGCCAGTGGAGTCGTTCCCAGTCTCAGTAGCAGCACTCAAAGATTTCAACTAGTAGGGCCTTTAATCTGTCGATCACATTCTTTGGAATGTTCTCTTAAGAGTCCCAAAAAGATGTCCTTTAAGACATTTTTCAATTTCAGGAAAAGAGAAAAGGTCAGGCGAACAGAGAGGCTGTGGAAAAACACGAATGCTTTTTGAGGTAAAAAATTCCATGATGGAAGTGGCCATGTGACTCGGGGTGTTGTCATGATGCAGCATCCACTTGTCTGCAACATCTGGTCTCACTCAATTAACCCTTTTCCAGAGCCTTTCAAGGACATCTTCATAAAACAATTGGTTAACCGTTCATCCTGTAGGTAGATATTTTTTTATGTGTGATACCTCTACTGCCAAAAAACAAATCAGCACTGTTTTGATCTTTGATTTGCTCATTTGACCTCTTTTGGCCAAGGATGTCTCTCACTAAACCACTCGTCACTTTGTCCTAGGATTGTACTAAAACATCCACGATTTATCACCTGTGATCACACAACTGAACCATTCGTGGTCATTGGCAATCCTCTCAAGACCGTCACTGCACACATTTCTTCGATTGTCCTTTAGCTCAGTTGCGAGACTTTACAATATCATTTTGGCACAAACCTTTCGCATGTGCAAAACTTCAGTTAAAAAAGTGAAAGTGTTTAATAAGTCACCCATCACTCTTATTGTTAATCGTCATCTGATCTCACAAGAACATAAGCACGTTTGACGTTTTCATTGGTTTTTTTATTTTTAAGGTCTCCGTGAGCAAGTATCACCTTCAACATGTTCTTAGACTTCCAAAAATGAGTTGTTCTGGCAAAAAATATTGAGCTCTCAATAAGAAATATTCCCAATATGCCTGACTCAATTTTTCAAAAGTGATGCTCACAATTCCCAAAGTTTAACACAAAACTTGAAAGCACAACATTGCTCCAAATTCTGCTGTTCAATTTTCGTAACATACATCTACAACACAACTCACTGATGGCACTCTCAAAAAATCGTGTGATAGCTGTTAGGAGCTGAAGCTTGGACTGAGCTGCTTGCTAGAATAAAGGATACCATATTCATTTTTTATGCACTTTTGTTTTTTCAGTTATATTTCTCTTCCTATTTTCTTTGGAACGCTTTAATGGTTAGGTACATTAGGATGTGGCATGTCACAATTCAGCAACAACAGAGACGAATTTGCCATTGTAAAAAATGTTACCTTCATATCACTGACATCTCACAGAGTGAGAAGAAAGAGCCACACATCCTTAATGTGGTTAGTAATATTATAACATATCCGTTAAATGCAGAGAGAAGTGGAAGTATCAACATTATATGAAATACTTATCTCAATAACAAGAAACACATGCTGGCATATTATATGCTGCCCAGTAAAACATAATGTTATTAATAGCATGCTTTGGGTTGATGACAGATTTACATCCTTATTTGTATCGAAAGAACAATGCAATCACAAAAATTATAAAATTATGAGAGAGAACTGCTCACCGGTACTATGTTCAAAACAAAATATTTAGTTCTACTGATAGTAACTTTAAAAAAAGGATTATATGACATTACCCTAGTTTACACAACTAGCAGTTCCTTCTTCGGGGAGGAGAGGATAGGTTGGACAACATTAAAAAGGAAGGGCAGGTCACACAGATACCAAAATGAGGGGGACCCAGCTACTGTGATGATAAAAGGTATGTTCCTGTCATCCTAGGATCTGAGTATCCTGTCCTTCCTTTTTAACCTTCCAGAAACCATCTTAAAAATAATGGAAATAAAAACTAATTAATGAAATAGGTAAGACTGGCACTACAGCAAGCGAGATATAACAAATTTGATAATAGAGCATATGTATAGTGGAAAACAATCCATCATATGAATATATGATTAGGAACAGTAGCAGTGGCTAAGGGGGTTACAGCACTGTTAAGGGCAGCTCCTGCAGTCACTAACTTGCCTATTTTTTGGGAGGAGACAATATAGTGATGGTGATGTATTCTGATGAAAGAGTCTGTGAGCAGTGATGGCTAGAATAAGAGCTAAACAACACCTTTAATAATAATGGTAAACAGTCATAATTCATTGTTGGCAAATAAATTAAAAAAAACTTAGATCTTAAAAATGCCGTATTACAGTGCAACTACTGAGGTTACACAAGCAAAAACTAGCACTTCATTTTGTAGAGGAAGCATATGCATCAACTACAATTTTCTGTCCATCACAAAATGAAAACTAGCTGTACAAATGTGATAGAGAAAAGAAGTCACTGACTGCTTAGCTCACTCATGGAAAATAATGTGCAGTCGCTTGTGTAAGTTTGGTTGGGAATGATGTAAAGGTACTGAAAAAGGAAGAGTGTATGGAAGACTGCAGTCTGCCATAGTTGCTGATGTCATATATTAGGAGTAAACACTGAAGGAGAACATGAGAGAAGCTTTTTTCTGGTGAGGTTACAGTGTGCAGGTGCTGACAACTGATACGTTTGTTAGATGAGAAACATACTGTATATAACTAAAGTATGGATATACACACTATTCTGTGCCATTATGAAAGGTAAAGACATATTTGAAGGTTACATTAATACTTCATACCTCTGGATGGAAATTTGCAATCTTAATGTGCAAATGTGGAAGAGGGCGTGATTCTCCAGTATACTGTCCAGGTATTTCTAGGTCATTCCCCCACTTATCTCCTTGAAAGTTCTTAAGCCATGGGCTGAATTCCCATAGAAAGTAAGTGCTTTTAGTTGACTTTGACTTGTTGTGTAATTCCTTCCTGCATTTCTGGATGATTTCTAGTGCTTCTTGAATATTACCACTATTGACAGCCTGTGTACATGTATAAATAAATAAACAAATATGAACATAATAGAGGGAAACATTCCACGTGAGAAAAATATATCTAAAAACAAAGATGATGTAACTTGCCAAACGAAAGCATTGGTATGTTGATAGACACACAAGAAAACACACACACAACACACACACACACACACACACACACACACACACACACACACACACACACACAAGCTTTTGCAACCCACAGTTGCTTTATCAGGAAAGAGGGAAAGAGAGGGAAAGACGAAAGGATGTGGGTTTTAAGGGAGAGGGTAAGGAGTCATTCCAATCCCGGGAGCGGAAAGACTTACCTTAGGGGGAAAAAAGGACAGGTATACACTCGCACACACACACACGTATCCCTCCACACATATACAGACACAAGCAGGGACAAAAGAGGAGGAAAAAAGGACACACATCCAAAATACTTGAGACACAACAATCTAAAAAGCAAAAAATTCTAAATGATTTTAAGAATCATAGTAACTGTATTACTGGTTATGCAAAACAAGAGGCAGTAACTAAATGTTAAAAGTCTCACAATCCATGAGTAACTGATGCTATTAACAGCTTAATTTTCTACGAATTCACACATTCATTTCACTCATTCTATCGTGCTTTGCAGAGCATGTCAAGAAGAACTATCTTCAAAGATTTGAAATTTTCAAGGATTTGAAATTTTCAAGCACACATCAACAAAGAAGAAGCAAATCACAGAAACTTAATCTGTACACTGTACACTGTTATGTACTATTTGTTCTTAAGATAGCCAAATATAGTTTAGTAGAGTAGGGCAACCACTGTTTTGAACTAAATTTTCTGCTTCCTCATGAATATAATACATAAAAGTAATCACCAGAACCCCCAACAGACAATGGAAATCATACCTACAAAATTTACCTTATCATTATTGATTCATAAAAATTTGACATCCTATTAATTTAGTAACAGAGAGAGCACTCGAGGAAGGAAGCTGTTGGCAGTACTAGGAACTCAGTCCTATGAGGAGCAAATAACCATTGATGTAGACAGTTTTACATTTGATGTGGAATGGGCTAAAGACATTCTACAGGTAAGTCTAAGCATTGCTTGTGGACAATTACAACTTAGTAGCTGACTCACTTCTGCAGTGTTACATCACTACAGAAGGACAATGTCTGCCTAGCTTTGGACATTCATTACAAATGGGGTACAGAATAGTACCCAGCTGTTTTTGATACACAACAAGAGTACACCCAACAGCCATATGCAGTAATGTTGATGTAGATTCAATCTGGAGAAGCCCCAGGAGAGCAAATGAAATCAGCCAAATTAACAGGCTCTTTGTACAATTTGTATTGAAATATCAGGTTCTGAAGTATATCAGATCTAGCAGATGATGACATTAGTTGCACTTGCTGGCAAATTATCTGTAAACACCAAAACTACCATGATACCATGCTGATTTTGGTGTGTCATACAATTTGTTTTTATGCCTACTGAATTTTGGATTTTCATGTCTTGTTAAACTGTTTTTTAATATGAACACTTATCTTTTGGATGCAAAATGTTACAACAGAGCACAAATCAAAATTAATCTATAGAAAATTGACCAACACAGAATGAAAATACATTGTTGTTACTAAAATTTGCATTTTTTTTTCATTAGCAAACTGGGGTCAAATTTTTTAGAGAAAAGAAATGAAACCCAATTACTTTGTTGTATGTTAGGTAACTTTAACAGTTGTAGTCAATATATGATGTGGTATTCAATGTAAAGATGAGACTCCCAATTGAAATCTGATGGAATACAATTTTTAAAGAACAGGGTCACTGAAAGTTAAAGCCCGGAAATTGTCACAGTCATGATGATACTTCCAGGGGATCTCACAATAGAGATGTCCTTCAGTCACTTGTGAACAATAAAACAAATGTTGTGAACACTGCTTTGATGTTCCCTTTCAAAACATCAACAAATTTAGAGAAAAGACACATTCCCAAGCACCAAATATTTTATATCTTGTGGACATTTGTGTGTAGATGGCTGAGAGGGAGGACTTTTTTTGAGGGGGGGAGAGGGTCGGATGGGGTGGGGGGGAGGAGTGTGTGCTGCCACTGGACAGAGACCAGCAATTTTTTTTTTAGTAGTTTTTCCATGATATACTACAAGTAACGAAAAATGCATTTCTTTCATCTAAGGTAGTGTTATTAGAACAGTACTGCTTTTGACAATGTTGACTGGAATACTCTCTTTCAAATTCTAAAGGTGGCAGGGGTAAAATACAGGGAGCGAAAGTTTATTTATAATTTGCACGGAAACCAGATGGCAGTTGTAAGAGTCGAGGGACATGAAAGGGAAGCAGTGGTTGGGAAGGGAGTGAGACAGGGTTGTAGCCTCTCCCCGATGTTATTCAATCTGTATATTGAGCAAGCAGTAAAGGAAACAAAAGAAAAATTCAGAGTAGGTATTAAAATCCAGGGAGAAGAAAAAAAAAAAAAAAAAAAAAACTTTGAGGTTCGCTGATGATATTGTAATTCTGTCAGAGACAGCAAATGACTTGGAAGAGCAGTTGAACGGAATGGACAGTGTCTTGAAAGGAGGATATAAGATGAACATCAACAAAAGCAAAACGAGGATAATGGAAATTTGTTAACATCGAGTATAGATTTAAGTGTTAGGAAGTCATTTCTGAAAGTATTTGTATGGAGTGTAGCCATGTATGGAAGTGAAACATGAACGATAAATAGTTTGGACAAGAAGAGAATAGAAGCTTTCGAAATGTGGTGCTACAGAAGAACGTTGCAGATTAGGTGGGTAGTTCACATAATCTGTGGGACATGTAACTAACTAACTAACTGAGTTGAGTGGTTTGCTTAGTGGTCTGTGAGCATATTCCATTATTGTGATTGTGACTATGTGAGTTAACAGTTTTGCAATGGCTAACCAGGTAAAGCAGCGTGTCTGTATACAGTTTTGATTTAAACATGGGAAAACTGCTGTCTAAATGCAGAAAATGTTGAAGCAAGTTTTTGAAGACAACACTTTAGGTCAGATACAAAATTATTGACAATTTAAGAGTTACCGAAATGGGTGAATATTGATCAATGATGACTACTGCGTTCATAAGTCAACAGGAATTGCACTTGAAAATGTTCAGAAAGTGAGTGAATTGATACTGTTAGGTAGCACACAGACATGTCAGAACATCGAACATGAGAAAGATTGCAACTAAGTTTGTGCCATGAATGCTTCAAGCTGATCAGAAGCAACATTAGACGGAAGTCTTCAGGGAAGTTAAACAACTTCTTCACGACAGAACTGTTTATAAGAAAGAAAGGTTCGCAGCAGAGCTTCTGTAAAGTTTGGAAGGTAGAAGTAAAGCTGTGAGGACAAGGCATGAGTCGTGCTTGGGTAGCTCAGATGGTAGAGCACTTGCCCATGAAAGGCAAAGGTTCCGAGTTTGAGTCTTGGTCCAGCGCACAGTTTTTATCTGCCAGGAAGTTTCATATCAGTGCACACTCCGCTGCAGAGTGAAAGTCTAATTCTGGACAGAACTGATTGCCCAATGGAAGGAAACACAGCCGAGCACAAAACGTTCAATTTCAATGACTTTACAAATTGTGCTAACTGGGTCTTTCCCATCATCTTTTCTGAATTATGTGATTGGAAACTGTTCATTCAGCACATCCTTTATATCCATAATCCTCCTGGCCCCAGTCTCAACTAGCCCCTTGCCCCATACCCATCTCCACCCCTGCCCTTGGACCCTGACATCATGCACGCTACACCCACACCTTCTTTCCTGCAGTCTTCCCTAACTCTGTTCTGTCTCCTCCTCCTAATCCACACCATCTCATCACTGCACACTACATGAGCTCGTCGGAACAGGTGCCCGTGCAGCATTCCTATTACAGTGAGTTGTTATGTTCACTCCTTAAATTGTATACATTCCACCAGGTCTTTCCACTCCCAAACCTATTAAAATATACAGGCCGCTTGTAGCTCTTAAACTCTTTTGGCATTAGGTACACAAATTCCTATTGTAAAATTTATTGTTAATGACTGAATATAGTTTATGGAAACAATCAATGTGTGAAACGTGACACATGCAGATGTGTTTTGCACAGGGTATATAAGGTAACATTTGAATGTCAAATTGACGTAAATCCATTTATAGCTAGTAGTAATTTTTATACACTGTTCCACATACCGTTAATACTGCACCCAAGTGTATTTCACCTTTCTGAATCTGAGATTTTGAACTTCTTTTGTTTTCATCTGGATAATATTTATCAATTTCACTGAAAATCTCACCACATAACGCACTACTGCCTTGTGAAGGCATCTCCCTTCGCGACACAAACAATCTGTTCAACATTTCTTGAAATTCAATTTTGAACTGATTTAAGTTTGCCACTCCAGCTTCTAAAAGCTGAGATAAATTTTTGAGTTCATTGCCCAACAATATACGTGGCAAACACAGCCAAGAAAATGCATTTGTAAATTCTTCCACAATGGTGTCACTTAACAGGATGGTCTTTAATCTGTTCAACATGAAACAGACAATAAATTATTTGTAAATACATAGGACAAAATGTTTCATTTATGAGAGCACTGAAAGTGAGCTAAAGAATTATAGCTATAACTGACATTACCAACCTGTCTACAATGATTCTGGCAGATTCACTGGTTTCTGAGATCTCATCAAATGTGTACTTTTTGGCACTAACTTTAAAAGCATAAACTAGAGCTCGTGGGTAGGCTTTTGCCATACGAATTACAAGCTCATGTAAGGCAATCCCCACAGGCGAGTCCAAAGAAGCCAAAATCTGGCTCACCCATCCAAGAAACATCCACTCAGGGACAGAGGCACTCTGAGGAAAGAGAGATGATGATGCCAATAATAGTGATGATTATAATAACAACAACAGCATTAACAACAAACAACAACAACATTTTATATATTAGGAATAAAATGCTAGGGGAAAATGTTGAGAGCATTATCAGTATGCTAGTGTAACACAAAGCAAAATAAGAATAAACACTAAATTCGAAAGCAGTTTTAGCTTAACAACTCTCCAGGTTTTGTTATAGATCCCAAGTTCTTTCAGTGGTGTAACATAGTATTCACAATTGTGCACTAATTTCTGCTGCTTTATTTATTTGACACAGAAAAATATGATTAATGGGCTGTGCCTGATATTAGAATCTTAATGATGGTGAATTCTTGCCCACCACTGCCACTTTAGCTCTGAAGACAACGGAGCCCTGATGCAATTACCTGGTGAGTGGTCATCACTATATTTATTATATTCACATCATCAATAACCCCCCATGAACCATGGACCTTGCCGTTGGTGGGGAGGCTTGCGTGCCTCAGCGATACAGATGGCCGTACCATAGGTGCAACAACAATGGAGGGGTACCTGTTGATAGGCCAGACAAACGTGTGGTTCCTGAAGAGGGGCAGCAGCCTTTTCAGTAGTTGCAGGGGCAACAGTCTGGATGATTGACTGACCTAGCCTTGTAACACTAACCAAAACTGCCTTGCTGTGCTAGTACTGGGAACAGATGAAAGCAAGGGGAAACTACAGCCGTAATTTCTCCCGAGGGCATGCAGCTTTACTGTATGATTAAATGATGATGGCGTCCTCTTGGGTAAAATATTCCGGAGGTAAAATAGTCCCCCATTCGGATCTCCGGGCAGGGACTACTCAAGAGGACGTCGTTATCAGGAGAAAGATAACTGGCATTCTACGGATCGGAGCGTGGAATGTCAGATCCCTTAATAGGGCAGGTAGGTTAGAAAATTTAAAAAGGGAAATGGATAGGTTAAAGTTAGATATAGTGGGACTTAGTGAAGCTCAGTGGCAGGAGGAACAAGACTTCTGGTCAGGTGAATACAGGGTTATAAATACAAAATCAAATAGGGGTAATGCAGGAGTAGGTTTAATAATGAATAAAAAAATAGGGATGCAGGTAAGCTACTACAAACAACATAGTGAATGCATTATTGTAGCCAAGATAGACACGAAACCCATGCCTACTACAGTAGTATGAGTTTATATGCCAACTAGCTCTGCAGATGATGAAGAATTTGATGAAATGTATGATGAGATAAACGAAATTATTCAGGTAGTGAAAGGAGACAAAAATTTAATAGTCATGAGTCACTAGAATTCGATAATAGGAAAAGGGAGAGAAGGAAACATAGTAGGTGAATATGGATTGGGGCTAAGAAATGAAAGAGGAAGTCGCATGGTAGAATTTTGCACAGAGCATAACTTAATCATAGCTAACACTTGGTTCAAGAATCATAAAAGAAGGTTGTATACATGGAAGAACCCTGGAGATACTAAAAGGTATCAGATAGATTACATAATGGTAAGACAGAGATTTAGGAACCAGGTTTTAAATTGTAAGACATTTCCAGGGGCAGATGTGGACCCTGACCACAATCTATTGGTTACGAACTGTAGATTAAAACTGAAGAAACTGCAAAAAGGTGGGAATTTAAGGAGATGGGACCTGGATAAACTGAAAGAACCAGAGGTTGTACAGAGTTTCAGCGAGAGCATAAGGGAACAATTGACAGGAATGGGGGAAAGAAATACAGTACAAGAATGGGTAGCTTTGAGGGATGAAATTGTGAAGGCAACAGAGGATCAAGCAGGCAAAAAATAGAGGGCTAGTAGAAATCCTTGGGTAACAGAAGAAATATTAAATTTAATTGATGAAAGGAGAAAATACAAAAATGCAGTAAATGAAGCAGGCAAAAAGGAATACAAACGTCTCCAAAATGAGATCGACAGGAAGTGCAAAATGGCTAAGCAGGGATGGCTAGAGGACAAATGTAAGGATGTAGAGGCTTGTCTCACTAGGTGTAAGATAGATACTGCCTACAGGAAAATTAAAGAGGCCTTTGGAGAAAAGAGAACCACTTGTATGAATATCAAAAGCTCAGATGGAAACCCAATTCTAAGCAAAGAAGGAGGAGGAGGAGATTAGTGTTTAACGTCCCGTCAACAACGAGGTCATTAGAGACGGAGCGCAAGCTCGGGTGAGGGAAGGAAGGGGAAGGAAATCGGCCGTGCCCTTTCAAAGGAACCATCCCGGCATTTGCCTGAAGTGATGTAGGGAAATCACGGAAAACCTAAATCAGGATGGCCGGAGACGGAATTGAACCTTCGTCCTCCCGAATGCGAGTCCAGTGTGCTAACCACTGCGCCACCTCGCTCGGTAGCAAAAAAGGGTAAGCAGAAAGGTGGAAGGAGTATATAGAGGGTTTATACAAGGGCGATGTACTTGAGGACAATATTATGGAAATGGAAGAGGATGTAGATGAAGATGAAATGGGAGATATGATACTGCGTGAAGAGTTTGACAGAGCACTGAAAGATCTGAGTCGAAACAAGGCTCCAAGAGTAGACAACATTCCATTAGAACTACTGACAGCCTTGGGAGAGACAGTCCTGACAAAACTCTACCACCTGGTGAGCGAGATGTATGAGACAGGTGAAATACCCTCAGACTTCAAGAAGAATATAATAATTCCAATCCCAAAGAAAGAAGGTGTTGACAGATGTGAAAATTACCGAACTATCAGTTTAATATGTCACAGCTGCAAAATACTAACATGAATTCTTTACAGACGAATGGAAAAACATGTAGAAGCCGACTTTGGGGAAGATCAGTTTGGATTCCGCAGAAATATTGGAACACGTGAGGCAATACTGACCCTACGACTTCTCTTAGAAGCTAGGTTAAGGAAAGGCAAACCTACGTTCCTAGCATTTGTAAACTTAGAGAAAACTTTTGACAATGTTGACTGGAATACTCTGTTTCAAATTCTAAAGTTGGCAGGGGTAAAATACAGGGAGCAAAAGGCTATTTACAATTTGTATAGTAACCAGATGGCAGTTATAAGAGTCGAGGGGCACAAAAGGGAAGCAGTGGTTGGGAAGGGAGTGAGACAGGGTTGTAGCCTCTCCCCGATGTTATTCAATCTGTATAATGAGCAAGCAGTAAAGGAAACAAAAGAAAAATTCTGAGTAGGAATTAAAATCCATGGAGAAGAAATTGTAAGAATTGTAATGCTGTCAGAGACAGCAAAGGACCTGGAAGAGCAGTTGAACGGAATGGACAATGTCTTGGAAGGAGGATATAAGATGAACATCAACAAAAGCAAAACGAGGATAATGGAATGTAGTCGAGTTAACTCGGGTGATGCTGAGGGAATTAGATTAGGAAATGAGACACTTACAGTAGTAAAGGAGTTGTGCTATTTGGGGAGCAAAATAACTGATGATGGTTGAAGTAGAGAGGATATAAAATGTAGACTGGCAATGGCAAGGAAAGCGTTTCTGAAAAAGAGAAATTTGTTAACATCGAGTATAGATTTAAGTGCCAGGAAGTCGTTTCTGAAAGTATTTGTATGGAGTGTAGCCATGTATGGAAGTGAAACATGGACGATAAATAGTTTGGACAAGAAGAGAATAGAAGCTTTTGAAATGTGGTGCTACAGAAGAATGCTGAAGATTAGATGGGTAGATCACATAACTAATGAGGAAGTATTGAATAGGATTGGGGAGAAGAGAAGTTTGTGGCACAACTTGACAAGAAGAAGGGATCGGTTTGTATAACATGTTCTGAGACATCAAGGGATCACCAATTTAGTATTGGAGGGCAGTGTGGAGGGTAAAAATCGTAGAGGGAGACCAAGAGATGAATACACTAAGCAGATTCAGAAGGATGTAGGTTGCCGTAAGTACTGGGAGATGAAGAAGCTAGCACAGGTAGAGTAGCACGGAGAGCTGCATCAACCCAGTCTCAGGACTGAAGACCACAACAACAACAACAACAACAACATAACCAATAAAATCAAACAAAACCCACCACTTTCAGTTAAGCTCACACTAATGATTCATCATTCCCTGAATGATTTCCTTGCTTTTCCAGACACATACATTGAGTTTATAAAGAAATTACATATAAAATCACAGTGAAGATATTCCAGGTTTCAGAATTTAGCAGGCCCCTGACCCATGGTTCTGGGGTACTTTTGCACAACTCTCGTTATTTCCTAGAACTTGCCAGTCCTTTTCCCTCATCACTCTTTCTTCCCATTCAAGCCTTCTGCGCAGAAAAAGGAGCCACTGGCTCTGAACACTTACACATTTACATAACTTTTATGCGTTTTCTGCCACTGTTGCTTGGCGAGTAAATTTTTTTATGTATCCAATTATATTTTATTTTCAAAAATTGATTATTTTCATTGATAAGTTATGTACTGAGATTCAAATGCACAATGACTAAAGTAACCAGTTTTGTCTTTGAACTTACAAAATTACTTCTGTGACAATGAAAGAACTGCTATCATTTCAGCTTTCCATGGCCTTGGTCATTCATTAACCATGGATATATTTATCTATAAACTATGGCATATGCGGCTATTAATTGGCATTTTAATCAATGTATATTGTCTGCTACAAGAGAACACACATCTCTTTCTCATTTATTTCAAGTTTATAAAATTAATTACAAGCATTATGAATAACTATTCATTTGTTGATCCACTGCAGTGCCTTCAAAAGTATGTGAAATATATTCTGAATATATGTAAATATGTGGGCTGTACTGAAGAACAATACAATATTATGATCTAGAGTCCCATCAAAGATAACATTAGTGGCAGAGCACAAAGCTTGGGGCAACAAGGATGGGGAATAAACCTAAATCTGGATGAATGTATGGGTATCTGAATCCCAGTCCTGAATGTGCTAGTGACAATGTCTGCTTGCTTGCGTTGAAAATAATGGTTTTTATTTTCTTAAATCAATGAGAAAAACATTACATGTCTCAATATGCTTCACACTAACATCCATTCCTTCTTATTGCCAATCCTATTCAATTTTTGTCAGTGTGCTATGCATTTTAAACAATTCTTTTTTTTTCTATACATCTCAAGTATCTGAAACACTTGCCTCCCAAACCACTATCACATTGTTTAAACATCTAGTTAGTGTCTCACGTATGTGCAGTCTCTGAAACTGATTCATAATTGCAGCCTCATATTTGACAAGAGTATAAGTTTGTTGCTCTGAAGGCCATTTTGTTCTTATTATTCTTCCTCCTGCCCCTCATTTATTTTGGTTCTCTTTTTCTATCCCTGTTTTTTTTTTCTTTTCAATCTCTTTAGCTACGTGTTTTTACCCAAGTATCTTATAGGTATTTTATACCTATTGTTCCATCTCTTTAAATTTACAATCTTTATCTGATATTCCCTTACTTTATGCATATATATACGAGGGCTATCCACAAAGTACATTACGTTTTGGAATTAAAAATAAATAAAGTATTGGACATTTTTTTAAATTATATACAGATGAAAGCCACACTTAAATACTACTTTTCTACATAGTTGCCATTTAAATTAAGGCACTTATCGTAGCGATGGACGAGCTTGGAAATCCCTTCATCGTAAAATTCGGCCGCCTGCGCCTTCAACCACATGGTTACCTGTTCATGAAGCAGTGCGTCGTCATCAAAACGCTGCATAGCCAACCACTTCTTCATTGCTGGGAGTAAGTGGAGGTCGCTCGGTGCCAGGTCGAGACTGTACGGCGGATGAGGAAACAACTCCCACTTAAAAGATTCGGGAACTTCACGAGTGGCATTTGCCGTGTGGGCCCGGGCGTTGTCGTGAATCAGCAAGATCTTTGAGCCCAACTTTCCCCTACGCTTGTTTTGTATTGCTCTTCTGAGGTTGTGCAGAGTTTGGCAATACCTTTGAGAGTTTATTGTAGTGCCTCTTTCCAGGAAATCCGCAAAAATCACACCTTTTCTGTCCCAAAAGACAGTCGCCACGTGGTTGAAGGCACAGGTGGCCGAATTTTACGACGAAGGAATTTCCAAGTTCGTCCATCGCTACGATAAGTGCCTTAATTTAAATGGCAACTATGTAGGAAAGTAGTATTTAAGTGTGGCTTTCATCTGTATATAATTAAAAAAATTTTCAATACTTTATTTATTTTTAATTGCAAAACGTAATGTACTTTGTGGATAGCCCTCGTACATTAAATATTTGATGTGAAAATTCTTTAGTCTTACTCTTTTTCCTTTGAACAAGTTTTCATTTCTTGATAACTGCAATTATATTCCCATTCTAGTGGAAAACCAATTAAATAGCTATTTAACTTGGGTACATCAATCTCTCCATTTTCTTAGGATGTTCAAAATGTCTCCATTTGGAATTAATTTAACTTCACTTTATGTGATTGCAATTTTACACCTGATGTCTGATACTAAAAATAGATCAGTCTTG
This sequence comes from Schistocerca americana, assembly GCF_021461395.2. Classification (NCBI taxonomy): domain Eukaryota; kingdom Metazoa; phylum Arthropoda; class Insecta; order Orthoptera; family Acrididae; genus Schistocerca; species Schistocerca americana. Next base: position 253,943,135 of record NC_060119.1, on the reverse strand, counting down.
TAGTAATCCTTGAATTATATCTAACATGAAAAAGAAGAGACTTTATTTTACAGCACCTTCTCACTTTAAGATTCCGAACCATTTATTTTTTTCTCTTTACCAGATTATGATTAACAAATTATGACAACATGAGATGCCATATTAAGAGATAATTAGCACAGTCATATTTACTAACTAGTTCTTCTTTAAAATCGTAAAAAAGTTTTAATTTTTTTCATGGAAGGTCTGTGTATTTACTTAATTTGCATTACTTAAAACTGTTTATTAATAGTTATGTTTTTGGCACAACATGATCATTACATTCCTCAACATATTTTGCCTAGAGTACTATTAACTTCTGTTCCAATTAGTTCTGTATCATGAGAGACATGATAAGTGCAGGTATTCATATTTTTAAAGTTTTTGTTGTATGAGAGTCCATGATTAGAGTAGTCAACAATTATGTAGTTTATATACTGTTTATTTGACGTAACTAGAGGATAACATGTGAAAGCTTCTTATTGCATTATTATGACCACAACTGTAAGCTTTAGGGCGCCCTGTCAAACAAAATTCTTGGGAGAATGGATATACAGACATTTCATACCAGAAAATCATTCAGAAATATTTTAAAAAAGCAAATGTTTTATATAGAAACACTACTGTGTGGATTTCATTTGTTTGTGCCTAGTTTTCTTAGGTATGGGGTTCTAAGTGGGGCATGGCACAACAAATGTGTAAACTTCAGATGAGAGTTGTAAGAATTATAAAAGGCATTTGACAAAGGGAATCAAGTACAGAATTTTCAAAGAACTCAAAATCTTACCTTTCCAGCCTTTTACATTTATGAACGCAAAAAAAAAGAAGCAGAATTTTAGAGGGAAATGCACAGGACAGCTCGATATAAAAATATATGATGTATCTACCAAAACTTTTATTCAATACTTTGCCTCAAAGACTCCAGCATATTTCAGACATAAGCAAGTCTAAAAAGAATTAAAAAGTATGCTGACAGTTAACAGCGAATATAGCAAAGATGAATTTATGAAACATCAGCATTAAATTAAACATAACCCATAAAATTTCTAAGTTACTTCCCCTGTGACATATGATAAAACAATCTCAAGTGATAGTGCTGTGTGATGAGTGACACTGATGCATAATTGCATTCTGAATGATCACTATATGGGTCCTACATGATTACAGTACAATACATCAATACTGTTTCCAGAAGAATAGAGATATGAGTTGTAAATACATGTAACACAAGAGATGAAAAAATATGTAGGTATTTGTGTATATTTGAACGGTGCTTATTTGTGTATATGTACTCATTGCACAAATTCAGAAAACAATCATAAGATGCATATTGCATATGGATGTATAAAGAAATAAACAATGATATTCTTCAAAGAATCTTTATGTAGATTTAGAGTAACATGCTTTACAAGCATGTAAATGGCAGAAGAGAGACTGATCTCCATGAAAAAATGTTTTAAGTAACTTAGAACAAAGTCAGCTGAATATGAAAAGTATCTCAATGTGCTGTTACATCCAAAAACAGGTGACTGTTTCTGTCAAACATGACAGAAAATTGTTGTGTAGCTCTACTTCTAAAGTGGTTTGCTGAAAACGCAATACTTCTACTAATTTCCATAGAGCTCCATGTAGGATATAACAAGCAGGGAACTGAGCAAATATTTTTGTCATTTTTTCAGCACATACACCAACTTACTGCCCAATAAAGGTAACAGTTCACTGAATAGTAGAGCACATCAAATGAATTCGCAATTGCAAATAAGGAGTACCATTAGCTGTAGAATGGAATGATGACAATGAAAATTTTTGCTGGACAACTGATGGTAGTCCTTACTAACAATGGTTAGTCCTAACTAACTTGATGTGTTTTGCCACGGCTGTGGTAGCCACAGTGCCACACACACACACACACACACACACACACACACACACACGCGCGCGCGCACCTCTGTATGGCTAAACTGTGCTGACTCAATCCCCAGGCTGCAGTATGCTAGTTGGCTGGTATGAGCGTTTGTGTCAGGAGGAATGGGCAAACAAAGCAGACTGGGGTTGAAGTGTGAGTTTGGGAAAAATGACTGATGGCTGGGAGGGAGGCAGCTGGTGCACAGGTTGCGAATGCATCCTGGGCACTGATATCAGTGAGTTTTTGCAGGGAATGATGATGATTGTGGACTGGGAGGAGGAGACAGAAGCAGAAGAAGAGACTGTGGGGAAGAGAGTATGGGTATAGGACGAGTGAAGTTATGGTCCTGGGACAGGATCCTTACAACCTCATTTCTTATACATTTGACTGACTACTTCTTCGCTTATAGCTACTTCCTCTATGAAAGGAAAGTACACAAACAAATCCACAGCACAACCATGGGTAGCACACAGCATCTTCCTGTGTCAAACTACTTATGAGCCAGCTAGAGGGAATAGTCCTAGTCACTCAAAACTCCAAAAATGTTATCTGGTTAAGATTCGCAAAACTGATTTTCCTGTGTTATCTTCTCACACATCATCAAGCTCCCACCACTTCCAAGAACAAACTGCAAATGAGCATCCCCCATCACACAATACCTTCCTGGGCAGGAGAAACTGAACCATATTCTTTACCACTATTTATTAAGTATCAAAGATTGGTCAAATATGGTAATCAGATGCTTTTATGGACCACCTGGGTCAGGAGCTATAGTGGGACAGTGCTTCAGACAGATCACTTATAATGTTCCTGATCATGTTGTTGTGATACTGGGAGGTGACTTCAACTTGTCACATATAGATTGGGAGTTTTATGCTATTAAAACCGGTGCCAGAGAGAGAGTTTTGTGTGACATTGTTCTGGATGTCTTGTCCGAAAATTACTTTGAGCAGATAGAGAACCAAGCAGTAAATGGCAGCCTGGTGCTGATTAGTGGGATAAGGATATCATATAGAACAAAGTGGAAATTATACAAAAATTTTACTAGTAGTCACAATTGAGCTACAATAGCCCATTACGAACAGTATTGCCACATATTTACAAATGTTATTAGGAAGGCAAAGCATATGTGGTATGCAAATAGAACATCTACAATAATTCACAGGATAGAATTAAAACCATATTGTAGGAAGTGTCTGAACCACTGTCCCACTATAGCTTCTGACCCAGGCGGTCCATAAAAGCACCTGATTACCATATTTGAAGGAAGTGTCTGGTCAGCAGCAGAAGGTCGACGATATGAAGTCAGTTCATAGTAAAAATATTTCTGTTACTGATGGGTTAGATATATGTACAGTACTTAACAATCAATTTCTGATTATTGCTGGTGAATTAAATAAAAACTTAGTTTCTACAGGGAATCATATAACTCTCTTGGAAAATGCCTTTCCAAGACTGATGTGTGATATACCCCTTTGTGATACTCACAACTGAGGAGACTGAGTCAATAACTAAATCACCAAAGACTAAGGACTCTGTGATATGATGGAGTACCTAGCAGAATGGTAAAGTACTGTGCTGCACATGTCAGCTCTGTACTTAGCCATATTTGTAATTTTTTATTTAAGAATGGTCAGTTTCCTGAATGGTTGTTGTAGACAATTTTAGACTTATTTCTATACAATCAGTGTTTGCTACAGTTATTTAAAAGGCTGTGTAGGTAATGATAATTGATATTTTATATCACATAATTAGCTATGAAATGTACAGTTCACCTTTAGAAGTGGTTTAACGACTGAAAATCCTATACGCTCTTTTCTCTGTGAGGTACAGGATGGATTAAACAAAAGGTTTCGAATGCTAGGCATAGTTTTTTTGATTTAACTAAGGTGTTTGATTGTGCTGATCACGAAATATTGCTCCAGAAATTGGATCATTCATTGAGAAAGGCTATGATGAGGGGTCTCAGTGAAGTATGGTCAAATGGGAGGTGCCTCAGGCATCAGTGCTGGGACCATTCCTGTTTCTTATTTATATAAATGATATGCCCTCTAGTATTACAGGTGCTTCAAAAATATTTCTGTTTGATGATGACACTAGTGCAGTTCATGACACAAGTTCATGGCTTGTAGAAAATAAACTAACACTAAATCACAGTAAGACTCAATTTTTATAGTTTCTAACATACAATTCAACAAAACCTGGCATTTTAATTTCACAGAATATGATTAGTGAAACTGAACAGTTCAAATTTCTAGGTGTTCAGATAGATAGTAAATTGTCCTGGAAATCCCACATTGAGGATCTTGTTCAAAGACTTAATCCTGTCATTTTTACTATTTGAACAGTGTCTGAAAAAGTGACAGTTCAACATGAAAAGTAGTCTACTTCACTTATTTTCATTCACTTATGACATATGGGTTAACTCTTCTCTTTCTCAAAGGATATTTTTGGCTCAAAAATGGGCAGTTCGAGCTATAAGTGTTGCAAGTTCTTGAACCTCTTGTCGATCCCTGTCCATTAATCTGGATATTCTGATACCGGCCTCTCAATATATATATATTCTTTACTGTCATTTCTTGTTAAGAGTATCAGCTTATTCCCAAGAATCAGCAGCTTTCACACAGTTAATACTAGGCAGAAATCCAACCTGCATTTGGATTGTACTTCCTTGACTCTTTTGCAGAAGGGTGTGCAGTATACTGCTGCATCTGTTTTCAATAAGCTACCACAAGAATTCAAAAATCTTAGCAGTGATCCATGTGCTTTCAAACTGGGTCACTACTCCGATTCTGTTGAGGAGTTCCTCGAAAAATTTAGCTAATTCTTATGTTTTATTGTTGATTGCATTTACTTAAACTTACGGCTTGATTTTTTTTGGCTTCACAAACATTTTATTTTACCTGTTATTACTTTTATATTTTAATTTCATGTACTGACATATTCCATGACCTTGGAGATTTGCTCTTCAATTTGGTCCTACGGAGACAGATGTGTAAATAAATAAATAAATAAAAACTAACTCATGAGGGTAATGTCTTAGACCGCCTGGCAACAACCAGACCTGAACTTATCGAATCAGTTAACACAGAGGAAGGTACAAGTGTTCATAAAGCTGTGACACTGCCTATGACAAAGTGTGTTACAAAGAATGTTAAGAAAGGTAGGAAGATATTTTTGCTTAGCAAGAGTCACAGGATACAGATTTCAGAGTATCTGAGCAGTCAGCATCAAATAGTCACTGATGAGGATGAAGATATGGAGAATAAATGGAAAAAATTCAAAGGTATTGTGCATTGTGTCCTAGGAAAGTATGTCCCAAGTAATGTCTTACGGGATGGAAAAGACACGTCATATGAAACTTCCTGGCAGATTAAAACTGTGTGCTGGACCGAGACTCGAACTAAGGACCTTTGCCTTTCGCGGGCAAGTGCTCTAGGTGTGCTAGGTTTGCAGAAGAGCTTCTATGAAGTTTGGAAGGTAAGAGACAAGGTACTGGCAGAACTGAAGCCGTGAGGACAGGTCGTGAGTCATGTCTGGGTAGGTCAGTTGGTAGAGCACTTGCCCGCAAAAGACAAAGGTCCCGAGTTCGAGTCTCGGTCCAGCACACAGTTTTAATCTGCCACGAAGTTTCATATCAGCGCACACACTGCTGCAGAGAGAAAATCTCATTCTGAAAGACACATAATGGCTTAATAGCTGTGTTAGAAAACTGCTACATAAACAAAGAGAACTTCATCTCAGATTCAAAAGAAGTAAAAAATAGGTGACAAACAAAAGCTGAATGAAGTGAAAATGAGTGGAAGGAGAGAAGTGTTCAATGACTATGAAAGTAAAACTTTGTCAACCAACCCGATTAAAAGCCCTAAGAGCTTTTGTGGGTCAATATCAACTATTCATTCACTTAGTGACTATACTGGCACCGAAACGGAGGATAACAGAGAGAAGGCAGAAATACTGAATTCAGTCTTCGAAAATTATTTCACTGCAGAAGATCATAACATGGTCTTTGCTTTCAATCATTGTTCAAATGTCAAAACAGCAGATATTGAGATAACCAATCACGGAATAGAAAAACAACTGCAATCACTTAGTAGGGGAAAGGTGTCAGGACTAGATGAGATACCTATACGATTCTACAAAGATTATCCAAAATAGCTTGCTCTCCTTCTAGCTGTAATTTATCATAGGTTGCTTGAGCAATGAAGGGTACCTAGCAACTGGAAGAAAGCTCAGGTCATACCGATTTTTAAGAAAGGCCATAGGACAGATGCACAGAATTACAGACCTAGATCATTGACATCAGTCTTTTGTAGAATTACAGAAATTATTTTAAGCTCCAGAATTATGAAGTTTTTGGAGAATGAAAATCTACTCCATAAAAATCAGTTGTGTCGGCTACTGTGGGAATCAGTGCTGACACAAACAAGGAACCCAGTGGCAGGAACCCAGAATGATCTATGCATTAAACTTTCTAATTAATAGGACATTTTCTTTCTAAAAGAAAAAGAAACATAACTTAACTTCTTTTTATCAAGTGGCTTCCTGTGCTATCTACATACAATTACATTGTTCTGTATTACTACTCACAGAACGCAGGCTAAGTATTGTCTTCCTATTACTCAGCACTGCTGGTCTTGAAGTCTGTGACCGAACTGGGACCAACCAGCGATGGGCAGCTGGTTAAGCGAGCATTGACAGGGGGTGCTGAACTCTGTCTTCCCGGGGATGTGGTGCTGCTTGCTCTTTCCTTTGGTGTGCGAGTCAATGCTTTCTTGATACAGTTTCGCAATGATGCAGTGGCAGGTGTGCAGTTGATGTTCTATGACTGCATAACATGATCATGTATTCTGCAAACAGAGTTCCTGCAAAACTCAGCTCACTCTATTCCTCCATGAGATGGGCAGCACCGTGGATAATGGTGTTCAGGTTGATGCCATGTTCCCTGACTTCAGGAAGGCATTTGATACTCTCCTGCTCTGCTGTTTGGTGTGTGTGTGGGCGAGTGTGTGTGTGTGTGTGTGTGTGTGTGTGTGGGGGGGGGGGGGGGGGGGGGGAAGAAGAAAAAGAAAAAGAAGAAGAAGAAGAAGAAGAAGAAGGAGAAAGCTTATTGAGAATCAGGGCATATTTGCAACTGGATTCAAGACTTCCCTGTGGACAGAACTCAAACATCGCTCTTGACAGAACAATACTGACAGATGTAAGGATAATTTCCAGAGTGAGAGGTGTGATAGGAATGTTATCATTTACAACATGCATAAATGGTCTAGTAGAAAGCGTTGGATGCTATTTAAGGCCATTTGCAGGTGATTCGGTTGTCTATAACAAAATAGTGATGCCAGAAGATAGTAATGATATCTAGAATTACTTCCAGACACTTGATGAATGGTGTAGGTAGTGGTAGTTTACCCTGAATGTCAACAAAGGGAACATGTTGTGCATACAAAGGAAAAGAAATTCACTAGTGGACAGCTACACTATTGGTAACAAGCAGCTGGAAAAAGTATCCACAATAAAATATCTATGAAGATGTATCCAGAGTGCCCTCAAGTGGAATGGCCACATAAAACAAATAATGGGAAAAGCAGATGCCAGACTCAGATTCATAGGAAGAATCATAAGGAAATGTAATTCATCCATGAAAGAGGTGGCTTATAAGGTGCTTGTTCGTCCAATTCTTGAGTATCGTTCATATACCTAGTATCCCTACCAGGTAGGACAAGAGAGAGAGAGAGAGAGAGAGAGAGAGAGAGAGAGAGAGAGAGAGAGAGATGATCCAACAAAGAGCGACGTGTTTTGACACGGGAGCATTTAGCTGGCACAAGAGTGTTATGGAGATACTCAACAAATTCCATCGGCAGTTGTTACATAAGAGGCATTGTGCATGCTACACCAACTCTAAACCCATTGACACAGGGGTCACATTCCTCTGGAAGACTTACGCGAACCTGTTCAGACAAATTTCGGGCTTGCAGTCAGTCGTCGTTCAATACTTCGCACGATATTTCAACTGGGTACCTGCCAGTCATCTTCAGGTGAGCCGTCACAGACTGGCGAAAACGTCCTCCGTTCCGCAATATATAGCATACTGTAACTATTCTGCGCATGCGTCGAAAACTTGATAGATGAACCACACTGTCCGCCGGCAGCACCCTCGCTGGTGGAATAGCGGAACTCAGTCGCCCTCTGCGTTGCTGTTTGCCACGGCCGTCAACGCACTCTGTCGTCTTCGATTTGAGCAAATCATGGAGATGATGGGATTCCATGCAGTGTCCAGCTGGTAGCCGCTGTCACGGTTTAACAGATTCTCCGCCAGTCGTATTTCTATGGATTCTTTAATAATGGAGTCTCAGAAAGACGTTGCTGTGGAAAAAATCATTGTTTCCTCATATTCCATTGAATGTCCAGTAGAAATACAATGTTCAGCAATAGCGGACTTGCCTGGCTGCAAAAGGCGGGTGTAACGTTGATGTTCCGTGCAGCGTTCTTTCATGGTGCGTGTGGTTTGACCTATGTAAGCCATACCACATTGGCACGGTATCTTGTAAATTCTGGCCTTTCGTAGTAACAGATTGCCCTTAACTGATCCCACAAGGTCCGCAATCTTCGATGGTGGGCGGAAAACCACTTTTACCTGAAATTTTCGGAGGATTCTTGCTATTTTAAACGAAGTGTTTCCAACAAAAGGAAGAAAAGCTAAAGATTGTTCCGGCATGTTCTCCTCTTTATTCACTTCCTGCTTATTAGTTTTAATTGTTAGTGCCCTGTTAATCTGCCGGATGGAATACCCATTTTCGCTGAATACTGTCTTTAGATGGGCGAGTTCTTGAGGTAAGCTATCTAGAGCTGAGACAGTATGAGCTCTATGAACAAGTGTTTTAAGCAAACTCATGGTTTGCGATGGGTGATGGCAACTCAATGCTTGCAGGTACAAATCAGTATGAGTCGGTTTCCGGTAAACTGAAGGCCCTAGAGAACCATCATTCTTCCTTCGAACCAAGACATCCAAGAAAGGCAAACAACCATCTTTCTCTATTTCCATGGTGAACAGGATGTTGCTACGAATGGAGTAAAGATAAGATGTATGGTCTGCTAAGTAACTCTACCTTTAGGAGGATTGATTACGATCCTACAGGACGTGTGCAACGAAATACTTCAGCACTATTAAATTCCTCCTCCTTAGCGCAAGAGACCACCAAGAGGTTAAGACCACATGGTTGTGTACCTCCAAGACTGTATGGCCTTCCAAAGATTCATAAAGAGGGTCTTCCTCTGCGTCCAATAGTGAGCAACATTGGAGCTCCTACATATGATTTAGCTAAACATCTCGCTTCCTTACTTTCGTAGGCAAGTGCTCACATCACATACGAAACTCAGCTGATTTTATCAATCGACTGGGGGCTCTTCATCTTAGCAGTGTAGACCTTCTAGTAAGTTTTGATGTGGTCTCACTTTTTACAAAAGTTCCTCTTGCAGATTCTTTGACACTGATTGGGAACATGTTTCCTGTTGATATCACTGCTTTGTTCAGGCACGTTGTTTCCTCAACTTATTTTATGTTTAATCAAGAATATTTTGAACAGACTGACGGTGTCGCCATGGGTAGTCCCCTGTCTCCTTTGGTGGCCAACCTTTTTATGGAGGATTTTGAAGAGAGAGCGCTTGAATCAGCTGCCCTGAAGCCAAGAGTTTTTTGGCGGTATGTGGATGACACTTTCATAGTATGGCCTCACGGAGAAGATAAATTAATGGAGTTTCTACATCACCTCAACTCCATTCATAGCAACATCCTGTTCACCATGGAAATAGAGAAAGATGGTTGTTTGCCTTTCTTGGATGTCTTGGTTCGAAGGAAGAATGATGGTTCTCTAGGGCCTTCAGTTTACCGGAAACCGACTCATACTGATTTGTACCTGCAAGCATTGAGTTGCCATCACCCATCGCAAACCATGAGTTTGCTTAAAACACTTGTTCATAGAGCTCATACTGTCTCAGCTCTAGATAGCTTACCTCAAGAACTCGCCCATCTAAAGACAGTATTCAGCGAAAATGGGTATTCCATCCGGCAGATTAACAGGGCACTAACAATTAAAACTAATAAGCAGGAAGTGAATAAAGAGGAGAACATGCCGGAACAATCTTTAGCTTTTCTTCCTTTTGTTGGAAACACTTCGTTTAAAATAGCAAGAATCCTCCGAAAATTTCAGGTAAAAGTGGTTTTCCGCCCACCATCGAAGATTGCGGACCTTGTGGGATCAGTTAAGGGCAATCTGTTACTACGAAAGGCCAGAATTTACAAGATACCGTGCCAATGTGGTATGGCTTACATAGGTCAAACCACACGCACCATGAAAGAACGCTGCACGGAACATCAACGTTACACCCGCCTTTTGCAGCCAGGCAAGTCCGCTATTGCTGAACATTGTATTTCTACTGGACATTCAATGGAATATGAGGAAACAATGATTTTTTCCACAGCAACGTCTTTCTGAGACTCCATTATTAAAGAATCCATAGAAATACGACTGGCGGAGAATCTGTTAAACCGTGACAGCGGCTACCAGCTGGACACTGCATGGAATCCCATCATCTCCATGATTTGCTCAAATCGAAGACGACAGAGTGCGTTGACGGCCGTGGCAAACAGCAACGCAGAGGGCGACTGAGTTCCGCTATTCCACCAGCGAGGGTGCTGCCGGCGGGCAGTGTGGTTCAACTATCAAGTTTTTGACGCATGCGCAGAATAGTTACAGTATGCTATATATTGTGGAACGGAGGACATTTTTGCCAGTCTGTGACGGCTCACCTGAAGATGACTGGCAGGTGCCCAGTTGAAATATTGTGCGAAGTATTGAACGACAACTGGCTGCAAGCCCAAATTTTGTTTGAACAGTCAATTGGACGGGAAAATTTTAAAATTCACATTAGGCGAACCTGTCTGACACATCAATCTCTCCTATCCCGTCAGAGGCAAGGCCACCTGTGAAAGCAGCCATGTCACATACCATCCCTGCTGCAATTTCTGCACAACATTTTATGTTAGCATGACCACTAACAAGCTGTTCACATGAATGAATGACTACTGCCAAACTGTGACTAACAGCAATGTTGACCGACTAATGGAGGAACATGCTGTTGAGCTCAACATGCTCAATTTCAATAGCTGCTTCACAATCTCTGCCACCTGGATTCTTCCTCTAACATCACCTTCTCTTCACTACGCGGTTGGGAAATGAATAGAGCCAACATGTCTGTTCAAATAGTTTGTATGTGCACCTTACATTTTTAAACAAAATGACAAAACTTTTTTGACTTATTAGTTCCTAACTGTATCACATATTCACAAGTTGTAACAATATTAGAGAAGGAACGTTGCTACCCACCATACAGCGGAGATGCTGAGTTGCAATAGGCACAACAAAAAGATTCACACAGTTATAGCTTTCGGCCATTAAGGCCTTTGTCAGCAATACACACACACACACACACACACACACACACACACACACACACACACACACACACACACAACTGCAGTCTCAGACACCTGAAACCACAATGTGAGCAGCAGCACCAGTGCATGAAGAGAGTGGCAACTGGGTGGGGGTAAGGAGGAGGCTAGGACAGGGAGAGGGAGGGATAGTATGGTGGGGATGGTGGACAGTGAATTGCTGCAGTTCAGACGGAGGGCAGGAGAGAAGGTGGGGAGGGGGGGGGGGGGGGAGGGGGGAGTAGCGGAAAGGAGAGAAATAAAAAGAAATTAAAAGACTGAGTGTGATGGTGAAATGACAGCTGTGTAGCGCTGGAATGGGAACAGGGAGGGAGATGGATGTGTGAGGACATTGACTAATGAAGATTGAGGCCAGGAGGGTCATGGGTATGTAGGATGCATTGCAGGGAAGTCACTGAGATGGGAATGTCATGTTTGGCAGCGTGGTCAGCAACAGGGTGGTCCACTTGTTTCTTGGGCACTGTTTGTCAGTGGCCATTCATGTGGACAGACAGCTTGTTGGTTGTCATGCCTACATAGAATGCAGCACAGTGGTTGCAGCTTAGCTTGTAAACCACATGACTGGTTTCACAGGTAGCCCTGCCTTTGATGGGACAGGTGATGTTAGTGGCTGGACTGGAGTAGGTGGTGGTAGGAGGATGTATGGGACAGGTCTTCCATCTAGCTCTACTACAGGTGTATGAGCCATGAGGTATGGGTTTGTGAGTAGGGACTGTGTAAGGATGGACGAGTAGATTGTGTAGGTTCGGTGGACGGCAGAATACCACTGTAGGAGGGGTGGGAAGGATAGTGGGCAGGACATTTCTCACTTCAGGGCATGACGAGAGGTAATCGAAACCCTGGTGGACAATGTAATCCAGTTGCTCCAGTCCCGGATGGTACTGAGTTATGAGTGGAATGCTCCTCTGTGGCCGGACTGTCGGACTTTGGGAGGTGCTGGGAGATCTCTCCGATAAGGCAAGGGAGATTTGTTTTTATACAGGGTTGAGATGATAATTACAGCCAGTGAAGGCTTCAGTGAGACCCTGGATATATTTTGAGAGGGACTGCTTGTCAATGCAAATGCAGTGACCACTGACGGCTAGGCTGTACGGAAGGGACTTCTTGATATGGAATGGGTGACAGCTGTCGAAGTGGAGGTATTGGTGGTGGTTAGTACGTTTGATATGGACGGAGATACTGATGTATAAGCTTATAATTGTGTGAATCTTTTTGTTGTGCCTACTGTGACTCAGCATCTCCGCTATATGGCGAGTAGCAACTTTCCTTCTCTAATATTGTTACATTCCCTTCTGGATTTTCCATTGTTTGATATACATAAGTTGGCTCGATATGACTGAATAATGGTTTGTACTTGGGTCTTGAAGACATTCATCATAAACTTAAATTACTTATAGTAATAAATTGCACTCTGTAACTGAGAAAGACATAAAAATATGGGAACTGTCCTTGCAACACATCTTTTTTCTGCTTTATTGCCCCTGGTATGAATCTCGGCAACTTCTTGTCCCACACCCATCTCCACTCTGCACGACGACTTTAACTTCACTGATCTTGCACACACGCCGTGTTCCCCATAGCCTCTTCTTCCTCCACTCTGCCTCCCCCTCACATTCACCTTCTCCACAACACCACCATCAGGCACTACATGAACTCACTTGTGTCATGTTCCATGTCACATTTCTATTCCATGCACCTGCTGCCTCCTTCCGAACCATTAGCCATCAGTCCTCTACCCTTCCTTCCACTCCCTGCTTTCTTTCCTGCCTTTCTTCATCCCATCTGAGCTGCAGAACTACAGCTCCGATAATGTACTTCACTAGCACACTGTGTGTGTGTGTGTGTGTGTGTGTGTGTGTGGAGGGGGGTTAAGGAGTGGGATATCTTTCATCATGATTTCCTGTCCTCCCTCTTCTCCTTTTGCCTGTCTTCTTTCTCAATTCCCTTTTCATTTTCCCCACCACATATTTGTTTCCAAACACATGCAGTAACCGTTTCAGATTTCATACTTCATATTTCACTTATCAGATATTTCCAGCCCTTTATTACTTAACCAGAAATACAATGTCAATAGTTATAATAATTGTAGTCCACCACTTAAACCCACACCACATCCAACCCACATTCTTTACGTAGTGCTTGACACGACTTTCTTCATACTTTATTCCATTCCTTCCAACATTGTAACACTGTAATCCTCTTAAAGTTATGAATCCAAGATATTCAGTGCTCATTTTCTCACTTCACTTACTCTACAAACCCTTCTGTAATTACTCCCAGAGCAGTAACTGCTAAATGGGAGTGAGATCCTTCTTTGGATCCCACATTGCCTAATGGAGAATAGTAAACAACAACACCAAAATTAAGAATTTATTTACAACCAAGTAAGGCAACATTCACCTGTGAGAAAAGCTATTATCAAGTTAGAATATGGGAAAGTAAAATGTCTGATCCTGAAATATCAACAGTTGAAACTTACCTGAGTTTTAAACTCATCTAACAGTTCAGTTGGCAAACGATGTAGCTCCAGAAGACATGGAAATAGCTGGCGAGCTTCAGCTGAGCCATACTTCATAGCCTTCAGTAGTGAGGTTACAATGGTGATATCATAATTTTGGGTGTCAGGACCTGATAACAGGAAATATCACGTATTACGTATCACTTATAACAAGCAACTTCTTTATCTGTTTACAGAATTTTGATTTTTGTACTACCAATCTTTCTGCTGACAAATAATAATGTGTTCTATAGAAGGTTACATAGTACAATGTTTTGCAGGGAACAAAAATTTTAAAATGATCACTATTTTATTCTGACATTTTTTTACATTATTTCTTTTTGGAGAACACTTAGGTAACAACATATGGAGAGGAAAAAAATGGAATTACCAAGAACAACACAACACATTAGCACATCTAATACGATACAGGAAACAAGTTGGCATTCAAAACAGCTTGCAGTCATCTTGGAATGGATAAATAGAAACCCTATATGCTTTTCAGGGGATTCTTTTACATTCTTCCTGCAAAATAATGGCAAGTTCAGGTAATGATGATGAAAGGTGAGCACTAATCAGACACTCTTCACTCCAAAGTAGGCTCAATAATATTGAGATCTGGCGACTTGGTGGCCAGCCTAGATCTGACAATTCATCCTCATCCTCACAAAAATCATCTATGGACGATGTCAGTTATGTGAACACAGAGGATGTCATCTTGCAAAACACCATCACAATTGGGGAAAAAACGCCATAGCATTAGATGGACGTGACCAGCCAAAATGGTCACGTAATCTGTGGTGGTAGTGCGACCTTGGAGAGTAACCATGGTGACCATGAAATACAGTGATATGGCTGCCCAAATCATCACTAAACCCCTCCCCCTCCCCCTCCACCGTGTTTCACTCTTTCCAGCAAGTGGTCTGCATCACAGATTTTAGACGGCATACGCTAGATGTAAACTTGGCCAGAAGCTTTCATGCTCTTGCTCGTTGTCTAGTGAAAGTACACACATTCTCACACACAACCACAAAGATAATCAAATGTACACCATGGCGAGACTCACTATGGCCACAGGAGTGTACATTTGGGTCTATGTGGCTATGTGTGTGAATGTGTGTACTTTTACTAGGGGAAAAAAAGAGAAAGAGCTTGAAAGCTATTGTGAATACTGTTTCCTATTAGGTGTTTTTATGCTCCACACTCAAGTCTGGTTTAAGTGAGTGGTTGCCTCTTCTTTACTTTATGTAACTATATCCGAATGTCACAGGGAGACAAAAACAGAATAATGAGACATTCATTGGGCTATTTAATAAAGCCATTAAACTGTGATGTGATTTTATCATACTTACCATAGTGACTGCGACAATACTGTGCAAGTTTCAGGTGTAAATCTGCAAGTCTGTGCTCCGTGCTTCTGTCTTCCACAGTGCTACAGGAATTCTTCCGCAACTGATGTTCAGCTACATGAACAGCTTCTGTGGCAGCTTTGAAACCATGTTTCTTAATTGCTGTCAACAGTTCATCTGGCCTGGAACAATGTAAATAGAACATATTATCTATTTTATTGAGCATAATTGACTCATAATATGTTACACAGTACAAACAAAATATTTAAATTATCACATTATGTACATATAGAAAAAAGTCTGAATTCACTTTTCAGACAATCTAATATTCTTTCTTCTACATTTACATTTGTCATCAGCAAAATCACCATTATGGATTCTGAAAAACATATTACGTGCTGCATCACATATGAAAGTTCCTTCCGACTCCATTCATGTATGAAGTGTGAGAACTATTACTGCATATGATATGCCAATATATGAGTTACTATTACCAAAATATGTTTACGAAGCCTATGGGATCTACATGTTTGGTGTCAAAAAATATTCAGATTCCTCCAAGGTATATTTTGTTTTGTTGCATTACACTGTGGTCTAAGGTAGGGCAGTGCAGTAGGTGCAGGGATGAGCAAAAGCACTGGTGTCCTCTTGAGTCTGAGGTGTGAATATTTGCAGCAAATTGGAGCAGCCACATGTCATTATATAACACACAAACTGTGTGCTGTCTTCAGAGGAATGACCACATGGTAGGTTTATCATATCTTCTGATGCAATTGTACATACATACAGTGCAGTGCTTAAGTGGCGAGTAGCTCATTTTAAACTGATGAAAAGCAGAACGATGGCCAGGTTGGGAGTTTCAAAGAGGAGGTCAGACACACCAATATAAATTTACAACACATCTGTGTGGGATGCCTAGCACCAGCTACAGCTAATGGAGCTATTACTGTGACAGGGAGTTGCGTGATATGTTTCATTATAAAATAAAACTTGATGACAAGAATAAAATTTTTCCTCAATATAAATTTACATGACTTAACATATTATGTCAATGTTTGAACTTATGTACTTGTGAGAACAACACTTTTCCATAACGAAGAGAATGAGAAACGTACCTAGATAAGCTGACAGACAGACTTAAACTTAAAATCTTACCTTCGAATTACGAGAGTTGTTCATATCATAATGCAACACTTTTTTCCTAAAACCACGTTGGTTTTTTCAGGATTCCAATGCACTACACTATTCCCCACTCTTCAGGCTACAAAATCCTATTTTTCAACATAATCTCTGTTCAATGTGATGGTCTTACTCCACTTTACTGTGAGTACCTGTATGCCTGCATGGTACCATCCCACTGGTTGACATCAATAAACTCTGTATCATCTACGTACTGCTTCCCATGGAGTGGACGAGTGTGTCAGCACTACCAACAGAGATGTCTAGTTGTGCAGCAAGGTGTTTGTTTGTGATCCGTCGATCAAATCGAATGAGTGTGTCCGCACATTCCAACACTCCAGGATTCACAGTTATGTGCGGCCGACCAGCATGCAGAAGATCGGATAGGTCTGTGCGATGAAGTTGTGCTGATGACAGACATTTCACCCAGTGACTCACCTTGCTTTTGTTCACTGGCAGGTCTCTGCAAACATTCTGCAAGTGTCTATGAATATCAGTGATGTGCTGGTTTCCTGCCAACAGAGACTCAATGACAGCTCTCTGCTTCGAACACACCTCCATTATAGGTGCCATTTTGGAGGCTTTAGCACTGCCACCTACTGGAACTTCATGTAACTAACTATAGGGACTGAAGCAGAAACATATCGTGATTTTCCACAGCAAATTCTGCATTTTTTTTAAGTAAAATTGGCTGAGAAAATAAAGTGTTGTAATACTTACTGAAAGCACCTTGCAGTAGTGCTCGGAAAGTGGTACCAGACATTGATGCTTTAGTGAAAAGCAAAATAAATAGTATCCATTGATATCAAGCTGTTTTATGTTTAACACATGAATGTAGCAATCATGAAATACCTGTTGATACCAATTTAAACTTTTCCCAAAAACGACATTCACCATAAGACTGCATCAATCGTAAGAAATATCATGTTTTGTACTTAAGCTGCAACATGTTCAGTTCATAAATTAAAAGAAATTTAAATTTCATTTTGGTGACATTCCCCATCAATGTAGCCGGCTGAGAAAGTAAATTTCCCTGGAAAGGCACTAATTCGTCACCATAAAGTGCAGCAACACACCTCTATAGAACTAACATTAGTGGTCAAAGAATAGACTCATCAACAATTTTCTTTTTGTGGAACTTCCTTGTTTCAGCACTTACCACCTGAACCCCCCCCCCCCCCTCCCCCTCCAAATCCTGCCTGACCACCACAACCACCGCCCTAGTGACTGTGAGCATGTCAGTAGCTCACTGTTACAATGTGAGGGCGAGCCACTTGGCACAAGCTATTTGGTGGCGTGGGCTGGTCTCAGGCAAATTTGGGTGCCTAGAATTTTGTCTCTCTGTGCTGGAGACAACATTAGAGGGTATGAAGACTCAAACTTGAACAAGATCGGCCTCTGATGATATCTTCAACATTAGGAGCCAAAATGTTGAGCACAGAAATTTGCCTAGACCACAGCCTAATGCCCATACAACAAAATACACCAAAGACACAGACGCTGTCCATGATAATCTACACTGTGCGTCCATAGCCTCCCCCCCTCCCCCCTAAAAGTAGTCCTTTACATTTTCTGACTACACTTTCTTCATGTCACACCAATTTATTTAAACGGGTGTTTCATTAGAAGTTCATATCTGCCTTCCATAACCCAAAACTGGTAATACTGATAACAAACTGTGCATTCTACACACTGTATTCTTTTTAGACAAAGTAGAAGTTTTGTTTTGAACTATCTGACCAATTTCAAAATAATCTGTGGTGCTTTTGGCAATGTTTTATTTCTTACATAATATTGCAGCATAACGATCTGTAGCGAAGATGAAATGGATATCTGGTAACAATCCGGAACCCAGCCTAATTTTACTATCTGACCACATACTGGATAATATGTTAATAAATTATGAACATTTCATAAAAGTGACTTTATTTAATTCACATGTACAATATCAGAAACACACAAATCCTCAACACATCCAAATAAACACACAATTTATTATTCATACGGAAAAAAAGTATTCATACTGTACTAGAGGTAAATTATGGCGAATGAACACCATTTCTCTGTGTTAAGAGGTAATAAGCAATTTCACTTGACTTCATAAACAGACTTTTCAGGGAAAAGTCTTTCACTAGATAAACTGCTGCAAAGTGCTGAAAGATAAATCATAACAAACTTTCTGCCAAATTGTCATACTGTGTTGCATCATCTGATAATCAAATAGAGCAGCCACGATTGATTCAAACTGTCTACACATAAGAGTCAACCTCACGTGCAACTGCAACTGTTTTATGACCATCACATTGACTATTATTATTATTATTCTTTATTTTCTCAGGCGTTATGTCTGGTCAAAAATGGAAAGTGATGCGGGCCTTGATCAAGCGTGACTTCCTTTTAACTGTACGGTACATGTTATATTGAATTTAGGAACTTTCGGGTAATTGAACATGTATCAATAATTACGGATTTCTGTAGTTGTATGTATAAGTTTGGATGTAGCTGTATTGGATTGATGTACTGGTGGATATTGTGTGGTATGACTCCTGTAGTTGATAGTATAATTGGTATAATGTCAACTTTATCCTGATGCCACATGTCCTTGACTTCCTCAGCCAGTTGGATGTATTTTTCAATTTTTTCTCCTGTTTTCTTTTGTATATTTGTTGTATTGGGTATGGATATTTCGATTAGTTGTGTTAATTTCTTCTTTTTATTGGCGAGTATGATGTCAGGTTTGTTATGTGGTGGTGTTTTATCTGTTATAATGGTTCTGTTCCAGTATAATTTGTATTCATCATTCTCCAGTACATTTTGTGGTGCATACTTGTATGTGGGAACGTGTTGTTTTATAAGTTTATGTTGTAAGGCAAGCTGTTGATGTATTATTTTTGCTACATTGTCATGTCTTCTGGGGTATTCTGTAATTGCTAGTATTGTACATCTGCTAGTGATGTGATCTACTGTTTCTATTTGTTTTTTGCAAAGTCTGCAATTATCTGTTGTGGTATTGGGATCTTTAATAATATGCTTGCTGTAATATCTGGTGTTTATTGTTTGATCCTGTATTGCAATCATGAATCCTTCCGTCTCACTGTATATATTGCCTTTTCTTAGCCATGTGTTGGATGCGTCTTGATCGATGTGTGGCTGTGTTAGATGATACGGGTGCTTGCCATGTAGTGTTTTCTTTTTCCAATTTACTTTCTTCGTATCTGTTGATGTTATGTGATCTAAAGGGTTGTAGAAGTGGTTATGAAATTGCAGTGGTGTAGCCGATGTATTTATATGAGTGATTGCTTTGTGTATTTGGGTAGTTTCTGCTCGTTCTAGAAAGAATTTTCTTAAATTGTCTACCTGTCCATAATGTAGGTTTTTTATGTCGATAAATCCCCTTCCTCCTTCCTTTCTGCTTAATGTGAATCTTTCTGTTGCTGAATGTATGTGATGTATTCTATATTTGTGGCATTGTGATAGTGTAAGTGTATTGAGTGCTTCTAGGTCTGTGTTACTCCATTTCACTACTCCAAATGAGTAGGTCAATATTGGTATAGCATAAGTATTTATAGCTTTTGTCTTGTTTCTTGTTGTCAATTCTGTTTTCAGTATTTTTGTCAGTCTTTGACTATATTTTTCTTTTAGTTCATCTTTAATATTTGTACTATCTATTCCTATTTTTTGTCTGTATCCTAGATATTTATAGGCATCTGTTTTTTCCATCGCTTCTATGCAGTCGCTGTGGTTATCCAATATGTAATCTTCTTGTTTAGTGTGTTTTCCCTTGACTATGCTATTTTTCTTACATTTGTCCGTTCCAAAAGCCATATTTATATCATTGCTGAATACTTCTGTTATCTTTAGTAATTGGTTGAGTTGTTGATTTGTTGCTGCCAGTTGTTTTAGACCATCCATGTATAGCGAATGTGTGATTTTGTGTGGGTATGTTCCAGTAATATTGTATCCATAATTCGTATTATTTAGCATGTTGGATAGTGGGTTCAGAGCAAGGCAGAACCAGAAAGGAATTAATGAGTCTCCTTGGTATATTCCACACTTAATCTGTATTGGCTGTGATGTGATATTATTTGAATTTGTTTGGATATTAAGTGTGGTTTTCCAATTTTTCATTACTATGTTTAGGAACTGTATCAATTTAGGATCTACTTTGTATATTTCCAATATCTGTAGTAACCATGAGTGGGGTACACTATCAAAAGCTTTTTGGTAATCAATGTATGCATAGTGTAGCCACCTTTGTTTAGTTTTAGCTTGATATGTCACCTCTGCATCTATTATCAGTTGCTCTTTACATCCTCGTGCTCCTTTGCAATAGCCTTTTTGTTCTTCATTTATAATTTTGTTCTGTGTTGTATGTGTCATTAATTTCTGTGTAATGACAAGTTAATATTTTGTATATTGTTGGTAGGCATGTTATGGGGCAATATTTAGCTGGGTTTGCTGTGTCTGCTTGATCTTTAGGTTTCAGATACGTTATTCCACGTGTAAGTGTATCAGGGAATGTGTATGGGTCTGCAATGTAACTGTTAAATAATTTATCTAAAAAATATATTTTTCCCATGTGGAATGTTTCCCTCTATTATATGTTAAATAATTTAGTTAGATGTGAATGCCAGAAATTTGCTATTTTATCTTTTCCAGGGGCTTTCCAACTGTGAGTAGAATTAATTTCTTGGGTGACTTCATGTTGCAAAATTATCACTTCAGGCATTTGTGGTATCATCTTGTATGTGTCTGTTTCTGTTTGTATCCACCGTGCATGCCTGTTATGTTGTACCGGGTTTGACCATATGTTGCTCCAGAAGTGTTCCATGTCTGTTATGTTTGGTGGATTGTCTATTTTAATGTGTGTGTTATCTATTGTCTGGTAAAATTTCTTTTGGTTTGTGTTGAATGTTTGGTTTTGTTTCCTTCTATTTTCACTTTTTTTGTATCTTCTAAGTCGTTTGGTCAATGCTTGTAATTTCTGCTTCTTTTCATCTAATTGCTCTATCGCTTCTTGTTGTGAGATTTTACCTAACCTTTTTCTTTTTTTTCTCTGACATTTCATTTCTTATAAATTGTGTTAGCTGTCCGATGTCTTTTCTCAGCTTTTCTATTCTGATCTGTAGCCTGTGCTGCCATGCTGGTTTTGTGGGTTTCTTCTGTGTGTTGGTTGGTTCTGATCTCTGCCTAGTGTGTATATTCAGTGTAGTGAGTGCTCCTATATAAACCAGTAGTTGTAACTCTTCCATAGTTGTGTTTTCATTTATTTTGTTGTGTATGATTGTGTTGATAGTTTATATTGTTGTTTCGACTTGTGGGTTATTTGGTGGTCTATGCAAGAATGGTCTAATGTCTGTACTTGTGTCTTTGTATTCTATATATGTCAGCTGAAATTTTTCCTCTATATCTAACATGTGTGTCACTTCGTGTTTTATTTGTGCTTGTTCTGGTGGCTGTCTTAAGATTTCGTTTCCCTCTGATTGTTTAACTGATGCGTGTTGTTCTTTGTTTGTTTGCTCTTGGATGTTTGAGTCCATTACTGTATTTTCTTCTTCTTCTTCTTCTTCTTCTTCTTCTTCTCATTGCGCATTATTTTGTTCCAGTATTTGTTGTACTTGTTGTTTGATGCTTTCTAATTCTGACTGGGGTATCCTGTTATTTTTGATTATTACACGGATCTGATCAGCTAGTCGTCGTTCTGTTAAAAATTTTAATTCTGGGTATCTGGTAATAAATTTTGTGTATACTTGTGATCTGTACCCAGTTGTGTTGGTTCCTAGGTTTGCTGATTGGTAATAACAGAACATGAGGTGTCAATTAACTTCATCTGACCATCTCATCCTCTGTCTTTGTTTTCCTTCTAGGGTGGTTGCAGGAAGCATATCCTGCAAAACACCTCTATTTGGATTTGAATCATTTTCAAGCGTCGTCCGCGACAATGACGGCGCTTGTCCGAGGCTTCTTTAGTTCTATCCTGAACCAACTAATCACACTAATAGGGGGGTAAGCCTTATTAGTGGTTTGTTCTTTTCACTGCCTTTTACGACTGGCGGAACATACCGGAGGCCTATTCTTTACCCGGGCCTCCATTATTATTATTTTCATTTGGCATGTTGTCTGTTGAAATCTTTGCATTTCAACTAGCCCCAATAAGTCCGTCTTAAATCTTCGACTAAAAATCTTGCAAAAAATTAATTTGCATCTTCATTTGAGGCACTGAAACAAGTTTCTAATTCAACTTCCAAGGAAGCTCTTATTTGTGGCATGTCAGGAGTTCCTTAAGTTGCCTCTGTCTCGTCTAAATGATTATTTAAAGCTGAAACATGTGGTATAACTTGGGATATAAAAGGTTGACCATAACTTATTTTTGTTATTTCTTGAATGAGCTTCAAAAGTTTAACATGCTGCTCCGTAAAACACCGCTGATGAGACGTCAAATTAATAAGCATTGTGATCAGCTATGTGCAATGACATAGTCCATTTTTGTTCCAATAGGCACTCTATTGCATAAGGGGTGGAATTCCATCTCATGCTGTTTTGATTAACTTCTCATGGTTGGGATTCACAGTCATATAATATTTCTTAAAAGACATCACAGTCGCTGTTGACTGTATAAAATATTTATTGTTACTGTTGCAATTTTGGCCTTATGGCCATTTTCAAGTAACACTGCAAAGTCACATTCTGTCAGAATATAAAACTATCTGACATGAGTACATGTTGTCGTCAAAATGCAGCGTTTTGACTGTGAGAGTCCCACAAGATCCGATGAGTATGACACTACTTGTTGTTGTTGTTGTTGTTGTTGTTGTTGTTGTTATTGTTGTGGTCTTCAGTCCTGAGACTGGTTTGATGCAGCTCTCCATGCTACTCTATCCTGTGCAAGCCTCTTCATCTCCCAGTACCTACTGCAGCCTACACCCTTCTGAATCTGCTTAGTGTATTCATCTCTTGGTCTCCCTCTATGATTTTTACCCTCCACGCTGCCCTCCAGTACTAAATTGGTCATCCCTTGATGCCTCAGAATATGTCCTAACAACCGATCCCTTCTTCTAGGCAAGTTGTCTCACAAACTCCTCTTCCCCCTAATTCTATTCAATACCTCCTCATTAGATATGTGATCTACCCATCTAATCTTCAGCATTCTTCTGTAGCACCACATTTCGAAAGCTTCTATTCTCTTCTTGTCTAAACTTTTTATCGTCCATGTTTCACTTCCATACATGGCTACACTCCATACAAATACTTTCAGAAACTACTTCCTGACATTTAAATCTAAACTCGATGTTAACAAATTTCTCTTCTTCAGAAATGCTTTCCCTGCCATTGCCAGTCTACATTTTATATCCTCTCTACTTCGACCACCATCAGTTATTTTGCTCCCCAAATAGCAAAACTCCTTTACTACTTTAAGTGTCTCATTTCCTAATCTAATTCCCGCAGCATCACCTGACTTAATTCGACTACATTCCATTATCCTCGTTTTGCTTTTGTTGATGTTCATCTTATATCCTCCTTTCAAGACACTGTCCATTCCGTTCAACTGCTCTTCGAAGTCCTTTGCTGTCTCTGACAGAATTAAAATGTCATCGACGAACTTCAAAGTTTTTATTTCTTTTCCATGGATTTTAATACCTACTCCGAGCTTTTCTTTCGTTTCCTTTACTGCTTGCTCAATATACAGATTGAATAGCATCGGGGATAGGCTACAACCCTGTCTCACTCCCTTTGCAACCATTGCTTCCCTTTCATACTCCTCGACTCTTATAACTGCCATGTGCTTTCTGTACAAATTGTAAATAGCCTTACGCTCCCTGTATTTTACCCCTGCCACCTTCAGAATTTGAAAGAGAGTATTCCAGTCAACATCGTCAAAAGCTTTCTGTAAGTCTACAAATGCTAGAAATGTAGGTTTGCCTTTCCTTAATCTTTCTTCTAGGATAAGTCGTAAGGTCAGTATTGCCTCACGTGTTCCAGTATTTCTACGGAATCCAAACTGATCTTCACCGAGGTCGGCTTCTACCAGTCTTTCCTTTCGTCTGTAAAGAATTCGAGTTAGTATTTTGCAGCTGTGACATATTAAACTGATAGTTCGGTAATTTTCACATCTGTCAACACCTGCTTTCTTTGGGATTGGAATTATTATATTCTTCTTGTAGTCTGAGGAAATTTCGCCTGTCTCATACATCTTGCTCACCAGATGGTAGAGTTTTGTCAGGACTGGCTCTCCCAAGGCTGTCAGTAGTTCTAATGGAATGTTGTCTACTCCCAGGGCCTTGTTTCGACTTACCGTATTTATTCGTATCCAAGCCACACTTTTTTTTCGGTTTTTGTAATCCGAAAAACAGCCTGCAGCTTGGCATCGAGTGCAAAGTAAGCGGAAGTTCTAAAAAATTTGGTAAGTGCCGCCACAACTAACTTGCAGGCACAAAGATAAATACTGGCACCAAAACGTCTGCGTCAGGGGGGGAAAAAAAAAAAAAAAAAAAAAAAATGGTGCGGGGGGGGGGGGGGGGGGGGGGGGGGATGGAAGGCGAGCTTCTTTCTCTGCCCCGAGTTTCGACCACTGCATTTTCATACATTATCCAATGAAGTAAATACAAATTCTGTGTTGTTCATCTTCGAATGTTGCAGCATTTCAATGTACTACGAAAGTCCGACTGGCAAGACTGTTTGGGATGTTTGTCAATATGGCCAACTCTACAGTCTGAATTTTTTCCTACCTGTGAGAAGAGATGGTTGCTAATAGGAACATTTATAAATTGTGAATCACACGCAGTATTCTCTTCACCATAAGAATAATTCGAATATAAACATTTTGCCATGTATTTGTTTCGTGTCTGTTGCTATCTCATTTAAATCCTGTCTGCCTAATAAACTACAAAACTAGAATGAGACAACAGCAAACGTGGAAGAATATACATATCATGTCATGTTTACATTCGTATTATTCGTATGCCTAATAGTGATACAGTCAGAAACGAACCACGGCAATTGACTAGATTTTTAAATCTAAGATGACTCTTAATTTCTGCGTAGAATGTAATGTACTAAAGTGGCGTCTGCAAAGATTTTCAAACGGAGAAAAATTTTCGCTAAACTCTCGTTGAGAACATCTTCTATCATACGCAGTCTATTATTTGTTTCTTGTCAGTCTCTTGCTATTGTTTCGCTAATGAGACGATTCCCCTCTTTCTTTTTTTTTAATTAAAATTGTAAGCGGCGGTGGCGCGCACAAAAGCACGCCATGCCGCGAACGGCGTCAGGCCGAAAACACTCATTATCATAATGCGACAAACAATGCATGACACAATACAGTAATGCATTTTCAGTTAAGTGTGACGTAAACACCTATAACACAGAGAACGGCACTTATCAGATCAAAGAAAAATAAGCAATGAATTCAAACTAGACGAAGCACGTGAAAAAGAAGGGTACCCGTATAAATACGGACGGAGCGCCTGACGCATAGCAATGGCTATCTGGTAAAGCTTAACTTCTAATTCTAAGCTTACGACTCGAACCAAACTACTGTAGCTGTATCGTCATTCATTCGACCTAAATCGTGTCTCATATTACAATGGACCAACTGTGTTTCGATTTGGAGGTGCGGCCTACAACTTTTCTCTCCCCTTGAATTTCGAGTCCCAAATTTCAGGTGCGGCTTAGATTGGGGAAAAATTTTTTTCCTCGATTTCGAGTCTCATTTTTCAGGTGCGGCTTTGATTCGAGTGCGGCTTAGATTCAAGTAAATACGCTAGGTCTTTCAGTGCTCTGTGAAACTCTTCACGCAGTATCATATCTCCCATTTCATCTTCATCTACATCCTCTTCCATTTCCATAATATTGTCCTCAAGATCATCGCCCCTGTATAGACCCTCTGTATACTCCTTCCACCTTTCTGCTTTCCCTTCTTTGCTTAGAACTGGGTTTCCATCTGAGCTCTTGATATTCATACAAGTGGTTCTCTTTTCTGCAAAGGTCTCTTTGATTTTCCTGTAGGCAGTATCTATCTTACCCCTCATGAGATAAGCTTCTACATCCTTACTTTTGTCCTCTAGCCATCCCTGCTTAGCCATTTTGCACTTGCTGTCGATCTCATTTTTGAGACGTTTGTATTCCTTTTTGCCTGCTTCATTTACTGCATTTTTGTATTTTCTCCTTTCATCAATTAAATTTAATATTTCTTCTGTTACCCAAGGATTTCTACTAGCCCTCTATTTTTTACCTACTTGATCCTCTGCTGCCTTCACTATTTCATCCCTCAAAGCTATCCATTCTTCATGTACTGTATTTCTTTCCCCCATTCCTGTCAATTGTTCCTTTATGCTCTCCCTGAAACTCTGTACAACCTCTGGTTCTTTCAGCTTATCCAGGTCCCATCTCCTTAAATTCCCACCTTTTTGCAGTCTCTTCAGTTTTAATCTACAGTTCATAACCAACAGATTGCGGTCAGAGTCCACATCTGCCCCTGGAAATGTCTTACAATTTAAAATCTGGTTCCTAAATCTCTGTCTTACCATTATATAATCTATCTGAAACCTTTTAGTACCTCCAGGTTTTTTTTATGTATACAACCTTCTTTCATGATTCTTGAACCAAGTGTTAGCTATGATTAAGTTATGCTCTGTGCAAAATTCTACCAGGCGACTTCTTCTTCCATTTCTTAGCCCCAATCCATATTCACCTACTACGTTTTCTTCTCTTCCTTTTCCGACAGTCAAATTCCAGTCACCCATGACTATTAAATTTTAGTCTCCCTTCACTACCTGAATAATTTCTTTTATCTCGTCATACATTTCATCAACTTCTTCATCATCTGCAGAGCTAGTTGGCATATAAACTTGTATTACTGTAGTAGGTGTGGGCTTCGTGTCTATCTTGGCCATATAATGCATTCACTATGCTGTTTGTAGTAGCTTACCTGCTCTCCTATTTTTTTTATTTATTATTAAACCTACTCCCGCATTACCCCTATTTGATTTTGTATTTATAACCATGTATTCACCTGACCGAAAGTCTTGTTCCTCCTGCCACTGAACTTCACTAATTCCCACTATATCTAACTTTAACCTATCCATTTCCCTTTTTAAATTTTCTAACCTACCTGCTCGATTAAGGGATCTGACATTCCACGCTCCGATCTGTAGAACGCCAGTTTTCTTTCTCCTGATAACGATGTGCTCCTGAGTAGTCTCCACCCGGAGATCCGAATGGGGGACTATTTTACCTCCGGAATATTTTACCCAAGAGGATGTCGTCGTCATTTAATCATACAGTAAAGCTGCATGCCCTCGGAAAAAATTACGGCTGTAATTTTGCCTTGGTTTCAGCCGTTCCCAGCACCAGAACAGCAAGGCTGTTTTGGTTAGTGTTATAGGGCCAGATCAGTCAATCATCCAGACTGTTGCCCCTGCAAACTACTGAAAAGGCTGCTGCCCCTCTTCAGGAACCACACGTTTGTCTGGCCTCTCAACAGATACCCCTCCATTGTGGTTGCACCTACGGTACGGCTATCTGTATCACTGAGGCATGCAAGCCTCCCCACCATCGGCAAGGTCCACGGTTAAGGGGAGCCATTGTTCTAATAATCTATCCCACATACAAATTCAGGTACACTGACAACATGTGGAGCTCCACTCTACGACTATAATGTAACAATTTGTGGCGACATGAAATGGAATGATCACATAGTGTCAGTCATAGGTGAAGCACGTAGCAGACAGCAGTTCATTGATAAAATACTATGGAAATGCAATCAGATTACACATGAGGCTGCATATAAAACACTCATGTGACCCATCCTAGAATACTACTCAAGTGTATGGGACACATGCCAAAGAAGGCTAACAAATGATATTGAACAGATACAAAGAAGGGCAGTATGGATGGTCACAGGTTTGTATGACCATGGGAGAGCATCATCACTAAGTTGTTGAAAGAACTGAACAGGCAGATGCTTGAAGATAGATGCTAACTGTCCTACGAAAACTTACTTATAAAGTATCTAGAACCAACTTTGAGTGATGAATTTGGAAATACGTTACAACTCCCTATGCATTGCTCTCACATGGATTATAAAGACAAGATCAGACTAGTTACAACATGCACGGAAGCACTTCAACAATCATCTGAGTGGAATGGGAGAAATTCTTAATAAGTGGTACAATAGGTCATACCATCTGCCATGCACTTCACAGTGGTTTTCATAGTACAGCTGCCGACATATATCTACCGGAAGTTAAAGAAGCCATACAGAGGAGACACTGAGTTGCAGACAAGCACAACAAAAACACTGATGTACAATTGAGCTTTCAGCCACAAGGTCTAAACTGACCAGAGACAGTGGGCTCGTAAGAGAGTTGAGCTTGCCTGAATGGGTGTGTGTTTTCTACTTTAGAAGATGGCCTCGTGTGCCTGCCTCCAATTCAATGTTTCCTCTTTATGGTGAGTAGCAATGTATCCTTTACATAAATTGTCATCATTCTATCCTGGATTTTCCAATATTTGAAGTTACAGAAACTAAGAATTTTTCATAAATTCTGTGCTAGATGTCAGGAACAGTTTTCTGATTAACATATGTTCAGCTTAGTATATTATGGCTGGGTAAAGCTTGTTCTAGGAGTTTTGTAAACCCAATTCTTTGTACAATAAATAATGGCTCTTTGTCTAGTAGAATCATTTCTTCTCTTATATAATGATATTATTTGGCTCTTGCATCATTTATATCCCAAACCAACTAGCAATTGGACAGTTATTAATTGCTTGGAATTTATTTGGATATTTTGTTTTCACATGTATTTCTTAGTTGAAATACATATTAGCCAAAAAATACATATCACTGACTTAAAGGCTGCTTATATATTTTCTACTAATTTAATTTTTTTTTTCGCAAAAAAACTGTGTTTGACAAAACTTCTGTGCATCCCAAACAAATTTAATTAAACTGAATATTCAGTAAACAGGTACCTACTTAATGATATTAATCTTCACATCTATGGACAAACACCTCGTTCGTCAGTATAATAAACCAATTCAAAACAAAATATCCTCGGAGCAGTGAAGCAACTTAAATCACTTAATAAAACCAAGTCTTCTGGTCCAGACTGTATACCAATTAGGTTTCTTTCGGAGTATGCTGATGCATTAGCTCCATACTTAACAATCATATACAACCCTTCGCTCAACGAAAGATCCGTACCCAAAGACTTGAAAGTTGCACAGGTCACACCAATATTTAAGAAAGGTAGTAGGAGAAATCCATTAAATTACAGGCCCATTTTGTTAATGCCGATATGCAGCAGGACTTTTAGAACATATATTTTGTTTGAACATTATGAATTACCGTCGAGAAAGCGGCACATTGACACACAGTCAACATGGGTTTAGAAAACATCGTCCTTGTGAAACACAACTAGCTCTTTATTCACATGAAGTGTTGAGTGCTATTGACAAGGGATCTCAGATCGATTCCGTGTTTCTGGATTACCGGAAGGCTTCTGACATTGTACCACACAAGCGGCTCGTAGTGAAATTGCGTGCATATGGAATATCGTCTCAGTTATGTGACTGGATTTGTGATTTCCTGTCAGAGGGGTCACAGTTCGTGGTAAATGACGGAAAGTCATCGAGTAATACAGAAGTGATTTCTGGCATTCCCCAAGGCAGTGTTATAGGCCCTTTGCTGTTCCTTATCTATATAAACGATTTTGGAGACAATCTGAGCAGCCGTCTTCGGTTGTTTGCAGATGACGGTGTCAATTATCGACTAATAAAGTCATCAGAAGATCAAAACAAACTGAGAAACGATTTAGAAAAGATATCTGAATGGTGCGAAAAGTGGCAGTTGACCCTAAATAACGAAAAGTATGAGGTCATCCACATGAGTGCTAAAAGAAACTCGTTAAACTTCAGTTACACGATAAATCAGCCTAATCTAAAAGGCGTAAATTCAACTAAATACCTAGGTATAACAATTACGAACAACTTAAATTGGAAGGAACACATAGAAAATGTTGTGGGGATGGCTAACCGAAGACTGTGTTTTATTGGCAGGACACTTAGAAAATGTAACAGACCTACGAAGGAGACTGCCTACACTACGCTTGTCCGTCCTCTTTTAGAATACTGCTGCACGGTGTGGGATCCTTATCAGATAGGACTGACGGAGTACATCGAAAAAGTTCAAAAAAAGGCAGCACGTTTTGATTTATCGTGAAATCATTAAAAGAAAGGCATTTTTTGTTGCGACAGAATCTTCTCACGAAATACTGATCACCAACTTTCTCCTCCGAATGCAAATGGTTCAAATGGCTCTGAGCACTATGGGACTTAACATTTATGGTCATCAGTCCCCTAGAACTTAGAACTACTTAAACCTAACTAACCTAAGGACATCACACAACACCCAGTCATCCTCCTAATGCAAAGATATTTTGTTGACACTGACCTACATAGGGAGGAACGATCACCACAATAAAATAAGGGAAATCACAGCTCATACGGAAAGATACAGGTGTTCATTCTTTCCACACGCTATACGAGATTGGAATAATAGAGAATTGTGAAGGTGGTTCGATGACCCTCTGCCAGGCACTTGAATGTGATTTGCAGAGTATCCATGCAGATGTAGATGTAGATGAAAAGAATACGAGACAAGCTAAGGATTTGGTATCTACCTGTATTTTTTTCCTTCTCTGTCACAGTAAATTTGAACTCAGCATAATAAATGATAAACTTCTTACTGTCACTGTGTGTACCCAAATATTCACAAACAGGAGAACTTTTCTATACCAATAACATTTTTTATAATTTTTCTTGCAATTAAACAATTATTTTCAGTAGTAACCTAAAAAAACGCCACGTGAAGGTGATCGCAATTTGTGTCAACTCAATTAGTCAAGCTGGTCAATCATAATATCATTCAGTCACTTCACTCATAAACAATGATGTCTGAATTTAGCCGAATCCACCTGCCTGTCCATACTTCAGCTCTACAGGGCCACTCAGACCTACATGTTACAACATGCTTCATGGCTATGTTCGGTTGAAAAATCCAGCTGCCAGATATCCGGCTTATAGGATGTATGGACATCTGGTATCTGGCCAAGTAACAGCTATCTGTTTCATGTCTTGTTTGTAAGTAATCTCTGATGTGAACAATATAGAGCTCTCAACTATCAAAAGTGTGATTTGCTTTTTATTCTCAGCTGGTTCAGTACATTGTTACAGCCAAATATTCGTCTGACTGGCATTTGCTAATAAAGCAGTTAAGAGTGACTACACTTGTTGGTTTCATTTAATGTACAACTTCACATTTCTCAATATTATGAGTTGGTTGCCAATATTTGTACAAAGATGGTATTGTGTCAAATTTTGGATATAGTTACAATTTTTACTGGATAAAGCTTTCTAATAGTTAACCATATCAAATGTGGAAAATCTGAGATCATAAATATTTCTATCTGAGTACATCATTAACATCCAAAACAAATTTGAAATTATTTTTATCCTTTGACTGACCTTATGTTCATGATAATTTGCTGTATTCTATCTGCCTAGGAGTTTCAAAACCATTCAAAAATCTGGTTCAATATTGTGTACAAATATTTTTTTATTACAGTGGTAGCGACCAAAATGCTCGTGGTGAACAGTTATATTTGTCCCATAGCTACCAGTCTCTATTTTGGTTATGATTTGCTGCTGGGGCTTTCATAAACCCAATAACTGCCCAAAGTTCTTCAAACTCTGGTTATTTCTTATTTGATTTCTTTACAATTGATCACTAATATCTTAATATATTTAACTAGTATTCACGTCTATCTGTGTGTGATAAAATATTTTAGAGCCTTCTGGAACTAACTGATGATGGGTCAAAACATTATGACCACCTGTTTAACAAAATGTACTCCTTTGAAATGCAATATAACTGCAGTTCTGCACGACATGGATTTGACAAGTGTGTCAGTGGTTTGAGGGTGTGGAGCTAGCACCCAATAGTGTTTCAGATGTATTCCATTGGGTTCAAATCAGTCAAATTTGGTGGAAAAGACATCAACACGAGTTCAAATTGCGCTCCTCCAACCACTGTAGCACAGTTCACGCCTTGTGACACACAAGGTTACCCTGCTGGAAGATGCCGCCAATGTCGAGGAAGACATCAAGCAACAAAAATTTCCAGTAATCTGCAATATTGTTCACACTATCATGGTGTCAATGACCCCCATAACATAATACTGTCCCCATTGGCCTGCATGTGGTGCATCTTTCAAACAGTCATTTACCTGGATGATGGTATATCCAGCCATGACGACTGACCTGCTGCAACAAAAAACATAATTCATCGAACCAAGTGATGCTGTTTCATCGATCTACAGTACAATCTGATACTGTGCCCTTCGCAATCATAACTGATGATGTCATTGGGCCACCATGGGAACAAAAGGATTGTCCGCTGGGGAGCCACATGTTCAGCAATGTGCACGGAATGGCACACTCTGAAACACATCAGATCTGTCACCGATCACTGCCTATCATACTCTACAGAGTGAGCAATGCCTTGGACCTCCACATTCTGTGAAGAGGCATGAATATACACCACCTTCTCGCCTACACACAATTTCAGTGTCCTTCAACCACATTCCTTAAATGCTCATAACAGCAGCATGCAAACAGCTTACCAGCTTCACTGTTTCTGGGATGCTTGTTCTTGAGTCAAAACAATATGCCCTATGTCAAAGTCACGTTATGGTCCACATCATTGCTACAGTGATTTCTGACTTGGCTCTGCTCTGCTTATGTACTTTGCTTACCACATCATATGCCTGCAATGGCATTACGTGGAATTCACTCTCATGGAGAGCAGTGGTTATAATGACTTGGCATACAGTACTATGAACTCAAGCCTATGGTGTAAGACTAAGAAAAAACAGTCAAGAGAGACAGAAAATCAAGTGCCTGTAGTACAGCACATAAGTGGAAAATGTGCTAGGAAAGGGAAATCTGGGGCATGAAGGACAGAAATAAAACTTGAGGAAAGGAATATGAAGCTTGAAAGAATGTGTGCGATGGGTATCCAACATCTGACAAATGTTTAAAGTAGTCTGAGATTGATTAGCCCAGCTGCCTCAGGCAAATAATAGCCAGCCACTTTTAACATTAGGACCATAGGAACTACTTACGTCAGGGCTAGATGCCACTAGAGGAGTAAGGAGAAAGTGAAAAATACAAGAATTTTTGAAGTGACTGGTGGAAAGTCCATGTTAGAATATTAACAATATTATGAACAAAACTGTTACCTATTAAGCTTTTGGTCAAAGCCTTCTTCAGAGAAAACACACACACACACACACACACACACACACACACACACACACACACATGGCATTCTTGCCATAGTGGGTGGAGATAGTGGTTGTGAATTGTGAACTGTGTTTTATTCATCTAATGACATACATTTGCAGTCCATTTGGTTTGCATACAGGAGACATGTAAAAAATTTATAAAACACTTACAATGATTTTTACATTAATAAATAATAGTACTACAATAAATAATAACACTATAAGGATATTTCTTGGAATGTGTCATACACTGTATTCATCTCAAATTTCCAGTTTATCCAGTATGAATTCCTCCACTGAGTAATAACACTTCAGTGTCAGTACCTCATATAGATTTCTTTTAAATGAACCTAAATTCATCTGCATCAACTTGTTCCCTTTTAATTTATTAAATATTTTCATTCCTGTGTATTGAAGTCCCTGGGCATACAGTCCTGAGGCAGTGGGTGGGGAGCATGAAATTTTCTTTGTTTCTAGTATCATTTGAATGGACAAAATGATTTCCCTCAAATAATTCATGTCTGGTGTACAAAAATATAATAATCTCATACGTATAAGGATCACAGAGTTAATATTTTAATTTTTCTAAATAATGGTCGACACGGTTCTTTGTGATTTGCAGTGCACATATTTTGAGTGATTTTTTTCTGTATTATTAGTATCTGCACTATGTTTATCGAGTTACCCCAAAAAAACAATAACATACCTAATAATGGATTCGAAGTAATTTGTATATGCTACTTTTTATGGTCACGTGTGCACAAGGTGTG
The DNA here is from genome assembly GCF_021461395.2 of Schistocerca americana. Taxonomy (NCBI): domain Eukaryota; kingdom Metazoa; phylum Arthropoda; class Insecta; order Orthoptera; family Acrididae; genus Schistocerca; species Schistocerca americana. The sequence continues at coordinate 253,908,560 of NC_060119.1, read as the reverse complement.
CTTGTTTGTGTGAATGTATGTGTTTTCTTTTCTGGTATTAACTGCCACATGCTGTTGTCATGTGCACATGAGTTGTGTGTGTGTGTGTGTGTGTGTGCGTGTGTGTCTGAGCACTATGGGACTTAACATCTGAGGCCATCAGCACCTAGAACTTAGAACAACTAAAACATAACTAACCTACGGACATCACACACATCCATGCCCGAGGCAGGAGTCGAACCTGCGAAGCAGTTGTGCGGTTCCAGACTGAAGCGCCTCGAACCGCTCGGCACACTGGCTGGCTGTGTGTGTGTGTGTGTGTGTGTGTGTGTGTGTGTGTGTGTGTGTGTGTGTGTGTTTTCTTTTTGGAAGAAGGTTTTGGCTGCAAGCTCAATATATAACAGTCTTTTCGTTGTGGCTGTCTGCAACTCAGCATGTCAGATTTATGGTGAGAAGCAATTCTAAAAGATAGAAACATACGTAAATTGATGCTAATGGGGTTACTGAATGGAAGGGTCAAATAAGATTAATGTTATGCTGCGTAGGAAGAAGTGATCTCTCAAAAAAATGGAAGAAAATCTGTTGACGATGGATGATGGGCAGGATGACACCTGTGTGGGAAAGAAATCACAGTGAAGGGTAAGAACAGCTGAAAGTGAACAGAACATTAAATGACAGAGAGATAATGTGAGTGGTAGATAGAAACAAGGGAAGGAGGAGTTGAGATATGTAAAATAAATGGGAGGGATGGGAAATAATTTGGATAGTTGCAAAATGCCCAAGGAATCATTAGGAATGTTGAATGTGAAAATTTCAGATATATCCTAGGGAATGGATTCATTGTACATTTCTGAGGTAAAGACAATGGACAACAGTATAGAGATGATTCAAATAGCAATCAATGTACTGCCTTTCCTTCACTGCTCTTAGCTCCAGTAACTATTCCTTTATGTAATTATTCTCATTCTTTAATAGCTTTGCTGATTGTGGGAGGGAAGTGGTGGAACAGTTAAAGATAATCTACTGCTTTCAGAATAATGTAATTGAATAGATAAAAAAATCTACTCACCAAGTGGCAGCAGGACAACACACATATAATAAAGTTTTTACTCATGAAAACTTTTGGAGCCACTGGCTCCTCCTTCCAGCAGAAGGGTTGAAGAGGAAGGAAGAAAGGTGGAGGGAAAGGAACTGGAGAGGTTTCGGAAAAGGGGGTAGAGTTTGGGAAAGTAACACAGAAGCCCCCATCAGGGGAGATTTATGACGTATGGTGGATATGGAAAATAACAAATTTTAACAATAAAATGAAAAGAGGGGGAGAAGTTGTTATAGAAAACTGATTCAAAATACTCTTGTTCAACAACGCTGCTGCTGCTGTTGTTTTCTTCTTCTTCTTCCTCTTCTTCTTCTTCTTCTTCTTCTTCAGTCTGGTTTGAAGCAGCTCTCCATGCTGTGGAAGCCTCTTCATCTTCGACTTACTACTGCATCCTACATCCATTTCAACCTGCTTACTGTATTCAGTTTTTGGTCTCTCTCTACAATTTTTACTCCCCCCCCAAACACACTTCCCACCAGTTCTAAACTGATGATCCCTCAGAATGTGCCCTATTAACTAATCCCTTCTTTTAGTCAAGCTGTACCACAAATTTCTTTTCTCCCCAATTCTCTTAAGTACCTCCTCATTAGTGGCATGACCATTCCATTTAATTTTTGGCATCCCTCTATAGCACTACATTTCAAAAGCTTCTATTCTCCTCTTGTCTGAACAGTTCCTGTACTGCTTGGTCAATGTACGGATTGATTAACATTTGGGGATAAGTTACACCCATCTCACTTCCTCCTCAACCAGTGCTTTGCTTTTAAGTCCCTCGATTTTTACAGCTGCAGTCTGGTTTCTATAAAAGTTGTGAATAACCTTTTGCTCCCTGTCAGCACCTGCTTTCTTTGGAATTGGAATTTTTACACTCTTCTTTAAGCCTGATGGTATTTCATCTGACTATGTAGCTTGCGCATCAAGTGGAACAGTTTAGTCATGGCTGTCTCTGCTAAAGATATCAGCAGTTCTGACGGAATGTGATCTACTCCCAGAGCCTTCATATGAAACTGAACTTTCAGAGATCTGTCATTTACATGAAACTGTGTTTCTGAATTTCAGAGTAGGTTTGAATGTCAGTTAATCCCACAATAGATAAGAGTTCATATTTGAGGCTTACTCCTCCTCATATCGTGATAGTTTCTGTTTGTAAAATTCAAAGACAGAAAAAAAATTCCATGAAGTTTAGTCTCATGCCAGACACTCAGCAATATCTGCTATTAATAAAAACACATTTTATGTTCAGGGAGTGAATGAGGAGGAAGCACTCTATACATTTTAATGCTCAAAAGAATTTCAGTTGGCATATATCTCATAATTCAGCTCTGGAATAGTAGGCAAACTGTTCGTAGTTCTGTAAACGGTTGTATGGTAGGTTTAATTTTAGCACATCAAAGTTGATATTCTTAACAATAACTGGTGATTAAACATAGCTGTACCCATTACAACTTGGGTCAAAGTAGCAGTCATGTTACTGCAGATTATTTCAACATATATGTCATAATCTTTCCTTGTGATTACTGATTACCAGTCATACCTGTAATGCTGAAATATGCTTTCATAAACTTCTCTAAAGAATTGAGGTGGTGGAGGAGAAGGAGGAGGAGGAGGAGAAAAAAGCAGGCTTTTTTAGCATTCTACACCATCACAACATAATCACCTTATTGTTAAGGTCTGGCCTCATCTGATTTCTTCTCTTTTCTCAAAACTAAAAGAGAATATCTGTGGACATAATTATGAGTCTGCCTGAGTGACTGCAGGTGCCTATGAAGCATAACAGAAAACGTTTTCTCATGAAGAAACACTTACTGGGCTTCCACTTAGTAGCCTGAGAGAATGTACTGTTAGTTACATTTTAAGGAAAGTGCATGCTGGGAAGTAGATAGACATAGAGGAACTGTCATTATGGCCTCAAAAATTTCAGTGTGAGATGTAAACGATATTGTGGTTAAAACGATTAATTTCAATTTGGTCACAAAGAGAAGTGGCACAGTAATGAGAAACTGAACTCACATTTGGGAGGACGTGAATTCAACTTACCTTTTCGTTAAGACTTAGGTTTTCAGTGATTTCCCTAAATCACAAACAAAGGGATGGTTTCTTTCAAAGGGCACAGTCTATTTTATTAACTATCCTCCTCTAATCAAAGCTTGTGTCCAGTGCCTAAAACCTTGTCGTCAAACCCTAAACCTTCCTTTGTTCCTCCCTTGTCATAAAATAAATATTAAAAGAAAGAAAGAAAGAAAAATATAGGAAAACATAAAATACTGTATAATATTAAACAGAAAATCAAAGGAGTAGACGAACACCACATCCAACCAATTTATGGTGTATCGTCATGTCATGTTATCAGCTAAAACAGAGGGTGTGTCCTCAACTTGAGGAATGCCCTTGTTCCCCTCCCAGTATTTGAAACACAATGGCGGGTATTCAAAATGTGATGGTAAGGTGAACTCATCTCCACCATATACCTTGAATTTCAAATAACTTCTGTTATGTCCACAATATTATCTGTTGGAAAATCCTCAAAAGTTTTTGGAATATGGAGTCTGATTTCCACACAGGAAACCAACTCAAATTATTTCCTACATTCCTAGTGATTTGAATGTGAGCACAAAGACACCAGTTCCTGAAATTCACAATTAACTTTCTTCATGATAAATTTTCAACTCAATCATAACACAGCTCATTGTTGTTATATCTATTATTAAATATAAATTAGGATAGATCACTAGTCACCATACAAAAGGCAGCACTGCACAGCAAACATGCACATTTAAAAGTAGACTAAGCTGTCAGAGACAGACCTCCTCCAGAAGACAAACACCAATTCATACACAGCTGCACACACATGCCCAATGTCAGCTCCAGGCACTGAGTGTGTGGGGAGGGTAAGGAGATGGCATTGGGCAGTAAGGTGGAGGGGGGAGGGAGGAGGGCAGCAAGGAAGGAGTGGGGGAAGGTAGTGTGCTGCCTGTGAGGTGCGCAAGGTTGTGGTGGGAACAAGATAGACACATCTTGCATCTCCATCTTTTACAGAGGTATGGGACATGAGGCAAGGGATTACAAGCAGGGGTAGGAAGGAACAGGGATGAACAAGGATATAGCGTATGTTGGATGTGTGGCAGAATTCCATTGCACAAGATGTAGTCAAACCCTGCCTGAATAAGTGAATCAGTTGCTCTGGTCCTTGGGGGTTCTGAATCACAAACAGGTGTGCTCCTTTATCGGATGTCAGTGGTTAAGATGGGCCACAGAAGATCTGGCTCCGGACGAGGTGCAGAAGGTAATTTCAGTCCGTCAAGGCCTCGGTTAGACCCTCAGAATATTATTAGAATAGATGAACCAAAATAGCTGCTTATAGTAACTAGTCTTTATTTACGACAGACTTTTTCCACATCTGTTGCCATTGTCATGTACGTCTAGATTGATGTTATGTCCATATTACATCGTTAGTGAACTGTCTTATAACTGTCACTGTTTTAATAAGATGGTAGATGACATAATATATTGAGAATAGAATGTTAACAGTTCCACTCTTATAACACTATATTTTTGGAGAGGGACTGCATATCACAGAATATGTGATTATCACAGGTGACTAGACTGAATGGAAGGGACTTCTTGGTGCGAAAAGGGTAGCAACTTTCGAAATGGGGGTATTGTAGGGGTAGATACGTTTTAGCGTGGATGGAGATACTGATGGAGCCACCCTTGGGGTGAAGACCAACATCAAGGAAGGTGGCTCATTGGGCTTAGGAGAACTAGTTGAAGCAAATGTCAGAGAAGTTACAGTTCTGGAGGGATGTGGATAAGGTGTCATGAAGATGTCTTCACTTAATGTGAACCAGGGGAGTGGTTTGCGATTATGTGTGGTTAGGAAGGATTCCAGTTTCCATATGGCCCATTAGTAGGTTGGTGACCACAGCTGTACCCTGGATTTATTTGTAGCTGATAGTATCAAAAGGAAAAGTAATTATGCGTGAGCATATAGCTAACACCAGCTAATCCCAAAAGAGAACACCATGCAATGACTGATACAACTAACTTAATTAAGTATAGAAAACAACTTGTTACAATACGCACACCAACCACAGAGTGGTTCACAGTAACAGTCCAATCACACTCGTGCATAGGTAAACATCTAACTGAGTTAGAGCTGGCCAGGACCATCTCTAAAATCTGACAGTTGGCAGGTAGAGTGTGCAGACAAGAGGCTGCACGCGCATCCATGAGTGGTGGCTTCTGAAGGCTGTCGAACTTCTAGCTGTATCTGCTAACTTCTGTGGTGCACCTTACAGCTTTGTGTCGGATCTTAGGTGGATCACTACGGTTGGTCTTGCTGACCAGGAAAATGATTGTAGTTTGCAATCAATCAGGCACTGGGAAAGGGAATGTTCAGTGGTGGCAAGGCCATGAGAATTGGCGGTGTTAGTGCAGAAGGAGGTAGTGTCAACAGTGATGAGTAGGGTGCAAGATGGTGAATCGGTTGAGGATATGGTTAGAGTCTCTTACATAAGAGGTCATTTTATCTGTGGAGCCACAGTATCCTGCCACAATGGGGCTTCCTGGGTCATCAGTTGGGTTTATTTATTTTAGGAAACATGAAGATAGGAGTCTGGTGAATGCTGGGTGTGAGAGAAAAGGTAGACTCAAGGGAGATGTTCTGGGGTGGACCTAAAGATTTCAGGAAGCACTGAAGATTATGCTGACTTTCTGGAACTGGGTCGCTGTGGCAGGGCTTGTTGATGTGTGCTTCTAACAGCTGGCAAAGTCTCTCCAGCAGATAATGCCTGCAGTTCGTAACCACAGCGCAGAGTCTTCGTTGGCATTAGGATTGTCACATCAGGATCAGATTTTAGGTGGTGAATTATTGTTCTCGTATGGCTGTGAGGTTGGTTCCATATTGAGAGATCTGGGGAATCATGCGGAGGCTAGGTTTGAGGCGAGGGGGGGTGGGGGGGGGGGGGGTGGGGGGGTGGTGGTAAGGGGGGGTAAATTGAATGAGGCAGGGATCAGTATTGGTTTTTGGCCAAGTGTGACTGGTAGGGTTGGTGACAAAAGAATTTAGATATTGGAGTTGGAAAGAAAGTCTTTAATACAAACAGTACGACTGAATTTAGGAGTGGGGCGAAAAGTGTGGACTTTGGAAAGGATTGATACCTCAGTCAGACTCAGGCTTTTGGAACGTTCCAGAGAAGAGGGGAGGGGGGGGGGAAGGAGAGGGGGGGGGGGGGGAGTTCCGAGGGGTGGCATACGTAGTGTGTCTGCAACTGAAGGTTTGGAAATTGTGAATGGTGTCGGGGAACTTTGATGGAGGCTTTTGTGTCAGTGGTTGTAGTGGTGGTAATAATAGACAGTGGTAGTCCACGGCAGAGGTGAATAGATTGGACAGCTTTTAGAAGCAGCATTGTGCACACGGCTCTAGGAACCAGAGCCTCTTCTATATCCCAATCAACCACCATCCCTAGTTAAGACCATCTTCACTTGTCAGGCCTCATGGCCCAGAGATGACAGTGTTGGTGAGTTGTGAATTTCTCTAAATATGAAGGGCTTTGTTTGATTCTTTAGTCCACTGTCTGTTTGACACTCAATGCCTCCTCTACATGGTGGGTATTAATCTATGCTAATTCATGTAGTTGTCATCTCATCCTGGATTTTCCATGGTTTGATATTTTTGCTATAGTATATTAGCCAATTCTTTATACCATTATTTGGTATACTTTCTGGAACCTTCAGTCCGAACCACAAGCCCTTTCATTTAATTACACAGTAACTTCTTGAAAACACATGTGAATGTAAAAAGCAGGCAGATTTTCGAAGTTCACTACACCTCTTAATATCAATGTTTTCCAGATTTCTTTTCTTAATGTTGGAATAAGAGAAGATGTAATATTTGATTGTTGCCCTCTTCTATTTTCTCACAGTTCAGATACTTTATTAGCCTTTAAAATTGGTTATAATATACATACTTTTCTGCCAAAACAGTTTTACATATCTCACCACCATCTAATTTCTGTAGAGTATACTGTACAATGAAATATTACTCCCTAATTATTTATGAAAAGGAACATATGAGGATAAATACTTACTCTACTCTAGGAGAACCCACACATCTCAAAAGAATGTCCATGTCTGATGAACTCAGTGATCGTAGTTTATCCTGATTTGTTCTAAGTACCGACAGAAGATCTTGTGAAAATCTGCACTGTTCTTCATTAACAGAGATAAGTTCAGAAAGGCAGTTGTTATTTTTAGCCCTCCTCTGAAGTGATGCTGTAAAAAAAATTCAGTTTCATAATTTATGAAAGGTCAAATTGTAAAACATTTTTGTTGCTAATCCTTTCTGTGTGCTACTATTTCTAGCATATCATGGCATATATTTCAGGAACGTAAAAATACAATGCACCCACATTATAAATGTAGTTTTAATATAAGAGACATAACACTAATGCATTTAAATTTAGGTTCTAGCATGATAGCACAAAAAGTACACATTCATTTTCTGTTGTTTACTTCCTTTTACTTAAATATCTAAATGCACACATTAATGGGGAAAGAACATTACCTATCCATGTCCAAAATTACTTTCAATTAGTTTTGACTCAATACAAAGTAACATGACCACTGCATCTCTCATGACATTAAAAAGAAAAAAGTAAAAGTTAAGTGATGCCTACGGAGTCAGTTCTTGTTGTGGTCTTCACTCCAAGGCCGGTTTTATGCAGCTCTCCACACCACTCTAACCTCTGCAAATCTCCTTAATTTGCATAACTATAGCAACATACATCCATTTGCACCTCAACAATTTTTACCCACCACACTGAATCAGGTGAGGAGTTTGGGGTTCTGGGTCATTAGAAAGGATTTTTCTAGATAGCTCATTAACAGCAGATATTCTGTGCCTTGTCTCTCCAGTCACCCACCAGCTCCCAAAGGCAACCTGGCCACAAAAGAGCATCCTTCCGTGACCCAGTACCAACCAGGACTCGAGGAACTGAATCACATTCTCCACCAGGGTGTTGACACCTTATGTCATGCCCCGAAATGAGGTAAGTCCTACCCACTATCCTTCCCAAGACTCCCACAGTGGTGTTCTGCCACCCATCAAATGGACACAACATTATCACCCGCCTCTATACAACCCTTCCTCCCAACACCTTGCCTCATGACTCATATCCCCGTTATAGACTCAGATGCAAGACCTGTCCGAAACAGCCTCCAACCACCACCTACTGTAGTCCGATCACAAACATCACCTATCCTATAACAGGCAGGGATAACTGTGAAACCAGTCAATGATCTACAAGCTTAGCTGCAACCACTGTCCTGTGTTCTATGTGGACATACCAACCAACAAGATGTCTGTCTGCACGATTTGCCACTGACGAACTATGGCCAAGGGACAGCTGGACCACCCAATTGCTGGGCATGCTGCTCAACACAACTTTCTGCCTTTTAATGACTGCTTCACAGCTTGTGCCATCTGGATCCTTCCTTCAAACACCATTATCTCAAAATTGCACAGGTGGGAACTCTCCCTGCAATATATCCTACATTCCTGAAACTCTCCTGGCCTCAACCTTTGTTATTCATTATACTACACTCACCTGTCCCCTTCCTTGTTCCCACTCCAACACTAAACAGTCCTCTAATCAACAAACGCACCCACACAGTCTTTTTACCTCTCTCCTTTTTCACTGCCCCCTCCACATTTCCCGACCTCTGTCTAACCTCCCAAATGCACCTAGCTGCCCTAACCTCTCTTCCCTTTGTCCCTATATGCTCCCACAAGCATCATTTTACAGTCCCGCCCCCCTACCCTGCGATCATTCCCCATCCCAATCCCAGCCTGCTCCTTACTCCCAACACCCAGACTGCTTCTCGCATCACATGCTGCTATTTGCAGTCGGGCCTCAGCAGCCTGAGACTGTGGTCATGTGCATGTGAGGTGTGTGTGTGTGTGTGTGTGTGTGTGTGTGTGTGTGTGTGTGTGTGTTTTGTCTAATTCTGATGAAGGTATTTTTTACTGAAAGCTTACTTGCTTGACAGTCTTTCTGTTGTGCCTATCTGTGACTCAACAACTCCATTACATTGTTATCAGCAATCCATACTTTTCATATTATTCTCATTATCCCATTCTGGATTGCCCAGTGTTTTATATAAGCCTTTGTTCTTTGTATTTTATTCCTGCTGCTAATTCTAGAAATACTGCATCTCACCTATCCTCAAAGCTGTCTTACAGTCTGTGTTGCCTCTTGTGTTCCTGCATTTTACCAGATTCTAAAATGAACTGTGCTGGAATCGGTTTCCGTGAGTTTATCTATCTGTAAATAACTTATGTCAATATTTCGCAACCATAATTTATTAAATGTACAGTTCATTAGTAGTCACACTTGTCAGCATCTGCCTTCTTCGGAGTTGCAATTATTACATTCTTTGTGAAATTTGAGGGTGTCTCTCTTGCCTAATATGTTTGTGGCTGGCAATTGAGGGTGTCTCTCTTGCCTAATATGTTTGTGGCTGGCTACCCCAAGTATCTCTAGTTCTGAAGGAATGTTGTCTACTCCACACGTCTTATTGCAACGAACATGAGGAATTCTTCTTGCAGTACATGTAAAACAAGGGAAACACAAGCATTCACCTATAATGGATTAATGTGTGAAACAAAGAGACACTCACAAGAAAACAGGACTGATACTAGCTTTTGACCCCCCTCTTTCTAACAGAAGTCACACACACACACACACACACACACACACACACACACACACACACACAGCCACAGCCACAGCCACAGCCACAGCCACAGACCCCCTTCTTTATTTCTCAATTCACATATTTCAGAAAATAGTTGGAGCAAGTGCCAACCAGTTTGTTAACATAGTTTACGTATTTCCTTATGAAGGTATAACAATAACCCTAAATCGAAAGTATTCTGTACAGCATAAAAAATTTTTTTGTGTAAAAAATAATAAAAGTTAATTAAGCAAATTTTGTCTCCAATTGCCTGATGAAGTTAAAACTTTAAACTAATGGTTCACTTTTTGCTTATCGTAATTATTGGCTTGTATTTTTTCTAAGTTTAAGTGTGTCACAATGTTCCATAACATGTTCAAGTCAATATTCAGAGGGGGTTAAGGCTTTATTACTTTTACTACTTCTTCAATGAGATGGTAATAGCAAATCATCATTGGAAACACAACAATACATAGTGACGATTTGGCATGCAAGTGAAAACCTTGTGCAGACACAACACACTTTCTGTCGTTGTTATGTTTCTCTTCATGCTGGAAATTGGGTGAAGGCTTCAGTTGATGGAAATGGACAGAGTTTCACACAACAAACTTTGCAATGAGAAAGAAATCATTCCTAACTTGAAAATAGTGTATGAAAGTGGAGATTTGTTTTCGAATGTGCCCAAGAGCTACCAGCCACTGCACGAACTGTCGATATTAGGCATGTGTACCTGCATTTTGCTATAGTCTGCTGGAATTAAATTTCCCTTATAGGCAACAGTATTGTCTGCAAACCATCACACTTCCAATACTACAGTTATGGTTTATTTCATTATTCTGCAGTTATGTGTGCACCACTCTTTGCCTTTTAGATTTATGTGGTATTCTTTCAACTTCATTTTCATTCATAAGAATTAAAAATTCATCATTCATATAGTAACACCAGCGGCACCAATTTGTCAACTAGCTGAAACCCACAAAATCGAAAAAATCAGTCATGCAGTACTGTTTCTTTAATGTTGATGTACCCATCATTGTTTATCCATTATATTTCTTCATTTATTAAGTACATTACAGTATATGTCAGCATAATCACCCTCTTTATGTTCCTGTTAGCAAAGTCATTTACATACTTCAATTGATATATTAATCACATAAATATTGAGACACTAGATCTTTATAACAAAATAACACTAGGTAAATTTAGGTAGAAGCTTGAAAAATGCTAAAATAGTTAAAGCAGGAAAAGAGAGAAATGAGAGAATCTATAAAGTTGCAGAAGATTAGTGGAATGTTGTCAGAGAAAGCAGCAAAATATAATAAAGAAAGTCTAAAACTTAACTGGAATATCTTAATTTTATATTAAAAATAACATTGATGGCTTTGTATTACATACTGAACCCACTTACATAATTTGTCAAGAACTTCAACCATCAGCGAAAATTTTTTTTTGAGCTCTGCGCTTTTACTTGCTTTAAGTAAGGCGAGTTTGAGAATATGCAAGCTATGCTGAATGTTCATTGCTTCATCACCACAAATTTCAACCTGTTCAAATGAAAACCAAAAGTTTTGTGATTCATATTAATAATGAGGAAAATGAGAGGGGGAGGTACACACACACACACACACACACACACACACACACACACACACACACACACACACACGAGAGAGAGAAAGAGAAAGAGAGAGAGAGAGAGAGAGAGAGAGAGAGAGAGAAAGAGAGAAGGAGCGAGGAGGAGGGGGGGGGGGTTTAAGGCATAGTGTTTTTTGTTTTTGTCTTTCTTTCTCTTCCAAGGGGCAAGGGTCTTAGAGAATGGCAACGAAATACTGTCAAAGAAGAAAACAATTTTGATTCATGTGACAGCTTATTGGTGTTCAGTTATAAAAGACATAACTAAGATTTGATAAAGTTACAATTATTTCAACAAAGTTCAGGAGTACATGTTTAGTAAGGCATAGTGGCAGGCTATGAGGCAAAGAACAAGGCTCAGCAGTTATAAAAGTGCGGAGATGACCCTGTGCCAAGGATCAATCTGCTACATTTTGCTCAAGTCATTCTCCCGTGCATGCGTAACTTTATTTAACATCTGGAAGGTTTTCAGCTCTTCTGCTTCAGGAATATAAGATGGATATCTTGTCATATGAAGCAAGTAGTAGTTATAACACCTGAAGAATATGGCTGTGACAGTAGCTGAAATCTGAAGAATTGTAGCTCAAATGATGTGATTTGGAAACTGAGAACATTTTATAGTCATAAAGCATCAAGTGTCATGAATAAACATTACTTTATTGTTTATTGAAATTTAGTGTTTTAGTTTTTAGCTCCATTTAGCCCATTTCCAGTCAGTTTTTATATCTTTTCTTTTGAAGAATATGTTCAGGATGAAAGTGGTATTCTCAATGAATTCTACTGATGTATTGTGTCATTTCTGGTATTTGCCCCAAAGTTTACCATTAAATAAACATTATTCACTTTTTGTCCAGCTTTCGCGCTAAAACTGCCCATTGTCATATCATTTATCAATTTTTACAATTTTTTGTACAGGACTTTTATCTCTCCATCACACAGTGAGCACATTAGCACATCAATATGAATTTCTGTTCAATATATCTCATTTACTTTTGCTGCAAGTCCCAATTATTATTCATTCAATATTCATAATCAACATATACATTTGAATTTCCTTACTGTTTTGCTGCTCTGAAACAAAACCGAAGTCCTGACTTTTAGTTATATATGGTTTTCATTTTTTCACATAAGTCTGATAATTTGGCAGTATTTAATTTGACCTTAACTACACTAAGCTCTCTTCACTCCCGTTCTTTATTGTAATTTATTTTATCTAACTGAAAAATAGTATAAGCAGTTATGTTTCTAAAGGAAAATCCAGGATGGAATGTAACAATGTTATGAAAGGGGTAGTTGCTCCCCACAACATAGGGGAGATGCTGTCCTACCCACTATCCTTCCTACCCTTCCCACAGTGGTATTCCACCACTCACCGAACCCCTACACAACCCCTGGTCCCAACTCCTTACTTTGAAGCTCATATCCCTGTAATAGACCTACACGCAAGACCTTTCCCAAACAGTCTCCTCCCACCACCACCACCACCACCACCACCACCACCACCACAACAACAACATACTGCAGTCGAATCATAAACATAACCTATCCTATAAGAGGCAGGGCTAACTGTGAAACCAGTCATGTGACCTACAAGCTAAGCTGCAACCGCTGTGCTGCATTCTATGTGAGCATGACAATCAACAAGCTGCCTGTCTGCATGAATGGTCACTGACAAACTGTGGCCAAGAAACAAGTGGACTACCCTGTTGCTGAGCATGCTGCCCAATGCAACATCCTTCATTTCAATGAGTTTTTAACAGTCTGTACCATATCAATCCTTCCCATCAACACCAGCTTTTATGAACTGTGCAGGTGGGAACTCTCCCTGCAATATAGCCTATGTTTCTGTAACCCTCCTAGCCTCAACCTTCGTTAGTCGCTGTCATCACCCATCTAGTCCCTTCCCTGTTCCCATTCCAGCACTACACTGCCCACTGTTCCACCAATGCGCCCACTCTTCTTTTCCACTACCTCTCCCCCCCCCCCCCCCCCAAACCCTCTCAATCAACCTCCCAACTGCATCTAGCTGCCATACCCTCTCTCCATCTTGTCCCTCCCCACAATCCCCAGCAGCACTTAACTGTCCCCCAAGGCTACCCTGCTATCCCTATCCCTCCTACTCCCCACCCCAGCCTCCTCCTTACCCCCACCCAGTTGTCTCTCCCATCACACACTGCTGCTGCTCGTAGTGTGGCTTCAGTTGCCAGAGACTATGGTCGTGTGTGTGTGTGTGTGTGTGTGTGTGTGTGTGTGTGTGTGTACATTGTCTACTTTTGACAGAGGCCCTGTTGGCTGAAAGATTATTTTGTGACAGTCTTTTTGTCGTGCCTATCAGGTACTTAGCATCTCCGCTATATGATGAGTAGCACCTATTCTTTTCATAATATTGTTATGTTTGTAAAAGTCTATATTATTTCCTATTTAGCCAAAATTTCTGCCTGCTCTTTGCTAAAAGAACTCACTGGGAATGATACACAGACTAAAGAAATTGCTTTAGTTCCTTCAGTCCAGTAGTCCCAATATTTCTTCAACCATGCCGGAAGTCTGATGCATCTAGAGATTGCACGTAATAATATGAGCAAATCACCAGTGACAAATCTTGTTAGAGCTGTACTCATGGCATTCGTAGTTCACACCCAAATGTGTTAAAATCTCAAAGTCTTGCATCAAGTCCATATCAAAGCTTTGCATCGACAAGTCCAATTGGTGTGCTGATCACATGCCAACAAGGACCTCATATCAATATTGTAATTTAACAGTCAGTCACTGTGTCATCCATAATACATTTATTTGTATGGGTAGTAGACTTTGATTGAACATTAGGTCTATATTTGATACCAACATTTTGATATAATTCTCCATTCTATTTTTCAATCAAAGGTCAACTGCAGACACACTCTACATCTAATCAATTTCTTCGGACTGAAAGTTTTCTGTTAATCATAATATAAAGTTTTATGAAAAAGTTGGTTTTGATATAACATAGCAGGCAATTTCAGCAATACAATATAAAACTACTTCAAATTATCTGTATATTAATACCAGTAATTTTATTTATATTTATTCTTTCACACGTCTTTGTGTGTGTCAAGTTTTCAATCTTTCTTTTTTTTTTTTAAATTTATGCCTAACACTATTAACATTCATTGAAGTCAGAGCTATTTTTTATTTGCAGTGACATGTTTTGTAGGGCATAGCTTTCATGGGCTAATACCATCTAATCTAATAAAAGTGCACAATTCAAATTACATTTTTATTCCTTTTCAAAAATACCATTTGAAGCAAGAGGTATCTCAGTCATAGGATGACTCAAAATAACCTTATTCAGGTAATGTATTATTAACACATTTATAAAAATGCATTGATAATTATCAAAATACTTTACCTTGACAAACTCCAAATTCAGATTTGTACTGACCCCCCCCCCCCCTTTCCCCATAATGAAACCCAATCATTTGACATACAGAACAGCAACATTTTTTTTTTTTTTTTTTTTTTTTTTTTTTTTTTTTTTTTGTGGTAATAAAATAAATTTGATGGCAACATTTTGTTAACGTATTATTTTGGTATTTTTGTAGTGATTTTTGTTTGTGTTTTAAGCCCTAAGCCCTTCTATCCTCATCCCAACAAAATGCAGTTAATAAATTGTAAACGTGATTTGAATTCCGACAGAATTGGCAAGCTGAAAGGGAATCTGAATTGTTTACTATATATTAATGCATTTATTAATTGGACTTCAGCTTTAAAATTATGTAAAGTGTAATCTGAATACATAGACATCATGTAATTGTGATACAGGGTTTGGTTGATGCCATAAGAATGTTATCACAAGCCACTGTTACAAAAAACGGTGCCTGAGAGGGGGGAGGGCAGAGAGTGGCAGGGACAAGCAATGACATGCAGTGGTTGAGCTAACAACAGGACAGGCTGACAAATGGTGCATAATGGAACTGTGCACTGAGAACATTGATGATGGCCATAATGGTATGACTCAGACAAATGTTATTTTGTCTTCTGAAAGTTAACAACAACATTCCATGAAGTATTTCTTTGTTAATCAAACCACAATACCGTCTCAATCATCGAAAGAAGCTATGGATCTGTAACTCCAGAGCAAATTACATCCACAAAGAAGAGTATAAGCATAGGAGTAGTGGATTTGGGTATCTACTAACAGGAGCTTTATTAAATGCCAGAAAATAAATATAAATAGATGTCAACATTAATTTAGTTAGCTCTCCTATTCTACATCTACATGCACACTCTGCAAACCTCAGTAAAATGCACGACAGAGATTACTTCCTATGTATTATGGGATTTTCCTGCCCTCTTTGTCAATGTAACATGGTAATAGTGACTGCCTAAATAGCTACTGAAATCAATCTACTCTTGTCTTCTACATCTTTATGGGAAAGACGGGTAGAGAGCTGTCTTGTATTCATAGATTCCTCATTTAACACTTTTTCATGAAACTGCATGTAAACTTTCATGAGATAACTTATGTCCATCTTCAAGTATCTGCCAGTTCAGGTGGTGTTTTACCATATATATATGATTCTCTAACATGTGTCAAACAAACTTGTGACCACTTGTGCTGTCTTTCTTTGTGCATGTCCAGCATTCCCCATTAGTTCCATTTAATACAGATCCCATATGCCAGGACATTAATATAGTAAGGGTTGCACAACTGTTTTGTAAGCAACCTTCTTCCCAGATTAATTTCCACAGTATCCTGCTGATGGACTGAAGTTTCGCAGCTTTATTACGCATGACCGAGCCCATGTGATCATTCCATTCCATATCCCCATAGACTGCTACATCCAAGTACTTATACAAGTTGATCAACATCAATTGCAACTCAGTATTGTAGTCCTATCACAAGATTTTTGTTTTTGTTAAGTGAGCAATTTTACATTTTGGAACATAAAAAAAAGTTGCCAGTCTGTGCACCATTTTAAAATATTAACAAAAACTGACAACATCTATGCAGCCTTTTTCTGATAGTACTTCTTGGAAGGTAGCTGCATCACTTGTAAAATATCTGATATTGCAACTGATATCCTCTGCCAGGTCATTAATACAGAAGTGAACAACAACTGTAAATGACACACTATCAAAAATAAACAACTGCATTTTCCCTACCAAAAACTTCTCAAGTGAATCACAAATTTGGTTTGATACCGTATATGATTAGATTTTTGTTAATAATCATTAGTGTGGTACTAAGTCAAACATTTTCCAAAGGTGAAGAAATACTGCATCTACCCGATTGCCATGACCCATGGCTTCCAGTCCGTCATGTGAGAAAATGCAAGTTGAGTTTCGCACGACATTATATTCGCACGACATTATATTTGAGCTTAGAATAAGATTCTAATAAGTATGTACAGGATGTATATGCTGAGAAGAAAAATATTTCTGGTTTTTTCCCAGATTTTCCCATTAAAAACACACTTTTTCCTTGGTGAAAATCCACCTTTCCTGAATGAAAATGCCAGTTTCCCAAGGTGAAAGTACACCTTTTTGTGTTACATAACAATATACTTTCTCTTGGAGCTGTAAAACTTACCAATCCTTTGATTAATACAGGTTTTATATACCAGCATGGAAGTTTCCGGCACTTTAGGATATGAAACCCCGCAAAAAACAAAACATTTTGGAAAGACTCTCGATTCACAGCAACATGTGCACTGCATAAATTGTATTATAAATGTATAAATACAAATTTCACCAGAAACAGCACAGTAGCTTCTGAAGCACTAAAATTGAGACTGCGCTATGCAATGGGCTTTTGCCAGCTGATCATAGCTCGTATCACGTGTTCTTGCCAACCAATGACAGCATATTTCAGAGCATATGACAAATGATTTAAATTAACATACATACAGTATAACTCAAGAAAAGCTAAGATTTCACGTATAATATTAGTCATCCAAAATTTTTTCCTTTTTTTTTTTTTTTTCCTTCCTTAGAACGTAGTCAGGTATGATCTTAACAGCACAGATGAAATTGCAGCAGCTGAATATTTCTGACAACCATAGTCATAAAATTTACTGCTGTGCACTGAACATTTTGTGGATTACCCAGCTCAATACATTTACAGTCAACCACTTTGACTTTTCCATAGCAAAGTTAATTACATGTGAAGTTGCTCAAGAACTCACCTTGCACTTTTTTTGATGGATAATGATACTTTTTGCCATCATTATTGCACAATTTGTAATCTACAAAAGAACTAAAATAAATATGAAAAACTAACTCAAAATTCGCTCTTTTTTAGTGTGTTATCCTTTAATACATGTCAAAAACAAATTTGACAGTATAATTTTAAATAATCGCATAAATGACTGGGCCCAAAATTTTTCTAAGTGGCTGGTCCTCAAACTGTTAAGTTGGAATGAGAGTCAAACTCTCCGCAATTTAAGAAATTCATTGCCCATTCTCACACTAACACAATTCATCTAATGTAAAACGAAATTTATTTTAAAGTAATATTTGACAAACCACCATTCGCAATACTTTTCCACAACCTGTACGAAATGTAAACAGTTGTGACATCATGTTCATCAACAGCAGTTTGTTGTTACGAAGTACAGCATACTCTTCATCCTAAAGCCTTTGACACATTTTGCTGTTGGTGAATGCTTGTGTGTGAACAACATTTTGTTGTTGTGAATGCCGCATTTTCTTTGCAGCCAAAGTTTTATTTTGGTCTCATACTCTTGTTTATATTTTATTCTGCAGTAGTGGGCTGAAGTAAAATACTTTGTTAGAATATAAATTCTTACCAGTCAAAATCACAAAAGTTTAACTGAAAACTACAAGGGGTGTTCCAAAAGAAATGAGCCGGAATCTGGAATGTGCAAACCAGTGACAGGAAGGTAATATCGTGGCTTGTGTAATGAGGTATGGTTCCAACCACAGCATGGAAGTTCACAGCCTGTCACTAGAGGGCACGCGTGCATGTCACGTGACTATACAGAGCTAGCAGCACCATGCATCAATCGTCCAACACTGCCAGTCGCATTGCAAACAGTGGCATGGAGGCATCAACAGAAGAGCACAGAGGTGGTGTTCATTTTCTGACAGCGGAAGGAGTAAGAGTAACAGACATTCATTCATCAAAGAATGTCACAAGTGTACGGCAAGAACTGCATGTCCCTTGCAAGGGTCAAGGCATGGCACAAGCACTTCATGGAAGGACGGATGTCGTTAGCTGATGATGCACGGTCTGGAGCACCACATCGCATTACCGACAACATCTTCCAGCTGGTGGATGCACTCATTGCCCATGACCGCCGAGTGACAGTGAAGGCCATAGCCGCCATGGTTGGATTCAGCATTGGAAATGTTCACACCATCATGAAGGAATGACTGCACATGGGCAAAGTGTGCACCCAATGGGTGCCCCACAGTCTTCAACCATACCAGAAAGAATGTCGAATGGTCCACTGTCTTGCTCATCTGCAGCGCTATGCCTGGGAAGAAAATGTGTTCATAGCACGAGTGGTGGCTGGAGAGGAGTCATCACTTCGAACCAGAATCAAATTGACAAAGTCTCCAGTGGAAGCATCCAGGGTCACCACCACCAAAAAAAGCCAAGGCCAACCGCACGAGTGCAGGAAAGGTTATGCTGACGATCTTCTTTGAACAAGATGACCCCCTTTGATTCACTTCCTACAGCATGGGACAAAAGTGAATGCCCAGCTTAAATCACAAACCTTTACCACCCTTCGCCAAGTGATCAAATCAAAACGACCAGGTAATTCTGCTCCATTACAATGCAAAGCCTAATACTGCCAACACAGTCACGGCACTCTAGCAGAAATTCAAAAAGGTGGTTGTCGGCCATCCTGCACACAGTCCGGAGCTCTCCCCCTGTGATTACGCCATTTTTGGTCCCTTTAAAAAGGCTCTGAGGGGCAAACGATTCACCTCGGATAACGACGTCCAGCTGTACGAGCAGAACAGGTTAACATTGCAGCCCCGGGAATTTTATGAGACAGCCATTCACCGCCTTGTGTCACAGTGGGACAAGTGTCTCAACAGCCAGGGTCAATACTTCTAACATAGAGGAACTGGTTTCTGTAATTACACCTCTGGCTCATTTCTTTTTGAATACCCCTTATAGAAAAAATGAAATTCCTGGAGTTCTAAACAATTTCTAGGTTTTTCCTGGATGAAAAAATTCCCATGTTTCTCCCGGATGTCCTGGTTGTCCTAGGGAATATGCACCTTGTATATATTGGCATATATCAATGACATTAGATATATGGGCATAACCCTTGCTTTCTTCCAATTAATGACAGTTTTTTGTCCAAGCATTCTATGCTACATTATGGTTAAATAAAAGGCTGACTCAGTTACATATTTTGTACAGAATCTGATACTGATTTCATCAGAACCTGGGGCCTTCTTTAATTTTATCAATTTCAGCTGTCCTCAGTGCCACTGCTGGTAATATCTATAGCACTCACCTTAGAGGTGGTGGCAAAATGAAAGTACACCTGGATCCTCATTTGTAAACTGGCATTTGAAAATAGAGATCAGCAATTATGCTTTTTCGTGTATCTTGTGTGTGTCACTTGCTGGTCACCAACAAACCCTTTCAAAGCAGACAACAATCAGAGTAATTGATAGCTGCTTACAGACAGCAGCTAACTCATCCCATACCACAGAACAGCATTCACAGTGAAGCCGCACTCTTGCTGGTGCAATATTTTGCTGTACAGGAAACAAGTAACTTTTTACCTACCCCAGATGACTTTATTTTAAGTTCTGTATCTGTTTTGCTCTACAGCTTAAAAGTTCCCTTTATGAACCAACAAACCAAAGTGATTAACAACAAAGAAAGTGATTTTGTGAGGAGGAGGAGGAAGGGGGGGGGGGGGGGGGGGGGGAGAAGGGTCTTTACCACTGGTTGGAGTTTCATGATTACTGCATGTACTTGATCTTAATGGTGGTGTAAATTATGCTTAAATTAAGTTGCTTATTCTTAAAGGTCACTGAAAATGAAGGGACAGGAGGCACCTCATGATGTTCAGCAATTTGGATTGAACTTTCAGTAGTGTTAATTCACAAAAATATAACAACAAGAACAACAACAACAACAACAATAATAATAATAAATGAATGGATGAATAAATAAGTAAATGAATTTATGATTGCATGATACTTTAGTTCATCTATGATTTCAAAAATCTGCGTAAACAAAAATATTCTGCAAATGAAGTTGACATTTCACTAGTGTTATTTTTCAACATGTATAAACATAATAGAAACAAAACTTCATTGAGATCAATGTCATATTTGTGACAGACTGAAAATTCTGTGTTTTTTTGTATGAGTCAGCTATGAGCTTTCAAATGAAATCTTTCGGTCTCTTGCCAGAATTATTTAGGAAAGCTATTTGATAGTATACTCAGTACAGTCACAAAAATTTGAACTACAGCCCTAGCAAACATATCTCAGAAATTTTATCAGTACAAATTTTTAACACTTCAGTTTACTTTTTCATTTATATGGACACCTTACTTGGTTTTTGTAAGGTCCAGATTGCAATGGCATCCCTTGCAAAAACATGTGGTAAATCATGTTTACTCATCATAACTAAAAGATTCCATTAACGTGCGATAAGATGATGATAAGAAATATAAATTTAACTAACAATACTCTAAAACAAAAAAAAAAAAAAAAAAAGAGATCTGCTTCCACATAAACTCAGCCAATGGAAACACAGAACGAAACATTATCTCTAACTGCATTGGTGCCTCATTAATGCTACCCCATTTGCTATTCACACAGTATAAGATAATCAATGAATTAATTTTACAAAAGCAAAGAACTGACCTCCTCCTTCATACCCACAGCATATTTTTTTGCCACAAAATAATTTTTCTGTAAGAGTGCCAAATCAGTTACAGTCATTCTACAAACAACTTCAGTGGTTTTCAACCAGGAAAGATCATCAGTGGCACTGTCTGATGACAATCTATCAGCTGTTTGTTTTAAGAAGTAACACCTGGAAATAAAAGCACATGTACAGTTAACATTAATGGTGAAACTTTCTGGCAGATTAAAACTGTGTGCCAGACTGAGACTCGAACCCAGGACCTTTGCCTTTCGCAGGCAAGTAGTCTGCCAACTGAGCTACCCAAGCATGACTCACGTCCCATCCTCACAGCTTTAATGCCAGCAGCACCTCGTCTCCTACCTTCCAAATTTCACAGAAGCTCTCCTGCGAACCTTGCAGAACTAGCACTCCTGGAAGAAAGGATATTGTGGAGACATGGTTGAGCCACAGCCTGTGGGATGTTTCTAGAATGAAATTTTCACTCTACAGTGGAGTGTGCGCTGATATGAAACTTTCTGGCAGATTAAAACTGTGTGCCGGACAGAGACTTGAACTCGGGACCTTTAACTTTCACGGGCAAGTGTTCTGCCAACTGAGCTACCCAAGCATGACTCACGCCCTGTCCTCACAGCTTTAATTCCACCAGTACCTTGTTTCCTACCTTCCAAACTTCACAGAAGCACACTCCACTGTAGAGTGAGAGTTTCATTCTAGAAACATTCCCCAGGCTGTGGTTAAGCCATGTCTCCAAAATATCCTTTCTTTCAGGAGTGCTAGTTCTGCAAGGTTCGCAGGAGAGCTTCTGTGAAGTTTGGAAGGTAGGAGAGGAGGTACTGGCGGAATTAAAGCTGTGAGGATGGGGTGTGAGTTGTGCTTGGGTAGCTCAGTTGGCAGAGTACTTGCCTGCGAAAGGCAAAGGTCTCGAGTTCGAGTCTCGGTCCGGCACACAGTTTTAATCTGCCAGGAAGTTTCATATCAGCGCACATTCTGCTGTAGAGTGAAAATTTCATTCTAGAAACATTAATGGTGTGTCTTACAATGAAAGTCATACACAGAAATGAAATAAAAGTGAAAAATCTTAAAAAATGTGGCAGGAAACACTTGTTTCATAATTTTATAAGCAAAACACAGTCCTGATTTTATAGATATTGCTGTAACAGGTTTTGACTAAATCAGGCCATGTTCAGATCTGAAATATGGATAGGATGATAGTTATCACAGGAATCCTCTGTTTTATACCAACATGGTGATACCAATCACCTCCTCCACATTTTAGATCTTAATACTGCTGATTTGGCTAAAACCAGTCATAGGAATAAAAATAAATGGTCTAGACTGTGCTTTATTCATAAGAATTGTCGTCAATCAATACTTGAGACTTTTTGAGATTGTATATAACAATACATGAAAATAAACAAGTTAGGAGTACAGATAATATGAAAATAATACAGTTTAAAAAATTCATGGGTTGAATGAAAAATAAAAGTGAGAAAAGGTAACCACTTATCTGCAGCTGCATAGCAACACTCAACAGTACAGAGAAGTATTGACTTTCAAACTATTGCTCTTTCTCCAACTTAAGGATACAAAATCACATACACATCCACATAGACATCCAAACACAATCTACCCAAATTGATTTTGGTCTTTGTCTAGACCAGTAGCTCGAAAATTTACACCTTCATTTATTTATTTTTGGCCTATGCGACCTAATACTATGCAGTGAGTTCAGATGTCGGGAAATGGTTAAGATATTTGTGCCTATCAGTAATATCATTTTTATGTCTTAAATTTTTGTTTTTAATGGCAGTAAATAGAAAATAATAAATCTGCAATTACCTGTACAAAACTTTCCGTTCCCAGTCTTCAAGTGAACTTGTTGCACTTGGTAAATCTGTAGCCCATGGCTTCATGAACTGTTCCAGTTTTGTGAGATCAGCTTCAAGATTGGAGATGTTTGCAATGTCCAGATAGAGCTAAAAAGTACATTCAATTTTATGACAAAAAGAGAGATTCTAAGAGTGAGGTGGGGGATGGAGGGTGCAACAGTTGATGAACGGAGACGGGGTGAGATAGTGATGAATTTGGGGGGGAGGGGGGGGGGCAGATAATTGATGAATTAGAGGAGGGGGAGGGCACAACTGATGAAACAATGGGAGGGAGGGGACAAATTGATGGTAAAAGAGAATAAGGAAGGGGGAGGAGTGGAAGATTGGTGGTTAATATCTCATCAACAATGAGATCATTACAGACAGAGCACAAGCTTGTATTAGGGTAGTAGTGAAGGATAGAGAAGGATAGCAGCCGTGAGCTTTCGAAGGGACCATCTCGGCATTTGCCTTAAGCATTAGGGAAATCTTGGAAAACATAAATCAGGATGGCTGGACATGGGTTTGAACAGTCATCCTCCCAAATGCTCATCCAGTGTGCTAATCACTGTGCTATCCCACTCATCGGAAGGAAGGAGCAAAAGGTGACAGTGAAACTAACAGAGGAGAAGAAAACAGAGCAAATAGGCAGTTCAAGTGAGTCTAGTAATGAGCAAACTGTCATTTTAAAATCACCACAAACTGCTCTTTATTTCTCTACTGAAAATATTTGTTAACAGTGTGGAGACAGGATGTGACTGTACTTTCCATACAAAATTAAAAACATATGCACAAGTCAAACTTCCTTTAATCCAAATTCATGGAATTATGGAGTAATTTACTCACAGCTTTGTTCCCATCCACCTGACAGTGAAAAGTATTAACCTCTCTAGTGAGAACAAACTGCTTCTGTATGTATCATCAAGTCAATGCAATTCTCACACCATCATTTTCCAGCATGTAATGAAACAAGTGAAGATTCAAATAGATTCTCTCAAGGTACGTACCATTATCTCTGTTATTCTCTGCAGATCCATCAGTCTTTTGCTTCTGATGGCATATGATGCAGGACCTATTTCTGCCCATTGTTGCAGAAAGAGTGAAAGGTACTGTTCTGCATGTATGCGAGCATTAATAAATTTGTTGTTTGTAATGTCTAATATTGAGAGCTCCTCACTCATGGATTGCTGCAACAGTAATTACAATCAATTTATTTCCTCCATTTACATTCTGTAATGTATACCATAAAAGAACTAATTAAATAAGTACAGATAAGAAACTTTTAGTAATACTCTTGATCAACACAGGGGTTCTACGGTATTTGCACAGTAGTATTTTTTTTTTTTTTTTTTTTGTCTGATCCTACCAGTGGTATTATTGATGAATTTCTTACAACTGACTTTCCATATTGCTACATGGTGCAGCTGGCACAATTTAACAGGTATTAATATACTTTGCAAAAACTAAATTGTGATGTTTTAATTGTTTTAGTAAGTGTAAGCATTAACTGAAACATAATGAGTTTCTTTTAACTAGTAGTGAAAACTACTACCTTCTGTCATACTTCTCAAAACCTTCTGAACATACTGTGAGACTGCTAAATGCCTGAGGCAACCAGTGCCCCCACCCCCTTTTTTATATCTTCTCATAATTTACTGCTTGTTGGCTAAAATGTTTGAGACAGTTATTGAACCAATTGGTGAAATAATAACTACAACGCACTGTTGTATAGTGATCCTACTAAATACTTTTCCAATCACCTTCCATGTCCTATAATCTTCTATATCTCACAGTCCTCCTCATTTCACAACTTCATACGAGTTGTGCACACTATTGACTGAATACCAACACAAATTAAGTATTACTATCCTGCTTTACCAACTCACGAAACAGAATTTTGTTTCAGTACATGGAGACACCAATTTGCATTAAAACGATAAAGGAAGAAATAATTTTGGGAAGTTTCAATAAGAAATACTATGACTGCTGGAACACAAGGCTGGTCACAAATCTTACTTCATTCTCTAAATTTTGAAGTTATCGTTACTATCAACTCCACAGTTTGCCATAAACACTACAAATTTGTCCTTGGTGTGGGTGGAGTGGGGAAAAGGGTTGTGGGGAAGGGCCAGGCCTAAGAATATTGACCAGCCACTTTCCAAAAACTTAAGGTTGCTCTACTGTATAAAAAGTGCAGCATTTTTGACACTGACAACAGTATAGAAAACCTACAAACAGAAACAGGTATTCAGATGCTACTTCGCACCCCCACCACCACCACCACAGAAGCAAGTAGTGCTCAACATTCTGTTTTCAAATGCCTTCCATATCAGTGACAATAACGGTTTGGAATCTGAGTCCAATTTCTCAACACTTTGTGTGCAGCTGACATAACCTTAAGGCGTTTGCAGGAAATGAGAATGTTTGGAAGAGGTAATACTACATTATGGCAGTTACAATGATTTTTCACAATGTGGAATGTGCTTCCAGAAATGATTGCCAAGTCTGAAGACTTCCAAGTTTCTACTGTAACCGCTAGATTGTTATATTGGTATCAATGAAAAAAAATTGGTTTTAGGTGACGTTTGAGTTCTCTCAGTGTCATGTGTGCTGTATAGATTTTGTGTTCCAAATGTGCAGAAACATTTGGACCAAATAATTTACAGTCCTTGACGAGTCTACAGATGATGACAGTGAAGTATTTATCAATGATTTGGATTACATGACATATGAAAATATGTCGTATTTTTAGACTTTTTGGAAGATGAGTTGCCACCCATGTTTATCTTATACATCAGGAAATGTATCCTAGTATATGAGGCCAGTGAATGTAACATTGGACTGTGTATCTCTCCATGTTTCAATGTGACTCAAACTGTACTCTACTATGAATGTTAAATTTTGCTTTTACCTTGTATTTTGCATGATTCTTCAGATGCAAATGGACTGTAAAAGAAGTTCAAACAGAAAAAAAAAAAAAATCACATTTTCACTTATGTATAATTTCTTTCTCTGATGATTACTGCTTTGAAGTCAGGTTTAACACTAATAATATCAAAATATTTGTATTTAAAGTAGAAAGTCCAAGTACCCTAAAAATGTTTTGCAATTCCAACTACATACTTGTGCACATGAGCTATAACTTCCAAAATAATCATATTTTAGCCAGTCCATAGGTAATGGTAGCTATCAATGAGACAAGCACCATAAATGTTAAAGAAGACACTGAAGGCAAATAGCTATGGTGGTTTGTCAATAGACAGGGCTTTCATTATAATTAATTATGCTAGTAAGAGAAACAATTCTCATTCTGTTAGATTACCATTCATTTCTAGAGTTACTGACAACCTCAGGCTAACACCTGTTCTTATCTCAAGAATTCAGGGAACAACCTTGGATTTCACACTCTACAATTTGCAACTTCAAATCACAAAATAGAATGTTTGCATAACGTATACACTACCCCAGATGGTAACTCTGAGGAGGGATCTGCCTTTACATTTTGTACTGCAATGGGACCTAGGATTCTATGGAGCCTCAGCATCTGAGGTGTAGAACACACGGAATATACTGAAATGACTTCTAAGTTTAAATTCAAGAAGTAGTGCTACTTTGTAACATTAAATATAATCCTCTCCTAAATTTTGGAGAACAAATGGAACTGGATTTTTTTCTGCAGAAGAACCACATACAAATTTTAGCAGTGCAGGAAATGAGTCGAGAATGTAGCTGATACTTAACACTGTAGAATTACAGAAAAATAGGCTGGCCAAGAAGAAACAGAAGACCTAGTAGAATGATGAGAGAAAAGAAGCACTAGAATAAAGAGCTCAAACACTGGAGAAAATGGATATGTTCAGAAAAAAGAACACCTAGAACGATTCAGACAACTAAGAAAAAAAAAAAAACATAAACAAATGATACAGGTAATAAAGAGAGCCTTCAAAAAATCTCAACTTATTGACACACAAGAAAATTCCACCAAAATCAGTAACTATAATTTTTACTGATACTTTTAAACATGTAGTCACAGGGTATAAAGCATCAAGCATTTATTACATTTATTGAATGTGGAGAGGGAAAGAAAGGAAACAAAAGGGTATGGAACACTGCTGTCAGCTGCACTGGGACACTATGCAGAATCGGCAGCGACGAATGAAATTTTGTACTGGACCAGGATTCAAACCCGGGATCCCCTGCTTACTAGGCAGGTGCAGTAACCACTGCGCCATCTGGTATACAGTGTTATAGCAACTGCACAGACTATCTCGGCTCACCTCACGGCCAATCCACACTCCCATCGAGCGCCACCTATCTGCAGCCCCTGACCATTTCCTCCATATTCACTCTTCCGAGATTCCCACAGGGGGTCGGACATATTCGTGCATCCACACTGAAAAGGTGGACTCATTGCCCAGCTAGGCTTATCAAATTGCATGTTCTTTCAGACATATTTGGAAGAACAGACACCACACATTCATTCATATAATTTCATCAGGTATTTGTTTGAAAGATGAAAATGACAAAAAAGGTTTAAATAAAAAAAGATAATTGTGAAATTTTAGCAAAACTTTCTGATGGCTTCTTAAACTGTGTTGTTCTAATAGTTAAATTAGAATCTGCAGCAATTTGGAAAACAGGAAAGAAGAGTGAAAAATAGTATTAAGAAAGGGAACAAAGCAAATGTCAGCAATTATAGAGGAGTATTTCTTCTGCCGGTGGTGTCAAAAATTTTATCAAAAAAGGTTTGAATAAAAAAAAAAAAAGATAATTGTGAAATGGAAAACAGGAAAGATTCCAGAAGAGTGAAAAACAGTATTAAAAAAAGGAACAAAGGAAATGTCAGCAATTACAGAGGAGTTTGCTTCTGCCAGTGGTGTCAAAAATTTTATCAAAAATTCTCCTAGACAAATTTGAAGAAACTTTGGACAAACAGCTGTTAGAACATCTTTGTGGTTTTTGACGGTAAAGATCCTGTACACAACAGATTTTTAAATTGAAATCAGTAGTTCACCACAAACTGTTAAACAGTAATATTATTAGGGAATCTGGGGTTCAAGCAAAATTTGCAAATATAATTTATGAAATGGATATCTAAAGTCAAACAATGGGGAGCCCAGGGTGGAATATCAACAATATTATGAAAGGACATATTGCTACACTCCGTTAAGATGATGCAATGAAAAGACTGTTATATAATAGTATTCAGTCAAAGCCTCTTCACAAAAGAGAAGTGTACAGACACTCACACAAGCAAGCATACCTCACACACACACAACCAGTACCTCTGGACACTCTGGCCACACTGCAACAGAAACACATTGAATGGGAGTGAGGTGGGGAAGGGGGAAGGATAGCGTGGTCTAGGTGGCGGAATAGGAATTGGCACTGCCTGGTGGAACATGTAAGGACTGGAAGTGGCATGACAGGACTGACAGATGTAGTGACAGGAGGCTTTGGGGCAGGGAGAGGGGGTGGGGAATAGGGAATGGAAAGGAGAGGAGCAGAGAAGGAGAAAAGATCAATGGATGCGCTGAAAGAGAGCAGCGCACAATGAGGGCGAGAGGAAGTAAATTGTGATGAGGTGACATGACAGAGTGGGCAGAAAGGGTCGAGTGGCAGGTGTGAGGACATTAGGTTACCATAGACTGAGGTTGGGATCACTTTAGGAGCAGAGAATGTGTTATAAGGATAACAGTCATCAGTACAATTCAGTAAATCTGGGCATGGAGTGAACGATGCAGGTGGCCTGGGTTGTGAAGCAACCATTGAATTCAACTACGTTACGCACAGTGTCATGTGCCACAGGGTTGTCCACTTTGATCTTGGTCACAGTTTGGCAATTGGCATTCATCCTTGTGGACAGCTGGTTTATAGTTATACTAATAAAAAGAGTTGTACAATGGCTGCAGCAGAGCTGGTATATAGCATGGTTGCTTTCACAAGTGGCCTGGCCTCTGATGGAATAGGAAAGTCGACGACACGACTGCAATAGGTGGTGCTGAGTGGGTGGTCTAAGCAGGCCTTGCATCTGGGTCTTCCACAGGCATATGATCCCTACGCCAAGTGTTTCGGATTGGTAGTGTCATAGGGATGAACGAGGATGTTGTGGAAGTTGGGCTGGTGACGGAACACCGCTTTAGGAGTGGTGGGAAGGATCTTTGATATCCCTCATTTCAGAGCATTATGATAGATAATCAAATCCCTGACAGAGATGTGGTTCAGTTGCTCCAGTCAGGAGTGGTATTGGGTGATGAAGGGGGAACTCCTTTGTAGCTGGTTCTTGGGGATGGTGGGATGACTGGGAGGTGTCTGGGGATGTGGCATGGGAAATTTGTTTGCAGAAAAGGTCTGGGGGATAGTGTCTGTTCGTGAAGGCCTTTGTGAGACCCTCAGCATAACGGGTCTCACAACAGCCTTCACAGACAGACACTATCCCCCAGTCCTAGTCTGCCTACAGATTTACCATGCCATATCCCCAACATCCACAACCGCCCCACAGAAATGCAAATACGATCATTCCTTTTAATTTGCATAACAATAATTTAATTCATAATTAAGGTGTATAATGGAAGTTCTGGAAATGTGCTCTCTCTCTCTCTCTCTCTCTCTCTCTCTCTCTCTCTCTCTCTCTCTCTCTGCCCCTCCCTTCCTTCCTCTATTTGGATTACCGTATTTACTCGAATCTAAGCCGCACTTTTTTCCGGTTTTTGTAGTCCAAAAAACCACCTGCGGCTTAGAACCGAGTGCAAAGCAAGTGGAAGTTCTGAAAAATGTTGGTAGGTGCCGCCACAACTAACTTCTGCCGTCGAATATATGTAGCGCTACACAGGCATCCTTTGTAGGCACAAAGATAAATACTGGCGCCAAAACCTCTGCGTCAGTAAATAAAATTAAAAAAAAAAAAATTGGAAGATGAGCTTTTTTTCTCCGCCCGAGTTTTGACCACTGCATTTTCATTTTCAAACATTATCGAACGAAGTAAATACAAATTCTGTATTGTTCATCTTCGAATTTCAATGTACTACGAAAATCCGACTGGTAATACTGGGATTTTTGTCAATATGGCCAACTCTACGGTCTGAATTTTTTCCTACCTGTGAGAAGAGATGGTCGCTAATAGGAACCTGATGAAATGTGAATCACATGCAGTATTCTCTTCACCATAAGAATAATACGAATATAAACATTTTGCCATGTATTCTTTCGTGTTTGCTTCTATCTCATTTAAATCCTGTCTGCCAAATAAACTACGAAACTAGAGTGAGACAACAGCAAACGCGGAAGAATATATGTATCGTGTCATGTTTATATTCGTATTACTCTTATGCCTAATAGTGATACAGTCAGAAATGAAGCACGGCGACTGACTAGATTTTTAAATCTAAGATTACTAATTTCTGTGCAGAATTTTATGTACTAAAGAAGCGGCCGCAAATATTTTCAAACGGAGAAAAATTTTCGCCAAATTCTCATTCAGAACATGTTCTATCACACGCAGTCTATTATTTGGTTCTTGTTGATCATTATCAAAGAAAGCAGCAGTGTAAGTAACAACAAATAGCAGTCTCTTGCCATTGTTTCGCTCATGAGATGATTCCTCTCTTTTTTTAATTGTAGGCGGCGGTAGCGCGCACAAAAGCAAGCCATGCCGCGAGCAGCGACAGGCCGTAAACACGCACTATCAGAATGCGACAAACAATGCATGACACAGTATAGTAATGCATTTTCAGCTTAGAGTGACTGACGTAAACACCTATAACATAGAAAACGGCACTTATCAGATCAAAGCAAAATAAGCAATCGATTCAAACCAGACGAAGCACTTGAAAAAGGAAGGGTATCCATATAAATACGGATGGAGCGCCTGACGCATAGCAATGTCTACCTGGTAAAGCTTAACTGCTAAGCTTTCAACTCGAACCAAACTAATGTAGCTGTATAGTCATTCATTCGACCTAAATTGTCTCTCATATTACAATGGACCAACTTTGTTTCGATTTGGAGGTGCGGCCTAAAACTTTTCTCCCCCTTGAATTTCGAGTCTCAAATTTCAGGTGCGGCTTAGATTTGGGAATTTTTTTTTCCCTTCATTTCGAGTCTCATTTTTCAGGTGCGGCTTAGATTCGAGTGCGGCTTAGATTCGAGTAAATACGGTACACTGCCAGTGTCTTCATTGATTTTTGTCACAGTTTATATTGCCTAACTTATTTATAAAAGCAAGAAAAGCTGCAGCTGATCGGTTCTCAATATAAACACAGGAATGAAATGCATCAATCATATTTTCAACATTCCACATAAATTCTGCTGTGAGAAGCCTTATTTTAATAGCTATTAACAAGGGCAGCAACAAAATATCTCACAGGAAATCAAAGTTGCTACAATTCAGATAGGGGAGTCATACATAAATATTAGATCTAATGATTTTTGTAGCAAAATGACAGTTTGTATTGCACAGATTGTCCCAGGGATATAATTGCAATTGATGGCCATTACTGTAAATGTGACCTAGAACTATGGTAATTAACTCTTTGGCTCTGCTGGCTCAATTTATGTTACAACAGTGAAAAAGAAGTATGTTTAGAGATTACAGGGGGTGTAGTATTACTTTACTCTTCAAGTCTTATGAATGTCGCATGCCTTTCTATGTCAGCTACACATTCAGATGTAATCTGGACAAGAATCAATTTAAAATGGAGTACAAAGTGCAGACTCTTTTCTATTTTGGAGAGGCAATATGTGGTATCACTGTAAAACAAGTCTAGTCACTGAGACCCAAATGACAACCATACAATTTGGTGAATATATCCTGTAACTCATAAAAGAATAGTATTAAAAATACTATGGACAGTATACTCCTGGCCACCACACAGAGGAATAATTTAGCTGCAGACAGCCAACCCCCCCCCCCCCCCCCCCACACACACACACAAACATGGCCACTATTTACAATCACTGTGGCCTGAATGCAGGCTGGAATAACATATGACGTGAGCAGCAGCAATTCAAACTGGGTGGTGAGGGTTAGGAGGTGGCATGGGGCTGGGAGGAGGAGGAGGAAGAGTAGGGTAGATGTGGGTGGAAGGTGTTGTGCTGCTTTTGAAAGAATGCAAGGACTTGGTGGGGGCAGGAAAGGGCTGCTAGGTGAGATTTGGGAAACTGTACTGGGAGAGGCAGGAAAGGGAGAGGAGAGAAGCAGATAAAGGGAAAAGACTATTGGGTGCACTGGCAGAATGAAGATATATATTGCCCTGGAATGGGACCACCGGAGGTTGAAGACAGGGGTATTGTGGGAACGAAGAATATGTTACAGTGATAGAACTTATCTGCACAATTCAGAAAAGCTGGTGTTGGTACAAGGGATTCAGATGATGCAGGCTGTGAATCAGGGACTGATGTGAAGCACATTGTGTTGGTAGCACACTCAGAAATGTAGGAGGTGATAGTTGACTGGAGGATATCTGTTTCTGAATGAAGCCAGGTGGGTAATTTTGGTCTGTGAAAGCCTTAAAAAGATTCTTGGCAGGTTTGGGGAGGGACTGCTTGCCACTCCAGATGTGAAAACCATGAGGGGTTACGCTATATTGAAAGGACCTCTTGGTATGGAATGGGTAGCAACTGTCAAATTGGAGGTGTTATTTGTAGGTTTGATGTGGATGGAAGTACTGATGCAGGCAACCTTGAGATGAAGGTCAACATAGAGGAAGGTGGTTTGTAGGTTGAGTAGGACCAGGTGAAGAACATCTTCATAATCTGGACTGAGGGTGAGGACACACTATGAATATACCTCCAAAACATCAATATCCTCTACCCCATTTGCTTCACCTGGTCCTTTTCAAACAAACAAACCACCTTCCTTGGTGTTGACTTCCACCTCAATGATGGTTACATCAATACTTCTATGCACATCAAACCTACAAATGCTTCCCCTTTGACAGCTGCCACCCAGTCCATATCAGAAGCCCCTTACATGCAGCCTGGCCACCAATGGTTGTTGCATCTGTAGTGGCAGGCAATCCCCCTCCAAATATGCCAAGCATCTCTCTGAGGCCTTCATAGACCAAAACTACCCTCCCAATCTTGTTCCAAAAGATATCTTCCATGCCTTGTCTATACAGCCCACTACCACCATCCACATATCCACTGTGGGGCTACAAATAAGCCCTCCTCACACGACACAGTACCAACCATCCATCTGTCCAGAACTGGAGCAACTGAATCACATCCTCCACCAGAGTTTTTACTAAATCTTGTCATGCCCTGAAATTGAAACGAGGAACATCCCAACCACTATTCCCGCCCCCTCCCCCCTTGCTTCCCGCCATTGTGGCATGCTGCCACCCATTGAACCTATGGAACATTTTTGTCCATTCCTACTGCACCCCTAATCCCACTCTGTGGCTTCATGTTTCATATCCTTGAAACAGACCTAGATGCAAGACCTGTCCCAAACATCCTTCCACTACAACGTAATCCAGACCCGTCACACACATCTCCTCTCACATAAAAGGCAGGGCTGTTCCGTGAAAGGATCCATGTGATCTACAAGCTAAGTTGCAATCACTGTGTTGCTTTCTACATGTGCATGACAACTACAAAGCTGGCTGTCTGGATTAATGGCCACTGTCAAACTATGGCCAAGAGGCAGCTGGACCACCCAGTTTCTGAACATGCTGCCAAACACAACGTGATTCACTTCAATGACTGCTTCACACACTGCATCATTGGATGCTACAAACTCCCGCTTTTTTGAATTGCACAGGTGGGGTCTCTCCCTACAACATATTCTTTGTTCCTACGTACATGTACAACCTCCTGGCCTCAACCTCCACTAGTCCCTGTCTACCATCTACCAATCCCCTTCCCTATTCCCACTCCAGCACTATATACACCTTCATTCTGCCAATGCACGCAGTAGTCTGTTCCCCCTCTCTACTTCTGTCCTCTCTCTCTGTCCTGATTTTAGATGGAGAAAGCAAGCCAAATGGTACATGTGTTTCATTAAGACCACTGATGTTATTTTATTTCAATAAAATGAAACACATTTGGTGATAAAAATATGCATTTCCTTGGAGTCGCAAGACATATTTAAAATACCTTCCTTGATATCAGAAATGATCTCAGGAAAAAGTAGGCCTCTTTAAAAAAGTTTGGTTCCCGGCCAGGTTGGAGATTTTCTCTGCTCATGAACTGGGTGTTGCGTTGTCCTCATCATCATTTCCTGATCACCTACATGCAAGTCACCTTATGTGTTGTCACCTGAATGAAGACTTGCAGCGCGGCAGCCAAACTTCCCCAGATGGAGCCTCCAAGGCATCAATGCCACACGATCATTTCATTTTACTGGTATTGTGTGGTTTTTCTTTTGAGAAATATATGAGTACATAGTGTACAAACTGTCAGCGACTGCCACAATTTTCTTCTGCATGTCATCCATACTCTCTAATATACGAACTACTTTCAAAGTGCCAAAATGATATACTACAATAAATAAAAGTCTATAAAACACTACATTGTATAATGTATTTGTAGTGAGACAGTTGCAATTTCTGAAATCCATTGCCCATGGGCTCTGGCCTGCTGAGGAACACTGCCGTCCTGTGTCCATGGATAATCCACGAAAATCTATTGCAGTATGCCGCACACTAACAGACCCGGCCTGTGGGCAGATCGATGAGGCTAGATCCAACCAGCAGGGCCTGCTCATTAGTGGGAAACAATGGGCTTCAGATCGGCAGGCCTAATCCGTTACAGATATATGCAGAAATGGCCTGCGGTTTCGGCCCACTGTCTATGTCCATTCATATGGCATGCTATTCAAGTGTCACAGACACCATGTTGATAAAATGAGACGATGGTCGTCAATCCATGCAACAGATAAATTGCGCGAGTACTCAGAGAATCAATACTAATGGGAATAGGTAACAAATCACTGTGAAGATAATCGCTGAGCCGCATACAAGCAAGTAGGAAAGAATCGCACTATCACAACTAAATTTTCAGCCATAACCTTTGTCAGAAAATGAGAGCACACACATTTTTATATAATCATTCAGACACAAATCATGCACATATGACCGCTGACTCAGGCCACTGTATCACCAGTCTCTGAGAATCAGATCCAAACAAACCACTGATCACACCTCCCTGCCTCTTGTTGGCAGCTGCTAGGCTAATGGCAAGAAGTGGTGGCAGCACTGACTGCAAGCTGAGGGGAATGGTAGGATGGGGAGAAGTGGTAAGAATGAGGGAGTAGGGAAGCATCACACATACTCAGCTGCGTCCATCCACCAACAATGAATTACATCTCAGCAAAGAAACAATTTCATCACTGAGACAAAAATGAGGTTTTCCCAGTATTTTCTCCAAATTTCCCTGATATTTCCCTGATTTCTCTGACACATTTGAAATTCCCTGATTTCCGGAACTCGTGCAGCCCTGACACCGTATGCCTGCACTGTAGAAAGTAAGTGTGTTACAAATATTGTAATGATGCATGCTGCAAAAATAAATAAAAAAATGTAACCAAAAACTATAGTTCCTCACCACTAGAGTGGATTTCTTTTCTTCATCAGCTAGCCATTCTTCAACACAGCTTTCAAATTCAGAGCAATCTGATCCTTTTAACTTAAGCTGTATCTGAGCTGCAAACAGGAAAGGCAGCATTTTCTCTGTGTACCTTCAAGAAAACAATAAAGGATTGTGTAAATTAACTACAAACTAGTTAGCTAAATATGGTCAGTCAACACATAAAATACTGAAATTTCTCCACATTACATTTTGTACTATAAAAAATACATAGGCACAGTTCCAATATTGTTTCCAAAAACAAAAATGTATTTCTCGATTTATTGTAAAATTGCTATGTTAATACCACGGAACAAGTGCATTTAAAAAGGATACAGTGAGAATAAACTCAAAACTAGACAGGTCACAGTCAATACTTTGAGTGTATCTGAAGATATAACCAAGAGACCACCAACAGACTTTTGAACATAATTCTGTTTCTGAAGTTGGGCAAACAAACATTTGTAGGAGGAGGGAGAGGGAGGTGGTGGTGGTGGTGGTGGTGGTGGTGGTGGTGGTGGTGGTGGTGTGGGTGGGGGGAGTAAAAGAAGAAGAACCGACAAATATAGGTTTTATAGCAGATATATGAGGAATTTAGTTTGAGCTCTGTAGCCAGATCTTGAGGTGATCTTCAAAATCTGGTGGCATGGATGAGATGCAGGCAATCTTAAGCTGTTCCAGGATAGCAACGTTCTGCCACATTTCTTTTATTTATTCATATTTCTGTTATTGCTACTCCATTTTCCATCAAAAGTCTTTGAAGCTTCTACAGGTGGATGATGAGAGTAAGACTGCTTTTATTGAGTGCAGGAATGTTCTCAACTACGGGGAAATAAAGATTAAAAGATTTTTGTAAACTCTTGCTTGAAAGCAGATTCTTGTCACAAGAATGGGGGAGCTATATGGCTAAGAATAGGGAACCAGAAAGTTGGAGTATTATTGTCTGTTTTTGTGTTGTGCAAGTCTGGTTGGGCTGTGTGTCTATGCATTTGGTGTATCAGCTGCTGATCCATATTTTAATGCAGAATTCTGCCACAAACACACCAGTCCAAAAGTAGAAGCTCTTGGTGTTGGAGCTGGTGGACCACATTGCATACTACGATGTTGCTGCATGATGTTATTTTTTTGTCTTCATCTTAGTGCCAGTTATCAGCAAGAGCTCTGTAAAGCTGATTGTCACATCTAGAGTGGCCCCTAGATAATGTGTGCCTCAACTGTTTCTCTTCCTTCTGATTACATCTGGGGTTTCCTTGGTGCAGTTAATAAATGCAAGGGGGCACCTGCCGAACACTGCTGGCCACATACTGTGGAGACTAGCAAGTTACAGGCAATGCACTGGCTCAACTGTTTTCTAGAAAGACATGTTCCAGCCCTATTGCTCCGACTAGTGTCAAACACTGGGCAGTTGGGTTAAGGAACTTGCACCAACAGTGACCACTGATGACAAATTAGTGAGAAGCTTTTGAACACTCATTCAGCATTATGGTACTTGGTCAACAGTGACTTGTGTTCTGATTAGACTACCCTGGTTAGATTTATTTGGTTGCCAAGCATCATCAGGTTCTGTAATGATAGGGCAGTATGATCTAATTTTAGTTCTGTATTCAGTACTGTTATAAACTTATAAGGCACTGTTCTGTGTTTTGAAGGTTGATAATTCTATTAATTTTCCACTCCATAGCTTTTTTATGTTAATACTTTAAAATTTAATGAGAATACATTCAGAGCTCTGACGCCTGTACGGAATGATCTACTTTCATGTATTTCATTGTGTAAGTTTGTTATCACTAGCTTTTAATAAGTTTGTTTTGAATGTTATAGTATGGCCAGTTACTGCATGACCTTATCATATGAGTCAGGTGGAGCCTGCATCCACTTCTTGTGACAGAGCTCGGCTCCTGACTGTGTCGCCCAAGCTCAAGCCGATGAAATTTCATGTGTCAGTGCAGTACTCGCTTGAACAAATAAAGTAACTGTGTTTTTGGAATAAATATTTTCTTGGCCCAGCAACACTCACTCCCTGCTCATCGCTCTCAACCCTTCAATGGTAGCAGAGCATGATTATCTGCGTGGTGTAGTTGTTGGTGGTGGGAACACAATTGTTAATAAGTTAGGCTATTATAGGTTAAGAATTGATGTTTATTGGTTCCTAAGTTTATTATATGCAAAGTCTATCCTTTTTTGTTTCATGTTGTAGATTCATTGTTATCAATTATGGAATCGAGAGGCATATCAGTGATTTCTTAACTAAAAAAGAAACAATTCAAGTATCATATGAGAATACATGGCCAGCGGGCGGAATTGGAGGATGGCTGTGTCACACAGCTGTGCGTGTGACTATGTTGGGCATTTGTTCACAGTGACTTGAAGCAGACAGCTCATGTTGGCAATGGAAGTGCTGCTACAAGTGTGAGTTTGCATTGTCATGCTGTGTGGGAGAACACTGACTTCTTGGAGTGTAATAACCCTTCCTGGGCTCAAATTTAACAAGCAAAGTTCAGGGCTTAAAGTCAGTGATTATGGGCAAGTAACAAATTCCATTAATTGATGAATTACAGGATGAAGTTATGCAATTGTATGTTTGACCCAATGTATTAGAATGGCAAGGTGTATTGTTTGACAGTAAGGCAGAATCCTCTTCTATGACTGAGCAAGGTGGCACAGTGGTTAGCACACTGGACACACATTCGGGAGGCCGACTGTTCAATCCCGCGTCCAGCCATTCTGATTTAGGTTTACCGTGATATCCCTAATTTGCTCCAGGCAAATGCCGGGATGGTTCCATTGAAAGGGCACGGCCGACTTCCTTCCCTAATCGAATGGGATTGATGACCTCGCTGTTTGGTCTCATCCCTAAAACAACCCTCTTCTATGAGAGCAGCTGTATATTACCTAACCACATTCTGACCATAATTCAGAGTTTTGGCAGTTTACTTATCGAAGATGGTTACTAAACTGTTAAGTTCTTGTGGTTCTCCATTCAATTACAAAACCATGTGGATATACTTAGAACTGCCTATTCAATTATTTTTCAAATGATATATTCTTTAACTTGGGGTTGTTTGAGTAGAGGAAACGAATTATTCATTCAGTACATTGAGCAAATTCGAATCACCATTTTGGCCCTGAGGTTAAAGATTACTGAAGTGAAAGGGAGGGAATATGACCTGAGGAACATTCACATATAGCGTTTAGCGATAAACCTAGCACTTTTGCTGACCTTGAAAGATGGGATGCCAGGGGTCAGGCTAATCTGTTGTCCTTTAAAACTTGAAGAGCCCACAAGCAGGAGAGTGACTCAAATGGCTCTAAGCACTAAGGGACTTAACATCTGAAGTCATCAGTCCCCTAAAACTTAGAACTACTTAAACCTAACTAACCTAAGGACATCACACACATCCATGCCCAAGGCAGGATTTGAACCTGCGACCATAGCAGTCACGCGGCTCTGGACTGAAGCGCCTAGAACCGCTTGGCCACAGTGGCCGGCAAGAATGACTCGACCCACATACACTAGAAATTGTTATCATTGTGGAAAGCCCAGATGTTCTAGAGTATCCAAATGGACTTCTGAAATTTTGAAACAGCCGGTGCCAAAGGAACACGGGCTGGCGTAGAAAGGAGTTGCCGATGAAGGTATGTAGTAAGTTGAGTACAACTGCAAAACAATTTCTACTGTTTGTCTGTGCTGCTATTAATCACGAACCTGTGTGCATCTTATTAGACTCAAGCAGTAATATTTTGATCCCAGATTGTGACTGATATCTGAAGTGCTGCAATATATGTATTTGCTGTCTTTACAAC
The DNA here is from genome assembly GCF_021461395.2 of Schistocerca americana. NCBI lineage: Eukaryota > Metazoa > Arthropoda > Insecta > Orthoptera > Acrididae > Schistocerca > Schistocerca americana. The sequence continues at coordinate 253,869,025 of NC_060119.1, read as the reverse complement.
TAGTCTAATGAGCAGTACTGTGTGGTCAATGGAACGGAACAGCCATTAGTACGCTGTGCGCATGGTAGTGTGAGAATTCAGGGGTTATCACACTCAGTAAATTTTGATATTGTCAGCAGTTTTTCCATTAATATTTTAGTAGGTTGTAACTTTATTGAGAGGGCTACCTACGTTCTTGATTACTGGGCACGCAGTCCTATTTCAGATTTCAGTCCACTTTGATTTGTAGCTTGTGAGAGCATAGTTGCACCCAAGACATTAATATGTCCCCAGTAATTTTGTTGACTTTTATGTTGCTCATCTGAAACAAGGGGCTTAAGCAGTTTCTTAATGTATTAACAGACAGCTTGGGGGTTGCGAATAAGGTTCAATATCAGATACAGTTGACAGATAGTAAACCTGTTTGCCAAGCACCATATCAGTTGTCCCCTCCAAAGATGAAAGAGCTCCATCAGAGTACTGATAAGCTGCTCGCTGAAGATAATTAAGTCACTAATCTATGCTTTGTCCATTTTTTCGGTGCCAAAGCGGAATGGCACGGGTTATTGGCTGGTCATAGATTATGGTGCCCTGAATTAAAAGGTGATTTTGCAGTCAATTCTGTTGTCAGATTTAGACAACTGTTTCACGTGGCTCACTGAAAAGAATTATTTTACTGTGTCAGAACTTAACCAAGCTTATCATCAGGTCAACCTAGCAAAAGACTCTAAATCCCTTATAGCATTTTGAATCAGTTAGAATTTACTTGAATTCAATTGTGTTCCATTTGGGTTATCTACTGATGCAGTTTTGGACAATCTTAAGTTTAACTGTGTTTATAACTATCTGGGTGATGTAGCATTAGCACATCGCAGGAACATTTGGAAAATGTCAGGCAAGTTTTCGTTCGTTGGTGTCAAGCAAGCTTGACAGTTAAACCATCCAAAGTTGATCTCCGCCCTCAGGAAACTGCTTTTTTAGGACATTTATTCCTTCCGCTGGTGTGAAGACTAGTCAGGAGTGAACCAAAGCTATCCAGAATTTTCCCCCAACATAAAATTGAGAAAGGTATAGCTTGATTCATCAATGTAATAAATTTCTTTAGGAAATTTATAACAAATTTCGCCCACTAGTGGACCCCTTGAGTCAGCAGCATCATGAAGGGGAAGTCTTTCAGAGGACTGATACCCAGCAGGTGACATTTGATGTTCTCATACTTGCCTTAAGTAGTGCTCCCATTTTAGTGAGTCCAAATTTTGAATGTGCTTTGTAGTCCAGACTGGTGTGTACAGTTATACAACAAACTCAATGGCTTTAACTAACACTGTACAATCAATAATCACTTTAATATTGTTTATACAACATCATATTCAATCGCTGTGGTGATACTTGGAGGATTCCAGGAATTTATTCATAAAACATGGAAATACTACAACTAAAAATAAATCTCAATTCAAAATGCATTCCAGCCTCTTCAATATGGCTGCAATACGGAACCAATCACCACATTTCCTTAGCTATATGGAAGGGCCACCCACCTGTTGTCTCACACCTGTGCAAAATTGAGCTGTATCTAAACTGAGGGATCAGAAATGAATGGCGGCCCAGCAATGCCATATGAATGCAATACCCTAATTTCAATTGGACACTTCTAGAGGACACAGAGGTGACAGAAGACAAAGTTTCACATAAGAATCTATTTCCTCAGTGGTATGTGTCCATGTTACAAGTAATCACTTTTTATCTGTCACACTGTAGTTTTCCTACATCATAGGTACTCTTACTGATTACTTACACGACATGAACCGTATGGTCACCTGATGTCACAGTATCTCCCCTGATATACATTTGCAGATTATATCCAAGATCATGACAATCTGGCAAAGATGGACATGTTGAAGTGGACCAGCAGATCAACCATTGAGATCTGAGGATTTGACCTTTTTTGTGAGAGTACTAAATGATGAGTCTTGTTCACAAAACTGGTATACAGTTGGAGGTAAAGTTATTTGCATGGGTTATGGATATGACACAAATGATTCACTACAATACGTAATTATATTTGATGGAATGTATCACAACTTGTACTTTGAATATTGTGGTCATCATAGTCTAATTTTTACAGTTAACAACATAAAAAACATCAATTGTGGAATAACTAAAAATGTTAATACATTGAGTTCTCCTTGTAACATGGAAGTGGACCATTTCTGGACATATCTTCATATGCAGACTATATATATAAAATCTCCTCTACAACAGCTAGAAGTTTGTTCTCATATATATCTCAACAATTAGAAAAAATAACAACATATTACCCAGGTTTCGCTTTAGGGCCATCACTTTTCCTAATACCATCAAATGGGGTGATTTCGGACAGTTTTGTTTTTATTTAGGTTGTAACTTTCATATATATACTGTTAGATTAAATTGATTGTTATGGAAGCGGTAGGGTATATGTGTAACAAATAAAATATCCCAGAACCAGAAAGTGCATGTATATTTATCTGAGGCAGTTAAATAAAGTGTCCGAAGTCACCCCATGGACTGAGGTGATTGCGGACACGTGTGTATTTTAAATATCTGTCCGAAGTTACAGTATATAGAGGACGAGTTCAGACAGTTACTGCCCCCCCCCCCCCCTTTTTTTTTTTTTTAAATTCTACATGCTTTTTATTTGATTTTGGTGACATTTTACACATTTTAAGATAGCCCTTTGTTACGAATAAGTGATATCTGTAATATATGAAATTCATTATATCATTCCATAAGTTTTCATTTTGTAAGAATTTGAATAAACAGTCTCTTTGTTCACTTCTGCATGAGCTCATTTAATTTTATTTGCTTAAGTGAACGGAAAGATACTGTGACTGTCGTTTGAGGAATAAATGCAACCGTTCTTCTCCTGGCAAATTATTACAAAATTTCTTCTCTTTTTGGCTAGATTTATCTAGGTAACCTTTAACTAAATATCTAATATCCAATTTGGTGAAGGTAAATCCCCAATATGCAGCCCTCAAGATACCATGCTTCAACATTTCTTCTTCTTCTTCTTTATTTAGCACTGGCTGTCCTCCAATTTTTTTCGGATGAGCTTCCTGCACTTTATTTTGTAGGGTTGATTTAGGTATACCATACAAAACACATGCTTTTCTGTACGATAATTTACCACTCTGATTATCATGAACAGCTTTACCTAAAAGTTCCAGGTCAAAATTACACCATACTGTAGCACCTCTCCTGCTCTTATACATTCTTGGCGTTGTCCGAAATCACCCCACACAGTACACAGTTTTACAAAAATTGTCGTTATTTTATATCCTTGCACGAGAAACTCGACAAACTTGTACAGAAATTGTCTCAATGCAGTTAGCTACTGAGCATGTTGACAATTATGGTTACAATAACTTCCCGCTCGGCACAACAATAGAAAGTTTCCACTTTATGATAGTGCATGGATTTTTAATACTGAGACTGTTCATCAGTTATTCACCAAGGGAAACAATTGACGCAAAATAAAAGTTTTCTAAAGCGATAAATGCAATCTTGTGCTTAAAATAACTGGCGCACAGACGTTAAAATAAGTAACTCTTTGTTTATATGCAGTAACAAAGAGTAAATAAGCCATACTGTCTGAATTCGCCCCGGTGTCCAAAATCACCCCGTTTGATGGTATTTATAAATAATTTGCCAGTTTATCTAGCAACAGATACAAAGCTTTTTTATGGGTTAACCAGAATTTCTATCTAAGCGATGTGGTCTGATGAATGTTTCTGGTAAAGAGATTGCTTGCTCAGTGTAACAAGAACACTGCCTGTATAAAAATAAAAGAAGATTATGGTAATGATAGAAGACAATGGAGAGTGTCTTAACAGAGGTTAAGTCTAGGAGGGTGTGAATGTATTTGAAAAAACAGAGCTGCAAAATTACTAATGGGAGAGTTAGAACAATTATTTGGAGAAAAAGATGAAGATGAAGAAGAAGAAGAAGAAGAAGAAGAAGAAGGCAGCTTGCCAGTACATAGCGTAAAAACCATAATATGTTTAGACTTTTCCATAAGAACATGGAAAGCTTGTTAAGTGAGAAAAATCAATGTAGGACACTGAAAAATCTATTTTTTTTTTTTTTGCTCTGTGTGACAGAGCATCATTTGGAAGTCACAGAAATTGAACAGATGCACCTAGATGGATGCAAGTGGGTATCACATTGTGAGAGCGCAATATGAGAAAAGGGGGAGTGGTTATACACACTGAGGATAAAGTAAACTTTCAGCCCATAGACCTCATGTAATACTACACTGAGCAGACCTTTGAGTGCTGCACTTCAGTAACACACTTGGAAACATGCCACATAGTGGTTCTGAAAGTCTATGGGACCCCAGTGAGAAGTGTCTTGGACTTTGTTTAACAGTTTTTGGGGGTATTATAGTTCAATTCTTTTATCTTGGCGGCTCGCGCATGCCCGCCCAGACGCGGGAGATTGCTGCGTTGCCAGTTGCACACGATGCACACGCCAATAGAAGCAGTGCCATAGTACAGCATAGTTCGCAAGCTTACGTTTAGGGGGGAGCGCGCAGTTCATGAAGTAAAGCCACCACGGCCGCATTAACCCTTTCGATGCTACAAAGACGTGCTCCCTGCATTCAGCGCTGTGCGCGATTTTGTCACAGCACTGCTCGCCTGTGCAGACACATCGTGTTCCGACTGCTTTGACACCTTATCGTTCGATTCCACAAAAATTATTTGGCCCAAAAATTAGATTTTTACACATCATCTTGACTGATACCTTCCCCCCATAAATGACAATTTTGTTTCGATGTTCAACACAGTTATAATGCAGCATTAAATATAGTAAACCATTGCACGAAATTTTGAAGAGTTTGCAGAGGTAAAAGTCCATAGAGTATACTTTCCGTATGGTTGATTTTAGTTGCCACAATGTTGAGAATGAAATGTGGACAAGATACCTAAATTTCATATAAAATTTGCTGTATAACAATATCTCATTTAAGTACCACATAGGTGTCGTATGTAATATTGAGAAATATTCCGTCTTTCGCGACTGTAACAAAAGTTTTATTTACACTGAGCACGTTTGTCTTTATTTTAAAGCACTTCAATCAATCAAAAGGAAGTAGACAAAATACATTAAACAAAACTGTGGTCTTACAAAAACATTAGGACTTGAATATACCGTCTATCAGTGAAGTGCTCTGAGCTACGTCAAATATAATTTTTGTGTGTGGCACACACAAACATCATTTATTTGCTAAAACACTGATCAGCCAACACAAACGTTGAATATTGTGTTACCGCAGCACAAAACTACGAAAGGTGACTTGGCAATGGAGGAGACAAAATACTGTCCACTGAAGATGCTTCAGATGCGCAGAACGAACCTAAACTCGGCCGCCAACATAAATGACGCGCACTTTAATAAGACTTAGTAGAAATACCTGGGGAGTGGTTGCATGTGGCAATTTCAATTTAGATTTCATCTTGGATAGGTCTGATCGAGGAAAACTTGTGTAAATGACGTCCATCTTTGGTTTGCCCCTATGGCAATATTCCTAAAGGGAAAGGGGTAGGGGGGAGGGGCGGAGATTGGTATGTGTGATGAATTAATTTAGTATGCTTAACCCTAAACCTCAATTCCCCCCCCCCCCCCCTTTTAATATCCTTGAAGTATTTTTAATCATAGATTTTTAGGCATGTATCAGCTCCTGACTTGTGTGTTTCCCTTTCCATCTCCATCCTGCTGAATGTAAGGAAGTCTTTTCCTGTACTTGTTTTGTTATGAATCATAAGCACTGTATTTAGATACATTTTATTGTTTATTTTATCATAAACAAAACTACTGTCACTAGTGATATGCCCAGACATTTTTTCTATGTTTCTACATCTACATCCATACTCCGCAAGCCACCCGATGGTGTGTGGCTGAGGGTTTCAGTTTTCATTACATTGGGATGAGATTGGTTTCGTGACATACTGATATGAGCACTATTCATGTGGCATTATGTGCAAATTTGCACTCTATAAACTGAACCTGGCAGTCTAAATACAGGGTGATTCAAAAAGAATACCACAACTTTAGGAATTTAAAACTCTGCAACGACAAAAGGAAGAGCTAAGCACTATCTGTCGGCGAATTAAGGGAGCTATAAAGTTTCATTTAGTTGTACATTTGTTCGCTTGAGGCGCTTTTGACTAGGCGTCAGCGTCAGTTGATGCTAAGATGGCGACCGCTCAACAGAAAGCTTTTTGTGTTATTGAGTACGGCAGAAGTGAATCGACGACAGTTGTTCAGCGTGCATTTCAAACGAAGTATGGTGTTAAACCTCCTGATAGGTGGTGTATTAAACGTTGGTATAAACAGTTTACAGAGAATGGGTGTTTGTGCAAAGGGAAAAGTTCTGGACCGCCGAGAACGAGTGATGAAAATGTAGCACGCATCCAGCAAGCATTTGTTCGCAGCCCAGGAAAATCGACTCGCAGAGCTAGCAGAGAGCTGCAAATTCCACAATCTGTCCGTAACTACCTGAACGTCAACTACCTGAGGCCAGGCAGCCCGTGACAGAGCACTTCATCACTGGCCTCCAAGAAGCCCTGATCTTACCCCCTGCGATTTTTTCTTATGGGGGTATGTTAAGGATATGGTGTTTCGGCCACCTCTCCCAGCCACCATTGATGATTTGAAATGAGAAATAACAGCAGCTATCCAAACTGTTACGCCTGATATGCTACAGAGAGTGTGGAACGAGTTGGAGTATCGGGTTGATATTGCTCGAGTGTCTGGAGGGGGCCATATTGAACATCTCTGAACTTGTTTTTGAGTGAAAAAAAAAAAAAACAACCTTTTTAAATACTCTTTGTAATGATGTATAACAGAAGGTTATATTATGTTTCTTTCATTAAATACACATTTTTAAAGTTGTGGTATTCTTTTTGAATCACCCTATATTTTGTCACAATCAATGCAACACTAATCACTGCGTCATGTTAGGTTATCATGGTCAACTGGCACCAATCTTATTTGCTATGCAACAACGGCTCTGTACCTGACAACTAAAACACAGGTAACAGAAGAAATTTATCTGCCTTACTCTGCTTTTGCTGTAGTCACTGATGTATCTCACTTCTGAACAATTAGCTTTCAGAAGACGGTGATATTAATATTTCAGGTCAATTAAAATTGATGCCACAATAAATGCTTTATCTGGCCACAGAGGTTGGATAGCAGCAATAAAGCACCCCCATAAATCATATGACTAGAAGAGAAGGAAATTTCCACAGGATGGCAAATGTCGACTAACATTATTTAGGGAGAATTTGTAGGTTGAAAAATGGGAAGAAGTTTACTCAAGACAAAAATTTAATTCTTTTGTGGAGGTGGTGTTGCAAAATTATTAATCCAGTTTTTCTTTCTGAGATGTCAGGGGCAATTTGAGTGGATGCCTAGAAGAAGGGCGGCAAACATGCAAATTGGGTGTATTGCATTATGAGGAGGGAACTGTAGTTGGTGTAGGGGACTAGCTCTAATCAAGATTTAAGAATGCAGTACAAACAGTATTGCAAAATTATTCAGCGTGTAACTGAAAGAGCAGAGACCGTGCACTATGGAGAGAGGGGAAAAAAAACTCCACATCTGTACACACACAACTAGAGTAGGGCAGGAAGTGAATAAACTTAGCAATGAAAATGATGTTTTACTCTTGGAGGACAACAGCAGTGAAACAATGAAGTTCAAATTTGTTGACTGCTAGGTTCAGTGGACTTTTTTTCCTAATAGTGGTTGAAAACACGGGTATAAAAATTTGTCGACAAAAAGCAAATTCATAGGATTTATTTGGACAGGCATGCATGCCCCATCAGCTTATGTCAATTTTGCCAAATCATCTCTTGAAAAGGACAAAAATATTGTTAGGTAGTTGAAAGGCAGACGCTCTTCTGCTAACGATGGTGTCTCAGCCAGAGTGCTAGGATCTCATGCCGACTTAACAGTGCCAACCTTGAGTTGCCTTTGTGGCTGGTCAAAAAAATCAGGGTTTGCTTAGTAAAAAACTGGATAGATAACTTCCTTTTATGGAGGTGAATATGGGTGACTGATTTCTGATTATGGAACCATCTCCCTCCTCTGCACATAGTCCAAAGTTTTTGGGTTAGTCTCCTGTGACAGAATGCTCAACAATCTCCCTGAGAATAAGTTTCTGAAAATCTCCATTTGGCATTCTTAAAGGCTTCTGTGCTGAGACAGCATTATATGATATCACAAGCTTAATTTTAGTAGAGCTAAAAACAAAATATTACCCAGTTCATATTATCTGTAATCTTACTAAGGGCTTGGGACTGTGTGGATTACAGAGTTCTGCCAGGGAAACTAGGGTTGTGTGACATTGGGGACATTCTTTTGCCTGGTTGGAGTCCTATCTTAACATTAGCAACCTATGCAACAGGAATAAGATTCAACTCAGAGAGTGAAAAGTTAGATGCACTGTGCCACAGTGTTCAGCACTTTGTCTACTCCTGTTCTTGGTCTGTAAAAGTAATATACATTGAAAATGGAAGTTAGAGCAATGAGCCCAAGTTCATTCATATTAGACACAGTCAAATTAGAGTAAGTTTAAAGGAAACAGGCAACTAGTTTCATGATAACTACTGGGTAGTGAATGGCAAACAAAGCAGTGTTGACAAACTTCAACCTCTTATGAAGCAGAGGACAATCAGCTGTGTCAGTGGGGATTTGACAATCATAAGTTTCATCAGGCCTCAAACACAATATTCCTACAAGCACCAATTGATGCTTATTTTGGGTGGGAAAACCATGTAAAAATTTTTAAATAAACTTTGTAACATATTAAGATTACTTCAGAAATGTCTCATTTTGGACATCAAGAATAAAATCCAAGTTACATGTTTTCACTGAACATATGAACAGAAGAGAATATTTTCAGCAATGCTGTTATCAGCAGTGTCAGTGGCAGTGAATTTATATTCTGCATGCTGCATATCTCACCGTTGCCTTTAATTTCTACATTAATCATTTGTATATACTGTTGTTGCCTTTATATTTTTTCCACTTAACAATACTTCTCAAATCCTGCATCAATATATTTGTTACATAGAGGCTAAACAAATAATTAAAAGAAAGAACATAATACAATAAACAATTATTTTAGTGATTTCTTGTGCAGACATCACATGTAACTTACCATGGTTCAGACCAAACCTCATTCCAGTTATTGTTTAGCTCATTATGCCTTATTTCAGCACTGATGCTATCCCACGAGGAGAGATGAGCCAGGCACTGAAGAATATTAATTAAGATTAAAATGATGTATTATAAATAACACAGGCTAGCAATTTTCATTTTGTACACTTGAAAACTACATATGACATTAAACCGAATTTATTAAAACTTATATTTCTGATGAATGCACCATCCTTGTTAATTCTACAATAAATTACAAAATTGTATGAAGTTATATCTATAGGTGGTTTCACCTTTTGTCTTCATATTATTCAACCCTCTTTCCATTTTCTCTCTCCTTACTTCCTTTTCCACCTTCACCTTCAAAGAAGGATTGTTGCCATTTTAATTCAGTAAATGTTTGTCTAATTACTATTATGAAGCAACGGAGACAGAACTTAGAAGTACAAACTTCCTTAATTATAAGTCTGGATTTGATACAAGATACGGCCAAAAAATGTAACTTTCCTTAAAATTACCCATTTTGTGAAAACTATTTTAAATACATTCTTAAGAAAATCCATTACAAATAATATCCTAATTTTTCAACCAAATGTTCACTTCATAGAATCAACACTACAAATAATAACCCCATAGTTAATAACTTAGCAGTACTATTAAAGAACACTTATTTTTAATAATTTCAATCAACCATGACAAGATTAGTTGCTAATAAAATATAGTACAACCACTGTCTTTCGGGGTGCTGCTGGTCAGCTCTTCTTCAGCTATCGATGAATTAATAGGTAGTATCAGAACTAATAATTGATATACACTTAGTGTAAAATATTCTGTTTGTATTTTTCTAAATTGCAGTCATATTTAATTATAAAGAAATGTTATAATGGTTTTCTTTTGACATCATACATTTCTATGACCACCTTGGAATTTTTATGTGCTTTTTATGTATATATTTACTTGTATTTGACTTAGAATCTGTGGAATTGGCATTAAATACTACCGCAAGAAATCTTGTCTAACATATTTATTTTGATTTTCTCATTTGTTGTACATCCACAAATATTTCGTTGCTATAAATCTATGGAATATACAGTTAATGTAATCTAATCTCATAGTCAATGTTTCTTTGAGTAGACATTACACACGCACAAATGGATACGAATGTTCTATTACTGTAGTCTCATTACATATTGCACTCTAGTGAGGAGTTAATTTGCCAGGACAGAGAAAAAAACTGAGGAGAAAATATGTGACACATTCTGATATTTGTTGTGAAATAAATAATTTAAGGTACAGAAATGCGGAGCCAAAGCATTTCTGCAGATGAAGTATTTACTGCTGCTGACACACACACACACACACACACACACACACACACACACAAAATTGCACACACTATCCTGGCTTTGACAATGATTATTTCCACCACATTGGGAAAGGTTAAAAAGGGAGGGCTTATCATTCAGACGTAAGGTCGACAGTCACCCATCTGTTGTGAGGACATAATGAGAAGTAAAGATGGATTATATGAAGAGAAATGAATATTGAAGTAAAGAAGTAAGGATGGAAAAAAAAATAGAAAGAAGGAAAAGAGGGGAACAAAAAAGTAAAAGCAATAAAAATAACACTCTTCTGTATGACAGAAAAGACCTGAATGCTACACTAGTGCAACCCATCCTTGAATACTGCTCGAGTGTCTGGGACCCCTACCAGGAAAGATTAAAGAGAGACATCAAAGCAATTCAAAGGTGCACTGCTAGATTTGTTAGCAGTAGGTTTAATCAACAAGAAACTATTATAGTGATTCTTCTGGAACTCAAATGTGACTTCCTGAAGGAGAGGCAGCGCTCTTTTCAAGGAACGCTATTGGGAAAATTTACCGATCTGGCACTGAAACTGATTGCAGAACAATCCTACTGCCGCCAATGTACATTTCGTGTCAGAACCACGAACATAAGATAAGAGAAACTAGGGCTCGTATGGAGGCATGTAGACAGTCACATTTCCACTGCTCTCTTTGCAAATGGGACAGGAAAGGAAATGATCAGTAGTGGTGCAATGTACACATCGCCATGCCATATTGTTGCTTGCACAGCATGCATGTAGGTGTAAATGAACAAGTACATGTAGATGCCTCTTCATCCTAAGGGCTACCCTGAATTCCAAAGACAGACACGTGCCCTCAAATAGATCACCTTATCCCGACACCCTCTTAGACTTAACCTCTGTTAAGACACTCTCCATTGTCTTCTATCATTATCATAATCTTCTTTTATTTTTTATACATATTATTATGTCTCATTACTTTATTTCTTGCTATTACATTTTCATTTTTGTTCTCCTTCCTCCATTCTTTCTTATTTTTCACCACCATAGGTGTAATCACACTATTCATTGCTCATATCTATATTTACTTCCCACTCTGTTCTAATCCTCTTTAGCCTGAAAGTTGGAACAGTGCTTACCAATGAACTTTTCCTCCCAACTCCATTCTGTGATGTGTCTCCTCCTTTTCCTCCCCTTGTCCTCTCAAGAGGTGGATCCTCTCATCTGGGATCTGAGTGACCTGCATTCCCTTTCAACCTTCTCTAACCAGCCTCCTCTCATCCCCGTGGAAGGAATTAATAATTTCAAGAGTTAATACTAAGTATTTTCTAAAGGTGAGTACAGCCGAGACATTATTTATCATAATTTTTTTATGTTATCAAATGTATTTTATACTTTTGAAAGATAAAAAAGAAAGTAACACCAAAGCTGTACCTTGTAATACGAGCTACGACAGAAGTCCTGTAGGTCTTCACATGATGTGTCCTTTAAAGCATTACGATAATGCAAACTTGCAGGTTTCCATTCCATGTCTGCTTGACATACAAGAGCCTTTTTCAAGTTTTCAGATGTTTCCAAACTGTTTCGAAATATTCCTTGGACAGAGTTCCAATCTCCAAGGCCCGTATACAACCTTAAATTAAGACACAAAAGAAATATAACATTCACTACATACACATGAAGGATTTTGTGTACCTCAGGCAGAAGAAACAGACGAAGAAAAATATTCTGTACATTACGATTTGAAGAAGGTGCATCAAGAGTTCTTCAAATTTGCAGAAGATGCATCAATAATTAGCTTTAGAAGGTTATGTAGAAGGGAAAAGGAAGCGAGGAAGGAAAAGATTTCAGATACTGGATAAAGTGAAGGATGGTACAAATACAACAGCCTTAAGAAGAAAGCAATGGATCACAGAAAATGGAGAGGCAAAGGACCTTCTAATATAGCAAAAAACTGATGATGATGATGCATCAAGAATTCTGACTGGCACGATTAGAATCAAAACTATTTTCATTCATCACATCAGTCACATTTTACTGCCATGTTATCCCCACCCCTCTCACACACACTATCAGATCATTAAATGATTAACTACACTCTGTACCTCATAACCTTCGCTTTGTGAAGAAAGTGTACACTTTGAATACCATTTTATACTGTTTCACAGATTCAGCTACATAATTATGTTTATTGGGGTATTAAAGCATTAGGACTGCATTTCTCCATGAAATGTAGGACACCCACCAGACTGTATTAGTGTTGTTCTCTTTTAGTAGTGTTACCCGACCTGGTAAGCTATATATCGGGCATGAATATCATCAGAAATTGAATGATCACAGTGAGGGATGCAGAGATACCCTTGTGTAATACCCAGATTTGTGAGGCATTTGGATGTGGCAATGGCCCAGTGTTGGACTGCAAGGGAATGTAAGGGCAGGCATATTCATTGCCAAGGTTCTGGTGAAACATGTCTGACAACCCAGAGAGAGGAACACCATACTGTGCACCAAGCAACCAAGCACATGGCCACCCCTTCACAACTACACCTGCCGTCTGACAACAAGAAATGGACTCCCTGCAACACTCTGTGTCATCCTGCACTATTGGGCACAGACCAGCAGCAGATGGACTATGGAATTACCATCCCAGGTGTAGGTTGTTGTTAATGCTACATTAAAAACGAATGCATCTAGGGAGGCACTGTAAACACAAAGCACAGATGGCTGATGAAGGGGGTCATAGCCTGTTCATCGAAGAATCACGGTTCTGCACTATCCTTGATGATCAAGATTGGCAAGCATGGTGGTGTCGTGAAAAGATGTACCATTCTTCCAATGTGATTGTACCTCCCATGTGAAAGTATCATGACATTTTTCAACAGGACAATACTCTTTCAAACATGATATGTCTAGTACCTTCCGCCGTGGAAGTCGAACACTCGGCAGAACAAATGGACGTGATCAGCCCATAGAGGGCTCCGCGCAGCGAAGGCGCCACCGCTAAGCCATGTGCAGACAGCGGCCAATAGCTGCTTCCTCCGGTTTTGTATATAGGGACCCGCTCTGTCCTAGTCCAGCCAGTCTGGTACTTGCTCTGGATTGCGTTTCTATCTCAGCGGTACTGCATTCTGGTCGTTGCTCGTTGTTGACATTTGCCTGGCTCTGGTTCCGAGTGGATTTACGTCTGGTGTTTGGTGTTGTGGTTTCCACAAGCCTCCGTTGTTTATCTCTTTCTTGTTGTGTCGCTCATAGTCAGTCGTGGTCGGTTGTTGTCAGTTGTCGTTGGTCTGTCGTCCGACTCGTCCTGTGTTTACCCGGTGGTGCATGCTCCACCGCCGGCAGCTTCCCCACCTGGCGGCTCCAATCCGCAGCCCAAGGCGTTCCCGCTGTTGGTTGTGGTTACTACATTTGGCGACGAGGTAAACAGAACATAGGAGTATGGAAGAGAAATTACTCACTCTCTTAGAGCAACAGCAGCAGCTCATGCAACAGCAGCAGCAGCAGTGGAGATCTTACAGACCTCACTGCAGTTGCTCTTGGACAGGGTCAATAAGCGGGATTCCCTCCCACCTCTTTCCCCAGGTGCCCCGCTTTCAGACACGTTCCCACGTCCGCCGTCGTTCCCACCGTTCAACGACTCAAAAGAGGATTGGAAAACGTACCTGCATCGTCTGAAGCAACATTTCACGGCCTTTCAGGTGTCGGATGACACTCTGGAGCGGTCATTGTTCTTGTCTTGGGCCTCACTGGACACGTTTTTCTTGCTCCACAAGTTGGCACCGTTGGCCGACCCCATGGCTCTCTCCTTTCACGAGATCTGTGTGTTGCTAACTAACTATTATTCCCAGCGATACCACGTGGTTGCGTCTCGCTTGGAATTCCATGAATACCGTAAGCAGCCGGGTCAGTCCCATCGTTCCTGGGTGACGGATTTGCAAGGCCTCAGCCGCAAATGCAACTTCACGTGCACCAATCAGCAGTGCACGGCATCATTTGCAGATTCGTTAATTCGGGATGTGGTTGTTCAACTGGCGCCCGATCCTGAGGTCCGCACTGCGGCGTTAAAGTTGGACAACCCCTCGTTGGAAGGCATTCTGCGTATTGCCCATTGCTTCGAAATTGCTCAAGCGGCGAACGAACGTCTCATGGCGCAGCCGCAGGTGGCAGCGGTCGAGTCCACTTCCCACTCCACTCCTTATTGCCGTCGACAAGGTGCAGTCTCCACCAGAGGGCACCGCCATCGAGATTCCTCGCTGTCTGATGTCTCTACGGCGTCCGAACCGCCGGTTGCCCCTCGACGTCGGCCGCGTGGCCCCCTCCCGTCGTGCCCCCAGTGCTTCTCGGCACACACTCGAGCTGACTGTCCCCATCGCTGGAAGACCTGTTCGCTCTGTGAGAAAGAGGGCCACCTTCAATCTGTCTGTCTTAACTGCTCAACCTGCCCCCGTCCCGCCCCTGCGGGCTAACAGGAGGCCATCTATGCTTTACACGCAGTCGCCCCTCGGACCAACACATTGGCTCAAAAGTTATTCCTCACCCTACGCATCTTTAACGAGGACGTCCGTTTCCAGGTCGATACGGGGGTCACAGTTTCTTTGGTCAATCTGACGACGTATGCACGTCTCGGGTCTCCAGAATTGTCCCCACCCTCTCGGAGGTTGGTTGCCTACGGTGACGGTTCCATCCCTCTCCGTGGCCAGTTTTCTGTCATGGCCATCTACAAAAACGTTCCCCGGCCCCTTATCCGTCGGCTTCGGATATTTTTGGACAAGATGCGTTTACACGGTTTGGCTTTTCCATACAAGACGAAGTGCAGTTCGTTTCAACTACGGTTCCATTTCAGGACCTAGACGATCTGTGCGCGTCCTTTTCCTCCCTGTTTTCGGCAGACCTGGGCTGCACTTCCGATTTCCAGGCACATATCACTTTATTGCTGAACGCACGGCCTCGCTTTTTTTGGGCTCGGCCTATCCCGGTAGCTTTGCATGTGGCCGTCAAGCAGGAACTCGATCGGCTCCAGGCTGCGGGGGTTATCGAGCAAGTACAATCGAGTGCCTGGGCAACGCCCTTAGTGGTCATCAAGAAACCCAATGGATCACTTTGTCTTTGTGGGGATTTTGGGGCTACGGTCAACACTCAGTCTTTGGTCGAAACTTATCCCATTCCTCGACAGGAAGATCTACTCGCTAAACTGGCAGGTGGCGAGTACTTTTCTAAGATTGATCTGGCAGAAGCCTATCACCAATTGCTGTTGGATGAGGAATCGCAGGGCATCGTCGTCATCAACACGCCTTTCGGTCTCTATAAATACAAGCGTCTTCCGTTTGGCATTTCCTCTGCCCCTGCGATTTTCCAGCGGTATCTCAAGCAACTTACACAACCAATACCGGCTTGTGTCAATTACCTCGATGATATCTTAGTCACGGGGCGCACGCGCCAGGAAAATCTGGGCAACCTCAGTACCTTATTTCACGCCCTGCAGGCTGGAGGTGTACGTTGTCGACTGGAGAAGTGCAGTTTTTTTCAACGGGAAGTGGAGTACTTAGGACAGTGGCTCAGTATAGATGGCATTCGCCCTTTGGACCACAATGTCGCAGCCATCGATGCCCTTCCACGTCCAGAAAACTTATCCGAGCTCCAGATATTTTTGGGGAAAGTCAATTATTACTTAAAGTTCTTACCCCAAGCCGCCCACATCGCGCATCCCCTAAATCGACTGCGTCGCAAAGGGGTACCTTACACATGAACCTCTGCCTGCGATCAGGCTTTCACCCGCCTGAAGACGATGCTGAAATCTGCCCCTTGCCTGATGCCTTTCTCTCCAGATCGTCCCTTGGTGGTGGCGGCCGATGCCTCAGCATACGGGATTGGGGCAGTCCTGGCAAACAGGAATGAGGATGGGTCGGAGCAACCTGTGGCATATGCATCCAAGACGTTAACCCCTGTGGAAAGGAATTACTCTCAGATCGAAAAGGAGGCTCTTGCCATTATTTTTGCAGTTCAGAAATTTCACATTTACCTGTTTGGGGCGCAGTTCACCCTCCTCACGGATCACAAGCCCTTAGTGTTGCTTTTCGGGCCCCATTCGCACCTCCCAGAACGGACAGCTCAGCGTCTTCAGCGCTGAGCGTTGTTCTTGTGTAATTACACTTACACCATCCGCTATAAGCCCACCAGTCAACGCACTAATGCGGATGCCTTGTCATGTCTCCCAGCAGGACCCGATCCGGTGTTCGACCAGCAGGAAGTCCTGTGCTTCCACATCGCCTTCTGCCCGCCGGGAGACTCTCGCTGGATTTCCTCTGACAGCCACGCAAATCGCCGCTTCCACGCACAGGGACCCCATTCTGCGGCAAGTCCTCCGCTATGTGACACATGGTTGGCCTCCCTACCTTACCCGACATTTGAAAACTGACTTCAGCCCATGGCGTCACGTCTCACACAGACTTTCGGTGATTGAGGACGTCCTCCTGTTGTCCACGGACTTGGACGCCCATCGGGTGATCATCGCTCCAGACTTACACCACCGCGTCCTGCACTTATTACACTGGAGACACTGGGGGATATCTCGCATGAAGGCGTTGGCTCGACGACATGTCTATTGGCCAGTGATCGATGGAGACATTGAGCACCTGGTCCGTGGTTGCACAGTGTGTGCGCGTCATCAGGCTAGTCCTCCACAATCTTTCGCACCCTGGCCAACACCCAGCCAACCCTGGGACAGGATCCATCTCGATTTTGCAGGCCCCTTCTTAGGCTCCATGTGGCTCATCATCATTGATGCCTATTCCAAATACCCATATGCGGTTCGCATGGCGTCCACCACCACTGATGCCACCCTCACTTCCTCGGCCCAGGTGTTGGCATTTAAGGCCTTCCTCCGATGTTGGTCACAGATAACGGGCCCCAATTTACGGCGTCCTTGTTCCAGACCTTCTGCTCCGTTAACGGTATCAAACACATTCCCTCTCCCCCCTTCCATCCTTCATCCAATGGTGTGGCGGAACACCTGGTCCGCACTTTCAAACAGCAGCTAATGAAATCAGTGGAGCCCTCAGCCACCACCTCGGCCCTCACCTTGTTTCTAAGCACCGACCGCACTACACCGGTGGCCGGTCATAGTCCTGCCGAACTCCTTCACGGGCGACAACTGCGAACCCTCCTCCACCTGCTGACACCATCCCCTTCTGAGCCCCACTCTCGCTCCTCCCGGCGCTACACCCCGGGCATGGCCATGTGGGCCCACTCCTATGGCAGCACACCTGCATGGACGCCTGCTACGGTGACAGCGGCTCATGGGCGGTGAGTGACAACCGTACAGACACACAGAGGGCTCGAGCGTCGCCACCATAACCAACTCCGCCCTCGGGCCCCTGCCCTGATTCCTCCCCCACTGCCGTCCCTGCTTCCTGGTGCGGACACGTCCCTCGAGGTGGAGCCCTTCCCTTCAACCTCCATCTCCTCGCTGGCTCTGCAAACACCCCTTCCGCCTCGCCAGGGTATAGAGAGCCCCACTGACCCCCTGCCCTCTGGTGACACCTTGATGGATGCCGCAGATAGTCTGCCGTCCCCTCCCCCAGTGGTCCCTCCGGACGTCTCACAACCCGTGCCCTAGTTCCGTCCGCCTCGGCATCGTCCGGGGCATTTCTGCCCCTATGCACCAATTTCGGTGGGGAGGGATCTAGTACCTTCCGCCGCGGAAGTCGAACACGCGGCAGAACAAATGGACGTGGTCAGCCCATAGAGGGCTCCGCCTCCGCGGCGGCTACTCCGCGCAGCGGCTCTCGCACAGCGAGGGCGCCCCCGCTAAGCCACGTATATAGGGACCCGCTCTGCCCTAGTCCAGCCAGTCTGGTACTCGCTCTGGATTGCGTTTCTATCTTGGCGGTACTACGTTCTGGTCGTTGCTCGTTGTTGACATTTGCCTGGCTCTGGTTCCGAGTGGATTTATGTTTGGTGTTTGGTGTTGTGGTTTCCACAAGCCTCCATTGTTTATCTCTTCCTTGTTGTGTCACTCATAGGCGGTCGTGGTCGGTTGTTGCCAGTTGTCGTTGGTCTGCCGTCCGACTCGTCCTGTGTTTACCCGGTGGTGCGTGTTCCACCGCCGGCGGCTTCCCCGCCTGACGGCTCCGATCCGCAGCCCAAGGCGTTCCCGCTGTTGGTTGTGGTTACTACAATATGTATCCCTATGAACTGTGTGTGTGATGTTGAGATACCCTCATGGCCAGCAAGATCCCCATATCTGTCCCCAATAAGACATGTGGGGGACCAACCTGAAAATCAGCTTGGTCCCATTGCTAGTATCCAAGGTATCGAAGACCACGTAACAACAGTTGGGGCCAGGTTACCCCAGGAGCGGATGCAACTGCTTAATGACACAATTTCCAACCAAATCAGTGCACACATCCAGGTCAGCAAGGGGTACATTTTAAGTAGGATCATAGTTCCAAGTTCTCTGTACATTTGAATCAATTTTATAGTCACTGAAATATCACATAACCTCTCAGCTTATAAAGTTTCATTTATTTTCCTTCTCCCCTTCTGTGTGTTTAACATTTTTTGTCAGGTAGAGTATTTTCTTTCCATACATTTACATGCACAATGTAGAAACTTGAGTACTCATGGACAGATTTCATAATATAACAGTTTTACTAATCTGCCTATTTTTTGGTTATTCACTTAACCTATCAAAATGGTCGTGTGCAAGTCTGCAGGGGTACAAAGTGAAATGAAACCAAATTATCACCTTCAGGTAAACAAAATTATAATTCCTATATTTATTTATAGTTTACACCTTTTATCATCTATGAGGAAATGTACCCAACATGCTTAAAATCATTTTCATAGTATATATGGTTTTAAGTCGCTCCCATCTGGAAAAATTACACACTGTACCACAGGCATGAATAAAATGTATTTTTAGGGCAAATGAATAGAGGACACATTAAATGTTAAACTAGGGTATCTCGTATTTACCTAATTTTCACCGTTGTAGTAACAAGAAAGCTTTATCGCAGGACAACAAAGTCAAATACATGCTCATTTCACCTGAGGTGGAAATTACAATCTAAACATTAAAAAATTATAAATGTTTGATATTAGTGATATCACTGTACACTCTGTATATTTACAATGGTCAGTTTGTCTCATGAGCATTTGTTCATTTTAAATAAACGCCATCAACAATGTCCCTTTCTGGCCCACTATGAAAAATGTAAAAGAAGACTTAATATTTGGGGAGAATATGACCAAAGCAACTAAGACAGATAAATGCATTGTAAGGCATACATTAAAAAAAAAATTACTTACAAAGCACAAGTAGGTATTCTGAGTCCCACCAGACTATATTCATCATATTTGATGGGTTGTTTACTTATTGCAGTTGTAATGTTGGTTTACATTAACTAAAACAGTACAAAACTAGATAATAAACATCAAAACACTCACAATAATGTCCTTCTTTCCTGTGCTATGGTTGAGGTAAACAAAGGACCTGACAGGACGCCTGGAAATGAATTAAACGCCATGCTTTTTTGTGACTCTAGAGAAAGTGGGCAGGACATCCAGTCCCATAGCCAGGGAAGTATTAAAGTGTTTAGATGGAAAGAATTAATTCAGCAGTTCAGGGTGGGGCGGACCTGTTGCTGTCAAATAAGAATCAATACAGTGAATAACTGACACAGTTCTCTGTTTCATGTGGACAGCAACACTTTCAAAACAGTGTGCAGAGAACTCCTGGATATTCACACACACTAGATAGTGATTGTGGCAAATGAAGTACAGAACACTATTCACTTACATATGCCCGTGAGTTCTGCTTTATAAAATGAACTAGAGCTAATGTATTTCATTTGCCTGCAATCGATTACCACATTATACATATGGTGGTCTTACTTGTCTGAAGTTTTATCATTTGTCTGCATTCCTCTTTGCTGTGAAACTTCAATCACATTTTCTCTAATTGTCCACCCCATTTCTTCCAAATTTTCAACTGAGAACCCCCACACCCCCTTTCCCTCATACTGCTCCCTATTTGCCTCAGTATCATAGTGCCATTACTCTTTGTATTATTATTATTATTATTATTATTATTATTCTTTCCTTTCTCAGACGTTATGTCTGGTTAAAAATGGAAAGTGACTCGGACCTTGATCAAGCGTCACTTCCTTTTAACTGTACGGTATATGTTACATTGCATTTAGGAACTTTTGGGTAATTGAACATGTATCAATAATTACAGATTTCTGTAGTTGTATATATAAGTTTGGATGTAGCTGTACGGCGTTGATGTACTGGTGGATATTGTGTGGTATGACTCCTGTAGTTGATAGTATAATTCGTATAATGTCAACTTCTTCTTCTTCTTATTATTATTATTAATATTATTATTATTTCCTTCACTTTCTCAGACGTTAAGTCCGGTTAAAAATGGAGTGACGCGGACCTTGATCAAGCGTCACTTCCTTTTAACTGTACGGTATGTGTTATATTGCATTTAGGAACTTTCGGGTAATTGAACATGTATCAATAATTACGGATTTCTGTAGTTGTATATATATGTTTGGATGTAGCTGTATTGCATTGATGTACTGGTGGATATTGTGTGGTATGACTCCTGTAGTTGATAGTATAATTGGTATGATGTCAACTTTATCCTGATGCCACATGTCTTTGACTTCCTCAGCCAGTTGGATGTATTTTTCAATTTTTTCTCCTGTTTTCTTTTGTATATTTGTTGTATTGGGTATGGATATTTCGATTAGTTGTGTTAATTTCTTCTTTTTATTGGTGAGTATGATGTCAGGTTTGTTATGTGGCGTTGTTTTATCTGTTATAATGGTTCTGTCCCAGTATAATTTGTATTCATCATTCTCCAGTACATTTTGTGGTGTATACTTGTATGTAGGAATGTGTTGTCTTAAAAGTTTATGTTGTAAGGCAAGCTGTTGATGTATTATTTTTGCGACATTGTCATATCTTCTGGGGTATTCTGTATTTGCTAGTATTGTACATCCGCTTGTGATGTGATCTATTATTATTATTATTATTATTATTATTATTTACACTTCTTGCCAGTTAAACTGCTGGTGTTTAGAATTGCACCACAACAGCATGCAACAAACATCAACATGGATATACAAATGATGTGCATTTCAGCACAACAGTACAAAATAGGTAAGAGTAATACCACGTGTATCCTGTATATAAGGAAAGACTACGCACTGTGATTCTCATTCAAAAATTAAATTTGAATGTGGGCTGTTTATAAGAAGATACTGTCATACCTCGTGTTAAGAAGCAGAAATGTTTCCCAGCAAGTGTCAGAATTCAACAGCAGCAGGACTGTTGCCTATCAATCTTGTGGTTTAGCTCATTATTGCTGCTTGTGCAGATTAAGATACCATAGCAGTTAAGTGAATACAGAATTTATGGGTTCAAGATGGTCATACTGAATGCTATACAGCCTCTCAGTAGTACAGCATGACTAGTGCCTGAGGTGATAAATATAGTGTTCACTTGGCCATGAGAGACTGTACAGCTATGTTACATACCTTGATCAGGTAGCAACAGACTTGTCTACAGCAAGAAAAGTATCCACATGGACCGTGTGATGACAGCTGGAACAACATAAACCCTCAACACAAAAATCATTGTTGAGGTTTCCTTCAACAGGGCAGTGGAGAGAGGCATGTTATGGGCAATGACTGTGCCTTAGATACAAGATCTCTGTGAAGTTTTGTTTCAACAAAATAACACAAGACTACAAGAAATCTGTGAAGATTTAACTGCATTGACACACCACAAAAACTTTCATAGACACTTTTAATAATGCTAGTTGATGCTTTTTCACTGAATTACAATATATTATAAATATGAGTAACATTTAGCTAGAACGTCACCTCAGGGAAAAAAGCATGGTATTCAGTGTTCATATTTAATTAAAATCTGCTACTTACACAGGTTAGTAAACTTTAAAGCCACACGATTTTATCCCACTACAGTAACTTTCATACCAGACATCTGCTCCAGGCATTTGGGAGTTTGGATACATGATATCTCAGCAATTACACCATCACAAAGTATCAGAAACCTCATTCCAAGGGCATTATTGATTGATATTAACTCACAGCATATGTTGCAAATTTCTGTAACAGTGGGAAAAGAGACACATCCCACAATGTTTCCAGTTACTCATTCATTCACACATTGTGTTACATAAATTCCAATAAGATCCATGCCAGTTCTAAAATTTAGTAAACACTGACAGTGTCTCCGAAGTGCAAAGTAACATTTCAAAGTGCAAAGTAACATTTCAGCACTCATCAAGTAATAAATTATGTTGCACTTCATCTTTTTATGCAGCCTGCTCTTAAAAAAAAAATTTTGCAAGCTGACATACATATCAAAAATAATCTGTTACCCAACAGCAGAGCACACAAAACAAATTACAGATAAATATTATCACTCTGTAAGCATGAACAACACCCTGTTCAAACAAAAATGAGAAATGGCAACCACACACCTGTAACAGAGAGTACCATGTTTCACATTACAGTATAGTGTGTTGCATTACGGAAACACTGAACAGCACACTGATTTTATTAGCGCATGCACAAAACCACCTCCCTCCCCCTCCTCTCTCACACACACACACACACACACACACACACACACACACACACACACACACACACACACACTTTCGAATGTCTGAACAAATGTGTATGTGAGAATGTGTGCTCTGAAGTAGAAAGAGAGTGCTAGCTTCAAAGCTAGTAACATCACTGCATTGTTATGAGTTTCTATGAACCACAGGTTAAACGTAAACAAGATGCCTACAGCTCCCTTTTGCCATTTTCATTACCAGCATCATTCTGGAATTCTTGTTACTGTATGTATTTGATGTACAAACAAATAAAATCATTCAAAACTATAGGGAAGAACTCAATGCATACATTGCAGTGAATTGTAAAGCATTCACACTGAAATATGTCAGTTTTAACAATTTTGTGCTCTAGCATACCCTTTTACTCAGACAATATTCTGTTTAATGTGCAAGATTTGGAAATATGTGTACTTACTCTGCTAGTCGTAACCAATGAATGTCACCCGTAGGCCCTTTCTGTCGTTTTGTTGGTATTGGATCAAGACTCTGAACATCATTAATAATATAATTCTCTAGTAAAAGGCAACCAGTTGAAAACAAACTTGCTGCCCTGCAAACTTAAAGCAAAATACAATTATATTTCACTGCCTTTGCCAAAATTAGTAATTAACATTGATTAGTACAACTAATGACACAAGTAAGTGAGAAGAAGGTTTTATTGTCACTAAGAAATATTGGCAATGTTTGTTTATGTGAAAAATATCAAGTAGTGCCATGGTTCACAGTCCACACTAAATTATAGGTCACCCTACCACAGGCTGGGTAATACAGGTAAGAGGAAGGCAATGGCATACCATATCCAACAGGACCACAGCTACAGCACTCATTGTTAAAATTACCCTTCAGTTTGACGACAACGTTATCTAACTTTAGGAAACATTACAAATTAAGAACATCTGCTGGAAAAGCAAATAAATTTTACACCATCCTTCCAACAAGTTGTAAGACCGATTTTATTCCTCATATATAAGCGATATTAGTGCAACAACTTTTGTGGCAGCTTGAATTGACAACTGTAAACAACAGATTAACATTATTATTATTTTTTTTATTAAAAATGAAACTCCTCCAGCTTTACTATAGATTTTATATTTACTTGGGTACTACTTTTGACGCTGCGTCAACACCATCTTCTGGCCCATACACTTTGATGAAATCAGTTGTGTGTGGCTCAGTACTAGAAGTCTGCGGTGAGACCAACATGTTCTCCACGTGAATGGTGGGCAGTTACCGTCCGCCATCCACGTGGAGAACGTGTTGGCCTCACCGCAGACTTCTAGTACTGAGCCACACACAATTGATTTCATCAAAGTGTATGGGCCAGAAGATGGCGTTGACGCAGCGTCGAAACTAGTAGCCAAGTAAATATAAAATCTGAAGTACAGCTGGAGGAGTTTCATTTTTAATAAAAAAAAAATTATTCCAGCTGTGTCCCACCTTCATCCAATTTAAATATGGATGTACGGAGATTAATGTTAAAATTGATTGAAATGCAAAATGCAGACAATTCTTTTCTGGAAGAACTCATAATGGGTGACAAGAGTTGGTGTTATCAATGCAAATGTACCACAAAATGAAAAACTCATCATGGATGACGGGAGTTGGTGTTATTAACAAAATGATAAAGTCCAGAAATTCACATGAAGGATCAATGATTTTTGGACACAATCGACATTCATGCCAAACATTTTTTATTAATTCACTCTTGAAACTTTTTTCAACTGTCAGAGTAGGTTCCAGCAGGTACTATTCTCTGCTCCTGCAATATTATACAAATAGCAAAACCCAAATAACCATGACTACTTTGGGATAACTGGGAAAAATAAATTCACATGTAGTCTCATCATCAATTTGAAATACTTTAGCACTGAAAGTGAATAAATTAATGACAAAAAACTGGAAGCTAATAGAAAATCACAAATGTACTGAACCATGGATACCTAAAAATGCCCTAAGGTACTGATACATCCACAAATATAATTGGACTGTATGTGACTCACATTCATTAACTGATTATATGATATCAGATAACAAAAATAGGTGCAAAGAAAAGACATTCCAAAGGTTCAGAGAAGAAAATGAAATTACTATACCACTGCATTGTCCAAGCTAATGTTTTGTCTCTAAAATAAAATTGTAACTGCTCCATTTACTGATCCATCATACAAATAAAATGTCAGAACATTTTAACTACACTCTCCACATATTTTCAGTGTAATGCCATTGCAATTTCTGTTATGATACTTTTGCACTAATATCTTTGCAAACTTGCATCGTCTTTTTTTGTAGCTGCTTTTACAATTTTGTTTCACTGAACAAACAAACAACTGAGAATATGAAAATGGAGGAGCACCATAGAAAAGAAGTTTACCAGAAAGGAAAATGACATTAATTTAAGCAGAAAAGAAGTGCAAGAAAAGCTGATGGGTCTAAGTTGTGGCATAGCAGCAAGGTGCAAGTTTACAGATGAATTATCATTATATCAAAGAAAGAAACTGTTTGAGACATTTTATGGCTCAGAAAGTACAAATAGGAAAAATGATAATCTCAGCAAGCTTATCACAAAAATTCCAAGAAAAAGAATTTGTACTCACACATTACAGCATATTTATTCTTGAAAATCAAGTAGTAAAGGTATTCAAAACGATGTTTTTGCATACTTTTAGTGTTACAGACCAGTGGGTGTAAAAGATTTTAGGAAAAACTACTCTTGAAGGTTTAGTGAGTAGGGTAAAGGTGGCAAGCACACTAATCACCAATGAACATCAGATGACATGGAAGGGATATGAAATCATATAGATTTATTTGATGAAGCAGTATCACACTACATTAGAAAGGATCTAGATAGCAGCAACAGTATTTGAAAGACATACAGAATGTACATTCAGAAGTGTCAGGAGAAGGGGATGGAATATGCATCAGCTTGGATGAAAAATTTTCAATACAGAATACAAGCTTCCGTTTTTCGAACATAAAAAGGATGTTTTTGATGAGAGTGAGGTTACAAGAACGCTGAACCAGAAAATAAGAATGCTTTGGAGGAAAAAATACACAGACCTTTGAAAAACAGAGACATGGCTCGAGCAGAAAAAGATGCTGACAAGTTGAAGGTGCAAATTGAGAGTACAATTCTGTGTGCTTGTTTTGATTTACAGCAGGTACTCAGCACTCCACAGTGTGAAGAGTCCTTGCTCTGTAACAAAAGAAAGCTGAGAACCTACACTCTGACTATCTACAACACGGAAATATGAAAGGATGTGTGTTTCATGTGGATAGAGGGAATTGGACAAAGAGGAAGCACAGATATAGCTAGTTGCATCTACAAATTCCTGAAGCAGCAAAGTGAGAATGGCTACAGAAATTTTTCTTTTCTGATGTTGAAATAGTCAGAACCAAAACAGATTTGTATTTTTCATGAATCTGTAGAGTTAGAGTACCCCAAAAACTGTTTCTGTTACCCGTAAGTTTCTTGAGAAGGGGCACATACAAGAATGTAGACAGCATGAACAGTGCTATCGAGAGAGCAGAAAAGAGCATGAACATTATGTACTACAGCAGTGATACATTCTATAAGCCAGAGTCAAGCAAAAAGAAAGAGTCTGATGTACAGGAGATGTCACAGAAGGATTTCTTTGATTACAAAGAGGTTTCACTGAATGTCCGAAACTGGACTAAAACTGAAAAGAGCTAAAGGGTAAGCTGGTCTGATATCACAGGAACAATGGTGAGGAAGGAAGAACCATGGATGACATCATTTACATATAAATATTACTGTCTACAATACCATTGGTTAAATGCGCAAGTTTTGATGTCACAGGCCAAGTGTAGAACATGCTGTAGAAGACATGCCATATGCATATTCATCATCACTTTCACTTTCAGAGGAAAAATTTTCTGATCTGATGCTCCTTTGCCAGAACAACATAACTCCAACAGCTTACCATGAATTCTACTACAATCTGAAGCATGGACAAGCTTATAATAGTGAAGAAGATGAATGCAGTTGTAAAACTATTTTAATTTAAATATTAATTTCAATGTATAGTCTTTACTTTCTCCCAGGGAACTATTTTGTTATTGTTGTGTTGTGCTCAGGTATTAACATATTCATGTGCCAGAAAGCTTTGGAAATAAGAAATGTCAGAGGCATTGTTACTGTCATCAAAATTTATGAAATAAAGATATTCACATTTGCAGCCAGATGCTGATGTAGAACAATTTCAGTGAGGTAAGATCCTAAGTGACATTAATGTCAGTCATTAATACCTCTATTAATAATTACATGAATAAAATAACTTCTGAAACATTTTTTGCTATAAAGTACTTAATAGCAAAGGAACAACAGGACTTTCTAAGCAGCATTTGCAAGTGTACATTTTGAGGTTGAAACTGGAAAATAGTGAAATTTTCAGTGTGATACTGTAACGTTTATGAAATGCTAAAAACAATAGTATTGCTCCGAACCATCAATCAAACTACCAAAATTCCTGCACGTTAGTTCACAGATCAGTACATAAATGAAATACTTGTAAAAATATGAAATCATTGGGCACTTTATCAAACTGCTTTGATATGCCAGTTAGTGTTAAAAAAGTGTTGATAAAGAACTGTGCAATACCAGAGAATTGAGGATCCAAAAACAAGAAGTGTCATGTCTCAGGTAGAAGAAAAATAGATCAAGAGAGCTGAAAATATGGAACAAGAAATTAAAACAAACAATTAAATAGGAAAAAAGATGTGTACTTGCCAACAATGAACACATTATTGGATATAAAAGCTCAGCAACTTTCATCAGAGGAACAAGAATACTGGCACTACTCAACTCTTTCAAGCATAACTATACCAATTTATGTTGATAATGTTGAAATCGATAGATACTAAACAGTCAAATAACTATGTCATAGTTATCTTCAGGACAAGCAATAAAACACACACACACACACACACACACACACACACACACACCAGAATTCAAGAGGGTGACATCTTGCATGAGAAGGAAATGAGCCACTAATCTTTGCCAATTAGGTTGCTCCTTCTTAATGTGAGTTCTCAATAAACTCTCTAACCACAAAGAGAAACACTATATAATTTCCTCTTGCAACCTCAGTAGGAAGAATCTGTGGTTAAGAAAAATTGGGTAGCTGCCTTCATTTATTTTTATGCGCTTCTATTGTCAGTATCAAGAATTGTGCCGTCTGAAGATAAGAACTAATTAGTCCTCCAATGATGTATCTTAATTTTAAAGCAGCTGCCTTCTATTGTTCATGCACTGACACAGATGCTCCATCAAGAATAAAGCTTCCAGTACTTAAAAAAAAAAAAAAAAAAAAAAAAAAAAAAATTAAAAAAAAATCAAAAATCCACAACATCATAAGCACATGTGTGAATTATAATCATCTTGTGCCTGTTATGTGCCTTAATGAATGAACACATTTATAGGTCAAATTAATTTCTGAGTGGTGTATTAAGCAATAAAATGTGTCAAAAAGCTAATAAACCAATACATGCTTATCAAGCCATGTTTGTGAAATGTATCACAGTTACATCAAAATAATGTTTTTTAAAGTGGTGTACTATACCAACACAGTAAGGGATACTTGTGATGAAGTTCAGTGAGCCATGGGTTAAACCAAAGACCAGGTTTGGTATTGTATTTATAAAGCAACTTACCTGCAGATAGTTTCTCGACATCAAGTATGATTGACTGTGGACTTAAGAGAGCCATTTCAATTATGGATCCAATGAGTGATGGTGGACATGCTACTGTTTTTTCAAAAATATCTTCAAATACTTGTTTGATTCTGTCTGTGAAGTCCTCTTCATTTTCACTTAGTCCTTTAAGGATACCTGCAAATATGGCTGTGAGTAATTGCTGAGCAATTACTACATCCATCTGCGAAAGAGAAAATTTACCATTTTTTAAAATTAAATCCAGCTTATATATAACAAGTAAACACAAGTAAACATACAGTTGCAGTTATCAGTAGAACCACATGGAGAAAAAGAAACTATGTTTCTTGCATATTTTCATAGAGCAAAGTAAATAGTTGGAAATGGAAAGATAGGTTTAAAGGCAGGAGAAGGGACCAAACTATGAGGTCATCGGTCCCGTGTTCTTAATAAAACAATGCCACAAGTGTGAGAATAAAACAGAAAGCAAGGAAAAGCCAGAAGACTGAAGGGAAGGCAACGAATACTAAAAGGAACAAAAGAGGACAAGAAAACAACAGGGAGACGCTAGAAACAGAAGAGAGTAAAACATGAAAGCAGATTAACGTGGCTGGCTAACCACGACAATAAAAAGGGAAAGCCAGCCACTCTGCAACACATTAAAACCTCCACCCTAAAAGCACTAGGGTGGAGGACACACAGAGACAAAGGACATGCGCTAAAACCTACATAGAAGTATAAAACCCACTCTTACGGATAAAACGTAAAACTAAAGCTGCTGTGGAGGCATTGTCGTCCAACACTGAAGGCAGGGTGCTGGGAAAGTTAAAAGTCTGCCGCAGAGCGGCTAAAAGTGGGCAGTCCAGCAAGAGGCGGACGACTGTCATCCGGAAGCCACAGCGACACTGAGGTGGGTCCTCGCGATGGAGTAGGTAACCATGTGTTAGCTACGTATAGCCAATGCGGAGCCAGCAGAGAACAACTGATTCCCTGCGAGAGGCCTGCATGAAAGACTTCCACACATTCATAGTCTCCTTAATGACACACAGTTTGTTGTGCATGCTGTTATGTCATTCCGTCATTCCAAAGTTGGAAAACCCTGCGGTGTAAGACAGAATGCAGGTCAGCTTCGGAGATGCCTATCTCCAGAGGCGGTTTCCGCGTTGCCTGTTTGGCCAGCCTGTCAGCAAGTTTGTTGCCGGGAAGTCCGACGTGTCCTGGAGTCCACACAAACACCACATAGATGGACTCCTGAATGGACACTACCAGAGGGTGGCAAGGGTAGCACTGGTTGATAGCTTGTAGGCTGCTCAATGAGTCAGTACACAGGAGAAATGACTGGCCAGGACATAAGCGGATGGACTCTAGAGCACGAGATATGGCTACCAGCTCTGCAGTGGAAACACTGCAGCCAACTGGCAAGTAGTGCTGCTTAATATATCCTCCATGAACATATGCGAAGTCTACGAGACCATCAGAAAGGTTCCAGAACTGCTCTCATTAATAAACGGTCACAACGCCCATATAGTACTAGGGACAGAAAGTTGGCTGAAGCCAGACGTAAACAGTAATGAAATCCTAAACTCAGATTGGAATGTATACTGCAGAGACAGGCTGGACAGTGAAGGGGGGAGGCGTGTTTATAGCGATAAGAAGTGCAATAGTATCGAAGGAAACTGACGGAGATCCGAAATGTGAAATGATTTAGGTGAAGGTCACGGTTAAAGCAGGCTCAGACATGGTAATTGGATGTGTCTATAGGCCCCCTGGCTCAGCAGCTGTTGTGGCTGAGCACCTGAAAGATAATTTGGAAAATATTTCGAGTAGATTTCCCCACCATGTTATAGTTCTGGGTGGAGATTTTAATTTGCCGGATATAGACTGGGAGACTCAGACGTTCATAACGGGTGGCAGGGACAAAGAATCCAGTGAAATTTTTTTAAGTGCTTTATCTGAAAACTACCTTGAGCAGTCAAACAGAGAACCGACTCGTGGCGATAACATATTAGACCTTCTGGTGACGAACAGACCCGAACTATTTGAAAAAGTTAACGCAGAACAGGGAATCAGCGATCATAAAGCGGTTACGGCATCGATGATTTCAGCCGTAAATAGGAATATTAAAAAGGGTAGGAAGTTTTTTCTGTTTAGAAAAAGTGACAAAAAGCAGATTTCAGAGTACCTGTTGGCTCAACACAAAAGTTTTGTCTCAAGTACAGATAGTGTTGAGGATCAGTGGACAAAGTTCAAAACCATCGTACATAATGCGTTAGTGCCAAGCAAGATCGTAAGAGATGGAAAAGAGCCACCGTGGTACAACAACCGAGTTAGAAAACTGCTGTGGAAGCAAAGGGAACTTCACAGCAAACATAAACATAGCCAAAGCCTTGCAGACAAACAAAAATTACGCGAAGCGAAATGTAGTGTGAGGAGGGCTATGCGAGAGGCGTTCAATGAATTCGAAAGTAAAGTTCTATGTACTGACTTGGCAGAAAATCCTAAGAAATTCTGGTCTTATGTCAAAGCGGTAGGTGGATCAAAACAAAATGTCCAGACACTCTGTGACCAAAATGGTACTGAAACAGAGAATGACAGACTAAAGGCCGAAATACTAAATGTCTTTTTCCAAAGCTGTTTCACAGAGGAAGACTGCACTGTAGTTCCTTCTCTAGATTGTCGCACAGATGACAAAATGGTAGATATCGAAATAGACGACAGAGGGATAGAGAAACAATTAAAATCGCTCAAAAGAGGAAAGGCCTCTGGACCTGATGGGATACCAGTTCAATTTTACACAGAGTACACGAAGGAACTTGCCCCCCTTCTTGCAGCAGTGTACCGTAGATCTCTAGAAGAGCGTAGCGTTCCAAAGGATTGGAAAGGGGCACAGGTCATCCCCGTTTTCAAGAGGGGACGTCGAGCAGATGTGCAGAACTATAGACCTATATCTCTAACGTCGATCAGTTGTAGAATTTTGGAACACGTATTGTGTTCGAGCATAATGACTTTTCTGGAGACAAGAAATCTACTCTGTAGGAATCAGCATGGGTTTCGAAAAAGACGGTCACGTGAAACCCAGCTCGCGCTATTCGTCCACGAGACTCAGAGGGCCATAGATACGGGTTCACAGGTAGATGCCGTGTTTCTTGACTTCCGCAAGGCGTTCGATACAGTTCCCCACAGTCGTTTAATGAACAAAGTAAGAGCATATGGACTATCAGACAAATTGTGTGATTGGATTGAGGAGTTCCTAGATAACAGGACGCAGCATGTCATTCTCAATGGAGAGAAGTCTTCCAAAGTAAGAGTGATTTCAGGTGTGCCGCAGGGGAGTGTCATAGGACCGTTGCTATTCACAAAATACACAAATGACCTTGTGGATGACATCGGAAGTTCACTGAGGCTCTTTGCGGATGATGCTGTGGTGTATCGAGAGGTTGTAACAATGGAAAATTGTATTGAAATGCAGGAGGATCTGCAGCGAATTGACGCATGGTGCAGGGAATGGCAATTGAATCTCAATGTAGACAAGTGTAATGTGCTGCGAATACACAGAAAGATAGATCCTTTATCATTTAGCTACAAAATAGCAGGTCAGCAACTGGAAGCAGTTAATACCATAAATTATCTGGGAGTACGCATTAGGAGTGATTTAAAATGGAATGATCATATAATGTTGATCGTCGGTAAAGCAGATGCCTAATGTTGATCGTCGGTAAAGCAGATGCCTAATGTTGATCGTCGGTAAAGCAGATGCCAGACTGAGATTCATTGGAAGAATCCTAAGGAAATGCAATACGAAAACAAAGGAAGTAGGCTACAGTACGCTTGTTCGCCCACAGCTTGAATACTGCTCAGCAGTGTGGGATTCGTACCAGATAGGGTTGATAGAAGATATAGAGAAGATCCAACGGAGAGCAGCACGCTTCGTTACAGGATCATTTAGTAATCGCGAAAGCGTTATGGAGATGATAGATAAACTCCAGTGGAAGACTCTGCAGGAGAGACGCCCAGTAGCTCGGTACGGGCTTTTGTCAAAGTTTCGAGAACATACCTTCACCGAAGAGTCAAGCAGTATATTGCTCCCTCCTACGTATATCTCGCGAAGAGACCATGAGGATAAAATCAGAGAGATTAGAGCCCACACAGAGCCATACCGACAATCCTTCTTTCCACGAACAATACGAGAATGGAATAAAAGGGAGAACCGATAGAGGTACTCAAGGTACCCTCCGCCACACACCGTCAGGTGGCTTGCGGAGTATGGATATAGATAGGTAGAGCCGTCAGTATAAACCGCTTCAGAGCCCAGGAACACATCAAGAATCGAGAGAAAGTGACAGCGGAGAGCGGTGGGGCTAACAGAGTCCTTAGGGAGCAGGAAGGCAAAATATCCCACCACCTTCTGGTATGAGATGTGAAGAGAACACAGAGGAGTAGCCATGTGTTGAGGGCAATAGGTACTACAGTTAATGACTTGTGTATATTTTAAGATCATGTACAATATTCAAATAAAAGGTTTGTTTGATTGTCATGTTATTTAAATGGAACTGTTATTTAGTTCCAATGCCAACATATACATGAAATAGCCAATCATTCAAACTCAAGCTTGGAATGGACAAGGATGGTGAGTGAAACTGGCTGAGTCCTTTTCAAAACAAACATACTGTTATTTGCATTAGTCAACTTAAAGAAGCCACTGAAACCCTAAATCTGGATTGCTGAACGGTGATTTGAATACTAAATATCTTAATCATCATACTACTCGGACCACAATATCTACACTAGCATCCAAAATTAAAGCAACAAACAGGAATTTTGGAAGGTTGTGTTTATTTTGACAGAAAACTGTGTAAACTGATGATAGTAAAGTAGAAACAATGTAAAGAATACACGACGGAAACAACTGCAATATACACAACGGTAGAGAAAAATGTTTTTAGTTTTTTCCAACTTAACTGATTTGTACACACATCCCGACTACCGGTTAATGTGGTCAGTATGGGCTGTGGCCACCTCTGGCAAAAATACAGGCCTCACAACGATGGAGATGCTGTGAGTGAAATTATCGATCTCATGTTGAGGCAATAACGCCCATTCTTACTGGAGAGCTGCTTGCAAGGTGGTTGGTGGATGCTGAAGTGATGCAATCCATCTTCCTAGGGCACCCCAGACATGCCTTATGGAATTCAAATTGGGAGGGCAAGCAGGCACGCCATGCGTGCAATATCTTCTGTTTCCCATACAAAATCAACCACTCTTGCTCTATGAGGTCAATCACTGTCATTCATCAATACAAAGTCCTTGCAACAACCACACGAGGTCCCAAGAACTCATCACGATACCTGACAACAGTTAAACCCAGCCAGTTCCCCAAACAGTTTCAAGAAGAGGTGCTCATGTGTTCAACACAATCCCTGCCCATAACATTAGGGATACTCCTCGATATCGGTCTATTTCCATAATAATGTTTGGGTCCCAAAGTCGTGTTCTACATTCATAGAGAATCACTCTCCAGCCCAAATTGAGACTCATTTGTGAAAAGAACAGTGGCCCACTGTTCAACCTCCCAGGTGGCATGATGACAACTCCACTTTAGATGTTCCCTTCGGTGAAGATGCATCAGACGTACACATACAGTAGATCTCCAAGAATAAAGGCCATTCTGCTGAAGCCTTCTGGACAACATTTGTCTCGATACAACATGTCCAGTGGATGCTGTGAGGTCAGATACCAGTTGCTGTGCAGTGTTAAGGCAGTACCATCAAGTCCTTACATACAAATAACAATCCTCTCTTTCTGATATCATTTGTGGCTGGCCCTGCCCTGGTCTTTGGAGTACTGTTTCGGGTCCCTACAAATTGTTGGCACTTCCGAGAAACAACAGAACGATTCACATTAAGCCATCAAGCCTCATAAGTTTGCGACTGTCCTACACTGCAGAGTGTCGGTAGGGGTCTTCTTTGTGCCATACTGTGACGCCAGCGACTGTATACACAGCAATCCGGCAAACACTAACCCGTTTGATAAGTGCCCTGATGTCATTGTGGACATGGTTGTCCATTGATCTGAATGCCATTTGCCATGCAGAAGGTGATTGTATGGACATCTGCTGATAGTTTGTGTGATTATACGGTGAATTAGACACAAGATGGAGAAATAGCAGTTTGTTGCTTTAATTTTGGACACCAGTGTATTTAGGAAACTTCAGAAACCACTTCCAGCGCTCTCCTACATCCTCAAAAGTCAGCAACCTCTGTTGAGGAAGCACGGGCTCCTGATTTTGCACTTTTGTGGGCTGTAACACTTCCTTTCACTTTATTTGTTGTAAGTGAGCACATGTGAGTGTTGATTACAGACGCTCTCATCCAATTCAGATGAAAGCCCAGTTTGTGCAGCTTTAGAAACATATCCCGAATTATTATTATTAGAGAAATCACATCTTCTGGAGGGGGAAAAAAGGGGAAAAAAAAGAAACGAAAGAAAGAAGGAAAAAATGACAGAAGAAGCAACTCAGAAAGCAATACACTTATTTGAAGCTAATTTTGTCACACAAAACTGACAAAAAGCAGTTACTAAAGGAAGTTATAACATGAAAACCAGGGTAAAAAGGAAAATGGATAGGAACAGAACAGGAAATTAACCAGTTGCTTTAAATGTTTGGGAGAAAAATCTTTACAACCTTCTACAAGAAGATGGGATCCCACAATGAATCAGAGTCTACATGAGTTAAAACATAAACTGGTGAATTATTAATATTTAATTTGATGCAGGTTAAACAAATTACACATGTACTTCCAAATCATAATTTTCAGGAGCAGTGACGTTGAGGCAACATTAACGCTATCCCCTGCAGAGAGGGTTTTTCAAGACAAATACAATATGTTCTCTCCTTATTACTGTATCATAACTGTTATTGTTCAAATGGCTCTGAGCACTATGGGACTCAACTTCTGAGGTCATTAGTCCCCTAGAACTTAGAATTAGTTAAACCTAACTAACCTAAGGACATCACACACATCCATGCCCGAGGCAGGATTCGAACCTGCGACCGTAGCGGTCTCGCAGTTCCAGACTGCAGCGCCTAGAACCGCACGGCCACTTCGGCCGGCAACTGTTATTGTTATAATAATAATAATAATAATAATAATAATAATTATTATTATTATTTATTATTATTATTATTATTATTATGTGCTATTTATAATGCTTCATTCATCGAGATAAATGACAATTTGGTTGTTGATTATGGTAATTATATGAGCTTATTCTGATATGTAAGAGCCACGTCTATTACTTAGTAGCCTGCAGTGCCACAGCTAGAGTTAACTTAGGTTGCCAACATTTTGTACCCCTTTGCGATGGACAGTTACAGCTATTAACTTTGTAAAATATATCTTCATAAAAATACAAACAATTTCTGTCTTTGGCATACATATATGTAACAAGGAACAGACATGACACCTCTTGCTGGCCCATTATCCTCATCGACTAGATCAAGTTCATATGACAAGCCACCATCCTTGGAGAAAGCAAAATGTTTGTGAGAAACAGGCTGAACAAAGTAGCTCATTACCACAGAATTACACAGGCTGAAGTAATAGAGCAATTGAAATCAATAAGGAAGCAAATGGAAAAAGAAGCTATGATAATCATCTTACTTAATGCAAAGGAGAACTATGAAAACAATGTGAAAGAGTAAGTAGGAAATTGAAACTAGTTGTAATATATATACTGTTCTTCAGGAATTTTGTAAAGTTTCATATATATAAAATAACACAAAATCCTGCATTTTGTATTACAATTGCAACTTCTTGTCTTTTTTCACATGCTCTCCCAAGAATTTATCTCAGTTACACTCTTCTTCATTATCGACATTGTCATGAAAATCCTGAGCAGGATCTTCAAAATCTTCATCCTGTTGGTGTTTTGCAATGTTATGGTGTACAAAGCAGCAAGATATAATTGCTAAACAATGGAAAATCCAGGATGGAGTGTAACAATATAATGAAAACAATAGTTCCTACTCACCATGTAGCGGAGATGCTGAGTCGCAGAAAGGCACAACAAAAAGAATGTTGGGAAGTTAGCTTTCGGCCAACAATGCTTTCATCAAAGGTAGCAACATACGCACGCACTCACACGCACGCGCGCCCACACACACACACACACACACACACACACACACACACACACACACACACACACACACACACAAGTGTGCGTGTGCGCGCGTGTGTGTGTGTGTGTGTGTGTGTGTGTGTGTGAGAGAGAGAGAGAGAGAGAGAGAGAGAGAGAGAGAGAGAGAGAGACCAAAGGCCTTGTTGGCCGAAAGCTAACTTTCCGACAGTCTTTTTGTTGTGCCTTTCTGCATCTCAGCATCTCCACTATATGGTCAGTAGTAACTATCCTTTTTATTATAAAACTGCAATTATTGGGGCATTTGGTAATGTAACTCTACACACATATTGTAAAATAAGAAACTGCTTCTTCAGCTGACCAAAATAAGATTCTATCATGACCCCCTCGTTTTTTCAAACCTTGTTGAATGTTTTGTGACTCACCTCTGGTAGATTATAATAGGGGACCATTAATCAGGGATCTAGGCCATGTCCTTCATCACCCAACAGAACAATTTTCTTA
The DNA here is from genome assembly GCF_021461395.2 of Schistocerca americana. Lineage (NCBI taxonomy): Eukaryota > Metazoa > Arthropoda > Insecta > Orthoptera > Acrididae > Schistocerca > Schistocerca americana. Next base: position 253,831,527 of record NC_060119.1, on the reverse strand, counting down.
AATTCATGTACTACTTCCCAGATGCTTGAATTTTTCCATGTCTGATTGTCATGTACTGACCCATGCAAGCTATTTTCAATGCTGGTGAACCATTCCTTTGTATTGCATGTACCATGCACATTTATACTAGAATAGCCCTTTCTATTGATATATTCATCATCACAGTGTATAGGTTTTGGAATCTGCACATGTGTACAGTCAGCCATACCAATAGCACTTTGAAATGTACATTTTTCTAGCCACTTGTTTTTTTGCCACAGCCACTTCATGTGCTGGCATAGGAAATTTGATCAACAGGTCAGCGTTTTCTGTTATTTTTTTAGGAGCACTGCCCATTTGTTTACTAACTGTAGTTTGATGAAACCCTTTCTTCTGCTATGCCAGACTGGAATCCTGGATCAACCGCATACCGCAGGAAAACCTTCATCCTCTATTTCGACGGCAGCGCTCTGCCTCTTCTTCTCCCTGTGGCTAACAGAAAATGATTCACAAACCTTTTAACAATTTCTTCATTGAAATGAGTTCTACAGTGCTCTCCAAGTGGAAATCGGCATGGTCTGTAGCATTTTGCATGGTGTACAGATGCTGCCAGTTGAGCATATCTGCACACTGCAAACATGAGTATTGGCCTTCACATTTTAGAAGCTATTGCTTCCAAAATGAAATCAGAGCTTCTTTTTATTAATACAATATATCTAATGCCAAAGCCGGAGATTTGAAATTTGAAGGAAAAGCATTTGCTTCCGTTTATTCATATGGCCCGTTGACTTGCAGACAGGAAAAATCAAGATATTGTTTTTCATTTGAGCTTTTGACAACAAGGCCTTCTTCTAAAGCAGAAAACACACACATTCATACAAGATCAACTCTTGCATGAACATTAAACTTTTTCTGGCAACTTAGGTCTCAGAGGCCAGAGACAGTGATTATGTATTTTGTGTGTGTGTGTGTGTGTGTGTTCTACTTTAGAAGGAGGCCTTGTGACTGAAAGCTCAAACGTATAGCAATACTTCTGTCATGCCTGTCTGAAACTCAGTATCTCCTCTACATGATGAGCAAGAATCTAAACTTTCCACTATATTACTGAAATTACCATTGGTGATGTATAGCACACTTTACTTTGAACATTGCGTTAGTTAGAAGTATTTCCACCAATAAACATATATCTGATATATTGTAAGCTACTTATTGGAGAGAAACTTTAATAAAAAATTTCTGTAATTAACTTGCTACAGCTGTAAGATATTTATAGAAACACTTTTTTGCCATCAGCTGTATATATTTAAATTTATTTTTGACCAGTTTCTATTATTTCAATCATCATTAACTGGAAGAAAAATTTAACATCTGTTGGAACAAAAATGCATATTTCTCATAGAGGACACGAGAGGAAAAGGTAGATTGCTACTCACGATAAAGATGACATGTTGAGTTGCAGACAGGCACAATGAAAATATACATACATATTAAGCTTTCGGTCACAGGAAATATACACACATTCATTCACATAAGCAAGCACACCTCGTACACACATGACCGTCACCTCAAATGGTTCAAATGGCTCTGAGCACTATGGGACTTAACATTTGAGGCCATCAGTCCCCTAGAACTTAGAACTACTCAAATCTAACTAAGCTAAGGACATCACACACATCCATGCTCGAGGCAGGATTCGAACCTGTGACCGTAGCGGTCGCGCGGTTCTAGACTGAAGCGCCTAGAACCACTCGGGCACACCTACCATCACCTCAGGCAGCTCAGATCGGTATGCAGCTGTTGCATAAGGTGGCGAGAAGGGTGCTGTCTGGTGGAGTGTGCACAGACTAAACTACCAACAGGCACCAGTGGGGCGGGGTGGAGTTGGGCAGGAGGCATGTAGCAAAAACAGAGAGGAGTGAGGAAGGGGAAAGATCGGTGCGTGTGTTTGCAGAGGGTGGCAGACAAGGAGGGTGAGGGGATGAGAACAGGGAGGAGGCAATAGGACAGATGCTGTGAAAACTGTTGGGTGCAGGGTGTTACCGTAGGTTGAGGTCAGATCAATATCACGAATGGAGAGTATGTTGTAAGGATACCTCCCATCTGCCCAGTTTAGAAAAGCTTGTAGTGGAGGGGAGGATTCAGATAGCTTGAGTAGTGAAGCAGCCACTGAAATCAAGTATTGGCCACAGTTCGGTGGTGGCTGTTAATCCTGGTGGATGGTTGGTAGTCATACCAACATAAAAAGCTGTGCAACGATGGCAGCAGAGCTAGTATATGACATGGCTGCTTTCTCAGGTAGCCTGGCCTCTGAAGTGCTGGGTAGGTGGATTGGGCAGGTCTTGAATTTGGGTCTTCCACAGGAATATGATCCCTGTGCCAAGGGGCTGGGATTTCCAGTGGCATAGGATGAAATGAGATGTTATGGAGATTCAGTGGGTGACAGAACACTACTTTAGGGGGGGGGGGGGTGAAAGATCTAGGGTAGGATGTCCCTCATGTCAGGGCATAACGATACATAATCAAAGTGCTGACAAAGGATACGGTTTAGTCGTTCCAGTGCAGGGAGGTATTGGGTGACAAAGGGGCACTTGTTTGTAATTGGTTTTTTGGGGTAGTGAGGAGATTGGTGGTGTGTGGGGAAAAGGCATGGGAGATCTGTTTGCAGACTAGATATGGGGATATTGCCTATCTGTTAAGGCCTTGGCGGGACCCTCAGCATACTGGACAAGAGAGTTCTTGTCATTGCGTATATGTTGTCCCCAGGTGGCCAGGCTGTGCGGGAGGGATTTTTTATTGGGGAAGGGATGACTGCCATCAAAATGCAGGTACTGTTGGTGACTGGTGGATTTATTGTGGTCAGAGGTGTGGATGGAGCCATCACAAAAGAGGTGGTCAACTTTCATGAAAGTGGCATGCTTGATTGAGGAGGATCAGGTGAAGCATACGGAAAGAAGGTGTTGAGGGTGTGAAGGATTGAGGATAGGGTGTCTTGACCGTGAGCCCAGATCATGAAAGATCTCAATGAAGCTGAACCAGACTAGAGCTTTGGTGATGTGGTAGGCTAGGAAGGTCTCCTCTAGATGGGGCATAAACAGGTTGGCACAGGAGGGCGCCTTGCAAGTGCTCATGACTGTGCTGTGAATTTGTTTGTGTACCATCCCTTCAAAGGAGAAGTAGTTGAGAGTTAATATGAAGTTAGTAAGGTGTATGAGGAATGAGGTAGTGGGTTTGGAGTCTGAAGGATGTTGGGAAACGTAATGTTCAGTAGTGAAAGACCCAGACTGTGGGCATGAGGGATGTTGGTGTATTGGGAAGTGGTGTTAACAGTGACTAATAGGGATCCAAGAGCTAAAGGGCTGGGGATGATGGAGAGTTTGAAAGAAATGTTCAGTACTTTTGACATGAGAGGCTAGATTATGAGCAATTGGTTGGAGGTGATGGCCATTGAGAGCCAAAATTCTTTCAGTGGGGGCACAATAACTAGCTACAATGGGGAATCCAGGAATGTTGGGTTTGCAGATTTTGGGGAGCATGTAAAAGTTGGGTGTGTAGGGTATTATAAGGGTGAGGAGGGAAATGGATTCAGGGGAAAGGTTCTGGGAAGGACATATGACTTTAAGCAGGGACTGAAGGTTATGTTGGGGCTTCTGGGATGGGATCACTCTGGCGGAGTCTAAAGGTGGAGTAGTCAGATAATTAGCAGTAGCCTTCCACCAAGTAGTCACTACAATTTATAACAACGGAGGTGGAAATTTAGTCTGCAGGTATGATGATTACATCAGGATTTGTTTTAATGTTGTGTATGGTTGTCCTTTCTTCAGCTGAAAGGTTGGTGTTCTGAGGAAGGGATACAGGGCAGGATGGTGAGGCCAAGTTGGAGGTAAGGAATTCCAGGAAGTAGTTTGGTGGGAGGTGAGGAGGATCATAGTTGGATGGTGGTATGAACTGGGAGAGGCAGAGTTCAATGTTGGTATTAGGCTGGCTTTCGTTTGAGGGATCGGTGACAAGGAATGTTTGCATTGCACAGACTGGGAGAAGAGTAGGTCTTTACCAAGTCCAACAAAGTTAAATTTGTGTTAGGGCTAAAGGTGTGGCCTTTGGATAGGTCAGAAACTTCCGTGGGGCTGAGGGTTTTGTTGGAAAGGTTAACAACAGTGTTATGGGAATGTTTCGACTCTGCATTTTGTGAAGTGTTTGTAGGGAGTTTTGGTGGCTGTGGCAAATTGAAAAGGTCAGCTGGGCATGGTGTGCATGCTATGAGGGGTTGATGGCACAGAACACTTGGGTAGGACAGGGGTTATAGTGGTGCTCCGAAGCAGCAGGTGGTGTCAGCAAATTGGATAACTTATGGAGGTGGTGTCTGGAATGATTCCCCAGGTGCTGAAGGGCAAGGGATTCAGTTGGAGAAACGGGATGCATGTAACAGGGATTGCGCAGCAGCAGTATATTGTGGAGAAGCAGAGGTTATTCTGGGATGCCTGTGCCATGGAAATGCGGTTTTGCAGGACCAAGTTTGTGAGGGCCATCTCCACCATCCCCAATCCTTCACCGTCTGGATCCCTACTCTTAACTATAGACACCACTTTTCTATACACTAACATCCCTTACACCTATGGTCTTACCGCTAACTGAACATTACCATTCACAATGTCCCTCAGACTCTAAACCCACTGCTTATTCCTCATACATGCTACTAACTTTATCCTAATTCACAACTACTTATCCTTTGAAGGGAAGGTATACAAACAAATCCACAGCACAGCCCTGGGCATCAGCATGGCACCTTACTATGCCATCCTAATGATGGAAAATCTAGAAAAGACTTTCCTAGCCTCCAAAAATGTCAAAGCCCTAGTCTGGTTCAGTTCATTGATGAGATCTTCATAACATGGGCTCAGGGCCAAAACACCTTATCTTCATTCCTTCCCAACCACTTCACATGGCACTCCTCAACTCAGTGTGCCATCTTCTTAGATGTTGACCCTCTTGTCTCTGATGGCTCGGTCGACACCTCTGTCCACATTAAACCCACCAACTGCCAACATACCTCCCCATTCCACAGTCTCCTGGCACTGTTCCTGTTGGCAGTCTGGTCCTTTCACACTGCCAGATAACTGCTTCCATTCCATGTGACAACTGCATTCCGGTCTGAGCTGACAGAGATGATGGTCATGTGTGCATGAGGTATGCTTGCTCATGTGAATGAATGAGTGTGTGTGTGTGTGTGTGTGTGTGTGTGTGTGTGTGTGTGTGTGTGTGTGTGTGTTTCATTTTCGGACGAAGGCTTTGGCCAAAAGCTAATGCATAAATGACTTTCCATTGTATGTGTCTACAACTCAACATGTAATCTTTATGGCAAGTACAAATTTATCTTTTCCTTATATTGTTGATATTCCAACCTGGAGTTCCCATTGTTTGCCTTTTCATAGGAGACACATTAATATACCTAATGTACCAATGGCAGAATGTGGAATGTAAAATAAGCATATTTTGGCATATCATGAAAAACTTAGATAAATGGCATTTACACTCCTGAAAGTTAACAGGTGACTGGCATCTCAGACCTATTTTTAAATAACTGAAACTGGTCAAGAATAAATTGAAATACATATATAGTGGATGGTGAGGGCTCTCTGCAGGTACTGTTCTGAGCTGGCAGAATTTAAAACTGTGATATATATTTTACAGAAGTGTAAGTAATTAACACAAGCTGGAGAGACACTGATAATTTTTAATGAGAAGATTGTGAACCTGTGTAGGGCAAGTAACAATGTATTTTAATGAAATAGGTGACACACATTGGTATACCACAGAGGTGGCAAATGTTGTGGGCAGAAGACATGTTCTCTGCACATAATATTTAAAGTGCACTTTTGTAATATACAGTGACTCCAATCATTCAGTGCTGTCTGCGACATTTGGTTTATTTTGGAATGTTGCTTATCAGTCACAAAATATATATGAAACAACAACAGGTACAGTTAATAAATAAGATATTATCTAATTGGTATAATGTGCTAATATGGGTTTATTTTTACATGTCAAATATGAATATAACACAATGAGAAAGAAAAGGACTATTTGAATAAAGAACAAAAGAAGATTTACCTAGCAGGCATTAGATGAACATGGTGATAACTGATGAATATGACTATGTATGACTTCATCTTGGAAAAAGACTTTATAAATGAGTCTGGTTTTAGATTACTGCTCTGTTATCATTCTGGATGGTAGTTGATGTAATGGACAGCCATTTGTTTCAGACTTTAATTTCTCTGTAAAGACAAACTAACTGGATGACAATATTTTCTTATATTGACATGTGATAACTGCCGGTTACAAGAAGTAGAGAAAGCTACCTCTTAGGAAATTTTAACACATTTTGTTTATGTTTTTGTAATCCTTGCAACCATAAGGAATTATGAAGTAGTCTACCAACAAATATATGTGATATATACTGTTTCACTCATGGGTGTCAAGTGTACCTTGAAAATCAAATCAACTTCAATATTCTTTGTCATTTAACTGTCCTGGGGATAATTAGAATCCCTGTTGACACGCAAAAGAATTTACCATTTTTGTGTTCATAGCACTAGATTAGAACTATGAATCACATGGCCTAACTTCTGAAGTTTTCACAAGGCACAGAAAGTATAAATTAAAATTACATTAAAGTTAAAATAATATCTACTCATATGTCATCATAAACCTTTACTGCCTTTTTCTCTAATATACACATAACAAAAATCAATTTAGTATTAATATGAAAATCTTTAAAATCAAATAAATAAAATTATTATTTCAAATACTGAAATGTTATTTTCGCCACAAAAATATTGAGTGGTCCTTCAAACAAGTCTGCTGACCTGGAGTATAATGCCTTCGACACTAACCCACTCAACCAACTTAGGTACAAAATTTTCACTCTGCAGTGGAGTGTACACTGATATGAAACTTCCTGTTCGATTAAAACTGTGTGCTGAACTGAGATTTGATTTCAGAACCTTTGATTTTTGTCGGCAAGTAGCCTACTGACAGCCATCTAAGCATGACACACAACCTGTCCTCACAGCTTTATTTCCACCAGTACCTCATCTCCTACCTTCCACATTTCACTGAAGATCTCCTTTGAAACTTGCAGGACCAGCACTCCTGGAAGGAAGGATATTGCGGAGACACTGCTCAGCTACAGCCTGGGTGATGTTTCAAGAATGAAATTTTCACTCTGCATTGAAATGTGTGCATATATGAAAAGGAGTGATAATCCTCCAAATTTCACGGAAGAACTTCTGTGAAGTTTGGAAGGTCGGGGATGAGATACTGTTGGAAGTAAAGCTGTGAGTACGGGTCACGCTTGGGTAACTCAGTAAGTAGAGCATTTGCCCACCAAATGTGAAGATCGAGAGTTTGAGTCTTGATCTGGCACACAGTTGTAATCTGCCAGGAAATTTCATATCAGCGCACACTCCATTGAAGACTGAATGTTTCATTCAGGAAACATACCGTAGGCTGTGACTAAGCTATGTCTCCATGGCATCCTTACTTACAGGACTACTAGTCCTGCAAGCTATGCAGAAGAACTTCTGTGAAGTCTGGAAGGTAGGGGATTAGATACTGGTGGAATTAAAGCTGTGAGAACAGATTACGAGTCATGCTTGGATATCTCAGTCGGTAGAGTACTTATCCATGGAAGGCAAAGGTCCCAAGTTCGAGTCTAAGTCTGGCATATAGTTTTAATCTACCAAGAATTTATATGACAGATTTTGCTTAAAAATATCAGGTCTTATTGTCCCACATTTTAAACCAAAATTTGCAAAACATGTGCCTACATTTTGACAGGTACTAAATATAACAATGCCGCCTCTAACTTATGACATCTGGGCAACTTCAACCACTATCAGTTTAACAAAATCAAACAATGGAATATCCAAGATGAAATAACAACAATATGAAAAGGATAGATTGGTACTCACCACATAGTGGAACTGTTGAATGACACACAGACACACTGAAAAAAATACTGCTAGGTATTATACGCTACCAAATGTGGATTCTCCACAAGTACTGTTCCTTTAGCATCCACTGCTGTGCTCGTCTCCATCAATGTCATCTCTCTCTACACTAACATCACTAATGCCCATAGCCTTGGTGATACTGAACACTAAGTTTGCAATGCTTGACTGACTCCAAACTTAAAACCTCCTTCCAGGACACCAGGATGACCTACATCCTCACCCACAATTACTTCCTGTTTGAAGACATCTATGCTAAAGCAATGGGCACCCAAATGCCACCATCTTATGTCAAATTATTCGTAGGACATCTGTAGGAATCCTTCCTAACCAACCAGAACCCCAACCCCTCATTAGGTTCAGACTCGATGACGACATTTCAATCTGGATCTGGACTGAGGGTATGGACACCCTATCACATTTGTCCAGAATCTCAACACATTCTCACTCATTCGCTTCACCTGGTGCTCCCAGCCCAACAAGCTCCCTTCCTCAAAATCAACTTCCACCTTGAGGATGGCTACATCAGTACCTTTGTCAACATCAAACCTATCAAGCACTAACAATATTTCTATTTTGACAGCTGTCATCTGTTCCACACTGTGAAGTCCCTCCCACTCAGCCTAGCTACCCACAGTCAATGCATTGCAATCAGAAGCAGTCCCTCTCCAATTAGGTTGATGGTGTAGCTGAGGCCTCTAGGGACCAAATTATCCTCCTGACATTGTCCAGGAACACAAAAACGAAGCTCCTGCACACTGTCTCTACAGTCACCTACCTTCCCCAATACACCCACCGGCCAGCAACAAATAAAAATAAGCTCACCCCCCCCCCCCCCCTTCCTTCCTCCAGTCAAGATTCGGAACCACCCAGGACTGGAAAAACTAAACACCTCCTCCATTAAAGTTTTGACTATTTGTCCATTTGTCCTTGTGTCCTGAGATGAGAATTATCTCTCCCACTATCCTCCTTCCCCCCCCCCCCCCCCCCCTCTCACAGTGGTATATTGCTGCCAATCCAGCCCATGCCTGCCATATCCTTGTCCATGTCTATACCACTCAAATGATCATCCCGTGGCACGTATGTCTGGAATAGATCTAGATGCAACACCTGTCTCATACATCCACCCACTACCACCTACTCTAGTCCTGTCACAGGTATCTTTGTCTACACTGGCATGTACATCTACATACATACCACACAAGCCACTGTATGTGCAAGGCAGAGATTACCTTGTACCAATACCAGTTATTCCATTCGCAAAAGGAGTGAGAGGAAGACAACTGTCTATACTCTTCCATACAAGTCCTAATTTCTCTTTCCTTCTATTCACAGTCCTCACTCAGACTGCATACTAGCAGCAGAAGAATAGTTCTGCAGTCAGTTTCAGATGCCAGTTCTCTGAATTTTCTTAATAGTGTTTCACTCTAAGGATGTTGTCTAAGCTCCATGGATTCCCTTTTGAGTCCACAAATTACCTCTGTAATGTGTACTTATCGAACCTACCGGTAGCAAATCTAGCAGCGTGCTTCTTAATTCTTTGGCATGTTTCTGTATCCAGACTGGTAGGGATCCCAAACACTAAAAAAGTTCTCAAGAATGGGTTGCAATGGATGTCTGCATGCAGTCTCCTTTATGGAAGAGCTGTGCTTTCCTAAAGTTCTCCCCAACAAACTGAAGTCAAGTGTTCACCTTCTCTACCACTGTCCTTACCTGTTCATTCCATTTCATATTGCTTTGCATTTCATAAACATGACTGTCCAGCAACAGATCATTAATACTATATTTGATGTTACATGATAGTTTTTCCTACTCATCTGTATTAATTTTTTTTTCAGCATTTACAGCAAGCTGCCATTCATCTCACCACACACAAATTCCGTCTAAGTTAGTCTATATCCTTTTACAGTCATTCAATGACAATACCACAGCACACAGTCGCATATTGCTCCTCGCTCTGTCCGTCAGATGGTTTATCTATAAAGAGAACAAGATTGGTCCTACCACACTTATTTGGGGCACTCCTGACAATACCCTCATCTCTGATGAATGCATGCTATCAAGGACAACATACTGGAATCTATTACTTAAGAAGTCCTCCAGCCACTCGCATATCTGGGAACCTATTCTGTAATTCCACATCTTCATTAAGAGACTACAGTGGGGTACCACGTTAAACACTGTCTGGAAATCTAGGAATATGGAATCTGCCCATTGTCCTTCATTCATGGTTCGCAGGACATCATATTAGAAAAGGGCAAGCTAAGTTAAATATGAAAAATCAATTCTAAATCCATGCTGAGCTATGGGCAGAAGTTTTTTTGTCCAAAGGAAATTTAATAAAGGGCCAATAATACCATAGAATACACTGCAAAACTGAATTGGGATTTCACACAGACCTGCCAACTTATCTGTTTTCAATTCTTTCAGCTGCTTCTCTTCACCAGATACACCTATTACCATGCCCTCCATATGGGAGTCAGTACAATGGTCAAACAGCAGTATCTCTGTATGGTACCCCTGCAAAACTGACTTCTTAAATTTAAGCTTTTCTTTTACCATCTTCTATTGCTGCACCAGATTGGTAGCTGAGTGACTGGACAGAAGCCATCACACTACTTAGCAATTTTATGCAAGACTAGGATTTTCTCAAGTTCTCGGCGAGATCTCCTACCAAGGGTGACAGTGGAAGTTGTTGCATGCTTCGCTCATTATATTTTTATAGATGCACAATTTTCTACTAACTTTTGCTTTTCAACAATTCCATTTTCTTTTTAGAACAGAATGTGCAACCATGTCTGATTTCTTAGTATTTTCCGAATTTTGTTATCAAGCCCTAGTGGGTCTTTCCCATCCATAAATTTGCTTACTCAACACATACTTCTCCAGGGTGTGATTAACAATCAGTTTAAATTTTGGCCATAATTCCTCATCGTCCCTCTATACTGGGAAATGATGTCCAATGAAAGTCTAAGCAGGATGCTAACAACTGCTTGTCAGCTCTTTCGAGCACAAATACTCTTTCTACGTTCTTGGTGGATTTCTTATCTTTAGTAACCATCATCAAGATGACGACATGATCACTAATCCCTGCCTCTATACTGTCACTGTCAATAAGGTCAGGCATGTTATGTTCTGAACTACTTCAGAAGGCTGTTTGTCCATACCACCTGTAATGATTCCATAGACATCCCAGTCTATACTCTGTAGGCTCATGTCACCGCCAACTAATATTGCATGACTGGGTATTTCTGTGCTACTGAGTTGAGTTGAGTTAGGCATCTTTGTCGTGTCCAGATAACGCCAGAATCAGTTTTGACCTGAATAAACACAATATTTTTATGAGCTGCAATGAACACTACACCTCCTAGAGCATCTTATCTGTCTAATTGATATACAGCATGTATCAAAAAGAATCATCCGATTTGGCACATCTATATTTCTGAAACCAATAAACATATACAATGAATTTTGTTTTTTGATGAATGGGAGACACAAAGTTTTTTTCATACTTTTCATAGGCGTTCAATATGCCTCCCTTGAAATGCACAGAATACGTCAATGTGGTATTCAAATTGTTTGCAACTGCAGCGAGCATGTCTTGAGTTACAGGTTCCACAGTTGCCGTTATGCGATGTCTCAGTTCTTCACAGTTGTTGGTAACAGAGGGGCATAGAGTCTTTTATAAACCACCACAAGAAATAATCACATACAGTCAGGTCTGGTGACCTTGGTGGCCAGTAATGTAATGCTGAATCATTTGGTCCAGTGTGACTGATCCATGGTCCAGTAATCCTTTGATTCAAAAATCCCCTCACTTCCAGATGCCAGTGTGGCAGGCCCCATCCTGTTGATAAATGAAATTGTTCAAATCAGTGTCCAACTGTGGGAAAAGAAAGTTCTCAAGAATATGGAGATATGTGCTTCCAGTAACAGTGTTCTCAGCAAAGAGAAATGGATCATACACCTTTTCTCATGAAACTGCACAAGACACACTAAATTTTGGAATTGTTGATGCCATTGTCTAATGCTCTGTGCTGTAGGAGAATCCACACCATACCTAGTACGAAAGTCATGCAGAACCATTATTACTGACCCGCACTGCGCAAAGCGTATAACACAAAACATTTACTGCTGCTCCAAAACCAAGTTTTACTAGAACTGAAGTTGACATACCCTGCTGCCATGTAGCGGGAACCGTGTAAAACTTGAGAGTTTGCTCTTTCCAGTATTATGGTTGTTCATGCACATGTGTCAAACAACATAATAGTTATGATTATCATGATTCTGTTTGATACAGCCTGTACATTCCACTCCTCACTAAACATGTTGGAGTTGACTACTTCAGGTTTCATTCATCCCTCAGTTCAGAGGCTAATCTGAGTGTGACAACTTCCTGGAATCCAGTAAATTCAAGAATTTTGTTATGAATGCTTCGACTATTTACTGTTAAAGTTTTGATTGTAAAAGTGTCTTTACTTTGCATGCGCACACTATCAACCAGACAAAAACACCCCCATGTACACTCTGTAAGTGCTCTGCAACCTGATGAGCTGCTTTCTGCATGTAATGCACACTGACATATCAACTGGAATCCTACAATTCTCCAATGCAATTGACAGTGGTCAAAAGAACTGCAGCCAAGAGCACCACAGAATCAATGAGGCTCTTGTTGAGACTATCCACTTGCTTCAAAATAAAGGTACTTCCATCAGTACAGGGTACAATAATCCAAATTGTAAGCTCTGCTTGTATCCAGCAAGTGAAGCCAGCTGCCTGTATGACTAAAGATGGCCTCCGACTCTAAGTGACAATCATCATTGGTGCCGACATGAGCCATCAAGATGCAGATTACTGCACCCTGCACCACTGATACCCACACACAGGGTCTCTCCACATCTTGGATGAGTCTCACATGGCGGATACACCGAGCCCATGTTGGACTCCTTTCCAACACTGGACACTGTTTTCCTAATGGGCTCTATAAATCTTCTGGTACTAGAGCTACCAATAACCGGCAGACACCTCTTCGTATTTGCCCACTCAGAACCGATAGAGGTACTCAAGGTACCCTCTGCCACACACCGTCAGGTGGCTTGCGGAGTATGGATGTAGATGTAGATGTAGAGCCTGCTGAAGGAGCAGTCATTCGCTCCTACCCACAGTGTGAATGGGCCAGACCTGACAGCAAGTCCCCACACTGACACTCTACCTCGAGTGACAACACATACAATACAATAGGAGGTGGATCCTATGTCAGGTATGCTGTGTGGTACCTTAGAAGAAGAGCTTAAGGGTGGACAAGTGAGACCTGAGGTGCTCCATACAATGCACCAGAGTCTCGCTGCCACTACACTGTGAGGCAGCAATTTGCAGCAGCTGACCACAGCCCACACTATCTTAAGCTTTTTTGAACTGTGGCCAGCTCCTCCTGAATCTGTACACACACACACACACACACACACACACACACACACACACACACACACAACCCATCCTACTACTGCTAATTTCAGAAGTAAGCTATAAAACACACATAAAAAGCTAATTATGTTACTTGCTACTCTCCTGGTGTGTGACAAATGGAGGTTGGCACAATCTCCTATTCCATCAAAGGCAAGGCCACCTATGAAAACAGCTACCTGACCTACCAACTTAACAGCAACCACTGTGCTACATTCTATGTAAGCATGACAACTAACAAGCTGTCTGTGCACATGAGAGGGCTCCACCAAACTGTGTCCAATAGACGGATTGACCACCCAGTTGCTGAGCATGCCACCCAACATGATGTGCTTGTCTTAAATGACAGTTTCACAACCAGTGATGTCTGGATTCATCCCATCAACACCAGCTTTTCTGAACTGTCCAGATGGGAACTCTCTTTGCAATATATCATTTAGCTGTCTCTATCCCCTTCCATGCTTCCACTCCAGTCTTGTACATGCGCTCTACCCCAACAGCACATGCATAGTCCTTTCTGCCCCCCCCCCCCCCCCCCCCCCCCCCCCCGGCCTTCCGCAGCACTCACACACGCACCTGACACTGCACCACATTACTTCTGTATTCTCGCTCTCCTCCCTCCCCCCCCCCCCCCCCCCCCACCAACAAAAATCGCTTTATCTATGTCTGATGAAAGATTTAGCTGAACAGCTTATAATATCTAGTCTTTTTTTCTCCAGTGTAGGCACAGTCAGTGCCTCTTCTATGTGATCAGTAGGAATCTGTCCTTTTAATATTATTGTTATTTAGTTTAACAAAACTTACGCAGACAGATTACAAAGCAAAGAAGCACATATTACAGTACAAAAATAGCCTAAAGCATAGAATCATCTTCTCACCTTCGCTAAGGCCTGCAAAGGCTTAATAAATGCTGAAAATTGGATTTCAATGTCTGGAAGGTCTCCTTTCCGATATTTCCGAAACAGAGATACAGTTGCTTCCTTTTTAGACCTTTCTGCTTGGAGTTCCTTTATCTTCATGGTGCGTCTTACCTCTCTTTTCGCAAAGTAATAGCGAATTTTCTTCTCATCTCTTAGAAATCTTCGCTTAAGTTTGTCAGTACTTACATTTTGTTCACTAATCCCTGCATAAATAATGAAGTGGTGTTATTATGGAGAAATTAAAATCAGGTAAGCATTCCGTAAAAGGATGCAAATATAGACTTCTATTAGCAAAAATATCTGACCTTGAAGTGCTGCAGAAGAACTTGATTTTGTATTTTGTGGTGCAGTATTACTTCTAGTTGAAAATAATGAACTACTGGTTAAAGTGAAGGCTGGATTTTGTTGATAGCTCTCAGCAACTGAAAAAAGATACAAATCAACAGTCTTTGAAAAATAAATAATTACTAAAACCAGACAGAAACATAATGATCAATTCAACTCTACAATTTGTAGAAAAAGATGCTGTACTTGTGTGTGGCAGAACAGTAAAACTATGTGGCCCATCTTAATGTTGGAAATAATGAGTGCTGAATGACATGACATACAAACCTCTATCAAAATCTGTTGCCCTCCCCTTCTATTGCTCAATAATTCAAAGCACTCCACAACTGTGCAAAAGAGCAATCTATAGAGAGTATAGTACTGAAATACTTCCCCGTACATTTCATGTGTAGTTTACAACCGGAGTAGCTGCTTTGTGTGTGCTGTGCACGCTTGAGCTAATCAAGCCCAGTCCTACAATTCTCCACCCCATAATGCAGATCCAAAAGTCAGCAGCCAATACAATCACAGAATCATGTTTGAGAATGCTGGATATACCTTCAAATAGCAAGAGGTGGGAACATGTAATGTGCCGAGGAACATTGTCCAACATAATTGTTTTTGGTGATCCAGCTAGTATGGCTGGGAAAGAATAATGTTGCATTGGCGAATTGACCTCTAAATCTTTGAGCAAGGTACACTCACTGGTCAATATTATTGTGAACCTGCACTCCTTCCCATGTGCACATTTTCTGGGATGCATTCGGTTCTGACTGCATTTTTCTGGATGACAATGTGTTAGTGCATCGGACAGCGCAAGTGGAGGAGCTCCTGGAACAAAAGGATATTCAGCGAATGGACTGACCTGAGCACATTTGGGAAGCCTTGGGAAGATGTACTGCAATATGTCCACATGCACCAAAGGCCATCCAGTAGTTGTCAACAGTGCTGGTTGTGGAATGGAACACCATACCACAAGAACTCCTTAACAGCCTTGTGTCCAGCATGGTAGCATGTTGCAGAGCCTGCATTATTATTCATGGACATCTCACACCCTATTAAGAACCATGTTCTACCTGAATTGCGGTGACTTCAGCATAATTACTGTCTTTGAATAAAGGTGTCATTTATATCCATCTATTTGTGTATCTCTTTTCAGTTACCTTTTGTACTATACTGTAGCAGTTCTTCCTACATATGGTCCAAGTTTTGTGCTACTTGGCAGTGACACCTCACGCAGAAGGTGCTTTCGTACTTAAGTTTTGCACACCAGTGTACTTTTAAACACGTCATTAATAATCTCTTCTCTTGCTTTCTCTCTAAGGGGTTTTGTTATAACACTAGTTCATCCACAAAAAGTACCTATTCTACTCGGTGAATGTTAAGTGGAAGTTGAGGAGTAGGAATTGACCAAAATTGAATCACTAAGATTTTTCACAGTCACTAAAATTTTCTGCACTTCTAATACTGTTTGACTTATTCAGCACAACATTTGGCACTCTGTTAAATATGATACAAACCAGCTGCATGTAAAGCCATCAATTTCATAAAACTTGGGTTTTTACACGAGAGTAACAAAATCTACACAAATATCCATCTTGAAACGGTAACAAAAAATACCAACTGGCAATATTTTATGGTTCAAGGCTTGTACTATTTGATAACTGAGTGTATAAATAGCATTGTCCATCGAGCAGGCTTTCTGGAATCCAAACTGAGATATGCTAAGTTTGTTTCTGGTTAGTTGTGAAGAGTACTGTGGTGTACATTACTTGTTTGAATATTTTGGAAAAAGATGTTGTAAGGAAATTGGATATTATTATTTAAGTCTTTCTTGTCAGCTTTCTAATAATGAAATTTAACAAATGTATATTTTAATCTGTCTGGAAAAATTCCCTCTTCCAATGATGCATTACATATGTCCCTGTCTTCACTCTTTTTTTAGTTCAAACAACTTTCCAGAATTCTGTTTTGAGATTCCATGAGCACAACATGAGCTTTATTTACAATTTTTATAATATTATTAATTTCAGAGAAGGATGTTAGAGATACTTCTATTTGCTTGAAGTTTTGTGGAACAGCATTTTTATTATGTATTCTCTTCCTTTTTCAACTGAACCATATAATCCTGCTCCATTTAGAAAGTGATTATTAAAAATACTTGCAATTTATGAATTATCAGTCAAAACATTGTCATTTAGTCTAATTGTTATTGTATCTCATACACTGACTGGTTGTCATGTCTTCCATTTCATAACACCCCATATATTATTAATCTTATTGTCTGCAGTATTAATTTGTGTCAGGAGGTGTGTATATATATATAGATGTGTATAGAATACAAACATCAGATCTTGACTTATTCTTGCCTCTGTTCAGATTTCCCTTCTCCTCTTACATGAATTTAATATTCATAGCTTAATTTTTTAATGGATTTTTTGAAAAACTTTTTAGGAAAGATACTTTCAAATACTGACACAAATTTACTATGGAATACACTGCATTTCACACTTTCATGTCTTTCTATATATACATATTATTGCATACCACCTCTTAACTTATTCTTCAAACATTGGAACCTGTTCTCATTAATAAGATTCACCATTTTGTATGAGCAAGTAAGAAGCTACCTTGTTTATTTCCATTAATTGTGAAAAGTGATCAGAAAGAACATTATTAATAATGATTTGGAACTCACTCATTGTTTCAGCCTGACCACTGTCTACAAAAGTGTTGCCAGTCAAGGTCTTCCTATCCTGCTGTACACTAGTTGGAAAATTTACAATTGAAATCAAAAAGAAACAGTCAAATGATGGTTCCATTTCATTCTTTCCCGTCACATTCTTTTAAGAAATCTTCAAAAATTCTTCTTGTCTGACAGTAACTCAATAATAAATCTAGATTTCTCAAATAGTTGAAAGTTTCCTAGCGGGGGACCCGTAGACTGTTATAAGAGCAAGAGAGAGATTTTGCAGTAATAACTCACTGTTACAGGGTAACAGTTATGATCTACAAAAAAGGTGCACGAGTCAATATTTCTGACTTTGTGTCCAGCTTTTACGTATGTTGCAACTCCTCCTTTTTCCATATTCACTACATATGATAATGATGCTAGGCTATAATCTCTCATATTTAACTTTTCTATACATGTGGTCTCATATTACCTGGCTATATTAGTTGCACTAAACTATGTATTTACACACATCTTTATCCTGAATTAAGAATGAGAAAGGAATGTGTTCATTACTATTCACAATTCCAGAATATTTTCAAACAGAATAACATTTAAAATCTGTTAATATAAAGCACCATTTACAGGGATGGGGATCATGGGTAGCTTCTTCTATATAATTTTGGATGTTTCAACTGGGAGTTGCATAATGCCCGAAATGAATGTGGGTGTGAAGGCCTTTTTATTATGTCCAGAACAGGAAGTGTTTGGTTGTCAAACTGTGTTAAATTGTATTTATATGAATAAAGCAGAACAACACACTTTAGAATTATGAAAAAAATTTTGACATGTACCAGTTGCTGGAAGGGCTTATGCTGCCCCAGTGGCTGAATGTTGGTTAGGGGTGTTATTAGCATCTTGCAGATGTTTCTCAAAAGGTACTTTTCTGAGATAAATGTTTCAAGCAATGCTATATTCTTCTTCTGGCTTTTATATGTCGATAATCCATACCATTGCAGGCAACATTTCCAATCAATGTATCAACCAT
The DNA here is from genome assembly GCF_021461395.2 of Schistocerca americana. Taxonomy (NCBI): domain Eukaryota; kingdom Metazoa; phylum Arthropoda; class Insecta; order Orthoptera; family Acrididae; genus Schistocerca; species Schistocerca americana. The sequence continues at coordinate 253,813,110 of NC_060119.1, read as the reverse complement.
CCCCCCCCCCCCCCCCTTCCAAGTGACATTAGTACTTGTACAATAGGTACAAGCAACAGCTGATTTATTTGGTTGGTGACTGTAGGTATGTTATCAAGCAGTGTTGAACCTTACTATGGAAGGGATTACACAGGGAAGCAGAACCCTATGATGGCTTTTCTCATAGTCAAGGATGTCTTTAATAATTCAGTAGGTCTCTCAGCTATACTGAAGCATGATAAATGCACTGGCTTTGAATAGATGAAGAGGAAGTGAATATCACAAGGATTCCTAAAAATTCATTACTTGCATATCTCACTCCTCATTAATTAATCAAATACCAAGGCCAATCAATCACTCTCAGTTCCTACTGAGCCAGAAAAGAAGACTTGTGACTGATAATTTTAAACAAGCTCTCAGATTCCAATGACACACTTTCAGTCATAAATATTGTTATAACAGTTTGTAGCCTACAAAAGTAGGCACAAGTATCTGTAATGCAAACAATGATCTAAGGATTCCCTGCCTTACTAGCAAACAACACAATCAGAAAGAGCAATTATTAATTCTCTTCCCCATCACAGAATACAAGGTATTGTGGTACACTGAAATAAAATAAAAGCACACTGGTCTGTGGAGTTATACAAGACAATTCAACTGTTTGTTATGAAGAACAGGCAAAATTCAGGATGTTCTACTGGAAGTGGGAGATTGATCGTCGGGTTATATATGTAGAACAGCATGCCACCCTCCACCTTAAAAAACTATCCAATCTCCTGGTTTCCCACCTCCGCAAAGGCAACTCACTCACCCTTCACAACCTTTCCAGCAAACCTCAACCTCCTCTCATTGCACACAAACCCAGTCTCTCCCATCTACTCAATCTCCCACTTCCAGCTCCACTCCCTCCAAAACCTCAAAATTCCAATCAACGCAATCTGGAACCACAACACCCCAATTCAGTAGTTAACCTTTCCTCCAAACCTCTCTCCCAATCCGAAACCTCTGTCCTATCCAAAGGCCTCACCTTCAGCCCCACTCCCAGATTTAACCAAACAGCCCTCGTCAAAGATTTACTGTCCTACACCCGTACTCTCTGCTGGAAATATCACTTTGCCACGAAGAAAAATGATCCTAATCCTACTCCTAATGATCCAATTCCCCAAGACACTATCCAAATTGAACCATGCCTGGAACAGTTCCGTCCTCCGTCACAGCGGGACCCACCTCCTCTTCCTCAAAATCACCCTCTCCTAACCTTCCAGGAATTTCTGACTTCCAGCCTTGCCTCTCAATCCTTCTTAAAAAACCTTAATCCTACTCCCAACATCACCACTGCTGAAGCCCAGGCTATCCGTGATCTGAAGGCTGACCGATCCATCGTCATTCTTCTGGCGGACAAGGGTTCCACAACTGTGGTACTTGATCGTCGGGAGTATGTGGCTGAGGGACTGCGTCAGCTTTCAGACAACACTACTTACAAAGTTTGCCAAGGCAATCCCATTCCTGATGTCCAGGCGGAGCTTCAAGGAATCCTCAGAACCTTAGGCCCCCTACAAAACCTTTCACCCGATTCCATCAACCTCCTGACCCCACCAACACCCCGCACCCCTACCTTCTACCTTCTTCCCAAAATTCACAAACCCAATCATCCCGGCCGTCCCATTGTAGCTGGTTACCAAGCCCCCACCGAACGCATCTCTGCCTACGTAGATCAACACCTTCAACCCATTACATGCAGTCTCCCATCCTTCATCAAAGACACCAACCACTTTCTCAAACGCCTGGAATCCCTACCCAGTCTGTTACCCCCGGAAACCATCCTTGTAACCATTGATGCCACTTCCTTATACACAAATATTCCGCATGTCCAGGGCCTCGCTGCGATGGAGCACTTCCTTTCACGCCGATCACCTGCCGCCCTACCTAAAACCTCTTTCCTCATTACCTTAGCCAGCTTCATCCTGACCCACAACTTCTTCACTTTTGAAGGCCAGACATACCAACAATTAAAGGGAACAGCCATGGGTACCAGGATGGCCCCCTCGTATGCCAACCTATTCATGGGTCGCTTAGAGGAAGCCTTCCTGGTTACCCAGGCCTGCCAACCCGAAGTTTGGTACAGATTTATTGATGACATTTTCGTGATCTGGACTCACAGTGAAGAAGAACTCCTTTGGTTCCATCAGATTCACCTGGTCCTACTCCAAATCCCATGCCACTTTCCTTGACGTTGACCTCCACCTGTCCAATGGCCAGCTTCACACGTCCGTCCACATTAAACCCACCAACAAGCAACAGTACCTCCATTATGACAGCTGCCACCCATTCCACATCAAACGGTCCCTTCCCTACAGCCTAGGTCTTCGTGGCAAACGAATCTGCTCCAGCCCGGAATCCTTGAACCATTACACCAACAACCTGAAAACAGCTTTTGCATCCCGTAACTACCCTCCCGACCTGGTACAGAAGCAAATAACCAGAGCCACATCCTCATCTCCTCAAACCCGGAACCTTCCACAGAAGAACCCCAAAAGTGCCCCACTTGTGACGGGATACTTTCCGGGACTGGATCAGATTCTGAATGTGGCTCTCCAGCAGGGATACGACTTCCTCAAATCCTGCCCTGAAATGAGATCCATCCTTCATGAAATCCTCCCCACTCCACCAAGAGTGTCTTTCCGCCGTCCACCTAACCTTCGTAACCTCTTAGTTCATCCCTATGAAATCCCCAAACCACCTTCCCTACCCTCTGGCTCCTACCCCTGTAACCGCCCCCGGTGTAAAACCTGTCCCATGCACCCTCCCACCACCACCTATTCCAGTCCTGTAACCCGGAAGGTGTACACGATCAAAGGCAGAGCCACGTGTGAAAGCACCCACGTGATTTACCAACTGACCTGCCTACACTGTGAAGCGTTCTATGTGGGAATGACCAGCAACAAACTGTCCATTCGCATGAATGGACACAGGCAGACAGTGTTTGTTGGTAATGAGGATCACCCTGTGGCTAAACATGCCTTGGTGCACGGCCAGCACATCTTGGCACAGTGTTACACCGTCCGGGTTATCTGGATACTTCCCACTAACACCAACCTGTCAGAACTCCGGAGATGGGAACTTGCCCTTCAGCATATCCTTTCTTCTCGCTATCCGCCAGGCCTCAATCTCCGCTAATTTCTAATTTCAATTTGCCGCCGCTCATACCTCACCTGTCTTTCAACTTCATCTTTGCCTCTGTACATCTGCCCCGACTGACATCTCTGCCCAAACTCTTTGCCTTTACAAATGTCTGCTTGTGTCTGTGTATGTGTGGACGGATATGTGTGTGTGTGCGAATGTATACCTGTCCTTTTTTCCCTTTTTTCCCCCTAAGGTAAGTCTTTCCGCTCCCGGGATTGGAATGACTCCTTACCCTCTCCCTTAAAACCCATATCCTTTTGTCTTTCCTTCTCCTTCCCTCTTTCCTGACGAGGCAACCATTGGTTGCGAAAGCTAGAATTTTGTGTGTATGTTTGTGTTTGTTTGTGTGTCTATCGACCTGCCAGCGCTTTTGTTTGGTAAGTTTCATCATCTTTCTTTTTAGATATAATTATCTGCTAAAAATGCCATGACGTTTTCTTCCAGGATAAAATATTTCAGAGATAAAATATTCCCCAACTTGGATCTCCAGGTAGGTGTTGTTAGTGAAGAGCTGCTGTTAGACAAAAAGAGAGCAATAATTAGAGTGAGAATGGAATATGTCTGAACATTAAGGAAGTGTGGGGAACTAGAATATCTCAAAGTAGAAATGAAAAGCTGCAGATATATTTTATGAATTTGAGAGATGTGATGCTGAATGAATGGAAGTTTTTGGAGTAGGAATCATAAGAACTGTTCACACTGGTCCACATAATGGTAGGGCAGTAGGTGGAGTAAACATGAATAGAGAAACTGCTAACACAGCAAAAAGAGTGAACACTGATGGTGACATTCAATAAATATCCAACATCCATTGTAATCATGCAGGAATACATAACAATCACAGATACCAATGTGAGTGCAGCTGGATATGTACCTAATAATATTAATTAACTAGTAAAGAATGTCAGTCAATGGAAGACTGGGATGCAGACACTGGTGAAGGTAGGTAACAGGAAATAACTGCATCGTTTGGTTTCAGGAAGTTAAATGAGAGGGAGAGATGTAAAGAGTCTTAGTGAATACAGTCTTAATGAATACAAATTTTCAGCACTCCTTGAGAAAGAACTATAAGTGGAAAATTCCCAGGACCAAACTTAAGTAGTAATGATGATGGTGGTGGTGGTGGTGGTGGTGGTGGTGGTGGTAGTTAGTAAACACAGTCCACCGTGCAGTTTGTTGGCCCTCATCTGGTGTGTCCCAATGTGGCAAATAGGAGAATGCCTAGAAAGTATGAAGGGTTGGTGAGAAATAAAATACCATTCACAGGCCAAAATCAGAAACAAAATCCTTGCTGCATCTGATTCGGAGCAATGGTCAGTGCCTGTTCACAGAGGTGGAGTTGTAAACATGCTCCAGGACCTCACAGTGCCTTGTTCTACACCACTAGCAAAGCTAGAAAATTGATGACAAGCAAACATGACTTGTACAAGTAAAGGCAGGAATGATGGATGGTCCATGCACTCCAAAGTGGCAATCAAGCATTCGAATTCTGGGCATTTGAACTTATACAAGAGGATAAGTCTAAGTGCTTTGGTAAACCTCCAACAAAAGCACACACCTACATTGACACTTTCACCACTCAGACATCATTTGAGCAGGAAAACTACACAATTCCACAACAGAACTCGCAAAGCACACATCCAACTTCTTCACTTTCGAAGGCCAGACATACCAACAATTAAAGGAAACAGCCATGGGTACCAGGATGGCCCCCTCGTACACCAACCTATTTATGGGTCGATTAGAGGAAGCCTTCTTGGTTACCCATGCCTGCCAACTCAAAGTTTGGTACAGATTTATTGATGACATCTTCATGATCTGGACTCACAGTGAAGAAGAACTCCAGAATTTCTTCTCCTACCTCAACTCCTTTAGCTCCATCAGATTCATCTGGTCCTACTCCAAATCCCATGCTACTTTCCTTGACGTTTACCTCCATCTGTCCAATGGCCAGCTTCACACATCCGTCCACATCAAACCCACCAACAAGCAACAGTACCTCCATTATGACAGCTGCCACACATTCCATATCAAACGGTCCCTTCCCTACAGCCTAGGTCTTCGTGGCAAACGAATCTGCTCCAGTCCTGAATACCTGAACCATTACACCAACAACCTGAAAACAGCTTTCACATCCCGCAACTACCCTCCCGACCTGGTACAGAAGCAAATAACCAGAGCCACTTCCTCATCCCCTCAAACCCAGAACCTCCCACAGAAGAACCCCAAAAGTGCCCCACTTGTGACAGGATACTTTCCGGGACTGGATCAGACTCTGAATGTGACTCTCCAGCAGGGATAAGACTTCCTCAAATCCTGCCCTGAAATGAGATCCATCCTTCATGAAATCCTCCCCACTCCACCAAGAGTGTCTTTCCGCCGTCCACCTAACCTTCGTAACCTCTTAGTTCATCCCTATGAAATCCCCAAACCAGTTTCCCCACCCTCTGGCTCCTACCCTTGTAACCACCCCCGGTGTAAAACCTGTCCCATGCACCCTCCCACCACCACCCACTCCAGTCCTGTAACCCGGAAGGTGTACATGATCAAAGGCAGAGCCATGTGTGAAAGCACCCACGTGATTTACCAACTGACCTGCCAACACTTTGAAGCTTTCTATGTGGGAATGACCAGCAACAAACTGTCCATTCGCATGAATGGACACAGGCAGACAGTGTTTGTTGGTAATGAGGATCACCCTGTGGCTAAACATGCCTTGGTGCATGGCCAGCACATCTTGGCACAGTTTTACACCGTCCGGGTTATCTGGATACTTCCCACTGACACCATCCTATCAGAACTCCGGAGATGGGAACTTCCCCTTCAATATATCCTCTCTTCCCGTTACCCACCAGGCCTCAACCTCCGCTAATTCCAAGTTGCCGCTGCTCATACTTCACCTGTCATTCAACAACATCTTTGCCTCTGTACTTCCACCTCGACTGACATCTCTGCTCAAACTCTTCGCCTTTACATGTCTGCTTGTGTCTGTATATGTGCAGATGGATATGTGTGTGTGTGTGTGTGTGTGTGTGTGTGTGTGTGTGTGTGTGTGTGTACCTGTCCTTTTTTCCCCCTAAGGTAAGTCTTTCCGCTCCCGGGATTGGAATGACTCCTTACCCTCTCCCTTAAAACCCACATCCTTTCGCCTTTCCCTCTCCTTCCCTCTTTCCTAATGAAGCAACCGTGGGTTGTGGAAGCTTGAATTTTGTGTGTGTGTTTGTGTTTGTGTGTGCCTCTATCTACATACCAACACTTTCGTTTGGTAAGTTACATCATCTTTGTTTTTTTATATATACAACGATATTTTATATATATGTATAGATAGATAAGTAACTTTCACACAAACACAAAATACCACATCACAATAATTCTGGTAACCAATGAAAGAAAACAGGAACTATAATACAACTGGCAGACTTACATGTACGTCTCTCAGCGTTTAATGTTGGTGAAAATTCCAGGCTGTCTTGAGTAGCCCTGATAATGGCTGTAGCATCCATCAGAGATTCATTTGCTTGACTGGCTAATGTCTCAGCAAAAAGAGGAACCAAAGAAATGTTCTGGGCTCTCCAAGAAACAGAGATAGGATACTCCTCAAAATGACATTCTTCTAGAGGCTTGAGATATATGTTTCGGTTATAATCCGGTGATGTTGTGCAAGCTTCTAATAAAACCTGTAAAGTTCCACAACATGACTGTAGAGCAAAATAAATCTTAGCAAAAGTGAGTGCAAAGTTTCCAGCACACTGTACCAGTGAATTAATGGATACTACTTGTACTTCCACACATAAGAGTAAATGGCTCAACATTCACGCATACATGCTGGCATGTGCATGTGCTCGCACGCCCACACACACACACACACACACACACACACACTCACTCACTCACTCACTCACTCACTATGCAAACAGTAAGAGTAAATACACATGGAAATAATGGCAGTGTTGTAATAGCAGTGACTGTTGACTAATTTATTGATAAAATTTTCTTCCATTTTGATGATTTGTCCATTCACAAGATACTGAAATGATCATTAAGACCAGTATTGAAGTTCAATTCACAGGTAGCAGATCCTGTCCATTATATCATAAAAATGTGTTTAACATGGTATCTCTCATTATATTCAGGATGTAGGGTCACTTCTATGCAGAACTGGGTACCGGGAGTAGGTTATGGTGGGGATGCCAGATGATGGCAGCTCAGAGAAACAACATCAAAAGTTAAATATTTTATTAGAACTAGTGCTACTACACTCATTGCAGTTCTCTGACATGGCCCCATCCCTGCTCAGTATATGGCAAGGATGGTGTGTGGTGTGATGAGGCAGCTAGATGGCAGCCAGTCGGGCAACGGTGACATCGGTGCACAAGAATACCAACACACAGAATCCCATTCAGCAATGCGTGCCCAGTTAGCGAAGCATTGCTGCTCAATAATAAGTGCCAGTGTTGTGTAGAATTGCCAGAACAGTTGTGGTGACTGACAGGCTCCAGCAGTGTGTGTTGGTTTGGGGCATCAAAGCACCTGCACCCTTTTACAAGGGAAAGCAGCTGTAATGTCCTTGCGTCCGCAGCTCGTGGTCGTGCGGTAGCGTTCTCGCTTCCCGCGCCCGGGTTCCCGGGTTCAATTCCCGGCGGGGCCAGGGATTTTCTCTGCCTCGTGATGACTGGGTGTTGTGTGATGTCCTTAGGTTAGTTAGGTTTAAGTAGCTCTAAGTTATAGGGGACTGATGACTATAGATGTTAAGTCCCATAGTGCTCAGAGCCATTTGAACCATTTTGTAATGTCCTTGTCTTGATTTTCTGCCTCTTAAGGCACAAGACAGGTTGCTGCTGGAGAGCATCTGGAGTGGCCCAAGAGTGGAGAGGCACCCAGTCTGGTAATGTGGACTCAGTACTAGAGGATGGCGTGCTGGAGCTGCCTGTACTTCCAGATTGCTCTGGTGGATGGCTTAAATCTCTCAACATAGCAGGCATTGTCAGACTGCTGATCCCCCTGCTAAAATTGACAGTTACTTATCTGGGTTGGTGGACCATTTGTTGTACTGATGCACATCTACAAGCAATGTTCGGAATAGGAAATCCATGGTGTGGTGGTGTAGTAACTGCTTAGCATGCCCTGGGAGTGCCCTTTCTTTCTGCTACATCAACAGGATTGTGCTTCTTGGCCTGGCCTGCCTCACAATGCATAAGCAGCCCTGTTGCTTCAACACCTCTATGTCTGCCAGCTGCATATGGTTTCTGCAACTGCTGTGGCTGAGCTGCTACTTTCTGCAGCAATCCCAAAAAAATATTGACAACACTGCAATAATTCTGTCCTTTTGGAGACTTGGCCCCTGGGTCCGTACCCTGGACCAGTCTGTTACAAAACTCAGCATACACAGACGATATTATACCATTTTTCTTCTTTAATACTAGGCAGCTTGGGCCACAAGGTCCAGAAGACACAAATTTACTCTATAGGTTATAGTTCTCTGGCTCCTCAATTTTCCAAACTCTTCCTCTACCACATTAGTAGATTATATTTTCCACTCACAACATGTTACAACACAACTTACATCTCCTATCATCACCTTATGCTAGATATAGCTCCATGAAATCTCTATGTTGTTTACTACCTCCACATCTCTCAAGGGCCCCATGCTCCAATCTTCAGGGTTTTACCTTCTATGTACTACTTATGTACTAGAAAACCTATTTCTTATCACTACAGTACTCCTATTGCCATGCACATGCCTACACATTTTCTCACCCTCATCTTCATTCTCAGTGTCTCATGCTCGATCGTTAATAGATTCCATTGGGATCTGCACTACCGGGGTTACTTGTCAAGCAGCTCCCTGCTCGAAGTAGATGAAGCATGCACAGAACGAAGTCAGTGCTGCTATGGTTCTGTATAAGGTGGCACTCAGGCACAACCATATGAAGTTGTTTTTCCCAATATTGCTGCAAATTTCGGAGTATCTTTTCTGATGAAATACTCCCTTCTTGGGTCACTATGAGCTTGTTTAGAAAGAATTAGGTCCAGTTTCAAAGTTTTATTCAGACAGATCAAATCTGGTATTGGGAGCACTCCTGGTGGTTTGCCTGGCCAGTCCAGCTGTGGCTGCATGTTTAACCAGGTAATTCCTAAAACAGTAGCTGACAGTGAAATGTTGGTCTTGTTAGCACATACAGTTCTATTAATTACTAGCTCAGTGCCAAGGAGTTCAAACTGCTTTGCCCCTGCCAGTCTTCTCTGCTAGTAGCAATAAGCTAACATCATTACAGCATTGCACACAGAGTAGATCCAGCGTAGCCCCGTTCAACTGAAGTAACATTGAGGCTCCTTAATATCTTGCAGGAAACCCTGTCTGTCTGTTTTGCCTAGGAACAACTTAATCTTGTATATGTCACTATACTGTTCCATTTATTAATAGCACACTGCTGTGCAGTTTCAATCCCTTTGCCCCTGCAAGTTTCTTCATAACAATAACCTATGATGTACATGCCCACAGCAATTTCTCATCTTTGTTTTCATTCTCAGTAAATCACACTCAATTGGTAATCCATTCCATTGGGATCTGCATTACCAGTGTCTGTCGGTTGGATATGGTTTATACAGCTGTCGTGGTTGGGCTGTTACTTTCTGTAGCACACTTCTGTGAGTGTTGGTTCCTGGCATCAGAGCATGTGAAATTGCATAGGAGGTGCATGATCAGTCACCACTTTTTTACCATACAAATAGCACTGCAGTAGTTTCATGAGAGTAGTGTTAGTGTCATGTCCAGCACATTCAGTCATGTCTGTACAATTCCAAGAGTCTACTGATAGTATCAACCGATTCCTTTGCATACTCCATGACCTCAGTCGTCAACTTTCATAATGCACATGCACTGACTAGTACATTGACTACCTTGTTACCTATTGTCATCTTCCTCACTCTTCCCAACGTACCGTTTAGCTTCCTGAAGTCATTGTTTACAGCAGTTCGAATATGATTTTCAATAACCTTCCCCCGTGTCTAATCAATCCCTCTTGCATTGCCAAAAGATATGTAGCACCATGTCTATTGCTTGCTGCATTTGTCCCCGTAATCATTCGTAGGACCTATGCAATTCTTTATATTCTCCTCACACTTGTAAGAACAACCCTTCGCTCTCTGCTTCTCAGCGTAGCCCTGAGAATACATCCTCGAACCCTTTCATCTTGTTTCTCATGTCACAAGTGTTAAAAATTAATCTCAGCATCCATCTATAGAAATATGAATCGCTTCCTTCTACATGATAGAAAGCACTCTGCTTTCATATTGCTGATCTCATTGCATTCCCCCTCCAACTTCTGTGAAGAGGTGAAGCACTGCCACAATTAGGATACCCTCTATCTGTGATCCTAGCTTATAGCAACCTGGAAACAGGGAGCCACAACTACTTCCCCCCACAGGTCACGCAACATCTCTGCTCTCACTCTTCTCCTTACTTCGTTCCTCCTTTTTCTTTGCTATCTGTGCTGATAATAGTGGCAATGAATGTAGTACGGTTTGAAATGTTCGTAGACACCCAACATGAACAATCGTACTCCTAGTTGGTAACCAAAGTTTGACACTGGCTGGTGACCTTATCTCTACCTCTTGTCACAAACACTCTTGTTTTACTATTAGCGATATAAGGGCTTGACAACATTACTCATTGCCTTACCCTACACTGCAGTAATTTCCCTCTGGGTTTCCTAACTACTGCTTGCTGTTTCACAGCTTTCATATTTCCTTTCTGCACGTCTCCATACCTCCCTTAGTGTCTTGGCAAAATTGTGAACTGACTCTGTGCCCTTACCAACTTTGGTCTGATCACATAAAATTGTTAAGGAATCCTCCTCTTATACACCACCTCATGAGGGGGTAGTTCAGTAACAGTATGAAACTTCGAGTTGTAAGTTGTTATGACAAATGTCGGGTACATATCCCAGTCACTATGGTAAGAGTTTACACGGTAACTCGACATCCTACCAGCAATCAGATGCACTCTCTACATCTACCATTCGTTTGCAGGTGCAATGAAGCAGTTCTTAATTTCCGAACACGTAGCAAATGACAGTTATTTTGTAAGGTCTGACATGAAATTTGTCCCTTGGTCTGTGATTACTGTTTCAAGCACACAAAAACTGACCAACCAGTTGTTAACCATGGCTTTCAAAACCGTATCTGCTTGCTGATTTGGAATGGCAATCATTTTTGTGTACTATAAAAATTGCGAATAATTGTTAAAATGGAACAGTTTCCTGGCAGAGTCCAGTCAAATGGACTTAGGACATCCATTCCTATCATCTCAAATGGCTTAACTGCCTCTGGCAACCTTTGTAAAGCTATCTGCTTATGCTTCATGTCTGCTCGCTGTGCACACTGTATCCACTCTTTACATATTGGTCTTATGTCTTCCTTCCTTCATTCCCTTCCACCAGCACTGTTCTATTACCTTCTGATTCATTGTCTGCAATCTGTACGTCCAGGTAGCATGTGGTTGTGTGTCTCATTCAACTCTTTCTCCTTGAACTTAGTTGGCACCACTATGTGTGGTCCCAACCTAGTTGTCTTACTTATGAAGCTATCACACATGCTGAACTGCAGCTGCGTATTGTCCAATTTGTGGTAGGCACCAGTGGCTCACACTACTTGCCACTCAGCAAGACTGTAATACTACCATGTTCCTGCGCAATCTATTTGTGTTTCCATGCTTCCTGCCTGCAACTTCCCAATCAAACTCATTCAACTTCAGCAACACCCATGAGCCTGCTAGAAGGATCCTTCAAACGTAATAACCATTTCAGAGCTGCATGATTAGTCACCATTTTGAATTTTCACCTATACATATAGCATTTAAAATAAGCACCTCCATATATCAAGCTGAGCATTTCCTTCTCTTTCATGGAACAGTTTAGTTTTTTATTTTTTATTTTTCTTATTGTCATCCGTCTCCTGACTTAAAACACACACCATTGGTAGACTGGAGGCGTCATGTGACATCACAAACTCTCTTTGATAGTCTAGGAAAATCACACCTGGGCTCAATGTCAAAGCTTTTTTCAATCTATCGAATGCAGCCAGGCATCCCTTCAACCACTCAAATTTTCCGCTCTTTTTCAACAGTTGTGTGAGTGCTGTGCAGCATCTGCAAAACTCTTTGGAAATTTCTTATAATAATTTGCCAACACCAGAAATGGGTGTAGCTCTTTACTATTCTTGGGAACCAGCGAATGTTGTACTACTTGCAGAACCTCAAGTCTGTCTTTACTCTGTCTTACTAAATATATGCTCCAAGTAACACACTTCCTCCAAGGCAAACAAATACTTCTCCATGCTCAATGTAAGGTGTGCAGTATGACCTATCACAGCCTCTGTACATGCTCCTCTGTGTTCCTTGGGAAGAATTACTTTATTGGAGTACACTAAGAATTGCAATGGTTTCATCAATCTCAGTACCTTGTCCAGCAACCACTGAAATGTTGCTGTTGTGTCCTTCAATCCACATGACATCCTTTGGTATTGATAGTGACCCCACAGCGCTGAAAATGTTGCCTTCGGTTAGTTCTCCAGCATAACTTCTATTAATGGTACCCACTCCTCTGGTCCATGGCAGAGAAGTGGGTGCACTGTCCCAAGGTACTCATGATCTCCATTATTTTAGGTGTTGGATATGTGCCTGTTATCAATTTACTATTAAGATATTAGTAGTCACAGCAGGCTCTGTATTTCTTGGAATCACACACTGGTTTTTTTTGTCACAACCACAATTGTGGTTCCCCATGGACTTGTGCTCTCTTCTATTGTTGCATTGACTAGCTGTTGGCCAGTGTAATACATAGTTAGCTGTAAATGTCAGTGTATACAACATGGTTTCTATACATTAGTACTTCATTTCCTGTTGGCATTTGATGTTGCACAACAGGTGTTGCAGACAATGGACCCTGTGACTAAAATAAATTCTCTAATTCTTTCAGCAATTCCTCCATCTACACTCTCTCTGTTCCTTCTAATTGCTCTTTCATTTTAGGTAATTTAGTCTTAACAGTTGCCTGCGTCTAAATACTTCTCTTCCAAAACAATGTCATGTGTCCAAACATCGTTCTCTTCTAGTGGTTGTATTATACACATAACACTCAGGTTCTACATTCATCCAAAGAAAGTTCCTGGTGCCCTCTGGCACAATACCCTGCAAATAAAGCCTTAATGTTTTTGTACACAGTTTAATCAATCTGTCACCGTAAGTTAGATGAACCTTGCAACAGTATTTCACTGTTGACAGTTTACCCCAACTGGAATGTCATTCCTCTAAATTCCACCGTATATGTTTGCTGAAGGTCAATTTTAGCATGACATTATAGCCTTATGAAATACTACAAATTGGAAATTTAATAATGCTGACTCAACTAACTTCATATCTTTGTCACCCTCACTCATGCAATCTATAGTGTGATGGGTCTAATCATTTCTGACCAACAAGGTCTCTTTATCACTAACAAATTTGCCCCCATGTTCCACGAAAACTTGCATTTCCTGTCTTTCAAAACTCTCACTATAGCACTTTCTGCCTCTGCATATGTATCTTTAGCATTAAAATCTTAAGGGAATGCCACTCAGTGGACTTAGGTTCCCTTTCGCATTTAACCATTGCCCACTTCTCCACTGAGTATTCCCAGCATTACTACTATAATCTCATCGATGGTGTCCACCAACATCATTGCTTCTGGACATGCCCTGATTGTCCACACCTATAACATTTCACAGTAATAGGAATCATACTTAGCTTGTCCTGCACCCTTGTTGCTACATCAATTTCTTCAAACTCTGTAGCCAATCTCAGTGCACCTCTTCAATCACTTCTCAAAACATCACGTAAAAAGCCCCTTAGAAAGATGCCAAATTCCCTATGCTCAGCTTCCTGGAGTATAATCTTATTTTCTTCATCATTCTCCCAAAATTCATAAATTTTTCACATTAATCTTGTGTATTCTATCTGTGAAACCCTCCCCTGTTTCATTATGCCCCTTTGATCCACTACTTAACTACACACAAAACAATCTTGCACTTTTTCCCTTTTTATATTGTTGTAGGAGGCCTTTCTTCAACTGCTTAAAAGTCTGTGTCACTTTGTACACCTAACAAACACTTTTGCCTCCTCAATCAGCCATAATTTCTGTACCTGCAACAACTTTTCAACTTACCAGCCTCTCATCTTTGCCAATGGTGCCAAGTCATATGTGAAAGGCTTTACACCCTCTGTTGACTTACCAGAAAAAGGACTAATTATTCTGGCAGTGGCTGGAACTATCTGAGGATCGGCCTGTGGGGCTAACACTAACTGCTCATCTTTAACCACAAGTAAGTACTGTGTGGCATCCTGCTGCACAAAACCTGGCATCAGGGATTCTGTCATTGCAGAACCCGTATCCCTGATATACAAGTAAGTACAGTACAGTACTAACCAACGGCAGCCCTCTCTCTCTCTATCTATCTATCTATCTCTCTCTCTCTCTCTCTCTCTCTCTCTCTCTCTCTCTCTCTCTCTCTCTCTCTCTCTTTCTCTCTCTGACACACGAATGCGCATTCATTCATGCATGCATGCGTTTAAGTGCGCGTGTGCCGCCACCCCAATAGGAAAGCACCAAGCCCAGGAAGGTGGACTTAATGCTTGAAGATGTCGTGGTGAAGGCAGTGCCATCCTCTGCATTTGTGGCAATCTATTTATTTTAAGAAACATGAACTTGCCATTCATGCCAGGCAGTACAGATCATCATACAAAATACACACTTATCAGGAAATTTTTGGCAATTTTCTTACACAATCATTTTCTTGCAGACACCATATTATCCAACCAAAATTAATTACACTAGTGAGGTAAAAAGTAAAAATCATTGCAATAAGAGAAAAACGTGTAAGCCTAACTTTTCATTGTGCTAATAATGCCAAAATACACTGGCTGCAAGAAAGTGATGCTCCCAGACGAGGAGGACGAAACAAAAGGAAACTTCACTGATTGAGAGGAAATGTGATTCTATTTCAGTGATTACAAAATAGAGTTGTTTGTTGTTGTAGTGGTCTTCAGTCTTGAGACTGGTTTCATGCAGCTCTCCATGCTAATCTATCCATGCAAGCTCCTTCATCTCCCAGTACCTACTGCAACCTACATCCTTCTGAATCTGCTTAGTGTATTCATCTCTTGGTCTCCCTCTACGATTTTTACCCTCCACACTGCCCTCCAATGCTAAATTTGTGATCCCTTGATGCCTCAGAACATGTCCTACCAACCGATCCCTACTTCTGATCAAGTTGTGCCACAAACTTCTCTTCTCCCCAATCCTATTCAACACCTCCCCATTAGTTATGTGATCTACCCACCTAATCTTCAACATTCTTCTGTAGCACCACATTTCGAAAGCTTCTATTCTCTTCTTGTCCAAATTATTTATTGTCCAAGTTTCACTTCCATACATGGCTACACTCCATACAAATACTTTCAGAAACGACTTCCTGACACTTAAATCTATACTCTATGTTAACAAATTTCTCTTCTTCAGAAACGATTTCCCTGCCATTGCCAGTCTACATTTTACATCTTCTCTACTTCGACCATCATCAGTTATTTTGCTCCCCAAATAACAAAACTCCTTTACTACTTTAAGTGTCTCATTTCCTAATCTAATTCCCTCAGCATCACCCAATTTAATTTGACTACATTCCATTATCCTCGTTTTGCTTTTGTTGATGTTCATCTTATATCATCCTTTTGAAGACACTGTTCATTCCGTTTAACTGCTCTTCCAAGTCCTTTGCTGTCTCTGACAGAATTACAATGTCATCGGCGAACCTCAAGGTTTCTATTTCTTCTCCATGGATTTTAATACCTATTCCGAATTTTTCTTTTGTTTCCTTTACTGCTTGCTCAATATACAGATTGAATAACATCGGGGAGAGGCTACAACCCTGCCTTACTCCCTTCCCAACCACTGCTTCCCTTTCATGCCCCTCGACTCTTATAACTGCCATCTGGTTTCTGTACAAATTGTAAATAGCCTTTCGCTCCCTGTATTTTACCCCTGCCACCCTCAGAATTTGAAAGAGAGTATTCCAGTCAACATTGTCAAAAGCTTTCTCTAAGTCTACAAATGCTAGAAACGTAGGTTTGCCCTTCCTTAATCTAGCTTCTAAGGTAAGTCGTAGGGTCAGTATTGCCTTATGTGTTCCCATATTTCTACGGAATCCAAACTGATCTTCCCCGAGGTCGGCTTCTACTAGTTTTTCCATTCGTGTGTAAAGAATTCGCATTAGTATTTTGCAGCTGGGACTTATTAAACTGATAGTTCGGTAATTTTCACATCTGTCAACACCTGCTTTCTTTGGGATTCGAATTATTATATTCTTCTTGAAGTCTGAGGGTATTTCGCTTGTTTCCTACATCTTGCTCACCAGATGGTAGAGTTTTGTCAGGACTGGCTCTCCCAAGGCCGTCAGTAGTTCCAATGGAATGTTGTCTACTCCGGGGGCCTTGTTTCGACTTAGGTCTTTCAGTGCTCTGTCAAACTCTTCATGCAGTATCGTATCTCCCATTTCATCTTCATCTACATCCTCTTCCATTTCCATAATATTGTCCTCAAGTACATCGCCCTTGTATAGACCCTCTATATACTCCTTCCACCTTTCTGCTTTCCCCTCTTTGCTTAGAACTGGGTTTCCACCTGAGCTCTTGATATTCAAACAAGTGGCTCTCTTTTCTCCAAAGGTATCTCTTATTTTCCTGTAGGCTGTATCCATCTTACCCCTAGTGAGATAAACCTCTACATCCTTACATTTGTCCTGTAGCCATGCCTGCTTAGCCATTTTGCAATTGCTGTCGATCTCATTTTTGAGACATTTGTATTCCTTTTTGCCCGCTTCTTTTACTGTATTTTTATATTTTCTCCTTTCATCAATTAAATGCAATATCTCTTCTGTAACCCAAGGGTTTCTACTAGCCCTCGTCTTTTTACCTACTTGATCCTCTGCTGCCTTCACTACTTCATCCCTAAAAGCTACCCATTCGTCTTCTACTGTATTTCTTTCCCCTATTCCTGTCAATTGTTCCCTTATGCTCTTCCTGAAACTCTGTACAACCTCTAGTTTAGTCGGTTTATCCAGGTCCCATCTCCTTTAATTCCCACTTTTTTGCAGTTTCTTCAGTTTTAATCTACAGTTCACAAACAATAGATTGTGGTCAGAGTCCCATCTGCCCCTGGAAATGTCCTACAGTTTAAAACCTGGTTCCTAAATCTCTGTCTTACCATTATATAATCTATCTGATACCTTTTAGTATCCAGGATTCTTCCATGTATACAACCTTCTTTTATGATACTTGAACCAAGTGATGGCTATGATTAAGTTATGCTCTGTGCAAAATTCTACCAGACGGCTTCCTCTTTCATTTCTTAGCCGCAATCCATATTCACCTACTATGTTTCCTTCTCTCCCTTTTCCTACTGTCGAATTCCAGTCATCCATGACTATTAAATTTTCGTCTCCCTTCACTACCTGAATAATTTCTTTTATCTCATCATACATTTCTTCAATTTCTACGACATCTGCAGAGCTAGTTGGCATATAAACTTTTACTACTGTAGTAGGCATGGGCTTCGTGTCTATCTTGGCCACTATAATACGTTCACTATGCTGTTTGTAGTAGCTTACCCGCACTCCTATTTTTTTATTCATTATTAAACCTACTCCTGCATTACCCCTATTTGATTTTGTATTTATAACCCTGCATTCACCTGACCAGAAGTGTTGTTCCTCCTGCCAAAATAGAGTAAATTTAAATTTACATAGGATGTGGTAGTGT
Organism: Schistocerca americana; assembly: GCF_021461395.2. Classification (NCBI taxonomy): domain Eukaryota; kingdom Metazoa; phylum Arthropoda; class Insecta; order Orthoptera; family Acrididae; genus Schistocerca; species Schistocerca americana. Next base: position 253,795,100 of record NC_060119.1, on the reverse strand, counting down.
GAGCCGACCTATCGGTATGATGTTGCATCACCTCTGGTGTGGATGCATACATTAAGTTGGTTAGAAAGGGTCTCGTAAAGCTGTTGTACCTCTACGGAGGCAAGCCGGCCCACAACTATTTTAACATATCCTTGATACTGCACTGGAAAGGAACTGATGTTTGAGCTGGTCTGACACTTTTTACTGGGAACAGATCTGGGCCTCTTGCTGGCCTTGGGAGTGCCGTATTTACTCGAATCTAAGCCGCACCTGAAAAATGAGATTCTAAATCAAGGGAACAAAAATTTCCCTAATCTATGCCGCACCTGAAATTTGAGACTTGAAATTCAAGGGGAGAGAATAGTTTTAGGCCGCACCTCCAAATCGAAACATAGTTGGTCCACTGTAATATGAGAAACAATTTAGGTCGAATGAATGACGATACAGCTACAGTAGTTTGGTTCGAGTCGTAAGCTTAGCAGTTAAGCTTTACCAGGTAGCCATTGCTATGGATCAGGCGCTCCGTCCGTATTTATAAGGGTACCCTTCCTTTTTCACGTGCTTCGTCTGGTTTGAATTGATTGCTTATTTTTCATTGATCTGATAAGTGCCGTTCTCTTTGTTATAGGTGTTTATGTCACTCTAAGCTGAAAATGCATTACTGTACTGTGTCATCCATTGTTTGTCGCATTCTGATATTGAGTGTTTACGACCTGTCGCCGCTCGCGGCATGGCTTGCTTTTGTGCGCGCTACCGCCGTTTACAATAAAAAAAAAAAAAGAGAGGAATTCTGTCATTAGCGAAACAATGGCAAGAGACTGCTATTTGTTGTTACTTACACTGCTGCTTTCTTTGATAATGATAAACAAGAACCAAATAATAGACTGCGTATGATAGAAGATGCTCTGAACGAGAGTATAGCGATAATTTTTCTCCGTATGAAAATCTTTGCAGACTCTTCTTTAGTACATTACATTCTGCACAGAAATTAGAGTCATCTTACATTTAAAAATCTAGTCAATTGTCGTGCTTCATTTCTGACTGTATCACTATTAGGCATAAGAATAATACAAATATAAACATGACATAATATGTATATTCTTCCACGTTTGCTGTTGTCTCACTCTAGTTTCGTAGTTTATTAGGCAGACAGGATTTAAATGAGATAGCAGCAAACACAAAGGAATACATGGCAAAATGTTTATATTCGTATTATTCTTATGGTAAAGAGAATACTGCATGTGATACACTATTCATAAAAGTTCCTATTAGCAACCATCTCTTCTCACATGTGGGAAAAAATTCAGAACATAGAGTTGGCCATATTGACAATTCCCAAACAAACAGTCTTGCCAGTTGGATTTTCGTAGTACATTGAAATGCTGCTACATTCGAAGATGAACAATACGGAATTTGCATTTACATCGTTGGATAATGTATGAAAATGCAGTGGTCGAAACTTGGGGCGGAGAAAAAAAAAGCTCGTCTTCCATCGTTTTTTTAATTTATATACTGACGCAGAGTTTTTGGCGCCAGTATTTATTTTTGTGCCTGCAAAGCATGCCTGTGTAGCAGAACATATATTCGACGGCAGAAGTTAGTTGTGGCGGCACCTACCAACATTTTTCAGAACTTCCGCTTACTTTGCACTCGATTCTAAGCTGCAGGCTGTTTTTGGGATTACAAAAACTGGGAAAAAAGTGCGGCTTAAATTCGAGTAAATACGGTACCTCAACATCATGCAGCAGTTCACAGACAGATTGTGAAGTATAGACAAGCATTGTCCTGTTGAAAAGTAGCACCAGAATACCACTACACAAGGGTTAACATATGAGGCTGCAGGAGGTCCATGACATACTGTTGTGACATCAGAGTTCCCTCAGTCACCCACCAGCCGTGACCTGAAATCATACCCAATGGTGCTCCACAACATGTAGACAAGATTGGCACTGTTGTGCCTTCACAAAACATTGGAAGAGTGAGACCCTTTCACCAAGTCGTCACCATACTTGCCAATGATAGTCATTTGGCTAGCGCAGAACTGTGTGTTCCATGCTCCCTAGCGATGGTACCTTTCCAAATACAGCCATCTGTGTTGCGATGTTAATGGCAGCCTATGCATGCGATGGTAATTCCTTAGTCTGGCTGCTGATAGTCTCTGATCGATAGTGACAGATGACACACAATGCAGCAGGGAGTCTGTTACTTGTTCTTAGAGGCACAGTTGTGAAGGGGTTAAGATGTGCTTCACACACAATACAGCGATCCTTACTTGAGGTGCTCTGGCGTGGCTGAGCAGAACTCTGAGGTTGATTATGCCTGCCTTCACATTCCCACACAGTCCAACATCAGTCCACCATCACATTTGAATGCCCCACAAATCTGGATTTTACACCGCTCCACCAGCCGACCAAATGGAGATCTACAATGAAGCCCCTTTCAAACTCATTTAGGTGTTGATATTGCTGTCTCATGTGTATGAGGCATCTCTGCGACCTTCACAGCGATCACTCACATTTTGACACTACTCACACCCCTTGTATAACCTACCAGCTCTGGTAACAATAAAAAACACGAACAACACTAATTCAGTCTGGTGACTGTTCTGTTATGCCACAGACAATTGTAACTCTTCTTATCTACATACCCATCAATGTCATGTTCATGTTACACTGATATCCAACCATATCTTCTCAGTGCTTCACTTTTTTCTTGTCAGCTAGTGTGTATAGTGATGCCCAAGAAGTGACTGTCTGTCATTTCTGTTGGTTCTTTCTTGAGTGTATATATGGCATGAAAGGCAGATCCACAGAAAATGATAGAAGCAGACAGATTTCAGGCCTATCACTATTTCTTCAAACACAATTAGTAGAGAACATTAAAAAACCGAAAGATGAAATATGTACATTTTATCCAAAATGTGTGTACCTTTGTAATTATGATGTTAATCTTGTATGAATCATCAAGTAACTAATATAATGATATAAACAATGGGAATTCCAGGATGGAATACCAACAATATGAAAAGGATAGATTGCTATTCACCAGACAGAGGAGGCATTGAGTCAGAGAGAGGTATGATGAAAACACTGCTAAGCTTTTAGATTTCACACAAAGAAGTCCTTCACAAGCAGAACACACACACACACACACACACACACACACACACACACACACACACACACAAAAGCATGACATACACACGTGAATGGCAGACTGGCAGTTGGGCACCAGCCACCATAGACACTAGCCATAACTAACTCTCTCTCTCTCTCTCTCTCTCTCTCTCTCTCTCTCTCTCTCTCTGTGTGTGTGTGTGTGTGTGTGTGTGTGTGTGTGTTTAAAAGTTTAGCAGTGTTTTCATTGTGTGTGTCTGCAATTCAACACCACTTCCATGTGGTGAGTGGCAAGTCAGCAATTCAACACCTCCTCTATGTGGCGAGTAGCAATCTAACACTTTCATATTACTGCTAGAATAAAAAAACTAAATAAAGCTACAGTATTTTTGTTTGGTGGTGGGACAAACTTTCAGGAAAGATGGAGCAGCTCAAAACTAACCAAATAAGGGAAGAAAGCTCTTTACGGAAGTTATAAGTTGACAATCAAGACAAAGCACCACTCATCAAATAGTGAGTAGAAGGTATGGAAATTCTGGTACTATACAATGCTGGTAGAAAGTATACCACCCTTCCAAACATCTTGCTAATTCATTTATGTGCACTAGTAATTTTATGATATGCCACTTAGTTTTATTACTGGAAGCCTAATATACCAAAATATATAGGTTACTTTGCTACTAGAAGATCATTAAATCTCAAGTGTTGAAGGTGCACCCATCCACAACCATTACAATGATAATAATTAAGCATTATGTATTTCATGTTCATTATATTGACAGTTGAGTGAGTGATGTTACATCATTATAGGCTGTTTGCTACAATGGTATTCTGTAGGACACATCTTTGTTCTTCGCATCTACATTATGTTGCCTGTACGATTCACGTTTATGTGGTTCTATGCTCATATTTCTAATCCCATTTTAAGAACAAAGATGTGACCTATAGAACACCACAGAGGCAAACAGCTGGTAATGATATAACATCCTGGACATAATTGGCAATACAGCTGACACAAAATGATGTGAAATAAAGGTTCACAATAAGACAACTACATAAACAACTTCTCCAGCAAGCGTTTATCATCTATTACATTTTTGTTTGATTTTGCTACTACATACATTGGTATATAAGACACTGTAACTCTTCAGAGTGAATGACTGCAATGTTCATGTATAATTAGCTTTTTTGTGGAGTAAAACATAAATGAGGATAAGAGATTTATTTTAGGGCCAATGTGTAGTTTTTTGTTACATATTGTAAATTCCTTCCAGATATAAATGATCACTTACTCATTTTATGAGATGATGCAGTTTGTAAAAACCATATTGACCAGCTTTTTGGTCGAATATGGACAGGTAGCAATACAACACAACTACTAGGATTTAGAATAATTTATACGTAAGTGTCACTCCAATCACTCATATCAGTGCAGCATGTGACAATATAACTAAACGCAAAAATGTTATTCGAAAAAGTCAATAGATAAGCACGCAGAAGCCAGATGACGCTACAGAATCAATACAAAGTTATGAACACAGTGATGAGAGAGTGTAATGGAACTTATTCCTAATTTTAGTACAAGTAAATAATACACAAACCTGAAGAGCATATCCCAGAAATTGTACTTCTGTTTCTGTGCTGTACAGGTGGTTCAATATATATATAAGTCTCTCTGAAGCAGAAACTGGTAACTGCGAATCTGACCGCCAGTACCTGTTACAGTGTAATTTATTTGAGATTAACCTAAATTTTTGTGGATAAACACTGTGGTAGTACAGTACAAAGCTTAACAATTATTTTAGCTACTAAACACACTTGAATGTTTATACTGGATAAAAGATACAAAAAATACAACAGACCCGCTTTCACCCACAGCTATGACAAAAAAAGGTACACTTTCAATTTTATCAAAAACTGCAAAATTATTTTTAGCAAAAATACAAGTGTGTATGAAAATTGAGACGAACTGATCTTTTATCCTATAGAAAAACATAAAAGTGTCAAAAATTTTCTGAGCTGTAACCACGTGTTTAAAATCTATGAAATAAGCATAAAGCAACATTCATGATTATGAAAAGGTCAAATAGTGCCATAAACATATTCATACAGACACTATGTGATCGAAAGTATCTTGACACCTGACTGAAAATGACTTACAAGTTCCTCGCACCCTCCATCAACAAAGCTGGAATTCAATATGGTGTTCGCCCACCCTCAGCCTTAATGACAGCTTCCACTCTTGGAGGCATATGTTCAATCAGGTGCTGGAAGGTGTCTTGGGAATGGCAGTCCATTCTTCATGCAGTGCTGCACTGAGGGGAGGTACTGATGTCAGTCAGTGAGGCCCAGCACAAAGTTGGCGTCCCAAAACATCCCAAAGGTGTTCAATACAATTCAGGTCAGGACCCTATGCAGGCCGGTCCTCTACAGGGATGTTATTGTCATGCAACCACTCTGCCACAGGCTGTGCATTATGAACAGGTGCTCGATAGTGCTAGAAGATACAGGGGCCATCCCCGAATTTGCTCTTCAACAGTGGCAAGCAAGAAGATGCTTAAAACATCAATGTAGGCTTGTGCTGTGATAGTGCCATGCGAAACAACAAGAGGTGCAAGCCCTTTCCATGAAAAACACAACCACACCATAACACCACTGTCTCCAAATTTTACTGTTGGCACTACATATGCTGGCAGATGACGTTCACCGGGCATTCGTCATACCCACACCCTACCATCGGATCGCCACATTGTGTACCGTGATTTGTCATTCCACACAACATTTTTCCACTGTTCAGTCATCCAATGTTTACACTCCTTACAGACGTGAGGCTTCATTTGGCATTTACCTGCATGATGTGTGGCTTATGAGCAGCCGCTCGACCATGAAATCCAAGTTTTCTCAGCTCCCGCCTAACTGTGATAGTACTTGCAGTGGATCCTGAAGCAGTTTGGAATTCCTATGTGATGGTCTGAACAGATGTCTGCCTATTACACAGTACGACCCTCTTCAACTGTCGGCAGTTTCTGTCAGTCAACAGACAAGGTCAGCCTATATGCTTTTATGCTGTACGTGTCCCTTTACGTTCCCACTTCGCTATCATATCGGAAACAATGGACCTAGGGATGTTTAGGAGTGAGGAAATCTTGCTTATCAACCAGAGAAAGCATTTACACAAAGCAGTTATGAAAGGACAGATTGCTACTCACCACAAGGATGACACGTAAAGTTGCAGAAAGGCAATCTGGAAGGCTGTCACACACTAAGCTTTCGGTCAAAACCTCAGGTGCATGCATGGTCCCAAAGGTGCTCTATACGATTCAGGTCAGGACTGTGTGTGTGCTGTCCATTACAGCGATGTTATTATAATGTAACCACTCTGCCACAGGCTGTGCATTATGAACAGGTGCTCAATAGTGCTAGAAGATGCAGTTGCCATCGCCAAATTGCTCTTCAACAGTGGCAAGCAAGAACATGCTTAAATCATCAATGTAGGCCTGTGCTGTGATAGTGCCACGCAAAACAACAAGGGGTGCAAAAAACACACACACACACACACACACACACACACACACACAAAATCTCTGGCGAAAATAGCAATCGGGAGTGGGGCAAGGAAGTGGTAGGGATAGCAGAGTACGGGTGGGGGAGAGAAGAGTGCTATCTGGTGGACCGTGTAAGGTCTAGAAGGCGTCAGGATAAGGCTGTTCAGGGACTGTGTTGGGAGGCCGTGGGGGAGGGGGAACAGGAAACGGAAACGTTTGGTCGGTGCATTGTCTTGAAGGGGTGTGGAAATCTATCCTATTCATAATTGTTAAAAAAAAAAAAGCAATTATTTACAACAGGCATTCCGGTGAAAAACTAAATGACTGCATAATGTATGTTATTATTGCAGCATGAAAAAGTGCTACTAAGAAGTAATGAATGTATACTGGAGTCTTCACCAACCAGCCTATTTTGATGTAAATGCACAACCCAGAGGTACGTCAATGGGACTAAGCCTAATATTCCTTCTTCAAGTGGTACTGACTACTGGAAATCATAGTGAGACATCCAGTGAAAGAGCAGGTTGGGAAAAAAATCTATTACAGCACGAAAAAGACCAACATAAGCAACATTAAACACGATGTCAGGAATGTGCAAAGGTATAGATAATTACACTATCTGCCTCTATGATAGCCACACACAACTGCTTCTGGAAGGACCTATAAAATGTAGGAGTCTAAGCTGACAATGTCAGCCACAATGTCATGTGTCCACACCATCATGTTTGATGTTAAACTTAGTGCAATTTTACAAAATATGTAGTGGAACATGGTGTTCATAACAGTATTGTGAATATCTACATGGGTGATCAGTAAGCCATTGCACAGTGCTTGGTGGAGGGTACTTTGTACCAAAGTTAGTTATTTTTATATCCTATTTTATTAATATATTGAGTGAGAGTCGGTTAGGATGGCGGGTTGTCTAAATGACTTGGTATGTGCCCAACAATGTCATCATCTTTTCAATGATTTCCATTTATGTTCCCAAAGCATCTCTTATGCTTCAGTATGGTTTACTATGACCCATTATAATCCTAGTGCTTCATCTCTGAATCTGTTTGATGTGTGCTGTTATGCTCATTTAATAAGGACTCCAAACAAACACTTGAGCAGTAGCCTTCATTCCTTTGCTGTAGTGTATTGTATTCCTTTATCAAAACTCTGCACTTTACCAGGACCCTTCCATTCACATTCCCTAGTACTGATCCTAAATGTTTGTACAATTTAATATTGATTCTTAGTAGTGAAACCAAATAGTTAAACAATCTGATAGCTATAGAAATTTACGACCAGATATTAACTGGAGTATACCTGTTCATTAAGGAGATTTTTCTTATTTTTGTTCACATACAAAGAGAACTTCCGAGAAAACAACAGTAATGTCAGGACAGTATGACATTTCTGCTTGGTTTTTCCTGAAACATAATGCCTTGAGAAAAGCTTTTATCCCCCTCCAGAAACATCATAATGTTCATTCTCTAGCACCCTGCAACAGGTGGATGTTAATGATATTTATGTTAAATTCTGTGCATCCATTCATTTCCACTTTTGTAAAAAGGAGTGAATAGTGCTCTTTCCCAGCTGCTTATGACTATCTGCTATATGAGACATTCTTCATAAATATGAACTAGGAACAAAGTTAAATCCACAGTCTAAACACTTGAAAGTCTAATATAAGAACTCTGCCATGGTCTAGTTCCGTGTTCTTTCCAGCATTATTTTGCTTTTCTACACTGGGAATGCTTATTTCAGTATTTCTCAATTGTGTGGTACAGTCACAATGTCACTATGGAAGTATCTTCATTTTTAAATGATGAATTTAATATTCTAGCTTTCTGAGTAGTCTGCAGTTTCAACACTAGACTGATTCACAACAGACTTACTGGACAGTTTAGAATTGTTCATTGACTTTTCATATTACTTTTATCACGAGAAAGAAAACTGGCATTCTATGGATCGGAGTGTGGAATGTCACTTCCCTTAATCAGGCAGGTAGGTTAGAAAATTTAAAAAGGGAAATGGATAGGTTAAAGTTAGATATAGTGGGAATTAGTGAAGTTTGGTGGCAGGAGGAACAAGGCTTCTGGTCAGGTGACTACAGTGTTATAAACACAAAATCAAATAGGGGTAATGCAGGTGTAGGTTTAATAATGAGTAGGAAAACAGGAATGCGGGTAAGCTACTACAAACAGCATAGTGAATGCAATATTGTGGCCAAGATAGATATGAAGCCCACACCTACTACGGTAGTTCAAGTTTATATGCCAACTAGCTCTGCAGATGACGAAGAAATTGAAGAAATGTATGATGAGATAAAAGAAATTATTCAGGTAGTGAAGGGAGACGAAAATTTAATAGTCATGGGTGACTGGAATTCGAGTGTAGGAAAAGGGAGAGAAGGAAACATAGTAGGTGAATATGGATTGGGGGTAAGAAACGAAATAGGAAGCCGCCTGGTAGAATTTTGCACAGAGCACAACTGAATCATAGCTAACACTTGGTTCAAGAATCATAACAGAAGGCTGTATACATGGAAGAAGCCTGGAGATACTGACAGGTTTCAGATAGATTATATAATGGTAAGACAGAGATTTAGGAACCAGGTTTTAAATTGTAAGACATTTCCAGGGGCAGATGTGGACTCTGACCACAATCTATTGGTTATGACCTGTAGATTAAAACTGAAGAAACTGCAAAAAGGTGGGAATTTAAGGAGATGGGACCTGGATAAACTGACTAAACCAGAGGTTGTACAGAGTTTCAGGGAGAGCATAAGAGAACAACTGACAGGAATGGGGGAAAGAAATACAGTAGAAGAAAAATGGGTAGCTTTGAGGGAAGAAGTAGTGAAGGCAGCAGAGGATCAAGTAGGTAAAAAGATGAGGGCTAGTAGAAACCCTTGGGTTACAGAAGAGATATTGCATTTAATTGATGAAGGAGAAAATATAAACATGCAGTAAATGAAGCAGGCAAAAAGGAATACAAACGTCTCAAAAATGAGATCGACAGCAAGTGAAAAATGGCTAAGTAGGGATGGCTAGAGTACAAATGTAAGGATGTAGAGGCTTATCTCACTAGTGGTAAGATAGATACTGCCTACAGGAAAATTACAGAAACCTTTGGAGATAAGAGAACCACATGTATGAACATCAAGAGCTCAGATGGAAACCCAGTTCTACGCAAAGAAGGGAAAGCAGAAAGGTGGAATGAATATATAGAGGGTCTATACAAGGCCGAAGTACTTGAGGACAATACTATGGAAATGGAAGAGGATGTAGATGAAGGTGAAATGGGAGATATGATACTGCTTGAAGAGTTTGACAGAGCACTGAAAGACCCGAGTCCAAACAAGGCCCCGGGAGTAGATAACATTCCATTAGAACTACTGACGGCCTTGGGAGAGCCAGTCCTGACAAAACTCTACCATCTGGTGAGCAAGAAGTACGAGACAGGCGAAATACCCTCAGACTTCAAGAAGAATATAATAATTCGAATCCCAAAGAAAGCAGGTGTTGACAGATGTGAAAGTTACCAAACTATCAGTGTGATAAGTCACAGTTGCAAAATACTAATGCGAATTCTTTACAGACGAATGGAAAAACTAGTAGAAGCCGACCTCGGGGAAGATCAGTTTGGATTCCGTAGAAATATGGGAACACATAAGGCAATACTGACCCTACGACTTATCTTAGAAGCTAGATTAAGGAAGGGCAAACCTACGTTTCTAGCATTTGTAGACTTAGAGAAAGCTTTTGACAATGTTGACTGGAATACTCTCTTTCAAATTCTGAGGGTGGCAGGGGTAAAATACAGGGAGCGAAAGGCTATTTACAATTTGTACAGAAACCAGATGGCAGTTATAAGAGTCGAGGGGTATGAAAGGGAAGCAATGGTTGCAAAGGGAGTGAGACAGGGTTGTAGCCTCTCCCCGATGTTATTCAATCTGCATATTGGGCAAGCAGTAAAGGAAACAAAAGAAAAATTTGGAGTAGGTACTAAAGTCCATGGAGAAGAAATAAAAACTTTGAGGTTCGCCAATGACATTGTAATTCTGTCAGAGACAGCAAAGGATTTGGAAGAGCAGTTGAACAGAATGGACAGTGTCTTGAAAGGAGGATATAAGACGAACATCAACAAAAGCAAAACGAGGATAATGGAGTGTAGTCGAATTAAGTCGAGTGATGCTGACGGAATTAGATTTGAAAATGAGACACTTAAAGTTGTAAAGGAGTTTTGCTATTTGGGGAGCAAAATAACTGATGATGGTCGAAGTAGAGAGGATATAAAATGTAGACTGGCAATGGCAAGGAAAGCATTTCTGAAGAAGAGAAATTTGTTAACATCAAGTATAGATTTAAATGTCAGGAAGTAGTTTCTGAAAGTATTTGTATGGAGTGTAGCCATGTATGGAAGTGAAACATGGACGATAAATAGTTTGGACAAGAAGAGAATAGAAGCTTTCAAAATGTGGTGCTACAGAAGAATGCTGAATATTAGATGGGTAGATCACATAACTAATGAGGAGGTATTGAATAGAATTGGGGAGAAGAGGAGTTTGTGGCACAACTTGACCAGAAGAAAGGATCAGTTGGTAGGAAATGTTCTGAGGCATAAAGGGATCACCAATTTAGCATTGGAGGGCAGCGGGGAGGGTAAAAATCGTAGAGGGAGACCAAGAGATGAATACACTAAGCAGATTCAGAAGGATGTAGGTTGCAGTAGGTACTGGGAGATGAAGAAGCTTGCACAGGATAGAGTAGCATGGAGAGCTGCATCAAACCAGTCTCAGGACTGAAGACCACAACAACAACAACAACAACAACAACAACAACATAACTTTCTAAGATTTCATAATAAGGTCTTCCACTATGACCTGACTGGAAATTATTATAGGCTACACACATATCCATTTTCACAAATGCATGAGTTCCAATAAAGTTTTCTGTAACAGTTCTGTCACATGATCAGAGGAGTGCTGGTCACTTGCTGGTTGATAGGTTTACTAGTGCCAGAGGAGGAGATGGCATAGCAGATCTCTCTATGGATGGACTAAATAGGATACTGTGTGTAACAAAAGCTCTGGTAATGTTATCAGAATGTTTCAGTAATTTCTCTTTCAACAACTCCTCTTTCCACTGCAGGTATGGCATGCATGGATGACTAGGCTGGAAGGAACAGACCTGACGTGAAAAGAGTGATAGTTGTTTAAGTAGGGGTACTGTTGGTATGATTGATATGAAAAGATATACAGGGTGTTACAAAAAGGTACAGCCAAACTTTCAGGAAACATTCCTCACACACAAAGAAAGAAAATATGTTATGTGGACATGTGTCCGGAAACGCTTACTTTCCATGTTAGAGCTCATTTTATTACTTCTCTTCAAACTACATTAATCATGGAATGGAAACACACAGCAACAGAACGTACCAGCAGGACTTCAAACACTTTGTTACAGGAAATGTTCAAAATGTCCTCCGTTAGCGAGGATACACGCATTCACCCTCCGTCGCATGGAATCCCCGATGCGCTGATGCAGCCCTGGAGAATGGCGTATTGTATCACAGCCGTCCACAATACGAGCACGAAGAGTCTCTACATTTGGTACCGGGGTCGCATAGACAAGAGCTTTCAAATGCCCCCATAAATGAAGGTGAACAGGGTTGAGGTCAGGAGGGTGTGGAGGCCATGGAATTGGTCCGCCTCTACCAATCCATCTGTTGTTGAGAAGTGTACGAACACTTCGACTGAAATGTGCAGGAGCTCCATCGTGCATGAACCACATGTTGTGTCGTCCTTGTAATGTTCTAGCAGCACAGGTAGAGTATCCCGTACGAAATCATAATAATGTGCTCCATTGAGCGCAGGTGGACGAAACTAAAATGAACATGGAAATTAAGCGTTTCCGGACACATGTCCACATAACATCTTTTCTTTATTTGTGTGTGAGGAATGTTTCCTGAAAGTTTGGCCGTGCCTTTTTGTAACACCCTCTATTTATGGAGCATTCGAGAGGTGGAGATTGAGATATGGGAATGTTATTCATCGAGTTGAGAAGGACCAGATGAAGGGAGTAAGTGTTGAGGTTATGGAGAAAAGAGCAAATGTCGATCTTGTCATGAGTCCAGATCATGAAAATGTCATCAATAAAATGAAGACTTTTCATCAATAATATGATGATTTTTTTAGGTATCCCAGAAAGATTTGTACTTAATATGAGGGGAATGTTAGTTAACATTTGTACAAATGGAGACAATTAGGCTGGGATGGTGGAATCCGAATCCTGGGTCAAGAGGAACGCAAGAGGTTCAAGTAATTCTGGGTTGTAAAGGTCACGATAATTTCTAGATTTACAGATTCTTGTTGAAGACTGTACCCATCTAGTTTTAAACATTAGTATATGAAATCTGTGTATTAATGTTAAAGACTTTAAGATTCTTCACATCAAAATCTGCATCTATATTCCTGTCACTTCTAGCTCCTAATGTTTCCAGCAAAGAGGTTAAAATTTAATCTTATAATATTACAAATATTTATGATATTTAGTTTTATATTATCATTCTACAGAATTATTAGGAGAGGCAAGAAAGTGATTATAAGCATCTCTCTTCATAGTCTGACAGGATGTCAGTTAGTGAGAGTGCACTGCGAGTTCCTGCCGTACACCGTTTGTTTGTTACATATATTTACAAGCTTCAAACAGAATCAACTTCAGTAATGGGTAGGAACTGTGATTGCTGTGTACAGATGCAAGCCGATTTGTTGACCCTTCCAGGCTGTGTTTGCTTCCTTCACAGAGCTTGTGGCTGCTGCCAAGGGCATCACTGTGGGGGGTCAGACATGGGTATGCGAGGGACGTTGAGCATGTCCCCCGATTGGTTCATTGCTGTGGCTAGCCCGGGTATAGCCTGCACTGAGATCGATACCTCACCTGTGGTCAAGTGGGAGATCATTCAAAAGTCTGGCAGGCAGTGAAAGATATTCCAAAGGGCGGATCGTAGGGCCACCCCAGATCATTTGACTAACAAGTTTTGGGCGTTATCTGTGGTTGAAGAAGTCTCTGAGCTGGATGCAATCATCCAACCTGTTCCAGAGGAAGCTTTTTGGCCCGCAAGGTCTGGGCATTCACAGAGGGTGTGTTTGCTAGTAGTTGGGAGCGTAATGGGGCCCCTTAGGAACACTGTTGCCAAGGAGGGGAAGGAGGCCAGTGTGCACTCCATGTACTTACCTGGTGGGGGAGTCATTACGGATGTGGAAAGGGTGCTTCCAGATGCCGTGAAGAGTACAGGGTGTAGCCAAGAGTACAGGGTGTAGCCAACTGCAGGGGGTGGCCCATGTCAGCACTAATGACGCATGTCACTTTGGATCGGGGGAGATTCTCTCTGGTTTCGAGTGGTTAGTGGAAATGGTAAATACTGCCAGTCTTGCTTGCAGGATTAAAGCGGAGCTCACCACCTGCAGCATCGTCGACAGAACCAACTGTGGTCTTTCGGTGCAGAGCCAAGTGGAAGGTCTGAATAAGAGGCTCAGGCGGTTCTGTGACTGTGTAGGCTACAGATTCCTTGACTTGCGCCATCTGGTGGTGGGTTTCTGGGTTCCGCTTAATACGTCAGGAGTCCACTACACACAGAAAGTGGATACACGGGTAGCGGGGGCTGTGTGGAAGAGACTGGGCAGTTTTCTAGGTTAGAGGGTCTCAGGAAACCATCTAAAACGAGGCATTGTAGTTGTAAATTATTGTAGCTGTATTGGGAAGGCACTAGAGCTCCAACCCCTAACAGAAAGCACTGAACCTCAACTAGTTATAGGTACGGAAAGCTGGCTAAAGCTGGAAATAAGTTCAGCCGAAATTTTTTCAAATGACCTAACAGTTTTCAGAAAGGTAGTAGAGTAATTATTGCTGTCAGAAGTAATTTACCTTGTAGTGAAATTGAAGTAGATACTTCCTGCAAAATAGTATGGGCAGAGGTTATACTTGACAGTCGGACTAAACTAACAACTGGATCATTTTGCTGACCTCCTGACTCAGAAGATATACTTGCTGATCAGTTCAAAGAAAACTTTAGTCTCAGTTCAAATAGGTACATGCCAGTCATACAAATATAGTTGGTAGTGACTTAAATCTACCCTCAATATGCTGGAAAAATTATATGTTTAAAGCCTGCAACAGGCATAAAACGTCATCCAAAATTGTACTGAATGCTTTCTCAGAAAATTATTTTGAACAATTAGTTCATGAGCCCACTCAAAGCATAAATGATTGTGAAAGCATACTTGATCTCTCAGCAAAAAATAATCCTGGACAAATAGGGAGTACCAAGACAAATACTGGGATTAGCGACAACAAGGTAGAATACCTTAACACCTGTTGTTGTTGTTGTTGTTGTTGTTGTGGTCTTCAGTCCTGAGACTGGTTTGATGCAGCTCTCCATGCTACTCTATCCTGCGCAAGCTTCTTCATCTCCCAGTACCTACTGCAACCTACATCCTTCTGAATCCGCTTAGTGTATTCATCTCTTGGTCTCCCTCTACGATTTTTACCCTCCACGCTGCCCTCCAATGCTAAATTTGTGATCCCTTGATGCCTCAAAACATGTCCTACCAACCGATCCCTTCTTCTAGTCAAGTTGTGCCACAAACTTCTCTTCTCCCCAATCCTATTCAATACCTCCTCATTAGTTACGTGATCTACCCACCTTATCTTCAGCATTCTTCTGTAGCACCACATTTCAAAAGCTTCTATTCTCTTCTTGTCCAAACTAGTTATCATCCATGTTTCACTTCCATACATGGCTACACTCCATACAAATATTTTCAGAAACGACTTCCTGACACTTAAATCTATACTCGATGTTAACAAATTTCTCTTCTTCAGAAACGATTTCCTTGCCATTGCCAGTCTACATTTTATATCCTCTCTACTTCGACCATCATCAGTTATTTTACTCCCTAAATAGCAAAATTCCTTTACTACTTTAAGTGTCTCATTTCCTAATCTAATTCCCTCAGCATCACCCGATTTAATTTGACTACATTCCATTATCCTTGTTTTGCTTTTGTTGATGTTCATCTTATATCCTCCTTTCTAGACACTGTCCATTCCATTCAACTGCTCTTCCAAGTCCTTTGCTGTCTCTGTCAGAATTACAATGTCATCGGCGAACCTCAAAGTTTTTACTTCTTCTCCATAAATTTTAATACCTACTCCGAATTTTTCTTTTGTTTCCTTTACTGCTTGCTCAATATACAGATTGAATAACATTGGGGACAGGCTACAACCCTGTCTCACTCCTTTCCCAACCACTGCTTCCCTTTCATGCCCCTCGACTCTTATAACTGCCATCTGGTTTCTGTACAAATTGTAAATAGCCTTTCACTCCCTGTATTTTACCCCTGCCACCTTCAGAATTTGAAAGAGAGTATTCCAGTTAACATTGTCAAAAGCTTTCTCTAAGTCTACAAATGCTAGAAACGTAGGTTTGCCTTTTCTCAATCTTTCTTCTAAGATAAGTCGTAAGGTTAGTATTGCCTCACGTGTTCCAACATTTCTACGGAACCGTAACACCTACAACCATTAAAAAGAAATGCAAAGTACATTATTTTAAAAAAAGCTGATAAAAATGCTCTTAATGCATTTTTAAGAGATGGTCTCTACTCCTTCCGATCTGATCACGTACGATCAGAAAATATGTGGAATGAGTTCAAAAAGATAATACTGATAGCAATTAAGATATATATTCCACATAAATTAATAAGTGATGGTACTGATCCCCCATGGTACACAAAAATGGGTCAGAAAGCTGTTGCAGAAGCAACGAGAAAAACATGCCAAATTTAAAAGAATGCAAAATCCCCAAGATTGGCAAAGTTTTGCAGAAGCTCAAAACAAAGCGCGTTTTCAATGTGAGATGCTTTTAAAAATTTCCACAGTGAAACTCTGTCTTGGTATCAGTCAGAAACCCCAAAGAGATACTGGTCATAAATAAAGCACACCACTGGTAAGCCACAACTAATACCATCACTGTGCGATAACAGCAGTCAAGTCACTGATGACAGTGCCACTAAAGCAGAGTTATTACACATGGTTTTCTGAAACTTCTTCACCAAAGAAGACAAAGTAAATATTCCTGAATTCCAATCAAGAACAACTGCCAAGATGAGAAACTTAGAAGTAGTTGCCCTCAGTGTAGAAAAGCAGCTTAAATCACTTAATAAAGGCAAGGCCTCCAGTCCAGACTGTACACCAGTCAGGTACCTTTCAGAGTATGCTGATACAATAGCTCCATATTTAGTAATAACGTACAACCACTCACTCACTTTAATACAGAAAAGTGTGAAGTTATTCACATGGGTACTAAAAGAAATCTGCTAAATTCTGATTACACAATAAGTCACACAAATCTTAAGGCTGTAAATTCAACTAAATACTTAGGGATTACAATTACAAATAACCTATAATGGAACAACCACATAGATAATGTTGTGGGTAGAGCAAACCAAAGACTGCAATTCATTGGCAGAACACTTGGAAGGTGCAACAAGTCTACTAAAGAGACTGCTTACACCATGCTTGTCCACCCTATTCTGCAGTATTGTTGTACAGTGTGCGATCTGCATCAGGCGGGACTGAAGGATGAAAAAGTTCAAAGAAGGGCGGCTTGTTTTGTACTATCATGCAATAGGGGAGATAGTGCCACAGACATGATACGTAAACTGGAGTGGCAGTCATTAAAACAAAGGTGTTTCTTGTTGTGATGGGATCTTCTCATGAAATTTCAATCACCAGTTTTCTCCTCTGATTGTGAAAACATTCTGTTGGCGTAGGGAGAAATGAACATCACGATAAAATAAGAGAAATTATGGCTCGCACAGAAAAATTTAAGCGCTTGTTTTTCCCACATGCTGTTCGAGAGTGGAATAGTAGAGAGGCAGCTTGAAGGTGGTTCACTGAACCCTCTGCCAGGCACTTTATTGTAAATAGCAGAGTAATCACGTAGATGTAGATGAAGCAAATAAAATACCGTAGTCACTTACCACATTTACGGATAATTAACTCTATCTACATACCTCAGAACAAATTCCTTTATATCCGGGTCTGAATCTGCCAATCCAGAAAGTAGGGCTTTTCGAGCACCCTCATGGGCATCAGTGTCACTGGAAAGGATCTGAAATGCAAGGTGACGACATGAGGCAGCAGTTGAACGTTTAACTGCAATAGGGCATACTGCATCCAAAAGACTCTGCTTTTCAGCATATTTCATGTGGCAAATGCTGCTGTTGTCTCGGTCCAGCAACAAGAGTTTCTCCAGCACTCTTAGTGCTGCAAGTTGAGCACCAGTATCTGGTTGGTCAACAAAGTCCAGCAGCCCATTACTTTTTAGGAATCCATATGCATCTTCACCTGTATTTGGCATAATGAAACTGATATTAGCAAATATTATAATCTTCAGGTGAAAACACACACACACACACACACACACACACACACACACACACACACACAAAATAAAACTTATCACTGAAGTAAAACTTAACACAGAACAAAATAAGCTGAGAAAGTATACCATGATGGGTGGTCCTCATACACATATTCTAATAGAACACTCTATTGTAAGGACAATGGCATACTCCATACGAAATCATTTCATTCTGTATTAGCTTAAATATGTGATAATATCACCGCTGTACTGAAAAGGAAAGAGATCAAAGCCAATGACTATGCTGGTGATTACTACTACTACTACTACTACTACATGTTGTTCAATTGCATAATCATAACTGCATTGCTTAATATGGATGTATGTATTTGGTGAAAAGAATGTCATTCTTCACAACCAATCTTAACATGACAGTGTTCCACAGATATACATTAGCAATGTTTTAGACAATGTCTACCAGTGCTGATGTTGGAGGTCAGAAGTTTTACTCCTTCAGACCAAACCTGCAGAGAATACTTATATGGATATGGCGTCTGTTCTTGGTTGGGGGATTGGAGGATCCACCACTCTCTGCAGGTTTAAATTAGAATTATATTAATACCTTCAGCTGTTGACAGGCTTTGATAATATCAACAGGGACAGGTGAAAATGTGTGCCCCGACTGGGACTTGAACCAGGGATCTTGTTTACATGGCAGACACTCTATCCATCTGAGCCACCGATGGCACAGAGGATAGTGCGACTGCAGGGACTATCTCGCGCACGCCTCCCGTGAGACCCACATTCTCACCTTGTATGTCCACACACTACATTCGTAGTGTCCCTCCCCAACACACTCATTACTCGTGGAAGACATTATTCCAAGTCCCGTAAGAGTTCAGGGAATGTGTGTGCATCTGCACAGTTTCCGCTAGTTTCAGTCATTTCTAAAATTAGATTGGGCATTTTAATTAGCCAGGGTAGCAACCTGCTCAAACACTGATTCGCAATTTTAACTTTAACCCCTACTGATCCTAAGTGGTTTTATTGTATACTGCATATCTTCAGAGCAAATTTCACCACGAAATGGTACATCACTGAGAGAGATGGTTTGCCAGTCTTAAAACACAGGCTAGATATCAGAATAGCTCAGCAGACACCCAATGGCAGCCTAACACCCTCATTGTGAGCAGAGTCTAATATCTTCAGATATGTCACCAACTTGCTCCCCTGAATGAAAAAATGCTTTGATGACGTCAACCTACATAGGGAGAAATGATCATCATCATAAAATAAGTGAAATCAGAGCTCACACAGAAAGACATAGGCATTTGTTTTTTCCATGCTCTGTTTGAGAATGACGTAATAAAGAATTATTGTGAAGGTGGTTCGATGAACCCTCTGCAGGCACTTAAGTGTGATTTGCACTATATAGTGTAACTGTCTGCAAGTCAAGACTGAATAAATGCCTGCCAGCTCTCTGGTTTGTTTGCTGTGGATACTTCAGGATGGTAAGTGCTTTTCGATATCTGACTTTCATCTCCTTGAGATGCAGTAGCCAAGTCAAATTATCATCAAAAAGTAAATCCAAAAATATAACCGAGTTGTTTAAACTTAAAACTGTACCATTCACAAATAACAATTAAAACACTTAACACTCAATAACCATTCACATTATCATTACAATTACCATAAAAAGTCAAGAATAATTACGTATTTCCAAAAGCCGCATAGCTGTTTGAAGCTGCTTTAATCGCAACTACCAGTTTCACATCAGTATAGACACATCTTTAGGTTTATAATGGTTACATGCTCATAATTTGGCTGGACAAATACAGAGCTCCAGCATTCAGGAAGTTATCCTCTCTACGAGTCAAACCACAATAGTTGGTTGTCTTAACAAATACCTCATCATTCTTGGCTTTTTAACTGTTACAATTTTTGTGTTAATTTGAATGGTTATCGAGTGTTGAGTGTGTTTTACTGTTATGCACAATGTCTCTGAGCCATAGTTGACCTCCCCAGAAAGTAGTTTGTAGTGTCATTCATGTGAACCTAGGTGAGATAAAATGATGACATCAATGATTATAATAAACAAAGTGGTGTTTCTGATGAAAATTTACAACCTCTTTCTCCTGGCCATTGTACCAACCTCTTAATCATTAGGTGAAATTTACGTGCTGCCAAACTGGTATTGTGTGGTGAATAGGAAATTGAGGAATCATCATGGGCTCAAATCCATACTATGGAAGCAATGCTGTTGATGGTGACAGCCGAGTACATTTCCTTGAGATATACAATTATATTGAAGGATGTGATTAGAGGAGGACTACCCAGAAAGTAACAGACATTTTGGTCTATCATGGCAGTGGGCGGGACTAGATCGATCATCTTGGTGCCATAATATTCTTACACTCAGTACGCATGCAGCAGTGGTGTTTCCGTACTTTCCTTTCTGTGATGTGTTAAAATGTGCACTGCAACAAAAAATCTCACCACTCGTTAGGTGCATTCTGCGACTGGGAATTTGTTGGCAAAAAACTACAAACCAATTGAAATTTATCTCAACCTTTGTGATGTGTACGGAAAAGGAATTATGATTGAAAGCTGAGCGAGGGAATGGTGCAGTGATTTTACAAATGGCTATACAAATGTTTGCAATGAGGACAGTAGTGGTGGGCCTTGCCTTGCAACTGACAAACTGGTGATTAAAATCAATGACAAAATTTGTGAAAATCACCACTTCATGACTACAGAACTTTCGCAACATTTACCCCATATTTCGTAGAGTTTGATTCGTGAAATTGTGTTTGGGATGCTTGGTAACTACAAATTTCGTGCTAGGTGGGTTTCCAAAATCCAAATGGAAGACAACAAAAACCACAGAAACCGGCTGCTGCATTGACCTTCCTCAAGTATTACTAGAGACATGGAATTCTAACTGGAGACGAGACTTGGGTGAAGTATGTCAAGTGTGGAACAGAAATGGCAGTCAATGGAATGTGGAGGGGGCGCAGGTGCATATATTCTCTATAGAAACTAGGAACATGTTTGTAAACATTATCAACTAGAAACTGTGTTTTGGGATTCTACAGGAATGATACTTGTAGATTCCCTTGAACATGGCACAACAATTAACTCAGAGAGGTTTTGTCAAACACTGACAAAGTTAAGACAGATGATACAAAACAAGCATTGGGGAATACTTAGCACAAAGGTTTTGTCTTTTCATGACAATGCGCATCCACACATGACCAACCATACCCGAGATCTCCTACGGGGTTTCGGATGCAAGGTGTTTGGTCATCCACCATAGAGCCCGAATTTGGTATCTAGTGACTACCATCTCTTCCCAGAAATGAACACACATACTACACAATGCTTTCATACTGGTGTCAGAATGCATGCTGGTATAAACCAGTGCTTGCTATTGCAGGCAGTAGATTCTACAGAGATGGTGCTGAAAAGTTGTGCCACAGTATAATAAGTGCCTCAGTTTGAATGTTGATTATGTAGAAAAATAGCTTTAAAAATGTGTCTTTAAAATGTATGCAATAAGATTTGGTTTTTCCATATTGTTAATTTTTTATTTCAAAAGTCTGTTACTATCTGGACAGCCCTCATACACTACCTGATCAAAAGTATCCGGACACCTTGCTGAAAATGACTTACAAGTTCCTGGTGCCCTTCATCGGTAATGCTGGAATTCAACATAGTGTTGGCCCACCCTTATCCTTGATGACAGCTTCCCCTCTCTCAGGCATACGTTCAATCAGGTGCTGGAAGGTTTCTTGGAGAATGGCGGTCCATTCCTCACAGGGTGCTGCACTGAGGAGAGGAATCTATGTCCTTCAGCAAGGCCTGGCACAAAGTCGGTTTCCAAAACATCCCAAGGGTGTTCTACAGGATTGAGGTCAGGACTCTGTGCAGGCCAGTCAATTACAGGGATATTATTGTCGTGTAACCACTCTGCCACAGGCGGGGCATTATGAACAGGTGCTTGATCCTGTTGAAAGATGCAATCACCATTCTCGAATTGCTCTTCAACAGTGGCAAACAAGAAGATGCTTAAAACATCAATGTAGGCCTGTGCTGTGATAGTGCCACACAAAACAACATGGGGTGCAAGCCTCCTTCATGAAAAACACGACCACACCATAACACCACCACCTCCGAATTTTACTGTTGGCACTACACACGTTGGCAGATGATGTTAACCGGCCATTCACCATACCCACACCCGGGCATCGGATCGCCACATTGTGTACCGTGATTCATCACTCCACACGTCATTCTTCCGCTGTTCAATTAGCCAATGTTTACGCTCCCTACACCAAGTGAGGCGCCATTTGACATTTACCTTCATGATGTGTGGCTTATGAGCAGCCGCTCGACCATGAAATCCAAGTTTTCTCAGCTCCCGTCTAACTGTCATAGTACTTGCAGTGGATCCTGATGCCGTTTGGAATTTCTATGTGGTAGTCTGGATAGATGTCTGACTATTACACATTACGACCATTTTTAACTGTTGGTGGTCTCTGCCAGTCAACACATGAGATCAACGTGTGCGCTTTTGTGCTGTACGTGTCTCTTCTTCAAGTTTCCACTTCACTATCACATAGGAAACAGTGGACATAGGGATGTTTAGGAGTGTAGAAATCTCTGGTACAGATGTATGACATAAGTGACACCCAATCATCTGACCATGTTTGAAGTCCGTTAGTTCCACGGAGTTCCCCACTCATCCCTCTCATGATGTCTAATGACTGCTAAGGTCGCTGATATGGAGTACCTGGCAGTAGGTGACAGCACAATGCACCTAACACGAAAAATGTATGTTTTTGGGGGTGTCCAGATACTTTTGATCACATAGTGTATATCTAACCTAGCATTTGCATTGAAGTATATAAAAGAAAGGGAATGCACCCTTGTGTTCCCCAGGGGCAAATTTACTCATTGACCACATAAGTCTGGGACTAAGAAAGAGAATTGGAAGGGTGTGTTGAGACACCTCAATCAGCACTGACATGTTTGGTAGTCTTGGCCAAGAGAGAGAAAAAGAGAGAGAGTGCGTGCATGTAATGTAAGAATTATAGATGGCAATCCAGCAGCACTGCTGCTAGCATACCAAGTAGTTCACCGTAGTTACAACAAGAGGGCGATAGTTAATGCAACTACTGTATAACTGAGTTTTCCACTGTTTCATGTACAAGTTGATACTGCTTTGATTGTCAGTTATCGTATTGTCAGTTATCGTTGTGCATGTTTGCTACAGGTGCTAGTCAACACGATAACTGGCATGCAGTAATTAAGTGGTATACATAAAAGGAAATTATTTACTGAATGGAGAAAGGAAAATACCATTCAAGCTAAAAGAAACTTAGGGAGAAAAATACCAGAATGAAACCTAAAAATACTGAAAGAAAAAAAATAAATGAGAGGAGGGAGACAGAAGGGAAAGGGGCGGGGAAGGGGGGGGGGGGGGTCGCTGTGACTGAAGTAAACTCTTAGGTTCCTCATTTAATAATGTTTCTTTCAAATTTGTAAGTATGCTTTTTCAGAGCAGTGAAATATATCTCAAAGAGTCAGCCAGTCCAAGTTATTCAGTATTTTCACAACAGTCTTCCAGGAATCCCACAAACTTGTCGCAATACGTATTGCTCTTCTCTGTTTATGTCCCCTGATAATCCTAGTTGGTATGGATCCCACACACTTTAGCAATATTCTAGGATGGGTGTCTCAAGTGTTTTGTGAGCAATCTCCTTTGTAGGTTGGCTGCGTTTTTCTAGTATACTACCAATGAATCATGGTTTGTGATCTGTATTACTGATGACTGAGCCCAACTAAACACTTTATTTCATATCCGTACAAATTGTTACATCCAAGAATTTACCTGATCTGATAGTCATGGGATACTACACTTTTGCATTTTGTGAAGTACACAATTTTACATTTATCAACATTTAAGGTAAATCGTCAACCTTTGCACCAATTTGAAATCTTATAAACATCTGATTGAATATATGTGAATCTTTTTTTTGAATAGTGGCTCATTATAAATAACTGCATTACACACAAAGTCTGAGGTTACTTGTAATACTGTCTGTCATGTCATTAATATACAACATTGACAACAAAAGTCCTGCTGCATTTTCCTGGGGCACACATGAAGTTGCTTCTACATCTGTTAATGGCTCTCCATTCAAGACAAAATTCTGCATCACTCTGCCAAAAAATCCTCATTTCAGCAATAAATTTCATTTGATACAACATATAATTGTAATTTTTAAAAGAAGTCTTAGACAGTGCCAAGTCATATGCTTCTAGGAAGAAAACTATGTTTTTATATTATTAACAATAGACTGCTACTTACAGTAAAGATGACATGTTAAGTTACAGACAGGCACAATTAAAGGATACTTCCCATTAGCTTTTGGCAACAGTCTTTGTGAAAAAAAGAGACATACATGCCATTCAGTCACACAAGCAAGCATACCTCATGCACACATGACCTTCAACTCCTGCAGCTCAGGCCAGGCTTGGTGCTTGCTTGTGTGAAAGAATGGCGTGTGTTTCTCTTTCTCAGGAAAGGGTATTGCCAAAAACTAATGTGTAAATGTCTTTCAACTGTGGGTGTGTGTGTGTGTGTGTGTGTGTGTGTGTGTGTGTGTGTGTGTGTGTGTGTGGGGTGTGTGTCTGCAACTTAACATGTCATCTGTACAGTGAGCAGCAAATTATCTTTTCCTACATTGCTGATATTCCTAACTGGAGTTTTCATTTTTATATTATTGGTTGTCAGAAGATATTTGTGTGTAAGTCAATGAACTTTGCGTAACAGGAACCAACAGAATGAAGTTGTGCAGCTTTTAAGACACTGACCTCATATTCGGGAGGATTGTGTTTGCTCTATCCGGCTGCCCTGGTTTGGGTTTCCTGTGGTTTTCCTGATCACTTCAGGCAATTGCCAAGATGGTTCCTTCATCAAGGCCACACCCAACCACCTGTCCTACCCCATGGGCTAACCCAAGTATTTTGTGTATGTCTATTTTTGGAGCTATTGGTTTTTATTGTATTACCATGATACCTCCTATATCATTGTGAGATGATCCTTGAATTAAATAATAAACAAAGTCAAAAAATACTGCTTACACTTGACTGCCTTGATCCGTGGGGCTTTCATAATGTCATGTGAGAAATGTGTGAAAACTGTTTAGCAAGATCAATGTTTTCAGATCCATGCACTGGCTGACGTTGAGAAGATCGTTGTGTTCAAGATGCCTCATTATGATTGAGATCAGAATATGATCTAATATCTACAGCAGATGGATGTCAATGATATTGTACAGCTGTTTTGTGGCTCACTGCACTAACTTTGTTGTAATGATATAACCTATTCTTTCTTTAATTCACTTGCGACACATTTATGCTCAAAGGATCTACCACATATTATGATTACAGAAGGGGGCTAACTTCAATGTACACTTCAAAAATCATCTGACAGGAATGGCATCAGGTCCAGGGGCTTTATCCAATTCTAGTAACTTATGCCATTTCTCAATGTCATTAACACTAATGCCTGTACCATTCACTTTGGTACCAAAGCCTGTAATTTCAATAACAATTTCAATTATCGCTTTGATAACTACATATCTAACTATGAATGACAACAGCAACACACTTATGGTAGACAGGCTAGTTTTGATTGACTGGCCAGAGTTCTTAAGCAAATAAGGCCACACTGTTCAGAAGTTTGGAGATGAATAACCTGCTTTGACAGTAATTAAGGCTGTTTGCAAAGAGAGGATGAGCACTAATATGAGGGCAAAAATTTAGCTAAAAGAAAAGCAAGAACAGTGCACTGAACTTAACCTGCACAAAATCCAGAAAGTTATGACTGTCTAAAGAGATAAAGAGCTAGCTGAGCAGAATAAATTTATCAGTGCCACACTAAGAACTAATCAACTTGTGCCAGTAATAACAATATTAGAACTGTGACCTGAACTGATGAAAGAAGACTTATAAACATCCACATATTCTGAAAACTGGTGTGAGGAAGTAACTTCAATAATTCAATTGTTTTAGTACAATCTCATTAACTTGTATGATGCCTGAACTCATTTCTTTGTCTTATTTGAGATTTTGCTCCATATTACAATACTAATAAAACAATGCAAGTAGTTGTACAGATCTAATCAAAAGTAAAACTACTTACCTAATGTTTCAATTCCAGATAACATTATTTCCAAACTTAATGTCTTAAAGCTTCCTTGACATTTCTTTAGATTAAAAGCCACATCTTGCATAAAAGTTTTGTCAACTACTTGAGGGTAATGTTTCTGCACACCGTGTAAACACAACAGATATTTGTCTCGACTTTTGTAACTTAGTTTATTGAGAACAGATCTCACATTACTCAGGAATTTATTGTCAGGTTGTACACTAATATCATCTTCATCATGCATACGCTTCAAAATAATTCCGACAAGTTCAGAACATGGTAAGTACACTTCTCTACTGTTGACATCCATTTTAGTCCAGAGGATGTCTAGAACATTATTCACTGTGTTTTCATCCCATGGATTGATTTTGTTGCAGCAGATTGCTCCAACTAACTGTATACCAAATTCTGCATCTTTATCTGTCTCATACTTCTTTTTTAGGTAATCTAAAATTAAATCATATGGTACAGTCAAACAACTCTTCCATAGCTCAACAACTGTTTTTATTAGTTCTAAATTGTGCTTCATAATATCCCGTCTCCTGTGGAATGAGTGTTCAATTAAGAATCTAAAAACATCACTAGTCAATTTCTTTTCATAATCATTAGAATCTGGAATAGCTCTTCCACTCCATGATAGTAGTAGTGCTAAAACGTCAGTGATGAAATAATTTAATTCATTACCAAAAGACCCATCTTTTATAAGTAACAACAAGGGGTACAACCAATGATTTGCAAATGGCAAGAAGATATTCTCATTGTTCAGTATCAGTTTCACAATAAATATTTTCACATTTCTGTGCCTATCAGATAGGAGGCATTTCTTCATATTTTCCATAAAAGATGGCAAATTTCCTTTCTCCCCTGGTTGTGGAACTGTTATGAGATTTTGTTTGTACATGTTCTGTAGCAGTGCACATAAGACTGGCATACACACATGCTGATTAACAATATCCATTTCCAAGTCGATTTCAGTGCCATCCATCTGTTCATTGACATTCCCAGGGGGACCCAGAGGACGCACAACACTCAGTGTGAAGTCAAATTGTGTCACATCTTCAGCCAGTGAGCTATGGAGAAGAAACTGTGAATGTGATGGAATATAATTGATGGGTTGTGCACCGTCCATGGCATTGCCTGCTCCATCACATTTCTGTCTGAGGTTTACTAACATTTTCCGTCTTCGGGGAACATTTTCCCAGTCCATGGCAAAGGTAAGATTTGTCTCACAGTCTACAAGATTTTCCCAAATCTGTGGAAAAAAAACAACAAAAAATATAAGTAACTAAGTTATTGTCTAGGACACATCAGTAACTTATGGATCAAAGAAAAAATATAATATAGAAGATGCCTCAACAAGGGCTTCATCACCTTGCAATTACTTATAAATTTATTGTTATGACTCTGAAAGCAGGTTCTGGAGTTATGCTTTCGCAAGCTGTATCAAGCTGTGACATACAGAGCAGCTTCTAGAGTCGTCATGCAGTAAAATTTATCAAGTTGTAACTCACACAGTTGCATGATGTTGAGTCAGCTGTCCTTAAGTGTTCATGTCAGTAGTTCCAAATTGACTACTTTTAATGATCTCACTGTATGTTTTGGTTTAAAAAATAGCAGCCTGCATCAAGCTTTTAACAGATCTTTCGTGTCATGTGGATCAACATTTTACAAGTGAATCAAATGTTTACTCAAAACAGGCTGTTCAGTATGTTGTAACAAGTCTCCAATGAAGCAAAGTTTTGTTAGCAATTATACATAATTGACTTGGCATGCAACTCTCAGAGGTGTGTGTGTGTGTGTGTGTGTGTGTGTGTGTGTGTGTGTGTGTGTGTGTGTGTGCGCGCGCGCGCGCGTGTGGGTGGGGGGGGGATATGTTTGCACCTTACTCTAAAAATGTTCATTATGGTACTGGAACTTGGACACTGAAAGTGTAGCTCTAAGGGGTTTTGTTTTGAAATGTTAAGCCAGTAAGATGAAAACAGAAACTGTATCACAAAGATATTCTGTTTTGAGAAGTCAGCTCTTCACTCAGGCAACAAAGTGAAAGTGCAAAACTATCCAATTTGAGACAGCGAAACTCTCAGGAACCTAGAACAAAACTTAAATGTCTTTTCTGCTTTAAGCAGGAGCAATGTTTACTGACACTTTTTTTCCTCAGAAGAGCATGATCAAACGATTGGTGTAGCTCAATTACCAAAATCCAGCAACTTCATAACCAAAATGATAATAATAATAATAATAATAATAATAATAATAATAATAATAATGATGATGATGATGATGATGATGATGAATTCGATATATGCTTCTACTAAGAAGATATAATTCTGTCCTACCTTTACAAAGGATACACAACGTGACACTCCTTGGTTTTTGTTTCTAAGGTTTTATTAAAAATAAGCCCAAATTGGGTAGTTAGCCTGATATGAAAAAGCTGTTTGACAAGACATGTAATTTGGGTTCAGTGCATTCCAAATACCAAATCACTCAATCTTAAAAAATAATAAGGTAGAAACTTCACATATTTTGCTAAAGAATAACATTAACAGCTCCAAGCCGTAACAACAAACTTACCTATGAGCTGTAAATCGACGTTCATTTGCAAAGATCTTGCAAAGTTGTTATTGAATCATGCTGGCAGAAATATTCAAAATTCTTAAAATGATGAAACAATTGATATTTACAAATATTATTACAAAAATTGGACAAGTGCAAGAAGGTTTCTGTACAAACTTAATTACGTATATAGATAGTTCACCCATCGTGGGAATGGAGGACCTCAATTATTTTCGCCTGTTATCAATATCACTACTGGCAATATTTCAAGACCAGATCAAAATCTTCACAGCAGTTCTTCCGATTATACTGGACATACAAAAAGGAGTGACGAGGGGACATCAGTTTATATACATAGAGAGAGAAGATTTAATAAAATATTTTTTATTTACCTACTAAAAATGACTGAGTTGCATTTTATTTTCGCCTGCACTAATGTTCGTCTATTATGCTTTTCATGGATGATGAATGCAACTTATGTTCACATGGCAAAAGATATTTTTTATGTGATGCAATTACACTTTAACAAGTTTTAAATGTTTTACTTCACGTGTACATTGAAACCTTGCTTCTTGTCAAGTTTCGTGCTTCTATGTCAACAGGAAGTATCCTATATGTTTTGATGTGTGAATTTGCAAGTATCAAAACATGTGACATAAGTGGCCATATGTTTTTACTGCATTCACTTAGAAGCTTACAATTTTTTCACTGCCAAGGGACCACAAACCTTGGTATGGGACAACATGATATGTCAATTTGTTTTACAAATTAACAGCTTTCGGATTTTTGCTTTTAGTTGTGCTACGATACCTTTTTTCTTGCCAAATTTCACGATTCTAAGTCAATGGGAAGTACCCCATAGGTTTTGACGAGTGAGTTTTCAAATATTAAAATATGTGATAAAAATGGCCATATAATTTGATTGTAGTGACTTAGAAACTTAAAAGTTTTACACCACCAAGGGACCATAGACCTTAATATGTAACAAATTTGAACTTGTTATGTTTACCAGTTCTTGAGAAATAAAGGTTCTTAGCAGTCCGACAGACAGCACTCATTCCATAAATGCAGAGGAGAGAGCAGATAGGTGGAAAGAATACATTGAAAGCCTCTATGAGGGTGAAGATTTGACTTACGTGATAGAAGAAGAAACAGGAGTCGATTTAGAAGAGATAGGGGATCCAGTATTAGAATCGGAATTTAAAAGAGCTTTGGAGGACTACATGTTGCGGTAAGGAAACCTAAAAACAAATAGGTCTAACTTGTGTGGATGGAAGACAAACCTACTTTTCCACCACATAACAGTAGATATGAATACAAACAAGATAGGTAAGATTCCATGTGATGACAATTTTACAACAAATTATAACTAAAAAAATTGAAGTTTAAAATAACATAAATGAACTAACATCTAACACTAAGTGAGTAAAACTGAACATTTTTATATACTGCAGTGCTCCTATCCCTCCAGCATGCTTTACACAAAGGTAAATGCAACTCAGATACAAGAGTACAAAAAATTTGTAGGTACAGGGTGTATATATGGACGAGGGGGGGAAAAAAAAAATAAAAAAAAAAAAAAAATAAAAAAAATTACCAGATTTCCCGGTTAAAAATACACTTTATGCCAGATGAAAATACATTTTTTCCGTGGTAAGTAACAGAATCCTTTTCCACGGAACTGCTAAACTTATCAATCCTTTCAATGGTAGTGGTTTTATACACTGGCGTAGAATTTCCTGGCACTTTAAAAACGATACTCAGGGGGAAAAAGCACGTTTTGGAAAGATGTCTGGTGTGCAGCAACATGTACACTGCATATTTTTAAATTACGAAAGTATAAATTTGAATTCCATTGAATGCTGCATGTTACTTTCTGAAAGATTGAAATCAAGATTGTGATGCACTTTTGTAAGCCACTTGTAGCTCATGTCAAAAGATCTCGCCAGCCGATGACAGCGGATATTCAGAGCATAGGACACGTGATATAGTCAGCCAACAGCATCATCACTGTTAAGAAGCGCGAACACAGCAAATAGGAAAAGGTAATGATTGAAATTAATATACATAGTGTTGCTACAAGAAAAGAAAAGCTTTCATGTATAATATTAGTCTCTAAGATTAATAAGCTGCAAGAGAAGCTATGCTATCACACATAAAGTCGATCTTTTTTGCGCGAGTTACACTTTAGGATAGATCACACAAATGTGCCAGCAAAATTTGTCTGATCTTTTGGGCTTGAAAATATTCTAAATGGTCATCCTCACAGATCTCATTTTTGATTGCGAGTCAAAAGCTCTGCGATTTTAGAAATTCAACGGACATTCGAGCACAGAGTTCATCTTGAGAAATAGGAAATTTACCTTGAAAGTACTGCTTTTCAAACAACTATTCAGAATATTTTCCCACAATGTGTTAGAAACATATTCGTTTCAGCAGTTGCCAGAGAGCGCCAGATAAGAGGCGTCGCCGGGCTTGCGCAGCTATGATGAAGCAGGAAGTCCGTACATTCATACGTATAAAACATTAAAAGATCTTACATTATGTCATAAAAGAAACAAGACATGGGAATTTTGTGAACCATACTAAAATGCATAATTCGGCTTAAAGCGCACATTTGTATGTCCAGATTCAGATGCAAATTTTCTTGGAGTACCAGTACTGTATCATCTCATGTTTGGTTCTTTATTATGGCATGGTGCCATGCGTGCTAGAAGATGAAAACATGAACTTGAAATGCAGCGAACAGTTGAAACTAGCCAATAGTGCTGAATTAAACACTACGTTTCAAATAAATTGACTGCTTCAGCAGAAAAGATTAATAAAAGTTAAAATTCTTTAACAAACCGACTAAAATAACTTCACTGCTCTGCAAGGCGATTAACTCTTGACTGTCAGAAAGGTGGAAACAAAATACAATCTGAAACCAATAAAAAATTTTACCCTTCCGTAATTATGTGAATGTAGTTTAATTCACTTGATAGGTCCTGGCCATAGAAATCCATTTTGTTTTCATTTGATGTGAGAGCAATAAAGGAAGAGGAAACAGCAATATTACGGTATATTGATAATTTTACTTATGGATTATCAATATACCATAATATTACACGCAACTGAGGAAGACAGGACTACAAAAGTTGAAGAGGAAACAGCAAAATCACTTAATGTAAACAAGGGTCACGTGGAGACTACCACCTCCCCTCTACAATTCAGATTGCTCTGTACATCAGGTCCAGATCTACAATATTCCTGAACCGAGGCAATATTAGACAGTGGTGCTCCCCTCCCTCGAGCGTTTGAGGTAGGACACCAAAAATTTAAAAAATCGACTTTTCAAAGATATCTTCATTTTTAGCACTCATGTTTCTGAAGAGTCTGTTACATAAAACATATGTTTGAGGGAACATAATACATGTTATTTGGTCTTAAGTATGCCGAAGTGCAGTGCCACGCCTCTTCACTCAGCATTCTTCCATCGCACATCTCTGTATTTCACTCTGTGGAATTCAAACATGTAATATTTTGTAAAGGGACCATCAATCTATATTCAGGCAAGTGGAAATTAAAATGTCCTGTGGTGCCTCTCCCGCTCCCAGTCGGCCGGTTTGAGATCCTGCCCCTATTTTAAAAAAATCTTGCAATTAATACTGGCTGGGATTATTTGTAACTGGCAGAACAAGAGCTCTTCAGAAAATCTGCTGTCTTTACTGCCTGTTACCTAATAACTGTTTTGTGTGACAAAGTTAAATATCATTGAAATGAGATCCATCCTTCACGAAATCCTCCCCACTCCACCAAGAGTGTCTTTCCGCCGTCCACCTAACCTTCGTAACCTCTTAGTTCATCCCTATGAAATCCCCAAACCACCTTCCCTACCCTCTGGCTCCTACCCTTGTAACTGCCCCCGGTGTAAAACCTGTCCCATGCACCCTCCCACCACCACTTACTCCAGTCCTGTAACCCGGAAGGTGTACACAATCAAAGGCAGAGCCACGTGTGAAAGCACCCACGTGATTTACCAACTGACCTGCCTACACTGTGACGCATTCTATGTGGGAATGACCAGCAACAAACTGTCCATTTGCATGAATGGACACAGGCAGACAGTGTTTGTTGGTAATGAGGATCACCCTGTGGTGAAACATGCCTTGGTGCACGGCCAGCACATCTTGGCACAGTGTTACGCCATCCAGGTTATCTGGATACTTCCCACTAACACCAACCTGTCAGAACTCCAGAGATGGGAACTTGCCCTTCAGCATATCCTCTCTTCTCGCTATCTGCCAGGCCTCAATCTCCGCTAATTTCTAATTTCAATTTGCCGCCGCTCATACCTCACCTGTCTTTCAACAACATCTTTGCCTCTGTACTTCTGCCTTGACTGACATCTCTGCCCAAACTCTTTGCCTCTGTATATGTCTGCTTGTGTCTGTATACGTGTGTGTGTGTGTGTGTGTGTGTGTGTGTGTGTGTGTGTGTGTGTGTGTGTGTGTATACCGTCCTTTTTTCCCCCCTAAGGTAAGTCTTTCCACTCCCGGGATTGGAATGACTCCTTACCCTCTCCCTTAAAACCCACATCCTTTCGTCTTTCCCTCTCCTTTCGTCTTTCCCTCCCCTTCCCTCTTTCCTGATGAAGCAGCCGTTGGTTGCGAAAGCTAGAATTTTGTGTGTATGTTTGTGTTTGTTTGTGTGTCTATCGACCTGCCAGCGCTTTTGTTTGGTAAGTCTCATCATCTTTGTTTTTTGATATATTTTTCCTACGTGGAATGTTTCCCTCTATCATATTCATAAAGTTAAATATAGGATACACAAAACAAGTAAAAACAAGAGACAAGCAAGACAGTACACATTTCTTCAATTCTTAAGTCCTAGCCTTTTTTTTTCTCTCTCTAATCTTGCCACTGCTTTATATGGCGTACTTTCTTTTCTGGGAAAGAATCTATTACCTCATCAAAGTTCGTCAACATTTTGCTACATGAAAAAACAAAATGTCGTCGTCTAATACTAAAAAATCTGTTAATACAAATAGTACCCAAGACTGGTGTGGTTTCTCGATCTGATTACGTGTATTTTGTCGCTGTCTTCAAGATAAAACGAAATAGGCCTGGCTAATATTGCAGCAATTGTTACACCCATCAAATAAACGAGTCTGTTTTGGCATAAATGGTCATTTTTATAACACGACAGAATATAATTCACAAAGTACCAATATCAAATGCCTATTAGGCCTACTACAAGCAAAAAGTGTTATGTTAGGAAATGGTTTCACATTTCATTCGTACACTCTAGCTTCTGAAGCACGAGATCGAAATGTAGTAGTAGTACAAAATTTTTATATACATTTTGAATCGTCATATTCTTCCGTCATTTGTGAGAATCCCCTTTTCTCCTCCTTCCTCATTCTGACAAACAATCTTGTCATCACTAACTCTCTAACTATTCCTGCCAGTGTCAAAACTTATTCTCTGGTTAACTTCACTAACCCTGCCACAATCACCGGTTTAGTTATCCCGCATTTATTCTCCGGTTAGGCATTATTACGTTGTTGTACAACGCATTTTCCGCGCGGCTCCCAGAATAGAACTTTAACGGCTGCTAGCTGGGGACTGTATAACTGGTCCTTAGTAGTGTAGCGGTCTGGCCAAAAATTTTCTGGCAAAATTTCGTTTCCTTGGATACTTAGAGAAGACAATACATAATTTTTGTTGCCTGTTATTCCTGTTAGTCATTTATTTCCACTCTGGTAGTCTGAATCTATGGAATTCGCTAGTAATTATAGCAATGCTGATCATTGGCAAACCCAGTCAACCATATAAACATTGACTGGCATTCACCCGTTCGGCTCTATTCGCTCAGCTCTTATAGCCCCGTCCTCTTTTGTCGGCAGGAATGTTTATTTCTAGATGCAATGGGGATTCCCCTGGCAGAGACATCATGTACATTATGCACACATTCAAAAATCAACTTACGATTCATTCAGAAATCAACTTAGGATTTGATCAAAAATGTTAAAAAACCAACAGGGTTGTGTTAAAAAATCATATGAGTAATCGATAGACCAATGTGCACTGGGTGCTAGGTGCTTTGTGAAACAAGGTATTCTCAATAATATGAATTTGCCCCCCCCCTCCCCCCTTGAAACTGCTGGCCGGGGTCGATACCCTGGTTTGCCCTCACCCCCTACCCCTAGTTCTGGGCCTGTTGCGCATACACGAATCTGGCGGCTTAGGCGCACCAGTAAAATTCTTCCGGATGGCATCTGGCTGCTTGCTGCTATTGCTTGTACAGCTAACTGTCACACTTCTGTAGCCAGAAGCGGGAGAAGGTACTACTCATATGCGACAATTTAATTGAAAACTAAAACAATGAAAACTTCCCGGAATTCTAAAAAATTCCCGGGTTTTTCCCGGATCTCCCGGTAGTCCCAAGTCATATACACCTGGAGATAGCTCTTTATAAAGATAATCCAAGTTACTCTTGGAAGTGACCTTGGGTACTTTTAGGTCAGAAAGAATATATTAATGTAATGTCAGTAAAGAGCAACAGCACCCTTGAAGAGGTCCAGAATTGATCTCATATACTAAAGGTAATAATGCCCACAGACTTTCAAGAACAGACAACTGGATGAAAAAATAAGTTAACTATAGCAAAATCCAGAATTCAGATTGTAATACCTATTGCACGACAGGACAGAAATTAAAAGAAAAGCAGTGTGGTTTCAGTTGCCTGAAACTGCAGCTTGTGTGTGTGTGTGTGTGTGTGTGTGTGTGTGTTTTGTTGACAAAGGCCTTAAGCCCCAAAAACTTTAATTGTGAGAGTCGTTTTGTTGTACCTATCTTTGACTCAGCATCTCCGCTATATGGTGAGTAGCAACTTTCCTTCTCATAATATTGTTACATTTCATCCTGGATTTTCCATTGTTTGATTAATATAAAGAACTAGATATCTAGTGAGGTTATTACAGAACTCTAGTTTAAATAACCTGGGCAAAGATAAGCATCAAAGATTGGTCCTACCTAGCAATCAGATGCTTTTACAGACCAACTGCCACAGAAGCGATAGTGATACAGTGCTTCAGAGAAAACTTGGAGAATATAGTGAGTAAGATCCTGATGAGGCTGTTACAACACCAGTTCTAATTATGTGTCTCCCATTTCTTATCTGGCAGACAGGAATTCATCAAAGATTGTTTGCAATTTCTTGTCTGAAATTTACTTCAAGCAAATTTGGTAGAACATAAATAATTTATGAGTAAAGGTAAAAATACACTGCAAAGTAAAGGCATCGATTGAATGTGACAGGCACACGAGAAAGACTGAAAACTGCAGGGCACCAATGTTACTAATAATGGGTCATAAAGGCATCTCATCTTTGCGAACCTTGAAAGTACTTAAAGTCTCAGTGGAACTGGTGCTCTCTGTCGTAGCTGCTTCTTAACTTTGTCTGGCAAGCTGGATTCCTAGAGAAGCACTGTGGTCTTCCTCGCCATTCTCTTGGTAGAATCAGTGTCGATCTTCTGATATGTGCTGTCTTCTTGCAGGTTCTCAGAGTAATCATTGTGAGATAGGATCACAGGTTTGTTGCCTTGTTGTCTGGTAAGACCACAATATCTGGGCATTCTCTTAGTCTCTGTATGGATGGTCTCTCCCTGCTCCAGATGTTTGATTTCATAGGTTTTGTTCGTGGAAAGAAATTATTCTTCAGGTGCTTCAGGTAGGAGACATGTAGCTGCCTGCTCCACTGCACTTATGATACCTTTTATAGGTGTCTATTTGGGAGTGGGTGCAAAATTGAGTCCTTTGATGTGAACTGAAATCATGTCCTCATCCAGTTGCTTGGCAATGATATCTATAGTAGTATTCAGAGAGGATCAGAATATTGTCCCCCTGATATATACAGATGTATCAGATGATCTCGGTAAGTGTGAAAGAATGTTGTGTAGTTCAGGAGACGTGTTTGAAGTTAAGTCTTCCAGGGCTGCGTCAAATCATCTTCCCCCTACACCTTCATTTATTTCCTCTACTCTTTCTCTTCAAGTTCTTTTCCCTTCATATAGGCCTCTATGCATTCACTCCAACTTTCAATCTTCTTTTCGTTACTTAGTATGAACTTGCTATCTGAGCTCTTGATATGTATAAAGCCGTTCTTTAATTTTTCTATATGATACTTCTATCTTTTCCATAGTCATGCATATTTCGTAAGTCTTGCATTTCTTCTCTAGCCATCCCTGTTTTGCCAGTTTGCACTTCTGTAAATGTAACTTTTTAGAGGTCTTTGCTGTACTACTATTATGTTTTTGTATTTTCTCTTTTTATTAATAATTAGCCATCATCCAAGGTTTTCCACAGGGTCTTGTCTTTTTACCTTAGATTAGATTAATTATTCATTCCATAGACCCATAAAAGAGGGGATCCTCGGGGGTGGGGGGCATGTCAGATAAACACATTACAAAAAATGTAATTAGAAAAATTTGAGTTTCATTAATTTTAATGATTCTCAGTCAATAAATAGTAAAATTATGTACTTGAATCAAAATTAAACCTCTTAATATTTACAGGTTTAATACTTACACCTGCTTTCATTAAATCCATCATTCACACAGCAGCTAGTCACTTGGCTATTACAACCAAGTATTGTCAAAAATTAAAGTAAATTATTCATTTCAATGATCTTCAGTTAAGAACAGTCAAATTACGTACAAGATTTAAAATTAAACTTCCACTATTTACAGACTTAAGACTTACATCCGTTTTCCATATATCTATCATTCACACAGTAGGTACATACTTGGCTGTTACAACCAAGTATTGTCAAAAACTAAAGTATAATAAATCTTCATTAAAATGGTCTACTGCACTTGTTGATAAGTTCATGGATGGAATAGAAGGAGTTGGCCACAAAAATTCTATTAAATTATGTTTACATTGTGCCTTGTCAAACTAAACTCTTAATGGTTGCTGGTAACTCATTGAAAATATGCGTTGCTGAATACTGGACTCCTTCCTGGGCAAGAGTAAGTGATTTTAAATATTTATGTATATTGTTCTTATTCCTAGTATTGATACTGTGTACTAAGCAGTTAGTTGGAAAAAGAGATGTATTATTTACAACAAACTTCATCAAGGAATAAATATACTGAGAAGCTGTGGTTAGTATGCCCAATTCTTTGAAAAGGTTTGGACATGATGTGTGCGATTCTGTGCTGCCTTCACAGCATAATTTCTCAAGGATACAGTTCGTCTCCTATTGTTTTCCTAAGCCAGTTTTCATTCAATCGTTGAGTAAGGCTCCCTTTGAAATTCTCAACAAGTTCTGTTGCGTGAAACTACTCAGGCTCTACTTTCTTAATTTGCTACTTTTTTTACAATTTCTTCAGCTTTAATCTGAAGTTCACAACAAATTAATTGTTGACCATGTCAACATCTCCCCCTGGAAATGTTCTGCAGTTTAAAATCTGGTTTCAATATCTGGCTTAGCATTTTGTAATCTGTTTGAAATCTCATAGTGTCTCTAGGTCTATTTCACATATCCAATCTTCTTTCATGATTTAAACTAAATATTAGCTATAATTAAATTTTACTCAGTGCAAAACTACCAGGTAGCATCCCCTTTCATTCTTCTTCCCCCATCCATGTTCTCTTACTATATTTCCTTCTCTCCCTTTTCCAGCTATCAAACTCCAGTCCCTCACCATAATTAAATTTTTTTGTCTCCCTTAACTATTTGAATAATTTCTGTTATCTCAAAAGAAATTCCTTCCAGACCATCACTATCTGCAGAGGTAGTTGGCATATAAACTAGAACTGCCGTGGTGGGCACTGGCTCTGTGTCTATCCTGGCAACTACAACAAGTTCCTGTGTTATACACAGTAGCCTATCTACATTCCTATTTTTTAAAATCATTATTAAATATACTTCTGCATTACAACAAACTCATTTTGTGTTCACAACCTTGTACTAATATGACCCAAAGTCCTGTTCATTCTGCCACCACATCCACTAATTCCCACCATATTCAACTTCAACTTATCCACTTCCCCTTTTCAATTCTCTAACATAACTACCAATTACGGAATGTAACATCCCACACACCAACATGCAGAATGCCATTTTTGTTTCTCCTGATGAAATCCTCATGTGAAGTTCCTGCCCAGAGTTATGAATGGAAATTATTTTTCTTATGGAATATAAAGGGCTGTTAATTTCTCCTCACTAAAATCCATTCGCAATATTAACACATCAAGGTCATTTAACTAATGTTACAAGGCCAGATCAGCTAATCATCCAGACTAGTGCCCCTGCAACTGCTGAAATGTCTGCTGATCTTCTTCAGATGCCACATGTTTCTCTGACCTTTCAACAGAGGTGTGTATCCATCTTATAACCTCCTTACAGAGTGACACCACCTGCACCCTTTTCCAATCATGTGACACATTCAGTTATTACTATTACCTTCAGAAAAGTGATGCTTAAAGTGACAGATCCAATGTATATTTGAGGTAGATCCTAGTAGGCACTCCATTAGGTCCTGTGACTTTTCCTCTATCAAGTGATTTGACTTTCTTTTTCTTTCTTTCTTTCTTTTTTAATTTACACATTCCCTTACTTCTATATCAAATAACATTTGTGAAATGATCAAACATAGGAACTGCACTCTGATGGTCTTAGCTTAATAGTTTCAAAGGCAGCTTTTAGTGTTGTGGCCTTCATTTTATCTACCTCCATTTTGGTATCGTAATGGTCAATCAGGATTATTTTATTTATTTATTTATTTATTTATTTTTTTTTTTTTACATCAGCAAACACATCTAATAGCTGCAAGCTCAACAGATTATGAAGAGATTGAAAAATGCCTGATGAGATAAAAGAAATTATTCAAATAATTAAAGGATATTAAAGTGTAATTGCCATAAGGATTGGAAATGTGACAGCAGTAAAAGGACAAGAAAAAAGGAAGAAATAAAAGAAAGGTTACAAATATGAACTGAGGAATACCAATGGAGGGAGAAGGTACCTGGTCGAATACTCCATAGAGCATGAATTAATCACTGCAAACACCTGTTTTACAACTTCTGAAGAATGGCTGCATTTATGGAAGACACCTAAAGACACCTGTCAGTTTCATATTGACTATATAATGGTTAAGACAAAAAATTCAAAACCAATTTTAAACTGGAGGAGATTCAAGGAGCAGATTTAGAGTCAGGACATAATTTATAGATGCTGCTCAAAATGACGAGACCTGGATCAATCTTTTTTAAAAAAAACCTGCATGTCAAGAGTTTCAGTGGGAATATTAGGTAACTACTGAGTGAAACAGACGAAATAAATACAACACATGATGAATAGGTAGCTTTGCAAGATAAAATAGTGAAGGACTTGTGGATCAAATAGGGGAAAAAAAGTTTCAGTACAAACCCTTGCATAACATACGTGATTTTGCATTTAATTAACAGTAAAGAAAACTGGAGCAAATGAGTTAAGTAAAGGGAAATATCGAATAATAAAATGTTATACTATTAGGAAGTGCTTTCATGATGAAGCAGGAATTACTTTTTTTACTTTACTTTACAACACATGTGGCAAGGGCCTTTTCGACCGTACGCCTGCTCGATGAGTCTCTTCCACTTCTGTCTGTCGAATCCTCTGTTTGTCCAGTTGCTGTTGCTGTTCATCCTAGCTGTGTCCTCCTGAATGTTATCCCGCCACCTGACCATCTGATTCTGGGTCTTCCTCTTCCTCTCGTTCCATCTATTGTTCTGCTGAATGCCATTCTAGGTGGTTATTATCTGTCATTCTTGCTATATGGCCTGTCCAATTCAACCTTCTCCTCTTGAGCACTTTGACGATGTCATGGTGTTTGTACAGCTCTCTTAATTCTTCATTTCTTCTTATTCTCCATTCCATGTTATTTTTGTCGCATTAAGTCCAAAAATTTTCTTTAGTACTTTTCTTTCGAATGTTAACAGTTGTTCTTCGTCTTTCTTTCTAAATATTAATGTTTCACATCCATATAACATCACAGATATAATGGTCGATTGATATAAGCGGATTTTAAAGTAACTGCTAAGTGATCTTTTTCTTAGAATTTTGATGAAACTAAAAAGTGTCTTGTTTGCTGTTGCTAAACAGGCATCTATTTCTATATCTGTTCTGTTGTTATTACTAAAATGACTTCCTAGGTACTTGAAGTGGTCAACAGTCTTGAAATTGAATCCATTTACAGTCAAAGGTGCATCTTTTCTTGTTTTCTTACTTATGGGCAGGTATTCTGTCTTTTCATCATTAACATGTAATCTTATTTTCTCAGCAATTTTGTAGTAATTTTGCATCATTCTGATTAACTCTGTTTTGGAACTACTTACTTGTGCCACATCATCTGCATAGGCAAGTCTTGTAATGTTCACATCCTGTAGCTAGATTCCTTGTAGACTGATTTTAGAAAATTCTCTCTTGATTTTCTCTAGGACAAGGTTAAATAAAATAGGTGAAATGGCATACCCTTGTCTCAGTTCAGTGTACACCTTAAAATTTCAGTTTCTCCTGCTGGTGTCTTTATGTGACAAAGTTTCATTTGTACACATTTTAACTAATATGATTCATGTCTTGTGAAAAAAAAAATGCAAAACACTTTTACTAGAACTGGTAACAGTCCTCTGATTTGTAGCCAAGTGGCAGGCTTAAACCAGATGCTCAGATGATTTTATGATTATCTTGGGTGAAAATTTTTCTAACTCTGTTACAGTGTGGAGAATTGTAGACCCCCCAACCTGTCCTTAATAGGCCAGGCTCGTACTAAGCATAGGAAGCAGCTAGACAGAGAAGTTCCTCTACAAGCATGATAAGATACATTCGAAGTTCAAGCAGGGAAAAATATGATCACTATTAATGAAAGAGAGAAGCCCTCTTTATGACAGACCACAGCAAGAAAATGTTAATATAGATTTAGTTAACTGCTAGTGTGTCTGCAGAAAGGTCCCAGGACTAGTATTATTTATAAACTGTAACAATGTTCACATGGTATA
The DNA here is from genome assembly GCF_021461395.2 of Schistocerca americana. Classification (NCBI taxonomy): domain Eukaryota; kingdom Metazoa; phylum Arthropoda; class Insecta; order Orthoptera; family Acrididae; genus Schistocerca; species Schistocerca americana. Next base: position 253,753,246 of record NC_060119.1, on the reverse strand, counting down.
AAGGCCAGAAGTCTGACTGAAGCCAGATGTTAATAACAAAAAAATTATGAATTATGACTGAGGTGTTTCTTCCAAGGATGGGTTGAATTTTGGCAGTAGAGGCATGTTTATCACTAAAAATATGATAATATCTAGTAAGGTTAGTACAGATTCCAAATGGGAAATTATTTGTGTGAAGATGTGTTAAAGGTGGTCATTGGATGCTTTTATAGATCCCCTGCTTCAGAAGGAGTGGAACATTTGAAGGGACTTGAATATTTTGCAAATATTTCCTTGTGATATTATAGTTTTAGGTGGAGATTTCAACGTAACAACTACAAACTCATAGCCTCAAGTGATTAGAGCAGGTAGTAGAGAGAGGGAATAATGTGAAATTGTTCTACACTGGTTGACAATTGCTAAGGAACAAATGACACTTGCTAAGGAGCAACTGCTACCTGCTAGAGAACAACCAACCAATGATAGTAAAGGTAATGTAGGGGGTGGGATGTTCAATTGCTGAGAAGCCTGTGCCTGAATACATTGTATCCACTCAACAGTACACACACAATGGTGCTTCACAGAAGTTGCTGTGGAACTGATTTGTGTGATATTCCATGTAATAGGGCAACATGTCTGCAAGACATCATTTGAGTGCTTACGATCATGGATGAGCAGTTGGATGGCTCAAGTGTCACTACTGCCGCCACAGTAATTGGTGTGTCCAAAAGTGTCATCTCATGATTAGAAAAGGACGTTAAAAGTGAAAATGTTATGCGAAAGCATGCTGATGGGCCACAACACTCCAAGAAGATCGATATGGAGCCCTAGTGGTGAAAAATAACAGACATCTCATTTCTAGGGGGACTGCTGCAGACTTTGCAACTACTACCAGTACACTGGTCTCTGCCAGAACCTTTCTGCGGTGATTAAATTAGGCTAGTTTGTATGCTGTGAAACTTGTTAAACACATCCCACTTCAATCATGCCTTCGTAGAGAAAGTTTTTGTTGGTGTAGGCAGCGGTCAGTAACAGTGGTATAGAGTGATGTTCTCCAATGAATCCCACTTCACGGTGGCAAGTGCTTCTGGCCACTTGTTTTTGTGTGTGGTGGGGGGGGGGGGGGGGGGGGGGGGGGGAATATGTTATAACTGATAGAGTGTTTATGAATGTCATCAGTATGGCATAAGCATTTTGTGTTGGCAAGCATTAGGCTCATAGTCCAAACACCATTGCATATCTTTGTGCGAGGTACCATTACAGCACAGTGGTATTGCAGGGAGATTATTCTGGGTCATGTAGTCTGTTTAGAGGTGTGCCAGTCCTGAATTTCTGTTCATGGATGACAATGTCCAACCACACAGGACCAGGTGTCAGGCACACTGTAAAGTGAAGATACTGAACACATGGAATTGTCTGTGTACAACATGGACCTAAACTCTATAGAACATTCCTGGGATGCTCATGGAAAACGTTTTTCTTAATGAACACCCACTCCCTGAACCTTGCAAGAACTGAAACCCCATCGAGAGAGGAGTGGGACAGTATCCCCAAGGAATCCTCAACAGTTAGTAGGTAGCATGAGCAACAGGTGCAAAATGTGCATTACTGCCTGAGGATGGTATATTCCTTACTGAAAGTCAGATATCAATCTTTGTCTCCATTCCTGACCAATAGTAAGTAAAGCAGTGTAAATGTCTTATCCAGAAGTTACCTTAAGCAGCTAACTGCAGATCGACTTGTGAAAATTACATATTAGATTTCCTGGTCACCAACAGGCCCAAACTTTTCGTCCCACTTGGCATAGAACAGGAAATCAGTAATCCTAATGCTGCTACAGCATCAGTGAATACAACTGTAAACAGGAATATAAAGAAAGGTCCGGAGATATTCCTGCTAAGCAAGAGCAACAAGAAACACATTTCAGATAAGGAGTAAATGTGTAAACTTCACATCCAAAACTGAATACATCGAGCATCAATGGACAAACTTCAAGAGTATAATATAATGCACTTTAGACAGGGACATGGTGAGCAAAATTGTTGGGTTACCGTGTTGATGAGAACAAGCAGATTTAAGACAATTATGATCAATTAAGATGAATTTTAATGAGAAACTGAACCACAAATTGAAAATGTGTCAAATATAATGTAAAGAAAACCCAGTTTACCATCTGTGGAATTTATACATAGAAAAGTGATAGTAATTATGATGCAGCCAACTGTAAAGACATAGGATTTATGTTCAGAACAGAAGTCACATTATGTGTGTAAAGTAATTTACAGAAACAATTAAGAGATTGTTATTGGTATGCATTCCATGTAACTTAAATGCAAAAACTGTAGTATTTCAACATGCTCACCGTTTTAGAAATATTATAATGAACTGTGAAGCCAAGTTCTATAACCAGTTTTGTGAAAGCATCACAATCCTAACTGTAAATTTGATTAATACCAGTTTGAACAATGCATAATGTAACTTCATAACTGTTGAAGTCCATACAGGCAGCAATGACAGTATCTGTATCGCATCAGTCTTGCCACAGTTTTATCTGTGTCGTGACACAATAAATATATTTTAAATGTATAAGTGATTCAGCTATGTTATGTTTTGGTTAATTTTACATAAATTGCCTGAGATAGATAAAACTGGAACCAGGTGAAATTTTTGGTGGAGAACTTGTGAGAAACTTGAGTTACACACCTCAATCAAATAGTTGATTACAGCAAGTTAAGTACCTGAAACAATGCCATGAAAACCGGTTAAGTTTTAATCAAAGCTGTCTACCCAGACACACTGTGACTGTAATGGCACTGAAATAGAAAATGACAGAAAGAAGACAAAAATACTACATGTCTTTTCCCAAATCTGTATAACTGAGGAAGATTACACAGTAGTTTTCTCATGTAACTCATTGCATGAATGTCAACATGACTGATACTGATGGAAGAGACCATGGGATAAAAAAGCAAGTACAATTGCTCAAAGAAGGAAAGACCAATGGTCTTAACCAGATACCAATACAACTTACATAGAGTATATGAAAGACTTTGCTCCTCTTCTAGCAGTAGTGTGCCACTGACCGCGAAGAATTCCTAATGACTGGAAAAAAGTGCAGGTCATTCTCATTTGCAAGAAGGGCACACTTTTCTGTGTGTGTATCGATGGTACTAGCCATTTTGCCACCAGAAGGTAAGTGATGGCCAGCAATTGTATTTAATAATTTATGAGTTTATGACTGAATTTTTCTCAGATACAATTCCTGTAATTAGTAATGTTTCATCTTCAACAGCTAACGCAAAATGTAAACAGTGGTAAATTCCATTGTGGACACATCACAAACAGTTGTGTATTGTTTCTCAAGGTAATTCCACTAATACTCATGTGGCAGACAGGTGTCTGTTATGAAACATAAACTGTTTACAAATGTGTGCCTTATACATACATCTCATTCAGGACCTGATACCACCTCTAACATTTTTTGTAACCATTGGATTCTTATTTCAAAATAAATATGAAACCCTTACTGTCTGTATAATTTTGACCCTTTGTTTGTATGCGACTAATGTGACAACATGAATGCAAGATTACACACACTCCACACGGTATATGTAGGTTACGTTATGACACTATTCACTCCGGTGTAAGTTTGCATAACTACATGAATACAGATTACACAATGCATTGTAAACACCATAAAATGAAAAAGATTTCTCAATAGTGGTGTTGACTGCTGCAGATGGGTATGCTGGCCTGACACCATTCCAACTTATTTGTGGATATAAATATTTTGTGAAATGTTAGTTGATTTCATAATCATAATGATATTCTTCAAATACTTCCAGATGTTCAATCTGATCATTCAATCCTTCTGCACTATATTTATACAAAATAACCTAATCATTTTCATCAGATGCTGTGAGTGATGGTTTTAGATATGTCAGCTCACCGCTGCACAACAGATTGATTCCAGATGTCAATCACACCCCTCACTATGTATTCATTTCCCACCATGACCATTCTATGAAATACCATATTGCAGTGCCTGTTTTATTCCGAATTACGATGCAATGTTCCTTCGGATGTGCATGTACCGGGCAAACAACTTTTGATTAAAATGTCTCCCCTGCATGAGAATACACATAATGAACATATAAGTGCAGGTTATAGACACATGGTTGACAACATGTAGAAGTTTGGGTCTGGTTGTGGAGTGTGCTCGGAGAGCTGAATTGTGAGGTGACAGCTAGCGATATGTGGGAAACTGGGTTCAAGTCCCATTCTGGCACAAATTTTCATTGTTGTTATTTCATTATACAGCCGATGGTTGCCCATATTCACAACTGTGAATACATTTAATGTATTCTATGAGAAGTTTTGTTTTCTTGGACAGTGCACCTACATGTATGTAGGTAAACAGGGAAACCACAAAGTAAATGGAGGGGAGATAGACCAGTTTTCATATTTTCATGTTTCTAGCTTCTTTTTTAAGTCCGTACGATTTTGATTAAGTTCTTCATTTTTCATGTATTATGTCTCAATTTTTAATCATATGTTTCTATTCCCACTTTCTTCTGTTTCTCACATTTTGGTTCTAGTTCTGTACTGTGGTCCCAATATCTTGTTCTTATATCTTATAAACCAACCAACAGTGTGATGTCCTGAAACCACAAATCTATTGCCTTTCTTAATTACACACTCACAAGTTAGGGTATAAAATTAGCCAACGTACTAATATACTCTGACAATTTCATTAACTAAAGACAGATATCTGAAACAGACACTTACCTTCTGCTGGTTCTCTGAAAACAGGAATCCAGAAACAAAAGTTTCTTCAAATTTTGTGTTTGTAATGACAGCTACTAGACCATTGTATGCAGCACATTGCATCTTGCGAAACAGTTCCAGCACTACAGGATCTTCCATAGCATTTGATGGTTTCTCAATACTCCGAAACGCTTTCAATCTATAACAAAATGCAAATGGAAGTAGTGTGTTGTTACCTGTTCTGTAGCTGCATTACCTATGTAACACAACAGTTGGTTTATCGATTTGTCCTGAATTACAAAGCCATTCAAAGATTGTATTATTTCTGCTGCTTCAGCAGTAACACCATGTTTGAATGTGCTGATAACCACTTTATTTACAGAAATGCACAAAGAAGAAGAAGAAGAAGAAGAAATGTATATCAGAAAAAAATATACAAACCTCTTAACAATTTCCTTCATCAGCTCTTTTCCTTGAATGACAGCACCTGGAAAAGCTGCATTTGTGATGGGGCTTGCTTTGTCTTCAAGTACTTCCTTACTGCACTTGAAATGTAAAACATCTAATAACTGGGAAGCACCAAATTTTGAAACAATGTCATGTTTCGTGATGAATATATTGGTGTCTTCCACCATGCTAGACAAATTTTTCATAATATCTTTAATATATTTAGCATAAAAGGTTTGAATTGCACTAATACTACTGTACTTAACAAGAGGCACCAGAAACTTCTCAATGCTGCCCAGTCGTGTGTTTGAATCATACACTCTGTTACTAAACACGGAGAATGCTGTTTCCAAGCATTCCTGTTGCTTTTCTGATGTCAACCTGGAAAGATAGCAAAAAAGTTTTATTAAAGTTGTAACACTGATCAGGGAGTAACATAATGAATAGATTAAAATGAAAGATTTGTCACTTTTATTCAACAGGTAAATTGGATGAAAAACCCTACTTCTTCGGACCTTCTGCTCTTCTCTCACTTTTCAACTACTCCCTCTGTTCATGTATCATCTCTTAACAGTTTGTCCAGGTATTGCCTTACCTCTGGTCATTCCTATTCTTCCCTATCCTAAAGTTATTTTCTGAACTTAGTTCATTCTTGCATACTTCATTTTCCAAACATGCATTATCATAGAACCTGATACAACGAGGTAGTCTTCCACAACACACCACTCTATTTGAGCCCTTCATGTTTCATTCTCCACCTACACTACAGAAAACCAGTAAGTAGATCAGAAGCTTAAATGTCGCATGTTCTTTAAATTATATTTACTTCTTGCTCAGAGCTTCTAGTGTTTAACTACTTGTAATGATATGTGAAAAAACAATATATCTAATACCACAGAAATTAAAAGTTGCTTTTGTGCTTTTTTTAAGTAATTTTATGTTTGATACTACAATTAGATGACAAACATTAATGAAATTAGAATGAAATTTTCACTCTACAGCGGAGTGTGCGCTGATATGAAACTTCCTGGCAGATTAAAACTGTATGCCGCACCGAGACTCGAACTCGGGACCTTTGCCTTTCACGGGCAAGTGCTCTACCAACTGAGCTACCCAAGCACGACTCACACTCCGTCCTCACAGCTTTGTAGGAGACGAGATACTGGTGGAATTAAAGCCTGTGAGGATGGGGCTTGAGTCGTGCTTGGGTAGCTCAGTTGGTAGAGCACTTGACCGTGAAAGGCAAAGGTCCCGAGTTCGAGTCTCAGTCTGGCACACAGTTTAAATCTGCCAGGAAGTTTCATTAATGAAATTTCTGGGAGATATCTCCATGCATGTGGTTCAGAATTCACACAGCCAGCTTGTTTCAAAAATGTGCAACCAAGGAAAGTACACAAATAACAAAAATCAATATACTCTGATTGGCCAGAACATTACAATCACTACCCTACTATAAATATAAATCCAACCAGGGAACAGTAATGACACCTGGTGAGGAATGACTGCTAGTCAGACACATGTGCAATGTATGTAGTATCAGTTAGTGTGCTGTCATTGTGTAGAATGGGGAAGGCGCACAAGCTGGAGTTTGACCGAGGGCAGATTGTGATGGCCTGGAGGCTCAGCACGAGCATTTAGGAAACTGTACAACTTGTTGGGTGTCTGAGGAGTGCTGTGGTGAGTGTCTTCAACAAGTGACAAAACAAAGGTGAAACCAAGCCCAGATGCTGTGGGGTTGGGCCACCACCCCTGACTACAGATGACGAACATAATAGGCTGGACAGACCGGTAAAACAGAGCAGGCGGCGAACTGTGGTAGACTTTAATGCTGGAGAGAGTAGAAGTGTGTGTGCATACACAGTGCACCATACACTCCTAATGATGGGCCTCCGCAGCTGACGGATGACCCATGCACGTGCCAATGTTGAACACCATGACATCAGCAATTACGACTGAAGGAACTGGGCAAGTGATCATCGGCGCTGGATGTTGACACAGTGGCAGAGCATTCCATGGTCTGATGAATCTCGGTGCCTTCTTCACCATGCCTGTAGGTGGGTGCGAATCTATTGTCTTCCAGGGGAATAGCTCCTCGACAGCTGTACTGCAGGATGGAGACAAGCTGGCACTGGCTCCATTATGCTCTGCGGAACATTCAAGTGAGCATCCATGGATCCAGTGGAGCTTGTGCAAGGCACCATGACAGCTGAGGAGTATTCTACACTGATTGCAGACCACACACACCCCTTCATGGCAATCATGTTTTGCGATGGCAGTGGCGTTTTTCAACAAGATAAGGCGCCATGTCACAAGGCCAGGAGCATGATGGAGTGGTTGGAGGAATACAGTGGCGAGTTCCAATTGATGTGTTGGGCTCCCAGCTTACCAGATCTGAACCAGATTGAACACATCTGGGATGTGATTGAACCCGGCATCAGAGCTCATGGCCCCCTCCTCTCCAATTTACAGGAATTAGGTGCCAACTCCTCCCAGTGGCCTACGAAGACCTTACTGCTTCCATACCATGTTATTTGTGCCAAAAGTGAATATACTGGCTATTAAGTAGGTGGTCATGATATTTCCAGCTGATCAGTGTACATACACTCTTGACTGTTAAAATTGCAACACCATGAAGGCAGCATGCAAGAAATGTGAAACTGGTACATAGTGCAGGACATGCTTCAACATGAAAATGATTAGCATTTTGGTACAACCACACAAAAGTAAGCATGAATAATGCTACCTACAGGGTGTTTCAAAAATGACCGGTATATTTGAAACGGCAATAAAAACTAAACGAGCAGCGATAGAAATACACCGTTTGTTGCAATATGCTTGGGACAACAGTACAGTTTCAGGCAGACAAACTTTCGAAATTACAGTAGTTACAATTTTCAACCACAGATGGCGCTGCAAGTGATGTGAAAGATATAGAAGACAACGCAGTCTGTGGGTGCGCCATTCTGTACGTCGTCTTTCTGCTGTAAGCGTGTGCTGTTCACAACGTGCAAGTGTGCTGTAGACAACATGGTTTATTCCTTACAACAGAGGATTTTTCTGGTGTTGGAATTCCACCGCCTAGAACACAGTGTTGTTGCAACAAGATGAAGTTTTCAACGGAGGTTTAATGTAACCAAAGGACCGAAAAGCGATACAATAAAGGATCTGTTTGAAAAATTTCAACGGACTGGGAACGTGACGGATGAACGTGCTGGAAAGGTAGGGCGACCGCGTACGGCAACCACAGAGGGCAACGCGCAGCTAGTGCAGCAGGTGATCCAACAGCGGCCTCGGGTTTCCGTTCGCCGTGTTGCAGCTGCGGTCCAAATGACGCCAACGTCCACGTATCGTCTCATGCGCCAGAGTTTACACCTCTATCCATACAAAATTCAAACGCGGCAACCCCTCAGCGCCGCTACCATTGCTGCACGAGAGACATGCGCTAACGATATAGTGCACAGGATTGATGACGGCGATATGCATGTGGGCAGCATTTGGTTTACTGACGAAGCTTATTTTTACCTGGACGGCTTCTTCAATAAACAGAACTGGCGCATATGGGGAACCGAAAAGCCCCATGTTGCAGTCCCATCGTCCCTGCATCCTCAAAAAGTACTGGTCTGGGCCGCCATTTCTTCCAAAGGAATCATTGGCCCATTTTTCAGATCCGAAACGATTACTGCATCACGCTATCTGGACATTCTTCGTGAATTTGTGGCGGTACAAACTGCCTTAGACGACACTGCGAACACCTCGTGGTTTATGCAAGATGGTGCCCGGCCACATCGCATGGCCGACGTCTTTAATTTCCTGAATGAATATTTCGATGATCGTGTGATTGCTTTGCGCTATCCGAAACATACAGGAGGCGGCGTGGATTGGCCTCCCTATTCGCCAGACATGAACCCCTGTGGCTTCTTTCTGTGGGGACACTTGAAAGACGAGGTGTACCGCCAGAATCCAGAAACAATTGAACAGCTGTAGCAGTACATCTCATCTGCATGTGAAGCCATTCCGCCAAACACGTTGTCAAAGGTTTCGGGTAATTTCATTCAGAGACTACGCCATATTATTGCTACGCATGGTGGATATGTGGAAAATATCGTACTATAGAGTTTCCCAGACCACAGCGCCATCTGTTGTTGAAACTTGTAACTACTGTAATTTCGAAAGTTTGTCTGCCTGAAAATGTACTGTTGTCCCAAGCATATTGCAACAAACGGTGTATTTCTATCGCTGCTCGTTTCGTTTTTATTGCTGTTTCAAATATACCGGTCATTTTTGAAACACCCTGTACATACAGTATGTACAAGGAAAGATTACACAGCATGTTTCTCATTCAGAAATCACATTAAGTGTTCATGTTTGAGAACACTGTTATGCTTCAGGCAAGGAGAAAATGTCTACCATCACATTTCAGAATTCAACATCACCAAAACCATTGCCTATCAAGGCTGCATTTATAGCTCTGCAATACTGCTGCTTCCATCAATTAGTATCCCTTGACTGTCATGTGAGTATGAAATTGGCGATTTCAGGAGAGCCATAGCCAATAGCCTCTTAATAGCCCTGTCCTAGTGCCCCAAGTGATTAGCGCCGGGGCAGACAGACATAATATTCACTTAGCCATGCAGGGTAGAACAGCCAAATCACGAATCTCGGATCAGGATATTTGCAGGAAGATAAGTATCCACATGGACAGTAATATATCATCTGTAGTACCACAGACTGTTGGTACGGCGAGCATTGTGGTGGTTTGCTTTGATAGGACAGCAGTGGGGTGCACTGACTGTGATGCTCTCAACATTACTTGAAACAAGAGTGACACTGTACTGACTTTTCAGTTGATTTGCAGGTTTGCATGCAACATCATGTAGGTATCCATGTGTGGAGGCACTAAGAAGAAGAACATTTCCAGACTTCATTCACTATGGCTGTGCCCTATATTGCAACAAAATAACAAAAAGACTACACATTACCCATATTGTCCCTTCCTACCTCAATATAGGTGGTGTTCAACTGTCGCCCTGTCCAACACCTTCTCCAGATTTCTCACCCACTTGAAACAGCTAGCCGCAGGATGCCAAGAGTGTCACATGTAATCGCTCACCAGTCATCACAATTAATTGTATTTGACAAAGAGCTGAAGCAGCACGGAATGACATTACCATGACTGTCATCCAAGGACAGTTTCACTATGTCCAGCCCAGTTAGGACTATGGCGGCAAGATATGGCAGCTCTGTGTACTAAATTTCTTCCCTGTATATACTTGAATCACATACAAATTTAATCATGTATTTTTCCTACTATACTATTATATACATAATAAAAATCTTGTTATTTGTTATTTTTCCTGGTGTTACCATTTTAATGACCAGCAGTGTAGAAGTACAGTTTCCACACTATATAAATTTAGCTTGATGGGTGATTGTCTGCAAAATTCTGCAATTCTCTCTGCTCGAAACTTTTTGAAATTGACAGATTCATCTTAATTTGGGCTAACCAACTTCTGAATAACGTGTTTACTCTGCGACTAAATGTTACACTTGACTGAAATTCTTTATTTGTAGATATGGAGCTTATCTATCTAGGATGAACAAGCAAATTGCTACATTCCGGTGAATAGCTGGACCAGAATGCCTAACACAATAGCAAAATTGTTCCTGAACATGAGAATATTAGGGAAATGAAAGTAGCTAATTACTACTGTAACCAGGAATGACAGTAAGCAAGACCAGAACAAAAAGGATGAAACATACAAAAGCATATTAAATTCACAAGTGAAAAAATAAAACACCTCACAGAAAAACCATAAGAACATATAAAAACTCAGTGCCCCTGGCGACTGGTGCGGAAGCTACTCGACAGCAGCGATTCACTTTTCACATCCCACACACAACACTACACCACAAAATACAAATAATGGCTCTGGTTGGTGGGATTCTTGACCGATGACTGTGACAATGACATGCAAAAAGTGTAGCAGACAATACATCAGCCTTTTCGGTGGACACACAACGTCGTCCTGGAAACAGGCAGGAAAATGCATGTGGCAGCCAGAACGGGTCATGCATGCTCGTTGTCCTTCTGGGTCAACCAGTTATTGCACCTGTGGTAAAGATTGTGGTGCTTGTTGTGGAAGATGCAGAGGTCTTGATGCTGCTGTAGATGGTGCCGCTTTGTTGGAAATGTATGCAGGCTTGATGCAGCTGAGTGAAATGTTTGTGGACTTGCCATTTACCACTACGTTCAGAGTTGACGTACCACTTCTTAATACATGGTACAGTTCGGTGTACGGGCATTGTAATGATGGCTTGATATCGTCTGTTCAGAGCATTAAGTGCAAATGGCTGCCTTAGTTGTGATGCACATAAATGGTTGACATGTCTTATCTGGCAGCTTTGGGAGATAGGATCTCTGCGATGTGGTCTCTTAACCAATGCAGGAATCTGGCTGGTCTGTATTGATATTTATAGAGAAATGGCATCAACAAATTCTCCAGGAACATGCCACGTTTCACCATAGACCAGTTCTGCAGCTGAGTAGTCCATGCCTAGATTGTACACAGTTCGACCAAGAAGATTATAGTATGAGCAGGTGTCCAAGAAGTTCCACTACACATATGGACTTGTGGTCTTGTGGTATCTGTACCCGCAGAACTTTAACAACTCAGTGAACAAATCTAATTCTGATGGCTGGCCATGGAAGTTGCATCACTGATGAAACTCTGGAACTCTTGCTCACCTTGCTGAGTCTTGGCCAGTTACAGAAAATCTGTAGGTCTCGACAATCTGTTGACACACAACAGGCAGTCAGCCACTACACCGGTAATGCCAGAAATGTGTTTATGTCTGTACTACATTGGCTGATATGCTCAAGATGATTGTATTGTTAAGAAGGGCAGTTGTTGCTGTTCCACTTGGATGTGTAGATTAATGGCTTGTGATCCATGTAGATCACAGATACTCTCACTTCAATCTGTGGCTAAAAGTATTTCAACATTTTGTACACAGCCTGGTGTTTGCAATCGTAAGCACAGCACCCCTGCTGTGACACTGACAATTTATTCAAGAAGTACACAAGTAGTTACTGTGAACAATCCAACAATTACTGCAATGCCCTGCCAATAGCAGTTTGGCTTATGTGCACCATCAATGCCAACCTCGTGTCAAGCTTGGGGTGCATGAGGAGTGCTGTGTTTGCCATATTTTGCTTTGCAGCCCTGAAAGGGTAGCACATCAGCTCAGTCTATGCAATGGGGTACTGCATCTAACCTTTGGACTGGTGTATTCCACATTTAATGGTTCCTGCAGTTCTACTGCACATGGTAGATGGTGGTGGTAGAAGTTCAACATCCCCAGGAACAGGGATACTTTCTTAATTGTGGCTGGCCTTGTTATCAGAAGAATGGCTTCAACATTTTCGGTTAATGGTACGGATCCTGCAGACAATAGTCAGTGGCCTAGGAATGTGTTTTTGGGTTACCTTTACATTTACTTGTCCATGATTAACACCACAACGTACAGTTCCAAACATTTTAGTACCTCCTGAAGCTGCTGGTGGTGTTGCTCCTTCATGGTCAAAAACACTACTACATCATCAAAGCAGACAAAGGAAAATGGCAGGCCTTGCAGGACGGAATCGATAAGACTTTGCCAGGTTTGAGCAGCGTTCTGTGAACCAAAAGTCATGAACTTGCTTTCAAAAAGTCAAAACAGAGTAATGATTGACATTTTTGGGTTGTCTTCCTCTGCCACAGGAATCCTTGTACAAGCTTAAGTGCAGTCCAAACACTGAATATTGTTGGTCCACATAATGCATAATTGTGGTCTTGCAACAACGGCACAGGGTAGCAGGGTAGCACACAGTTCTAGAGCTGAGCTTGAGATAATCGCTGCATAAATGCCCAGCTGCTCCTTTTTGGGAACGAGGTGTAGAACAGACTACCTTGACTGTTCAGTTATTTCTACTTCAAGCATTGTGTCAAAGTCGGCTATTGCAATGGCCAAGCAATCACGTGCCACACACCTTTGACTGGAGGTCTATTCAAAGCTGAGGATCGACTTATCAGAGAGAGGTGTACTCTTCCAATGAAATCCTGCAGCTGTCAGTCCAGTAAAGCTGTCGACCAGCCAAGCATTGGATATATCCAACAAGAGGTGATAATGTGCTGAGAAATTAGCTCCTATAATTGCCTTCGTGATGGTGAAGTCTCTGCTGGATGAGCGACATAATTTCAAATTAAATTTGATCCCCGGTATTCTGTACATATACATGGACGAGTTATTAACAGTGGTTAAACAGAATGCCATAAACGGTCTGCAGCAGAGGAATGGAGTTTGAGATAAGATGATAAAATGTGAACCCGTGTCTATCGGGTAATTCTGGGCAGAACAGGTGTCGTGACTTTGTGGGACACTCTAGGGCACCTATGACTGTCCACCACTGGTGTTTGTGAAGAAGCAGAGTGCTGTACATTCCCGTGTCTGCTCACCAAATATATGGGGGTACCAGCACAAGGGTTGTTCCATGTCAGACAATGTGGCATTGGTCAACAAATGGCTCCTGGATCTCTTGCAGTTACACCCTCTACCTTTGCCGGTACCACCTTGTGACAGCAGAGTACCGATCTGCAGACATAATAACTCTACTTTTGTTGCCAAGGAGTCAAAATCTGTGTGCACAACTGTTGCTGCCACTACCATACTACTGCCCGGCACTGTCTCCACATTAACCTGAGCAGGTGCAAATGGCCTCTTGGATTTGATCTGCAGGCTCAGTCATGGCATCCAGTAACACCTCTGTTTCTGACACCATGATAGCTTTGATCTGCGGCAGAAGTCAACTGCTCCACATGGTGCATAGTAACTTGTCTAAAACTGTAACTGTCTCTACAATGCTCTGTAAATGTCATAGATTTTGTGGTGGTTTGCGATCACCTCTTGTGTCAGTATTTGTTGTATTCAATTTTCTTGAGATGCTGTGAGCCTCTGGATTAATTACAATTTAAGCTTTTCTAATGAGACATTCTTTGCAGGCACAGTAATGACATCTTTGATTTCTACAGCGAAACAGTGGTCAAGCTGGCTCATGCTAAGGGCAAATTACATGGAGTCAGTCATGATTCCTGCATAGCAAAAGTTTGCTTCTACCTGGGCAAATCACAGTACCAGTTTGTTAGGCCACAAGGAGGCAAATGGACCACTAGTCTGGACACTCTTGGCTCATTGGTAATCTTGTGGACTAGTAAAATCCAGTGGTGGTTTAGTCCTCTTCAGCTCATATCACAATGGGATCACCACTTGTCGGGTTCAGCTTAATTTGGGCTGATCAATTTGGGCTGACCAACAGCAGAACAACATGTTCACTCTGAGACTAGAGATTGTACTTGATTGAAATGCTTTATCTATGAATAATGGTGCTTAATTATATACAAAAACAAGTAAGCTGTTACAACCTGACAAGGTTGACAGCAAAATCATTCCAGCGTCTGAGTACATTCGTAACATGAGGTAGATAATTACTACAGTAACTACGATTGACAGTACGCAGAAACAAAACAAAAAACATGGGATGAATGAAAACATATAAAATTCATACACCAAAGAATAAACAGCATGAAGAAAAACCATAAGAATTTATACAGGGTGTTACAAAAAGGTACGGCCAAACTTTCAGGAAACATTCCTCACACACAAATAAAGAAAAGATGTTATGTGGACATGTGTCCGGAAATGCTTAATTTCCATGTTAGAGCTCATTTTAGTTTCGTCAGTATGTACTGTACTTCCTCCATTCACCGCCATGATTTCATACGGGATACTCTACCTGTGCTGCTAGAACATGTGCCTTTACAAGTACGACAACATGTGGTTCATGCACGATGGAGCTCCTGCACATTTCAGTCGAAGTGTTCGTACGCATCTCAACAACAGATTCGGTGACTGATGGATTGGTAGAGGCAGACCAATTCCATGGCCTCCACGCTCTCCTGACCTCAACCCTCTTGACTTTCATTTATGGGAGCATTTGAAAGCTCTTGTCTAAGCAACCCCGGTACCAAATGTAGAGACTTTTCATGCTCGTATTGTGGACGGCTGTGATACAATATGCCATTCTCCAGGGCTGCATCAGCACATCAGGGATTCCATGCGACGGAGGGTGGATGCATGTATCCTCGCTAACGGAGGACATTTTGAACATTTCCTGTAACAAAGTGTTTGAAGTCACACTGGTACGTTCTGTTGCTGTGTGTTTCCATTCCATGATTAATGTGATTTGAAGAGAAGTAATAAAATGAGCTTTAACATGGAAAGTAAGCGTTTCTGGACACATGTTCACATAACATATTTTCTTTCTTTGTGTGTGAGGAATGTTTCCTGAAAGTTTGGCCGTACCTTTTTGTAACACCCTGTATATAAAAACAAATTGCCCCGGCAGCTGATTGGAAGCTGCTTGACAGCCGCGATTTACTTGTCACCGTGCACACATGACACTACACCACAGAATACAAATAACGCACCTGGTTGGCACTGAAGGCCGCAACCATAACATGCAACAAACGTACCAGATGCTAGAAAATCATGATACAGGTGTAATCTATTTTAAAACTTAAGGAGTTATAAAAGTATGGTTATACCTCTGGGAGTAAGCTCTTAACAGCATTTCAGCAACAATCATTGTTAGAAACTTCCTGGCAGATTAAAACTGTGTGCCAGACCGAGACTCGAACTTGGGACATTTGCCTTTAGTGGGCATGTGCCCTACCGACTGAGCTACCCAAGCACAACTCACGCCCTGTCCTCACAGGAGACGAGGTACTGGTGGAATTAAAGCTGTGAGGACGGGGCATGAGTCGTGCTTGGGTAGCTCGGTCGGTAGAGCACTTGCCTGCGAAAGGCAAAGATCCCGAGTTCGAGTTTCGTTGCGGCACACAGTTTTAATCTGCCAGGCAGTTTCATATCGGTGCACACTCCGCTGTAGAGTGAAAATTTCATTGTATCATTGTCAGAGTTAGTCATCAATTTAATATATTTTTCACGAAGCTATCGTCAGCAAATTTTTTGATACCTGGTAGCCAATCAGTGAGTTATTTATTATTCAGATACACCAAACAGTTCTGTCTGCTGCAGTAATACATTTAGTATGGTATGGAATAACTGCTGAATGGGTGGCCACTAATTTGGACAAGTGGTTAAAGGAAGGATGGAAGATTAGGATTTAATGCCCCATTGACATGAGGTCATTGGAGAAGGAGCACAAACTCTGATTGTTTCAAGGATAGCGAAGGAAATCAGCTGTGGCCTTTCGATGGAACCATCCTGGCATTTAATTGGAGCAACTTAGGGAAATCATGGAAAACCTAAATCTGGATGGCTGATTGCAGGTTTGAAGCATTGTCCTCTCAAATGCAATCACATTGTGCCACCTCACTTGGTAAAAGTGCTTGATACTGTGCTCTGAGAAATAAATATCTTTAACATTTTGATAGGAAAAATCTCTAGCTTGTAGTAAAATGTTCAGTTTTCTTTGTACACTTTAGTGCACTTGCTTTTCTAACTGTTGTATCAACAAGGAAATACTGTGTAACAGTGGAGGTAAATTTCTAATTCATCTACAGAATTAAGTAGTAGACTTTTGGCAACATTTTGTAGAAATTTTAGGTTATTGGAAACAGATTCTATGGAGTGACTGCATTTTTTATTTATTGAAAGTATATATATGATATTTTAATCTTTTATTAGTAATTACTTATTGACGAAAACATCTATATTCTTCCTGTCACAACTGACATAGTAACTATATCCATTACAGAACCAAGCTACACAAATCATGGCCACTAATTGTTGACATTTTAAGGATTAAATAAGTTGACAATATTGATGTTGTGGTCTTCAGTCCTGAGACTGGTTTGATGCAGCTCTCCATGCTATTCTATCCTGTGCAAGCTGCTTCATCTCCCAGTACGTACTGCAGCCTACATCCTTCTGAATCTGCTTAGCGTATTCATCTCTTGGTCTCCCTCTACGGTTTTTACCCCCCACGCTGCCCTCCAATAGTAAATTGGTGATCCCTTGATGCCTCAGAATATGTCCTACCAACTGATCCCTTCTTCTAGTCAAGTTGTGCCACAAATTCCTCTTCTCCCTAATTCTATTCAATACCTCCTCATTAGTAATGTGATCTACCCATCTAATCTTCAGCATTCTTCTGTAGCACCACATTTTGAAAGCTTCTATTCTCTTCTTGTCCAAACTATTTATCGTCCATGTTTCACTTCCATACATGGCTACACTCCATTCAAATATTTTCAGAAATGACTTCCTGACACTTAAATCTATACTCGATGCTAACAAATTTCTCTTCTTCAGAAACACTTTCCTTGCCATTGTCAGTCTACATTTTATATCCTCTCTACTTCGACCATCGTTACTTTGCTCCCCAAATAGCAAAACTCCTTTACTACTTTAAGTGTCTCATTTCCTAATCTAATTCCCTCAGCATCACCCAATTTAATTTGACTACATTCCATTATCCTCGTTTTGCTTTTGTTGATGTTCATCTTATATCATCCTTTCAAGACATTGTCCATTCCGTTCAACTGCTCTTCCAAGTCCTTTGCTGTCTCTGACAAAATTACAATGTCATCGGCGAACCTCAAAGTTTTTATTTCTTCTCCATGGATTTTAATACCTACTAGGAATTTTTCTTTTATTTCCTTCACTGCTTGCTCAATATACAGATTGAATAACATGGGAGAGATGCTACAACCCTATCTCACTCCCTTCCCAACCACTGCTTCCCTTTCATGCCCCTCGACTCTTACAACTGCCCTCTGGTTTCCGTACAAATTGTAAATAGCCTTTCGCTCCCTGTATTTTACCCCTGCCACCTTCAGAATTTGAAAGCGAGTATTCCAGTCAACATTGTCAAAAGCTTTCTCTAAGTCTACAAATGCTATAAACATAGGTTTGCCTTTCCTTAATATAGCTTCTAAAATAAGTCGTAGGGTCAGTATTGCCTCAAGTGTTCCAATATTTCTACGAAATCCAAACTGATCTTCACTGAGGTCGGCTTCTACCAATTTTTCCATTCGTCTGTAAAGAATTCATGCTAGTATTTTGCAGCCGTGACTTATTAAACTGATAGTTCGGTAATTTTCACATCTGTCAATACCTGCTTTCTTTGGGATTGAAATTATTATATTCTTCTTGAAGTCTGAGAGTATTTTGCCTGTCTCATGCATCTTGCTCACCAGATGGTAGAGTTATGTCAGGACTGGCTCTCCCAAGGCTACCAGTAGTTCTAATGGAATGTTGTTTACTCCTGGGGCCATGTTTCGACTTAGGTCTTTCAGTGCTCTGTCAAACACTTGACACAGTATCATATCTCCCATTTGATCTTCATCTACATCCTCTTCCATTTCCATAATATTGTCCTCAAGTACATCACCCTTGTATAGACCCTCTATATACTCCTTCCACCTTTCTGCTTTCCCTTCTTTGCTTAGAACTGGGTTTTCATCTGAGCTCTTGATATTCATGCAAGTGGTTCTCTCATCTCCAACGATCTCTTTAATTTTCCTGTAGGCTGTATCTATCTTACCCCTAGTGAGATAAGCCTCTACATCCTTACATTTGTCCTGTAGCCATGCCTGCTTAGCCATTTTGCACTTCTTGTAGATCTCATTCTTGAGACGTTTGTATTTCTTTTTGCCTGCTTCATTTACTGCATTTTTATATTTTCTTTTTCATCAATTAAATTCAATATTTCTTCTGTCACCCAAGGATTTCTACTAGCCCTTGTCTTTTTACCTACTTGATCCTCTGCTGCCTTCACTACTTCGTCACTCAAAGCTACCCATTCTTATTCTACTGTATTTCTTTCCCCCATTCTTGTCAATTGTTCCCTTATGCTCTCCCTGAAACTCTGTACAACTTCTGGTTTAGTCAGTTTATCCAGGCCCCATCTCCTTTAATTCCCACTTTTTTGCAGTTTCTTCAGTTTTAATCTACAGTTCACAAACAATAGATTGTGGTCAGAGTCCACATTTGCCACTGGAAATGTCTTACAATTTAAAACCTGGTTCCTAAATCTCTGCCTTACCATTATATAATCATCTGATACCTTTTAGTATCTCCAGGGTTCTTCCATGTATACAACCTTCTTTTATGATTCTTGAACCAAGCGTTAGCTATGATTAAGTTATGCTCTGAGCAAAATTCTACCAGGCGGCTTCCTCTTTCATTTCTTAGCCCCAATCCATATTCACCTACTATGTTTCCTTCTCTCCCTTTTCCTACTCTCGAATTCCAGTCACCCACGACTATTAAATTTTCGTCTCCCTTCACTACCTGAATAATTTCTTTTACCTCATCATACATTTCATCAATTTCTTTGTCATCTGCAGACCTAGTTGGCATATACACTTGTACTACTGTAGTAGGCATGGGCTTTGTGTCTATCTTGGCCACAATAATGCATTCACTATGCTGTTTGTAGTAGCTTACCTGCATTCCTATTATTTTATTCATTATTAAACCTACTCCTGCATTACCCCTATTTCATTTTGTATTTATAACCCTGTATTCACCTGACCAATAGTCTTGTTCCTCCTGCCACCAAACTTCGCTAATTCCCACTATACCGAACTTTAACCTATCCATTTCCCTTTTTAAATTTTCTAACCTACCTGCCCGATTAAGCGATCTGACATTCCACACTCCAATCCGTAGAATGCCAGTTTTCTTTCTCCTGATAACAATGTCCTCCTGAGAATATTATGTTACTTGTAAAATCACATATCTAGTCTAAGTCAAAGTTTTAATGACTGGCTAATTATTCTGTATTCTGCAACTGGTGACAGGAGTGTCTCAATGTATACACTGTTCACTTGGTTGCTGGGGTCTTTCTTTTTTAACTGTTTTCAGTTTGCACATGTTTCGTGTAAGTCCCTGCAGATGACAGTTTGTATCTAGACTTACGTCATTAATAGAATGACTAGTGTTCCTGTTGTACCTAATGGGCCTATTATTTACACTGTATGTAAATACGACACAAAAAGTAAAAGTGCTATGAATCGAGTTGTAATGACAGGCCAGTATTTGTTGTAAATGGTGTCTTGACTGAGCCATCTTTGTGTACGATATCTTAATGCATGTCCTCTCATAGACTACCCAATGCTCAATTTTAATGTCAATAGTTTATCGTTTTTTGTTGTTGTGTACTACTTTTATATTCTGTACTGTCATTGATATTGTTACTATTGTATTAAATGCACTTCTGTATATAATTATGAGTACACTCCAAGTAAAAAAAATTGTAATAAGCCACACTTTTTGCATCTTTGACTAGACATCAGAAAATACTGATCTTCAGAAAATATTGATCTTCATATCTTTAATTACAAGGATGCCACCAGTAATTGTAATAATCTTTGCACAACACATGTTACACAAAATTCCCCTAAGAGGGCACTTTGGATCTAGTTCAGATCTTCATGGTTTATTTCTTTACCAAGCTTCTCTTACAGTTCTTTTACTATATTTTATGAAAGTCTGTTTTTATAATTACATCAATGTGATCATAATCCAAATATTTCACACTAAAATGTACTTTTACTGATTTTATTCATATTTGATGACCACTGGCTATCACTGGTGTAATGCCGGAGATGGAGTGGAGAGCTGTTGCTCTTTATGCAATGGCAACTGCAAGTCATGCAGCAGTTGTTCTTCATATCAGGCAAGAGCAGTTAGTGCAGGTGTACAAATAAAATGTGTTTAGGATACATCTGATCGATGACTTATTTTTCACAGTTCTACAGCGAACACTATTACAACTTTTTGACCTGACATATAACCTGCATGGGAAGAGATTCCCTATGAACATATCCAGGGACTCTGACTCCATGCCATAGCCTCTAGAACTTCTGACTGCATCATTAATACATTCCAACACTCTAAGAATTCTCAAAGTCTGATATCGTGCAGAATGCTGTAACCCTAATAATTTGTGTATAAAGTTGTCAATTATAAAGACCTGCATGTGATGTGTTCATGGTACTCTTACTGCATTCAGTCTCTTGTAGTAATGGTGTATTTTTCTTTATTCAATGCTTTTGTAAATATTTGTTGTTAGGCAGTGGGAGCAATTTGTGTGACAAACTCTACAGTAGAACATCCTACATACACCTGATTGTATCACAAATTGTACACAGCAAATAAGAGTAACAGTTTCAATCCATTGACACTTTTTTCAAAAACTATCAAGCACAAAAAAGACATTAAAACAACAAGCTACAAATGACAATGGAGAAAAAGGCTACACTTTAAGTGCACATAATTGAGGCAACAGCAACTCAGATAATTAATCTCAGTATTGAAGCAAGGTATTGAGGTAAAAAACTGCCCTCTCCTTTCACAAACCCTCTCGTCATTTGAAACTAACTTTTAGAGATTGAAGAATGCACATATTTCATTATATTTACTGTAGTCCAGTTAAAATTACTTGATAGTTGACATATTTGTCTTGCTGCTAAAGTGTTGCCACGTCAGCTGCCAGTTACCATTCAGTTATAGGTAACAAACAAAGACAACAGGTCACTTCACGTCACAAATGCTGCTTGTATGTAATGTGGGGCAATGTTGGAAGTGGCCACCACAAGGCATGTCTGAAATGCAAGAAGCTCTGTTAACAGCTAATTTCAAGTGAGCAATGACTGAACTGCAGCAGATGAGACTGAATAGCCCTGAATTTAAACTCACGTCCCAAGCTAACCACAATGAGTAATGTGCAATGTCACCACTCTGCGACCCAACTAAAATTACCACTTTGTTCCCAGTGATTAAAGCTAGCCTGTATGAGCAAAATAAAGACAGAAAAGAATTAGTTTCATTGCTAAAAGCGAACAGTAATTTTTCACACTCATTGGTCACCTGAAACTATCCTCACACTGGATACATGAGCTATTGTGTTACCAACCAATGAACATTTGTCCTTGGTTGGTTTCAGATTTCAGGCAAGACAGGCAGGTCCCTGATGAAAAAAAAGAATGATACGAAGAAAGATAAGAGTAAACAAAAGTGTTAATATGATGATGAAAGATAAATGGCACACAATTATAAATAAAAGAAATACATTTAAACCAATTTATTCAATAAAAATAATAACCAAACTGTTATGATTAGTTTCAGAAATAAAAAAAATTAACACATTTGATGAGTTTTGAACTTGTGCCCTTTTATATGTCAGGTTAATAAGCTATCTGTTGTGCCATGTTCCAACAGTGCATCATGTAAGTATATTTATGACTGTGGTGACACAGTTGCCACGATGAACTGTCGTCTTTAAAAATTCAGCCTCCTAATGTCATCTACATCTACATCTACATTGATACTCCGCAAGCCACCCAACGGTGTGTGGCGGAGGGCACTTTACGTGCCACTGTCATTACCTCCCTTTCCTGTTCCAGTCGCGTATGGTTCGCGGGAAGAACGACTGTCTGAAAGCCTCCGTGCGCGCTCTAATCTCTCTAATTTTACATTCGTGATCTCCTCGGGAAGTATAAGTAGGGGGAAGCAATATATTCGATACCTCATCCAGAAACGCACCCTCTCGAAACCTGGCGAGCAAGCTACACCGCGATGCAGAGCGCCTCTCTTGCAGAGTCTGCCACTTGAGTTTATTAAACATCTCCGTAACGCTATCACGGTTACCAAATAACCCAGTGACGAAACGCGCCGCTCTTCTTTGGATCTTCTCTATCTCCTCCGTCAACCCGACCTGGTACGGATCCCACACTGATGAGCAATACTCAAGTATAGGTCGAACGAGTGTTTTGTAAGCCACCTCCTTTGTTGATGGACTACATTTTCTAAGCACTCTCCCAATGAATCTCAACCTGGTACCCGCCTTACCAACAATTAGTTTTATATGATCATTCCACTTCAAATCGTTCCGTACGCATACTCCCAGATATTTTACAGAGGTAACTGCTACCAGTGTTTGTTCCGCTATCATATAATCATACAATAAAGGATCCTTCTTTCTATGTATTCGCAATACATTACATTTGTCTATGTTAAGGGTCAGTTGCCACTCCCTGCACCAAGTGCCTATCCGCTGCAGATCTTCCTGTATTTCGCTACAATTTTCTAATGCAGCAACTTCTCTGTATACTACAGCATCATCCGCGAAAAGCCGCATGGAACTTCCGACACTATCTACTAAGTCATTTATATATATTGTGAAAAGCAATGGTCCCATAACACTCCCCTGTGGCACGCCAGAGGTTACTTTAACGTCTGTAGACGTCTCTCCATTGATAACAACATGCTGTGTTCTGTTTGCTAAAAACTCTTCAATCCAGCCACACAGCTAGTCTGATATTCCGTAGGCTCTTACTTTGTTTATCAGGCGACAGTGCGGAACTGTATCGAACGCCTTCCGGAAGTCAAGAAAAATAGCATCTACCTGGGAGCCTGTATCTAATATTTTCTGGGTCTCATGAACAAATAAGGCGAGTTGGGTCTCACACGATCGCTGTTTCCGGAATCCATGTTGATTCCTACATAGTAGATTCTGGGTTTCCAGAAATGACATGATACGCGAGCAAAAAACATGTTCTAAAATTCTACAAGAGATCGACGTAAGAGATATAGGTCTATAGTTTTGCGCATCTGCTCGACGACCCTTCTTGAAGACTGGGACTATCTGTGCTCTTTTCCAATCATTTGGAACCCTCCGTTCCTCTAGAGACTTGCGGTACACGGCTGTTAGAAGGGGGGCAAGTTCTTTCGCGTACTCTGTGTAGAATCGAATTGGTATCCCGTCAGGTCCAGTGGGCTTTCCTCTATTGAGTGATTCCAGTTGCTTTTCTATTCCTTGGACACTTATTTCGATGTCAGCCATTTTTTAGTTTGTGCGAGGATTTAGAGAAGGAACTGCAGTGCGGTCTTCCTCTGTGAAACAGCTTTGGAAAAAGGTGTTTAGTATTTCAGCTTTACGCGAGTCATCCTCTGTTTCAATGCCATCATCATCCCGTAGTGTCTGGATATGCTGTTTCGAGCCACTTACTGATTTAACGTAAGACCAGAACTTCCTAGGATTTTCTGTCAAGTCGGTACATAGAATTTTACTTTCGAATTCAATGAACGCTTCACGCATAGCCCTCCTTACGCTAACTTTGACATCGTTTAGCTTCTGTTTGTCTGAGAGGTTTTGGCTGCGTTTAAACTTGGAGTGGAGCTCTCTTTGCTTTCGCAGTAGTTTCCTAACTTTGTTGTTGTACCACGGTGGGTTTTTCCCGTCCCTCACAGTTTTACTCGGCACGTACCTGTCTAAAACGCATTTTACGATTGCCTTGAACTTTTTCCATAAACACTCAACATTGTCAGTGTCGGAACAGAAATTTTCGTTTTGATCTGTTAGGTAGTCTGAAATCTGCCTTCTATTACTCTTGCTAAACAGATAAACCTTCCTCCCTTTTTTTATATTCCTATTGACTTCCATATTCAGGGATGCTGCAACGGCCTTATGATCACTGATTCCCTGCTCTGTACATACAAATTCGAAAAGTTCGGGTCTGTTTGTTATCAGTAGGTCCAATATGTTATCTCCACGAGTCGGTTCTCTGTTTAATTGCTCGAGGTAATTTTCGGATAGTGCACTCAGTATAATGTCACTCGATGCTTACCTAATGTAATCCAATCTCTGACATTATGTCACTGTGTATGTGAAGCTGAATTGCATCTTGTGCAGAAGTATAGTATATCTTATTACTGCTGTGTATGAAATGTGTGTATTTCATTGGCATTGTGTATGTGTGCGTGTGTGTGTGAGAGAGAGAGAGAGAGAGAGAGAGAGAGAGAGAGAGAGAGAGAGAGAGAGAGAGAGAGAGAGAGAGAGAGAGATTAAATATGAAATAAAGGTGGCAGACTATTGACTCTGGATCTAGACACATTAACAGAGAATGCAAGCAATTGCAATTTGGGTGTGATGTTGAGTACTCTGCGGGAAACCTGCTCTAATGCGTGAAGTGTTGCCTATCAAGTAATTTTAATCGTACTACACTGTTAAGTTTCCCTACATTCCATAACAAAATTGTAATCAAAATACATATAAAAATTTCTGTGCACAGTGGGCCAATGTTCGATTATCTTCCGATATTTGTAATAATTTTCTGTGGGCATGGACATCCTATTCCTTGAGTATGTGTTGTATTTTGCTCCAGAGTTTTGATTTTTTCTTTTGCCATTTGTCATCTTTCAATATATTTTGTCTCTATGAGCTTAGCTTTAATGCTCTCCACAAAAAGGTGGTGATTAATCAATTATGAAAGTTGAAGATCTTGACAAACTTTCCACCTTTCGATAGACCTTATTTCTAACTTTCGATTTGAGGACAATTATATTTGTTTATTTCTTTAAATATTGTGCACAAGGCCATTACAGTTCATAATAAACCACTCATCTTTAAGAATTATACTTACCTTCCCGTAAGTTTTGGTAGCAGCTTTTCTATGCTTGGAGCACATATATGACCATTATCTCCAGCTGAGAATACAATAATGGCTTTCAGGAAAACCTTATTCCCTGAGATCTCTAAAGCAGAAAGCAATTTATGAAAGCAAGTCACAAAGCAGGTCAATTCCATACTTCCTTCATGCAGTTCACTTGTTGAAAGTGGAAAATGATGAGACTGCAGATCCAAGAGAAGAGCCCTTAAAGAGCAGAAATCTGGATCAAGTACAATTGTCATAGATAAATGCAAACAGAAATTATTTGTAATTAATATTATGGCATGATGAATGTTATTCTTGAACTTAAAATGTTTAATTTATCAGTTATAGTTTGGACTACAAGTTCTGTACACACATTATGTTCTCTCGTATTCTTAAACAGTTACAATGCTATTCAGTTACAATTTTTACTTGCATAATATTTTGATGTGCCTCTTCAATATAGTATGTGTTACATGAAATAAGAACAACTCAATTTGCTTTGATTTTTGTTGCTAACTTTAATAAACTCACTCTTCTAGTCCTCAAATTCTGCAGAAACTATTTGGTGAATGGATTTCGGACACAAAAACAGTATTAAAGCAATCAAATAACCCCACAGTCAGCTGATTAAGTGCAAAACACTACTTGGGCTCCTATTACATAATAAACATTTGTACTTCATGAAATGTGTTAGATTTCTCAGTACCAGTAAAGCATATTTGGCATAAAGTGCATACTTAACATAATACACAATGAAGTTTATACAGAACCTTCAGTGAGGTGAATAGCAGCATCAATGTGTTGTGTTCACTGAACTTTCTAAAGCCACAACAACAAAAATGTGGCACTAGCATCAATGATTGTTCAGAGGAGTAAAGAAGCATACTATACACAGGGCATTAGGGGTACAAGTGCAGATATTGTAATCACTGATACCTTAATATGTACCCACTTCAGTGTGTTAGTTGTTTTTTCTCTGCATCAAACAGTCTTCTTGCAAATATGCCACGTAATTTACTACCAGATGTTTTCTGCATGGTTGTTAACTTTATCACTAAGTGACTACGCCTGTCAGTATAGAATAAATGTTTTCCATTCATGTATCCACACTCAGCACCTGACCTGCTACCCAGGGGAAATAAGCATTAATGGCTTGCTCTTGTCACATGTACTTGGAGATTCATTACTGCACAGTTTTCTGAAGACCCTAACTTTTAATAATGATTTAAGGCAGGTAGCGGATGTCATAATTTAAAATATGTTTCTGAATAAAAAGAAAAATACATTACTACTTCAGTTTTTGTTCATGGTTCCTGTTTTTCTTGTTATTTCCTTTTCTACTACTAACTTACAGTTGTTAACAAACTTTGTCTTGTTATTTCTAAACTACATCAATACTTCCTGTTGTTTACATCTTGCGCTCTTTAGCTTACATGCTCTCTAAGCTCTCCTTCATGTTATGAAGCTGTATGTTCTGATAGTGAATGTTTTGCTGCTTGCTGTGGAATAGTAATGTTGAGTTGTAGGTAGTGAAATACGTAATTTCTGTAACTATTATATTTATAGATGCCACTATTGATTCCAAATTCTTATAGATTATTAACAATGAACTCAATCAAGAAGTAGATGTAAGCATGGCTTACTCACTGTTAATATATTGGAACCCTACCTGGAATGAGTGGAGCACATTTGATCTTTCAGATAATTCAACGGTGTATGCAAACAATCTGAACATTTATACTCTCCACTACTATTTCATCTCTTACTCAATGCATTTCATGATCAATCTCCCCTTGTACAATAGCACACATTACAATCAGGTGACAAAAGTTATGGGATAGCCATATGCACATATGCAGACGGTGGAAGTATTGTGTACACCAGGTAAAAAGGGCAGGGCATTGTCAGAGCTGTCATTTGCACATAGGTGATTCTTGTGAAAAGGTCCCTGATGTGATTATGGCTGCACTACAGGAATGAAAATACTTTGACCACAGAATGGTAGTTGGAGCTAGAAACAAGGGACACACTATTTTGGAAATCGTTAGGGATTTCAATATTCCACAATCCTCAGTGTCAAGAGTGTGCCGAGAATACCCAATTTCAAGGCATTACCTCTCACCATAGGCAACACAGTGAGCGATGGCCTTCATGTAATGACCCAGAGCAACGGTGTTTGTGTAGAGTTGTCAGTTTTAGCACACAAGGAACACTGCATGAAATAACTGCAGCAAAAAGCCATGTGGGACATGCGACAACCGTAACCATTAGGGCAGTGCAGCAAAATTTGGCATCAAAGGCTATGGCAGCAGATAACTGATGCAACCTTGATGACTGGAGAACCATGCCCTGGTGAGATGAGTCCCAATTTCAGTTGGTAAGAGCTGATGGTAGGCTTCAAGTATGGCACAGACCCCACAAACCCATGAACCCAAGTTGTCAACAAGGCACTGTGCAAGCTGGTGGTGGCTCTATAAAGGAGGACAAAATCCTTTGGTCCAACTGAACTGATCATTGACTGGAAATGGTTATGTTCACCTACTTGGAAACCACCTGCAGCCATTCGTGGACTTCATGTTCCCAACAAAAACATAATTTTTATGGATGAGAGTGTACCATGTTAGCAGGTCACAATTGTTCACAAAACGTTAGAAGAACATTCTGGACAATTCAAGTGAATGATTTTGCAACCCAGATCACCTGACATGAATCCCATCAAACATTTAGGGACATGGCCGAAAGGTCAGTTCACACACAAAATCCTGTACTGGCAACACTTTCACAATTATGGACGGCTATAGAGGCAGCATGGCACTGTTTCTGTAGGGGGCTTTCGACGACTTGTCGAGTCCATGCCACATCAAGTTGCACTACAGTGGGCAAAAGCAGATCTGACATAATATTAGGAGACATCCTGTGACTTTTGCCACCTCAGTGCAATGTTTCTCAGGCCAATTCTTACTTTTCGATTAGCTGTTCCACATTGCTAGTCTCTTCAAGCTTCGTTTTTTTATCACTGAGGAGGTTTCCTTTTAACACAATTTTTTAAAGGAATTTACACTTTTGCAATCAATCTATTATTCTACCATTTTTCTTTTATCCTGCTGCAGAAGGACATGCATTATAATACCCTTCAACAACAGACATTTCAGTTACATCTATGAAAAATGAAAAATAGGAGGGATAAAGATAACAAAGAAACTGAAGAAATATGTATGAAGAGTGAACTGTTTTGTACATACCATAGACTTTGATCTTCGGCATTGCTGACATTAACCAGTCCCGGGAGCAAGTCCAGGGTTCTATTTTTCTCATGCAGAGACAGATTTTCTGAAGTTATTATCTCTCTAAGCCAAATATGTATGGCAGCGTACCGTGTAAAGCAACCAACTGGCTGCTTAAGCAGCCTCACAGTTTGTACCAGTAGGTCCACAACCTGCCATTTCCTTGTTGGTATGTCATTTGCCCAGTTCTTCAACAACTCCCAAGATGCCAAAACTTTGCATCCCAAACCATCTGCAACACTGTTGACACAATACTGCCAAGTTATTCACTTGATTTCATAAAAAAAAGATACTTTAAAACAAGAAACAGAAAGTCCATGACGGAATAGCATCAATATTACGAAAAGGGTTGATTGCTACTCACCACATAGAGAAGGTGTTGAGTTGCAGACAGGCACATTTACAGGACTACTGAACATTTAAACTTTTGGCAAAAAGCAAGCGATCACAACTCCCCTACAAGCTTACAAGTTTTTTAATTGTTACTGTCTGCCACTCAACGCCCAGTCTATGAGGTGAGTAGCAATTTATCCTTCTCATAAATCTGCTGTTAAAAGATGGTTTAATTTGCTTAGCCTGCGGGGAAGTTACTAGACATAAAATGTTTTCATATCGACTTCACTTGCATAAATTTGAGTGTACAAGATGCGAAATTGTTGTATAAAGATGACTTTCTTCATCTGCAAAACTAAGTTTACAGACAGGAAACTTAATAATAGTACATTAATCAGTCTGGTTCTCATTCCCCATTAATGTGAGTCAAGTATCTTATGACAGTCACCTCAAGTTTCAGTTGTAGTTTTTATACTTAGCATTTTAAGGGACCTGCAAGAAGGCATTATTTTATCTCCCAGGAAATAATTAAGTACAATACACTTCCCCAATACTGGTTTGCAGCCTGTAAGTGACAGTGTAAAAAGAAAAAAAAAGGTGCACTGAGGAAGGTGATATTGCTACTAGATTTTACATTGGGATTTCTTTACATTAGAAAGATGTAAGGAAGCAACAGTGACTTCATAGACACACCATCTGGCAAAGGTAAGAAGCATAATTAATAGTCAAATAAACAAGGTGGAAAAAGGAAGATCTTAAGTTAAGCAAAAGTCTCGCAGTAGAATTTATCATACAACAAAATCTGCAATTGTCCAGAGTATTGTCTGGCGTAATACAAGTGGGTATTACCACTCTGAAAAGTAAAATGTGATTTAGTCATCTCAATACACACAATTCTCAAATAATTTGAATTGATGTATAAGAGACGTGTCAAGTTTTAAAATACAAATATTTTTAGGGGAAATACGAAAGTTTAAATTATTTTATAAACTTTTCTGAGATACAGCAACACAAATACTTATTATAGTTTCCGTACTAAAAAATATAAAATTACTTTTCCAAAATGATAAACTGTCCTCAAAAATTCTTCAATACAATAACAGCACTTTTCCATCAGAATGGTAAAGTCATCTGCTCCGTGCCTAATGTTTAACATATTGCTGCCTTTCACTCAGTAGTAAAGTTATATCTTGGCATACTGTGGTCTTTGGGCACACAGCTGCAAACCATAGGTTGTAAGTTTAAAATTCTCCCTGTGGCATATGCTGCAGTTGGGGTGGGAATGGAAACATTAAATTATTCAGTTTATTTGCTACGTAATTAATGTGTACCTTCCAATTTATTTTCCTGTAAGGGTTTAGGTCTAAGAACTTTATGAAGTTTGCTTCTGTGATATCCTGATCACTGCAAAAAGTTTTTTTATTTCACTTCAGTCTAATTATTTAGCTTCAAACTGCACTATTTTGATTTCATTTACTTCACTTTCAGTCAATTTTGATGGAACCAAGAAACCAATTTTTCTAAAGTATTTTAGCACTTTTTGGAATTCTTTCAGGTGCCTAATTTTCAATCACAACTGATGTATCATCAGCAAATAAGACTGACTGAACATCAACAGTAAGTGGTAGGTCATTTGTGTATAACTGGAACAGATAGGGGTCCAATACTAAACCTTGGTGGATTCTCTGGGAAATTGTTTTCCCAGTTCAAGGAGTAATTGCTTTAGTCTCAAGTCCCAATTAATTGTTGTTTCCTACCCCCGAAGTAA
Source organism: Schistocerca americana (assembly GCF_021461395.2). Taxonomy (NCBI): domain Eukaryota; kingdom Metazoa; phylum Arthropoda; class Insecta; order Orthoptera; family Acrididae; genus Schistocerca; species Schistocerca americana. The sequence goes on along the minus strand of NC_060119.1, from coordinate 253,722,164 downwards.
CAGTTGAAACATTATAAAACAGTATCCCTGAATCCATATATATCTGTAATTTGTGAAGAAATGAGGACAGGTTCACTGACCTGAATACTTGTGGCAGATCACAGAATAATCAAGTGACCTTCTTACCCTTACCTAATGTGGAGCAAATTTTCTGAGTAAATTCATTGATGGCGTTTACAGTGCCTTTTCCTTGTTGGAATACAAACTGATTTTTAAAAACTATGTCATTTATAATATTAAATTTTGAGTCTGTTTTGCAGTGAACTTTTCAAACACTTTAGAGAAGACCATCAGAAGACAGATATGGTGATAATTCCCTACATCCAACATCAACCACTTTTTGAATAACAGTTTTATATTGGCATATTTCAATACGTTTGGTAAACATTCCTGCTCTATGGGCTGATTTATAATACTCAACAGTAGTTCGAAAATGATATCAGAAGGTATCCTGATCACAGATGTTTTTTGATGACAGTAATTCATTTTCAACATGTCTTTGGGTGATTTTCTCAAACATGTTTCAAAAGATGCATTCTGGCTGTTTACCACACTTATGAACATAGGTTGTCATATCTATATCTGATCTGGATACATTTAAGAATAATTCATTGGAACAGTTGGACATCTGAACACTGATTCAGATGAGGACATCCAAGAGGATGTTTCAGAGTTGTTGGTATTTTGCTGTTACTTCTTCTTCCCCTTCTTCTTCTCCTCAGTGAGCACAGGCCCTGTAGACCATGCGCTGCATCAATGATCTGTTTCCACCGCCTTCTATCTCTCACAGTCTCTCTCCACCGTGTGGAAATTCCTAATACTGTGATGTCCTTCTCTATGTCATCTTTCCACTTTGTATGAGGTCGGCCCAATGGTCTTGTTGCCTGGAGGGTTCCTTCAAATGCTTTCTTGGTAATCCTATTGTTTTCCATTCTAGCCAAATATCCAGCCCATTGCTGTTACTGTAACTCACAACAGCAGTGACAATTTTAACAAAATGTTACTCCCGTCAAGTGACTAAGTCTGCATTATGAATTAAACACTATCCCTGAATGGTTAGTCAAAAAATATGCGAGATGATTACATGAAGAGAATGTCCTGTTGCCTGCTGTAGTCGGCAATAAATGGGCCACTGGCAACACTCGACCTTCAAGATTATGAGTAACTCTCAATCGAAATACAACAGAAGGTGTAGTAGACATGAGCAAAAGTTCTGATAAGAAAGAACTACTGCTTCTCTTTAAATCTGCCACAAAGTACAGCAGAATGCAGAAACTACACAGTAATTAAGAATGTAAGGCTGTCACAAAATAGAAGGTTGGTTTGAACACTGCAGTCCCATTTGAGGTGGTATGTCCTTGCCTTCCTCCAATTTTTGAACTGGCTTATCCAGCCAGTTTCAGGAGGATTTTCAACCAGTATTGCAAACTTCAGTGCAACTCGACATGTTCACATTAACAAGTACGGTCTGAGGTGAAAGAACTGATCAATGACAGACGCAAATGTTAAGACTGACTGGGGATCAAATCACAGATGTCTGGATCCATAGTCGAACACTAACACTGAGCGACACACAAAATAAAGACTATGGTGAATTTCCCAATTTTAGTAAGGAATTTTGTTCACGTGTAGACTTTTACTTTGGTTATTTTCAAGTTCATTATGAACTGTTAGAATCAACATACAGCCTCACTGAACTGAAGGCCTCAAAAATGAAAAATAACTGTGAGACAGCCCATACCACCACATGAAATATTTTCAGTTTGTTTGAGTCAAGCATCCATTTTATGATGACAATACTTATTTTCTTTTATTACTTATCATACCTTGGTAAATGTAACACCAACTGCATGACATTGTTACTTACACACTTTCCAATATGTAGAATGGTTTCAAGAAAGTGGAATTACACTATGTTTAAAAAAATACAGAAGTCAAAAGTGTGCCATCAGTAATGGAATACAAACAAATAAGGTCCAAAACAACTTTCTCCAACATCAAAATTCATATATCAGTTTCATACACCTTGCTGATACAAGAAAATTTAGAATGAGACATTATTCATTCCCAAGGTATAAATTTGGCGTGTGGAAGCTGTAACTTACCAAACGAAAGTGTTGGTATGTAGATAGAGACAATATAAACAACAAAAAACACACAAACACACACACACAAATTTCAAGCTTTCGCAACCCAAGGTTGCTTCATGAGGAAAGAGGGAAGGAGCGGGAAAGACAAAAGGATGTGGGTTTTTAAGGGAGAGGGTAAGGAGTCATTCCAATCACAAGAGCGGAAAGACTTACCTTAGGGGGAAAAAAAGGACAGGTGGACACACACACACACACACACACACACACACACACACACACACACACATATATATATATCTGTCCGCACATACACACACAGGATGGATGTGTGTGTGTGTGTGTGTGTGTGTGTGTGTGTGTGTGTGGGCGTGCGCGCTCTAGCAAGTGTATACTTGTCCTTTTCTCCCGTCTAAGGTAAGTCTTTCCGCTCCCGGGATTAGAATGACTCCTTACCCTCTCCCTTAAAACCCACATCCTTTCATCTTTCCCGCTCCTTCCCTCTTTCCTGATGAAGCAACCTTGGGTTGCGAAAGCTTGAAATTTGTGTGTGTGTTTGTGTGTTTTTTATTGTTTATATTGTCTCTATCAACATACCAACACTTTCATTTGGTAAGTTACAGCTTCTTTGTTTTAAGATATATTTTTCCTACGTGGAATGTTTCCCTCATATTTTTACAATAAACAAAATACTACTTTCAAAGTGCTGGCACTTAGTAATTACATTTTCTCTACATATATTGTAGTACAGCAGGTAGAGCACAATGATATGTCTGATCTTATGTTTTTCAGTAAACTATTCTTTAAAGAATCACTCGCAGAAAGCAAAATAATTATTAATACACTTATGTATGTTACATGTATCAAATCAACTGTGCATCAAAATTGACTTAAAAATTGAGAAAGCATTCTTGACTAGAGCACAGCGATCGGTATAAAATGTTGAAAATCAATAAAAACAGTCTTGGTTGCATTTTCAGATTTTTTACTTGTTGGCAATCGGTTTTGGCTCTTTCCTCGGACCATCTTCAGGCTTACACCACCATTATGGCTGCTGGTTGTGGTAGATGGAGCGAGATCTGTAGAAGTACAGTTGTCACTGCTCAGTGACAACCATACGTCTACAGATCTCACTCCATCTGCTGCCACCAGCAGCCAATATAACAGTTTAAGCCTAAAGATGGTCCGAGGAAAGGGACGAAACCAGTTGCCGACAAATATAAAATCTGAAAACGAGATTGAGACTATTTTTATTAAAACTGACTTAATTTGCAGGCTGACAGATCATCTTATTTTGCATACCATTTAACATCATACCTCAATTCTAGCTTGGCATCTTTATGTGCAGCACGTTGTAATAGCTGCTCAAGAAATCTTAGTGGCCAGCCACTTCTCTCTGGCTGCAAACTATCCCCGATAAGCAGCTCTACAACACGGAAAACTCCAGAATGTTTTCTTAGTAATCCATCCAACACTGGCTCACGTAGCTGTGCAAGGAAGTGCTCACCGTGACGTACCATGGCTGCCTTTTCTGTGACATACACTTTCGGTCCATAAAGCAGAAGATTGATCAATTCATCAATCTGCAATGCATTCATGTGGTTGAGAATTGTGTTAACCCATTGACTACATATTATAGAGCCTTTTATAATTATTTGAATCTACAAAAATAATTGCTTTTAGAAATTAATATACTTTGTGATCTTTGAAGCTATCTAACCACAACTGATAATAGTTTGGGAGCTTGTTTTGGAGTCCAGACAGCAAGTGACAGATCTCCAGTAAAGGTGCATCACGAAGTAAGCTATTGAAACAGGCATCAAAAATGTTAATATCAACTGAGTTTCAGAGTCAAAAACTTGGATATTCCCATACAGTGTACATTTATTTATTTTTTACAACAAGGAGCTTAAATTCTATTACACCATTATCACTGCTGACCTCTGCCAAATTTGTATTAAAACAGAATTTAAAATATATCAATGAATAGTCAAGCAAAACACCTTTTGGAAGCAAAATTTCTTCGCTAATGTTCAAGAAGAGTAACAAACGCTGAAAGAATTTGAAGAGAAACATCTTACACAATGTAGAAATGGAATGTACGCCACGGAGTCCATTCAACTCAAAGGTAATAAGGGAAGGTATTACTTTTACTTCTTAAATCAATTATATTTCCTCAAGCACTTGCCAGTATCAAATTTATGATTATATCAGTGGTTTCGAAATAAAAATTCATTGTCAGGAAACAAACTTCAAGACTCAAGTGCAGGAAATGTGTTAGTCACCAATAAGTAAATCCAGAATGTAATTCTCAAACCAACTGGTTAATACGGGTTGTAGAATATTTAGTTTCATTTATATATTTTACTGACAACAGGGTGTAACCTTGCAGAATGATTTTAAGCTAACTTAATAATACTAAATGAAGTTATTAATTAATACATTTAACAGCTTTACAACATCAATGTATTAAAATAAATAAATGTTTCAGAGAACTGGAAATATATTAAAGAATCCAAAATCTTTCAGGATTTATTTGGCATTCAAAACAAATCAAAGAATGCTTACGACTAGTTAAGAAGCTGTTACACGTAATTGATAGTAATGAAAGGACTGCATGAGCATTTTACCACGGAGTACTTTATTATATTTTAAGTGGAGTTGATGAATAATATTCTTTAAAAAAAAACACAAATTAATACTTTGTTTAGCAGTAGACAGAAATAAGTCTAAATACATTGATCACATCTTGTAAGAAAAATGAAGTGTCTCCTTTTCTGCCAGAACTTTCGATAAAGTATTTAAAACAAATAAAAATTTATTTTTTAAATTGGCACTTGAGTATTAATGCTATTGCTAATTTAACACAACAATTTTTGTTCTCACAATATTCCATCTAATAACTTACTTCTCCATCTGCAAGAAAAGCCAGTTCAATCAACAATTTTGCATATACTTTTCCACTTGGTTGTAGATTTATGGCAACCTTTGGGACACTTTCATTGATCACAATGCTAGAAAGAAGTTTCTCAAAAATTTCTTTGCTAAATGATTGCTGTGATGAATGTCTCTGGAAAAAAAGGAAAGTATGCATATGAAACATCAGTACCCACAAACACAACAGATACTTCATTAATTAAAACTTCAGGGCTGAATTGCCGTGGTCCATATATAAAATTTCTTCTCCTTCCTGACGTTTCGTTGCCTACTGCGGGCATCTTCCGAGGTGAGTTGGCGACTGGCTGCTAGGCACTGGAGGTTCCGCTTACATAGAGCGCTTAGATGGAGCCACCACTCATCACGTGCTTTCAACTTTAAAACTATCTCTGGCTAGTGCCATATCTCTCGATTGCAGGTAATCGATTGTCACTTCATTGGTGCAAAGTAGACTGCCATATCTTGTCTAGTTTTAATCCTTCTTCTTTTTTATTAAAATTATTTTCGTGCTTGTGGATCTCTATAGCTCCTCTCGCAGGTATAATAATGTCAGGTCCTAGCTATCACGTTTCTCTCACTAAATTTTATGTCGTGATCACAGTCTTTGAAAACTGTGTTCCGTTACAGCTGATTTGTCAATTTGTTCCAATCTACAGTTCCTTTTGTGTTCCGCTAGGCGGGTATTAACACTCCTTTTAGTTGCCCAATATAAACCATGCCATAGCTACACGGAATTTTATACACACCTGGGGTGGCTAACGGGTGTTGTGCGTCTTTCACCAATCTTAAGCTTTCACTAATTTTCTTCGTAGGTCGAAAGATTGTCTCCACTTGAAACTTGGCCAAAACTTTCCCAATACAGTCCGTGATGTTATGAATAAATGGAAGAAAAACTTTTCCAGCCGACGGTTGTTGTTGCCGTGTATTTTCGGACACTTTCCTTCTAGGGTGGAGTGCTCGATCTATCTTGTTGTCAGTGTACCCATTTCTCTTGAAGGCCGTTCGCAAATGGCTTAACAACGTAGCAAAAAAGCGGGTGAACAAAGTTGCTATGTTGTCGTGACACTGGGACAGTTCCAAAGTTTTTGAAGGCGAGAAGAATGTTCCATTCAGTGCAAGCGAACCGAATTTATTTACGCATGGAATTGACGATGCTGTGGGAGCGGATCCACCAAACCCGTCAAGGAATTGTGGTAACTAGTAGTCAATTGTTAAATCTTCATTTATGTACTAGCAACACTATGCGGTTGGGTGACTGGAATAAGGTGGATAGATTAACATTTAGATATATGGAACTTAGGGCAGAAGTGTCTTCTAATAGACAGAAGAAGTAGTTTGAGCATTTACAAAAACAGGAAACATTGATTACAGACAGTTCCCATACAGTTATAAACTTGTCCGGGAAAGAACTATCCAAGGAGCAAGTCTCTGTTCTCTCAAAAGGAGGTAATTTTGCTATCACTCCATCACAGATTCCCATGGAAGATATTGTTGCCAATATAGAAGCAGAGATTCGTCTGTTATCACCGCATTCTGCCGATGAATTCAGGATGGAAACAGCCAGGATATTATGTATAGCCAAGCCACCCACCAGTAATTTACCCCTAGGAGAAAGGAAATCGTTACGGGAGATTAATGCGGACAGGAATATTATTTCTGATAAGGGTAACGCTACTATTGTGATGAAGAGTGAGGATTATCATAAGAAGATCAGGGCCCTCTTGGATCCTACCACCTATAAAAAAGTGAAAAAGGACCCTACAACAAAAGTGTTAAGTGCTACCCAGCGATTAATAAAAAACTCTTCCATTCCTACAGAAAATAAAAAAATACCTTTGCAAAACGGAAGCTTACCCTTCTAGACTGTAAGGGTTACCTAAGATACACAAGCCCCGTGTCCCATTGAGACCGATAGTAAGTGCCATTGGGGCTCCTACTCAAGAGCTGGCTAGATATCTTGCTTCTTTGTTGCAATCGGATACAGGTAAAACTGACAATCATATTAAAAATTCCGTGCATTTTATCGAAAAATTGAGGGAGATCACAGTTAGTCCAAGTGACATCCTTGTCAGTTTCGATGTAGTATCCCTCTTCACCATGGTCCCTGTTGACGAAGCTCTTTCTTACATAGCTGATATGTTTCCTACTGATATAATAGCTTTGTTTCGACATTGTCTATCCTCGACTTATTTTCAATATCACAACAAGTTTTATGAACAAATTGATGGGGCAGCCATGGATAGCCCTCTGAGCCCAGCTATTGCTAATCTATTTATGGAATTTTTCGAACAACAAATGCTGCAGTCTGCCAAAAAAAGCCCTTTGAAATGGTATCGATACGTGGATGACACCTTTGTGATATGAAATCATGCTGAAGAGGAACGAAGTGATTTTTTGGTGCACATAAACAGTTTCAATCCAAAGATACAATTCACCACGGAGAAAGAGAGTAATGGACAACTAAATTTTTTGGATGTATTGGTTACTAAACGGGCAGATGGGACTATAGGGCACAAGGTATATAGGAAAGACACAGACACACCGATCGTCACCTACATAAGGGTTCGAATCATCATCCTCGGCAGAAGAGAGGAGTCATAAAAACTTTAGTGGACAGGGCTAATAATATCTGTGAGTCAATTTATTTGCAAAATGAATTAAGCCATTTGCGAATGGCCTTCAAGAAAAATGGGTACACTGATAACGAGATAGATCGAGCACTCCACCCTAGAAGAAAAGTGTCCAAAAATACACGGCAACAACAACCGTCGGCTGGAAAAGTTTTTCTTCCATTTATTCATAACATCATGGACCATATTGGGAAAGTTTTGGCCAAGTTTCGAGTGGAGACAATCTTTCGACCTACCAAGAAAATTAGTGAAAGTTTAAGATCGGTGAAAGACGCATAACACCCATTAGCCACCCCAGGTGTGTATAAAATTCCGTGTAGCTGTGGCATGGTTTATATTGGAACAACTAAAAGGAGTGTTAATACCCGCCTAGCAGAACACAAAAGGAACTGTAGATTGGAACAAATTGACAAATCAGCTGTAGCAGAACACATTTTCAAAGACGGTGATCATGAAATAAAATTTAGTGAGACAAACATGATAGCTAGGACCTCACATTATTATACCCGCATGTATAGAGAAGCTATAGAGATCTACAAACACGAAAAATAATTTTAATAATAAAGAAGAAGGATTAAAACTAGACAACAAAGTGACAATCGATTACCTGTAATCGAGAGAGATGGCACTAGCCAGAGATAGTTTTAAAGTTTAAAGCACGTGATGAGTGGTGGCACCATCTAGCCGCTCTATATAGGCGGGACCTCCAGTGCCTAGCAGCCAGTCACCGACTCACCTCGGAAGATGTTGCCCGCAGTAGGCAACGAAACGTCAGGAAGGAGTAGTAGTTTTATATATGGACCACGGCAATTCAGCCTGTAAGTTTCAATTAATGAAGATACCAGCTGTGAAAGCTTACATGTTATGACAACAGATAGTTATTAATTAATACATTTAATAGCAGTTATCACGTATTCCCTCAGTTGAACTAGTTTACAACATGAACATATTAAAACAAGTAAATAAAAAGTTATTACTAGAAGGAATGCTTTGTAACTGAGTTTTGTGTTTCAATAGTGTGCATCATGCCACCTCGAGCAAAAGGTAAAGTTTTTGCAAGACAGAAGGTTCACAGCAGCATCTTATATGTACGAAGAGAAGTGATTACTGTCAGTTCCATCATACAAATTTTATTTTTCTTATTTGCAGATGATACAATACTAGCCTTTTTACTGAACAGAGGGAACAATGACATTGGTATTAATGAATTAAAAAATGCTATTCAACAAGTGTCAACTTTATGGCAAAATTAATATTGTTTTAATACATATAAATTAAACATTTACAAATTAAGACTGATATGTTACTTTTGTTGTATGAGATCATCTTAAGAGAGCAAACAGTATGTTGAATGAAGAAGGATAAGAAGAACATTTTATATTAGTTACATATTTTGTAAATATTTGATAGAAGGTGTAAATAATAATTGATATTACTGACAAAGTAACATAAATGAAAATTGTTGACACTGTGCGTGTCAACTCCAAGGCAATAAATTTAAACCTCCTAGTTTTTAATCAAGACAATTCAAAATAAACACTTTTATTTCTTCTTCTTAATGCTTTGCAGAACCTAAGATAGTAAATGCTCAAAAGTTAACCAAAGTAATTTCAGTTGCAGAATGTTTGAGAATCACGAACGTACCGTCATTTGAACATTGGACAGGCTCTGGTATGGATGACATAGTAATAAGCATCCCTGATGTAGAGAAACAGCGGAAAGATTTGAAAGCATATAAATCACAATGTATGGATGGAATCTCAATTCAGTTTTACAAAGAGTACTCAACAGCATTAGCCCCTTACCTAGCCTGCATGAATCTCTCGGTCAGCACAAAGTTCCACGTGACTGGAAAAAAGCACAAGTGACTCTAGTATATAAGAAGGGCAGAAGAATGGACCCGCAAAATTACAGACCAATATCCCTAATTTTAGTTTGCTGCAGAATCCTTGAACATATTCTCAAGTTCGAATATAATGAACTTTCTTGTGATTGAGAAGCTCATATCCATGAATCAGCAACTTGCCCATTTCTTATATGATATACTGCGAACTACGGGTGAAGGCCAACAGGCAGATACCATATTTCTAGGTTTTCGGAAGGTGTTTCACATGGTACCCCACTGCAGACTTAACGAAGATACAAGCATATGGAATAAGTTCACAAATATGTGAGTGGCTCGAAGACTTCTTACCTAATAGAACCCAGTATGTTGTCCTCGACAGCAAGTGTTCATCAGAAGCAAGTGTATTGTCGTAAGTGTTATAGGGAAGTATGATAGAACTGCTGTTGTTCTCAATACACATAAATGATTTGTCGGACAGGGTGGGCAGCAATCTGTGTTTGTTTGCTGATGATGCTGTGGTGTATGGTATGCTGAGTGACTACAGGAAGATACAGGATGACTTAGACAAAATTTCTAGTTTGTATGATGAATGGCAACATTGTCAGGAACAACTGACTGTCTTCACTGCTGCTGTGTTGGCCTTATACAGGCCGTAGATGGCTTATGATTGATCACCATGTGATTGGTCGGCAATTATGTACTGCTGTCGCAGACATTGTCAATGACTGCGCTGGTGGCACCACTACTTCCATGGGAATGTTAACACTGCAAGGAATGTCTCTGCTGCTTCTCTGCATCGAGTGCTCATTTTCATGCATCGCTCAGATAATTTCTGCTACCACCGTTAAAGTTCTTTTCTCTCATTCTTATTTCAACAGCTTCCTTAATAACAGAATCCCAGTATGTGGAGGCATTGGTCAAAATTTTTGTTTCATCAAGTAGTATTTTATGTATGTTAGTGAGGCTGTGCTCCACAACTGCCTATTTCACTAGTTCCCAATTTTTAATATGCCTGTGGTGTTCTGCACAGCGATCGGAAACTGTACAGATGGTCGGACCTATATAATTACTTCCACTCTCACAGGTTTTAAGACATTTGTACGTACTGTCCTCCAATAATGATGTCATATTGCTATGATATTTGGTGGCATTAAAAACAACAGTGGCTTTCCTTTGCCCTCTTACACCACATACTATACCCATTGTGGATCTTATCAGTGGACTAGAACAGGCGGAGACAGGCGGAGTGACATCTTGCACAGGATGCCGCCGACAAAGTGAGACTTATTACCAGTCGCTTTTTGTCCTCAGCTAAGCCTCCAAAATCTAATATCAGCAGAGAGGAGAGAGGGGGGCTCCATTTACTTTGGAGAGATGAAGATCTTGTTCTATTACCTGCTGACAAAGGAAATGCCACCGTCGTTCTTGATACCATCGAATAGCATAGCAAAATGATATCACTATTGGAGAACAGTAAGAACAAATGACTTAAATGAGACCCAGCTTTGATGTACAGCAGGAAAACTATGAAGCTACTGAAGAACTCCGGTCTACCACATGATGTTACATAAAATCTCAGAGTCTGAGCTCCTAGACCTTCCAGGTTGTACAGACTACCGAAGATCCATCAGGATAATGTTCCTTTAAGACCTATTGTCAGTGCAATTGTTTCTCCTACCTACAATTTGGCCAAATACCTAACAAAGTTGATGACACCTATAGTTGGCTGTTGTGAACATCACATCAAAAACTCCCAGGTGTTCACTGAGAAACTCATATAGATTATAGTTGGTCCAAATGACATTTTAGTCAGCCTGGATGTGGTATCGCTGTTCACAAAAGTTCCTGTGGAGGACACTTTGAAAATGCTGGCGGGTTTTTTTCCTCCTGAAACTATAAAGCTGTTCTGGCATGTGATGATGACCACCTGCTTCTTGTATGGTAGTAAATTTTATGAAATGATGGATGGTATGGCGATGGGGTCTCCATTGTCTCCTTCATTGGCTAACTTTTTTATGGAGAATTTTGAAGAACGTGCATTAAATTCAACACCCCTCCATCCATCCTTATTTTATCATTATGTTGACAATACATTTATGGTCTGGCCACACAGCACAGAAGAGCTTGAATAATTCATGGAACAGATGAACAGCAGACATCCGGACATCTGATTCAATGTCAAGATGGAGAAAGAAGGAGGGTTCCCATTCTTACATGTTTTAGTACAATGAAAGGTAGACAGGCATCTCGGCCGCTCTGTGTACCACAAGCTGATTTATTCTGATTTATATCTTAATGCACAGTGTTTCCATCATCCTGTTCAGAAGAGAGCTGTTTTGAACACGTTGGTATGTAGAGCAAAACCTGTTTCTGACGAGGACCACTTGAAATCTGAAATTAACCATCTGAAGTACTTGTTCCAAAAGAATGGTTATGGTGCACAAGATATAAAGGCAGCATTCTACAAGAAAAGGAAACATGAAAATGATGCAGACTCACAGGATGAACCACCATTCGTGGATCATCCTTTTTGTGGAGCTATATCAAATAAAATAGGAAGAGTCCTGGGTAGACGGAGTATAAGACCAATTTTTCGTCATTCTAAGAAAATTAAGGAGATGATGCGCCCTGTTACATACAGTCTTGGCCTCAGGGTTGCTGGAATTTATAATATCCCCTTTGAGTGTGGAAGCAATTATATAGGTCAGACCATTCGTACCATTTCTGACCACTGTGCAGAATACCAATGGTATATTAAAAAAATGGAACTAGTGAAATGGGCAACTGCGCAGCACAGCCTCACTAACAAACATAAAATACTATTTGACGAAACAAAAATTTTGTCCAATACCTCCACGTACTGGGATTCTGTTATTCAGGAGGTTGTTGAAATAAGAATGAGCGAGAAGAACTTTAACAGTGGTAACAGAAATTATCTGAGTGATGCATGAAAATGAACACTCACTGCAGAGAAGCAGCAGAGACATTCCTTGCAGTGTTAACGTTCCCACGGAAGCAGTGGCGCCACCAGCGCAGTCATTGACACCATCTGTGACAGCAGTACGTAATCGCCAACCAATCAGAAGCTGTCCACAGGCTATATAAGGTCCCCACAGCAGCAATGAAGACTGACTGTTGCTCCTGAGAATGAAGATGGAGGCTATCGTTGAAAGCTTGAGATTTTATCCTGAATTGATACATCAAGAAAACTGAGAATGTTTTACATATCATTGCTACTGCAAAAGACTTTGTTCTCACAGTCTGATTTTACTATCTGCAAGTCACTTGGCAATGACAGACTTCACCTCAAAAAACTATCCCAACTTCTCCTAAACTACCTGAACAGTGGTATTTCCCTTCCTGTCCCTCTGCAGCTTTCTAAACAGCCACAACATCAACCACCACTCCACTCCTACAAACTGAGCTTGGCCAATCTTCTTAACATCCCACAGCCTCCACCACTGCCTCTCAGACCACGAATAATCCATAATCCCAAGAACCAGTCACAACAGTAGTGTCCTTGAGCTCTCATCTAAAGCACTCTCCCCTCCTTAATTATCTGTATTATCTGAGGGCTTCACTTTCAGCCCTAAACCTGCATTTCATCACTGTGTTTTGGTGAAGAACCTCCTTTCCTTCACACGTAATATCCATTGGAAATATCACTTTGCAACCAAACCCCAAAATCTTTCCAACAGCAAACCATTGAACCCTGACTTGAACAATTCAGACAATGATCCCAACTTGATCCACCACCACTACCTCAAAATCATCCCTTACAAGCCTTCCAAGAACTCCTCACATCCAGCACTGCCTCACAACCCTTCCTCAGATCCCTAGAACATGACCCTAACCCGTCCTCTGCAGAACTCTACGTTACCTAAAAGCTGATGACTAATGTCATTAGCCTCCCAGCAGACAAAGGATCTACCACCGTAGTACTTGACCGAAAGGAGTATTTTAGTGAAGGTCTACACCAGCTATCAGACACCTCTACATACAGCATCTGCCATCAAGATCCCATTCATGTGATTCAAATTGACCTGCAGTCCCTCATTAAAACCTCAGGCCCCTCACAAGAAATAAAACCTCAATCCATACAACTTCTCACAGCACCCAAACCATGCACCCCCACCTTTTACCTTCTTCTTAAGATCCACAAACCCTATCATCCTAACCATCCTATAGTTGCTGGCTTCAAAACACTGATCAAACACATATCTGCATTAGTTGATCAACACCTCCAACCTATGGTACAAAAACTCGCCTCCTACATCAAAGATACCAACCATTTCCTAGATCGTCTAAAATTTCCATTACACACCTTGCTTGTCACCACTGATGGCACCACATTCCCTTCGTACATGGTCTCTCTGTTGCTGAACATTTCCTCAGTCAGTACCCACCTGATTCCAAACCTATAACATCCTTCCTACTCACCTTAGACAACTTTATACTTACCGACAGCTACTTCACCTTTGAAGGGCAGACATACAAACAGATCAGAGGTACAGCAATGAGAACCAGGATTACTCCTTCCTATGCTAACCTTTACATGGGTCGCTTCGAGAATGCTTTCTTGGGAACCACAAGTCTTCAGCCCCTGGGATTTGTGTTTGATAGATTGATAACATCTTTAACAAATGTACTCATGTTGAGGCTGAGCTGCTAAAATTCATGGAATCTCTGAATACCTTCTCCCAATTAAATTTCATAAGGTCCTATTCCGAAAACCCATGTCACTTTCCTTGATGTTGATCTCATCCTCACCGAAGGCCAGTTACACATCTCCGTCCACATTAAACCTACCAACAAACAACAGTACTTACATTTTGACAGTTGCCATCCTTTCCATGTCAAACGTTCCCTTCCATACAGCCTTGGCATCTGAGGCAGACATATTTGTTCAGATGCAGGCTCTTTACAGTAAGACACCACCATTCTCACCTCAGCCTTCACTGCATGTAATTACCACAACAGCCTAGTTAAAAAGCAGATTTCCCAGGCCATCACATCCAATCCTGGTACTGCTGATCCCTCCACAAAACAGCTTCAGAGCACACCATTGGTGACTCTGTATTATCCTGGTCTGTAATGTGATAATCAGCTACTTCGACAGGGCCATGACTTCCTAAAATCAAGCCCTGAAACGAGATCCATTTTGTCTGAAATTTTGCCCACTACACCTAGAATAGCTCTCCGTCGCCCTCCCAATCTCTGCAATATTCTTGTCAGACCTTAAGCTCCTTCTGCACCCATCTCCCTACCCTATGGCTTCTATCCCTGTGATCATCCCCACTGCAAGACTTGCCCTATGCATCCTCCTACCACCACCTATAATAGCCCTATAACTGGCAAAACACATACTATCAAAGTGAGAGCCACCCGCGAAACGACACGTCATATACCAGCTATTATGTAAACACTGTTCAGCCTTCTACATGGGCGTGACTACCACCAAATTATCAATTAGGATGAATGGGCATAGGCAGAGGGCGTATACTGGCAACTCACAATATCCTGTTGCAGAGTATGCTCTGCAACATGAAATTCATGAAGTCTGCATCTGTTTCACCACAAGTGCTATCTGGATTATTCCTCCAGCCACCAATTTCTCAAAACTCTGCAGATGGGAACCAGCACTACAACATGTCCTTGGTTCTAACCACCCAACTGGCCTTAATTTATGTTAATTTCTTCCGACTCAGCTTTTCGTCATTGTAACTAATTTTTGCCTCACTTCGTTTTAGTTTTCTACATCTTTCATTGTCTTTCCCGTCTATTTTTCCACCACCCCCTCCCACCTCTGTTACGTGCAATGTACTTAGCTCCTCACTCTTATTAACTCGTGCAAGATGCTTTAGTAGTAATCTCTGTCTTGCATATTACCCTGTCTTCCACCTTTAAACTCTCAGGTTTTCAAATATCATCCGATGCAGTCCCCAACAAGCAGTCTTTCCTTCTCATCCAGTATGTTAAGTCTCCCCTGACCGAAAAAAAGTGGCAGTTTTCAGTTTTCTTTGTCCTTATTTCATTTGTTTAGCATAAATATGGTATTCTTCAACCAGTTGTTCCCTGTGATTTTGTTTTAAATGGCTGTAAAATTTTGATGTTGAATTGGTCCGCCTCTTATTATGAACAACCTTAGATGAGCAACTCAAACAATTAGCCCCAATACGTTTCCTGCTCAAACTTTCAGTCTGAAGTCTAAAAATCCTACTGTCAAATAGGGTCAGTGACAATTGTGAATCTAGCTGCTTGATGTCGCTGTTTTACGAGACATCTGATTTAAAGTCTGTCGATGTTGACTATTACCAGCTAACAAATCCTTACTTTGCTAAGTCATTTTGAAGCACTAAGGATACAACAAAATTGCGTAGTTCTATCAAGTGGAGCCACATCTGTCACCTTCAGTGACCTTGGTACAACTGAGGAAGGTACCGCAAATTACTCTGTTGGCTATATTCTTATGTTTGCCTAGTTACATACAGTGTTTCTACATGTTGACAGGGGAAGGTCAGCAGTGTAAATGATAAGGCCATTCAATTAGGTTATTTTTATTACTCTGTAAAACAAACAAAGCTCTGCACAGCCAAAAGGTTGGTATGAACATCATGGTGGCTTTCCCACAGTAGGATGACCGAAAGATGCCCCCTGACAGTTGCATGACTGCTTTGTGAATCTGCCTCAACCAATACTGTAACATTGTTTTGTTTATGTCCCTATTGCAATGCCTCAGCACTGTTACCGCTCTATAAATAACGATTATTTTCACCTGGCCATTTGCACTTCACATCTAATAGCTGGCAACAATGCTGCCAGTTCTCGGGGATCTTCTGTCATCAACTCTCCTACAGACATGATGCTACTGAAGGTAGTATTCCTAAGACCTCTAAACTGACTTTCCAGGTTGTTACAAGAAGACCAGCATTTAACAAGGACTCAGAACATGGTGTAAAGTGGCATTTTTCACATTTACAAATGACTGATCTCCAGTAGGTCCTAGGATTTTTTCTGTTGTTCATCACTTATATCCCTTCCAGGAAACTCCACATATTTTGATTGTAGTATGGCACTTATTCACTAAGCCACCAAGTCATACTGCCATAACGAATAATTCAATATTTATGAAACAGATAGCTTGCTGTGCCTCAGAAACAAAACTGGAAAAAAAAAGTTTTTGTAATCTATGTTGTTTGTTAGGTGACTGAAGAATAAAAAATGATAAATAACAATTAATTATTTGCCTTTGCAGAGACAAATAATCCTTTTATATGCAAATAATTTATTTGTATGTATAAATCTTTGAATTATTCATGTATTCAAATAATTATCACACAGAAATTAATTCGAATAATGTCTAGTGTGAGTTTCGGGGAAAATTGAAGTGTATATCGAAAGGATAGGCAAATAGGAAATGAAGGTGGTGAACTTGTTACAGTAGACGAGAAACTCAAATCCACTGAGATTGAAACTGAAGCTGCATGTGAGATTGTTTGGGCAAGACTCAGTATAAGGGGTGGGCATAAAATAATTGAATTCTTCTATCGCCCACCTGACTCATTTCCTGATGTAACCAAAAACTTTAGAGAAAATATCAGTTCACTTGTACCTAAGTTCTCCAAGCATACTGTAATAATTGATGGAGACCTTACTCATCCAACAATTAATTGCGAAATTATAGTTTTGTTAGTGGTGGGCATGATAGAACAGATAGTCAAGAACCTCACTCATAATGGAAGTATTAGGGATCTAACAGCAACAAACAGAACTGAACTCTTTGAAGATTCAATTACTGAAACTGGTATCAGTGACCAATACATGGCTATGGCAACAATGATTACCAAAGTACAACAGTCAACTTAAACAAGCACAAAGATATATTTTCAGTAAACTAGATTTTAAAAAATCAGTAGTGTCATATCTCAATGAGGAACTTTAAACTTTCAGCACAGAGCAGGAGTATGTGAAGGAACTATGGCTCAAGTTTAAAAGAATAGCTGACCCTGCACTGGAAAGATATGCACCCAGTAGCATAGTTCATAGTGGGAGGTAACCTCCATCTTATAAAATCACCGTAAAGAAGACAGAGAGATTACTGCATAATAGGTGCAAAACAAAGCATAGGGCTATAGATAGAGAGATGCTGAATGAAACGTGACTGGCTGTCAAGAGAACAGTGAGTGATGCTTTGAGTGATTACTGTAGCAGAATATTGTCAAATGATATTTCACAAAATCCAAAGTAGTTCTGATTGTATGTAAAGGCTGTTAATGGCACCAAAATTAGTGTCCAAGAAACTTAAACTGAGGCTAGAAAAGCAAAATCTAAAATGCTGATTTCAAATGTTCCTTCACAAAGAAAAGCCCAGGAGAATTAACCCAATGTAATCCTCGTACTACTGAGAAGATGAATGAAGTAAGTATTAGCATCAGTGGTGTTGAGAAACAGTTGAAATCGCTAAAACTGAACAAAGCTCCAGAGCCCAATAGAATCCCTGTCAGATTCTACACTGAATTTGTGGCTGAGTTAGCCCCTCTCCTAACTATAATCTATTGTAGATCCCTCAAACACAAACCTATGTCCAGTTATTGGGAAAAAACACAGGTCACACCCGTTTACAAAAAGGGTAGTAGAAGTTATCCGTGAAACTACCATGCAGTATCCCTGACATCGATCTGTTGCTGGATCTTACAACACATTCTGAGCTCAAACATAAAGAGGTTTCTTAAACAGAATGACCTCCACAATACCAACCAGCATGGATTCCAACACCATCGATTATGTGAAACACAACAAGCACTTTTCTCACATGATATACTGAAAGCTTTGGACCAAGGTAGTCAGGTAGATAGAGTATTTCTTAAGTTCCAAAAAGCATTCAAATCAGTAGCATACCTATACTTATTGTCAAAAGTATGATCATATGGGGTATTAACTGAAATTTGTGACTGGACTGAGGACTTTTTGGTAGGGAGGACACGGCACATTATCTTGCATGAAGAGTCATCATCAAGTGTAGAAGTAACACCAGGTGTGTCCCAGGGAAGTGTGTTGGGTCCCTTGCTGTTCATGTTGTATATTTATGACCTTGCAGGCAATATTAATAGTAACCTCAGACTTTCTGCAAATGATACAATTATCTATAATGAAATACTATCTGAAGAGAGAGGGGGGGGGGGGGGAGAGGGAGGGGGGAGAACCTGCAGAAATATTCAGTCGGATCTTAATAAGATTTCAAAGTAGTGCAAAGAATGGAACTTGCTTTAAATGTTCACAAACATAAAATTGTGCACTTCACGAAACATAAAAACATAGTATCTTATGACTATAATATCAATGAGCCACTCTTGGAATCAGCCAACTCATACAAATACCTAGGTGTAAACACTTTGAAGGGATATGAAATGGAATAATCACATAAGCTGTCATGGGTAAAGCAGGTGGCAGGGTTCAACTTATTGGTAGAATACTGTGGAAGTGCAATCAGTCTACAAAGGAGATTGCTAACAAGTCACACATGTGAGCAGTTCTAGAATACTGCTCAAATGTGGGACCTGTACCATATAGGCTTGATGGGGGATACTGAATGTACACAGAGAAAGGCGACACAAATGGTCACAGCTTCTTTTGATCCATGGGTGAGTGTCACGGAGATACTGAAGGAACTGAACTGGAAAACTCTTGAAGATAGACATAATCTGTTCTGAGACAGTCTATTAACAAAGTTTCAAGAAACGGCTATGAATGATAACACCAGGAACATACTACAACTCCTATGTACCACTCATATAGCGATCATGAGGAAAAAATTAGGCTGATTACATCATGCACAAAGGCATTCAAACAACCGTTCTGCCCACACTCCCTAATAACTCGTACAATGGGATCCATCCTCTGCCATGTGCCTCACAGAGGTTTGTAGAGTGTAGCTGTAGATGTAGAGCTCTGGGTACAGAGAGATGTCGCAGCTCAGGCACTCCCGTTTTGCCAAATTGTGCCCAGTCATCATTTGGGTCAACCAAAGAGGCATCTGTGTGTTATCAAATATCTTGGATGCAAGACATAAGGAGGAAGTTGTGACTTAGATCTTTCCTGACGAAGATCAATCAATCAAAATGTTGAGAGCAGTGTGTGCCGAAAAATGAGTGCTGCATACTGCGTTTGCTTTCAGCAGCAAGGAAGGGAGGAAGATTATATTAATACCTCATTGATGATAGGGTCATGAAACATAAAGGAAATGCTAGATTGGACAAGGATGATAAAAAGAACGTTCCTGACACTCTCCTAATGCGATTTTGGGAAACCGCACAAAAACTTAACAGAATCTGTATGGGCAAAGGGAGATTTGAACCATGTATTTCCCAAATGTGAATCGAGTCTTAAACACTATGTCACTTCATTCAATTGCCAGTACAAACTTTCATGGAAAAAACAACTATGAAGTGGTTATGACAGAAGCCAGATATTTACATACGGCAATATGCTTTCCTTAGCATTATTAAAGTAGACAAGATGACTAAAGTGTGCACAGGAACCATTTTTTACTGACACACTGACATGTGCCTGCTCACAGAGGTAGCAAAATAAACATTTACGGATCATTTTACAATCTTAATATTTCAGTATTCATGCAACAATCCAAATCTGATCTTATAATTTTCCCCCTTCTCCTACCAAAGGAAAAATAAAACTACTCAAAGGCGAAATTTTGAGGACCCAGGAGTGGCTGTCTCTTGCTACAAGCATTTCCAGAAAATCTTCTCAACAACACACACAGAACCTTCATAAGTGGCTTGATTAGAGAAATACTGTAGTCAAATTCAGGAAGGGTTTTCTTGAAAAGATGTGAAAGTAGGTTTATGAAAATTTTGGAATTCACATTGTGCACTAAATTTTCAAAGTGACTTTTACTCAGGAAAGCAAATGAAATATATAACTCAGTTACAATCACATTCTCACTGAGGCTCACACGATAAAGATGTATTAAGGTACATATTTATTTAAAGAAATTTATCATAAATCATTAGAATGTGTTTGTGAACCTCTGATTACACTCACCTCAATGACCTGCTCAAATAATTCACTTCTGATAAGAGTACTCATTGCCTGTACGGCATCTCTCTGACTGGCATGGACAGTGTCCGACTTGAAAGAAGTTTCAAGTGATCCAAATAATAAATCACTGTAATTTCTTAAAAGTTTGGATAAATTTTCAAGCAAGCAGTTCAGAGCTTCTGGAGGTAAATTGGCTTTCAGAATTTTCATCAACTTTTCCATCGTTGTCAAAAAAGTCTGATGAGTTTCAGCAAAATCTGCTCCAAAACCCATTTCTGTGGGCTTGATTAGACAACATGATATAAATTCCCATAGCTCATTACTACTGAGGAAATCACTGGGGAAGACTGGTTGAAGTTGCTGGCTTGCCTTACAAACTATAAATATAAAATATAACAGTCTTTCAGTTGCTACAAACTTATATCTTCTGTAATTTTCAACTTCTGTTGGAGTTCCAGTGGCACACAGATCGTCATCTGCCCCTTTAAGGCCTAATTTCTTCACAAAATAAATTGCTGCTTGAAATATCCTGAAAACAAATAATGATGTAAAATTAAGTTACTTGAAATGTCTAAAAGCTTATGAGCTATAATAATCTCTATTTTTGATAATGTTGATATCCAAATTTCTGCTGGCATTTATTTACATTGATAATATCTTTAATAGAAAGTCTTTAGGCTGGACAGGAATTTATCCTTTCAATTGAATCATTATATCCCTAACACAATAACTTAGTAACATCTCTTTTTCTACTAACTTCTAAGAGCCTATATTCAGCTATAGCATAATGTTTACCATATTTCACAACAAGTGCAAGAGTATATTGTATCAATGAAAAGAGAAAAGAACTTTCTCACCAAGGACCCACGAGTTCCCTTTACCAAAGTTAACATAAATTTAAATATTTTGGTACAGGTTATGGTTAGAAAAGCTTAACAGGTAAGCACTATTCCATCATAATCATAATTACTTATCACAGGACGAGAAAGTATTTGATCATAAGTTGTGATGTATCAAAGTTTCAACAGTGGAGAATGAGAATTATCTTTTCAGTCAAATCTGAGTATCCACCAAGTCAGTCCACTCAGCAGATTAAAAATTACCAATATTAATAACAAAACTTTGTGAAGAAATAATAAGCAGTCAATAGGTTACAAAATGGAAGATTTACTTAAATCTCTTGAGCATGGTTTCAATGTTTATAAGATCATCACCTTCGGAAGAATATTAGTGGCAACACAAACACGTTAACAGTGGAGACGACAATTATTCAAACTTACTGGGTTACATGTTGTAGCAGTTACTGCATTACATGTTGTTAGCCGAAAGGCGTAAGTAAAATATAAAATTTCACCTCCATAATGCTAAAAGCAGACCCAAAATGGTATCGTCATTGAGTAATAATTCACCAATGTACAGCTCACGCACTCTTCACAAGGATGGTGCGCTTTAGTGAAAGAACATTATGCTATATGTGGTAAAAATGATGAAATTAAAACTACGGCAATAAAAATCATATCATATTTAGCCGTGTACATATGTACAAATAATAAAATGGCAATAAGTAATGAGCTACCATCAAGAAACTCTTACTGTAGTAAAACCAAATTACATAAACCGTTAGTGTAAATACAGTACTATACAATACAATAAGATCACAGAGGGAGGGGAGAGGGAGAATTGGGAGGGGGTGGAGAAGGGGGAGGAGAAATTAACTACATTTACAACTAAAAAATACAACATATGTGAGACACTGTGAACATCAAAACCTCAAGAAAGACATTACCATAAACAACGAAGAAACCGGCGATTTTCATCATTAACAGACAAGGAAAATGACATATCCAACAGTCAAATGATCACATGTAACTCGTTGTTGTTGTTCTGGTCTTTAGTCCCGAGACTGGTTTGATGCAGCTCTCCATGCAACTCTATCCTGTGCAAGCTTCTTCATCTCCCTGTACCTACTGCAACCTACATCCTTCTGAATCTGCTTAGTGTATTCATCTCTTGGTCTCCCTCTACGATTTTTACCCTCCACGCTGCCCTCCAGTACTAAATTGGCGATCCCTTGATGCCTCAGAACATGTACTACCAACCGGTCCCTTCTTCTAGTCAAGTTGTGCCACAAACTCCCCTTCTCCCCAATCCTATTAATACCGCCTCATTAGTTATGTAATCTACCCATCTAATCTTCAGCATTCTTCTGTAGCACCACATTTCGAAAGCTTCTATTCTCTTCTTGTCCAAACTATTTATCGTCCATGTTTCACTTCCATACATGGCTACACTCCATACAAATACTTTCAGAAACTACTTCCCGACACTTAAATCTATACTCGAGGTTAACAAATTCTTCTTCTTCTTCTTCTTCTTCTTCTTCTTCTTCTTCTTCTTCTTCAGAAACGCTTTCCTTGCCATTGCCAGTCTACGTTTTATATCGTCTCTACTTCAACCATCATCAGTTATTTTGCTCCCCAAATAGCAAAACTCCTTTACAACTTTAAGTGTCTCATTTTCAAATCTAATTCCGTCAGCATCACTCGACTTAATTCGACTACACTCCATTATCCTCGTTTTGCTTTTGTTGATGTTCGTCTTATATCCTCCTTTCAAGACACTGTCCATTCTGTTCAACTGCTCTTCCAAATCCTTTGCTGTCTCTGACAGAA
Source organism: Schistocerca americana (assembly GCF_021461395.2). Lineage (NCBI taxonomy): Eukaryota > Metazoa > Arthropoda > Insecta > Orthoptera > Acrididae > Schistocerca > Schistocerca americana. Next base: position 253,698,934 of record NC_060119.1, on the reverse strand, counting down.
TTACAATGTCATTGGCGAACCTCAAAGTTTTTATTTCTTCTCCATGGACTTTAGTACCTACTCCAAATTTTTCTTTTGTTTCCTTTACTGCTTGCCCAATATGCAGATTGAATAACATCGGGGAGAGGCTACAACCCTGTCTCACTCCCTTCCCAACCACTGCTTCCCTTTCATGCCCCTCGACTCTTATAACTGCCATCTGGTTCCTGTACAAATTGTAAATAGCCTTTCGCTCCCTGCACTTTACCCCTGCTACCTTTAGAATTTGAAAGAGAGTATTCCAGTCAACATTGTCAAAAGCTTTCTCTAAGTCTACAAATGCTATAAACATAGGTTTGCCTTTCCTTAATCTTTCTTCCAAGAACATAACAGAGAAGTGGCTTGATTCTTGTGAGCAAAATGTTAAAAAATTCTATTTCTTGTAAGATGTGCTAAGAGGCCCTGCTTATTATTTCTTCACAAAAATTTCATCCTACAGTTGCTGCTCCAGGCATGTACAGAACTTTAAAATTAATAAAAAAGTAGCTGTGAAATCTCAATACACAGTGTTGCACGAAAGGCGAAGAAAAGTGTTTTTTTTTTTTTTTTTTTTTTTTTTTTAGATGTCATTTCATAGCGGAGTATGATATATATTTCACTATTATGTGCATATATCACCAAATTTTACTGCAAATTGCCCACACTATTGCAAATTATTAGCATCAAGTGCAAGACTCAAGTTCTGTAAAAACTTTCAAAGTTTTATTACAATCACTTCAAGCCTGCTTATGATGATTATTGCTATTATTGCTATTATTATTATTATTATTATTGTTTGAAAAATTTTATGAATACATTAGATGAACAGTTGACAGAGATCAGATTAAAGTAGAAAGGGGTGCTGAGATGTCTGACTTGATTGTAATGGGGAAAGTTGTTACATAAGAGATAACAATTAAAATGCAACAAAAGCAGATAGAGAATAAAAACGCCAAGATGACAGGGATATCTAAAAACTTAAACAGCATTTACTAAAATACAACGAGGTCCACTGATAAGACACAGGGAAGAAATGACGTTCTACATATGGATGAGGGAGCTTAGCGTCACACTTGTAGGTAACACAACCCCAGGAACAGAAGAATAAATACACAACTATGGAATACATACCTACTTAGCAATGATACCAAGATGATAGGGAATGACAGCGCAATGATTCAGGCAGTGAAATACACAATAAAAATAGAGATTTTCAACATTTACTTTCCAATCAGATTATACATGATCTGATCAAGACTACTCAGACTCCACTACACAATGCAGAAATGAACACTTTATGTCATGAGAGGTGGGCCCGCCAGAACAAAAGGAGGCAGGAAGTATTGTGTTCTCAGTAGAGAGGCAGTAACAGCACAATGGGTTGACCAAGAAAGCTTAATGACTTCACATGTGTACTAGTTACTGGATGTCACCCATTTCCTGTTGATGACTGGAGTGAAAATGTGCGGGAACAATTACAGCTAAACCAAGACTTGGCAGAACTCGTGTATGGACCGACAGGGACTACTGAGCATTGTGGAGGGTGGTTGTAAAAAATCACATGAAATCAGCTGAACGAAACACACATGAGTTCCAAATTTCAACAATGGAAGGGCATAAAGAGTGATGCCACTGGACAGTGGATGACTGAAAACATGTGATTTGGGGTGATGAATCACACTACACCTTGTGGCAATATGATGGAAGACCTAGGGTTTGGTGAATTCCTGGAGAATGTTACCTGCCTTGATGTGCAGTGCCAATAGTGATGTACAGTGGAGGTGGTGGTAGGATATGGAGGAGTTTTTTTTTTTTTTTTTTTTTTTTTTTTTTTTTTTTTTTTTTTTTTTTTTTTTTTTTTTGTATTTTGGGCATAGTCCCATTATTGCGCTTAGAAAGCTCCAAATGTAGAAGAATATGAGCACATTTTACATCTTTGTGTACTGCATACAGTAGAGGAGCAGTTCAAAGGCAATGATTGTTTATATTAGCACAAGAATGCACCCTTTCATAAAGCAGCATCTGTGAGGCAAAGGTTTCTGGACAGTAACATTCCAAAAGTGAATTAGCTTGTCCAGAGTTCTGATCTGAGCCTATCAAACACCTTTGAGATGAGTTAGAACATCAAGTATTCTGATAACAATGAATTGAGCATTTAGGTGACTGTCCTTTGCTGTCATGCATCACTTATGCCACTACATTCCTTACATCAATTATCACTTTTTCTCTATCTTTGAGGTCATTAACATGAAATGTGAGTAACTGTTATGGCTGAGATGCTGCTGCAATGTAATTAGAAGAGTACTACTGCAGAGACTAGCACATTTCAGGGAATTGTGCTACCATCTACAGCTTTTCTGAAAGTGAATTGGAGAGTGCTTTTGGAATATACCTCCCACTTGATAAGCAAATACTGGAAAACAGGTTGCATTAAATTACCACTTTTTTTAATACTATTAACAGTGTTTCAACACAGTGATTAAATACTTGGTGCTCAGAGACCACAGAGTTGTTTTATTTCAAGCTGTGAAGCAAATAACATCAAAGGCTGCTCAAATAACATTTACAGCACCTACAACTGGAATGCAGTAAAATGAATAAGGCAAACCTTCCATTGTGTAATAGCAACACACTAAGCTGCAGCAATTCTTCCTCGATAAACCATATATAGCAATCAAGCCTTGCTGTTAGAACAGTTAGCCACTGCTGACTTCTTTGGAGGTTTTCGAAGTCTTCAGAAAATTCAAGTATATGGCCAGCATCACAAATCCTTGTTACATAAGCCACACCTTTTTCAGATACAAGTTTTGAAACAAATTCTTTTGTAGTTTTTACACCTGCAATTAAGAAAAGCATGAACATAACATTAAATTATGAACCATAAATTTTCAGATAATGGAGACACAACGTAACATCACACACTGTATTAAGAAGTTGCTAAACTTGTTTGGAACTTTTAGATTGAATGCTCATATGATACTGTGTAACATACAATTATTGCAAAAACAATAAAAAAATAATATTAAGGCATTTTACTGCTGAATACAAATATGACAGAAAAAGCAAGATTACATAATAACAAAATTCAGCAATAAAAACACATTCAAGCTTCAATTACTCCCATGAATATTCATATGCAACAATTTATGAGACAGCTTATATAGTGTCACAATGCTTCTAAAATTTAGAAAATTACAAGTGAGTAATATAGTGTGTCTGAAAATTACCCAGTGAACATGTACTGAATTGCAGCACTTGCATAGAACAAATATGACTACTAATACAAAAATGACATTCAGTTATAAAACGACAAAACACAGGTAGCCAGATGGTGTTTCTGTGGTTTGTACTTTCCACAGCTTTTAGCAAATCATTCCAAGCAAATGTCAGGAACGGTCTCTAAAATTTAACCATCTTCCTCACTTGCTGCTCATTAATAATAAACTGAAATTAACATTTCACATAGTAATAGTGTTATTAACTGAAAAGAAATCAATCATCATTCATTTTGGGAGGGACACATTCCATGACTGTGTTACCATGAACTCAAGGAACAAAAACTTTAACAAAATTGACACAAACTCTGAAATATCATATGAAGTGAAGAGCATGGCGTTGGATACAGTATACAGCAAAGCAAACTGATTAGCATCAGGAATGAATTCACAGACATTTTCAAACTTCTACGCAATATAAAATAATATATTTTAGGCAGTGTGATACTGAGGGAAAAGTACTGTCACACTCCATCTTTGGGTCACTGGCAGCCCTGCACCAGGCAAGACAAGAGTTTTTGTACTTTTGTAAAGATAAGTTATGTAGATTGTAATAACAGTCAGTTTCGTACACATTACTCATTAAATACATGTATTAGGAGTGTGTTTTTAAGCTTAAAATTAATGATTTCCTTTTCCTTATGTACTGCTCCAGAAAATGCGGAAAGCTCGTAAAGTCTGGTTTGTAGTCGTATTTTTGTTCAACTTTTGGCACAGTAAACTTAGAGAATCCCATTTAATTGTTATTTTTTCCCTCCCGCAATTTCAGTAGAGTGTATCTATTCATCATTGAGTTTACATTTCTGTAAAATAGTGTATATCTTAAGTGGTTTGATTTAGAAACCTTTGCATCACTAGATTGTTTACATACAGTCTGCATACATTAAAATTTCATTAAAAGTTACATTCAACTGTCAATAAGTTAATTAACAGATCTGCAGTTTGTGAGTGCAAAGTTCATGTTGAAAGTGGAAATAATTAACTTTTTTTATCGTATGTCATACTCCTGAAAGACTAATTTACAGGCCTAATTTTGTGGCTCACACATAACGAAACTTCATTTAGTATAATGTGTGTTAAGTGATTTAATTCTATTTTAAGCATGTAATCTGTGTTGCAAAGAGTTATGAGTGTGGATGTTGCTGTAGGATAGTCAGAGAGGGAATGGTAAGTGTAGACTGTGGGTTGGAGTTTCATTTGGGTGACTGACTATTTAGGGAACTGACTGGAGAACTCAATGAGGGCTCTTGTACGGCTCTGCAAAAAACACAAGAAATCGCTGAACTGGAGACAAAGATTTGTGCCCTTCAATTTGAATCTGAACATGTGAAATTTGAACTAGACAGGTTGAAGGGGGAAAAAAGATCATATAAACTGGGTAAAGGTAACAAGTAATGGGTGAAAGGTGAACAGTTCAACTTCTTCATCTGCACTGGAGGTTACAGTATTGAATAAATTTGGTTTGTTACCTGAAGTAGGATGGGAAGAGCCTCATTCAGCTACAGGTTACAATATGGCACATTCAGCTACAGGTTACAATATGGTACAGCAGACTTCTAGCAAATAAAGTAAGTGTAGCTCAGTAGCAAAAGAGACTAGGAAGAACAGAGTCTTGCTGCTAAGTAGTAACTATGGGAGGGGTGTAGGCAGATGGTGCAGGACAAGTTAGGAAGAGCATACAGAGGTAGCAACTATACACGCAAAAATAAGATTTGTCAAGATCCTACAGTATCATAGCCAGCCCTGGATTAATACTGCTGTGAGCCATGTGAACAATGAGTTGAGCAGGCTGTTGCTGACTGAAATGAAATATCAAACGAGTACAGTGCCTGTTGCTACAATTGGGAGATAGGGATATATACAGCTGGTTAGATTACTTCATCAAAATATTAAGAGCACTGAATAATATGGTAGAAGAGCTTCTTGTCTGGAAAATTTAGAGAACTCTGAAAAGATTAACATCCTGCACCTATCTAAGCACCACCTAACTACAGGGTTAGACAATTCACAAACATCAAGACAAGTACATTTTGTAGTGATCAGCACACAGAAGTGTGTGCTTATGAACTAATAATTAAAAACAGTTCACTTTTCATTTTCAATTGGAACTGTATATATATCACCCACTGGGAAATTTTGAAGTGTTTATGAGGAATGTGGATTCCTTATTATGCTATCTGTCAAAAAGCATTTTAGAAAGGATTCTGATAGGAAAAATGATCTAGAAACCTTATTTGGATTCTACAATTTGAGCTCAATAATTAACTTTCCAACATTGGTGGAAAAAAAAAAAAAAAAAAAAAAAAAAAAAAAAAAAAAAAAAAAAAAAAAAAAAAAATCACTGAGACTAACCGATAATGTTTCCTTTGTTGAAGCTCAAAACAAGAAAATAACTGTTTACCCAGTAACATATGCTCTCTGATCATGATGCAAAGTTAGTTAGGATATGTAAAACAGTGCTTTAATTACTGATACTCCACAACAAATGTTTCTAATGATAGTTTACAAGAGATGACCTGGGATGAAATTTATAATGAACCAAATGCTAACATCAAAGTTAATCCAGTCCATGATAAATTCATATCATCATTTGAAAACAGCTTTCTGTATCAGGTTATCAGAAAGGACATTAAACAGCGATGTAAAAACCCAAGGATCACTAAAGACACTAAAGCAACTCGTGAAAGGGAAAAGGGGAATATGTCTGTCAGCAAGAACTAGTAGAGATCCTGCAGTAGTTGTAAACTACCAAAATCTACTCAAAATTAATGAAAAAAGGTTATTAAAAAATCGAGGAACATGCACATAATGTCAGAAATTGTTCTTTCTGACAACAAACTTAAAGTTATATGGAATTTACTGAAACAAGAGGCAGGACAACCAGCCATCAAAAAGGGTAACATCACAATCGACCTGAATGGAAAGGCTATAAATGGTGGGTCACAGCCAGCAGATATTTTTAATAACCAGTCTTAAATATAAGAGAAATCATAGGGACAAATAGTTAAAGAGAAAAATCACACCAGTATGTTGAAAAAGCAACTCTCATAAAAATTCAACCATATGAATATATCACTTACTTCTTCTTCTGAAATCAAGAAAATTATATATTCTCCGCAAAATATGAGATGATCTTGTTTTGATTGTATTCTCAATAGAGAACTAAAGATTTGTTCCTATATATTAAGCCCTGCGTTATCTGAAATATGTAAAGCATCACTAACTCCAAGCTATTGTCAAAGCCCAACATAAGAAAAGTGATTAGGGAGATGTCAATAATGTTCCTGGACATTGAAAAAGCTTTCGATCGTCTTAGGCAAAACGGCCTTATATGCAAACTAAGCGAAGCTGGTTTCCTGGATGGACTCCTATGTCTCATACACTCATATCTCACGAACAGATGTTTCACCACCGACTTGCAGGGCAAACAATCGACACAACACGGTATCCAAGCTGGAGTACCACATGGAAGCCCATCTTGTTCAACCTGTACATTAACAACTTCCCAGCAACACAAAACATGACGTTAGCCATCTACATGGATGACACAGCCATCCTTGTGCAAGACTGGAAACCGTCGAACAGTAATTCACGAATTCAGACAGCACTCAGAACTGCCAAGCCTTAGTTGGAACGATGGCATACTAAAGTAATCGTCGACAAGTGTGAAACAGTTCTGTTCACAAGCAGACCAAAACTACTGCGCAGACATAAACTCTCTAGACATATAAAATTACATACATGCCCAATACATTTCCAAGAGAAAGTCAGATAACTCGGTGTCTGGCTGGACCGCACACTTACATGGAGGGACTACATCGAATACGTTGATAACAGAGCACACGCAAGGCTCAAACAAGTCTACCCAATGCTCAACAGGGAAAGTACACTGAATAGGAGAGTGTCGAGGTCCACATACATGACACTGATTAGAACTCTAGTGACGTATGCAGCTCCCGACTGGGGATATGCAGCTCCTATATGCCTCCACCACCTGCAGATCATACAGAACAAAGTGCTACACATCATTATCAATGCTCACAATGAATACTGGCTTGAAACCCTCAAGGAAGTATTTAAAAAACACGCCACACACTACTAGGTAGGGCATAACCACCTATGGCAAGCTAACATTCACCAACAAGTGACTAACATCGGCAAGCCCCTGCATATCAGCAACGTTGACTGGATGTGCCAGCTGCCTTTAAAGCTGACCAACAAACTACAGCAGGGAAACTGACTAGCTCGCCCACTACCGCACAAACAAATCGCCAACATCACCCTACGCTGTGCATCTGATATACGACCAATCAGACACAAAATGATCATGAACCTAACTGTTAGAGATATGCTGACACTGACCGAGAGATCAACACTGGCACCCAGTGGCAGCTGCTGAGTTACAGCACTGTACAACATCAAAGGTATCGACATGCATGATACCCACTACTAACAAAGCCTACCCTTGCATGACCTCTTCCAGGCAGCAAGACATCCGCTACTGCTCTTACTACCCGACCTAACTATCGCAGAGGTCTTTCCCTTGGCTCTTGCCTTGGCACTTTTTTTCTTCTGCCCTTCAAACAGCTACCATGCATTTGACTTTCAACCCAAACTATCTCCAGATGAGCACGTGTTAATGGTTAACCTTAACCAGACGTACGCAAACATCACAGTACCCACAATGGGCAACACCTCATATTAGTGAAAACGAACCTTTACCCAGAGATGGCAGTAGACCTTTTGAGTTGGCCATCATACCAGTGTGGGCATGGTGGGGCTCAACCTCTATATAAAAAAAGATGTCAATAACTACTGACCTGTTTCACTGCTGACATCATTTTCCAAAACTGATGAGAAGGTGATGTATTCTAGAACAGTAACTCACCTAAGCAACAATAATATCCTCTGCAAATTGCAGTTTAGATTTCAAAAGAGTTGCTCTAGCAGTTCAACCAATGTAGTCTGTGGACATAATTTTAACTGGTGAGAAATCACATATGGGGTTCCCCAAGGTTTAATCTTAGATCTATTATTGTTCCTCATAATGTAAATGATCCTCCATCTAGTATACAAGCTGAAGTACTAATTTTTACAGAGAGCACAAATATTGTAATCAATCCAAGCATACATACAGCAACAGAGGAAATGGTAAACAAGGTTCTTAAAAAGTATCATTGACTGGTTTTCTACTAATAGCCTCAGTCTCAATTTTAAAAAACAGTATAATGTATTCACTTCTATAAATCTACGGGTACTACACCAATGACAGGTGTAACACATAGTGATGAAATAATGAATACGGTGGAAACTTTGAAAATCTTAGGTTTTCACATTGATGAAAATTTAAACTGGAAAACATTGGTTTTGGAACTTGTAAAACAAATAATTTCAGCCACATTTGAACTTCAAATTATTGCAAATCTTGGGGACAGACAAACCAGTATGTTGCCATATTTTGCATATTTTCACTCAATAATGTCATATGGATTAATGTTCTGGAGTACCTCATCTTTAAAAAAGAATACATGCTGTAAGGCTAATAAGTATTGCTCACCCACATTCATCTTGTAGGTGTGTATTTAAGGATTCAGCATTTTGGTTGCAGTGGCCAGAACCAGTTCTCATGTATGTCTGAGGTGTGTTTATTTGTGTAAATGTATGTTTTCTTTTCTTTTAATTTCTGAAGATGGTTTTCGCTGAAAGCTAAGCTTGTAACAGTCTTTTCATTGTCCCTGTCTGGAACTCAATGTGCCATCTTTACAGTGAATAGCAATCTACAGTTTCTAATATTGTTAATGTTCCACTGTTTATTTACGGAGTTAGGCATTCTGACTACTGCTTCACAATATATTTATCCCATTGTGAAGTTTGTTGTAAATAATCCAATGCAGTTCAAAAGGAACAATGATGTACATAATTGCAATACCAGATGGAAAAATGACATTCATTACTCCACAATAAGATTATCTTTAAGACAAAAAAAAGGGTGCATATTGCTGCAACAAAAATTTCGGTTAACCTACAAAGTGATACAAAATGTCTGACAGACAAAAAAGTAATATTTTAAAACAAACTGAAAAAGTTTCTCCTTGAAAATTCCTTCCATTCCGTAGGAATTGCTAACTCATGTCGGTATATTTTTTTAAAAACAATAAAAGAAACTTTATAAATACGCATCAAGTAGCCATATTTACAAATTAATTTGTGATGTGAATGTAGAACAATTCTTTCAACATCATCATAATTAATGATGCAAAAGATCCAGGGAATATGAAACAAACTAAGTAGTTAACTAACTAACTATTAATTACTGACAAATTCTTTTTGTGTGTGGCAGATGTGTTATGGTAAAGACATGCTCTGCTAGGGTTGAGAAACACAAGATTTAGATATAAAAATTACTGTAAACTTCAAACTGATGAACCTAACACAATCACTGGGAAAATGAAATTTCTGGACAAGGTGGGAATATCAACTGATGTGCTTCACTCAAAATGGGAATTCAGTTTACTTTCTAGTCTAAAAACAAGACTCATAATTGACAATAAGTTATTCAAATTGAAAATGGTGATTGTGATACTGACAATGGACTCAATAAAGAAGTTTTTAGGTCAACACTGTATGCAATGTCACCACCTACTTCTAAAAGTATTAAATAAAGCCAGAGGGCAATAAAATTTTATTGAATTTAATGACAGAATTCACAAAATGAATTTGAACTATACAGAGACATTGTTCAAAACAGAAACTCAGGCCAAAATCAGCAGTCAGTCACACTCTTTCATAAGCAGTCAAAAGGCAAAGTAAGAGAGAGTGAAGGCTGTATAAAATAGGAAGAAGTGACAGCACAGGTAGAGACCACAATATTTATAGTCCATCAAATAAACTAGACATAAGAGCTTTCACTTTCCGCTGTTTATATCTGCGATTTTTAGTGATTTACTACATAGATAGCTTTTCTATATCTTTCATTTCAGCCTTTTTTTCCCCATACCATTTAAAGTATCCTTCACAAACGTAAACTTTATATGTATCTTTGATACACTTAAAGCTGATACATCTTTGATACTTCCCAGAGGAACCATCCCATCTGGAAACCCTAAATATCCACAATTTGAAACCTACCCGACACAATGCACTCCTCCATCTAACTGTGATCCACACCCACTGCTCCCAAATCATCCCCTGTTAAGTTTCCAGTTTCTTAAATTTGATCTGTGCCTCACCAACATTCCCCAAATCCCTCAACATCGAAACCAACCTCACACCAGCAGAAAGAAATGCAATCCACCTCATAAAAACTCATCCTGGCCTTATAATCTTACCTGCAGACAAAGGCTCCAGCACTGTGGTTATAACTCACAGCGAATACCTAGAGGATGGTCTAGCTGTCAGATACTTCCACCTAATACCCTTGCCCCTGGTGACTCCATTCTAAAAATTCGATAGCATTTACAGCCCCTTCTGTAATTCCTACATCTACCCCAGAAGATCTCCTACATATCTCTCCTCACTCCCACCACTTCCTGCAATCCCACCTTGCACATACTTCATTAAGTACAACCACCGACAATGCTGCATTTTGACTGTTTACTACATCCCCACTGACAGAATCTCTGCATTTGTGGAACATGGCTTTCAGTTGTTACCTATAAACTACAGTTCTATACAAAAGACACAAACTACTCCTAATACCAACTCTGCACAGTTCCTGGTTTTTTACCATCCAGCACTACCCTTCTCTCTGTTCTTGATGCCTCCCTCTACATGAACATCTGCAATGCCTCTGCCCTTGCTGCTATTAAATACTAACTCTCCCAATGCCTGACTCACTACAAGTTTATAAACTCCTTCCTAGTCACCATGACCCCACTCACACTTACTTCTCCTTCGAAGACATCACCTAGAAAGAAATGCATGATACAGCAATGGACACCATCGTGGCATTATCCTATGCTAACCTGTTAATGGGCCATCTCAAGAAATTCTTCCTAAACACTTAGAATCTCAAACCCCTCATGAGGTTCATGTTTGTTCATGACATCTTCAAGATTTGTACTGTTGGTGAGAACACATTCCTCCACAACCTGAACAGCTTCTCTGCCATTCACTTCACCTGGTCCTCTCCAGCCTAACAGGTCACCTTCCTCAATGCTGACCATCGCCTCAAAGATAGCCACATCAGTATCTCCATCCACATCAAACCGACCAACCACCAACTATACCTCCACTTCGACAGCCGTCATCCTTTCCATACCAAAAAGTCCCTTCCGTACAGCCTAAACACCTGCGGTCACCAAATCTGTAGCAACAAGCAGCCCTCCTCCATTTATACCAAGGGTCTAGCTCAGATCTTCAAAGAACAAAATTACCCTCTTATCTTAACTTTATCCGCAAACAGATCTCGCATGCCCTGTCTCACCAGACACTTAACATTCCCCACATACCCATTGTCCAGCCACTTCTCTCATGCTCTACTTCCACTCACAACAGGAGCAACTGAATCACATTCTCTGCTAGGTTTTCAATTAACTCTCATTTTGCCTTGAAATGAGATATATTCTCTTCGCCCCCTCCAAAGTGGTATTCCACTGCCCATGTAACCTATGCAACATGCTAGTCCATTCCTACTCCTCTCCTGCTCCCAAACCCTTGAATCATGGTTCCTATCCCTGCAATAGACTTAGATGCTGCACTTGAGCCATACATCATTCCACTGCCAGCTACTCCAGTCCTATCACAGGACCTCCCGTTCCACAGCCAATAGCATATGACCTATCAACCAAGCTGCAGCCACTAAGCCACATTCTACATGGACATGACAACTAACAAGCTGTCTGTCCACATGAAAGACCACTGCCAATCTGTGACCAGGAGACAAAGGCACTGCCCAGTTGTTGAAAATGTCACTCAACACAATGTGCTTCATTTTAACAACAACAACTCCTTGATAGCCTGTGCCATCCCACCAACACCAGTTTTCCTAAACTGCACAGGTGGGATCTCTCCCTTCAACATATCCTTCATTCCTGTAACCCCCCTGGCCTCAGCCTTCACTTGTTTCTGTCCTCTACCTGCCTATTCCCTTTCCTGCTCTCACTCCAGTACTACACACACAGCCTATTCCACCAATGTACCTGAACAGTCCTTTCCCTTCTCTACTACTATCCTGTTCTCTTCCCCCTACCCCTTCTCCCCCTTCACCACCCCCCAGCCCCCTTCAGAGCACAACCTCCTGAGGCCACACCTAGCACTCCTCCCTGCCATCCCTCCTGCCTCACACCTCTTCTGTAACCCCATGATTCACCCCAGCAAGGAATGCTGCTTACATCAGAGCCTGGAAACAACAGCGGCCACAAGTACAAGTTGTGCTTGTGTGAATGTGAGCGTGTTTTCTGTTTCTGATGAAGAACTTAGTCCAGTAGCTGAATATATTTTTCATTTCCTTTTCATCATGCATGTATCTAACTCAATGCCTCATCTATGTGGTAAGTAGCAATCTTTTCTTTCCAGTTGTTGTTATTCTATCCAGGATTTTCCATTGTTTAACATGTTCTCATTTACTACTTCATGCTGCTATTGGAACTGTCTCAGACTCTGCTCTAAGTGTCAACATTCTCCTTTTCATTCTCAGAATACCTTACTTAGTCTTGTGTAACATGCCATAATTCTGTGGTAGAAGTTACGGACGAACTTGTCACTTCAGTTCATTATAGAAATAATTTACAGACCAAGGTAGGAGTCAAGGAAGACTGTCACTGTACAATGTTTGATTATATTTATAGGTTGTTGTGGTTATACTGTTGTAGAAAAGAGCAATAGGTGGAAAGGACACTGCTAATTTGGTGGTGACGAGAATCCCAACCAAGCAGTAAGCTGAGTAGCAAAGATACTAGAAGTTGCACGTGGCTCCTATCTCAAGTCACAGCAGCTCACCATGACAATTTGAAATTGCTAAAAATGCTAATACCACAGTTTGTTTACTTATTCTTACTGGTTCGCCAATGGTTTGAAGGTTTGAATGGGAAGTACAGTTTTGAAAGGGGAACAGCTTGTTGATAGTTGGTGATAGATCTGACCTCGCATTAACCAGATGTTAACAGAGTAAATCTGGGAGGGTGCTGCATGTTCACTGAAAGATGTGAAGGTACAGATATTGGGTGTTAATTTCTCAAAGATGTTCTGGATGTAAATTTTTGTCAGGCAGTCACAATCTTTAGTCAGTATTAAATCAAAGGGGAGATCTTACACAAATCATTGGTGATTAATAAGGTACAGATAAATAAATGAATCCATATGGATTTCTTCATGAATTTTCTGTGCACAAGACATATTCATTGTCATTTGTGGTTGTTGATTGGTGGAAATATCTAACTGGTATGAGTCCAATTAGTGTTCCAGTATTCTGGGATAGTGGTCTGGCCCAGAATCCTCTCATGGTGAAGAGTGGTACCGTATTTACTCGAATCTAAGCCGCACTCGATTCTAAGCCGCACCTGAAAAATGAGACTCGAAATCAAGGAAAAAAAAATTTGCCCGAATCTAAGCCGCACCTGAGATTTGAGACTCGAAATTCAAGGGGAGAGAAAAGTTTTAGACCGCACCTCCGAATCAAAACAAAGTTGGTCCATTGTAATATGAGACACAATTTAGGTCGAATGAATGACGATACAGCTGCAGTAGTTTGGTTCGAGACATAAGCTTAGCAGTTAAGCTTTACCAGGTAGCCATTGCTATGTGTCAGGCACTCCGTCCGTATTTATACGGGTACCCTTCCTTTTTCACGTGCTTCGTCTGGTTTGAATTGATTGCTTATTTTTCTTTGATCTGTTCAGTGCCGTTCTCTTTGTTATACGTGTATACGTCACTCTAAGCTGAAGATGCATTACTGTACTGTGTCATGCATTGTTTGTCGCATTCTGATAATGAGTGTTTACGGCCTGTCGCCGCTCGCGGCATGGCTTGCTTTTGTGCGTGCTACCGCCGCTTTTTTTTCTTTAAGAGAGAGAGAGAGGAATCGTCTCATTAGCGAAACAATGGCAAGAAACTGCTATTTGTTGTTACTTACACTGCTGCCTTCTTTGATAATGATCAACAAGAACCAAATAATAGACTGCGTTAGAGATCGAGAGTCTAGCGAAAATTTTTCTCCGTTTGAAAATCTTTGCAGACACCTCTTTAGTACATTACATTCTGCACAGAAATTAGAGTCATCTTAGGTTTAAAAATCTAGTCAATTGCCGTGCTTTATTTCTGACTGTATCACTACTATGCATAAGAATAATAGGAATATAAATATGATATGTATATTCTTCCGCGTTTGCTGTTGTCTCACTCCAGTCTTGTAGTTTATTAGGCAGACAGAATTTAAATGAGATAGCAGCAAACACGAAAGAATACGTGGCAAAATGTTTATATTCGTATTACTCTTATGGTGAAGAGAATACTGCATGTGATTCACAATTCATAAAAGTTCCTATTAGCAACCATCTCTTCTCACAGGTAGGAAAAAATTCAGAACGTAGAGTTGGCCATATTGACAAACATCCCTAACAGTCTTGCCAGTCGGATTTTCGTAGTACATTGAAATGCTGCAACATTCGAAGATGAACAATACGGAATTTGTATTTACTTCGATGGATAATGTATGAAAATGCAGTGGTCGAAACTCGGGGCGGAGGAAAAAAAGCTCGTCTTCCGCCTTTTTTTTTTAATTTATTTACTGACGCAGAGGTTTTGGCGCCAGCATTTATCTTTGTGCCTGCAAAGCATGCCTGTGTAGCGCTACATATATTCGACGGCAGAAGTTAGTTGTGGCGGCAGCTACCAACATTTTTTCAGAACTTCCGCTTACTTTGCACTCGATTCCAAGCCGCAGGTGGTTTTTTGAATTACAAAAACCGGAAAAAAGTGCGGCTTAGATTTGAGTAAATACGGTATCTGCTTGTATTGTGGGAATTGATTGTATGGTTGTTGCATTGAGTGTGCAGTTATTACTCCACCATATTTTACTACAGGAGCTTCTACAATTCTTTACCACTGCAGAACCTTAATTCTAATACAGCATAACTGGCCCATAACTATGCAAAGATTCACACATAGTTTCATTGCGTACTTTCATGCCATCAGTGAACCACTAATACAAGCCACAAACAGCATTATCAACCACTTGAAGGAAAAATCTGTGTCGAGTGTCTTAGGTGTTTGTCACTTTATAGTGAAGGTCTTAGTCAGGGGCCAACACCCAATGAAGCTCAGATATTTGCTTACTATCATGTAGGACGAAAGTGGCAGTGGCAACTTTTTTGCAGTTCTTAAGAATCTGACTAGTTCCTTCAGGGCACACAGACAATCATGTACGTCACCAGTTGAATGTATCGACATTTAAAGAAATAAAGAACTTGTTTTTATATTTAAAAAAATCAGAGTTACCTAACTGCTTCATTTTTCCCCATTAAAATATTGAAAGAAAACATTAATTTTAGTCTCATGATCTATTTTGAATACTCATGCAACTAGTAGAAGGATAACATTAAAAGGAAAAGAGAAAATGTAATCGAAGTATATGATGAATAGGACTTAACAAGAAAGGCTTTGTACTAATATCTATAATGGTTACAATTGCAAAATATTAGGAGATATTGTACTGCTGAGAAAATTTAGAGCTCACTGCTGAGTAACTGGTTTTCTTTTGCATAAGAACAATTCTAATAACATTAATGAGAAGTGATCAATAAGATGGCACAAAAGAAATTTTAATTATGGTAAGTAAGTACGCATGAGGTACTAGGTACCTATTAATGCAAGACTATTGAAAGATATATTATTTGCATGATTAATTTATAGGAAATATCAATCACAAGAATGAAAATTGCTCCTATCACAGAATAAAAAAGGCAACTATGTCTTGGACAGAGTTAGTGATATAAAAAGAAGGGAACTAGTTTTTTTAACTCACTGGCAGCTTCGAATACATTTAAATTAAAATATCTTGACATATTAACACATTTTTATGAGGCAATCCTACTTCCCCACAGGAGTGAGTTCTCTTAGCTGCAAGGTGTTGGCACACCTGTATCTTGCAATTTATAGGTCCTGATCATGCGTCCAAAAACCAGATTTGCCAGCCATAGTAAACAACACACATCACACGTTTGATGAGAATACATGTAATAGCTAAATAATCTTTTCTTGGGGGCGGGGGATTTCTAGGGGTGGATTTGTTTCTGGAGAGACACAAAAATCATTTTTTGATTTCTGGGTGGAGGGGGGGTTTGAGGGGGAGGTTGATTTTTTTCTCTGGGGAGACTATTTCTCCTCTGAAAACCAACCCCTGGTACATGTGTGGTGGGGAGTGTAATAACAAATACACACAATTTTTTTGCTTCCAGAGTGTGGGATGTATCTATAACCCGAGGGTGGGAGTGTATCTATAACAGGACGTATCCCAGAGTGGGGATGCTTTCATTCTAAAGTTTAATGTCACGTTGTATCATATGGCATTAGAAACTGATGAGCCTCAAGCAGAGGTAGGTGTAGACAGGACACAACAAACTTTCAATAGGAAATTGAAAAAGAATGTAAGAAAGTCATCGAAAAGGAAGAAAGTTTTGTTGTTAGGCAGTTCTCATGCCAGAGGTGTAGGCCAACTTCTGCAGGAGGAATTAGGACCAGAATACCAGGTCACAAATTTTTTCAAACCAAGTGCTAGTCTGGATCAGGTGACAGAGGATTTAGGTTCACTCTGTAAAGGATTTACCAGGGAAGACACCGTGGTTATTGTGGGAGGGCCAGGGAACAGCATCGACAGAGATCCTGGGTACAGTATAGAGTGTGACCTGGTAAAGATTGCGTCGGCATCGAGACACACCAATGTTGAATTTGTATCTGTCCTGAGACGCCATGACCGGCCTCATTTGAACTCTTCTGTTGGGAGAGTTAATTTGGAGTTGGAACGGCTGCTTGCGTCGGGTGCGGGGGCTCATATTGGTGTGGTTGCTGTTGATTATCTCAGTAGGTGAGACTATACCAGGCACGGCCTACATCTCAACAGGAAAGGGAAGGGGAAATTGGCTGGGGTAATAGCAGGAAATTTAAGGGGGGGAAGCACTGCCATGAATGGTAAAATACCAGTGGTTACAGGTGTTGGAGCAGCACCTTTTTTAGGATAAGTAAGACAGAAAGATGTCAAGTTCTACGAGAGGTCAGGATTGAAACAAATCTTCAGTTTAGGAAAGAAATTCAACAGCACAATTCTAGCACATTGGATCACCAATCACAGCTATCAATTATAAATTTTCGTCAATCACCAGAAATTTTATCTCCACCAAGTTGTATCTCAGTCCTAGGTAATTGCATTGATGAACTAAAGTCACCCAACCCAATTGACATAATCTGCCTCTCTCAACACCATGTGACCACTGGTATAGGAACTAGGCCTAAGCACAATGAGAAACTCAGACAGGAGAGTACTGCAAATGTTAGAATAAGGAAAGGTTCTCATAAAAGTATAATTAAAAATAATGTAAGTATATTTCATCAAAATATTGGGAGTTTAAAGAATAAAGTAGATGAGCTTCTGGTTTGTTTGGAAGATTTAGAAGCTGAGAATGAAATAGATATACTATGCCTGTCTGAGCATCACATTGTTACTGATATGGATAAGGTAAATGTAAGTGGTTATAAGCTCTCTGCACATGTAATGAGAGAAAATATGGAGAAAGGAGGAGTTGCCATATATGTCAAAAGTTATCATTGCGCAAAAAGTATAGAAACAAAAAAGTTTTGTGTAGAGAAACATATAGAAGCATGTGCCTGTGAGCTTAAATTAAATAAAGGCACATTTATAATTGTAACTGTATATAGGTCCCCATCAGGAAATTTTCATCTATTTCTGAAAAATTTGGACTCCTTGTTGTGCTATCTGTCAGACAGGGGGAAGCAAATTATTATTTGTGGGGACTTCAATGTAGATTCTCTGAAAGAGGGTAATAGGAAAAATGACCTTGAAATATTACTCGGTTCTTTCAATTTGACACCCGTTATTGATTTTCCTACTCGGGTGGTAAAGGATAGCAGCTCACTGATAGATAACTTCTTTATAGACCAAGATAAGTTTAACCAGATAAATGCTCAGCCTGTTGAGAATGTCTTTCTGATCATGGTGCACAGCTAGTTACAATATATGACATAGCTCCATTCAGCAATACTAAACAGTCCTCCAAAGTAGTACGTTCAGTCAACAATTTAACAATTGCAAATTTCAGGGAAAGCCTACAGCAGTTAGACTGGGATGAGGTGTACCGTGAACCTGATGCCAATTTAAAATATAATTTATTTCATGACATTTTTGTAAATGCATTTGAAAACTGCTTCCCCAAGAAAATAGTTAAATATACTCGTAAGAAACCTTGTAACAAACCATGGCTTACTAAGGGTATAAAAATATCTTGTAACCGGAAAAGGGAAATGTATCTGACAGCAAGAAAGAGTAGTGACCCAGAAACTATCAAAAATTATAAAAACTACTGTGTTATATTAAGAAAAGTTATTAAAAAATCCAGGAGTATGTGTATCATGTCTGAAATCAGCAACTCTGATAATAAAATTAAAACAATTTGGAATATTATTAAAAGAGAAACAGGTCAACCAAGAGCAGAGGAAGACAGTACTACCATCAAATTGAATGAAAACTTTACGAACAAAAAGTCAGAAGTTGAAAATATTTTTAATAATCATTTTCTAAAAGTTGTGGATGTAGTAGGATCCAGGTGTTCATTAGAAGATGCTAGGCTGTTAATGGAAGAGGCCATACCTATGCAATTTGATACAATTGAAATCTCACCCACTTCTCCCTCTGAAATTAGGCAAATAATAAACTTGCTTAAAAGCAAAAACTCACATGGAATTGATGGCATTTCCAGCAAAATACTAAAAGCTTGTTCTCAACAGATAAGTAAGATTCTCAGCCACCTGTGTAATAGCTCTCTGGGACAAGGTATTTTCCCTGATAGACTGAAATATGCTATTGTTATACCTTTGCATAAAAAAGGGGATAGATCTGATGTCAACAATTACCATCCAATCTCCCCTCTAACAGCTTTATCCAAATTTTTTGAGAAAGTAATGTATTCAAGAGTAGCTTCACATATCTGTAAAAATGAAGTACTAACAAAATGTCAGTTTGGTTTCCAGAAAGGTTTTTCAACAGAAAATGCCATATATGCTTTCACCAATCAAATTTTGAATGATCTGAATAACCGAACACCACTCATTGGGATTTTTTGTGATCTCTCAAAGGCTTTTGATTGTGTAAATCATTAAATTCTGTTAGACAAGCTCAAGTATTGTGGCATGAGTGGGACAGTGCACAAATGGTTTAATTCGTACCTAACTGGAAGAGTGCAGAAAGTTGAAATAAGTAGTTCTCGTAACATGCAAAGATCAGCACATTCCTCAAACTGGGGAACTATCAAGAATGGGGTTCCACAAGGGTCAGTCTTGGGTCCTTTGTTGTTCTTATTATATATTAATGACTTGCCATTCTATATTCATGGAGAGGCAAAGTTAGTTCTCTTTGCTGATGATACAAGTATAGTAATCACACCTGAGTAACAAGAATTAACTGATGAAATTGTCAATACTGTCTTTCAGAAAATTACTAAGTGGTTCCTTGTAAATGGACTCTCACTGAATTTTGATAAGACACAGTACATACAGTTCCGTACAGTGAATGGTATGACGCCATTAATAAATATAGACCTTAATCAGAAGCATATAGCTAAGGTAGAATATTCCAAATTTTTAGGTATGTCCATTGATGAGAGATTAAATTGGAAGAAACACATTGATGATCTGCTGAAACGTTTGAGTTCAGCTACTTATGCAATAAGGGTCATTGCAAATTTTGGTGATAAACATCTTAGTAAATTAGCTTACTACGCCTATTTTCACTCATTGCTTTCATATGGCATCATATTTTGGGGTAATTCTTCACTGAGGAATAAAGTATTTATTGCACAAAAGCGTGTAATCAGAATAATAGCTGGAGTCTACCCAAGATCATCCTGCAGACATTTATTTAAGGATCTAGGGATATTCACAGTAGCTTCTCAGTATATATACTCTCTTATGAAATTTGTTATTAACAACCAAACCCAATTCAAAAGTAATAGCAGTGTGCATAACTACAATACTAGGAGAAAGGACGATCTTCACTATTCAAGATTAAATCTAACTTTGGCACAGAAAGGGGTGAATTATACTGGCACTAAAGTCTTTGGTCACTTACCAAATAGTATCAGAAGTCTGACAGATAACCAACAAGTATTTAAGAAGAAATTAAAAGAATTTCTGAATGACAACTCCTTCTACTCCATAGAGGAATTTTTAGATATAAATTAAGAAAAAAAAGAAAAAAAAATTGAAAAAAATAATAAAAATAAAAATAAAAAATAAAGAAAAAACACAAAAAATAAAGTTGTTATATTAACTTAAGTATGTTGTTAAATTAACCTAATTATGTCATGTATTGGAAAATTCGACTCGTTCCACATCATTACGAAATATCGTATTCATGATCCATGGAACTAGTATTAATCTAATCTAATCTAATCTCTATGACAAACACCATGTTGGATGAAGTGTTGGTATGTGTCATATTATACAGTATGACACCATATACTATGTTACTTTACTTCACATGATGCGTTATATTGCATGACATGGATACTAATACTAACAAGTAAGGAAGCACTAATATGTCAAGATGTTTTGATTTAAATGTCTTTAAAGCTGTCAGATAAGTCAAAAAGCTAGTTTGCTTCTTTTACACACCTGACTGCCCAGGACACACATGCCTAGCTTTGTGCTATGATAGGAGCTTTTTATTCGGGTTTGCAACTTTTACTCTACCCTAATTTTGACACTAAACACCACAGTTTGGCAAGAATTGTATATTTTTGATGACTCAGGCAACAAGTGATCTGGAACAGGTTTTTTTATTGTATTTTGCACCATGTTGCCTGAGTGGGGCGTCATTAGTCTCCATCCCCTACAGTTACCTATTTGGTATAGTTGAATCTGACCAATATAGCTTACTGTGTTCTCTGAGCACACAAGTCTCACCACCACATAAAGCTCACATGCCTGCAGGAGGTTTTTTCCTTTTATTTTCTTTATTTTTTTTCAGGCTCTTCTTTTATTATATTGTTTTGTATTTTGTAAATTTTTAAATTTTGTTTAATTTTTTACTGTTGGTTTTTGGATTAGGGACTTCAGCTTATAAATTGTAGGATGCAGGTGTGCCAAGGTCATGCAACTAAGAGGACACACTGCACTTGAGAAGTAGGGTTTACTCACTAAAAAAAGTGCAAATATGTCAAGATTCCTTTATTTAAATGTCTTTGAAGCTGACAGATGGGTCAAAAAAACTAGTTCTCTTCTTTTACATCACTAACTCTGCCTAGGGCATATTTCCTTTTTTGTTCTATGATAGGAGCACACTAATTCAGCTAAGATCCTAATGAAGTTGGATTTTTGAAAGCAAGTTTTCAATTTTATCATAAGAATGCATTTTTTATTTATTGATTCGCTTTAAACCATTTCCATGCATTCAGTTCATGGAAGAACAAATTTTATGTGCTATATTTAACTCAACTTTACGCCATCATATTTTAATAATGGATAAAGATTATTTTATAAAAAAATTTCATTTTTACTTGATCCCTATATCTATCCTCACAGGAAGTTTGAAAACAAACTTACACAAGTTTAAACTACAGAAGTAGCGTGCTTCAAAACCTGCCACAAAAAAGAAGTTGTTTTTCATGGATATCTCTAGGAGGAAAAGCATTGTGAAGAATTTGACTTGTGCAAGGCCTCAGAAATATTACAGAGAAGACATATTTTTACTCTTTAGTAAAGCACACAATGGTATGAATATTTGTTCATAGATATCCATTATAACCGGTAGATACCTTTTGAGTTGAAGGATACAAAAGGGAGGTAATAACTGAGTGAGGTCTATCACCCTTGTCGTTCAATATGTACATGGAGCAAACAGTAAAGGAAACTAAAGAGAACTTTGGAAAGAGACTTATACTTTCTGGGGAAGAAAAAAATTTAAGGTTTCCTGATGACATCAAAATTCTGGGAGAAACAGCAAAGAACTTGCATACTGTATGAAAAAGAGAATGTAGATGAATGTTAACAACAGTAAAATGATGATGATAGAGTGTAACCGAATTAAATTAGGTGATGCTGAGGGAGTTAGATAAGATAATGAGACCCCAAAAGTAGTACATTAGTTCTGCTGTTTGAGAACCAAAGTAACTAACAGGAGTAGTGAAATGTTATAAAATCGAAAGTAGCAATAGTACGAGAAGCTTTTCAAATGAGGTGGAGGTGGAGGTGTACGCAGATAAAATAATCTTTATAGAGGTACTGACTGAAGTCAACTAAAAGAAGGGATAGATTGAGAAAACACTTTTTAAGGTATCAATGAATGGTTAATTTGGTAATGAGGAAACTTGTGTCAGGCAGAGAGGAAAGGGGGGGGGGCAGTGACAGAGGGAAACCAATGCCTTACTACAGTATGCAGGTTCAGACAGATGTAGGCTGAAGCCATGCAGAGATGAGACATACAGGACAGATTAGCGAGGAGAGCTGCAACAATCTCTCTTCAGACTGAAGACCACCTCAACACACATCTTTGGTGTATCATCATCATCATCATCATCATCATCATCATCATCATCTGATTTGCACTTAGACTTGATCATCATTACCATTTAGGCCACCTGCACTTTTCCTAGTACACTGAGGGGGTACACAGCAGAGCCAATTTTGAAATGCAATTTTCATTCATTCTCATTCATTTACTCTTTCCTTCTTTCATTACATTCCATTTATCTTTTCAAGAATGAGAACCCTAAGGAATGTGGAATATGTCAAGTTAGAAACTAACAAAAGAGAGATTCAGATAAATCTGTACACACTGCTAACAAAAAAATATCACTATATTGCTTAATGTTATTGTCATAGGCCAGCTAAGTGTAACATAGTTAATTTGGAAGAAAGCTGCCACTTCAAAAAAGCTGCTGCTTCTTCACTTATACCAAATAAATGCTATTTATTTTCTATTGTTAGCTTAATATTTACTTGACAAAACCTATTTTTCCCCGTACCACCAAGAAATCCTTCATTCACACATAATCCTCCTCTATGGGAAAGAAAACATGGTGCAGCATTTAATGTCTAAGGAATTTATGCATTAAGAAGGCTAATTTATCAAGTCGTCTAGGCTCCCAACTACACTGCCACATTGAGAAACTAAGTTTCACACTTCGCTGCTGTGAGACACCTTATCCACACTGCTGCAGCCAAGAGAATATTTTGCCATGCTAGTTTCATCTTGCTGCAAGAGAGAAAACATTACACTAGGAAGATGCTGGATACAAATTGTCGCATGTTTATGGCAATCCACCTATAACTGATGAAGTCACTTTCAGTTTTGGACTGGGTCTAGAATGAAGCACTCACAGTAGCACAACAGTCATCACAGAGGCAAACTGTGGATAGGCAGAAAGGGCAATTCAGCCAGATTTTACAACAACAACATGGAGCAAAATCTAAATCTTAACTGCATCATTGTCAACATGACAGTAACAAACGATGACACAAGTGCAATGGTGTCACTTTACAAGGGTCCTAACTTTTCACCATCACCACCGAGTCTGTCTCTCTAACATAATAAGTGGTGTAGAACAGGCAGTTTGCAAGACTCCCAGAGAAACTTCAGAAGAAATTTAGCGAGAAACGAGCCGCATTTCAAAAAACTGAAATACTAACCCTAAACATGAAAATAGCTGAGCGCAATGGCCTTTGTGAGCTCCACAATGACCTTCTCACAGTAGTCCTGGCCAAGCTCCACAACGACCTTCTCATAATAGTCCTGGTTGCTGTTGTAATGAAACAAGCCAACTACAATATGAAGATCTTTGATGCTGAAGGACAAGACATATCAAAAACTGCCACAGGATCCAACACCCAGAATACTGAAGAAGACGTCACAGCTTGTTAAGCAATCATCACTTGAGGCAAGTGTCATCAAAAATATTCCCCCTCAGGTACCTTGACCAGCCAAGTTTTATGGCCTGCCAGAAATTTATAAGGAGGATGTACCGCTATGGCTCATGGTGAGTATCAATGGATCACCAGCTTGCAGACTTTTAAAACATCTGGACAGCTTCCTTACTGCATACATTGTTCACTGCAGGCACCATATCAAGAATATGACTTACTTCATTAGCTTAATTAAATGTTTCCACCATGAAGGAAGAGATACGGCCATCAGCTTTGACGTGGTCTCATTATTCAGCTCTTTGCCGACATTGTTTTGGATTTATTTAAGTGTGTTCTGACAAGTCTTTTGAATGGTGAAGAATACTTTAATCAGACATATGGCACTGTGATGCAAAACTCATTAGCTCTAGTTATAGCCAACATGTTTATAGAGTAATTTGAGAAAATCGCCCTGGACGAGGTTCCTGCAAATCCTAGTTGCTTTTATTGTCATGTATAGCACATTCATTGTCTGGCCTTGTGCACATGAAAAGCTGGACAGCAACTACATTAATGACCACATCATGTTTACAATGGAGGTAGAGACGAAGGGTGTGCTCCTATTCCTTTGACACCCTGGTCTACCAAGAAGTAAATGGGTATTCTAGCCAACGTGTTCAGCAAAAACCCACCCACACTGGTCAGTATCTGCATCATACCACCATCCAGTACAGAAACGATATTTTCTGAGGACCATGGTACACCGAGCAGAAACTATTATAAAAGATGAAAACCTGCCAAGAGAAATGAGCCACTTACTAAAAGAATTCAAAGAAAACAGTTACAAAAACCAACAAATATTGCAAGCCATTTCTACAAAGACTCTTAAGCAGAGGACTCTCAAGGAGGGCATGAAGAAGCTTGCACTTCTGTCACTCTTGTTCAGTAACAATTACTTGTTCCTGAAGAGGCACAGTCAGTTCAGTCTTCAGGCCTATAGCAAAAATTTGACAACTCGTGACACCAGTGTGAATGGTAAGTAGGCCCCAGATCCTCAGAAAACCATGAATATACAAAATAGTATGCAACTGTTGACAGTTTTACGTCTGACGAACTTTGCACACTAGTGAACAGTTCCATATGGAACATGAGGTGTTTCTGCCTTCAATATTCTGAGAAATGATTGACAGCAGAACACTAAATTGCATTTGATGAAATATCAATTATTAAATGGATAAACAGATTCTGGGATAGCATTAGGAAAGAAGAAAATCAGATAAAAATTTATGATAATACGCTCAATACAGACAGCAGCCTGCAGTTAAGCACATATTGAGACCTTGCCATAAGGAGGCTGTTGTGCATGTGGTGGTCTTGCAACCAAAACATTACTTTGTATAGCTCTGGACTGACAACTAGTGATGCCAACAGTGATAGCAAAGCTACATAAGGTTGTCAACAGCAACATGACAGTCGCCACTTGACACAAGCTGAGGAGCACTCGGCTGAAAACTCATGGGTTTTAAATCATTTGATGTGTCTGATAATTCAAGAGAATATTATTACCCTAATTTTGTCTTTGTGGTCCCTACAAGAGTAATAACTGGGATTGTGCGATATTCCTAGATTTCTCACTTAATGCCGGTTCTTGAAACTTTGGAAGTATCTTTTCCCTGGACAGTTTGCATTTGTCTTCACGAGTCTGCCAGTTCAAGTTGTTTTAGTATCTTCGTACTGTTCTCTCATTGGTCACACAAACCTTTGAGCATTCATGCTGCCATTCTTTGTATATCTTCAATATTTACTGTTAGTTCAATTTTTGATGGGTATCTCATACTTGAGCAATCTTCTAGGATGGGTCACTTGAGTGTTTTGTAAGCAGTACTCTTTGCAGACTGATAGCATTTTCTCAGTATCTTCAATGTGAACCAAAGTCTGCCTCCTGTTTCATCTATGACTGAGCCTTTGAGATCATTTCACTTTATACCCTCAGAACTGTTACATCCGTTTAAGTTGACTGATTCCAACTGGGTAACTTATACTGTGGTCCTAAAACACTATATTCATCATTTCATGAAGCGATGGGATGAGAAGGAAGTCCCGTAAGCTGCCCCCCACCCCCCCACCCCCATGATCTGGGGTTCTGAGTGACTTTTTCAAACTTTACCAATTTTCTGAAACCTCTCCAGTCCTTTTCTTTCACCCCTCTTCCTTCCCCTCCAATACTTCTGCCAGTAGGAGGAGCCACTGTCTCCGAAAGCTTGAATATGTAAAACTTTTTTTTTCTTTATATGTGTTCTCCTGCCACTGCTTGGTGAGTAAATTTTTTATCTATCCATTTACAGTAACTTATTATTTCTGATCATTTAAAGCATGCTGCTAATTTTCGAAATATTTTGAAATCTTACCAAGATCTGACTGAATATTTGTGCAACTGTTTTCAGAGAGCATCTCCTATTGATAATGTGTTACCCGTAAAATGTCTTAGGTTATTATTAATACTGTCTGCCAGATTGTTAATACACAACACACTTCCGTGGGGCATACCTCTCCTCGTAACCAATAAAGCTTCAATCCAATCAAAAATTTTACTTGTTATCCTATTTCATTTTGCTTTCAGTACCAAGTCAAATGCTTTTCAGAAGACAAGAAATACTGTATCCAACTGAGTGCCCTGATCCATGGCCTTCCATACACTCATTGTCACGCTCATTGTCAATCAGAAGATCCTCATCTCTGGGGCATCTCGTATACTATATAGTGTTATTCAACAGCGCACTCAGTCTGTCCAGCATAAAACTGCTGCAATCCCCTGATGCGGCTGCAAGATCGAAACTATTTGACAGGTATATACGAGGGTTGACAGAAAAGTAATGCCTCTACCTTCATAACTCTTCAACAGTTGGCAGCATTGGTATATGGCAGGTACTGGCTTGTTCCGTAGCCTCTTCTCTACAGTTCCAGTTGGTGGGGAGCCTTAGCAGTGAACGATAGTGTTGTTACTGTGTAAAGTATGGAATACTACACAGACGGTCAGACAATGTGATTTAAGCAATGTGCAGTCATTGAATTCTGGTCAGCAGAAGGTGTCACTCCAAAGGAAATGCATCAGAGAATGAAAGCAGTTTATGGTGATTGTGTTGATGTGAGTACTGTGTGTTGTTGGGCGAGTAAGTTTAAAGATGTTGTGGAGGGAACATCTGACCTGCGTGACAACCAAAGAATTTGACATCCTACGACAGCAACCACCGAGTTTCAGAAGCAAAATGTTTACAGATTGGAACAACAATAAATTCAGAGTGTTACATTACAGAACTGCAAACTCTGAAATGACAGCTAACAAGGGTCCGAAAGGAAAAGAGAAATATTTTCCTGCAGCATGACAATGCTAAACCACAAGCTTCACACACCACCGCAGCAGAACTTCAGAGACTGAATCTCACCACCTCCATAAAGTCCAGATTTAGCACTGTCCGAGTTTCATATGTTCTCAATAATGAAAGACGATCTGTGGGGACAACATTACACTTCTGGTGAAGACTCTGAGAGAACTGTGAGACTGTGGTTGTGGAAACGGAGTGTCAACCTCTTCCGTGACGGCTTCAGAAAACTTCTTCATCGTTGGCAGAAATGTATCCAATTGGCTGGTGATTAAGTGGAAAAGTGAATATTGGTAATTAAAGATCACATCCTAAGGATTATTTCTGCATTTGATTTTTTAAAATATTTCCATCCAAATCCAATTAACGAAGGTGGAGACATTACTTTTCATTGAACCCTTGTATATACCACCGGGAAACTATGCATTCACACTAAACGTTTCTCTATGGGAAGGAAATGTGATGTAGCATTGAATGCCTGTGGAAGTTCCACATTAAGAATGCTAATTCATCAAGCACTTTAAACCTCCTACTGTGCTGCCATATTGCGAAGACGGTTTCACAATTTGCTGTTGTGAGCCACTACATCGACACTGCTGTGACCGGAAGAATATTTTGCCATGCCAGTTTCACCTTACTGGGAGAGAGGAAACATTAGAGTGGGAAACAATTGGATATAAATGGCTATGAACTTATGGCCAGCCACCTATGGCTGATGGAGTCCCTTATGGTTTTGTACTAAACTGATGCAGCCACAGAAGCACAACAGATGTCATCAGAGAAGCAAACAATGGATAGGAAGAAAGGGCAAATTTTAACAACAGCACAGAGCAGAACATAAAACTCCAAAGCACACTATCAACATTTCAGTGACAAACATTGATGTGGTTGCCTGCCATTATGTTTCAGCAAAACAATATGTTCTAAAATTATACAACAGATATGAAAGACATTGTATGGTGGTTTTGTGGAACACTTCTGTTTTTCTTCTTGTATGTGGAAGTAAAGTGTGCTGTCTTCCAACTACTAAAAAAAGTATTTTGTATGAGAGATGTGTGGTACATTGTGATTGAAAGAAGATGGTTAATTCAGCTACAAACACACTACTAAATTTGACAGGGATTCCATTATCCCATGGGGTACTGTTTAGTTTTAGTAATTTCAGCTCTTTAGGAACATCACTGACATTAATATCTAAATCCATCATCTTTGCAATAGAGCAATAATTAAATTGGGGCAGTAATCCACGATCTTCTTCTGTAAAGAAAAATTTGAAAAATGGACATTTGCATTTCTGCTTTTGCTGTGCTACCATTAATTTCATTTCCTGTATCATTTTTGAAGGTATGGACGCCAGTTTTGGCACCCCTGACAGACCAATAAAGACAAGAGACAAGCAAGCAATTACACATTTCTTCATTCCTTAGCTCCTAGCACTTTTTTCTGTCTAATCTTGCTACAGCTTTACATGGCATGCTTTCCTTTCTGCGAAGGAATCTATTACCTCATCAAAGTTCGTCAAACGTTTTGCTACATAAAAAATCGAAATGTCGCTATCTAATACTGAGAAAGCTGTTAATACAAATAATACCCAAGATTGGCATGGTTTCTCTATCTGATAACATCTGTATTGTCACTGTCTACTAGATAAAACAAAATAGGCCTTCCTAATATTACAGCTATTTTGTAACACACACCAAATAAACAAGACTGTTTTGGCACAAATGGTCATTATTATAACACAACAGAATATAATTCACGAAGTACCAATATCAAATGCCTATTAGGTCTACTACAACCAAAAAGCTTTATGATACGAAATAGTTTCACATTTCATTCATACACACCTGTTTCTCAAGCATGAGATCTGTAGCAGGACTTTGAATTTCGCCGCACTACACTCGTTCCCTCAGACATAAATTATACCGTCGCAGCTGTATGAGCCCTCAACGGCAGAGAAAATATTTATAAGAAATTAAAGGTACAAAAATTGTAACTCTTTTTGTTTTCTTCCCGCTCTTGTCTCTTGAGAGCGGAAGCTCAACTTCACTTATTCGCTAGTCTTGGTATGATTCAGATGTAAAAATTTATTCGTTAGTCTTGGTCTGATAAAAGATGTAAAAACTTATTGATGTGCAGACATATTGTATTGTGGAAGCTTGTATGAAATTTGGAGGATGGAAGCAGCCGTAAAATACATTGCATTCAATATCAAGGTGGTTTTAATTCGTAGACATTAGTAATTCCTGGATGGTGAAATTTACTGTAAGATTTTGGAGCAGCTATGACTTTTTCATGCAGAAATGAAGCAGGAGATTGTTGGAGAAAAAGACCTGGATGCCGCACGAGAGAAGACATATTAACTTGGTAATGGCTCAAAATGGCTCTGAGCACAATGCGATTAACTTCTGAGGTCATCAGTCGCCTAGAACTTAGAACTAATTAAACCTAACTAACCTAAGGACATCACACACATCCATCCCGAGGCAGGATTCGAACCTGCGACCGTAGCGGTCGCTCGGCTCCAGACTGTGGCGCCTAGAACTGCACAGCCACTCTGGACAGCAACTTGGTAATAAATGAATTCTTATCTACACTATTTCCCCCTGTTAATCACATTTTGTTATTCTCTGTTCTCTTTCAAATAATTTTTGTAGTAGAAATTGGTTTGACTTTTGCTCAGAAACGCCGCAAGGACCAGCCCAACAGTAGCTTTTCCGAATCATGAAGTCCGATAGCTTTTCTGTAATACAAAGTCCGATTTGCTTTTCATTCTTTCCCTTTTTCATGGTCATTAACGATTTTAAAATCCACTTTTTATTCACCATTTCTTCCCACACTTTCAGCCTTTTCTTTTCTTCTCTTTTTCTTTTTTATTAACCACTACAGATCAAAAAGTAGTATTACGAAGTTTTTATACAAATTTGGAATCATCTTATTCTTCCACAATTTGTGTGATGTCCCCGTTGCTTCTCCTTCCTCTTTCAAACAAACAATCTTGTCATCACCAATTCTGTAGCTATTCCTGCCATTGTCAAAATTTTTTCACTGATTAAGTACACTAACCCTACCAGAATCACAAGTTTAGTTATCCCGTGATTATTCTCTGGTTAGGCACTGTTACATGTTCGTACAACACGTTTTCCGCCTTACTTCCAGAACAGAACTTAATCAGCTGCTAGCCGGGGACTGTACAACTGGTCCTCACTAGTGTAGCAATCTGACCAAAAATTTTCTGTCAAAATTTCATTTTCTTGGATACACCGAGAAGATAAAACGTAATCTTTCTCACCTGTTAGTCATTTATTTCCATTCTGATAGTCTGAATCTATAGATTTTGCTAATAACTATAACAACGCTGATCATTCACAAACCAAATCAACCACATGATCAGATAGTAATTGGTATTCAACTGTTCAGGTTTACTCTGCTCAGCTCGTATAGCTCCATCCCCTTTTGTCTGCAGAAAATTTATTTCTAGATGCGATGAGGATTCCCCTGACAGAGACATCACGTACACTATGCACACATTCAAAAATCAACTTATGATTCATTCAGAAATAAACTTAAAATGTGTTCAAAAGTGTTCAAAAACCAACAGGGATGTGTTTCAAAATCATATGAATAATCGATAGACCAACATGCGCTGGATGCTAGGCGCTGTGTGAAACAAGTTGTTTTTTTTTTTTTCCTCAACAATTTGGCACCCCCTTTTCCGGTAGGATCTGGTTGCTTGCTGCTAGTGCTTACTCAGATAATGGCCACATTTCTGTAGCCAGAGGCGGTAGAAGGTACTACTCAAACGTGACTCAACTGCGCACACGCATGAGCCCGCTCATAATTGCTACAACGAATCTAATGCAAACAGTTATGACTTCACGCTCATTGAAGGCAATTTGCTGTTATGAAGCATTGCATAGTCTTCCTAAAGACTTTGACACATTTTGCTGTAGGCAGATGCCTGCATGAGGACTGTGTGACATTGTTGTATATGGCGGATTTCCTTTACATTTTAAGTTGTTTACTTTTTTTATTTTGTTTATGTTTTACTGTTGAAGTATTATTCTGCAGTAGTGGCATACAGCAGTATCCTTTGTTAAAGAATCTGTTCTTACCAGTCACAATTACAAAAATTTAACAGAAAACTAAAACAATGAAAAATTTCTGAGTTTTTCTCATTTTCTCCTGTATGAAAAAATTCCCAGGTTTTTCCCAGATCTACTCGTTGTCCCGGATCGTATACACCCTGGTCACACACTTAAAATCACTTCCTTAGAAACACCTGGATGAAATGATTTTCCAAACCAGATATGGCTGCTGAAATTTGAAGAGTACACAACTATAATTCTGAACCATCAATTCAGCATAAAATACACACATCAAAAAAGTTTTGCATCACCTCGGTTCTGAGAGTAATGGAAGCTGTACAGAAAAATGAAACAGAGATCAACATAAACATCATTTCTGCCCTTTTTATTGCTCATGGAAACCACACATTGCAGTGTTGTACCACCATACAGCGAGACCTTCACAGGAGGTGGTCCAGATTGCTGTACACACCAGTACCTGTAATACCCAGCAGCACGGCCTTTTCCACTGATGCATACCTGTACTTACGGTGGCATACTACCCACAAGTTCATCAAGGTTGGTCCAGATCGTCCCACTCCTCATCGGCGATTCAGAGTAGATCCCGCAGAGTGGTTGGTGGGTCACATCATCCATAAACAGCCCTTTTCAAAATATTCCAGGCATGTTCGATAAGGATGATGTTTGGAGAACATGGTGGCCACTCTAGTCAAGCAATATCGTTATCCTGAATGATGCCATTCACAAGATTTGCAGGATGGGGGCACGAATTGTTGTCCATGAAGACCAACACCTCACCAATATGTTGCCGATATGGTTGCACTATCGGATGGAAGATGGCATTCACGTATCGTACAGCCGTTATGGTGCCTTCCATGACCACCAGCAGCATATGTCAACCCCACATAATGCCACCTCAAAACAGCAGGGAACCTCCACCTTGCTGCACTCACTGGACAGTGCGTCTAAGGTGTTCAGCCTGGTCAGGTTGCTTCCAGGCACGTCTCCGACGATTGTCTGGTTGAGGGCATATGCGACACTCATCGGTGAAGAGAACATGACGCCAGTCCTGAGCGGTCCATCTGGCATTTTGTTGGACCCACCTCCACCGTGCTGCATGGTATCGTGGTTGCAAAGATGGACCTCGCCATAGTCGTTGGGAGTGAAGTTGTGCATCATGCAGCCTATTGTGCACAGTTCAAGTCGTAACACGACGTCCTGTGGCTGCATGAAAAGCATTATTCAACACAGTGACATTGCTGTCAGGGTTCCTCCAAGCCGTAATCCGTAGGCAGTGGTCATCCATTGCAGTAGTAGCCCTTTGGCGGCCTGAGCGAGGCATGTCATCAACAGTTCCTGTCTCTCTGAATCTCCTCCATATCTGAATAACATTGTTTTGGTTCACTCCAAGATGCCTGGAGACTTCCCTTGTTGAGAACCCTGCCTGGCACAAAGTAACAATGCGGACATGATCAAATTGCGGTATTGACCGTGTAGGCATGGCTGAACTACAGACAACATGAGCCGTGTACCTCCTCCCTGGTGGAATGACTGGAACTGATCAGCTGTTGGACCACCTAAGTCTAATAGGCACTGCTCATGCATGGTTGTTTACATCTTTGGGTGGGTTTAGTGACATCTCTGAACAGTCAAAGTTACTTTGTGTGTGATAGAATATCCACAGTCAACATCCTTCTCCACGAGTTCTGGGAACCACGATGATGCAAAACTTTTTTTGATGTGTGCATGTTCTGCATGACACTTGCAAACATTGGTGCTTCACATGCATCTCTACAATGACAACTGCTATTTGCCACGTAGCTAACTGAAGTTTTGAATCTGTACGCCAAACAAAGGAAAGTGGTTGGTTGGTTGGTTTAAAGGTGGGAGAAGGGACCAAACTACGAGGTCATCGGTGCCTTGTTACTAATAAAACAATTCCACAAGTGTGAGAATAAAACGGATGAAACATATAACACAAAATGGAAAGAAAGGAAAAGCCACAAGAACAAAGGGAAGGCAATGAACACTAAAAGGAACAAAAGAGGACAAGAAAGCAATAGACACATGCTAGAAACAGAAGAGAGTAAAACATGAAAGCAGATTATAGTGGCCTCCACCCGAAAAGCACTAGGGTGGAGGACACAGAGGGGCAAAGACCATGTGCTAAAAACTACATAGAAGTATAAAACCCACTCTCACAGATAAAATGTAAAACTAAAGCTGCTCTGGAAGCATTGTCGCCCAACACCGAAGGCAGGGTGC
The DNA here is from genome assembly GCF_021461395.2 of Schistocerca americana. Taxonomy (NCBI): domain Eukaryota; kingdom Metazoa; phylum Arthropoda; class Insecta; order Orthoptera; family Acrididae; genus Schistocerca; species Schistocerca americana. Next base: position 253,664,842 of record NC_060119.1, on the reverse strand, counting down.
TGGGAAAGTTAAAAGCCTGCCGCAGAGCGGCTAAAAGTGGGCAGTCCAGTAAGAGATGAACAACTGTCATCTGGGAGCCACAGTGACACTGAGGTGGGTCCTCGTGATGGAGTAGGTAACCATGCGTTATCCACATATGGTCAATGTGGAGCTGGCAGAGGACAAGTGATTCCCTGCGAGAGGCCTGCATGGAAGACTTCCACACATTCATAGTCTCCATAATGGCATGCAGTTGTTGTGCATGCTGTTATGTCATTTCATCTCCCAAAGCCAGAAAACCCTGCAGTGTAAGACAGAACGCAGGTCAGCTTCAAAGATGCCTATCTCCAGAGGCGGTTTCCATGTCGCCTGTTTGGCCAGCCTGTCAGCAAGTTCATTGCTGGGGATTTCGACGTGTCCTGGGGTCCACACAAACACCATGGAATGGCGAGACTGTTCCAGGGCATAGATGGACTCTTGAATGTATGCTACCATAGAGTGGCGAGAGTAGCAGTGGTAGATAGCTTTTAGGCTGCTCAATGAGTCAGTACACAGGAGAAATGACTCATCAGGCCATGAGCTGATGTACTCAAGAGCACGAGATATGGCTGCCAGCTCTGCAGTGAAAACACAGCAGCCAACTGGCAAGGAGTGCTGCTTAATATGTCCTCCATGAACATGTTTGAAGCCTATGTGACCATCAGCCATTGAGCTGTCAGAGTAAACCACTTCAGAGCCCCGGAACATGTCAAGAATCGAGAGGAAGTGGCAGCGGAGAGTGACGGAGTTAACGGGGTCCTTAGGGGGATGCAAAAGGTCCAGACGATGCTGTGGCCGAGGCGTACACCATGGAGGCGAAAGTGAACAGACGGCAAGTAGAGGTGGTAAAGGGTTGGACTCCAGTTCGGAGAGAAGAGACCACACACGAACCACAATCATTAGCCCCGATCTGGGCTGCCAATGTGGGAGATGGACTGCCACGGGCGGGAAAAGAAGACAGTAATTCGAACACTCAGGGGAACTATGAATGTGCGCTGCATAACTGGCAAGCAGTTGCACACGTCTGATCTGCAGTGGAGGGACACCAGCCTCCACCAGTACACTGGTCACCAGACTTTCCTAAAAGCTCCTGTCACTAATCCAACCTCACAGTGGTGCACAGGGTCAAGTAAATGCAATGCTGAAGGCACTGCCGAACCACAAAACACACACCCATAATCAATTTGGGAATGGACAAGGGCTCTGTAGAGCTGCAGCAGCGTACAGCAATGTGCCCCCAATTGGTGTTACTCAGGCAACGGAGGGCACTGAGGTGCTGCCAGCACTTCTACTTAATCTGATGAAGATGAGGGAGCCAAGTCAATCGAGTTTCGAAAACCAGTCCTAGGAACTGATACGTGCCCACTACAGTGAGTGGATTGTCATTAAGGTAAAGTGTGGGTTCTGGATGAATGGTATGACGTCGACAGAAGTGCATGACACATGACTTTGCAGCTGAAAACTGAAAGCCGTGGGCTAGAGCCCATGAGTGTGCCTTGTGGATGGCTCCCTGGAGGCGCCGCTTAGCAACAACAGTACTGTATCAGCAGTACGAAATGCAGAAGTCATCTGCATACAGAGAAGGTGAGACAGAGGGCCCGACAGCTGCTGCTAGACCGTTAATGACCACTAAAAATAGAGACACTCAATACAGAGCCCTGAGCGACTCCATTCTCCTGGATATGGATGGAACTATGGGAGTCGCCAAATTGGAAAAGGAAAGTATAGAGCAACAGAAGTTTTAGATAAAAATCGGGGAAGTCCCCGGAGACCCCACTCATACAATGTGGCAAGGGTATGATGACGCCAAGTCGTGTCGTACGCTTTATGTAAAGTCTAAAAAGACGGCAATTAGGTGTTGCCATCTGGAAAAGGCTGTTCGGATGGCAGACTTGATGCACACAAGATTATCAGTGGTAGAGCGAGCCTGGCAGAAGCCGCCCTGACATGGAGCCAGCAAGCCATGTGACTCCAGGACCCAACCCAACTGCCAACATACCATATGTTCCAGCAGCTTACAAAGGACATTGGTGAGGCTGATGGGCCGATAGCTATCCACATCAAGCAGGTTTTTACCGGGTTTGAGCACAGGAATGATGGTGCTCTCCCGCCATTGTGATGGAAAGATGCCATCGCACCAGATCCGGTTGTAGATGATGAGATGATGTTGCTTGTAGTCAAATGAGAGATGTTTAATCATCTGGCTGCGGATGCGATCAGGCCCAGGAGCTGTGTTGGGGCAGCTTACAAGGGCACTGTGGAGCTCCCAGTCTGTAAATGGGGCGTTATAGGAATCACTGCAGTGTGTAGTGAATGAGAGGATGCTCCCTTCCATCCGCCGTTTGAGTGTGCGAAAGGCAGGGGGGGGGGAGGGGGGGGGGAGGGGGGGGGGCAATTGTCCAACGCAGAGGCTCGAGCAAAGTGCTCGGCAATCGCATTTGCATCGGTACATAACTCGCCATTTATGGTAACACTGGGGACAGCTGTTGGAGCCTGGTACCCAAAGAGACGTTTGATCTTTGCCCAGACTTGGGAAGGTGATGTGTGGCACCCAATGCTGGAGACGTGTCTCTCCCAACACTCCTCCTTCCATTGTTTGATAAGGTAGCGAACATGGGCACATATCTGTTTAAAGGCTATGAGGTGCTCCAGGGAAGGGTGCCGATTATGCCGCTGTAGAGCTTGCTGACGCTCCTTAATTGCTTCAGCGACTTTCTCCAACCACCAAGGGACTGCCTTACGCCTCAGGCACCCTAAAGAGCGAGGGGTCACGTTTACTGCCACAGAAACAATTGTGCTAGTCACCTGCTCAACCATCACATCGATGTTACCATGTGGGGGAGATTCAGTGGTGACAGCAGAGGTGAAAGTTCCCCAGTCCACCATGTTCAAAGCCCACCTGGGCAGGTGCCCGTGTGGCTGAAGATGGGGCAGTGACAGGAAGATGGGGAAGTGGTCACTACCACACAGGTCATCATGTGCTCTCCAGTGGATAGATGGGAGAAGTCCTAGGCTGCAAATTGATAAATCAATGGCCGAGTAACTACCTCAAGCCACACTGAAATGTGTGGCAGCCCCAGTATTTAAGAGGCTGGAAGGACTTCACTGGCTCAGTCTCTGGGACTGAGAATGAGCGTGAAGCTTCTCCGGCTTAGAAGTGGAGACGGGCGTCCCCAATGGTTTTGGAAGGGGGGGGGGGGGGGGTTGCTCCTGAAGTAGGTGGTGCAGGAACAACAGTGAGGGAAATGCCCCCCCACCATCAAGAGGGCAGGTGTAGTCTTCCAGCTCTGAGAGGTGACTTGGGTTGGCGGAGCTGATGGTGCCAGAACTGTTGTAGCAGCGGTATAAGATGATGTCATACGCACAGGATGCAGGCGTTCAAATTTTCTCTATGGTGCTCTTCGCAGTTGACACAGATAGGAGGCAGGGCACATGGGAGTAATGGGATATGATAGGCAGCCAAAATCTCAGCATGTGACGCTGGAAGTACAGGGGGAAGACATATAGCCGAACTTCCAGCAATTAAAGCACCACATCGGGGGAGGGATATAGGGCTTTTACATCACATCGGTAGACCATCACCTTGACCTTCTCGGGCAATGTATCACCCTCAAAGGCCAAGATGAAGGCACCTTTGGCAACCTGATTATCCTTTGGACCTCAGTGCATGTACCGGATGAAATGTACACCTTGCCACTCTAAATTGGCACACAGCTCATCGTTCGACTGCAAAAGATGGTCTCTGTGAAATATGACACCCTAGACCATATTTAAGCTCTTATGGGGCGTGATGGTTACAGAAACATCCCCCAGCTTGTCACAAGCGAGTAACTCCCGTGACTGGGCAAAGGATGCTGTTTTGATCAAGACTGACCCAGATCTCATTTTGGACAAGCCCTCCACCTCCCCGAACTTGTCCTCTAAATGCTCAACAAAAAACTGAGGCTTCACCATCATGAAAGATTCCCATCAGCTCTCGAACATACAAGGTACTGGGGCGAATAAGATCCGCTGCCATCCTTCGCCTAACATTCCTCCCATAGTGTGGCCAGGGAGGGGAACGATTTGGGGCTGTACTTCTGTGTGATGAATTGAGCTTGTAATCACTTAGAGACTGCTGGTGTTTCACCACCAGCAAGAGATGATGGACTATGCTTCATCATGTGTCATCCACCCTGATCTCACCCACTTCAACCAGGGGCCCTCCCCATGGGCGCCATGCAGCCGCAGCAAAGGCCACCTGGTACGATAGCTATTGCCGGGAGACCCAATGCCCCAGGGGGATGGGCCTCTACCCCTTGGCATACGTGGGGAGTTAACAGCACAGGCATCAGCAGAGTGATCCCTGTGTGGTCATGGGGCTACAACCAACAGGGTACATGGCGGCCCCACCACAATGGACTGGCTACTGTGCTGGATTTCAGGTGCAAAGAAGTCCATGGTCATTGTTGACGCAGAAATCGACACTGCATAATGCATGGTGGAAAACGCACCCAAGAAGGTGTCCTCACCCAAGAGATGGAGAATGGGCAGGACTGCTATGCAATGACGAGAAAGTGGGCTATAGATCTCAATGCACGATGGACACGATGCACTTTATAAGGCACCCTTCCCCAATTGGCTCGCTCTTCGGGAACATTTTAAAGAATGGAGGTCAAACCCTACAGGGGCCATCACATAAAGGCTGAAAAGTGTGAAACTCCTTTTAGTCGCCTCGTATGACAGGCAGAAAAACCTCAGGCCTATTCTAACCCCCAGACCCACAGGCAGACAAAGGAAAGTCCAAGATGGAATAACGACAATATTGTGGAAAGGACAGATTGCTATTCCCAATACACAGGAGATGATGATTTGCAGGCAGCCCTTCTTTTAAAGTAGAAAACACAAACACATTCACACATGCAAAACTCTCATGCATATGACCACAGTCTCCAGCCACTGTACCCAGTCTGCGCACTGCACAGTGCCTAATGGGAGAAGCAATCTGGTATGGGTCATAGGAGTAAGGAGGTGGCTGGGGCTGGGAAGGGGAAGGCTAGCAGGTTAAGGGTGGGGGACACTGCAGCACTGCTTGTGGGAGTGTGCAGGGATGTGGTGGGGACAGTGTAGGGCTCGTAAGTACAGTTGGGAGGGGAGGGGGGAGGAGAAGAAGTCCAAAAGAAGAGCAGTAGAGGAATGGAAAAAGACAAGTGGGTGCATTCATCAAATAGTGCTGGAGTGAGAGCAGGTAAGGGGATAGGTGAGTGAAGAACAGGGACTAACAGTGGTTGAGCCAGGGGGATTACGAAAATGTAGGATATACAATCCCAAAGCAAGCAGGTGTTGACAGGTGTTAAAATTACCAAACTATCCGTTTAATAAGTCATGGCTGCAAAATACTAACACGAATTCTCTACAGACGAACGGAGAAACTAGTAGAAGCCGACCTCAGGGAGGATCAGTTTGGATTCCGCAGAAATGTTGGAACATGTGAGGAATACTGACCCTATGACTTACCTTAGAAGATAGTTTAAGGAAAGACAAACCTACATTTATAGCATTTGTAGACTTAGAGAAGGCTTTTGACAATGTTGACTGGAATACTCTCTTTCAAATTCTGAAGATGGCAGGGGTAAAATACAGGGAGCGAAAGGCTATTTACAATTTGTACAGAACCAGATGGCAGTTATAAGAGTCGAGGGACATCAAAGGGAAGCAGTGGTTGGGAAGGGAGTGAGACAGGGTTGTAGCCTATCCCCAATGTTATACAATCTGGATATTGAGCAAGCAGTAGCAAATTTGGAGTAGGAATTAAAATCCATGGAGAAGAAATAAAAACTTGGTGGTTTGCCGATGACATTGCAATTCTGCCAGAGACAGCAAAGGACCTGGAAGAACAGGTGAACGGAATGGACATTGTCTTGAAAGGAGGATATAAGATGAATACCAACAAAAGCAAAATGAGGACAATGGAATGTAGTGAAATTAAATAAGGTGGTGCTAAGGAAATTGGATTACGAAGTAAGAGACTTGAAGTAGTAGATGAATTTTGCTATTTGGGCAGCAAAATAATTGATGATTGTCGAAATAGAGAGGATATAAAATTTAGACTGGCAATAGTAAGGAAAGCGTTTCTGAAGAAGAGAAATTTGTTAGTATCAAGTATAGACTTAAGTGACAAAGTCATTTCTGGAAGTATTTGTATGGAGTGTAGCCATGTATGGAAGTGAAACATGGATGGTAACTTATTTAGACAAGAAGAGAAAAGAAGCTTTCAAATTGTGGAGCTACAGAAGAATGCTCAAGATTAGATGGGTAGATCACGTAACTAATGAGGAGGTACTGAATAGAATTGGGGTGAGGAGGAATTTGTGGTACAACTTGACTAGAAGAAGGGATCAGTTGGTAGGAAATATTCTGAGGCATCAAGGGATCACCAATTTAGTATGGTAGGGCAGCGTGGAGGGTAAAAATCGTAGAGGTAGACCAAAAAATGAATACACTAAGCAGATTCAGAAGGATGTAGGTTGCAATAGTGACCTGGAGATGATGAAGCTTGCGCAGGATAGAGTAGAATGGAGGGCTGCATCAAACCAGTCTCTGGACTGAAGACAACAACAACAACAACAACAACAACAACAACAATGAATTGGATAGGGGGTAGGACATTCCTCATATCAGGACGCAGTAAGAGGTAGTTGAAAACATGGCAGATAATATGACTCTCTTGCTCCAGTCCAGGATGGAACTGAGTCACGATGGCAGTGCTCCGTTGTTGCCAGATGGAGGGTATGTGGGAGGTGGTAAGTGACTGAAGAGACAAGGTATGGGAGATCTGTTTCTGCTCATGGTTATGGGGTCAAATTCGGTCTGTGAAGGCCTCAATGAGACCCTTGATATATTTAGAGAGGGACCGTTCATCACTGCAGATGTGCTGGTCATGAGTAGGTAGGCTGTATGGAAGGGGCTCTTGCATGGAATGGGTGGCAGCTGCCGAAGTAGAGATATTGTTGGTGATTGGTGGGTTTGACATGAACAGAGTCATTCATGTTGTGGAGGTCAACATCGAGGAAAGTGGCTTCTTAGGATGAGGAGGACCAAGTGAAGAGACAGAGAGAAGGTGTTGAGGATGTGGAGGAATGAGGATAGGTTGTCCTCACCCTTGGGCCACATCACGAAGATGTTTTAAATGAATCTGAACCAGGTGGTGGGTTTGGGGTTGTGGGTGGATAGAAAGGATTCCTCTAGATGGCCCAAGAATAGGTTGGCAGGGATGGGGCATTGTGAGTGCCTATTGCAGTACCGTGAATTTGTTTCTAGGTGATGCACTCCAAGGAAAAGTAATAGCGGGTGAGAGTATAGTTGATCATAGTGACCAGGAAGGAAGCTGTAGGTTTTGAGTCACCTGGTGTTGGAAAACACTATAAATAATCGCAAGGCCATGGGCATTGCATTATTACTGTAGAAAGAGGGGACATCAAGAGTGATGAGGAAGGTGCTGTTTGGTAAACGAACATCAACTGAGAAGAGTTGGCAAAAGAAATATTTGGTGTCTTTTATATAGGAGGGTAGGTTACTCTCCACAGTTCCTGTTCCTTTACCGACCAGAGCCCTGTAGTTGCTGTCGATGCCACCTCCTCCTACACTAACATTCCCAATGCCCATGGCCTTGCTGCTGTTTAACATTACATTTCCAAATGTCTATCTACAAATAAATCAATGGAATAGAAATGGGCACTTGCATGGCACTATCTTATGCCAGCCTAACCATGGGCCATTTAGAGGAATCCTTCCTAACCATCCACAATTACAAACCCCTCACCAGATTCAGATGACATCTTCGTTATCTGGACGAAATGTGAAGACAACATATCCACTTTCCTCCAGAGCATCAACACCTTCTATCCTATTTGTTTCACTTGGTCCTCCTTAACCCAAGAAGTCACTTTCCTTGATGTCGAACTCCACCTCAACAACGGCTACATCAGTACCTCCATCCATATCAAACTTACCAACCACCAGCAATACCTCCATAAAGACAGTTGCAACTCCATTCCATTCCATGAAGTTCTTTCAATACAGCTAGCTACCTGTAGCAGTCATATCTGCAGTGAAGAGCAGTCTTTCTGCAAATATGTCAAGGGTCTCACTGAGGCCTTCAAAGACTGAAATTACCCTCCCAACCATGTACAGGAACAGATCTCCCAGCCCCTGTCTCTCCAGTCACCTACCACCTCCTACCTCTCACATACCCACCATCTAGCCACAAACAGGGACTCCTCTCATGACCCAGTATCACCAAGGACTGGAGCAACTGAACCACATTCTCTGCCAAGGTTTTGATTGCCTCTTTTTATGCCTTGAAACAAGAAACACCCTACCCACTATCCTTCCCACCCTTCCTGCAGTGGTGTTCCACCACCCACTGACTCTATGAAATATCTCTGGCCGTATCTAGTTCACCCCTGCTCCCAACTCCTTGCCTCATGGCTCATATCCCCACAATGGGCCTAGATGCAAGACGTGTCTCGTACATCCTCCCACAAATGACGACTCCAGTCAGTCAAGTCACAGACATCTCCTATTCCATCAAATACAGGGCTACTTGTGAAAGCAGCAATGTGAGCCACAGATTAAGCTGCTACCATTTTGCTGCTTTCTACGTGGACATGACAGCTAACAAAATATATGTCTGCACGAATGGTCACCAACAAACTGTAACCAAGAGACATCTGAACCTTCCAGTTGCTGAACATGCTGCCCAACACAATGCACTTCACTTCACTGACTGCTTCACAGCCTGAACCACCTGGATCCTTGCTAGCAGCACCCGCTTTTCTGAACTGTGCAGATGGGAACTCTCCTTGCTATATATCCTACATTCCCATAACACATCTGGCCTCAACCTTCGCTAGTCCCTGTCCCTTGCCTACTTATTCCTTTCCCTCCTCCTACCTACTTATCCCCTTCCCTGGTCCCAATCCAGCACTACACGGTCTTCTACTCCACCAAGTACCCTCTAGACGTTTTCCTCTCCTCTACTTCTCTCAAGTTTCACTCCACCCCAAAACCTCCCAACTGCACCTAGCAGCCCTACCCTATCCCCATCACATCCCTGCATGCTCTCACAAGCAGAACTACACCTGCTCCCACCCCCACCTGTTATTCCTTTCCACTCCCACTCCAAGCTGCACCTTACCCTCACCATCCCAGCCATATTGCTTCTCTCATCAGGTGCCGTGGCAGGCTGCAGTCCTCCCACTGCAGTCAGGGATGATGGTCATGCATGTGTGATTTGTGCTTGTTTGAATGTGAGTGTGTTTTCTACTTCATAAGGCCTTTTGACCACAAGCTTAAATACGTAGCAGTCTGTTTGTTGTGTCCATCTGCAACTCAATGTCTGCTCTATACAATGAATAGCAATCTTATCCTTTTCACAATATTATCATCAATCATTAAATTAGATATTCAGGTAATTTGTAAAAGCTAGTAAGTAGGTTATATGGAACATTTTTCATTTTCTTTGTAATATTTACAGACTGTGAATTTCATGCTTTACTTTAGATGAGTGCTTACTGAACACTTTTGCACCAATGTAAACTAGTCCACCTTGCGAAGAAGATCAAGCAACTTGAAAATTATTTTTCTGTCTCGTCTTGTGGGTATCCAAATCAGAGTCCAACTAAAATGGATTTCTTTTATGATTAACAAAAACCATAAATAAATAAATGTAGGCTACTGGGAGATGGGTGTAGGAATTTGAAGATACTTGAAGGGTCCTCTACAAGATGTGTAATTATCTACTTCACACAATATGCTTACTGTTTACTTGTACTGAATAAATACTTTTTTTAACGGCCCAGAAGGTAGATAGATAAGCCAACAGGAAGTGAAAATTGCAAAATAAACCAACTGATTAGGTTATATGTGTTGACTCAGTTTTAACTTTCTACCTGGTGGAATTGCAAGGAATTTTATACGCAGTATTTCATTTGGTATGTGACCATTAGTGACTGCTTCTGGTGTCAGTATATAATTTTTTGATTGTTTCAACCTGAATAAAACACATGTTTATAATGTTTATCACAACAAAGACCAATGATTGATGAAGCTACCCAATTTCAATAACAGTTTCACCAAAAAGATTCATAATTAACAAACTAAATAACCATGAATCAACAGGAAACTGTGTTAGAGATCATTTATGTTTCAAATATTTCAACTACGCACCAAATCTAATGGTTATCGGGTCATAAATTTGAAAGGGAATGTAGACAAACTGTTTCAAATGGAAATGAATAATGCATTGAAAAGGTGATTTGATAAGACTTATGGTCAGACTGAGCATTCAGATTGAGTAATTGGTTACCTAAATAATATAGAATGATGAAGGAAATACAATGATGTGTATGACAAAATTAGCTGGACCAATGAAGTTACATAAGGATGCGGGCAGACTGTTGAAATATGAAAGCATGAATGAAGGCTGTTATGTGAATGTGGTAATGAGTCTGTGCCGAGTTTGATTTCAGAGAGGATAACATGGAACTATTCAAATATTTATAGAAAATGAATAGTTGAAAATTACATTCAGCTTTCTGTATAACATTTTATATTCGTCTAGAAAAGGACCAAAAAAGAATACTACACTTTAAAGAGACCACGAGAATTCTGCATATCACCCAGTTCCATAACGCAGCACTGTCCTTCCAGGCACTTACTTCACTTGGTTATGCGCAAACAGCCACCCTGTCTACACTCATCACCAGCACCACCACAAAAAAAAAAAAAAAAAATTATATATATATATATATATAAAAACAAAGATGAGGTGACTTACCGAACAAAAGCGCTGGCAGGTCGATAGACACACAAACAAACACAAACATACACACAAAATTCAAGCTTTCACAACAAACTGTTGCCTCATCAGGAAAGAGGGAAGGAGAGGGGAAGACGAAAGGAAGTGGGTTTTAAGGGAGAGGGTAAGGAGTCATTCCAATCCCGGGAGCGGAAAGACTTACCTTAGGGGGAAAAAAGGACAGGTATACACTCGCACACACGCACATATCCGTCCACACATACAGACACAAGCAGACATATTTAAATACAAAGAGTTTGGGCAGAGATGTCAGTCGAGGCAGAAGTGTAGAGGCAAAGAAGTTGTTGAAAGACAGGTGAGGTATGAGTGGCGGCAACATGAAATTAGCGGAGATTGAGGCCTGGCGGATGACGAGAAGAGAGGATATACTGAAGGGCAAGTTCCCATCTCCGGAGTTCGGATAGGTTGGTGTTGGTGGGAAGTATCCAGATAACCCGGACGGTGTAACACTGTGCCAAGATGTGCTGGCTGTGCACCAAGGCATGTTTAGCCACAGGGTGATCCTCATTACCAACAAACACTGTCTGCCTGTGTCCATTCATGCGAATGGACAGTTTGTTGCTGGTCATTCCCACATAGAATGCATCACAGTGTAGGCAGGTCAGTTGGTAAATCACGTGGGTGCTTTCACACGTGGCTCTGCCTCTGATCGTGTACACCTTCCGGGTTACAGGACTGGAGTAGGTGGTGGTGGGAGGGTGCATGGGACAGGTTTTGCATCGGGGGCGGTTACAAGGATAGGAGCCAGAGGGTAGGGAAGGTGGTTTGGGGATTTCATAGGGATGAACTAAGAGGTTACGAAGGTTAGGTGGACGGCGGAAAGACACTCTTGGTGGAGTGGGGAGGATTTCATGAAGGATGGATCTCATTTCAGGGCAGGATTTGAGGAAGTCATATCCCTGCTGGAGAGCCACATTCAGAGTCTGGTCCAGTCCCGGAAAGTATCCTGTCACAAGTGGGGCACTTTTGTGGTTCTTCTGTGGGGGATTCTGGGTTTGGGGGGACGAGGAAGTGGCTCTGGTTATTTGCTTCTGTACCAGGTCGGGAGGGTAGTTGCGGGATACGAAAGCTGTTTTCAGGTTGTTGGTGTAATGATTCAGGGATTCCGGACTGGAGCAGATTCGTTTGCCACGAAGACCTAGGCTGTAGGGAAGGGACCGTTTGATGTGGAATGGGTGGCAGCTGTCATAATGGAGGTACTGTTGCTTGTTGGTGGGTTTGATGTGGACGGACGTGTGAAGTTGGCCATTGGACAGGTGGAGGTCAACGTCAAGGAAAGTGGCATGGGATTTGGAGTAGGACCAGGTGAAACTGATGGAACCAAAGGAGTTGAGGTTGGAGAGGAAATTCTGGAGTTCTTCTTCACTGTGAGTCCAGATCATGAAGATGTCATCAATAAATCTGTACCAAACTTTGGGTTGGCAGACTTGGGTAACCAAGAAGGCTTCCTCTAAGCAACCCATGAATAGGTTGGCGTACGAGGGAGCCATCCTGGTGCCCATGGCTGTTCCCTTTAATTGTTGGTATGTCTGGCCCTCAAAAGTGAAGAAGTTGTGGGTCAGAATGAAGCTGGCTAAGGTGATGAGGAATCCATCAATACATTACACCAACAACCTGAAAACAGCTTTCGTATCCCGCAACTACCCTCCCGACCTGGTACAGAAGCAAATAACCAGAGCCACTTCCTCGTCCCCCCAAACCCAGAATCCCCCACAGAAGAACCACAAAAGTGCCCCACTTGTGACAGGATACTTTCCGGGACTGGACCAGACTCTGAATGTGGCTCTCCAGCAGGGATACGACTTCCTCAAATCCTGCCCTGAAATGAGATCCATCCTTCATTAAATCCTCCCCACTCCACCAAGAGTGTCTTTCCGCCGTCCACCTAACCTTCGTAACCTCTTAGTTCATCCCTATGAAATCCCCAAACCACCTTCCCTACCCTCTGGCTCCTATCCTTGTAACCGCCCCCGATGCAAAACGTGTCCCATGCACCCTCCCACCGCCACCTACTCCAGTCCTGTAACCCGGAAGGTGTACACGATCAAAGGCAGAGCCACGTGTGAAAGCACCCACGTGATTTACCAACTGACCTGCCTACACTGTGACGCATTCTATGTGGGAATGACCAGCAACAAACTGTCCATTCGCATGAATGGACACAGGCAGACAGTGTTTGTTGGTAATGAGGATCACCCTGTGGCTAAACATGCCTTGGTGCACGGCCAGCACATCTTGGCACAGTGTTACACCGTCCGGGTTATCTGGATACTTCCCACCAACACCAACCTATCCGAACTCCGGAGATGGGAACTTGCCCTTCAGTATATCCTCTCTTCTCGTCATCCGCCAGGCCTCAATCTCCGCTAATTTCAAGTTGCCGCCACTCATACCTCACCTGTCTTTCAACAATTTCTTTGCCTCTACACTTCTGCCTCGACTGACATCTCTGCCCAAACTCTTTGTCTTTAAATATGTCTGCTTGTGTCTGTATGTGTGGATGGATATGTGCGTGTGTGCGAGTGTATACCTGTCCTTTTTTCCCCCTAAGGTAAGTCTTTCCGCTCCCGGGATTGGAATGACTCCTTACCCTCTCCTTTAAAACCCACCTCCTTTCGTCTTCCCCTCTCCTTCCCTCTTTCCTGATGAGGCAACAGTTTGTTGCGAAAGCTTGAATTTTGTGTGTATGTTTGTGTGTCTATCGACCTGCCAGCGCTTTTGTTCGGTAAGTCACCTCATCTTTGTTTTTATATATATATATATATATATATATATATATATATATATATATATATAATGGCTCTGAGCACTATGGGACTCAACTGCTGTGGTCATAAGTCCCCTAGAACTCAGAACTACTTAAACCTAACCAACCTAAGGACATCACACACATCCATGCCCGAGGCAGGATTCGAACCTGCAACCGTAGTGGTCGTGCGGTTCCAGACTGTAGCGCCTTTAACCGCTCGGCCACTCCAGCCGGCACCGCCGGCACCGACAGCAACAACATTACAGAAGTGGTACAGGCAGAATGCTGATGCTGATTTGGAGAAAAGTCTCTGAATTTTGAAGAATTATCTAAACACTGTCTCACTCTGAACTTAAAAATAATTCCCTGAGTCACTCTGACTTTTTTCAGAAAATGTACATTTGACACAATATCTGCTCTTTGACCATCACACACACACACACACACACACACACACACACACACACACACCTACCTGGTATAAGTGACGCAAGACACATGACCAAATCCATGGATGTTCGTCTGCAGTCGATCTGTAATGAGCCACACTGCTTCAACAGCCATGTGACAGCATGAATAAGTTGGACTCCATCAAATTCTGGTGGTTTATGACGAACTTCGCTGATCTGCAATGAGACAAAATTTATTGTCACTGTCTACTTCCATAAAATGGAATGAAAATATTTAGAAATAGTGTTACCACACAGCCTGTATATCCAAACTGTATGCATTTCATCACTTTGAAAAATACTACAGAACATGTTTGCAGCTTTTAATTATTTTACAAACTTGTTTCAAAAACAAACTGTGAGCAAAGTTTAATATTTTTGCTCTTACCAACGAAAACTGTTTACACTTTATGTTCACTATGTAGATGTCTTATATACAACTCCCAACAACTGGTCATACTAATACTACTGGAATTACGAACACCCATCCTACAACAGAACCCAAAAGGTAACTGGCTTTCTTCTAAATTTTCTTTCTTCATTTCTTTTTTACATTTGTATGATGTAACAACTGGTTTGGAAAAAAAAACTTTTGACTACTCATGGAACAAATAAGCACAGAGCAAATGAACAAGGGATTTTTTTTTAATAAATTGTATACCTTTAATTGTACACATTTGTTTTTATTTACAACGTTTATTTTTTCAGTGCATTTTCTACAACATACAACATCCTGGATGTGTGAAACATACTAAGAGCAATGGTAGCCTAATGTTATGTTTTTGTATGTTTTTCAAAGTATTTTATCACTTTTTCATACATAGTTTTGGCTAAGAATTACCAAAAATATTTCTGTGATTTAAGATAACAGAATTGTGCAGATGCAGTAGTTTGAGGAAGGCTCTTTAATGCTATTCAACAGTTCCATTACATATCTAGTCCATTACTAAATCATCGCATTACTGACAAAACATAAATTACTATAAATTGAATAAAAGCAATTACTTGTTTGCAAAAATGAGGTTGAGTTCCACGAGTCTAAAGGAAAGATGGTTGAATCAATAACTTCTAGTATGGGGGACTGCTCCTTCCAAGAGTGGAATAGAAACAGCAATAATAGAGAGATGCTGGAACTCTTAGAGAGTAATAAAGACTGCTGACCAAGAGAAGCAATGTAAAGTAAGACACCACATCCTTAACAACCAACAGCATTATAAGAATAACTAAAGAAATTAATACGATGTAAAGTCAGATATTCTGAGACACACTTATAGCTCTTTTAAGAACAACTATCTGCCTGCATATAATTTCATTTTCTTTTTATCCTGCCATTACTGTAGTTTCTTGCAGAAAAAAATAATGTAACTCCAGTCAAACCAAAACGAAAATTAAATCTGGATTCTAAGTTACATAAAAGTTTCCTTTCTAATGAAGTTCCTTTATGTTTCTTAAATACATGGGCAGTATTTTCACTGAAATCTTACAGGTTTGATGTCACGTGTCTCTTTGTTGGAGCTACTTCTTTCTTACCATAAAACAGATATAATGTTACTTTTGGGAAATAGATTCCATTAAAACTATTTATAATTATAATACTTTACTTAATGAAAACTACCAGTGAAATACAGCATATATTTTAGCTTTACAAACGGAATTACAGAATTACATTTTTCACCATTCACATTTCCCTTCTGTAGCAGCTAGCTGATTTTGTACATTGTATGCGTGCAGTCCATGTCAAACCGCTTGTGACTTTGGGTAACATATTTGTGAACTAATTTCTTTACATCTATGTAACAGGTGTCTGGATTGGTGGGGGTGGGGGGGTGGGGGTGGTGGGGGGTGGGTACCACTACACCTTGTGAATTAATTATTATATACATTTACAGCTTACAGTGTTGCGTGTTGCAAATGGACACTGTCAAAGTTCCCCCCCACCCCAGCCCCCCACCCCCACCCCCACCCTGAATGTCACATTCGAACAGATTTC
Organism: Schistocerca americana; assembly: GCF_021461395.2. Taxonomy (NCBI): domain Eukaryota; kingdom Metazoa; phylum Arthropoda; class Insecta; order Orthoptera; family Acrididae; genus Schistocerca; species Schistocerca americana. The sequence goes on along the minus strand of NC_060119.1, from coordinate 253,648,775 downwards.
AGTATGGGACCCTCTAGTGGCACAACCAATATTCAGACAATATTTCAGTTTGTCCCCTGTAGCATGTTTAGTGTAACAGTTCCCACAGCATCTCTTATGTGATTGATTGATTGACTGATGGATTTGGAGGAGGGAATTCCTTACGTGGTTCATCATGTACTGAGGACTATTGCTCTTCACCTTCACATATCTCCAAAAGAAAAATCTAATGGCGTTAAGCCTAGAGACCTAGCAAGCGAAGTAGTTGGCCCAACTGCCCCAATTCACCTCCTGGGCATTTCTCTTTTTATACATTCCCTGACAACGAACCTGAAGTGTTATGGAGATCCATCCTCCTGGAATATGTTTTCCTGTGGTGGTCATGGAAGGGCTTAGTGTTCCACCATATATAGGTACGAAATTTTAGTCACTGCTGGTTCTAAGAAGAAAAATAGTCTAGTCACCATGTTATGCATTAAGTCAGCTCACACACTGACTATCTGCGTGTCCCTGACTAGTTCATATGTGACATGTGGATTACACATAGATTATCACTGCCCCATATTCTACGGTTGTCTGTTTACAACTCGGCTGACATAAAATATCACTTCATCAGAAAAACACACATATTAAAGGCAGTCTGGTGACTCATCAATCCTTTGTGACATTTCTAATGTGAAGTTCATAGTACAACTTCACTGCTACGTTTTATTCATGAATCATTTGAAACTTGTGCAACAAATTGTGCACCAGTACGCATAGAATCTGTGACTGGAAATTAGCATCATGAACACACACATGTATGTTGTTGTTGTTGATTGTTGTTGTTGTTGTTGTCTTCAGTCCTGAGACGGGTTTGATGCAGTTCTCCATGCTACTCAATCCTGTGCATGCTTCTTCATCTCCCAGTACTTACTGCAACCTACATCCTTCTGAATCTGCTTAGTGTATTCATCTCTTGGTCTCCCTCTACGATTTTTACCCTCCACACTGCCCTCCAATGCTAAATTTGTGATCCCTTGATGCCTCAGAACATGTCCTACCAACCGGTCCCTTCTTCTTGTCAAGTTGTGCCACAAACTCCTCTTCTCCCCAATTCAGTTCAATACCTCCTCATTAGTTATGTGATCTACCCATCTAATCTTCAGCAGTCTTCTGTAACACCACATTTCGAAAGCTTCTATTCTCTTCTTGTTCAAACTATTTATCGACCATGTCTCACTTCCATACTACACTCCATACAAATACTTTCAGAAACGACTTCCTGACGCTTAAATCTATACTCAATGTTAACAAATTTCTCTTCTTCAGAAACGCTTTCCTTGCCATTGCCAGTCTACATTTTATATCCTCTCTATTTCGACCACCATCTGTTATTTTGCTCCCCAAATAGCAAAACTCCTTTACTACTTTAAGTGTCTCATTTCCTAATCTAATTCCCTCAACATCACCCGACTTAATTCGACTACATTCCATTGTCCTCATTTTGCTTTTGTTGGTATTCATCTTATATCCTCCTTTCAAGACAATGTCCATTCCGTTCACCTGTTCTTCCAGGTCCTTTGCTGTATCTGACAGAATTGTAATGTCATCAGCAAACCACCAAGTTATTATTTCTTCTCCATGGATTTTAATTCCTACTCTAAATTTGCTACTGCTTGCTCAATATCCAGATTGTATAACACTAGGGATAGGCTACAACCCTGTCTCACTCCCTTCCCAACCACTGCTTCCCTTTCATGCCCCTCAACTTTTATAACTGCTATCTGGTTTCTGTACAAATTATAAATAGCCTTTCGCTCCCTGTATTTCCCCCCTGCCACCTTTAGAATTTGAAAGAGAGTATTCCAGTCAACATTGTCAAAAGCTTTCTCTAAGTCTACAAATGCTAGAAACGTAGGTTTGCCTTTCCTTAATCTTTCTTCAAGGATAAGTCGTAAGGTCAGTATTGCCTCTCGTGTTCCAATATTTCTATGGAATCCAAACTGATCTTCCCCGAGGTCAGCTTCTACCAGTTTTTCCATCCATCTGTAAAGAATTCGTGTTAGTATTTTGCAGCTGTGACTTATTAAACTGATAGTTCGGTAATTTTCACATCTTTCAACACCTGTCTCATACATCTTGTTCACCAGATGGTAGAGTTTTGTCAGGACTAGCTCTCCCAAGGCCATCAGTAGTTCTAATGGAATGTTGTCTACTCCGGGGCCTTGTTTCGACTCAGGTCTTTCAGTGCTCTGTCAAACTCTTCACGCAGTATTGTATCTCCCATTTCATCTTCATCTACATCCTCTTCCATTTCCATAATATTGTCCTCAAGTACATCGCCCTTGTATAGACCCTCTATATAAAGAGATAGTGGGGCTGGCCAGTATTTACCTCAGCTCAGTACTGCCGATAGATAACACAAAACAGAACAGAACAGAACAGAAATTCCTAGCTTTCGGAACTTTGTTTCTTCATCAGGGTGGAGAGGGGGGAGGAGGGGAGGGGGGGGAGAAGGGAAGAAGGGAAAGTGGATTCAGTTACTCACAACCCTGGTTATGAAGCAACAGGGAAAGGTAAACAGGGAGGATAGCAAGGATGGAGGCACAGTTGTGAGAGGGAAGCCAAAGATATTCTACTGTTAAGTATTGTGCCAGGTTCAAACCAAAGAAGATGCACACAGAAGTAAAGAGGTATATAGGATAAAGATAAACACAACTATGTAGGATGAAAAGATGTGTGAATGGCTAAAGAGGAGAGGAAAAAAAAAGAAGACTGAAGAGTAAATGGGAGTGAGGTTGGTTAACATAGGTTCAGTCCAGGGGGATGGCACGATGAAAGGATGTGTTGGAGAGCAAGTTCCCATCTCCACAGTTCCGAGGGACTGATGGGTGGGAGAAGCCAAATGGCACATACGTTGTAGCAGGTTCTTAGGTCCCTAGAATTATGCTGGACGGCATGCTCTGCTACTGGGTATTGGACATCTCCTAGGCGGACGGCACATCTGTGCCCATTCATGCGCTCAGCCAGTTTAGTGTCGTCATACCGATGTAAAAGGCTGTGCAGTGCAGTGCAGGCATGTCAGCTGATAAATGACATGTGTTGTTTCACATGTGGCCCTGCCTTGAATTGTGTATGTTTCACCAGTAGCAGGGCTGGAGTAGATGGTTGTGGGGGGAAGCATGGGACAGGTTTTGCAGTGGGGTCGGTTACAGGGGTAGAAACCGCTGGGTAGAGAAGGTGGTCTGGGAATATTGTAGGGTTTGACAAGGATGTTACGGAGGTTAGGGGGGGCGACGAAAGGCAACTCTGGGTGGTGTGGGGAGAATATTGTCAAGGGATGATCTCAAATAGGGCTTGAATTGAGAAAGTCATATCCCTGGCGGAGTAATTTGTTGATGTATTCGAGGCCAGGATAATATTGGGTGACAATGGGGATGCTTCTGTGTGGTCTGGCGGTAGGAACATTGTTGTTGGACGGGGAGGAATGTATTGCTCAGGAGATATGTTTGTGGATAAGGTCTGCAAGATAGTTGCGGGAGAGGAAAGCGCTGGTAAGGTTATTGGTGTAATTGTTGAGGGATTCATCACTGGAGCAGATACGTTTGCCATGAATACCTAGGCTGTAGGGAAGGGAGCGTTTGATGTGGAATGGATGGCAGCTATCAAAGTGAAGGTACTGTTGTTTGTTTGTGGGTTTGATGTGGACAGAGGTGTGGATGTGAGTTTCAACAAGATGAAGGTCAACATCCAGGAAGATGGCTTGGGTTTTGGAGAAGGACCAGGTGAAATTCAGACTCGAAAAGGAGTTGAGATTATGGAGGAAATTAAGGAGTGCTTCTTCACCATGAGTCCAGACCACAAAGATGTCATCTATAAACCTATACCAAGCCAGGGGAAGCAGCTGTTGGGTCTTCAGGAAAGCCTCATCCATGCGGCCCATGAAGAGGTTGGCATAGGACGGAGCCATCCTGGTTCCCATGGCCGTTCCTCTGATTTTTTTGTAGGTCTGGCCTTCAAAAGTGAAGTAATTATGAGTGAGGATGAAGTTGGTTAGTGTGATACGGAATGAGGTTTTTGGAAGATCTTTGGGTGGGCGCTGGGAGAGGTAGTGTTCAAGGGCAGAGAGACCATGGGTATGTGGGATGTTTGTGTAAGGGGATGTAGCATCTATGGTGACAAGAAAGGTTTCAGGTGGGAGGGGAGTGGGAATGGATTTGAGGCGTTCTAGGAAGTGGTTTGTGTCTTTGATGTAGGATGGGAGTCTAGAGGTGATAGGCTGGAGGTGTTGGTCTACCAGAGCTGAGATACGTTCTGTTGGGACCTTGAAGCCTGCCGCAATTGGACGGCCAGGATGGTTCTCTTTGTGGATTTTGGGTATTAGGTAGAAGGTAGGGATAAGTGGCTCAGGTGGAGTGAGTAGGTCTATGGAAGCCGTTGTGAGGCCTTGTGAGGGACCTTGGATTTCTAGGATTTTCTGCAGCTCAGTCTGGATGGATGGAGTGGGATCCTGGGTAACAGCTTTGTAGGTTGAGGTGTCGGAGAGTTGATGCAGTCCTTATGCCACATACTCCACACGGACAAGTACCACAGCTGTGGAGCCTTTATCCGCCGGGAGGATGACAATAGAGTGGTCTGTTTTCAGCTCCTTAATGGCATGGAATTCAGCTGGGGTAATGTTGGGGGTTGTCGGGATGTTCTTCAAGAAGGACTGGGAGGCAACACTGGATGTGAGGAATTCCTGAAATGTCTGCAAGGGATGGTTTTGGTGGAGGGGAGGAGGATCCCTTTGGGAAGGCGGTCGGAACTGTTCTAGACAGGATTCAACACTGGGTTTAGTATTTGGGGGCTATGTTTGGGTGGTGAAGTGATATTTCCAGTTGAGGTTCCGGGTGAATGAGAGGAGATCTTTAACCAGAGCAGTGTGGTTGAATTTAGGCGTGGGGCTAAAGGTTAAGCCTTTTGATAGAACAGATGTCTCTGGAGGAGAGAGGGATCTGGATGAGAGGTTTAGAACTGAATTGGGACTGGTGATATGTGGCATTTGACTGTGGTTATAGTTGAGATTTGGTCTGTGTGGGGTATGTGCTGGGATTGGGAGATTGAGTAGGGTGGCTAGGCTAGGTTTGTTGGCTATGAGGCAGGTTTGTTGAAGGTGCTGTTGTGGTTGGTGTTTGTGAGGGATAGGGAGAGGGATCCCACTTCTTAGGTGTTGCACTAGCACTGTGGATAGTTTTTTCAGGTGGTGTGTGGCATGGAACTCAAGTTTGCAGCTGGCTTCTAGGATGATGTTCCTGAGTGTGTTCTCCAAGCAGGGGTTTGAGAGGCAGAGGACTCTGAAGAGAGATAGGAACTGTTGGGAGTGGTGGTTACACGAAGTAGTGTAGAGATTCAGGACAAGTTGGGTAAGGGCTAAGGATTGAAGGTTCTGGAAGTGCAGGAGAGACTGGTGGAAGGAGGGATTGCACCCAGAGATGGGAACTTTTAAGGTAAGTCCTTTAGGGGCAATTCCAAAGGTTAAGCAGGACCGGAGGAAAAGTATGTGGGATTGCAGTTTGGCTAGAGTGAAAGCATGTTTCCGGAATGAATGTAATAATGTGGTATAGGATTAGGGTACATAGTGGGTAACTGATGGGTAGCGAAATTAAATAACTGAAGTTAAAATAGTAATAATAAGAACGAATAAAACAAGGAGGGAAGGACGAGAAAGAAAATAAAATCTGTTAGTAATGTTCAATACCAAAGGAAGACCACTAAATAAAAAAAGTACGGATAGAGGTTGACCAGACTAAGCAAGTATGTCCAGACCCCCTCTTTTTGTAAATTTATACCAAAGATTTCTTTTCTCCCCAGTTACATTCAGTATCTCCTCATGAGTTATTCAAGCTATTTGTCGAATCTGTAGCACTCTTCTACGGCAATACATTTCAAGAAAATTTATTCTCAAATACCTTCAGAAAATACTTCCTAATATTTAAATTTCTATTAGATGTTCTTGAGTAGTACTTGGACTTTCAGCTGGGTGGCATCATCTAATAGGTGTGATATTTCGGCGAGCCGACATATTGCCAACTTCAGGCATTCCTGATGGTTGAGACACATCTGCTGAATGCTTCCTTTATGTACTTTCTGGACTGTACATCCTCCAATTCATCTGCTAGACAGATGGTCCAAGATTTCATGAGCTCTGTGAACTAATGTGCTTAGGACACCTTCTTGCTGTGAAGGGGCATGACAATTGGAGGCATGCAAGTACAAATCTGTATGTATCAGTTTACAGTACACACTTTGTGCTGGTCTTCATTTGACAAGCACATCCAGGAATATAACTTGGTTTTCCCCTATCTCCATCATGAATATGATGTTCTGTTGCGGTGAATTCAGATGTTGCAGAAAGTCTCGTAGGTGACATCGTCCATGTGGCCACATTATAAGCATGTAGTCTACAGATCAAATAAAGCACGAGGGCTTGTAGACAATCAAATCCAAGGCTGCTTTTTCAAATGCCTCCATAAACATACTGGCCACCACTGGTGATAGTGGGCAGCCCATCACTGCTCCATATGTTTGTTCACAGTAATTTCCATTGAACAGAACGCAGGCTGAAATAAACGCAAATTCTAATAGCTTTATTATGATGGCCCAAACGTCTCTCCTATAAGGCTTAGACAGTCTCTTAGAGGTATTATTGTGAAGAGAGGTACCACATCAAAGCTTACCATTAGGTCTTCTTTGCTCAGTTGAAAAGTTCTGGAGCTGCTGAATGAAATCTGCAGAATTCCGTTTGTGGAGCTGGCAGTTGCCCACAAAAGGGCTGAGCATCACCTTCAACTGTTTCACTAACTCATATAATGTTGCTGTGCCAGTGCTGCTAATAATTAGCTGAAAAGGCATTTCTTGCTTGTGGACTTTAGGTAGACCATTAAGTCTAGGTGGCGCAGTTGCTTGTGGACAAAGTTTGTTCACCATCTACTTGTCTGGGAAAGTGTGTTTGAGAAGCTCAGCAGTCTCTCTCATCACTTAGTTGGCATGATCATCTTCAGTTCTCCTGTATGTGTTGACGTCTAATAAGTTGTACAATTTTTGTTTGTAAATATGACTTGGTAGCAGCACCATACAATTCCCTTTGTCTGCTGGGAGGATGATTGTCTCAGAGTCTTCTCGTAGCTACTTAAGGGTTAGATGGTTAGATGGTGAAGAAACTTCGTACTTGGGCAGCTGTGCAACTTAAGACTTTATGCACTACCTAAAGACTACAAGCAAGAAATGCCTCTTCATCCTATCATTAGCAAAATTGGTGTACCAACATTATATGAATTAGTGAAACATCTGACAGTGATGCTCAGCTCCTTTGTGGGCAAATTCCAGCACTATATACAGAATTCAGCACATTTCATTCAGCAGCTCCAACACTTTCTATTAGGCCAAGAAGACCTCTTGGTGAGCTTCGATGCAGTATCTCTCTTCACAAGGGTGCCTCAAAGAGACTCCATAAGCCTCATAGGAGAGAAGTTTGGGCCAGCACTAACACAGCTGTTTGAATTCATGCTTACGTCAGCCTATGTTCTGAACAAACAGACAGAGCAGTGATGGGCCTTCCACTGTCACCAGTGATGGCCCATACATTCATGGAGGTATTTGAAGCAGCAGCCCTAGAGCCAGCTGTCTACAAGCCCTCGTGCTTTCTTCAATATGTAGAGGATGCATTCGTAATCTGACCACACGGATCATGTCACCTAAAAGACTTTCTACAAAACCCGAATTAGTCACACAGAAACATCAAATTCATGATGGAAATAAAGGAAAATCTCAACTAACATTTTTGGATGTGCTTCATCAAATGAAGACTAGACACAGTGTCTCCCTTAAACCAATTTGTAAAGATTTGTGTTTGCATGCCTGCAGCTGCCACACCCCTTCACAGTGAGATGGTGTCCAAAGCACACTAGTGTACAGAGCATGCAAAATGTGACTGTGACAGTCTAGCAGATGAACTGCACTGTACCCCATACAAATGGTTACAGCAACGAGCAGACCCAATGAGACCTGAAGCTGAATAAACCCCAGACCACAGCCTGCTGACGTCGGAGACAAAGTGATCACAATGGTGATTATTCCATACGTCGGGAATGCATCAGCAAAAGTCAAAAGAACACTCCAGAAACACAGTGTCAAATGCATGTTCCAACCACCAGCCAAGACGAAAACCTTACTAAGATCAGTCAAGGATGACCTAGGATTTCTGAAACCAAGAGTCTACCACATCCCTTGCCAGTGTGGGAACACACATGTAGGACAGAGTATCCATACAGTACAGAAGATATGCACTGAGCATAAATGTCACACAGACAACATTCAGCCGACAGTCTGCTGTGGCAGACCACTGCATCTCCCATGGACATATGATGATTTATTATGACACCAAGTTGTTGCAACAATCCAGTACCTTCTGGGATTGTATTCTCAAAGAAGCTGTAGAGATCCAACTGCCCAACAGACTAATATATAACAGTGGGTTTCAATTAAGCAAGGTCTGGAACCCAGCTTTGAGCATATTCAGAGCACAGTGGCAGTCTACATGGAGGTCCACCCTCATCATGACAAATGAAGAGGACGAAGAAACATTGTCACCATGCCAGCAGAGATACATGTCCAGCACTGGCTACAGAGCTACTGAAGGCCCTGGATCGATGCCAGATGCTGCGCTTGCCCCATCACTGCACCAGGTCTGTACTTGGAGATGCTGGCTGGAGATGGTGGGATGGTGAGGAGAGGAGATATAAAGGTAGCACCGAGCAGATATCATTAGTTGTCAGGAATGCCTGAAGACGACAAGAAGTCGGTTTGCTGAATTATCACCCATTTAGACAACACTACCCAGCTGAATAGCCAATCATAATATAAGATCTTCCTACACCAGGAAACCCTAGAATCACATATATTAAATGTTAACAACTGCTTCTGTCACACAAATGCTTCTCTTGTTATTATTAGTCAGCATTTTATAGCCTCTCTATTTCAGTCATTCTCAGTTATTTTGCTGAACCCATCTACTGCTTTCATTGTTTTATTTCCTAAGCTATTCCCTCAGGTATCACTTGATTTAATTCAACTGCATTCCATTATCTTTGTTTTACTATTGTTGATGTTTACTTCATAAACTCTTTGCAAGACATTATTCTTTACTGTTCCACTGATCGATCCTTTGTCGTCTGACAGAATTACAATGTCATCAGCAAAATACAGTTTTTATTTCTTCTACCTGAACTTTCATTCTCTTTACAAAATTTCCCAAAAGTTTCTTTAACTGCTCAGTCAATGCCTGGACTGAATGATGTTGGAGATGGTCTACAACCTTGTCCCACTTTCTTCTCAACCACTGCTTCCCCTTCATGTCCTTTGACTCAACACCACATGCTGGTTTCTGTACACGCCATACATAAACCTTTGTTCCTTATATTTGTCCCTTCTACCTTCAGAATTTCAAAGAGTGTAATCCAGTGAACACAGCTGAAAGCTTTTTTCTGAACCTACAAATGTAGGTTGCCTTTCTTCAGCCTATCTCCTAAGATAAGATATAGGATACGTAATGCCTCACTTGTTCCTAAATTTCTCTGGAAGCGAAACTGATATCCCCCAAGGTTGGCTGCTACCAGTCTTTTAATTTGTCTGTAAATAATTCATATCATTATCTTGCAAACATGACTGACATAATACAATGAACTTCTCTTTCAATTTTCTTTGCTGTGCATCTAACTGACTTTCCACATGTATATCTCCATGGATTTCCTTTCCCTTCCCTCAATTCTTCTTTACAAGTTTCAATCTCTCTCTCTCTCTCTCTCTCTCTCTCTCTCTCTCTCTCTCTCTCTCTCTCTCTCTATCCCTCCCCCTCCCCCCCCCCCCCCCCGTGTGTGTGTGTGTGTGTGTGTGTGTGTGTGTGTGTGTGTGTGTGTGTGTGTGTGTTTTGATCACCTCAGTTAAATATTAAGTTGTTAATAATAATAAGTAATGATCAAAATCATACCTGATTGAAAAGATCGGGTTTCTCTTGAAGTACTCGTTTTATGTGATAAACTGCTGAACGTACTTCTTTCACAGCACCAATTATACTATCACCAATGTCGGCAATGGACAGATTACTTAGCATATAATAAAGAAGATCAAACCAGAACCTGTCAATAATAGTTTTCTCCTCCCGTAGTTTTCTATAAATGCTATTAAATGCGAGTGCTGAACCTGAATGAGGAAATATGAGTATCATAAAAATATCCTTGGTCAACAAAACAAAATAAATAAAAATTAATTTAGAAACCAAAATAAAACTATGATATGATTTTTTTAACAATTAACAGCAAATCTATGGCCATGAAAAGATGAACACACAGAGAGACCTGCACAGAACAATGTTAGCTCATGTAACTAATGTTATGCACGTATCATTCACAATATAGTCACAAATGATTAAAAAAATGGTATGTGGAATTTTGTATGAAATTTGCTCACAGTCACTTTCTATGACTATTAACAACAAATATATTTGCAGTCTGCTCAAATGACAGGATGGGAGTCTGCAGAGAGCACTGATTATCAGCAGCCTGGCATTATACATGTATTTTATACCTGGTGCAAATGATATCTGTTTACAACAGTGCACAGTGGTGTAGAGGATGTGGAGATGAAAAAGTTGATACAGCACACTTTTGATCTTTCAAACTGGAAAACAATCTCAAATTGGTCTACAAAAGCCATCTAAGCTACAGTGCATGCACACTGTACATTATTTTGAATATCTTCTTGTCCTCTACTCCACTGGTTTAGTTTGTCTTAACTGTTTGAAGCTCATTTATTTTCCATACTAAAGCCATCCTTGAATACTAAAAACATCTTGTTTTCATATGTAAAATTTGTAAAATTAATGTCTGTGTAAATTTTACCTCAAAATTACACAATTTTTAACCATAAGAACAAGTTGTGTTTAATAATCAAGGATTATTGTAGTGTGAAAAAGAAATGAGTTTCTAACTGTTAAAATGGACTAAACTAGTGGTGTGAGATGAGGGGGAGAAGAAATTTAAAATTTTACACAGCGAGCATGTGCCATAGCTTAGGACGATTTTGCAGGTCAATTTAAAATTGTCTTCTGGCTTGGTAGACATGTGTCCTGTATCAAGTTGTTCATCTCTACTTCCACTACACTACAGCGGTACACTGTGAACAGTTATTAATTACATCCCGTATAAGTATTTGAGAGGGATTTTGGAGCAAATCACAGCTTGAACATTAAAGCATAAACACTGATAAATACAAACTCACACTTAAAATATATTAACCTCAAAGAACTATCATACAACAAAAGAAAACATTACAGCTGCAAATTGTGGAAGAAAAAAGTGAAGGTTTAGAAAATTCTAAAAATATTTGCACACAAAAAGTTTTATCTGTAAAATACAAAAGGTAGCTCAGTCAAAACCAAGTTTATGAGTGAGGTAAGCATTTTTTTCACAATGTTTTGCACAAAATCTTAGGTTTTATTGGCTACATCAGTCTAATATAGTTCTCTCACATTACAGTGACTACAAAAAAGGAAGGCAAGAGACAATTTACTTTTGTGAAAAATAAGAAGTATATAAAGTCCTAGGAGTTAATGTTGTCGAGAGTATGCAATAGAGCAAGGTGTCAGGGGATCGGTGTGAGGAGGAGGATCAGGACGAAGAGGATGAAGTGGAAGATAATCGGGAGGCAGTGGAGGAATAAATCAGCTCCCCATGCCATGGCCAGTCATTACTCATTACTAATCATGGCATACTGCTCACAGGTCATGTCGAAACCTTTATGACACTATTACCTATTGTCAACACAAAGACTAACAAAAAATGAAGACATATGCTACCAACAATTCTTATACTAAAATCCCTTTGCAAATGGTCCAAGATCATAATATTACCATTTTTCACCGTGGATTTTCTTTCCTCATTTTTGTACTCACCCTTTTCTCTTTTCTTTTGACTACTCCCTCTTTTTCCTCCACTTACAGCACATTACTATACCCCTGGCATCATCCCTGAACCTCCTGCCGTCTTACTCTTCGCCATCAATCCTGTTATCTCAACTCGGACCATCAACAACCATCACCATCACCATCATATCAATAATGATACCAGCCTAATAAGTGGTGTGTGTGTGTGTGTGTGTGTGTGTGTGTGTGTGTGTGTGTGTGTGTGTGTGTGTGTGTGGGCGAGAGCGAGAGAGAGAGAGAGAGAGAGAGAGAGAGAGAGAGAGAGAGCGAGAGAGAGAGAGAGAGAGCACGCACATAAGGATGCACATCAGTGTGTTGGGGGAGGAGTGAGTCTGATTCGATAATAGTTTAGAAACAAAAATAAAAATCATTAATTAAGTAAATATTCTCTTGACTTCTTGCCAATCAATCATCCCTTCAAGATGAAAGGTGGTGACATATCCTCAATCATAAAATTGATATGAAATCTAAATATTACCAACAAATTACAGTTTCCCATTTAATTTCAAACATGAGTGTAATAAGATACAAGATAGAATTATACAGATGTTAAATTACATCCAAAGCACTTACCTAGCCGTTTAGAAAAACTTGGATGAGTGCAAAGAAAACAAATTCGTTTCACTACAGCTTCAATATTAAGTGGTGACTTCTCCAGTTCTTCCTGTTTAAGTTGCCTGACAGACCACACGATAAACTCATGTAAGCATTTGCAGGAAAATTTACGTAGTGAAGAATCTGTAGGGTGGGTAATCCCATCCTGTTGAAAGTAAGACAATTACTAATATGTGATTGACTAATAAAACACTGTTCAATTATGCTAAACTTCATAAGTGACTAAACTGTGTGGTACACAGTGATATGAACTTGGATCTTTGCCTTTCGCAGCAACGCTACACTATTCAAAACAAGTGCACACCCGATGTTCAAATACAAGGTTCTGAACCGACAGTTCTTTCATGCACCCTTAATGTATTGAGTATTCCCAATATGGCCATCCAAAAGTGCCACAAATAAAAGTACTCTTAGGCAACAAATTTCAGACAATACAGGAGTTGCAACACTTACAAATAAATGTAATAGTTGTGCATAGTTTTCACACATAAATAAATTGATAAATTCAAAAAAATGAAGTTAATCCACTGTCACAAATCTCTAGTTTACGCATAAATTAAGTTAAACCAGGAATTTAATTCACCAAAGGGATAACTGGAACACTTTGTTTATTCAGTACTAATGGAACCTGTAAGTTAACCATTTTCCATATTGCTGAATGTTGAGCAATTGACAAGTGCACAAAAAAGATTTAATATGTTGCTGAGCTTTAGGACAACGCCATCCTTCAAAGGTAACCAAAAAGCACACATACATAGCTACAGTGTCACAGACAACTACACTGTATTATCTGTGCTAATGCAGTCGTGCTTGTATATACAGGGTGTTAAAAAAGGTATGGCCAAACTTTCAGGAAACATTCCTCACACACAAAGAAAGAAAATATGTTATGTGGACATGTGTCCAGAAACGCTTACTTTCCATGTTAGAGCTCATTTTATTACTTCTCTTCAAACCACATTAATCATGGAATGGAAACACACAGCAACAGAACATACCAGCATGACTTCAAACACTTTGTTACAGGAAATGTTCAAAATGTCCTCCGTTAGCGAGGATACATGCATCCACCCTCCGTCGCATGGAATCCCTGATGCGCTGATGCAGCCCTGAAGAATGGCATATTGTATCACAGCCGTCCACAATACGAGAACGAAGAGTCTCTACATTTGGTACTGGGGTTGCGTAGACAAGAGCTTTCAAATGCCCCCATACATGAAAGTCAAAAGGGTTGAGGTCAGGAGAGCGTGGAGGCCATGGAATTGGTCTGCCTCTACCAATCCATCAGTCACCGAATCTGTTGTTGAGAAGCGTACGAACACTTCGACTGAAATGTGCAGGAGTTCCATCGCGCATGAACCACATGTTGTGTAGTACTTGTAAAGGCACATGTTCTAGCAGCACAGGTAGAGTATCCCGTATGAAATCATGATAACGTGCTCCATTGAGTGTAGGTGGACGAAAATAAAATGAGCTCTAACATGAAAATTAAGCTTTTCCGAACACATGTCCACATAATATCTTTTCTTTATTTGTGTGTGAGGAATGTTTCCTGAAAGTTTGGCCGTACCTTTTTGTAGCACCCTGTATATGGTAGGGACATGAAATGGAACTATCACGTAGTCTCTGTTATTGGTAATGCTGGTGGCAGACTGCAGCTCATTGGTAGAATATTAGGGATGTGGGCAGGTGCACATATCACCAAGGTGGTTTTGACTACACTACAGAAGTTTTTCTGGGAAATCCTTACACGTCCTCCATGCAGTCCCGAACTCCCCCATGCAATTACCATATATTTGGTGCCCTGAAGAGAGACATTGGTGGCCTTTGATTTGCTTTGGACTAAAAGCTGCATGCCTGGGTACAATCCACAGGCAATCCCATAAGCAACTGCAAACATTTTTTCCATTAAGGCACTGACCATGTTGTCTCATTGGTGATAAATGTATTAAGAGCCATGTCAATTACTTTTTAAATAGCAATAAGTTTACTTAGTTTCTTTCAATATGTCTCACCTTTATGTGACTGCCCCTGTATTAAGGTTGAGATTCTGTATAATACACTTATGACTTCCAAAAGTGTCAATTTTCTTGACTGTATGGAGACCACCACCTTGTACACAACTGTTTTTAGTTAGGGGACAATCAACCAAAGCTGAAATAGTACATTACAGTCTCCAGTTTCTTCTGCATTCAAGAAGCCAAATTGCCACAGATGTGCCTGATTGACCAACATATAGCTTTCCAAAGTTATTCCAGGTTAGTCGACAAACACCAATCTATGCTAAAAGTTTTGTTAACAACAATAGAAGTACCTGGATGGAATCAAGCAACAGATAACAGTATTTCACAAGCATTCGAGCTCTTGTTCTTTCTCTAGCAAAAGTAAACACACTTCCAAAAACAACCACAGAGGCACCCAAAAGCACACACGTGCGACTGCGATGAGACTGACTGTTGATTATCGATTATTGAGAGCAGTCACCTGGACAGATGGAACTGGGAAAGGGTAGGAAAGGACACATGGGACGAGGAGGGCGGTAGATGGATAGTGTGGGGTGGGTCTTTTGACACATCTCAGTGCTCGCACAACAGAACAAAAGGTGTTCAGAGGAAGGAGGGAAGAAGGGGGGTAAAGAGAAAGGGGGGGGGGATGGATGGCAGGGAGGGAGGGGCTTGGGAGTAGACTTTGAGGTTACGGAGAAAAGAACAGAGGTTGTCCTTGCCATGAGTGCAGCTAATGAAAATGTCAGTGAATCTGAACCAGGCAAGGGTTTTAAGTGTTGACTGGCTAGGAAGGATTGCTCCTGATGGTCCATAAATAAGATGACATAGGATGGTGCCATGCAAGTACCCATGGCACTGCCATAGATTTGCTTATAGATTTGGCCTTTGAAAGTGAAATAATTGTGGGTCAGGATGTGGTTGACTAGAAAGATTATGAACAAGGTGGTGGGTTTGCTATTAGGAGGATGTTGGAAAAGGTTGTGTTCCACGGCCACATGATGATAGGCATTCAGGATGTTTGTGTACAAGAAAATCAGATAGAAAGTGAACCACAAGGAGTCTAGAGGAAAGAGCACAGTAACTGTGGGAAGGCACCGAAAGAAGCGAAGTGTCTTGAATGTAGGGTGGAAGGTTATGAACAGTAGTTCAGAAGCATTGATCAATGAAGGCAGACTTTTGGTTACTGGGAGTATTGTAACCAGCCACAATGTGACAATCAACAGTGAGATCTGCAGCGTTAGCTTCATGGAGTGTGGGAGTAGGTGAAACATAGGAGTGTGGTGGGTTGCTGGTGTGAGGGGGGAGATGGATTCAGGATTCAGTTGTCAGGTTTTGGGATGGACCTATGGCCTTGAGGAACTGCCGGAGATCCTGATGGACTTCTGGGATGAGATCACAGTTGTTGGGATTGTATGCAGAGATGCTAGAAAGTTGGCAGAAACTCTTAGCCACTTAGTCTCTATGACTCATGAGCTCAATCATGGAGCCTTTGTCTGTGGGAAGGATTATAAGACCTGGATTGGTTTTCAGGTTATGGCAGCTGTGTGTTCCATAGGAGTGATATTGGACTCACTAGGCAGGGATTTAAAAAGAAAAGTGATTCTAGGTTAGAAGTGAAGAATTCTTGAACAGCTACCAAGGGATAACTGGGTGGAGTGGGAGGAGGATCACGGTTGGAGGAAGACTGGTATTGTCTGAAGCAATGCTTCACGTTGGGTTTTGTTTGGCTTTTGTCAATGGGGTGTGTGGCAAGGAAATGTTTCCATTGTAGAAAATGGATAAAGAAAAGAAGATCCTTTACAAGTCGTGCTAGGTTGAACTTGTGTTTTGGGCTAAATGTTAGGTCTTTAGAAAGTACTGAGACTTCTGCAGGGGGCACAGTTTTGGAAGAAAGGGTAAATGGAAATGTCGTGTGGCTAGGGCCTCCCGTCGGGTAGACCGTTCGCCTGGAGCAGGTCTTTCGATTTGACGCCACTTCGGCGACCTGCGCGTCGATGGCAATGAAATGATGATGATTAGGACAACACAACACCCAGTCCCTGAGCAGAGAAAATCTCCGACCCAGCCGGGAATCGAACCCGGGCCCTTAGGATTGACAGTCTGTCACTGTGACCACTCAGCTACCGGGGCGGACGGAAGAAAGGGTGACAATAGCATTATGGGACGAGTGCTGAGGAGCAGTGGGTTTCACTAAATGTGGACAAAGTTTTTGGGAATACAGAATGCAGAGTAGGTCAGCAAGGCAAATTTTCAAAAAGGGGCCACTGTGGTGAGAACAAAGAGTTGTAGTATGGATGTTGTTAGTGTGGTGGGCCTTTACAATAGTAGGCACTGAAGATGCATGTAAGAGGGTGACCACTGTCTGTTTTGAATGCACGTACGGTAGAAGAGAAGAATGTATTGACATATAATGGAATAATGACTGGAAAAAGAAGTTGTAGATGAGTAAAGAATGGCAGTAACAAGTGTTAAAAAAAGTGGGATGGAGGAGAGCCAAATCAGCAATGAATAACAAAAATGGAAATGCATGGGTGGAATAGCACACAATAAATGGAAGGTAACCACTCACCTATAGCTGACTGATATGACTGAACCTTTGTTTTTGAATATACTAGCCATGTAATTACTTTTGAACATGAATCTAACCTATTAGAGCCTTTTTGCAGAAATATACAATATGTAGGCTGTTTAGAATACGATATTAAGATGTTGTATATGAATAAATTTGAATTTTATAATTACCCTAATGAATGATGGGTATGTTACTCTTTCTGAACAGTGGTCACAAATGGCATCATACTGCCAGTCTGTACTACGCAACGCAATTCATTGACTAATTTGTCTATCAAGTAACTGTTTACTTTATTCAACATCATAGCAACCTACTCTTAGAAAATATATTTTTAAAATCATCTGGGCATAAAAGCACGGAAGGGAGAATTTATTCGTATGAATGAAATATGAGGACCAGTTTTAAAGTAAGAACCAATTTGTAATGGAGTAAGAGAAACTTTAGTAAAGAATGTAAAACGTATCACAAACTACAACATGCTCATTTTTTCACTTTTCAACTTAGTCACCATGAACATTTGTCAAGTTGTGGCACCAGCTTGTAACAATATCTTTCGACACCTCATTTTCGAAATGTTTTCCACCATGAAATTCCTTCAATTTTGGAGAGAGATGACAGTCTGGTGGTGTTAAGTCAGGGCTGAATGGTGGATGATCCAGTAATTTCCAATCAAATTTTTCCAGTTGCTTCTTTTTCTTGCCACAATGTGAGGCCGAGCATCGTCGTGAAGCAGAATGTGCTGCTAGAGATCAGTCCCCACCAATGACTTTGAATGGTACACCTAAGCTTTAATAATGTTTCACAGAACCTCTCAGCATTTATTGACATTCCTCTTGGCGAAAAGTCTAACAGAAAAAAGTCTTTCCACTCCCAAAAAACTGTGGCTATTATTTTCCATGTTGAAGGTTCTGGTTTGAATTTTCATGGTTTCTGCAGGGAGTTTGAGTGGTGCCACTCACTGGATTGACGTTTATTGTCTGGAGTGTAGTTCGCACTCCACGTTTCATCACCAGTCACAATGTCACAATGCTCCGAAACGGACAAAGAATATCCATTTGTTTTCTTTTGTGTTCTTCTGTCAACATTTTCAGCACCCACCTTGCACACATTTTATTGAACTGAAGTTTGCCAGCAACAACGTGAAAAGCTACTTCTTCAAAGTAGTGGAAATTTTTGATGCTGCTTGTCAATAATGAAGCACCTGTTTTGGCAAATTGCCTCACTTTTTGTGTCAAGTCTTCGTTCACGACAGTAGACTGTCCAGATCATTCTTCATTACGAAAATCTGTCCTTCCTCCATTAAACAGCCTACTCCATTTACGCACACCCATCATTCATTACACCTGTGCTGTCTGTGAATTTCAGTAGGATGAACTTGTTTTGCATTTAGGAACCAAATAACCAAGTGCGCAATCAGCAGGACTACTCATTGAAATAATGACAAACAAAGCAGTATAACCATACAATCAACACCAGCAGAGACGTGAAATGTAATGATGGCATAATGAGAGACTAGCCAAGAATGGCCAACTACGAACAGACGTCATGTGACAGCATGTATGGACACAATATGCATCGGTTCTTACTTTAAAAATGACCCTCATAGATTGAACAAGCAATATTTATACTTGTTAAAAACATTTCCACATTTATTTTATTTACTTTTATAATTTTGACGTCGCCGTGTGTCTGCAAATATATACATAATTAGATCTCAAACAATCAAAGCTAACATGTTATTGATCGCATTGAAATATGGCAAAACAATGGACATGAACTGGTACTCTGATTTAAAATACTGCTTCGGTCTAATGTTCACACAATATAAATTTCCTCTGTTTCTCATTAGAGGCGATGTAATGGTTCTACTTATCAAGCTGACCTTCCTTTCCCATCCTTTTATAAATCATTCACTCAATGGCTGGCACTCTACCCACAGACAATCTTGTTGTATACATCTGAAGGAAAGGCAAATTAATTCTTCTAGTGTGGGCTAGAAAATCAATATGATTGCTTCTGCCTTGTGGCATCAGTGTGTCAAGGCACTGCAAACAGAACAACTGACTGGAAATAGGACCAATTGCCAATACCATTCCTTGATCCTCATTTTTCCAATGTTCTCATCCATTCCCTCAACTCCTATCATTTAAATACTGCATCACATAATTGCAAGGAATTGTTCAATCACAATTTTTTGTCTTCTTTCCTGGGACAAATGATCAACTGGATTTATTTCAACATGATTAGATGCAGTTGTAGCCACGCTGTCATGGATCAATGTACTACCAGACACACTTATTTGTTTGTAGTAAAATGAGCCTCTCTCTTACCTTCCAGGTTCTCTGAGATTTAAAAATTGAGCATGTTCGATTCTGTCCTGCTGAATCATACCTGATCCAAAATTGTCCTTTCTTCTTCAGTTCAATCAGTTTCAAGGATCAAAATAATTGTTACAGGCAAAGTCATACTGTCAATGAATTTCTACATTGAGTCTAACACTACTGATGTGCCTACACCCACTGAAGGGCCAGGTGTTGCTAAAGCGTCTTGTTAAGGTTTTGCCTGAACAAGAAATTCATTTCCGTCCATTCAAGACCAGGGCCGTACAGATGCTCAACTATTTGCACCTGCGCAGGCCTTCAATTGCAAGGGTGGACACCACGGCGGGGGGCTGTCTTCCTCTATAAGAATCACAAAGGCTTTCCATGCCTCCCACCACACACTGCATGAAGCTGCAGAGGTATGCCCAGATGGTACATGCGCTGCCGTGGACTCCACTGATCATCACTGGCGTAACAGCAAGTTGCTGGCCCCTACTTGCATCAACATCTCCACACTCACTGTCTTCAGCATGTGCCTCAGAAGTCGTTGCCATTGCAGAGCACCACTACACATGTTGTAGTTCATTCTTCAATAAAATGTGTAGACAACATAGTTATCTGCCAGTTCCCTACTACGGTGGTTCCAGATTGATCATGTAGCACTACCAAGACTTGCACAGAAGGAAATTCAAAATGTCAAAGCCCTCACAGGTGCAAAGATAGATTCAGACCACTTTCTTTCCAAAATTAAGTTCAAAATTTTACAAGAACACATCATGCTAAAAACGCTAGCCATATCATGCAGTTTGACACAGAGAAACTAAGAACAAACAAAGATTTTAAGATGAGCTTGAATCAGAAGGACCACCAATGATAAGAACAGTTAAAAACAACACTGGTTGAAAGTGCGAAGAAAACAGGAGATCAGCAGAAGGAGATGTGGCAATCAAAGGGTTTCGGAAAGCAGGATTGACTGGTGTTCTCAGAAAGCAACAGAAAATCCAAAGAACTTCCAAGAAGTAAGGAAAAACACTGTCAAAATTACCGGAAATCTCAAGAGAAAACATGGAAAGGAATGATAACTGAAATACAGGATAACTTCTGAAAGTACAATACGCGAGACTTTCATAAAACATTCAAAACTAACTTAAACAATCAAAAATCCAGGATGGAAAAATGACAATATTACAAGAAGGATACACTGCTGATCACCATACAGAGGAGACGATGAGTCACAAATACTCTCAACAAGATGATTGCTAAACAAGTGAGCTCGCAGCCAAAAGGCCTTCTTCTAAAGTAAACAACACACACATTCACACAAGCACAACTCAGACACACATGTCAACTGTCTCTGGCCACCAAGGCCAGACTGCGAGCAACAGTGTAAAACAGGAGAAGCAATGTGGCTCACAGGGGTAATAAGCAGGAGGCCGAAGTGGGGAGGGACATGGTGGGGTCGGAGAAGGGCAGTTAGGTGCAGTCAGGATGTTAGATAAAGAACTGGGAGAAGGGTGGGGGGAGTGGGGGGGTGCCATGTGTGGGAAATGAGATGGATACTTCCTCCTTCCATCTGCACCAATAGAGAGAAGTTTTCTTATAACTGGACCCAGTCCACCATATTGTCCCTACATTGCCACCTGGCTCATGGAAGCCCCCAGATGGCCTTATCATCAAAATTAACCCTCTGTGAATGCAATCCCTCCTTTGACAAGGACCTCCACCTGTTCAGAGTCTATCAGTCCTTAACCTTCACCAAAATTGTCCTACAAAATCACATAAATCAGGCCCAAACCACATTGCAATACCTCCTCTCCATCCACAAAATTCTCGTGCTCTACAATCCCAAATTCCTGTATCCCATTTATCACAAACTCTTGCCCTCGAGGAACTAGAGCAATATGCACACCATCACTTCAAAAAGCTCTCCAACCTGTTCATCTCCTCCTCCTCCTCCTCCTCCTCCTCCTCCTCCTCCTCCCCCCCCCCCCTGGACCACCACTATCTACAATAGTCTCCAAACTTCCTCCACATCGCCTCACAGCTGACAGGCCCTGCCTCGCAAACATTTACCACACCCTCAGAAACTCTCAACCACAACCACTACCACTACCACTACCAGACCCAAAACAAATGCAATCACGAACCTTTTCTTCACCAAAAGCTTTAGTACCACAGAAGAATTGGTCCTTTCCAGAAGCCTTAACTTTCCAAAAGTCTTAACGTTTACCTCAGACCCTACTTCAATCATCCTGGACTTGTTAAAGTCCCCTTCTCCTGGTTCTGGTCCCTACAGTGCGAGCATCTTTTCGCCACCATCCCTATCCATCAGGCTCCACCTAAAACCAATGCTGAACCTTGCCCAACTTAGTTCACATTCCATCCTATCATGATCCACTCCCTGTTAATGTTCAAGAATTTCATTGCTTCAAAGTCTACCTCGCCATCATTCCAAAAATCCCTCAACATGTAAGCTAATCTTACATCCAAAGAAAAATATCTCATTCCCACCACCTAAAAATTGATATTGACATTATAATCCTACAGCCGAAAAAGGCTCCATCACTGTGGTTTTGAAATGCAGGGAGTACCTGACAAAACGACTCCCCCCAGCTGTGAGATTCTTCTACCTGCAAACCTTCCTACTGTGAATCCATTCCGAAAATCCAACAGGATCTCCAGTCTCTCCTAAAATCCTTACGTTCATTGCAGAACCTCTCCCCTGGGTCAACCTCTCTTCTCACACCTACCACTTCCTGCACTCCTACGTTCAACATGGTTCCTACAGCCATAAGCCCAATCACCTAAGACGCCGAATTGTGGCCCGTTGCTGTGCCCCTACTGAGAGAATCTCTGCTCACGCCAACCAACATCTTCAGCCTATTACCTATAACCTACCCTCCTACATAAAAGACATCAACCATTTCTGCCTTTGACTCAATAGTTCCTGTCTCTTTACAACATGATACACACACACCCTCCCCTCTCCTTTTACTCTAACATCCCTAATGTCCATGGCCTTGCTGCTATTGATCACTGCCTTTCCCAACACCCGATGGATTCCAAACCTACAACTGCTTTCCTGGTCACCATGACCAACTATGTCCTCACCCACAATTACTTCACCTTTGAAGGCATTAACTACAAACAAATCCATGGTACAGCAATGGGCACCCACATGGCACCATCCTATGCCAAACTGTTCATGGTCCATCTAGAGGAATCCTTCCAAACCACCCAGAATCCCAAACCCTTCACCTCATTCAGATTCATTGATGACATCTTCGTGATCTGGGTTGAGGGTGAGGACACCCTATCCACATTCCTCCAGAACCTCAACACCTTCTCTCCAATTTGGTTCCATCTCAACCCGACAACCCACCTTCTTCGATACTGACCTCAGTCACTTGAATGGCTGCATCAGTACCTCCAATTAAATCAAACCCATCAACCAGCGGCAATACTTACACTTTGACAACTGCCATCCATTCCATACAAATAAGTCCATTACACGCAGCCTAAACAACCACACGTCACATCTGTAGCAATGAGCAGTCCCTCTACAAATATCCCAAGGGCCTCACTGAGGCCTGAGGGACTAAAATTACGCTCACAACCTTGTACAGAAACAGATCACCCGTGCCATCTCTTTCCAATCACCCACCACCTTCCTAAGTCCCAAAGGCTGGCCACGAAGGAGCATTCCCTTCGAGACTTTTACCACCCAGGACTGGCACAACTGAATCAGATTCACCACCAGGGTTTCTTCTACTTATCACCATGCCCTGAATTTACTAATATTATACCCACCGTCTTTCCCTCCCCTCCCACAGTAGTATTCTCTCACTCATCAAACCTACACATTGTCCTCTTCCATCCTCATCCACACTAGCTCCCACACCCTTCCCTCATGGCGTACTTCCCAGTAACAGAGCTAGATGCCAGATTGTCTCATACATCCTCCTACCACCATCTACTTCAGTCTGATCACAAGCATCACCTATCCCTGAAAGGCAGGGCTACTTACCAAGCTGCAAACATTACACTGTGGTCTACATGGGCATAATAACCAACAAGTTGTCTGTCCGCATGAATGGCCACTGAGAAACTATGGCCAAGGGACAATTGTGCCACCCAGTTGCTGAGCATGCTGCCCAACACAAAATTCTACACTTCAATGACTGCTTCACAGCCTGCATCATCTGAATCCTTTCTACCAACACCTTCTTTTCTGAATTGTGCAATTGGGAACTCACTCTGCAATATATCCTGCATTCCCTAGCTCCCTTGTCCCAGTTTCCATTAGTCCCTGTCCTTCACCCACCTTCCCTCTTCCCTGCTCTCACTCCAGCATTACAAACCTTCTAATCCACCAACACACCCATAGTCTTTTTCCCCCCTCCATTGCTTGTCTCCTTTTCCCCTCCCCTCCATCTAACCTGTCGATTGCTCCTAGTTGCCCAACCCCCCCCCCCCCCCCCCCCCCCCGAATTCATGTCCCCATATGCTCCCAAAAGCATCCTGCTATACCGCCCCCTCCCTGTCCTATCCTCCTCATTACGCCACCTCTTAGATTGCTTCTCCCATTTTGCAGAGTTGCGCACCAGTCATTTTGTTCTGCCTGTCAGCAATTCAGCATCTCCTCTACATGGCGAGTAGTACCCTATTCTTTTCATGAAATTGTCAAGATTAACTTAAGCAAAAAACCTTAGCTTTAAGAACAAAGAAAGAAAGGTAGCAATGGAGACACGGAAAATGGTCAGATCTTGGCCAAGTACTGAACTGTCAAGCACCATCTGGGACATTTGGCTAAAAGAAGAAATAACCAAATCCCAGCTCAGAACTACCAACTGCAGAAAGTGTTGAGAACATCACAAATTCCATAAAACTTCTGGGGAAGCTGCGATCACTGCAGAACTCTAACTATGTGATTGAGAAAACAATAATTCAACTGACACACATCATCAGTAAAATTTGGGAAGAGCAAAGTAAAGCAGACATTAGGACCCCAGAAGCTCAGTGATGGTAAGACCCTTGGAAGAAGAAATCTTTTGTTGTTTCGAAGGGAGATGCTGCTCAGACTGTTTCACCGACTACTCCAAAAGAGTGTGATAGAACTGCTTCCAGCAAGAAACTTTGTGACAGCAAAGAAAAATTTGAAAACTATCAAAGTGACAGCAATGATGTGAATGAAATAATGAACATTTTATGCTCTCTAATATTTTGAAACATAACGTATTATGACAAGTTTGCAAAGACAGAGGACTGGAACTGAAAATAACTTCACACATTGGTTTGGCATGTAAAATGTTATTGAAGTGTAACAAATGTGCTGCAGAAGTTTCGTTTTCTAATTCTAACAGTATTCCTCGTAGTGGTAATAGTGGAAAGAAGGTGTATAATATAAACATTAGGCTAGTGTATGGCTTGCGTTGCACAGGCAAGGGCAGTGCTGTAGGGACAATGTTATGTGGAATTATGAACTTGCCAAAACCACCAACCAAATTTTGATTTTTTAATGAACTCGTGGGAACTTCTGCTGAAGATATTGCTCAAGCAACAATGAAGAAGGCAGTTGAAGAAGCTGTGACAGATAATGGGTATCGTACAGATTTAGCTGTTGCTTTAGATGGATCATAGCATCGTAGAGGTCATAAACCTCTAAATGGAGTTGTGACAGCTACCAGTGGAGACAGTTGCAAAGTAACTGATGTTGCTATTCTCTCAAAACATTGTAGATGTAAGGGCAATACCTAGGACGAACATAGTGAAAGTTGTGAAGCAAATTTTCACAGCACAAATGGAGCGATGGAAGTAGAGGGAGTGAAAGCAATTTTTTCCAGATCACAGGAGTGGTATAACGTACGATACACTATCTAGGAGATGGTGATTCTAAGGGATATAAAGCTGTAGAGGAACTCTAACCTTATGGCAATGAAAATCACATTAAAAAAACAGGAGTGCATTGAACATGTGCAGAACCGCATGGGGGCTCACTGTAATTGATGTAATTAAGCCCATATTCAGAGATTTATCACAGCCAAGTTTATTGGAAATGTGTTTACATGGGACAACACAAAATCCAAATGAAAGTGTAAATTATTTAATTTGGCTTAGGATTCCCAAAAGAGTGTTTGTATAGATAAAAACATTGCATTTTGGAATGTATGATGCAGTGGCAACACACAATGAAGGAAACATTATCAAATGTGACGTGCTGAAACATTTAGGTTTCCAACCAGGACACGACACCATTTCCACAATGCACCTAATTGATGAAGAAAGACGAAGAGGTGCAGGAAGATGACACAAAAGTCTACAACATGCAGCAAAAGGGAAGAAAAGACCAGTGAAAAGAAAACTAACACTGGAGAAAGAAGAGGATGCTGATAATCCATCACATGGGGCAGGAATGTATTAAAAAACTTTGGAAGCCATTTCCCGTAACTTTAAGATTTTCATCTTTGAGGAACATTTTCACAAAAACTGCTAACAGTTTATCAATGAAATTTATACACAATATTGTTTACTTCCTTCCCTTCATTTTTATAACAGATTGTAAAAAAAAAAAAAAATCGTATAATTCAAGAGTTACAGAAGAAAAAGTGTAAAATTTTAGAGAAAAAAATAGGCATCTGTTTAAAAAAATTGTAAAACAAAAACCAATAAATACTTCTTAACATGGCATTATAACTTTGTAGAGAAATATGTACTGAACATGTAGTCCAAATTTCAGAGCAATGTGTTTAATGGTTTTAGAAAAAAATGTTCCTTCTATTTGCTAAAATTAACATGGAGGGGATGGATCGTTACGGCTCCCCTTAAGTGAGAGTTACAGTGAAATCCCTGAGGCTAGACTTTCTGTTCAAGCATCACGTCGAAACATAACAGAACACAGCACTAGCCCTTAGGGAGCAACCGCTGCCGTTTTCATCGAAAATAATAAGATGACAGAACAAAAAAGTATAGATTTTGTTGTAGCTATCAGCATCCAAATAGTAAAATAGTAACAGAGGTAAACTTGATATCCAACATATGGAAACTCTTGTTAACTGTGGGCAGTACCAGTACTTCACTATAATGGATATACGATGTGAGTACCATATAATGGAAATGTCTAAGATGATCAGCCGAAGAATATGTTTTCCATCCTCTGTGGACATTAGCAGTATCGGTGAATGGCATTCGATTTAAAAAAGGCACCAGCCATGTTTCAATGGTTGTTGGATGGGTACTAAGGGATTTGAAACCTCAAAAATGTACAGTGTACCTTGACAATATAACTGTGTTATCTGATGGAGCATAGGCAGCAATTAAGGCAAGTTCTTAAGAGATTACGTCCCATGCATCTTGCATGAAGTAAGGAGAAGTGTCATTTTGCCCTGAAATAAGTGAGTTATATGGGATGTATTAGTCGAGAGGGGGTAAAAATGGATCCCATGTTAATACAGGCTGTGGGAGATTTTCTGACTCCTCAGACAAGTTCAGATTTCAATCATTCTTGGGATTGGCCCATTACTATAGAAAATTCACAAAGGGATTTGCAGATGTGAAATCTCAGTAGGCAACAGAACATCAGGCCACATTTGAGATGCTGAAGGGGTTTTGACATCAAGTCCAGTGTTGATCTTTCCAGACTGTGAAAACGTTTGGTACTGTCACGTCTTGTTTCCAATCTAGTATTGGGGTGCGTTTTGGGGCAAGTAATACATAGTGAGGAACATGCTGTGGCTTACACCTCTCCTCCATTGTGGAATAATTCCTATAGAAGCTGAGAAGTATTACTTGACAATGGAGATGTTGAATTTAATACACAGGACTCATATTTTAGATATCTTTATGGTAAAAAACTCAGGGTGATAACTGATCACACAGTATAAAATCGGTTGTTTACGTTGAATGATTCTTCAAGCAGACTCGATATGGGCATCGAGACTACGTGAGTTTGACTTTGAAGTGATTCATAAACCATGGAAGAAACATGGGAATGTGCACAGTCTGAGAAGAAGGTCATGACAGAGTAAACTCTCGATCACAGCCTTGCCTTGCAGAAAGCACAAGTTGCTCATGCAGACTGAAAGCTGTAAACAACACAGCAACGGTACCTTGTGTACAACAGGTTGTTATGTAGGTCAACTAACCTAGTGCTGGGGACTCTAGTACCTGCTAAGCTGAAAGAGAAGGCATTGAAGGAACCACACAGTTGGACACTATCTGTGCAAGGATGTCACAGTGCGAGGGGTCGAAGGGTGGCAGAGTGTTACAAATAGAGGACAAGTGAAAGCAATGTAGACCAGTACATATGGAATTGTGTATTGTGTGCACAGTGAGCAGATCTGGGCCATCAGCAAGAACCACTACAGAGGTTACCTGAGTCAAACTTCCCTTTTGAAATAATAGAAATGAATATTTTATGACCTTTTAGCAGACGCCACCACAAAACCATTACATTCTGACTGCTATTCATCATTCTCGTGATAATAGCAATGTTTGCCATTCCAAATCAACAAGCAACTATGGTGGTACAGGACATCATGAATAACTGATTGCTGAATTTTTGTGTCTCTGAGACGGTAATCACATACCAAAGTACTAACTTCGAGTCAGATTTGATGAAGCAGTTATGTCATTTGCTATTAGTTCGGAAGCTATGGATGACTCCAGGTAGAACAGAATACATACATTGTACTATTGGTAGGATGTTTGTTTACTAGGTCAACAGGCACTATGATTATTGGGATGTTTATTTATCATATGTAGTGATGATGATGATGACGACACAACAACACCCAGTCATCTCGAAGCAGGAAAAATCCCTGACCCCGCCGGGAATCAAACCCGGGACCCCGTGCTCGGGAAGCGAGAACGCTACCGCGAGACCACGAGCTGCGGATGGCAAACATTGCTATTATCACGAGAATGATGAATAGCAGTCAGAATGTAATGGTTTTGTGGTGGCGTCTGCTAAAAGGTCATAAAATATTCATTTCTATCATATGTAGTGACAGCATATAATTCCAAAGTGCACATCAGCACTGGGATTTCTACAGATAAGGTAATGTACGGGAGGAAGAGGCCTACACCATTTGATGTAATCAAACAGAAAATATAGAGCAACTGAGAGCCAGTACAGAATTTTGCAAAAACACTGAAGGAAGTATGGAAACACCTAAGCCCTGGAGTGTCATGAAAAGCAGGAAAACGTACAGCGAAATTGCTGGAATACAGACTATGCCTGTCAGAGCAGGGTAAGACAAAAAGTTTGTTACGCCGTACCAGGTGAGCAAGATGATGTCACCAGTAAATGTCAAGCTACAATTTCCAACATGGATGATTATAGTTCATGTTGGGTGCCTAAAACCATTTCAATGTGTTCCAGACTCATTGCCAAGGTATTGGCACTCATCACTATGATAAGAGCAGAGGAAACTAACAAGAGCAGAGGGCGAAAGGCTCTTGGGTGATCTATGCAGAAAATATGGATTAAGACCACAAAAGTAAAAACTGTCAAGTATCATTTCAGGGCGCTTTAACGTACATAGTGAAAAAAATTATTTTGGATTGTAACGGGTTAGATAAGGTAGTGGTGTGCAGATAGGAATGTCAACTGGTAATTGCATTGCAGTGTGATTTCATTTGTATAGAAGGTATGGAAAATAACACAGGTTGCTGTAATTACTGTAGTTATTTTCTTATGCCAGAGAGTTTTGTCTTTTCAGTAGAGGCAGCGCGCCGGGGAGGCGGAGAGGCAGCGCGCCGGGGAGGCGGAGAGGCAGCGCGCCGGGGAGGCGGAGAGGCAGCGCGCCGGGGAGGCGGAGAGGCAGCGCGCCGGGGAGGCGGAGAGGCAGCGCGCCGGGGAGGCGGAGAGGCAGCGCGCCGGGGAGGCGGAGAGGCAGCGCGCCGGGGAGGCGGAGAGGCAGCGCGCCGGGGAGGCGGAGAGGCAGCGCGCCGGGGAGGCGGAGAGGCAGCGCGCCGGGGAGGCGGAGAGGCAGCGCGCCGGGGAGGCGGAGAGGCAGCGCGCCGGGGAGGCGGAGAGGCAGCGCGCCGGGGAGGCGGAGAGGCAGCGCGCCGGGGAGGCGGAGAGGCAGCGCGCCGGGGAGGCGGAGAGGCAGCGCGCCGGGGAGGCGGAGAGGCAGCGCGCCGGGGAGGCGGAGAGGCAGCGCGCCGGGGAGGCGGAGAGGCAGCGCGCCGGGGAGGCGGAGAGGCAGCGCGCCGGGGAGGCGGAGAGGCAGCGCGCCGGGGAGGCGGAGAGGCAGCGCGCCGGGGAGGCGGAGAGGCAGCGCGCCGGGGAGGCGGAGAGGCAGCGCGCCGGGGAGGCGGAGAGGCAGCGCGCCGGGGAGGCGGAGAGGCAGCGCGCCGGGGAGGCGGAGAGGCAGCGCGCCGGGGAGGCGGAGAGGCAGCGCGCCGGGGAGGCGGAGAGGCAGCGCGCCGGGAGGCGGAGAGGCAGCGCGCCGGGGAGGCGGAGAGGCAGCGCGCCGGGAGGCGGAGAGGCAGCGCGCCGGGAGGCGGAGAGGCAGCGCGCCGGGAGGCGGAGAGGCAGCGCGCCGGGAGGCGGAGAGGCAGCGCGCCGGGAGGCGGAGAGGCAGCGCGCCGGGAGGCGGAGAGGCAGCGCGCCGGGAGGCGGAGAGGCAGCGCGCCGGGAGGCGGAGAGGCAGCGCGCCGGGAGGCGGAGAGGCAGCGCGCCGGGAGGCGGAGAGGCAGCGCGCCGGGAGGCGGAGAGGCAGCGCGCCGGGAGGCGGAGAGGCAGCGCGCCGGGAGGCGGAGAGGCAGCGCGCCGGGAGACGGAGAGGCAGCGCGCCGGGAGACGGAGAGGCAGCGCGCCGGGAGACGGAGAGGCAGCGCGCCGGGAGACGGAGAGGCAGCGCGCCGGGAGACGGAGAGGCAGCGCGCCGGGAGACGGAGAGGCAGCGCGCCGGGAGACGGAGAGGCAGCGCGCCGGGAGACGGAGAGGCAGCGCGCCGGGAGACGGAGAGGCAGCGCGCCGGGAGACGGAGAGGCAGCGCGCCGGGAGACGGAGAGGCAGCGCGCCGGGAGACGGAGAGGCAGCGCGCCGGGAGACGGAGAGGCAGCGCGCCGGGAGACGGAGAGGCAGCGCGCCGAGAGACGGAGAGGCAGCGCGCCGGGAGACGGAGAGGCAGCGCGCCGGGAGACGGAGAGGCAGCGCGCCGGGAGACGGAGAGGCAGCGCGCCGGGAGACGGAGAGGCAGCGCGCCGGGAGACGGAGAGGCAGCGCGCCGGGAGACGGAGAGGCAGCGCGCCGGGAGACGGAGAGGCAGCGCGCCGGGAGACGGAGAGGCAGCGCGCCGGGAGACGGAGAGGCAGCGCGCCGGGAGACGGAGAGGCAGCGCGCCGGGAGACGGAGAGGCAGCGCGCCGGGAGACGGAGAGGCAGCGCGCCGGGAGACGGAGAGGCAGCGCGCCGGGAGACGGAGAGGCAGCGCGCCGGGAGACGGAGAGGCAGCGCGCCGGGAGACGGAGAGGCAGCGCGCCGGGAGACGGAGAGGCAGCGCGCCGGGAGACGGAGAGGCAGCGCGCCGGGAGAGGGAGACGCAGCATCAGATCTTTCAAAAGGGACATGGGGAATAGTTAAAGTTCTCTTTTCCAAATTGACTGCATGCCAGAGATAGGGGGAAGTCATGTCTTAATCCTGGCCATGCTGCACTACTTCACTGAGAGTGAACTTTGAGCACTGGAGGACCACCATTTGGAAAGGAATGATATTCGCTAGGCAAGAGGATGTTATTGTCACCAATCACTGATGGCTGCTAAGAATGACTTACAGTACAGAGGAAATGAGGAATGAGATTCGGAGGTTGGAGGAGACGTTTTCGAAATTACATAGAGAGGTGGAAGGACAGGAGTGTTCGGAGAAGTATGGAGGGAATGCCAAGGAAGGCATATGCCCTACAAGTCATTATGGGGCAACTGCAGCAAGGCACAGATATAGTACCACGAACCTCGGAACGATGCAGGATGGGATGGTTAGGTGCTGTTGGGAAAATACTGAAAACAGTATTCAGGTTTCTGATATCAATGATATCCACAAGATGAATGACATCATGGGTAGAATAGTGGAAGTTGAAGATAGTAATAAAAAGGCACACTATATAGTTATCAAACTTTGTGAAGCATGTACTAAACATCCCAAGTACTTTGCAGAAGTTGACAGCAGAACTAACAGAGTCTGTAAGGACACTGACTGACACAGTGAAATAGGATATGGGGGTTATACAGACCCATTCAATTCACTAAACACAAGGGTGATGGTCGCAAGGCTTTTACAATCTATAGCCAACAGCATATGGGATGCTCAGGTGGAAGTGACTGAGTTACACTAAGTCATACACTGTGCAGTGCACAGACAGTTCAACCCAGCATTGCTGTTATCAGAGCAGTACCTGGTCATCATGCAAAACGTTCAGACAGAATTATCTATAGGGTTGGGACTAATTGCAGAGCCAAGCAAACAAACATAACAACTATACAACAATGTAGCAACAGTGGAAGTTGGAAAGGACTAGAACATCTATGTGCTGCTTCAGTTCTCATTTGCAAATGACCACACCTATAAAATTTTCACCATCCACCCTTACCTGGTAAAGCAGGGAGCCCTACGGAAGTATGTGCCAATAAGGACAAGAGAGGTAATGTTAATTTCCGAGGATAGGGGAAGGCACACTAATTTCACTAGAAGAACTCCGCCTGTGTCAGAGGGAACAGCTTGCAACATGCCTGACCCAAGTGATCAAGACTGCTACAGACACATCAGCATTACTGTGAGTCTTCAGTATCTCCTGGAATATTAGTTGATCAAATATTTCATATGTGTACTGTAGTTCACAGTTTCCAACTGGTATAATATTTCAGCAGTCAGACAAGTCGCCACCGTCCTGATGAAATGACCTTGAGAAAGTGCAATGCAAACTTACATTCCTTCCCCATCAAGGATGCTCTGGACACCATCCACAGTAAAGGACATGTACCAGTGGCTAAAGAGATAGGTGCATTAATGATGATGGTCACAAATGCCAACAGGTTGCTCTGGATTAAGCAGTGCAGATGTAGGCCCTCTGGCCACCCATTCACTGTGTTTACAGAGTGTCTTACCCTTTCAACAAATACAATGTACAGTAGCCAGGATGAATGGAGGGCTTATGTTTACACTGCCACGCTGGACACCGAAACAGTTGTTGCCGAGAAGAGTAGCTGACACAACTGACTCTTCTCCCACCTACGCACAACCCTGCGTAGGAGTGGTGTAAGGAATGACCTGTGTGGGGGAAGGGATAGAAGTCCCCTATACACACAGAGAATGTCAGTTCACCTGTCAATAGCAACATGTCTGACTGCTGAGATATTATGCCTGCTGAACATGAACCTGGAGTACACCTGTAAACAGTTTGATCAACCATTGTCGCTATTTTCAAGAGGCATTTTTTCACTTTTTCTATTCTTTTTTCTTTTTCTAAGAAGTTCCACATTTTTCAGTTAGTTTTTGCATATCAACCTCATCTGTTACCACTTTTTTTAACGATACTTAAGAAGAAAAGATATCTCCCACTAGAGAGTTCCAGCAAGATTTCAAATGCTAGTGACACACTTCATACTCTGCCAGTTTCCAAAATAATTATCACAATATATTAGTTCTACAATAACTTACCATTATTACTTCAACAACAATTATACAATATTTGGTATTGTACTGGAATCTGCTGCTGTACCAGTGAATCATTTGTAAAGCAAGTGGATAAAAAATCTGTAGAACTACTTGATCAGTATCACATCCCAGTTTTATGACAGCAGATATTATTCTCCTGAATAATTCAGCTTTTGTTTCCTCTTCTCTGTGCCATTCTGTCAAAAGAAAACACTATGAACAATAGCATATTAAATGCACTCTTGCTCTTAATCATCTCCCAATTAGTAAAATATAAAATAAGTCACAGCAACTTAAAAAAATACACTGAATTCTAAGTGACTACCACAGCTGCAGAACAACTTAAGATTAGTTACAGTACGAATGAGATTCAGCTGCTGGCATGGAGAAACTATGTTTGAAAACTCCAAATTAAACAACACAAAAAATTAATATATCAATTTGTTGAAAATATAAATTAACTGTATAGATAAATAAATCTACTCACCCATGGTCAGCAGGAGAACAAAAACACACACACAAGTTAAGGAAATGTGCATGCTTTTGGAGTCTGTAGCTTCTGCTCCTGGCAAATGGGTTGAACAGAAAGGAAAAGGGGTGAAGGAAAAGGACTGGCATGGTTTAGGAAATGGGGAGAGTTATGGAAAAGTCATCCAGAATCCCCTGGGTCAGGGGAGACTTGCCGGACCTTCTCATCCTGACCAGTAAGTCTCCCCTGACCTGGGGTTCTGGGTGAGATTTCTGTAATACTCCCTATTTCCTAAACCTCACATGTCCTTTTCCTTCATCCCTCTTCCTTCTTCTTGAACCCTTCTTCCAGAAGAAGGAACCACTGGCTCCGAAAGCTTGTACATCTCCTAAACTTGTGTGTGTGTGTGTGTGTGTGTGTGTGTGTGTGTGTGTGTGTGTTTTCTACAGCCTTTGCTTAGCAAGTAGGTTTTCTTTATCTACCCTGTTAAACAAATTTATTAGTCATTCTCCACAGCTAAAGCAACACATACAACAAACTGCAATGTTTAAATTCAAACCTGTAAACATCTACCTTTGAAGAATCTCTTACAATACTGACACATATGATGCTGGCATTGTTGGAAATTGCGCAGTTTCAACTCTTTCTTAGCTCTGGTTATGGTATATATCTTATCACTTTAATCTCAATGTCTCTCTCACTGCCTTCCCCATGAAGAAGGGACACTTTCTCGATTGAGATTGGTCAGTTACTTCATAAGCAAGGTTTTCTGTAAACAAGCCACTTTTTTTTTACTAGGTATCTGGTTTTCATATGTCATTATAATGAGCTGTCCACATATTTAGAGAAAATCCAGATTCTGACAACTGGAAAATTACACCAAGAGCTTTAAGTGCATTCACTGGCTACCCCATTGCCCTCTCAGTTTATAATAAGACCTCATAAATTCATAAGCTATTATGACTTAAGAAACTGTAATTTACGTTAGGTGTTCATCCATAATACATGTTACAAGTTAGAAATTAGTTACAATTGTGGGTTGTACGAGCACCAGAGAGCCCTTTAGGATCACAACAAGGTAAATGGATAAGCCACATAGTTTTCACCCCTAAAGTTATCTGTGCATTAACTAGTAGATCACAGCAAGTGCATGCCCAACCCACATGGCATTCACCCAGCACTTATGGCTCAGTCACTTGTGTAGCTTGCACAGCCAGGTGAAAATCATGTAGATGTATAAATGCCAAAATATTGTTGGGTGTACAGCACCGATGCTCTCCACAGGCTCGCACTATGTTGTGATATTGTTAAAGTTCATGTTCCCTCAGTCACATGGATGCCATTACATATATGTTAAGTCACACTAATCCACTTTGAAAGCTGTGTGGATAGTGAGTGATGGGAAACAACTGCCGCTCACTCAGCTCACCACGCAGATGGAGTGCTGTATTACCTAGTACCGTCCATGTAAAACAGAAGCACATACTGACAACAGAGATAGGTGACAGACTTAGCATGTGAGTATCCTTGGCACAGACTAGTCAAAAGTAGTGAGAGAGCTCACCAATGTGAATAAAAATGAGTTGTGGATAAATGCATGAGCAATCATTTGAGATGTCAGAATTTGTTAGAATGCCATGCCACAGTTCTCGAGCAGGCCATGCATCATTTACTACTAAAACTGTCTGTCAACTATCATTTACCTTATATGAGGATAACTGGCCTACACCGGCAGTGAAATGTGTGGCAGAATTAACATGAAAGTGTCCTCAGTGCCACTCATCAAATGTTGGGAAAGGGAGCTTAACATGTATACTGTTGTATAATTAACATGGGTCCTATACACATTGGCTTAGGAGTAACATGAGCAGGACAATATGGAGTTGTAACCTATCAGGATCCTAGATCCACAATCACAGTACAAGAGTTACAGAAGCACCACCTCCGTATTTTCCCCACTGGCAATGGTTGGTCATTTTATTACTACTGGCCAGGGGCTGATGGTGATCACCAGTGATCACCTTGAGGGGACCACACTTCTAATAGGATGACTTTCTGGGTCTGTTTTCAGAGCAGTGTGTGGGGCTTTTAGTGGATCAACAAAGTGACTACTTAACCAGCCACAGTTAAAAGATATCTTATGATTGTCCACCTGACTAGCTGAGTGGTAGCATGCTAGCCTTCCACGTAGCGGGCCCAGGTTCGATTCCCAGCAGGGTTGGAGATTTCCTGTGATCATGGACTGGGTCTTGTGCTGTCATCAACATTTCATCCTCATCACCAGACTGCAAGTTGCCCAATATGGCATCAACTGAAATTGGGCTTGCAATCGGCGGCCAAACCTCCCCCAATGGGGCCTTCCGGCCAACAATGCCATACAATCAGTTCATTTTTTATCCTATGATTACTTCAATAGCTAAGTACACTTCTATCCAATCCGAAATAAGTTATCTATTACAACTGTTGCTTGTTTCAATTATTTTTTGTGAAAAGAGAGAAGTAATATCAGAAGACAGCCGAGGTAATTATTTATCTACATCTTCTTATCTGCAAGAAAAATGCGTAACATATGGCTAATTTAAATCCCACAGAACAATATTTAAACTCAAGTATTAGGAAGGAAAACCTCTAAGTTCAATTTAGAATCCAGAGAGGAAAATTCACAGCCGTAACTTTTACAAGGTATTAGAATAAAGCAAAGATAATACAAAATTCTATGCACTTAATAATTAAACAATACTCACTCATTCCAAGCATTAGCATTACAACAGCCTGTAGGAGCTCACAAGACACCACTCGAGTTTTCCGGTCACCCGAATTCAACGCAAGGTCAATAATCCTTGGCAGGAATTGGTCTAAACAAAAATAGCACATAAAAGACACATATGCTCTGAAAAACAACTACAAATAAAATACTGACAAGATACTTATATTCAATCTACAGTCACACAATTATTATTGCATGACTATCATCTGTGATATGAACTTCTTGTTTAGGTGCTGGTCAAGAGCGCACATAAATTTTACAAAAGGCACAACATTGTGCAATCTGTAATAATGTTATTACAGGCAGCACAGTTTATGCATTTTGTAAAATCCTGTGATATGTATAGAGATTAGGTTTTTACAAATTAACTAACAAAAAATGTAAAAACAGCAATTAATCAATCACTATTAATAATGCTATTTAGCACAAACAGCACCATTACAGGTTTTGAACCAGCAGATTAGTGTCAGAAAACTTTTCATGCGTATGATTTCATTTTACTTCAGTTGAACATGTGATATTGGCTATTCTTGACTGTGCTGAAAGCTTCTTAGGCTCATTATGACCTACTGACAAAAACAATGTAAGAAAAAGGACTATTTTCCTGTAATTGGATCTAAAAATGAATAAAAACAATATGAACAACTTTCTACGATACAAATGTTCTAAGCTGAGAGAGAATTTAATCTCTCAGCCAATTAGTGACAAGGAGCAATTACTCTCATTGTATACAAATGTTGTTAACAAAGGAATGATGATAATGTTAATACAAACTTCATACTGAACTTAAAGTGAAAAATGTGTTAAATGATTTTCACTTTATTTCCAGCATGGTCTTATAATGTCTGCTAGCTAAGTAGTATCTAGCGTATCTTATCACAAATGAATTTGTTGACGGTGGTGGGGACGCACCATCATACTGCATGTACCACTAAAGTTATATGTGGCCTGTCTACATCTACATCTACATCTACATCTACATACATATTCCGCAATCCACCATACGGTGCGTAGCGGAGGGTACCTCGTATCACAAATGGCATCTTCTCTCCCTATTCCACTCCAAAACAGAATGAGGTAAAAATGATTGCCTATATGCCTCTGTATGAGCCCTAATCTCTCTTATCTTATCTTTGTGGTCTTTCCACGAAATGTAAGTTGGCGGCAGTAAAATTGTACTGCAGTCGGCCTCAAATGCTTGTTCTCTAAATTTCCTCAGTAGCGATTCACGAAAAGAACACCACCTTTCCTCCAGAGACTCCCACCTGAGTTCCTGAAGCATTTCCGTAACACTCGCGTGATGATCAAACCTACCAGTAACAAATACAGCAGCCCGCCTCTGAATTGCTTCTATGTCCTCCCTCAATCTGACCTGATAGGGATCCCAAACGGTCGAGCAGTACTCAAGAATAGGTCATATTAGTGTTTTATAAGTGGTCTCCTTTACAGATGAACTACATCTTCTCAAAATTCTACCAATGAACTGAAGACGACTATCTGCCTTCCCTACAACTGCCATTACATGCCCCACAACTGCCATTACATGCTTGTCCCACTTCGTATCGCTCTGCAATGTTACGCTCAAATATTTAATCAACGTGACTGTGTCAAGCGCTACACTACTAATGGAGTATTTAAACATTACGGGATTCTTTTTCCTATTCAGTCCAGCACTGATCCATTTCAAGGGCATTTTTCTTTGCCATCATCTCCTCTTAAATATCAATTGCTTATAAGCCATACTGCGTAACTAGCATCACCCTGCATTAAATACTTTTACCTATTATGTTACAGCCCTATATGGTAGCTAGTACTTAATTAGCGATGGCAAAACTACAGAAAAATGTGAGAAGTAAAACAGAGAAGAAAGATATAGAATAAACATACGAATACTAATGAACTAGCAAAAAATTATAGTGTTTAAACATTCAGAAATGATGTTAATATGGCAGAGCTCTATGTACAGGAAGGTAAACCACACAAAAGCCTTTGGAGAACACTTTTTGAGGTCATTCAAGTCCCTTGAATTCTTCTTATAGGGGAATTCACTAATAATACTGTATATTGTTTGATATTTTGCTCCATACTCACTTTCTGGGCTGTGTACACTCTACCTTTTATAAAGAGATGCTTTGAATCTTGCAACCTGGTTCTGATTGTTTGATGCAGCTCCAGATCTTTCTTGGCAGCTGCAAGCCTGTAGTGGTATGGTTGGGGCAGTATGTTTAGCCAGACCTTGTCAAGTACCCAGTGTCCAGTTAGCTTAACAGTGCTCTTCTAAATCACAAAGAGTAGGTCAGTGGAGGCTGCCAAGATACCACACAGGCTTTCTAAATCCAAGCATGCTATGTCAGAAGACAAGAAAGAATCTTGTCGATTGGAGAGATTGTAAGAACTGATTCCTTGTATATTTTATTGCATTCTCTTTCCATTGCCTGTTGGCCAAGTTCTGGTGGTGACAAACTAGGTAAGATATGAAGCCAGGGAAATAATCTTGATTTGATGCCAATAACAATTCTCACTGTGTTTTTTAACTGGACACCAATCTTGCTGAACGATTCTGTCTAACCCAAGCAAGTATGCAGTATTCAGCAACAGAATATATAATCAATTGGACAACATGTGTAAAGTGTCTGATTACACCCCCTCGCTTGTGCCAGTCAGCTTTCTGATAATATTGTTTCAAGATTGAATTTTTTGTTCAGTTATTTCATGATGTTTTCCAAATGTCAGAGAGCAGTTACGTATTAAGCCTATGTACATAGAACTGGGTTAAATACATAATAATATGAACTATAACAACTTGACAAGTAATTGAGATACTCACTGAAGTATGTTTCTACAAGTATGGTAACTCAAAATGTTTCTTTACACACCTAACACCTCGATATGTGCATCATTTGTGGCACAACAGACATCTAATCCATATTTCAATTCTCTGCAAGTGTTTTGCAGCATTGAAGGCTCAAAATTTGAGACAGCTGCTCATGCACGATTGTACAGATCTGGTGCAAACTGGTATCGGCTACACTTTATTCTTCATAAATCCCCACTGAAAAAAAATCAAGTGGCATAATGTCTGGGTTTCTAGAGGGCCAAGTAATCAATTGACAACCTCTCCCAATACCAGCAACATGGGAACTCTTGATCCAAAAAATCCCTCGCAACGTTCTTGAAAGGGTGTGGTTCACCATCTTGTAGAAAGGTCACATCATGAGGAAATTAGTGCAACAACATACGTAGACACACTGTGCCAAAACTGAAGGCTCCACAAAGAAGAATGGGCCTATAAACCTATCCTCCAACAATTCAACCACACATTCACTGCCACAAGCAAACCAACAATAAATGTCTCAAGTTATTAAATTTTATATAATGATATGCTTAACCCAGGCACACTGTATTTAGGATGTGGGTAGCAGTTTAATAAAGCTCAAAAGAAGTCGATATTGTGCTTATGTTGTTCACATGGAATATAACATCTCTTTTGTTTATTGGCTTTTGGGACAAAAACTCCATTGTTTATATGAGGGTAATCCCAAAAGTAAGATCTATTTTTTTGTAAGTACATAGACCTGTTTATTTCTACAATGGTTTATATCAGTTTAATGCTTGAAATTTTAGCTGTTTTTTGACATAATCACCATTTCTGTCAATGCATTTTTGTAGATGCTGTGGCAGTTTTTGTATGCCCCCATGTCACACCAGCTTGCCGCCATACTGTTCAGAAAGTTATGAACCTCTTCTTTCACCTCGTTGTCAGAGCTGATTCACTGGGACCACAATTAATGCTGACAGGTACAGTGAGACTCTGAAAAAACTCAAATGGGCAATTCAGAACCGGAGAAGAGGCATGTTGAGTAAGGGCATACACATTCTCACAACGCTCGCCCACACATCACTCAGCAAACTATTGCTCTCCTACAACAGTTTCAGTGGAACATAATCACCCACACACCCTATAGTCCTGACTTGGCACCAGTGACTATCACCTGTTCCCTAGGTCAAAAGAACATTTGGCCAGAAATCGATTCAGCTCCGATGATGAGGTGAAAGAAGACGTCATAACTTTCTGAACAGCATGTCGGCGAGCTGGTATAACATGGGCATACAAAAACTGCCACAGCGTCCACAAAAACGCATCGACAGAAATGGTGATTATGTCGAAAAATAGCTAAATGTTCAAGCTGTAAACTGATGTAAACTGATGTAAACCATTGTAGAAATAAACAGGTCTATGTACTTATAAAAAAATAGGAGACCTTACTTTTGGGATTACCCTTGTAATATCCATTTAGTGTATGTACATCCTCTGGTAGGGTTTGTTCACCTTCTTCAAAAAATTTGCTTTGTACTGGTAGAATAGTATCATTTGCACAGCAGAACTTTTTGAAGAGTTGTCACCAGAATATCATCTGTGTACAAGTTAACTTACTGTGAGAAAACACTGGTCCTTGAGACAGTACATTTTTATCTCAAGTGATTTACCTGAACATTTTCCTAAACTAACTCTGAATCGGCAATTTTGAAATACATTCTCCAATATTTTACTGAGCTTAGCACAACTTAAGGTTCATTTCATAGTAAGTAGTAGTTTATGTGCGTATACACTATCACATGCTGCAGTTAAATGAACAAATGTGACAATTTTTTGGGCTCATTATAAGTTCATATCAATGAATGAAGTTACATCTAAGACCTAATCACGACAAAATCAGTTTGATCTGAATCCAGCCTGCTCTAAGGGTAATCTGCTGTTAATAGCTGTATATGTTATGCTGTAAAATAATCTGTTTAATAGTTGGTAGGTGATCTAAATGATTACTGGAAAATCTCATATAAAGATGTGAAACAAATACTAACAAAGAGATAGAGGGCCTGACCAGTACTTACCTCAGCTCAGTACAGCCGATAGATACACAAAACAGAACAGAAAATTTACGTTCCTAGCTTTTGGAACTTCGTTCCTTCATCAGGGAGGAGAGGGGGGGAAAGAAAGGGAAGAAGGGAAAGTGGATTGAGTTACTCACAACCCAGGTTATGAAGCAACAGGGAAAGGTAAACAGGGAGGGTAGCAAGGATGGAGGCATGTTTGTTAGAGGGAAGCCAAAGATATTCTACTGTAAGTGCTGTAAGTACACTGAAATGGAAGCGAAGACATCCAGGCAAATACAGAGAGTGTCCTTAACACACTTCAGGAAAACAATTTCCAGGAATGTTTCCAAAAGTGGAAACACCAGTGGAGTCGGTGTGTTCAGTCAGAAGGCGACTATTTTGAAGAAATGCATCACAGTAGCATGTAAGTACCACCATTGTACAATTATAAGCCCATTCTTAAACCTTCCCAGTCACACCTCATATGTAGAGAAGGAATTGGCATTCTTAATGGTGGTTGTTTCCGTACCATCTTTACTGTACCTTCCATTATTTCAATGGTGATGATTTCAATTTCATGTCAATGGGAGCAGTTAGTTGTTTTATATTCCTCTTTGTCTTGAAGAGTGTAAATTAGGGAGCCATATATATGTGATGTAACATAAGCTATCAGTTTGTATCGTTAGATGTCTGCCCTGCCAGTGAAGCATTTTTTTTACTGCTGTATGTGACTCCTGTACAGCGATATGGGCTAAGTTGCAGTTTATAGCTGGCCTGCTACCAAGTTCACTTTTGTTTTAACTCACTCTTTTGATGTTTAGCTGTAAGGTTAAAATTTGACATCCAAAACACCTTTTGTTGTTAGTTTTGCAAACAATCTTTATAAACTTTGTGTTCTGTAGTTTTCCCCACAGGGGGCAGGGGGAGGGGGGGGGGGGGGGGCAGTATCCAATTCAGCCAACATTTGCGTAGACTTTTAGCCACTCTGTTGTAATAGAATATTGCTTAAAGTGTACCGTCTTTGAGAATGATTGTATGCCTCACACCATTATATTAAGTAGTCCATCACTCCCACACCCCACATGTAATCTGGAAAGGTGATAAGAAGTTTTTTTACCGATGATCAGTATACATTGTTCCACAGGCGTTGTTAAAGTTTCTAAAAGCAGTCCAAAACTCATAAAAAAAATGAATTTTCCTTGTAAATCTAGTGTAGACGTATTGACAAAAAACAATAGTAATGCCCTTTGGACACAGTAAGAACATCATTACCTATCGAATGCCGACACTAATTTCTTTATAATTCTCTAACATCAATTTAGTTTCTGTGACAGTTACAGTTTGCATTCAGTGGACCCTTTCACTATTAAAATACTAAGAACATAAAAAGGTGATGGTAACTTTCACATAAGAATGACAAGAAATACTTACCAAAAAAAATGGTAGCCCTCATATCATTAAATGGCAGCATAAAAGGAAGGTGTGTTGTGTGACCCCATGCAGTGTTGACAGCAAGAGGATCATTAGCTAGTAGAGCTGGAGTGATATCAGATCTCAATGACCCCAAAAAGTGTAATATTCTCCACTGAAGCCTTACAAGTTCTGTCTGCGGCAGCTCTGTAGAGCCTCGTTTAAACTTCCGGATCCTTCGTCGAGGCTGATGCAATTTACGCTCAGTTTGCAACACTTGCAATTCCATGTCCTTCTCCAAACCTGCACCTGTAATACACATTATTAATATTTTAATAAGTCAACATTTGACGCTACTCTGTGAATGAATATAATACAAATAGAATTAAGGCTTTGTCTAATCTCACTTGACATTCCACACAATTTACTGAGCAGCTGGTGTTTCCAGCATTATACTTATTTTTTATTTTCAGGTTTTACTCATCAGTAGCGTGGTTTTTAAAAACCAAGCTATGAGGTGCGGCTAGAAAAAAACCGGACTGATGCTGGAAAAAACATTTATTTACAATTATTTACAATTTCATGTTATCTCCTTCAATGTACTCTCCTCCTCGGTCTCTACACCGCTCCATACGAATTTTCCACTGTTCATAGCAATGCTGCAGATCATTTTCGGTAAGTCCATACATTACTTCCGTCGCTTTTTCTTTTACTGCTTCAACAGTCTCAAATCTAGTTCCTTTCAAAGCTGACTTGACTTTAGGGAAAAGAAAAAAGTCACAGAGGGCCAAATCAGGTGAGTAGGGTGGATGATCTAAGATGGGAATGTTGTGTTTTGCCAAAAACGTCTTCACTGACAACGCACTGTGAGCTGGGGCATTGTCTTGGTGAAGGATCCATGACTTTTTTCTCCACAAATCATTCCGTTTTCTCCGTACTCGCTCACGTAGGGTAGCCAGGACGCTAATGTAGTAATGCTGATTCACTGTTTGTCCCTCTGGTACCCAATCAATGTGCACAGTCCCTTTGATGTCAAAAAAAAAACAATCATCATTGCCTTGAATTTCGATTTTGACATTCGTGCTTTTTTTTGTCGTGGAGAACCAGGAGTTTTCCAATGCATCGATTGGCGTTTAATTTCGGGATCGTACGTAAAAAACCACGATTCATCGCAAGTAATAACATTTTGTAAGAAGGTGGGATCACTT
This sequence comes from Schistocerca americana, assembly GCF_021461395.2. NCBI lineage: Eukaryota > Metazoa > Arthropoda > Insecta > Orthoptera > Acrididae > Schistocerca > Schistocerca americana. The sequence continues at coordinate 253,604,896 of NC_060119.1, read as the reverse complement.
TCAATGTTTTCCAGGATGTCAGAACAAATCATTCTTCGGCGTTCCTTCTGTTCAATTGTGAGACACTTTGGAACCATTTTTGAACACACTTTGTTCATGCTGAAACTTTCATGAAGAATCTGCCTAACACTTTCCTTGTCAACTCCTGTTAACTCAGACACTGCTCTGATTGTTAAACGGCGATCTTGTCGAACAAGTTTACCGATTTTTTCAATTTTTGCATCAGTTTTTGCTGACAATGGTCTGCCAGTGCGAGTGTCATCACTGGTGTCTTCGCGGCCATCTTTAAATCGTTTAAACCACTCAAACACTTGTGTTCGCGATAAACAATCATCGCCGTACACTTGTTGTAACATTACAAACGTTTCACTTGCAGATTTTCCTAGTTTGAAACAAAATTTGATGTTAACACGCTGTTCTTTCTGTACACTCAACATTTTCCGACGCACAGACAAAACGTCAACTACTTAAAACAGACGCCACGGGCAGACTGAGTGCAGGAGGCAGATGAAACTCGAGCAGTAGGCGGAGCGAGAGTCACGTGACAGGCCACGCGACTTTCAGCCTTATTGCATTCGTTTTATTGTTTCACCAGTACTAGTCCGGTTTTTTTCTAGCCACACCTCGTATATTTAAAGCTGGTGCTACATAATTATGTCAGGCTACTAGCAGTGTACAGTCTACACTGCAGCTATGTGTAAGGACAGCATTACACTACCTCAATAGCAGCCACTTAAGGGCCAATGTTAACTACTTATCCTGGCCTGCCTAAGTACACGATAATAAAGCATCCCCCCCCCTCTCTCTCTCTCTCTCTCTCTCTCTCTCTCTCTCTCTCTCTCTCTCTCTCTCTCTCTCTCTCTCTCTCTCCCCCCCCCTCCCCACCCCTCCCCCCCCCTCCACCCATGAAATTTTGTTAAACTTCCTTGGTCCAGCAGATGAACAACATTCTGACCTGGACTGGCTTATTTGCACGGACACTCCTCTGCCAAATGGTTGCTCCATCTTGCTTAGTGCCACTTGCAGACTGTATTGTTTTCTGAGGTAATTTATTACTGACCCCCCCCCCCCCAATCACATTAGCACATTCCCTGGCAAGGAGTGGGGGTGAGGGGAGGAAGTGAACCTGTGGGAAGACACACAGGCACGAGCATGCCCTTGTGGAGCGGAGACAGGCAGGAGGAGTGGGAGGGGGGGAGGGAGAAGACAGAGGGAGAGGTGTTACGATGGGTGATAAGACATTACATTTGCGCCATAATTTCACCTGGAACAATTCCAGCCGATCCACTGCCCCCCACCCTCTCTGCCCCCTACTACTCCCCCTATCCATAGGTAAAGCCATTTCCCCGACTTTGTGCAAGTTCTGCCCAACTGGAAGTTACATCAAAGTCTATAGTATCACAGATTTTTCAGTCATAAACCATGAAGATACTTCCACCAAGAATACAATGTGCTAAATAGAGATACAATCTAAAAACATTCCGTAGTTGGTATGATATTTAAGTTTTTCATTGACACTTAAGTAAAATGAGTATTTATTATTAGAGAAATGAAAGTAACTATAGCAAATATTTCTCTAATAATAAATACTCATTTTACTTAAGTGTCAATGAAAAACTTAAATATCATACCAACTACGGAATGTTTTTAGATTGTATCTCTATTTAGCACATTGTATTCTTGGTGGAAGTATCTTCATGGTTTTATGACTGAAAAAAGTCGGGTGATGCTGAGGGAATTAGATTAGGAAATGAGACACTTAAAGTAGTAAAGGAGTTTTGCTATTTAGGGAGTAAAATAACTGATGATGGTCGAAGTAGAAAGGATATAAAATGTAGACTGGCAATGGCAAGGAAAGCGTTTCTCAAGAAGAGAAATTTGTTAACATCAAGTATAGATTTAAGTGTCAGGAAGTCGTTTCTGAAAGTATTTGTATGGAGTGTAGCCATGTATGGAAGTGAAACATGGACGATAACTAGTTTGGACAAGAAGAGAATAGAAGCTTTCGAAATGTGGTGCTACAGAAGAATGCTGAATATAAGGTGGGTAGATCACGTAACTAATGAGGAGGTATTGAGTAGGATTGGGGAGAAGAGAAGTTTGTGGCACAACTTGACTAGAAGAAGGGATCGGTTGGTAGGACATGTTTTGAGGCATCAAGGGATCACAAATTTAGCATTGGAGGGCACCGTGGAGGGTAAAAATCGTAGAGGGAGACCGAGAGATGAATACACTAAGCAGATTCAGAAGGATGTAGGTTGCAGTAGGTACTGGGAGATGAAGAAGCTTGCACAGGATAGAGTAGCATGGACAGCTGCATCAAACCAGTCTCAGGACTGAAGACCACAACAACAACATAGCAAATATGTGAACTGAAAATATCAAAAGCAATGTTGTTGTTGTTGTTGTTGTTGAAATAGGGATGTGTGTGTGTGTGTGTGTGTGTGTGTGTGTGTGTGTGTGTGTGTGTGTGTGTGTGTGTGTGTTTTATTGCCTGTTTCCCACAATTCTAAAACATGTGATTTTGTTAACTGCACTGAGTGCCAATTTTCATAAAGTACAATATATTTGTTCAGGGAACATTAGACCAAACAAACAATCTGGAAATAATGCTGTTGGGACTGCTATGTAGGTAGTAATGTCACGGATGAAGTCAATTAACATGACTTTTTTTTTTTTTCTTTAATACATTTATGCTGGCTCATCAAAATTAAAGATTATACGAATGAGACAAAGTAGATATGCACAATGAAAGGAGTCTGGCATCTGCATATATGACACACAGCATATTTCATTAGTATTTGCATTTGTAATGGGTGAATTTTAACTTGCCAATGGAGTCTCTGTGCATTAGAAATAAGAGAGTAATTAGTTTGAGTTATTCTATAATGACTGTAGGAAATGTAAACTTGTCACAAACATCTCAATAAAATCATCTACCGATACCTGTAGACTTAAAACTGCTGTGCCGTTAACCAACAGCCGTGTGTAGTTTCATCAGTGTCATTTGAACCAGTCTCTTCAAGCTTTGATAATGGGGATGTGGATTTAAGAAATGTGGGCAAGGTGGGGTTTCACGGATCAAATATTACATTGCGTGCTTTTTTGGCAGTAATGAGAAAAATTACTTAGTAGACTCCCCTTGCATCTTCTGTATTTCAGTATAGGTATATAATATGTTTTCCATTATCTAATATGCATTTTCTGTATTTACACTGCAGTTTTAGTTTTTATGATGTAAAGTGGATCAAATATGATAAAGTGTGGTTAAATATGACACAAATGTAAGCTTTAGGCTACACTACAGCTCAATCAGTTACCAGAACTTTATTTAGCATTCACATTCATTGGCCTTGCCACCTGTCAACCAAATGATCACCTTTCAACCTAACATAGACCTACACTATGCTACAGATCAATCTATCACAACAACCAAGATATCAGAGGGATTCAGTATCACACTTCAACCCAATAGTGGATTTTCTACATGCTTTGCAGAAAACCTAAATTGGGATGGCTGGACAGAGTAAATGCCATCCCCCCAGAATATGAGGTCAGCATCTTTAACAGTTACATAACTTTTTTTATTTACATACAATTTGTTTCAGATAAATTATAAAACGCTGTTTTGCTCTCCATCGCTTTACACATTAAGGACAGCTCCTGGTGACTCCTGGATGCTGACCCTGCAACTATGCCACTCCAGTCTGTTCGGAAAACTGGCTCCAGGCCTGTAAACATTCAACTATGCTTCAGGTACGTCTTGAAGTACTCCCCTCAGTCTCCCCAAAAAACTGAGCAACAACCCCTCATGATGAGTGAGATGTTGAACTCAGGAGAATTACAGGACATTACTGTTTTTGTAATTTTGATCTTGACACTATTTTCTGGTAAAAGCATTACATTATGATGGAGAATAGTAATATGACATGGTGTTGCAGTTATGTTATTTCATCATGGGCATGGGGAGGCAAGTGAGAGGCATTGGGAGGGAAGAGGGAATTTATGGGAGGGAGGGAGAGAGGCAGCAGAAGTGGTAGCACGTGGGAGGAGAGTGTGGAAGGCAGGACAATGGGGAAATGAGAAGGTGAAAGGTGGAAGTGGGATAATACAGCAGTGAGAGGGAGGGAGGTGAATGAACTGATGGAAGGTAAATGAGGGAGAGACGGAGGTTAGAGGAATGGAGTGAAGAGCCAATACTGTATCATTAATGAAGTGTCACTACTCACATAGGTCCAGTGTGGATTGCAAATACCGTATGGCAGCCAAACTTGGTAGATATGCTAATGTGTTAATGCTGAACCAATTTATGCTGAAAAAACTGCTCCAATTTTGTCCTCCAGGTGCAAGTCTGGTGCTGTGCAGCATCTTGTCGACGTCTCAGGTGCTCATAATGAACAAATTGTGGAAGTGGAGGTTAATACTTCAATCACCATTATGCCTTTCTCACTTGTGCGAGGTTTTCTGCCAGCATCTTGATCCTAATCCATTACCCATGGAAACATTTCTACATGTCTCTCTTGCATTCACAGTACCAGACTTGCATCTGTCGGTCAAAATTGGAAGCAATTTTTATCAGCTTAACTTAGTTCCACTTTAACACATTAGAATATCTACCAAGTTTTGCTGCGAATTACAGCCCACACTGGACCTATGTGAGTAGCTCACCTTTAATTACAACTACCCAGTACTTATCTAACACATCTTGATTGCCCTCCTTACTTTCATAACTTATTCACATCTTAGAAATCCTCTGCTTTCACCTTGATGATTTATGTCATGGGAGAGGTTCATTTACTTACAATCTATAGGTTAAATAATAACTCTGCAACATGCTCATTGAGCCACGATAAAAATTGCTGTTTTGAAGGGCGCGCCGCAGCGCGTAGTGTGAAGCAGTCGCCCTCCGTTTCTGGCGACGGCGCCACTGTGGCAATCGCAGCTTTGGTGTCTCCCTATGGTGGGAAAGGGGAAAGGTTGCCTGTTCAAGTGCATTTAAGGGGCGCTATGAGCACGCAAGTTGGTCAGTCTGGATCAGTCTCTCGTCCCCAGCTTGCTAGTCTGTCTCTCGTCCTCAGTTGTGAGGCAGTTAGTGTCTGTCTGTCTGTCATCCGGAGTGCTAGTATATCTTTCGTTCGGATCAACCTTTCAAACCGGCAAAATGAGAGTCTTTCCAATCCGCCAGTAAGAGAACTCAGCGAGTGGTCCCTCGGTCGGGGCTTAGTTCCTCCATCTGACTCTGCGCATTAAGTCGCCAGTCTGCTCGAGTTTGCTCAGGCAATGGTCAAGGCGGTTGGATCGATCAGTCGGTCGGTTGCGCACTGAGACACAAGATGACTTGTCCGTCTTGAGCATCCGCACATGTGAGGTCGCCACCGTGCTGTATAGCGAGGGGTAGTGGCTTCGCGGTCGACACGAGAACAACAGGAGTCAACCCACGACATCAGTCTGGCCGGTGCGAGCTGCGACGCCATGAAATGGTAGATTGGTGCACCTTCCTGCGTCTGTTGAAGCGGCTGGCAGCAGACGGTTCGGGAGAGCGATTTGGGGGTGCTGCGCCAGGTCTTCTCCAGAAATCTTAGTTTATTAGAAGTTAAGTGAATGGCGATATGTCATTTCATTTACTTGTTAAATTCTACTTGTTTTCTTGGTGAGGTTACCAGCCATTTTGTTTTGGGGTCGTCCCACAATTCTTCTCCGTTTGCCCACCCGTGTCAAGGTGGTTGTTTATGAATTGGGTGGTCCGTTTTTCCTTTGTGGAGTAGGGGCAGGTTAGAGCAACCTGTGGTTCGAGTTGTTCAGTAATCTCTCTATCAGTCTACCGTACGTTAGTAGCTGCCTTTGTCATGTTTGTCAGATTTCGTATTGACGAATTTATTGCTTGGAGTGTAACGGCCTAATTCCTGAAACATGTTTTGATCTTGCCTATCATCTTGAGAGGCAGTATCCGTGTACTGTAGAACATCTTAACTTGTTTGGCCAACCCTGTAGAATTTTATATAAGATTGCATTTCATGGCTTTTATTTAAATGATCATTTTAGTATATAAAGTTGCCACCCTTTCACCATAAGACTTTTCTTAGAAGTTAAAATCAAGTTGCACCTTCGGCGAGAAAGTTAATATTTTAATTTTAGTGTTTTCTATCATGTCCATCCCTCCTACAGGGTGCATAGTTCATGTGCTTGTGTGAATTGTTAAAACTTTTAGTTTAAAGTAATCTGGTGTATTGCAGATTTGCACCAGTGAAATCTTTCATAGGTTGTTGTGAGGGGTTGTAACTACGGCCGTGTAAAAAGGGAGCGGGGCAAGGTTCTCAGCCCGAAAGCTCATACAGTCAAAAATTTGTTTCTTTCTGCCTCAGAATAAATTTTAACTTGATATTTAGAGGGTGCTTTCTGCTTATAATTTTAAATCTGTTTCTTTTAAAAAATGCTTTAGGCACCATTAAAGTGAATAAATTACCATTTGTTAAAAACTAATTTGCTAATGATTTCATCAGTTACTCCCTGGCAACTACTTCCATGCTCACATAGTGTGATTAAATGTGTTGATGTTCTTGATGAATCGCTAGTAAATAAAATAAATTTTTAAGAACATTCCTTGAAAATAAATCCACAGTTCACTCATTACATGATTACCACTGTTCATTATGAACTGATTAACTAAACTCAAAAACACACATGATATGTGTGAAGCACTGCTCAACAAAAATATGGGAAACAAATAGCTCCTTTTTTCTGCACTGAAATCAACTTTCTGCAAAGAAGTGGTGGCTTTAGTCTTAATATTTCTCTTGCTTATCTGTTAACTGTTGGCTGAATAATGAAAAACATTCAACAATATTTAAAATATGCCTCCCCTTTGCTTTCCTTTATAAAAACATTTGCAGATTTCCACTTGTTATCTACTTACCTGAAGAAACTACAGAAAATTCATAACAAACACACATCAAGTATTGACTACATCAAGTACTGAATCACGACCTTTTACAAAAAAAGAGGAGAGTTTTTTTTCTAAACTTCTCTCAATCACACTTCCGTCAATCAATCACTCTTCTGCCAATCAGACATCTATTAATTACAAATTAAAAAAAAAAAAACAGCACTATATTTTGAAACAAACAAAAATAGTTTGACAAATTACATGAACATTTTACAAACCCTAAAATTAAATAACCAAATTAAAAAAAGTAAATACATACCTAAATTAAAACATATGCATTCATAAACACAAAAATATTGTTTAAAAAAAGTAGTATGCTTACTTTTGCTCTGAAGAAATGGTTCCATGTAAGGCAAAACTTTTGTTATCAGTGTATCCATATCCTCTGAAGGTATTTCCTTTGTCCACTTTTCAAGTGAATCCATTGCATTGTGGCCTAATTCCAAATAACTATTTGCAATACTGAAAATTATCTGCAAACAAATATTTCACAGAAGTTGTTCATTTCTCAACCTTATAAAAATTCAAGGAAGATAGTGCATTTGTTTATGAAAATGGAAAAATTTGTAACCAGTAGTAGTTTAATGCTTCACTAGAGGTTCACTTTACTTATGAAAAAAACTACATGAATCAACTTCTAAGATACCTGGTGAAAATGAGAAGAGAAGCAGCATCTGCAGAGGCAAGGAAAAAAATTTAAAAATAGGTAATGGCTCTTAAGTCTGAATATGAAAAGAGGAAGGGATGTGAGAAGCGAAGAGACATACTCTGCAGGAAGAGATGAATCGGAATGACCATACATTAAGAGTGAACTGTTGTACAATGGCTTACAATATCAAGAACCAGTACAGAGATTATTACACAACAGTTCTAAAAAAACATGTGATTTATTTAGCAAAACATCTTTCAGGACTACATTATGCCATTATCAAGTTATGTAAAACTACGACACCACATATCATTACAACATATTACTATACAAACTAACATATATGTAATTTAAATATAACAATATTGCCCTATAAAACAATGGAAAATCAAGGTTGGAATATCAACAATTAGAAAAAGGATAAATTGCTACTCAACATATAAAGATGATACATTAAGCTGCAGACAGGCACAGTGAGCAGATTGTTACACACTGGGATAGCAGAGTGCAATGGGAGAGGGGTGGGGGAGGAAGGGGAGTAGAAAATGAGATAAGCAGAAACAGGAAGAGGCTGGTGGGTGTGTTGGCAAAGGATGAGCACAATGAGGGTTAGGAGATATGACTGAAAGAGGTGGTTATATGACCGATGGGGGTAGAAACTGTTGGGTGGACACTATGGGGACATAGGTTGGGACTGGAATGTTTTTGGAGTGGGGAATGTGTTGTAAGGGTAACTCCCATCTGTGCAGTTCCAAAAAGCTGATGATGGGAGGAAGGACCCAGATGGACCAGTTGTGAGGCAATGGTTAAAATCTAGCATGTTATGTTCAGCTGCATGTTGGGCCACAGGGTGGTCTACTTTGCTCTCTGCCACAGTTTGGCAGTGGCTATTCATCCTGATAGACAGTTGGTTGGTAGTCATACCAAGATGATAAAGCGTGCAATAATTGAAGCAGAGGCGGTATATCACATGGCTGTCTTCACATGTGGGTCAGCCTCTGATGAGGTAGTATCACGGTACTTGAATAGGAAGTGCTCAGTGGATGTGTTAGGCAGATTGTGCACCTTGGTCTTCCAGAGGGATGTTATCCCTGTGGCAATGGCGTGTGATCAGGAGTGGGATGGACTAGGATGTTAGGGAGGTTGGGTGGGTGACATAACACAACTTTAGGAGGGGTATCTTGGATAGGATGTCCCTCATTTCAGGGCATGATGGTAGATAATCAAATCCCTGACAAAGGATGTTGTTCAGTTGCTTCAGGTTGGGGTGGTACTGGGTGACAAAGGGAGCACTCTTTTGTAGCTGACTCTTGGGGGTCGCAGAAGGATTAGTGGGTGTGTGGGGATATGGGACAGGAAACCTGTTTGCAGACTGGGTCTGGAGATGGTGCTTGTCTGTGATGGCATTTTTGAGACCTTCAGCAGGTAGCTGACAAAATGCAGGTTGGTGGGTTTAATATGAACAGAGGTGTGGAGACAGCCATCAGAGGGGAGTTGGTCAATGTCCAGGATGGTGGCACACTAAGGAAAGGAGAACCTAGTGTAGCAGACGGGAGAAAAGGTGTTCAGGTTGTGAAGGAACGAGGATAGGTGTCTTGGCACTGAGTCCAGATCATGAAGACATGATCAATGAACCTGGATTAGACCAGTGTGGTTTGGTGTTTTGTGAGGCTAGGAAGATATCCTCTAGATGTATTATTTGAAAACAGTCTTTGTTGCAAAATTCTTCATTTGAGGGTTGTCTGTACCGACTTTACAATAACTGAAGGTATTTTAAATCCATCTTTGCAGGCACGGTACAAAATACAATAGTGACAAATGAGGAAATACCTGCCAAAAAATCTTAAGTACTGACACCAACATCTTTTGTAATGAACTGTTTTTTAGATGGGCAAAGCAAGCCAAATGGTATATGTATTTTACCAGAACCACTGATGTTATTTTATTTCAATAAAACAACACACTTCTGTGACAAAAATACACATTTCCTTGGAGACACACGACAGTTTTAAAAATACCTTCAGTGATTTCAGAAATGACCTCAGAAAAAAACAGCTCTCTTGGAAGAAGTGTATAAGGCAGGGAAGTGTTGTGTAAACAAACACTATAGATGACCACCAATAAAATGTTGGTTCTACTATGTTTATTACTGCCTGTTATTACCCACTCCACTATGTTATGTCTATTATTTTATAGGTACTGTGTGATTTTTCTTTTGATAAATATATAAGTACATACCGTACAAACTGCTAGTGACTGCCACAATTGTCTTCTTTTTACTGTCCACACTTTCTAACATATAAACTACTTCCAAAGTGCTAAAAAGGTCTAGAATTTAAAAAAGTTTATAAAATACCACATTTTACAATGTACTTGTTGTGAGAATGTCACAATTCCTGAAATCCACTGCCCATGGCCTCTGGCCTGCCAAAACGCACTGCAGTCCTGGCTCCAGAGATAGACCATGAAAATTCGCCACCTTATGCCACACAAACAGATCCAGCCTGCGGGCAGATGGTGAGACTATATACAACGGACAGGGCCTGCATATTAGTGGGAAACAATGGGCTTCAGATCGGCATGCCCGAACTGTTAGACATACCTGCAGAAATCGCCTGCAGTTTTACCCCATCACAGAAATCCACTCATGTGGCCAGCTACTCATGATTCACAGACAGCATGTTGATGAAATGAGACTGTGGTGATCAATCCATGCAACAGATTACTTGTGCGAATACTCTTGGACTCAATAAAATGAGGATAGGTATCAACACACCGTAATGATGATTGCTGAGCTGCAGACAGGCACACAGAAAAGACAATCACGCACTCACAACCAAATTTTCAGCCACAGCCTTCGTCAGAAAATGAGAGCGCACACACATTCACACAATCGCTCAGACAAAAGTCATGCATACATAACTGCCTTCTCTGGCCAATGCATCTACAGTCTCCACGAATCAGATCCAAACAAAAGACTCCTCATGTCTTCCTGCCTCTCTTCGCCAGGTGCTAGGCTAGCAGCAAGAAGTGGTGGCAGCACTGACTGCAACCTGAGGGGTGTGGTAGGAAGGGGAGAAGCAGTAGGAATTAGGAAGTAGGGAAGTGGCACATGCACTCAGTCGTGTCTGACCAGTGACAATTCATGACGTCTCCCAGTAAACAAACCACTCCATCTACTGAGACAAAAACAAGATTTTTCCAGAAGTTTTTCCTTTTTTTTAAAATTTCCATAGTATTTCCCTGATTTCCCTGACATGTTTGAAATTCCCTGATATTACCTGATTGCCATAACTTGTGGCAACCCTGACACTAATCAGCTACAATGATGTGTCCAGGATTGTTGGGTTTGTGGATTTTGGGGAGCATTTAGAAGATTAGTATGCAGGCTGTCATTGAGGTGAAGGAGGAAATGGATTCAAGTGAGAGATTTCACTAGTATCTGGAAGAGCATTTACAACAACAGCTCCGTAAGTTATCCTACTGCCACCTTGGAGAACCACTATCCAACCCCTACCTTACATGCAATGGTGCTCCTCATCAACCACTCATAGCACCCAGACTCTGCCCAGGTGAAATTTACAACTTGCAATATCCCCCAAAAGTCCCTACCAACACCCTACCAAATCCAGAGCTGGAACAATCTCAGAACACTGTTGTTCACCTTTCCACCAAAATCATTAGCCCCCCACAGAAGTTTCTGTCCTATCCATAGACCTAATTTTCAGCCCTACACCAAAATTTAACCTTGTTGGATTTGTCAAAGACTTACTCTCCTCCAGATTTCAGTAATGGAAACACTTCTTTGATACCAGACCTACCAACCAAAGCTAATCTAATCCTAACACTGAACCTTGCCTCTCCCTGTTCATATCACCATCCAATCGTGATCTCGCTCTGCCCCCGCCCCCTCCCCCTCCCCAAACCATCCCGTTGGCATAAATTTGTTTAAATTGAACTTTGACTCACCATCCTTACACAAGTACCTTCCTGAAGACACCAGCCTCTGAGCAGGAAAAATGACAGCCATACCAGCCTCGAAACAAATCCTCATCATCATCATCATCATCATCATCATCATCCAACCTGCAGCCAAAGATAACACAACTGTCATTATGAACTACAATGACTACCTGACATAAAGCCTGCCAGTTGCTTGGCTCCTCTACCTACAAATTCTGCCGGAGTGATGCCATCTCAGAAGTCCAACAAAACCTCCAGTACCTGCTCAAAGCCTTAGGCGCTTCCCAGAACTGTTCCCATGAATCCATTTACCTTCTCACACCCATGACATCCCACACACCCACCTTCTCCGGTACACTTTCAAATAAATTCATGGCTCTGCATTGTAACACTTTCCATAATTTCTTCAGCGGCATCACTTTCTAAATAAAATTCAATGACATTTCTCCATCCGCATAATTTCCTAAAATGTTTACAGGCTCTGCAATACCGAACAACTCTGCATTGAATATGCAACTGAACATGGAGCCGTTAATAGTGGTTCGTTGACACTCGGATGTACACTATCACATTCTCTGATTCAGCCTCTTGCGTCATGAACAACTGTTCGTTCAATCAAATGCTGCTGGCAATGTCTTGTGCAACTTATAGTAGAAAATTGCAGCAAAATGCTGGAAGAGCTGCAGCGGATAGGCACTTGGTGCAGGGAGTGGCAACTGACCCTTAACATAGACAAATGTAATGTTTTGCGAATACATAGAAAGAAGGCTCCTTTATTGTATGATTATATGATAGTGGAACACACACTGGTAGCAGTTAGTTCTGTAAAATATCTGGGAGTATGTGTACGGAATAATTTGAAGTGGAATGATCATTTAACATTAATTGTTGATAAGGCGGATGCCAGGTTGAGATTCATCGGGAGAGTCCTTAGAAAATGTAGTCCACCGACAAAGGAGGTGGCATCCAAAACACTCGTTCGACCTATACTTGAGTATTGCTCATCAGTGTGGGATCCGTACCAGGTTGGGTTGACAGAGGAGATAGAGAAGATCCAAAGAAGGGCGGCATGTTTCATCACAGGGTTATTTGGTAAGCGTGATAGCGTTACGGAGATGTTTAGCAAACTCAAGTGGCAGACTCTGCAAGAGAGGCGCTCTGCATCGCGGTGTAGCTTGCTGTCCAGGTTTCGAGAGGGTGCGTTTCTGGGTGAGGTACCGAATATATTGCTTCCCCCAACTTATACCTCCTGAGGAGATCTTGAATGTAAAATTAGAGAGATTCGAGCGCACACGGAGGCTTTCCAGCAGTCGTTCTTCCCGTGAACCAAATGTGACAAACAGGAAAGAGAGGTAATTACAGTGGCACGTAAAGCGCCCTCCGCCACACACCGTTGGGTGGCTTGCGGAGTATAGATGTAGATGTAGTACCAGGGGGCATTCACTAAGCAATTCAACAACTTTTTTCCTTCCTCGGCCAATTTTGATTGAAAAAAATCCAGATTTGTTGTGGAACATCTTAGAATATTCCCACTTGAGCCCTTACAGTTTCATGAAGTTCCAAAAGGTGGCGGCAATATACATAGCAGTCCAAATGGCATCTGTAACAGAAGCGTGTTTCACGCAGAGAGCCGTCATTGAGTATTTTTTGGCAGACAACCAGAGCTTCACAGATTTTCGTAGGCATCTGCAAATGTCTACAGAGACCTGAAAATGAACAAAAGCACTGTCAGTCATTATGCAATGCATCTGTTATTGCAACGAGGTCACGCAAAGCTGTCCAATCTCCACCATGCCAGCCAGCCGCACACAGCTCCTACAATGCTGGACTCCAATTTGATGTAATCAAAGGATCACAATCGGGCAACTCACTGCACAACTGGATATCTCTGTTGATACTGCTGACACATCCTTTGTTGGGGTACACAAAGGTGGATGCCAGCTCAGTTCCTCGTCACCTAACAGAAGATCATATAGACCAATAAAGGACAATCTAGCCATAATTGCTCATGTGTTATAATGTTGATCATGAAAATATTTTGTCAAACATTGTCACGGGTAATGAAACCTGGGTTCATCACTCTAAACCGGAAACAAAATGGCACTCCCTGTGTGACAAAGCAAGTTGGGATCTTTTTACTTTCTCTCTTGTTTTGCTATCTGCTCCCTTATATTCATTTTTTAATTTTTTGCCTGATCGCCATTAACATGCATGAGTATAATCTGCATTTCCATAAAAGAGAAAGGCTGACCCTCAGTTTTAAAGAATGTAGCACCAGATATAATTTTGTGCTTAGTTTTATGTATATAATTAATTTCCTACTTTATTTTGACCACTCCTAATTAATAGCTTTGTCATAGTGTGAAATCAGTAATTGTCTCAGGACTCGAATTCTATTGTTGGCTTATAAACAAATATAAATTCTGTAATAGTTACTAACATTTGGAAGAACTACTACCAGCATTCTTAAAGTATTTATTTGGCTCTATTTGAAAACATGTTAGCAAAGCCAGCCCTTACGTAATTCCAAAATAATTACCAGATTTGTCACAAGCATTGTTTGCATAACTATATCTGTTAATTTCATTATTTAAACAAATAATTCAGCCTAACCTTTGTGGTAGAAGGAACTGTTCGAAAGGAGGAATTTTTCTATATATTTAGTTAATTGAATGAGTTATGTTTTAATTGTAATTTCTGTAACTTAAACATCGAAAAATATATAGTTTCAGTGCCTATTATTGTGAGGATATATAAAGGCCTGATTTTTGGTCCCATGACAGTCAGTCCACAGCTGATTTTCAGATGAGAAACCTGTATTGGTTAGATCAAAAACAATGCATCAACTTAACCATGAAATAAGTCTAACACAAATAGGTCATGTGTTAAAATAATGAGTGCCTACCCAATAGTCTCACACGTGCCCTATTATTCTGCAAGAACTGTGTCGTTAGGTTTTTACTACTCACAGATATTCAACGGTAAACTATTGTAGCGGTATGCTGACGTTTGCCTGCAAACTATTAATGAGGCTTATCAAAAGTTAACCAATAGTGAACTGGCCATATTAACTGTGTAATATTGGGGGGTTATGAACAGTAAAAGTAAAGAACTGTGAAACGCAATCGTGCAACTGTCGGCTACATCATTTACAGTAGTCAGTGTTGAATCTTCACCCCTCTTTTTTCAGCCAGTATGACAACACATTATGTCACAACGAAGACTATCAACGAAGAAATTAAGCAGGCGAACGTCACATTTGTTGCCCTACTACTGTCTTTGGGCACAATAAATTAGGACTTATGAACTTTGAACAATGAACTCGAGCGGTTTACAGTAGACCGATTTTAACAGAGGACATGCAACAGTCAATCAGCACATGGCTTTCATGACTACAATATGACAGCAGCCAATCAGCGGGGGGGTTCCATTGAAGCAGCCACTGAGTACGGGAGCAGCCCATCAGCATGCAGGTGGATAAGCCGACCGGGATAAACAACTCGCCTCACCGAGAAAATTACAACTTGCAGCATCTGTGCAGATGACGAAACAAGATAACAGCTGCAGCAGCAGCAGCAACTGCAGAAGACGAGTGAATAAAGATAAAGTAATTCATAGCAAAGACCATTTTATATGAAGTGATACACAATGAGTGGCCTCAACAACAAGACAGTGTGATGGGGGAAAATGGACAACAGGAGAGTGATGTGATTGATAACAAAGCTGTAGGGGTTAAGTTTTTAAATCAACAGAAAGACTTAATTTGGACTGATACTGTATATGGTAGTGGTTATTAATCAGACATGAGTGTAACTTTGAATGATGGGGACAAAAGTCCTTTTGTAGATGGAATGACAAAATCATTATCTACATTGTGTTGTGAGCAAAATGGACGAAAACAGTACTGAAGTGGATGAAATCGTTAAGGATAAGGGGGAGGAATCTAACAGCGAAAGTCAGTAAGGGCAAAAGTTTATGGCAGATGGAAAATTGGAAGCGAGGTTAAGGCAAATTATGAGTAGTATGAGTAAGAAAGAAGACATTAGTAGATTGTAAAATAGCATGAAAGAAGACATGACTGGGTTAAAGGATGAACTGAAAAAGAAATTAAAAAGGAAATTAAAGCAGTCAGCTCTAATCTTACAGAATTAAATAAGAAGGCCGAGGCGGTAGTCAAAGATTGTGATGAAAAGATAAAGAATTTAGTACATAATACTAATAAGAAATTAACATTAATGAGTAGTAAATGTGCAGAAGAAGAGAAAGAAGCTTTGTGATGATTATAGTAGGAAGGTGAAGGCTTCTGAGAAACAGTGTAAAGATGAAGTCAAAGCAGCCACGAAACTTTGTGCTGAAAATAGGGTTAAACTTGAGAACCAAATCGACCAGATTAAAAATGACTTAGAAACTGAGGTAGATACCAAGTGTGCAGTAATGGCAGAGGAGAAACCGGTAAAAGTAAATGAAAATGTAGATTCAAAATTGGCTAAAATAGAGAAAAAGGTGAAAGAGGTACAAAATCTAAAGCTTAGAGAAAGTGACACTGGATCTGATTATGACAGCAGTTGTAATGATGCTAGCAATGATGAATCCAGTAGTGATGAGGACGAG
Source organism: Schistocerca americana (assembly GCF_021461395.2). NCBI lineage: Eukaryota > Metazoa > Arthropoda > Insecta > Orthoptera > Acrididae > Schistocerca > Schistocerca americana. The sequence goes on along the minus strand of NC_060119.1, from coordinate 253,588,730 downwards.
GTATTTGAATTTATAATTTATAATGATGACAATGTGTTAAGTAAAGAAAAAATAGAGGAGGATAATGTTTGGCCTAATAAAGAGTTAAGAGTCTGAGAGTGGTAATGAGGAAGAGTACCATGCTATCTGTCATTTGACTGTCTGATAATTATTTTGGTAAGCAGGATGGTAGTTTTTCCAGAGAAAGGATTAATGAGGATTTGTTGTATGAAGAAGATCAAATGGTAAGTAAGAAGGAAGTGTGGCACCCTGTAATAACAGCATGTGTTTATTCCGGTTTTATGAAATGAATGTTTTTGTTGTGCCGATCGCAACTCAGCATCTTCACTATATGGTGAGTAGCAATTTTCCTTCTCTAATATTGTCATGGTCAAAGAATTTCTGTCGGAAAGGTAAACAGAAAATGAAAGATGTCAGCATATGTGGAGGAGAAGGTGCAGATTATTTGAAAACTATAATTAACATCTGAAGCAATCAGCTCATGTGTGTAATCAGTATAATTTGGTGCAGCAGCAGAGGCAATATGCAATAAGAACCATCTCGAATACTTGGTCTTAATATTAATTGTGGTAAATGTAAGTGTTTGTGTACAGTGCAATCAGTATATGGAGATAACTATCTGTGTCATGGTACAGCCTCTTCTAGAATTAAGGAAATGAAACGTTACACATAGTTGCCTGGAGTAATGTGTGCAGAAAGAATAAGCAAGATTTGTATTATACAGCCCTTCAGGCTAGAATCTCAAGCAATTTGATGGAATACAGTGAAATAACAGTTTTCTTTAAGCGACAATTTTGTCTGATCAGTAATGAGAGTTAAGTTTGCCTTAGCATAAGGATCTGTTACTGTGGTGTGTTTTTCAGTAGAATCAATTTTGCTCTAGATAAGAAGAGCAGGTGTTTATTTATCAGATAATGAAGCAAATAATGAAATAATAAAATTAATAAAGTTAGGGTCTTAATGGTTAGGGAGCCTGTCTTCGCAGTAGGGATATTTTTTTGAGAATACTCTCCACTAGCTAACGAGGTAAGAAATGTAAGTAAAATAATGGAGCTGACAGGCAAGATTGGGTAATGAAAAAGATGACTGTATACAAACAAAAGTGGTGTAACTATACTGATGATCTATTTTTGAACTAGGCAACATTGGGTACTGTGTGTATTGTGCAATTCGTGACACTGCGTCTGGGAATGAGAGCTTAATAAAAAGACCAATATTTTAGTGAGATACAAGTCCAATAATGTTTCATCACTGGATCTATAAGTTATCTGAAAACTTCTATTTGTATGGTAATACTTGGACAATGAACAGTAATTTTTGATAACTGTGGTGCTAGAGTGATGTGAATATTCTTACAGGTCAACTATTTGGTAACATTCTGTGATTTTGTGAGGATTTAAGTTTCTGGTTGAATGTGAGCTGAGTGGAGAAGTAGGACAATGATTTGATACAACTTTCATCCCCTTAATTTTGATTTGAGTAGTTATTAAGTTATGTGATGATGACTCTATTCTTTTTTCATAATATAATAATTAGTAAATCTATGCTACAGCACACCTTGAGTTTTTGCTAGAGATAAGGTACATATTTTGGACATTAAGGTCATATGAATCCATAAATGGTGTAAATTTCAAACCAGGACTTGATATTTTAGTGATTTTGCAAGTGGAGAAGAAACAAAAATCTTTCAAGTTTAATCAGTTTCAGACAGAGTCATGACCTAGTGCAACATTTTATAGTGTAATGTGCACTTGATACCTTTCGTACTATAGTCAATTTTAGTGCTAATTATTGTGATGTTATGAGAACTATGTAATGTATTTATTTATGATGTAATGATCATTATTTGCCATTAGCATGAAACATTTTTTTCTTATACTTAGAAATAAAAGTGAGTGTATTACAGTAGGGTATTTTTTCTGCTTTTTTATGTACTGTGGCGGAGGAGAACCACTCCAAGGGAACTGACAGCAGTGCATTTTCTTACTAACTGCCACTTTTTTTTTTTTTAAGAAAGACAGGACTTGTATAAAGCGAAATATATATTAGAATGTAATCTTTGTTTACCCTAAAAGGGCATTACCTATGATGAAGATGGCCAATTTTTATTAAAAACGTAACTTGTGGGTATTTTGTGTCATTGTACAATACACTATACGTAAATATTTTGCATGGCCAGTTCATATAAGTAGGAATTTGGAAAACATGTGTAATGCAGTTTTCAATAAGATTTCTATGTTATATTTTTTTGTGTGTAGATTGTTAAATCCACTTTTTGCGGTCACTTGTGGTCATTGAATTACCTAGTCAGTTACTTGCAATATTTATCTGGTCAATCCAATGAGGGAGTAATGTGACGAAGCAAGCTGGAATCTTTTTACTTCTCCTCTTGTTTTGCTATCTGCCTCCTTATATTCATTTTTTCAGTTTTTGCCTAATTACCATTAACATAGGAAAGCTGACTGAAAATTAATGCCGCCACCTTCGTAACTCTTCAACAGTTGGCAGCATTGGTCTGTGGCAGCTACTGGCTTGTACCATAGCCTCTTCTCTATAGCTCCAATTGGCGGGAAGCCTTAGCATTGAATGGTAGCATTGTTACGGTGTAAAGTATGGAAACCGGCACAGACGGTCAGTCAATACAATTTAAGCAATGTGCAGTCACTGAATTCTTGACAGCAGAAGCTGTCACCCCAAAGGAGATTCATCAGAGAATGAAAGCAGTTTATAGTGATTGTGTTGATGTGAGTGCTGTGTGTCGTTGGGTGAGTAGGTTTAAAGATGTTGAGGTGGGCACATCTGATCCGCGTGACTAACAAGGAGTTGGGCATCCTGTGACAGCAACCACAGAGTTTCACAAGCAAAATGTTGACAGATTGATTCAGGACAATCGTCGTATCACTCAGAGAGAAATTCGAAGCACAATCGGCATTTCACAAGAACGTGTGGGTCACATTATTGCTTTGCTTGGCAAACCACACACTTCATGTGCCACCATGGCAGAACTTCAAAGACTGAATCTCACCATCATACGGCATCCTCCATACAGTCCAGATTTAGTACTGTCTGACTTCCATCTCTTCTTGATAATGAAAGACGATCTGCAGGGATATGATTATGCTTCTGATGAAGATGTTGAGAGAACTGTAAGACTGTGGTTGCAGAAACACAGTGTCAACTTCTTACGTGGCGGCTTCAGAAAACTTGTTCATTATTGGCAGAAATGCATTTAATTGGCTGGTCATTATGTGGAAAAGTGAATATTGCTAATTAAAGATCCCATGCTAAGGATTATTTCTGCGTTTGATTTATTAAAATATTTACCCATCCAAACCCAATTAATGAAGATGGATGCATTACTTTTCATTCAACATTCGTACACGAGTATAATCTGCATTTCCATAAAAAGAGAAAGGCTGACCCTCAGTTTTAAAGAATATAGAAGACCTTTTGTTCCCTGAAGCACAACAGAAATTTTACCTTGTTCAATGTTTCTTGATAGTCGACACTTCAAGCATTGAACCTGGATTCTCTAATCAGAGCACTGAACATCACATTCAGAGCACTGAATGTCATGTCCCAACCATTTGCCGTTGCCAAGCTGCCACAACAATTGTTCAATTCAATTTGCTTCAATTCTTCATCTGGCTTTCTTTCTTGATGTGTTTGAATCCCGAATTCTTTTATTTCGTATTCAATCACATGTGATTGCCAACACCACACACCCACACACACACACACACACACACACACACACACACACACACACACACACACACACGCGCGCGATTCGTATGTTTTCAACACAACACAACATATACAGCTATATACAGTTATTATAATCAAAAAGATCAGCTTACATTAGATAAATTTCACATACATTGCATGGAGCCGAATTTTTTAAGGATGCAACCCACTGTTGTGAATGGTTCACTAGTGTCATAAACATAACAATCTTATACATTGTAATGGTGCAGCGAAGTAGTCAGAGTATAAACCTGATGTGTGGGGTGTAGGTTCAAAGCTCATCAAAGGCTGCAATTTTTAAATCTAATCAAAAGACTGATTATTATTTTTATTCAATTAATTGGTTTAAATGTAATTTTTTTATTTCCAACACTTTGTCGCACATCATCATACTAACTTTTCTCTTTGCTCTTATTTTTCTTCCTATGATTCTTTTTTTGTTTGGAATCTGCCTGTACCACCTATAACCTGCTTCCAAGTGCCAACCAGGACCACTCATATTGGTAACACGGCAGCTCATGTGGTCAGTGTGAGGATAGTTTCAGCTAATCAATTATAGCGAGAAATTACAGTTCGCTTTTCGGGCTGAAACTAAATTTTTTCTGTCTTGAGTTTGCCCACAGATGTTAGCTTTAATTGTCATTTCAGAGCTATTGTGATTTTAATTCTGTCTCAGATTGTTCACCACCATTTTCTTGGATGCAATGCACAATATGAGACTGTGGTTAAGTTAGAGCACAAGTTAAAATCAAGGGCTATAAAACACATCATCTGCTGCACTTCAGTCATTAGTCACTTAAAATCAAGTGTCGCAAAACATCTTGCACTTCTACCACACAGCGTGGTGGCTGCTTTCAACATTGCTCCACTTTATACATTAACAGGATTTTGAAGTGATCCGTTGTCTTTGTGTGTTGCCAGTAACCAAGTGGTAGCTGGCAGCTGATATGACAACATTGTAGCAGAAAGTGACAGATGTCAACTATCAAGTAATTTTAATTGGACTATACTTCGATTCATTACCCATTAAGACTTCTAGAATCTCTTACTTGCTAGTATGATTCCATGAGAATCTTATGAATGGTTGCTTCTTTCACACAGGTGAATTTCCTTCTCGGACAAAAGTAAATTGTGCAAATAAAGGATAGTATTCTGATGGTAGTGGTTGTTATACTGACCATAATGCTATCCCGTCTACGTTACTCTTGATATTTCCGTACATGCTGTAACATTTGATCTATCAAAATTTGCCTTTTCTCTGATCAATTCTTCTGTTGTTTGTAGAAAAGTGTAGGGTGGGGTGGGGGTGCAGAGTGCAGGATGAAATGCACAGGGCATATTCCAGTGATTTGAGATGGAGATCCTGATGGAGGGAAGTAAGAGGCATTCCACCCGGCAATCCCACCCAAGGGCTGCTATCAGGAGGGACACACCCCTCATTTGCAAAGAGGAGGGGTGCATAGGATGGTCAGGGAATTGTCGAATGGCAATTACATAAGAAATCAGGAGTTGGCTCCATCGTATTCGTAGAAGGGGAATCCCTGCATCTGCAACGGGACTGTCAACAGGACTGGTGCAAAAGGCACCAATAGCCAGACGCACCCCATAATGATAAACAGGGTCAAATAGTTTCAGAGTGGAAGGAGTCACTGAAGCATAGACCTGACAACCATAATCTAGTCTGAGCAAAACCAGAGTGTGGTAAATATGGAGAAGAGCAGCACGGTCTGCATCCCCAGACGTGTGGGCCAGGAGGCAGACAGCATTAAGCTTCTACATGCTGGTACTCTTCAGGCGGCAAATATTGGGCTGTCATGTCAGCTTTTCATTAAACAGAAGGTCCAAGAAATGGGACTGTGCTATAACATCCAACAATGGTTGCCTAAATAAAGTTCTGGATTGGGGTCTGCTGTAGGTCAACAGCAAAAATGCAAAACCCAGGTTTTGGAGGTAGAAAACTGGAAGCCATGGAAAAGGGCCCAGGGGATCATCAGATCGTGCCTTAGAGCTAGAATTCAGCAGATGCTACTGAGTGGGAGCTGCACCACGTGCAAAAATTGTCAACATACAGTTCTGGGGTAATCAGAGGCCCCCAACAGAGGTTACAAGCCCATTGATGGAAATGAGGAAGAGTACGACAATACAGCGCCCTGTGAGATACTGTTCTCCTAGATCCAAGGTGTGATAAGTGAAGTGCTAACTCCAACTCTGACGAGCCAGTAGGACAAAAACTCGTGGACAAAAATCTGATGGGGGCCATGAAAGCCCCAATGATGGACAGTAACTAAAATGTGGCAGCACACCCACTTTGTATGCCATACATAGGTCAAACAAAGACTGTGACAAGGTGTCAGCGGTTAGTAAGCCTGGCAGATTGCTGTTTCCAGTCTGAGTAAATGGTCAGTTGTACATCATCCTTACCAGAAGCCACAATGATAAAGGGACAACAGGCCCCAAGATCTGAGTACCCAACATAATCAGAAGCTAAAAATCCTCTCGAGCAGTTTACAAAGTACATTGGTCAGGCTAATCAGTCAGTAGCTGTCAAGAGACATTGGGGTCTTTCCGGGCTTAATGACAGGGAATAAATACGCTGTCTCGACACTGGAAAGGGAAGGCACCTGTAAGCCAACTGCGGCTGAAGACCCTGAATCAATGTTGCCTCTGGGGAATGTCCAAGTGTTGGATCATCTGGCTGTGGATGGAATCTGGGGCTGGGGCTATGTCATTTGAAGAGGTAAGGGCTTGCAAGAATTCCCACTCAGTGAACAGCATATTATAGGCTTCAGCTTTGTAGGGGTTGAAATAGAGAGGGGTTTCCTTCAACTTGTCATTTCTGCCAGAGAAAGGTAGCGAGATAAAAAGAGGATGCTGATGCCATCACGAAGCGTGTTGCAGGGGGATCTGCGAGGACTAACGGATCAGTACACATAGCACCCTGTAGGGTAAGATCTTGGACAGCTGATTGTTGCTGGCAGCCCAGAAGGCTACAGAGCTTGGACAAAACCTGCGATGAAGAGACACACGTCCCCAAGGAGGAAACATAGTGCTCCCAGCATTCCCTTTTACGCAAATTAATAAGGTAGCAAGCCTTAGCACGGAGACCCTTAAAAGTAAGAAGACTGGTCTGTGAATAGTGTCATTTAAATCACTGCAGTGCCCGTCGACGGTCCTTGGTTCACCATGCTACCAGTCGACGATGAGGAGAACCTGTGGATACGGGGATAGCAGTGCGATTGGCATGCAGAATAGTGTCAGAGACATCTTGCATGACCACATCAATTTAATCGGAGAGAGAGGTGTCAAAGTACACAGCAGACATATGTAAAGGCCAACTGCCTCTAGGGAATGACCAATGTGGGGGCCTGTCTGCCTGGCGATGACAGGGGAATAATAGAATCACCAGTAAGTGGTCACTGTCACAGAGATCAGCATGGGGTGACCAATGTAGTGAATCCGTGAGAGCAAGGGAGGAAATCATGAAGTCAATAGCGGAAAAGGTGCCATGAGCGGCGCTGAAGTGTATAGGGGAGCTGTCATTGAGGAAACAAAAATCAAAGTCTGTTTTTTGAGTCATCTGTCTTCCAACTGGTTTGGTGCAGCCCACCACAAATTCCTCTCCTGTGACAACCTCCTCATCTTAAGAGTAGCATTCGCACCTACGTCCTCAATTATTTGCTGCATACATTCCAATCTCTGTCTTCTTCCACAGTTTTTGCCATTGACAGCTCCCTCTAGTACCACGGAAGTCGTTCCCTGATGTCTTAATAGATGTTGTATCATCCTACCCCTTCTCCTCTTCAGTGTTTTCCACATATTCCTTTCCTCTCCGATTCTGCACAGAGCCTTCTCATTCCTTACCTTATCAGTCCAACTAATTTTCAAAATTCTTCTGTAGCACCACATCTCAAATGCTTCAATTCTCTTCTGTTCCAGTTTTCCCACAGTACATGTTTCACTGCGATACAATGCTGTGCTCCAAACGTCCATTCTCACAAATTTCTTCCTCAAATTAAGGCCTATTTTTGGCACTAGTATACTCTTGGCCAGGAATGCCCTTTTTGTCAGTGCTAGACTGCTTTTGACGTCGTCCTTGCTCCATCCATCATTGGTCATTTTGCTGCCTAGGTAGTAGAATTCCTTAACTTCACCTGTTCCATAACCATCAATCCTGATGTCAAGTTTCTTGCTGTTCTCATTACTTTAGACTTTTTTCGATTTACTCTCAATCCATATTCTGTACTCATTAGACTGTTCATTCCATTCAGGTCATGTAATTCTTCTTCACTTTCACTCAGGACAGCAATGTCATCAACAAATCATATCATTGATATCATTTCACCTTGAATTTTAATTCCACTCCTGGACCTTTCTTTTATATCCAGCACTGCTTCTTTTATGTACAGATTGAACAGTATGGTGGAAAGACTACATCCCTGTCCTACATCCTTTATGATGCAAGTACTTCGTTCTTGGTCAGCCACTCTTACTATTCCTTCTTGGCTCTTGTACATATTGTATGTTACCTATCTCTCCCTATAGCTTATCCCTATTTTTTCAGAATTTTGAACATCTTGCACCATTTTACTCTGTCAAACACTTTTGCCAGGTCAAAAGATCCTATGAATGTGTCTTAATTTTTCTTTAGTCTTGCTTTCATTATCAACCACAATGTCAGAATTGCCTCTCTGGTGTCTTTACCATTCCTAAAGCCAAACTGATCGTCGTCTAACAATTCCTCTTTTTTCCCCCCCATTCTTCTGTAAATTGTTCTTGTCAGCAATTTGGATTCATGAGATGTTAAACAGATTGTGCAATAGTTCTCAGACTTGTCAGCTCCTTTAGTCTTCAAAAGAGTGTGGTATTTTTCTGCAAGTCCAATGGTATGTCGCCAGACTTATACATTCTACACACCAACATGAATAGTCATTTTATTGCCACTTCCTCCAATGATTTTATAGATATTCTGATGGAATGTCGTCTATCCCTTCTGGCTTATTTGATCTTAAGTCATCCAAAGTACTCTTAAATTCTTATTCTAATACTGGATCCCCTATCTTTTCTAAATTGACTCCTGTTTCTTTTTCCATTGCATCAGACAAATCTTCCACCTCTTAGAGGCCTTCAGTGTACTTTCATTCCAGCTACCCGCTCTCTCTCTCTCCTCTGCATTTAATAGTGGAATTCCCATTGCACTCTTAATGTTACCACCCGTGCTTTTAATTTCACCTATATGCTGAGCCAATCCTTCAGAAAAACATTTCTTATTCAATTCCTCCATGTTTCTCATGCAGCCCGTTTGCCTTAGCTTCCCTGCACTTCCTATTTATTTCATTCCTCAGCACCTTGTATTTCTGTTTTCCTGAATTTCCTTCTTTGCTTGATCTACTGAAGTATTTCTTCTATTACCCATGGTTTCTCCACAGTTACCTTCTTGGTACGTATGTTTTCTTTCAAACTTCTGTTTGTTGTTTCTTATTGCTGGATCTATAGCTTTAGACAACTTCAAGAGTCTCTCATCATTTCTTACTACTTCTGTATCCCACTTCTTTGCCTATTGATTCTTCCTGGCTAACCTCTTAAACTTCAGCCTACTCTTCATCACTATTACATCGTGATCTGAGTCTATATCTACCCTTGGGTATGCCTTACAATCCAGTACCCGATTTCGGATTATCCGTCTGACCATGATGTAATTAACTGAAATCTTCCCGTATCACCTGGCCTTTTCTATCCATCGAAACGGCACTTCCCCACAGGAGATGCCGAGCATTTAAGTCCCCGAGGAGGAAATATGGGGGCGGGAGTTGCTGGAGTAAGATAGGCAGTTCAATATAACGAAGTGACCTACCCAGAGGGAGGTAGATATTGCAAATGGTGATTGCTGTGGTCATTTGCATTCATCCCGCTATTGCTTCCAGTCACTAATGACATTGAAGCGAAACTAAGTGCAGACCTTTCCAGATGCTATCACAGGGCCGGCACGGTTCCAACAGAATGTCCGATAATCACAAAACATTGAAGAGTGGTCATAACACATTTCTTGAAGAGCAAGATAGAATGCAGTAAAAGACGAAACAACGTGTTGCATTTCTGGTAGGTGACGGTAATATTCAAGTGCAATTCGACTGGATTATCACGTGGTGACATTACACATTAGACATACAGAAGCCGAGGGCAGGTCATGTCACCAGGTCAGTGGTCATCACCAACGAGGATGGGGTGACATCCACAAAAACATTAGGGCTGATTCGGAGTGAGAAGGAGGGGGCGGACTTGCAGTGTTTTTTCTTCTCCCTAAGAGGGAAGGAGGTGGTGTTATCAGTTGGATAATAGGTAGCAACGATGTCCGGGTTGGACCGAGAGCGAGTGGCTTTGGGGCCCTCTGAGCACTGGTTCCTCACCCAAACCGGGGTAGCAGGATTCCTCTCTTGAGAACATCATCATGGAGGGGAGTTACGAGAGGAAGCCCCACCCTTAACAAGAGCCAGAGAAGAGGATTTCTTCTCTGGCCGAGGAGGAGGAGGATTTCTTCTCTGGCCGAGGAGGAGGAGGAGGAGGAGGGGTGGATCCTTGAGGGGGTGGGACGGGAGCTGCCAGGCGGGGAGGAAAGCGAAGGGGGTGGGACAGCAGGGGAAGGAGAGACATAACTGAGGCAAAGGTAGATGAGAGATTCACACAGTGAAGTCAGTCAAACTTCTTCCGGGCCTCAAAGTAGCTACGACAGTCAAGGTTCTTTATTACCTGGATTCTTTTTTCCTTTGTATATACTGGACACTCCAGTGTATGAGCATATTATAGACCAAAGCAGTTTACACATTTAAACGGTGGGGTGCAAGGGCTCCCCACAAGAAGAGTGCAGCCACAGTTACTACAGATGGGAATGGCATCACATCGCGAAGACATGTCGCCAAACTTGAGGCACTGGAAGCAATGTATGGGAAGTGGAATGTATGGTGTGACATGGCATCTGTGTACCATCACCTTAACTTCCTGGGGAAGGGTATCTCCCTCAAAGGGCTGGATGAAAGTGCTGGTGTCTACATCATTGTCCTTAAGGTCTCTCTGGACACGCCAGACAAAATTAATGCCACACTGTTCCAGATTAGCCGTAAGTTCATCATCGGACTCAAGGAGAAAGTCCCTATGGAAACTTACACCTTGTTTCATACTGAGAGACTTGTTAGAAGTGATATTCACTGGGACGTCTCCTAAACAGTCGCAGGCACAAAGGAAGGTTGACTAGCTGGCAGAAGTTGTATTTATAAGGAGGCAGCCAGATCTCAACTTGCTCAAGGACTCAACTTCACCGAAATTTTCCTCAATGTGTTCCACAAACAAAAAAAGTTCTGGTGGTGGCAGAAGTTTCGCCATCAGCCATGGTACAGACTAGGAACCGCAGTAAGGGTTTCGCCCCAAGCCAGCAGGCTTGGCCCCCACTCCCAGGCGGCAGCCAAGGGGGAAATTTGGCGAAGGCAGAAATGGGAACGGAGACAGAAAAACTAATACCAGGAAGAGATGAGGCCAAGGATGAGCAGCCAGAGAGTTTAACACTTTTCACATGACAAATGTCTGCCCTGGTACCACCCACTCCAATCAGGCATTTGCCTCGCAGGCGCCATCCACTCACAGCAACTGCTGCCTGGCATGATGGTTGTTGCTGGGAGCTTCGATGCCCCAAAAAAATAGGCAACCAGTGCCAGGCTTTCATAACACAGGTACCAGCAGCGTGATGCCTGACATGTTAGGAGGTTCAGACAGATGGGTACAAAGCTGCCTCACCACATGCACTGGCTACCGAGCTAGTGACTTAGCGAGGAAGCAAAAGGGCTATGGCAGGGAGGGAGGGGTAAAGGGAGAGGAAGAGAAGGTGGGAGATCAATATACACCAAAGACACTAGGGAGGGAATTCTTCCCCATCTGGCTCACACTAAACAAAATCAGGAGAATAGCCGGGCGAACATAAATAGGAACACCAAGAAAGGGAAATGAATACGGACAGGGAGGGAGAAGGAAGGGGAAAGCTAAAGAGCTGTGGGCCACCTGGCGGTCCAATGACACTCCGAGCAACAGTCTGCACTCTGCTGCTGAGTGAAAATTTCATTCTAGGAACATCCCCCAGTCTCTGGCTTAGCCATGTCTCTGCAATATCCTTTCTTGCAGGAGTGATAGTTCTGCAAGTTTCGCAGGAGAGCTTCTATGAAGTTTGGAAGGTAGGAGATAAGGTACTGACGAAAGTAAGGCTGTGAGAATGGGTCATGAGTCATGAATCGTGCTTGGGTAGCTCGTTGGTAGAGCACTTGCCCATGAAAGGCAAAGGTCCCAAGTTTGAGTCTTGGTCTGGCACATAGTTTTAATTTGTCAGGAAGTTTCATAACAGCGCACACTCCGCTGCAGAGTGAAAATTTCATTCCAGACACTGATGTTAAATATATGTTCTGCTTCAGGCGATCAAACTTTCTTTTTATCTCAATTTGGAAGAGGCCATTGGTAAGGGGGGAATCACGCTCCAATGGGATAGGTTACACCAATAAGAGACTTGAACATGTGCTATTTGGGAAGGATCAGTAGTCATTTTGTAGTGTATCATAGTATCTGAATGTACCAGTTACTTAATATATCAAAGTACACAAAAACAAACTTGTGGATAAGTGTTTCTCGGTTTTACTGGGAATTCAAGAAAAATCATTAACATATTAATACAGTTTCCATGCATTGTGAAAACCCTTACCAGAAATATTTCTCCTGTTTCCTTTATAATTGGATGAATTATGATTGCAGGACATGACAGAACAAGCTGTAGACTTGCGATAAGGAGATCTCCTGTATATTGCTGAAGTCGTTTCACTGAATCCCACAAAAAATTAACCACATTCCAGTAACACACTTCTCTGGTCTTGTCCACAACTAAGGATTCCTAGAGGAGGGCAAATATTAATACAGCACAATAAATGTTATTAGTTGAGTTAATATTACATACAAACAATACTATGTAAACTAAATTGGATACTTTTCTATGATTAATTATTACTTAATTGTTTTAGTTACTTGTTTTTTAAAATTACTTAATTATTCTATAATACTTTTTAGTTATGAATATAATAGAGGGAAACATTCCACGTGGGAAAAATATATCAAAAAAACAAAGATGATGGGACTTACCAAACGAAAGCGCTGGCAGGTCGATAGACACACAAACAAACACAAACATACATACAAAATTCAAGCTTTCGCAACAAACGGTTGCTTCGTCAGGAAAGAGGGAAGGAGAGGGAAAGACGAAAGGATGTGGGTTTTAAGGGAGAGGGTAAGGAGTCATTCCAATCCTGGGAGCGGAAAGACTTACCTTAGGGGGAAAAAAGGACACGTATACGCACGCACGCACGCACGCACGCACACACACACACACACACACACACACACACACACACATCCATCCGCACATACACAGACACAAACAGACATTTGTAAAGGCAAAGAGTTTGGGCAGAGATGTCAGTCGAGGCGGAAGTACAGAGGCAGAGATGTCAGTCGAGGCGGAAGTACAGAGGCAAAGATGTTGTTGAAAGACAGGTGAGGTATGAGCGGCGGCAAATTAAAATTAGAAATTAGCTGAGATTGAGGCCTGGCGGATAGTGAGAAGAGAGGATATGCTGAAGGGCAAGTTCCCATCTCCGGAGTTCTGACAGGTTGGTGTTAGCGGGAAGTATCCAGATAACCCGGACGGTGTAACACTGTGCCAAGATGTGCTGGCCGTGCACCAAGGCATGTTTAGCCACGGGGTGATCCTCATTACCAACAAACACTGTCTGCCTGTGTCCATTCATGCGAATGGACAGTTTGTTGCTGGTCATTCCCACATAGAAGGCTTCACAGTGGAGGCAGGTCAGTTGGTAAATCACGTGGGTGCTTTCACACGTGGCTCTGCCTTCGATCGTGTACGCCTTCCGGGTTACAGGACTGGAGTAGGTGGTGGTGGGAGGGTGCATGGGACAGGTTTTACACCGGGGGTGGTTACAAGGGTACGAGCCAGAGGGTAGGGAAGGTGGTTTAGGGATTTCATAGGGATGAACTAAGAGGTTACGAAGGTTAGGTGGACGGCGGAAAGACACTCTTGGTGGAGTGGGGAGGATTTCATGAAGGATGGATCTCATTTCATTGAAGCCTTCTATGTGGGAATGACCAGCAACAAACTGTCCATTTGCATGAATGGACACAGGCAGACAGTGTTTGTTGGTAATGAGGATCACCCTGTGGCTAAACATGCCTTGGTGCACGGCCAGCACATCTTGGCACAGTGTTACACCGTCCGGGTTATCTGGATTCTTCCCACTGACACCAACCTGTCAGAACTCCGGAAATGGGAACTTGCCCTTCAGCATATCCTCTCTTCTCGCTATCCGCCAGGCCTCAATCTCCGCTAATTTATAATTTCAATTTGCCGCCGCTCATACCTCACCTGTCTTTCAACAACATCTTTGCCTCTGTACTTCCGCCTCGACTGACATCTCTGCCCAAACTCTTTGCCTTTACAAATGTCTGTCTGTGTATGTGCGGATGGGTATGTGCGCGCGCGCGAGTGCATACCTGTCCTTTTTTCCCCCCTAAGGTAAGTCTTTCCGCTCCCGGGATTGGAATGACTCCTTACCCTCTCCCTTAAAACCCACATCCTTTCGTCTTTTCCTCTCCTTCCCTCTTTCCTGACGAAGCAACCGTTTGTTGCGAAAGCTTGAATTTTGTGTGTATGTTTGTGTTTGTTTGTGTGTCTATCGACCTGCCAGCGCTTTTGTTTGGTAAGTCTCATCATCTTTGTTTTTAGATATATATTTTTTAGTTAATTAGACTACCAAGTTTCTGTTACCTTTGATATGCAAAACTAGTTCTTTTATATTTGTCAATCACAGTGTAAATGCACAGTTATAACCCAACACAGCAGCAGTGGTATTTAGAAAGTAAAGATACATGTGTAATAAAAATTGTAGGAAAGATATTCCTATACAGTTAAATGCCTTTTGCAGCATGTCATCAATCTGTACCACCCACTGCTTCTTAGTATTATTTAAGTGTACACTCATTTTCTACCTATGGAAATATTTTCTAGGAAGCAAATTCACACAGTATGAGCACATTTTTCAAATTACAAATACTTCTTTAGAATTATAATTGAAAAAGGAACCGGGTTCATCGTAAAGAGCTGAGGAAAACTTTGGGATTTTATCCATGTCATGTGAATACATTTACTTATCAGTTATGCACAGATACACTATTAACCACAAAATGAAGAGACACATAGGACATCTATATAAATGAAGGACCAGACTCCTGAGTCTTCGAGGGTTTTACATGTCAAGTAACATGAAATAATTACTAAATTAATATCAATTCAAGTTTTTATATATAATGGGCCTTAAATTCGTAGAAGTCAGAAGAGTTTATGCAGGTATTGTCCAGCCAAATGGAGATGAAAATCGGACAAGATGCAGTTTATCACCTACTCCACGGTCTTTCCAACGCAGTTAATGAAGGCATTACTTCAATGATTACTATGAGATGCATGATCTTACCATGGTTTTGTGAAGAATTTAGTGTTACATACTTTCAAGAGAAATGGTAGTCTTCTACCTCCAAAATGTAGCTGTATAGGATAAGTACGTTCATTAGCAGGAGGGAAGGAAGGAAGAGTCGAGTTTAACACCATGCCGACAACGATGTCGTTAAAGCCAGAGCAAAAGCTTGGACTGAGGGATGAGGAAGGAAACTGGCTTTACTGTTTCAAAGAAACAATTCTGACAGTTGTCCTAAGTGATTTAGGGAAATCAGTGGGACCTAAATCTGGATGGCCGGGCAGGAATTTGAACCACTGTCATCCTGAATGAAAGTCCAGTGTGCTACCCACTAGTCTCCTCTCCACTTTTGTACTCAATTATGTAAAAGTTATAATTCATTAAGACAGTGGTGTGAAGGTCTTTTAAATACTCTACTGAAGGCACAAGCAACGTGGTGTTCCCTATACAGAGTATCTTCATTCTTTCATACAAATTTTTAAATCACTTACGTTGTCCTGAAATATGTGAAGCCTCCTTATCTTCTTGCCAAGACTGGAAGTGTACTGAAGGTTTGTAGAGGTTGATTTCTTCGCAGATTTCATTTTCTATTGCTTCTGTTGACGGGTTTTCTTCCAACTCGTCTGACGGCATTAGTGAAAACAGGTTTCAGACCAAGCATTTTCTTTTATTTCTGTGTAATTGTTCATTGTATTATCTTCAGTTGCAACATTGGTATTGCTGAATGTCTTTGCAGCTAGCTGGCTGGCTAGTTTTTGTCTTTTTCTTTTTCTTTTTTTGCTAGTTTTAGATGTGTTGTCACTGGTGGTTTTTAGGTGCTGTCAGTGCTTACTGTAACTAATCTGGTGTCTACTGGAATAGAAGTAATGCTTCTTGTTTTTGTACATTGTCAGTAACATGTATTTTGCTTGTGTTATTGTATGTGCCTGTGTCGACATCAACTTAAAACAAAGGGTTCTCTTACAACTGGCACAAAAGAATTAGGTTGGGCATCTTTAATACAATGATTATCTCCTTTGCATCATTACAATAAGTTGTTTGGCAACATATTTCCTGAACCTTCTTCCCATCCAAGAATATAGAATAGAGTGGCTCCATGCTGTGTGACTGTTGGAGTAATTAAAGCAGACCTGTGGAGATGCCCCATGGAAAACTAAGTGAATCAAACATTACTGTACCAGTAGTAGTTTCCTTGAGCTCAATATTAACTTCTTTATGAATCTCATCACTTCCAGAACTCCATCACACCCATTATGATTGCAATGCAATGTTCATTATGTCAGAGCATGAAACAACACCTTTACTGACATGAAGTGTGGTGTATCATTCAAGAGTTATTGAGTATTCACTTAACTTTTGACACTTGCACTGTCATTCTGCTTGTTTGTGTTGAGTTTCTGTAAGAAGGGACATTTAATTCTGATTTGGCAGATTTTAAACTTCTAGTGACTGGTTCTTATAGTTTCTGGTCATAATTAAACTTTCCCTATTTAAGTATGTGGCACAACTTGACAAAAAGAAGGGACCGGTTAGTAGGACATGTTCTGAGGCATCAAGGGATCACAAATTTAGCATTGGAGGGCAGCGTGGAGGGTAAAAATCGTAGAGAGAGACCAAGAGATGAATACACTAAGCAAATTCAGAAGGATGTGGGTTGCAGTAAGTACTGGGAGATGAAGAAGCTTGCACAGGATAGGGTGACATGGAGAGCTGCATCAAACCAGTCTCAGGACTGAAGACCACAACAACAACAACATTTAACACGTTATAACACAGAAACTAATTACTGTAGAAGCACCAAACTTAGTAGCATTAGGGTCTAAAATATGGGGTGCATGATTTACATGTATGACAGCACCACCATCCAGTTCCAACTATGGCCACTAGGCGCCGTGATCAGTCATCGTGATTCATAGTCTCACACACCTGACCGCTTGTTGACATGTCAACATGAACTTGGACAAAAGGAGCAGGGTGTTATGGGCAATGCTCTACTGTCAAAACAGCAGTAATGCTGCGGCTGCACTTAGAGAATACTGTTGGCCGGAAGGATAACGGAAGGGTCCTCTTTCTCCACTTGCTGTGCAGAGCATGAGGAAGGAGTTTGAATCAACTGGAGAACTGGACTTCACTCCAGAAAGAGGCCAACGACTGGTTGCACCACAGTTGGTTCATAAAATCGCTGTTGCTACGGCAGACAACGCTGTGCACAGCTTCCAGTCATTAGGCAGTAATGGTACTGGTATGTAATGGTATGATGTACCGTTGCAGCAAATTAAAAGTGCTTCAACTGAATTGATTCTGCATTATCTCTCTTCCCCATCTCCTGGAGATTAATGCTACTAAGTTTGGTCCTTGTATGGTAATTAGTTTCCATATTATAATGTGTTAAATAGGGAAAGTATAATTGTAACCACCCAGTGTACACAGGCCGGTCAAAGATGTCACTTGGCAGATCGTGTGTAGCTGGCTATACTTTGCTTGTAAGGTTTCAATAGCTGCCACTTTATATGTCCACAACTCCAAAGTATGTTTGTAAATGTAAGCTACAATCGATGTTTGTACAAAAGTACAACAAAGTACATTTTTCTAACAATGGAGAGAACAACAATGGAGGCAAATCATTTGACAGTATATGAAACCGGGAAATAAAAACATCCAAAGTTAATACAATGAAGATGAAATGTCATTCCAAATTGTTGCCGTAACAGCTGCAAATAAAATGTCGTGTAATAATGTAAACATAAGGATACCAAAGAAAATGCTATCCACACTCAAAGAATGAAATAAAGCAAAACATGCATAGCCTACTCGGTTGCAGACAGAAAGGACTAATTCTGTATACATTTACACTCACTAATTTTCAATGTCAGTGGCACGATTCCATCCAGTTCTCCTTCACTATCATTGGAATTGGCGCCATACTGTTATCATTATCATCATCATCATCATCATCATCATGTGAAATCATTAATTGTTCATCCTCATTTATAGATCTATCTATACTCGTGCTTCCCTTATGAGTTTAGCAACATGGTCTACTTTCTTCCTCCATGAGGTGGTGTCTCCAGTACCAAGACCTTCATGTAGCAGTCTATCCACAGTCTTGTAAAAGTCTTCTTGTTATTTCTAAAGTATACCTTGATATCATTCCAAACCAGTTCAATTGGATTAAAATGGCAGTGATAAGGTGGAAGCCTAATTACCTTGTGACCCTGTGATCTTGCAATTTCATCTACAACATATTTAGGTGTCACAGGTTTATTTTGTTTTAGTTTCTTTACAGGCACTAGTGGTAGGAGTTTTGTCTAAAATTACAGAACAGTAAAGTGTCGGAACACTAAACTGGAGCAACAAATTTTTAAACCACTGCAGAAGCCATGGGCAGTCCATATCCTAAAGATAATAACAGATTTTTCGCGATCAAAAAACGAAGTCCTTCACACACAAAACTGTTTGAAGAACCTGCATGGACCACAATTAATCGGGATTCTCTTCCTGTTGGCTGGTGACTGCTGCTATTCGGAGTATCATCTATCCAGCCTTTATCAACTGATTATCCTTTCCTATAATTTTGTATCAGAAAATGCCATGAGCTGCAACAAAGTGAGCTTTATTGGACAACAGCTTTTGTCCATCTAACTTTTTAAAATGGAAGCCCCATATTTTTAATACCATTTAAATGAATTTCCTCCCCCTGTGAGAAGTCCACATTCTTTTAAAGAAATTACAAACTTCACTATTGTGGGGTATTCTTTTCTGGTATAATGTGTGTAAATGTGCCGACGAATTTCATGTATTTGGAAAGAATCAACTTCTTTAACTGGACAATGCTGCTTTCTTTTCTTTCCAGGAATAATTAAAAATACATTTTTTTCCACAGGGCTTTCTTCCACACCATTAACTTCAGTATCTTGCAAGTAATGAAGTAGCATCCCTTTCCTTATAAATGTACTTTGGCCAAGTCCTACAGTTTTTGAAGTACGCTCTACAACTTTATCATCAGGAATCAACACATGCCAATGTACAGAAAAAAATTCTTTTTATTGCTCGTAAAACTCAGGTGTCCTCCGTTGCAATTCCAAAGCCTGAATATTTAATGGCACTACAGGGCGCAATGGATTGTCACTTGGCGAACGCAGTCATTTGATGACATTATTTAATAAACAGAAACTGTAGTCCAGGTGATAACACAAAAGCAGGTGGTCACGCACTAACATACAATGTTTACATGGAACCTGGCGACATGGTAGCATCGACGCCAGAACCAGCTTTTGTCGAGGTGCTATAATTGGTTCAGAAGACTGAGCACATTGGATTCCTCACTTGTTTGTCAGTTACACTGCCAACTTTACAGCACTTGGGGGTGACCATGGAGTGACATATCAGTGGCCCAGGTATAGAAGGGTGGCACCTTCTAAAACATTATTCCATCCCTATTTGCAATAATGAATACATTTTAGTTATAATAAACCCAATTACTACTGAAACTTTCCCCTTCAGTTGTCAGCACCTCTGTATGTCTGTCCTGTCAAGCTCTCTCAGGTTGCTGGGATATCCAGGAAGTCAAGCCAACTCCCCTCCTCGTATCAGATGGTAAATCCACCCAACCCGCGATTCTGGGCAATTTTCCCAAACTTGACCCTTTTTCCTAAATCTCATCAGTCCTTTTCCTTCGCCCTTCTTCCTTCCTCTTCTGCCCTTCTGCCAGGAGGAGGAGCCACTGGCTTCGCAAGCTAGCAAATTTTAACACTTTTTATGTGTGTTTTCTTTAGCCACTGCTTGGTGAGTAGATTTTTTATTCAATTACTTATATTTTTAAGAACTGATTATTTTCATTGATATAATAATAATAATAATAATAATAATAATAATAATAATAGAGAGACATGTTTTACACAATTTTGAAGCTAATGCCACAATTCAATTAAAAAGAAACAAATATGTCTGTCAATACTTGCCAAAAAACCACATACCAAGAAATGCTATTATCTAAGATCTCTTACCATAAAATCTCATGCACAACATCAAACAAAGAACAATTTCACATTTATCTGTCATTTTACCCTCTCTTCCTCAAAATATTCTGTATTCTCAAGGACAATCCTTTTTATATGTTTTTCTATCTTTTAAAGCCATCAAAGCTTTAGCTATGGCCTTGTATACTTGTTTGTTGGAGCAATGACAGGAAGTCATTTGAGTAACTGATGATGGTGATGGTGGTGATGATGGTGGTGGTGGTGGTGATGATCACAGTGATTAAAGTGGACAGTACAACAACTTAGAGAAGATTCACAACTTAAAACATAAAATTCTGAAAATGAGACTAAGCTTCTTTTCTACTATTCTGATCACTGCAACAGTAATTCTGTTCCATGATTATTAGCTGTAGCTTTCACTTACTTGTTAACAAGGGTGTCATCTTTTAGGCGAACTCACAATTTTAATTGCTTTCACAATCTCCACTGCCACAATCATCAAACTAAAAGTAACACTAACTCCCCCCCCCCCCCCCCCCCGTGTGTGCGTGTGTGTGTGTGTGTGTGTGTGTGTGTGTGTGTGTGTGTGTGTGTGTTCCTCAACTAATCATTCCATGCTACCACTCATAACATCACTTACGAATGCCTCTTAGTATCTATCTTTATTTCCATTCTGCCTCTCTGCATCATCTTACAGAAATATGAAGATAGCTAGTGTCCATCGACTGTGCCTTCACCATTACAAATAGAGTCCAACAGAATCAAAGAAGGCAAGGTACAGGTTTAAGACTTCTGTCATCGAGGTTATTAGGGACAGAACGGTAATGTTTCTTACTTACTCCAAAAAATTGTAGTTTATCGCATATCTTCAACGCAGCTGCGAGTAGTTTATAAAAGCCACTGACATTGGGAGCTCGTGTAGATTCCACAATTAAGTGAGTAATGAATTCTTCACAGTGATTCTTAAATAAATTTGAATCAGTGTGTGGAAAAAATTCTTGACAAAAATCTGTTAAATTAATGAAGACATTGAAATCCTTTGGATTTACTGCTTCCATGTCACCTTCAATAAAGAAACTGTCCTGTAAAATACCAAAAAAAATTCAATGAAAATTTAAATTTCTATGTCAATGTCTGTAAATTAACACTATCAGAAGGAAGAACAAAAAATACTTACAGAATCCTGTAATATCTTTTTCCTAGTATTCAAGTTCAGCTTTCTCAGACAACGCAGTAACAAAATTACAAACTGGTTGTGCATCTTCTGAACAACATCAGTCTTTGTGGCAGCTGAAGGTCCTAAATTTTTTTCCACCATTATTTATAGTCATAAACTTAACTTTGTATTCTAGTGAATGCTTAGATGTAAAGAAGCTGCCTTTCTTAACATGAATGGGCAAAATAATTACATGCATTTATTTTTAAAAAATGGCTATATCACAAAGTAATTTCACAACAATTTTTAATATTCAAAGAGCATGAAGCAGTGATGATAGAAGAGCATATGTGCGACAAAAAGTTCTGTTTATGCTTCAATAGCCTTCTGTCAAATGTGTGATAAAACTTATTTATGTTGATTGTAATTTTACAACTCTAACAATAGACAAAATTTGCACACTGTGAACTCAGAAGCTTGGTTTCTTTAGTGTGGTGGCGCCAGACAGCTAATAACTATTTGAAGAAACTCACTTTTATCCCACGTTTTGAGCTACTAGTACATAAATCTCTATTTTCTACAAGTACAATCTTTCTGATCAGTACCGCGCAACATAAAAATTCTTATTGGAGCCTAAATACTATATGCAAAGTCCAGAATGGAATAACAACAACGTGGAAAGGACAGATTGCTACTCACCACATAGATGTGGTGTTTCGTCACGGACGGGTACAGTGGAAAAAAAATTTTAAAATATTCAAGCTTTAGGACAGAGTTGTTGTTCTGAAGCAGAAAATCCGCACACACATGACCACTGCTCCTGAGCTCTGGGGCAGCATCTAATGTGAGCAGCAATCTGCTGTGTTGGATTGGGGAGGCATGGGACAGGGGCATTTGCTCAGAATCACAGGGACCCCTCAGAGAGCCAGCGATGACAAAACTATTCCACTTGGTGTGCTAGATGTACGAAAAGGGTGAAATACCCTCAGACTGCAGGAAAAACGTAATAATACCAGTTTCATAGCAACCAAGTACTGACAGGTGTAAATATTATTGAACTATCAGTTTAATAAGGCATGGTCACAAAATACTGACAAATTATTTACAGAAGAATGGAAAAGATGGTAGAAGTTGACCTTGGGTAGATCAGTTTGGATTCTGTAGGAGCACATGAGAAAATACCGGTACTGAACCCATGTCTTACCTTAGAAGATACACCGAAGAAAGACAAACAAAAGTCTGTAACATTTGTAGATTTGGAGAAAGCCTTTGATTATGTTGACTGGAATACACTCTTCGAAATCCTGAAAGTGGCGAGGATAACACACAAGGATCAAAAGGTCATATACAGCTTGTACACAAACTAGACTGCAGTTACAAGATTTGAACGACATGAAAGGGAAGCAGTGGTTGAAAAGGGAGCGAGACAGAATTGTACTCTATCCCCCATGTTATTCAATCTGTGCACTGGGCAACCAGTAAAGGATATGAAGGTGAAATTTGGAAAAGAAATTAAGTTCAGGCTAACACAATTTAGGTGGATTAAATCAGATGATGCTGAGGGAATTAGCTTATGAAATGGCACCCTAAAAGTAGTACACGTGTTTTGCTATATGGACAGCAAAACAACTGCTGAAGCCCGAAATAGAGTGGATAAAAAAAGTAGACTGACTGTAGCAAGGAATGTATTCCTAACAAGAATTCATTAACATTAAATACCTGGTGATCAAAAAGTCGGTATAAATTTGAAAACTTAATAAACCACAGAATAATGTAGATAGAGAGGTAAAAATTGACACACATTCTTGGAAAGACATGGGGTTTTATCAGAACCAAAAAAAACAACGTTCACAAAATGTCCAACATATGGCGCTGGACAGCAAAACGTCAGTGACTGCGCATGACAATCGTGCATAAAAGGAGCTGTAATGAGAGAGAGAATCATATGCACCAGCAGTTGCAGCATGTTGACGTTACCTGAAAAGGTGCTTTTAGTGAAGCTGTATTATCAGAATGGGGAATGTGCTAGTTCAGCGTTATGATCCTATTGCCATAGGAAGGGGATTCAAACGGGTAAAGGTCCGCTGACAAATGCAGCTGTGGCGAGAATGATTTCGAAGTTCGAAGCCATGGGTTGTTTAGACGATAGACTCCGTAGTGGCCGACCGAGCACAAGGCATAATGCTGCTGAGACAGTTCAGGAAGAAATGGAGACTGTAGCGGGTTCGTCTATGCATGGGGAAGTCAGCGCTAGTGCAGTCACATGTCGCACCGGCATTCCATACACTACTGTTTGGTTGGCACTGAGGTGTACCCTCTGATGCTATCCGTACAAAATCCACCAGCATCATGAACTGTTACCTGGCGATTTAGTGAAACAGAGGGCATTTGCAGTGTGGGCGTTTCAAAATATGGCGGAAGATGACAATTGGTTGAGTAATGTGTTGTGGACCGACAAAGCTCATTTCACGCTCCGAGGGTCTGTCAACGCCCACAACTTTAGAATATGGGCTACCGAAAATCCTAGAACTGTCGTGGAAACTCCACTGCACAACGAGAAAGTCACGGTATGGGTTAGATTTACCACATCCACCATTATTGAGCCTTTTTTCTTTGAGGAAATGCGTGATTCTGGTTTTGTAACTGCTACCGTGATGGGTGAGAGGTACGCTGATATGTTACAGAATCGCATCATCCCCAGCCTGGCTGATCAACACCTGCTGGAACGTACGATGTTTATGCAGGATGGCGCTCCGCCCCATATTGCTAGACACGTGAAAGATCTCTTGTGCGCGTCGTTTGGTGGTGATCGTGTGCTCAGCTGCCACTTTCGTCATGCTTGGCCTTCCAGGTCCCCATACCTCAGTCCGTGCTATTATTGGCTTTGGAGTTACCTGAAGTCGAAAGTGTATCGTGATTGACAGACATCTCTAGGGATGCTGAAAGACAACATCCGACGCCAATGCCTCATCATAATTCCGGACATGCTTTACAGTGCTGTTCACAACATTATTCCTCGACTACAGCTACTGTTGAGGAATGATGATGGACATATTGAGCATTTCCTGTTAAGAACATCATCTTTGCTTTGTCTTACTTTGTTATGCTAATTATTGCTATTCTGATTAGATGAAGCGCCATCTGTCAGACATTTTTTGAACTTTTGTATTTTTTTGGTTCTAATAAAACCCCATGTCATTCCAAGCATGTGTGTCAATTTGTATCTCTTTATCTACATTATTCCGTGATTTATTCAGTTTTCAAATTTATACTGACTTTTTGATCACCCGGTATAAATTTAAATGTTAGGAAGTCTTTTCTGATGGTACTTGTCTGGAGTGCAGACTTATATGGAAATGAAACATGGATGATACGCAGCACAGACAAGAAGGTATCAGAAGCCTGTGAAATGTGGGGCTATAGATGAATGCTGAAGATTAGATGGGTAGCTAATGATGGGGTACTGAATGAATTGGCGAGAAAAGAAATTTATTGAAAAACATGACTGAAAGGAAGGACGAACTGATGAGACACATTCTGAGACATCATCAAGGAGTTGTCAATATGGTACTGGAGGGAAGTGTGTGGCGGAGGGAGACCAAGGCTTGAATATAGTAAGCAAACTCAAATTGATGTAGCTGCAGTAGTTATTCAGATACGAAGAGGCTTGTGCAGGAATGACTGGAATGGAGAGCTGCATCAAACCACTCTTTAGCTGAAGACCACAATAACAGATTTTCTCAACTCTTTTGTACCAATCTGGTTTGTTTCAGATTAAAACTACTTAGTTTTAGTCTCTAGTGACTCCCAAATTGCTACAAATTGTGCAAAAAGCAAACATTCTTTAAGAAAGGGGAAAAAAGCAACAAACAAGAGATTCCAGCATCATAACTATTCACCAATTACTTATCAGAATTAAATAAATGGGGCAAACAAACTCATTCAGAGCACAAAAATCTGTGTGATTAATGTACGTACAATTAAAACACAAAGAAAATAACATATTGGAAAAGAACTTCAACATATACCATCAAAGGAGAGAAGAAATGTTAGCATATTATTATACTATAATTATTAGTGTTTCTAGACCAAAACTGGACACAATGCTAAACATCTGCAGAATATTAAAAATGTTTGTTAGACCTACCTTTAATTCTGTAGTTATGTGCCAGAAATAATGATTTCCATAAAGGCATATAGTTTTTATATGTGATAATTTTTTGACCATCATTTTGTCTCTCTTTCTGTAACTCCATATCAATCAGCAAGCAATGGGAACAGGTGTGGATTAGTCCTTGATACACTGCAATAAAAATTGACAAGATGCTTTAAATGGAAAGTGGGAGGGAGAAAGGGAGCGAGGGAGCAAGGGAGGGAGGGGGGCGTGAAGAACACTGTAATAAAAAACGAGAGACAAAATTACATCTAAAATATTTGGGAGCCACATACCACTTGTCACATTTCTGGGAAGTCATAGCATACAAGGTGAGAGAGAGAAGCAGGTACCTAGCCACTGGATTCTAATTACAGTTCTTTCTAATTCACAAATTCAATACTTTAAAAGATGTCTCTGTTCCTGAGGTTGTTATCAATAATGTCTACATGTGGAAGATTAACTTTGCTGCAGATAAAATTTAAACTATAACATGTTCAATCCCAAGCAACACAAGCTGCCGCTTGGGGTGCAAAGCTGAAAGGGGCACCAGAGGCATCAAAATTTTTTAACATTTTTATATGGGACATTTCACCATTAGTAGCAGCCACTTGGGACACAAACCTGAGAGGGTTGCCAGTAGTGCCCAAGTATAAGATTTCTATACAATGCATTTCACAATTAATAGTGGAAGCTGCCAGGTAAAAGAGGGAGGAAAGATAAGTTACTTGTGTGGAAAAATGTTCTTGAACTGGCCCTGTAAATCCCACATTTCTTCACAGCAACTTCTCGACAATGTCAAGCAGTGGCTGCTGGTTCTTGTTGCCAAGATGCCAGCAGTAACCAGCAGCCACTCCCTGATAGTAACTGCCTCGTAGAAATATTGTGGGATTTGCAAAACGTGATGCAGTGGCAGACCCAAAAGCCATATATTGAACATATCTGTTGGGAAAGCCTTAAGAGTCACAAAATAAATGATGAATGGTTCTCTCGCTTGTGTTTAACATTTTGTGCAATAACAACATGACTGAAATATAATTCACTTCAACTGAATTCTATTTGAAATACAGAAAAGTTATGAAACATTCATTTCTAAATTATCATTGTTTCACAAAAAGTCCATTTTTGCTGTATATAAACAAAATTCTACTTGTTAAAAGTAGAGCAAATAAATAATCATAAAATCAAGAATGGACTCTTACAACAGCAAACTCTTAGACTTTTAGGACCTAGAACAATGGGGTCAGAAGTGACAACAAATCAGCTAACCTGGAATCTGAAGCTTCCAAAGCCATAGATTTATTGTTTGAATTACCAGTTTTGAGTTGATTTATGCAAAAATTACATTGTGCCAAACAGGTCTGATTTCTGTTGCTGTCAGCTACAGCCTTATTACTTACTTAACTATATCACAGGAGATATGAATGGAAGGGTAGGAATGAGGGAATCCTGTAGAATAGTATGAAAACATGGAGAGGACGAATACAATGACAAAGGGGAACAATTGATTGCAATTTAAGAACAATTTGATCTAAAAATTGCCAACACTTTTTCAAACATAAGGGCATTCATAAATATGCTTGGCAACAGAACACTAAAGAACTTCATTCTATAAAATATTATATTATCATTAGACAAACAAGTAGTTTCAAGGCAGTAGACGTCAGATCTTATAGAGGAGCCCAGTGTGGACCAGACCACTATCTAGTAAAAATGAAGTCTTTTTGCCCATGAAAGAATGCAAGGAATGATACAAGTAACATAAATAAAATGAACCAGATTGAGAAACATGAAAATTTATCTTTTAATACTGACAGCCTACAAGACCAAAGTATCAGAATACTCTTTGCAGATAGGATGGAAAGGAAACTGGTTGAATCATATGAAGGAAGTACAGAGGAAATATATGACTATATATAAACTAATGTGAAAATCATAGCAACAGAGGTGTTGGGTAAAAAAGATAGCAACCACAACTGTGCAGCATAGTGGTGGTCTGAGGAAATAGAGGTCCTCGTTAGAGAAAAACGAAATGCATTCCTTCATGGTTGAGTGATAAATCAGAAGAAAAAAGATATATACAAGAAAGAGAAGAATGAAGTCATGAAAAAAATAAGGATGGCAAAAAATGAAGCATGGGAAAGAACATGTGCCAAGGTGAATGAATAGCAAATTAGGATTTGGGAGAGCAAAAGAAGCATGGTCAGTGTTAAAGGGGGCTTCGACAGGATACAAAAAGCAAAACCAATCTCCAACTGATAACACAAAAGGAATGGGAAGAGTATTTCCAAAAATTATTAAATGATGACAGAGAAGAATATCTAGAAGAAGTAACAGTGGAAGAAAAAGGACATGAAGATGATGAGATCCAGATTTTATAAAGTGAAGTACTTCAAGCATTGAGAACAGGAAAGAATGGTAAATCACCGGGACCAGGCAATATTAATCTGGAGTGCCTGAAATATTGTGGTGACAAAACTGTGAAACTGATAACACAGCTCTTCAACAAAACAATACATGGAGCTTCAATACCCAACGAGATGAAGCTAGGTTTCATTAATACCATATTTAAGAAAAGGGATCGCAAAATTTGTTCAAACTATAGAGGAGCTTGTGTTACAAACACATTAATGAGAATTTTTGCAAAAGTAATTAAAAACAAACTGGAAAAAAAGAACAACAATGCGGATTCACAGTTGGGAGATCATGTGTAGACCATATTTTCACATTACAACAGATTTTGGAGAAACGAAGGGAAAAATCAAAAAATATAGGATTAATTTTCATAGATCTAGAAAAAGCGTATGATATTGTTCCAAGAAAATTACTTTGGAGAGCACTACATATGGCAAACATAAACCCTTCCTTGATTAAAATAATACAACAGATGTATAAAGATAACATCTGCCAAGTGAAAGTTGGTAATAAGCTTTCACAGAAATTTAGAACAAGCAAAGGCCTTTAACAGGGCTGTCCCATGTCACCATCATTATTTAAAACCTATATAGATATTAGCCTCAGAACATGGTCTTGTAAATGTAATAGTATGGGATTAGAAATAAGAGATGGAGTTTGCCTACATCATTTATTGTTTGCTGATGATCAAGTAGTCGTAGCACAAGATGGGGAGGATGCTAACTGTATGTGCAATCAACTAGCAGCAGCATACAAACTTGGGGTTTGAAGATTAATTATCAAAAAACAGAATACTTGACTAATGACTCAGATGAGCTATACATTGAAGGAAAGAAAATCAAAAAGATAAACACTGTCTGTTATTTGGGATCCATTTTAGAAATCGAGGGAAAATCAGTCAGAAATCAATAAAAGAATTAGTAGTGGACAGAAGGTCATTGGGATGCTTAACTCAGTCTTATGGAGCAGGAATGTAATGAGCAGAACTATAAAATTAATATACAAATCCATATTAGAGAGTGTGGTTCTGTATGGAATGGAGACCTGGACAATTAACCTGAAGCACATTAAAAAATTACAAGCTCTAGAGATGGACTTCTGGAGAAGACTGGCAAGAATCTCCAGGAAAGAAAAGATAAGGAACACTGAAATAATAAGGAGAATGAAAATAAAAGAAAGAATATACGATGTAATGGATAGGAAGAAATTACAGTGGTATGGGCATGTACGACAAATGGAGAAAGCCAGAATACCAAAATTGATACTGGAGTGGGAACCGGAGGGGAGAAGAAGAAGAAGAAGAGGATGACCTATGACCACCTGGCTCCAAAATGTACAGCACACAATGAGGAGAATGGGCGCAGAGGAAGAGGACACACAAAATTGAAACACTTGGAGGAATATTTTGAAAATATAGTTTAAGAATGTTTATTCTTTGTAAGGTAATTTCCAAGTAAATTATTATGTTGGAGGTAAGCCTTTGTAATGAGGAAAAGCTCAAAATAATAAACTATATCACACATACTTTCAGACAAAATTCTTACAGTGTTAATACATATTCCAGAGTTCTTCCATTAACCACATTTCTCATTAGTTTTGTTGCAGTTTTGATGATTTAAATGAAAGTGGAATTACAGTTGAATGATAGGTTGAAATTTTGCGTACTTAACTGATCACCAACTATTCCGTTTTTGACAAACACAAAGATTGGACATAGATATATAATCCACTAACATTAAATCTTAATCCAGTAAGTAATGCGTATTTTCCACTTTGAAGACAGTCTCTCACAAGTATCGTGTCAAGTGTGCTGCATGTTCAAACTTTTACTTTTTAAATTCCAATTCAATTCATTTTTGTAGTTCTTACCCATCTTTGAAAGATCTGCCTAATGGAAACTTTTAGAAATTGGTTTCTTGTTAACAAAGTAACTTAATGTAAATGAGCAAAAAATTTCAGAACACCATGACAAAATTGCACTAGAATTACAACACACTTGTTTCAGCATTCCCTGGTCAAGTCAGAACAATCATGAAAATTTACAACATAAAACGTTTCCAACCAACAAGTTGTATGTCACATATGACACACTTTGTCCAAAATGCAATTTCAATTCAACAGAAAAATGCCATCAGTAGTGGTAAGAGTAAATATGTTCTTTATACAAACCTACTACATTTATAAAGTCTTCCAGCAGCACCAATTTAGACAAAGATAAATTGCAGAAAAAGCTCTGCATAGCTTTAATTATGCTAAATGTAGTGCTCTCATAGGCATGTGGAAAAATCTGAATAAGTAATACTGTGATGTGTTCCAGTGATAACTGCTGTGAGTAATGTATGATTTCTTTTTGCAGGAGTAGCTTTCCCAATGATTCCAGGTACTGAGGTAAATGCCACACTCTCTTCATGCGCAGAAATACATCTTCTTGTGTTGAATACCTATAATGTTATGAAGCATAGTTACATTTCAAAGAATTAAAATTTATTCTATATAACAGTACTAACAGCATGGAATACTCTGTTTTACAAAATTCTTAGAATAAAGTACAACAGTAAGGGAAAAAGATGACACAATCAGCAGATGCTACAAGGAAAACAGGTGTCATAACCGGCAGCTGCCAGAGTAGGTTATTACTATCCCATGTGTAGATCACCATTAACACCACAACACAAATGGTTGTGTTTGGAATGAGCCCATGACCAGAAAGCATGCATCACGCTGTTTTCTGGATGAATTGCAGTTCAGCATTATACCGGATGATGATTGTTGGCAAGTATTTAGGCAACCTGAGGAGATGTCTCTCTCTTTCAGTGCTTTTTTTTTTGGGGGGGGGGGGGGGGAGGAGGGAGGGGGGGCACATCAGTATTACTCCTGGTGCCATAGAGTGAAGAGGAGTCATCAAGTATAACTTCAGGCCACAGTTGGTTGTGACTGAGGGAACTAAGATGGCACAACAGTATCTCACAAACATCCTATGTCCTCTCGTGTTATCTCTTCCTGCAACAGTACTGTGGTGTCCGTTCAACAGGACAATGCTCATCCACACATGGCATGTGTATCTATGAACTGTCATCTTGATGGTGAGCTATTCCCATGGACAGCAAGATACACTGATCTGTCTGCAATGGAAATGTTTGGGACTTGCTTGGATATCAACTCCATCTCAGTGCCAGAATCCAGGATATCAAGGACTAGTCAAAACAGTTGTGGGCAAGCTTGTCTCAGGAGAGGATACAACAGCTTTACGGCATCCTAACCAAATTATTGCACTCATTCACATCAGAGGAGGTGCAACATCATATTTATTGTAAATATAACTCAATTTTCTAATCACTGAAATAACATCACATACCGTTTCAATCAGAGAAGTTTCATTTTGTTCCCTTCTCCCCTTCTGGGTGCTTCAGGCAGTGTATATAAAATGACACAAAAATGTTTAAGGATGTCACAAAAAGATTACAACATTTTGAACTAAAATTGGTGAAGAAGAAAGTGTCACTTTATTTATTGGTCGCCCCTTGTATGTGAACAAATGCAGCTGATACAAATAAGGAGATAAATAGTACATACCAGTAATTTTACCTTCCAAAATAGCTGACACAATTGGCACAGTACAGTTTACAGTTCTTTAAGTAGAGGCACGGAAGCAGTAAAACAAGCAGGTACCGCCATAATTACTCTCATTTACATTCCTTCTGTGCTTCCACATATCTTAAAAATCACTGTGTCATCAGGGTTGCCACAATTTCCCCAAGTAAAATTCCCTGATATTTCCCTGATCTTCAGACACATTTTAGCATTTTTCCCCCTGACAAATTTTGAGATTGATTGATTGATTGATTAATTGAGAGGGTTAATGGGGCCAAACAGCAAGATCATCAGTCCTGTGATTCCTAAGTTACTCACAGAAGAAAGTAGATCAGCCAAAAGTGGATGCATCCAGTAAGGGGAATAAACTATAAAATATGCTAAAACACACACACACACACACACACACACACACACACACAGTAAAAGGCATAAAATGGTAGACCAAATCTAAAAAATGGAAAAAAAGAGTGATCATTCCATGGGGGAGTGGTCCCAGAGTCCCAGACTGAGAAAACGTGAGAGAGGTCCCAACCACAACCACCATGCCTCTGCTCCAAGAGGAAAAAAAAACCTTATATCTGGAAATAACCACTTTCACAGAGGAAACCGAGGACCAGTTCAA
The DNA here is from genome assembly GCF_021461395.2 of Schistocerca americana. Lineage (NCBI taxonomy): Eukaryota > Metazoa > Arthropoda > Insecta > Orthoptera > Acrididae > Schistocerca > Schistocerca americana. Next base: position 253,556,500 of record NC_060119.1, on the reverse strand, counting down.
CCATCTGTGAACCATCTGCTAATATTAAGTTAAGGAATACTGTACTTAGCATGAAGGGGACATTCTATCAATATGTGGGATATTATCAGTCTGGCTCCACAACCATACTGTGGCAGTGGTTCGTTGCACAGAACACAGTGGGTGAGCCTGGTATGACCAATACATAAATGGCATAAAGCAGTGGACTCGTTCCAAGAGGAGCAGAAGGAAGAGCACCAAGTAAGTGGACTACTACTGAGAGAAGCAGAAGGAAGAGCACCAAAGCACAGCAGTCTCCTCGATTGTGCGGAGTTTATTACAGAGAGCAGGAGCGTACCATATGCCATTCTACTTTCGGGCAGAGAGAGATTTGACATAGATCTGTATATCCACAGCTGAAGTCATGAAAGGGAATGGAGCATGAGTATCAGCTTACCTAGCCAAACAGTCAGCCCTTTCATTCTCTGGGATACCTACATAACTTGGGACTCACAGAGAGAGAACTGAGCAGGCAGCATGGCCAAAGAAGGAAGGAGAGAAGGTAATGGATAGCAGAGATTAAAGGACGATGAGAGTAGCACTCTGCTCAATGACTCTGTACATATTAAAACACTGTGGAGGGAGGCCTGAGTAACAAAATGGGAGCTCCGGTAACAGCTAGCAGCTCTGCTGTGAACACACTACATGATTCTGGCAATAAATGGTTTTCTAAGCCAGTAGGAGACGTGAAAGTGTATCCCGCTTTATTTATCGTCTTAGAAACATCAGTGTAGAAAATGGTAGGACCCTGGAACTCTGCAAGGATGGAATGTACAAGACACCGTAAGACCATAGGGGCAACAGATACCTTACGACTCTGGAGTAGATTGGTCCTATTCTGTGGTCTAGGCATCGCCCGGGAGGGAGGGGGGGAGGGGGTGAGAGAAAATACACAGGGCACATTTCAGTGAATGGAGACAGAGATGAAGATCCCAACAGGGAAGTGAGATGCATTCCAACTGGCAATCCCACCCGTGGGCAGTGATCAGGAGGGAGACGTCGCTCGCTTGCAAAGAGGACAGGGTACACAAGATGGTCAGGGAATCTGCAAATGGCAATTGCGTAAGAAACCAGGAGTTGGTTTCATCATATTTGTCTGTGAGGAGACTGTCAACGGGGCTACTGCGAAAGGCACCAATAGCCAGACACACCCTGTAATAGTGAACAAGATCAAGTATTTTCAGAACGCAAGGAGTCATAAACTTGACTTCCATAATCTAGTCTGGACAACACCAGAGCACTGTAAAGATGGAAAAGAGTAGCATCGTCTGCACCCCAAGATGTGTGGGTCAGAAGGCAGAAAGCATTAAGCTTCCAGATCCATGTAGTCCTCAGGCGGTAAATATGGGGCAGCCACTTGTTTGTAAGGGGGTGTACTATGAACTGGCGACAAATATGCGTAACCCAAATTTTGGAGGGAGAAAATTGGAAGCCATGGGACACACCCCACACAGAGGTCCATTGGATGGCCCCTTGGAGCCGGCACTCAGCAGATGTTACTGAGTGGGAGCTGTACCAGATGCAAAAATAGTCAACATACGATGGCGGGGTAACCTGAGGGCCAAAAGAGATTACAAGCTCATTGATGGCTATGAGGGAGAGTGTAACACTTAATACAGAATCCTGAAGGATACCATTCTCCTGAATCTGAGGAGTGCTGAGTGAAGTGCCAACTGGAACCCGGAAGAGCCGGTGGGATAAAAAAATCGCGAATAAAAATCTGAAGAGGGCCACGAAAATCCCAGTCACAGAGGGTAACAAAAATGCGATGGCGCCAAGCCATATCGTATGCCTTATGAAGGTCAAAAAAGACCGTAACAAGGTGCCGACAGCTAGTAAAAGCTAGTTGGATTGCAGTTTCGAATCTGAGTAAATGGTCAGTTGGAGGCATTATCAGTAAGGGCACTGATGTCAGGATTGGACAGAGTGGCTTTGGGGCCCTCTGAGAGCGGGTCTATCCTCCAGCCCAAGGGTGCAAGCTTCCCGTTCTGAGAATGCTGGGAAGGGGTGTTCTGAGATGGAGCCCCATCCCTAGTGTGAGCCAGAGAAGAGGACTTTTCCCTGGAGGAGGAGGAGGAGGAGGAGGAGGAGGAGGAGGGGTTCCTGGAGGGGAAGTAACAGGAGCCGCCGAGGGTGAGGAAATGGAAGAGGGGCAGCGTGGGGGTATGGGGGAAGGATGAGGAGGGGAAGACATAACTGAGGCATAGGTAGAGGAGAGATTTACAGGGTGAAGTCCGTCAAATTTCTTCTGGTCTTGAAAGTAGCTGAGACTGTCATGAGTCTTCATTTCCTGATTCCCCCCCCCTCCCCCTTCATGTACACTAGACACTTTGGTGAGTGGGGAGAATGGAGACCAGAGCAGTTTACACAGTTAGGCTGTGGGGAGCAATATAACCTTCCAGCTTGTCAACACAGAACATACAGAAGAAGTGGGAAAGAAGCTATTCACTCATTGCATTCAGAATGCAGTGATGCAACCAATTTTAATACAACTGAGAGAAAGCATCAACTGTGAGCTTTAATCAGTAATATAGGGAAAAAAATACAGGTATGTAAGAAACCTTAATGACATTCTTTTTTTAATCTATGCTTATGTGTATTGCTACATTACCACACTATTTTTCCCCCACTACTGTGTATTTTGTTTAGTTTCAATGTGCTACAAAGTTGTTTTCACGCAATTCAACACTGTTTTAGGTAAAGGAATCATTGAATTGTTGGTGAAGTCACATTTACACACTAAAATTACTTTAATTCTTCATGTTTGCATTTTGTCCCGTTATTCTGCAATACTGCAGTTCCATGTACAGTTTATCACTTACAATTCAATTCAATGTGTTGTGAATATAATTTTTTTTGTAAGTAATGCCATACTCTTCTTCCTCGTAAAGCAAGCTGTCACATAAAGTATCACGGTTTGCACTACCTGATTTCACATGCCCTGAATCACTCACAAATTTTGTTGTCAGCTGACATTTTGTAACGAATATCTGTTGTGTTCCCACAATTAATGTCATCATTTCCATGAAAATTTATCCTGGTAATTTCCACAATGTCTAAAATAATACAAATTTATCTGTTACAACATTTTTTGTTACACAGACAAAATAATTTCACGTCTCCAACAGTATTTTTTTTTTTTTTTTTTTTAATCTTGAAAGAACATCTTTTCATGATAATGTAAGCAGTGCATGTATCTGTAAACATTCCTTTTTTTACGTTTGCAACTTTTTTCACAGGCTGAAACATGACTCTTTTTTGTGAGTTAGTTGTAACACTGGTTTCTATTCTTTATGAGTAGAGAAGAATCTCCTTTTAGAAGGTAGCCATTATATTTTAGACAAAAATTACTGATTTCTGATCTTTTTCCCTGGACTGTTTTTCTAATATCCGAAATTAACAGATATCTGCAACAGAATAAGAATGTAATGTGCTGCTGACCTGTCTAGTTTTTTGACAAGCATTATAGAAATTCTGTAAACACTCTTACATTAATCAACTGCGTACTATGCAACTTTTTTTCAACTGACATGTTTTACATTACAATTACATTTACAGAACTAAATTTACAATTTTTATCAAGTAACCCTACAGTGTACATTGCAAATTAACAGTAACAGAAGTAAATATTTCAAAGGATACTTACTCTAAACATATACCCTCAGCACACTGCAAAATAAAACAAAAGGCATATTCTACATCTTCTGACGACCAGCGGGATTCGCAAGCCTTGGAGAAGTCACCAAATGCTTTTATGACTGTATGAAGGACAGCAGTTGGTGTGGATTTACTAGCCATTTTTTCGTGGAAATAACCCATGAAATACTGTAAATGAGTAAAATAAAAATCAAGAACAGAAAATTTGATCAAAATGATTTGGAAGAAAATTGCTATATGGTTACTCAGAAATTGTCAACACTACTGTAAATTGTTTAACGTTGAACATAGATGTCCCTTCCATGCCACGTGGCCTAACTTCGGAAAAGTTCTAGTCTGACCATAATGAATTTTTATGTAACTGTATGTTATCACTTGCATAAGTTTCCAATGAACATTGGTAAAGTTTTATTTTCAGCAAATTAATACTTTGAGAGATACAGTCCTTGTTTGATAGTGCAGCATTCAACAATGTACCCCTGTGCTTATGGCAACTTTTTTAGAAATATCTCCGGCAGTATGTGCTCGGGCCATCTTGTACAACTTTTTGCACTCTCTTGCACAGAACAATAAAAAAGATTTCATGCAAGATTTTCATACACATAACTAACTCAAGTCATCCAAAACCATTACCACTTGAAAAAAAAGTGAAGTTTGATTTGTTATAGCTCTGGAAATAAGTGTGTGATAAATTGTAAACTTTGCATGCAATAACATATCACCACGATTTTTTAGAATATAAAATTTCATTCTCAAAAAAGTATTTTCTGCAAAATTGGAAATTTGTGGTAAGGTCTTATGGGATCAAACTGCTGAGATCATCAGTCCCTAAGCTCACACACTACTTAATCTAACTTAAACTAGCTTAAGCTAAGGACAACACACACACCCATGCCCGAGGGAGGACTCGAACCTCCAACAGGGGGGAGCCGAGCGGACCGTGACAAGGCACCTCAGACCGTGCGACTACCCCAGGCGGCTGTTTTCTGCAAATTCTTAAACTACAAAAAAAAAGATCCTGTTCAAAACTGCCTAAAAATTAGATTTCGTTTCCCAACGTGACAGTTTAAGGCCACAAAAATAATGACAAGGTAAAGCTGCAATTAAAATACCCCCATATTCAGCTCATACTCAAATTAAATCCAATACTTCTATTATGTTTCACAAATGTATGGTAATGAATTTAAAATCTTCTGGGTTGTTAGGCCACATCATATTTCTTCTAACAACCGACATTTTGACTCCTCTGTTGGGATCACCTCCAGAGCCTTGTGATGTTTATCACAGATTGAGCATAGTAATTTATGGGGAAGTAAAATCAGAAGTCCTAATGAAAATGATGAGAGCTGGAACTGTAAAACCCAGAAAAATCTGTAAAAAGAGTAATATAGAGATCTTTAAGAAACAAGAAAGTATTTTTTTTACTTTTTAAACAAAAAAGTATTTATGTTTTTCATACATGTCTATCATGTTCAGCTCTATAAAACTCCTTTTTTTATAAAAATGAAAGAGTAAAGAAAATATAATAATAAGGACAGTCTTATTTTCGTGTGTCTAATAATCTGACACAATCACGTCAACTTTTCGGCATGGAAGTTTGCAATATGCCATTTAAAGAATGCATACTATACCACTGTGAAAAGCATTCTAGAACAAAAACTGTAGCATCTGTTGTTGCTAACATTTCATACAGAATGAGCCACAGGAAATTATTGTGTTAAGCAATGGATCCATACTGATTAGGACACTTCAGTCAAGCAGCAAATGGCTTGCATGAATTAACTGAAGAAATAGGAACAAAAATTTGGCGTCTGTCAAGCTGTCATTACATTGCCTAATATTAAAGTTTGAATCTAAAGCAGGGCTTCATACAAAATGTGCTCACAGAGCAAGCACGGTACCCTCAATATTGGCACAAAGTGGAGAGTGTAGAGTCAAATGGAGAGCCAAGTGTGGGACACAACAGCTGCCGTCACATGTTTGTCAGTCAATTTAAATCCACGACCAGTTGCATGGAAATCACTATATGAAATATTATTGCTACTGATGAAATAAATAAACAAAAGTGCACATGTGCCACATTATGATATTAACATATACTTCTACATTTTTCTTCAATTACTTCATGAGCTGTTATACAAAAATGATGTACTTGAAGTGTGAGATTCTCAGTGTTTGTTTACCCCTCCCCCCTGAACAATTGCTTCTGTGTCCAGAGTAATTCTTCTTGTGCATTGTAGACACAGAGCACAGTTTAGATTGCGATCAGACAGTGAGTTTCTCAGGTGCATCTTCTTACTTTTCATTGCAGAGAACAATTGTTCACAAGCGTACATGGAACAGAACAGTGATTAATATTGTAGCCACCTGTTTGCAAAAATGAAGAAATCTATCCAGAGTGATATGTCTATTGAATTCCAAGATGTTTTTCATGTACTGACATTTGTCTGTGCGTTCTCTGTCACACTGCAGGTTAATAATTTCTAGTTTTTGTTCAGGACAAATCTCTTCAATGTTTGCTGAATATGGAGAGGAGAACAGATCAAAATCATTTTGTAATGCCAGCAGATCTTGAGAACATTGCTCAAATTCTTCCTTAAGGGATAGTAAAATGTGTGAATAACATGAAGTCTTTGTCAACAACAGCATCATGCACATACAATAACTTACGAAAATGAGCTGGATTTCCTTTTACCAGCTGCAATTTTTGCACACCCCCCCCCCCCCCCCCCCCCACCCCCTCCTTCACGGGAACATCTCATACCAGACAACTGTAATCCCACATATTTGTGTGGTAGAGTAATTATGGTGTATGTGTACATGGAGACAGTGTTTGCGCAGCTATCATCGACGTAGCATAACTGAGACGGAATAAGGGGAACTAGCCTGCATTCGCTGAGGGAGGAGGAAAACCGCCTTAAAAGCCACCCACAGGCTGGCCGGCACACTGGACCTCGACACTAATTCGCCGTGCAGATTCGTGCCGGGGACCGGCATGCCTTCCCGCTCAGGAAGTAGCGTGTCAGACCGTGCAGCTAGCTGGGCGAGCTAAACATGGTCATACTCTAGCACAAACTACAAAATCATCAGTGTTTGCCAACTGATGGAACAATGATTTAGGTCTGTAATGTTTGGAATGATGCACCATCTTTTCTGGTCAAAATTAGTGACTGCAGTGAAGGAAGTCCATGAAAAATCAGACCTCCAATCAAGACAAGAGGCTGCATGCATTTATGAAAAAGAGTGGTGGATTGAAATTTCTGTAACGCACATATCGCCAAAGAATTCATTTTATTGGCCATGAAAGACTGACAGTGCTGGATTCTGGAACAGCACGTTACTGCAGTTATTCCAGCTCCATCAGTGACAGCATCTGGCTGGCAGTCTAGTTTTCCTTATGATATTCAACAGTAATTTAATGACACCCCACAAAAAATTCAATCTGTTTGCAGTAAACATAAACCTAAGATCACAAAAGAAAACTCTTCTAGCTTTGGCCTAGGACACATTATCAGGCTTGAGACCCTACGGAAACAATCAATCTTATCAAACTTGGGATCCTGTGGTACAGATACCCACACACGGCTACTGCTGCACAGCTTCGTGCATGGCCACCATGATGATGCAGATGGCGGTTTTCTCACCTTAAAAGAAAGCAGCAGTGGTTAAGCCACAATGGACCATAGCAACATATTTATACACTTTTTTTTTTCATTTGAACACTTATGTTCTGCATAAATTGCAAACAATGTTAATACAAAATATAGAATGCTTTAGGCTGGAACTAAACTATCACATCAACAGCACAGTGAAATAAAAAGACACATTCAAAATCTTCATTAGCATGAAGCCTTTTCCAGAACATGTTGCAAACTTCATCAAAATCTACACATGCGACAATGTTGTAAAACCTGAAGGCAGTTTATAGAATGAGTGTTGCAACTGTTCAACACTTTCACTACCCTAGTCTCCAGTTCCTTGGTAATGCATAGCTAAATTTTGAAATTTATCACTGGTGTGAGTCTTTAGTTACTGCAGCAGTAAAACTGGTTGGAGTATGCTTCTTTTCTGTATTTTTTCGAGTTCTTCTGACTTGGGCTCATTTCCTATGCACCAGGAGTTTTGATGTTATCTTCCTCAGACAGTAATCAAAAACTGGAAAACATAATAAAAAAATTATGATTTAATTTGTGTACCAGGGGATTATGGCAATATTTTCACTGTGTTTTCATCACTTTATTTTTGGGGTTTATACACATGCATTGCAAAATCAAATCTACGTTTTAGTTGGTTTTTAACATGGCCTTTCTAATGAAAATAGTTTAAAAGAGCTTGAAAAAACACTTTTCCATAAAAGAGAGTTAAAAATACCCATTTTTGGCATTCTTACAAAAGTCACCAACTTTGTCCTCAATTTGTAAAATACTGGAAAGCAGAAGGAAAACGAAATTTTATGTTCTACGACCTGACGATGTTAAATTATCATGTGCACAGTTTCAGGTTTATCATGCACTTACTTCTGGAGATATAAAACACTCATCTTCACATTTTTTCAAGCAGCTACTTTTTCAACCAAATTTGCTTCCAATTATCTATACAACAGTTTCTCAGGAATTTTTTATTATTATTATATAGTGCAAGAGAGTGCAAAAAGTTAGTGCAAGATGGTGTACAAACTTATACAAGATGGTGTAGTTTTGTTTCTTTCTAGAAAATGCTGCCATAGATGGTATGTCCCAAAATTGCCGCAGGTCTCCGCAGTACCTTTTCTTTCAGGAGTGCTAGTTCTGCAAGGTTTGCAGGAGAGCTTCTGTAAAGTTTGGAAGGTAGGAGACGAGGTACTGGCAGAAGTAAAGCTGTGAGGATGGGGCGTGAGTCGTGCTTGGGTAGCTCAGTTGGTAGAGCATTTGCCCGTGAAAGGCAAAGGTCCCGAGTTAGAGTCTCAGTCCGGCACACAGTTTTAATCTGCCAGGAAGTTTCATATCAGTGCACACTCCGCTGCAGAGTGAAAATCTCATTCTGGAAATGACTATCTCCATAAGTATTGAATTGGTGATTGTGAAACTTTAGTAAAGTTTGTTAGGCACATTTGTATATGTCGAGACAAAATTTCATCAAAATACATACGGTCATGCGGGAAGCTGTAGACCACTTGGCATGGAATGACCTCGTTACTAAATAAATCCTATTTTGCTGTCAACTAAGATTTACTATAAGAGTACAAGGAAGTCTGCACAAATGATTACAGATACATTTGACTCACTGGAGAATGTCATGGAAATGGTGAAAACCCTGAATTAACACGAGATTTGAAGATGCCAGTAATACTGTGAAAGCCTAGTTACAAACTTCCAAGAAGCATTATTAAGTGACAAATTTAAGAATATACGACAATCCCCCTGCACATAGCTCCCATAGGAATTGCAATGACAAGACTAAACTAATTACAGTCACACATATGCATTTAACCACTCATTTTTCCTGTACTCCATACACAAATGGGACAGGAAGGAACAGTAATATTCCATGAAAGTGTTAAGTACCCTCTGCCATACAGTTGTTCGCAGATTATGGATGTGCATCTACACATACATAAATGGTAATGAAATGTACACAAGAAGCACTGACTAAACTTCAACGATGGAAAAAAAGGAACTAAAGTTGGTTTGTGTGTTTCTACATCTGAAATATGATGTCTATTCAAATTTTGCACCAGTCACATTAGGGTGATGCCTGTAGCACTATCGTGAGGATACAATCAGGTTTGCTTCAAATACACGCTGTAACAATTGTAATCATTAGTTAATTCTGAAATTAGACACGGTGAGTTGATGTTCGTCAATAATGCCTTTATGGCGACAAAAACGCCGTAATCAACACCTCCGAGTTTGAACGACGTCACGTAATAGGGCTATGAGAAGCTGGATGTGGCTTCCACGATACTGCAGAAACACTTGGCAGGAATGTAGCCAATGTGTGTGACCGTTGGCAGTGGTGGTCACAGGAAGGTACACTCACAAGAAGACCAGACTCTGAACAGCCACGTGACACTACACAGGGGGAAGACCATCACGCTCAGCATACGGCTCTGGTGCATTGTACTGCATCTGCAGCAGTGATCTAAGCAGCTGTTGGTACCACTGGTACATAACCAGCTGCTCCAAATCAGTTACTTCGAGGACAGCTCCAAGCCAGAAGCCCTGTTGCGTGCATTCCACTGACCTAAAACCACCACCATTTGCCACTTCAGTGAGGTCAATGAAGAGCTCATTGGAGGGTAATGTGGAGGGCTGTTATGTTTTGTGATGAAAACTGGTTATTCCTGGGTGCCAGTAATGGCAATATGTTGGTTAGTAGGCGGCCAGTTGAGAGCCAGCAACCGACCTGTCTGAAGCCTAAAAACACTGAACCTTCACCTCGAGCTACAGCCTGAGCTACAATTTTGTATGAGAGCAGGAACACTCCTGGTTATCCTATGCACCCTGATTGCACATATGAATGTCAATCTGGTAATTCAACATGCTGTGCTCTCTTTCACGAACAGCATACCAGTGGATGTTTTCGAACAGGATTATGCTCGCCCACATACTGCTGTTGTAAACCAACGTGCTCTACAGAGTGGACGTGTCGCCTCGGCCTGCTCGATCACCAGAGCTGTCTCCAATCGAGCACATATGGGACATTATCGGACAACAACTTCAGCATGTCCATGACCAGCATTAACCATCTCGGTGTTGACCGACCAAGTGCCACAGGCGTGGAACTCCATCCCAAAATGGCAAATGTACAACACAATGCATGCATGGTTGCTTCACCATTCTGGCATTTACACAGGTTATTAATGTATTAGCATTCCACATTTCCAGTGGCTCACCTCATGCTTACATTAAATTTGCAATGTTAATCACTTAAATACATATTTCTGAAATTTCTTTAATCTACATTAAATATTTTTTGGGGTTGCATTTTTTTTCCATGATTGTATGTTACACCTTTGTGGGAGACTGATACTGTGGAATTGTGTAGTATTTTAACTCCACATTTGGTACACATTGTTGAACAACCTGGGGCACCCAAACTAAATAGCTACATTTTTCTGTGGTTTGTATATAGTGTCTCAAGTTTGTGCATTAGTTAAACATTTCTGGATGCATTGTCCGTAGCGCATGAAAGTAAATAGCACACACTAGCAGCTGTGTTTCAGTTCTGACAAAAGGCTCCTCCTCTTGTCAGGAAATTTTCACATGATGACATTTCATTTTTAAACAAGTATGTGAACTGTTATTCACCCCCTTTCAATAGCTGGCCCTTGTGGGAGGATACATAAAAGGGGAATACTTTTTCAACAACCACATTCACATCATTGTACAGCATGGTCTCACAGAAAAAGAATAGATCCTTAGAATAGAATTGGTCCTCTGAAAATATAAGATGCACTTACACTTCCATGTGTCATACATTAACAGATTATAAGCCCAATAGACAAAAAATTAGTAATTCCTAGAGAATTTATTGCAAGCATCATTTAATACCATTTAATTCTGCCACTGGACTTGACAACTGCCTAGATTCAGTTAGGAAGTGAGTCCAAAAGGTTGTGCAGATATGTCAGATCCAGGTTAAGCCACACACTGAGGATCTGATTGTGCAATTCTACCAAATTGCAGGGATAGTGATGTCGGCATTTTAGCCACCGTTCCAACAATACATCTCACAGATTTTATATGGTGTTCAATTCAGCTGATTTTGCAGGGCAATTGAGATGTAATAGTGTGGCGGAATGTTCAGAAAACCAGTCACAGTTTCTTCCAGTGCTGCTGCCGTCTTGAAAGATGTGGGTATCAATAGCATACTCACCATATAAATGTTGACTGAAAGGCAACACCTAATCATTCAGAATGTTTAAACAAACATGCTAGTTCATGTTAGTGGTCACCTCAGTGAGTAGGCCACAATTCATTATAAGAAAAATACCCTCGAACCACCACAGACTCACCTCCAGCTTGAACCTGACCATGCATACATTCAGGACGAAATACTTCATTTGGCCTTCAATGCACCGTGCCATCTGAATATAGGCAAACTATGATTCATTGGACCACATTAAATCTGCCAGTTGGCTGCTGTCCAAGTTCGATGATTTCCAGCCCATAGAAGATGCAGAGCTTTATGGCCTCTGTGAGCAATGGTCTCTAGTGAGGTGACCTACTCCAAACGTTCACTGCATGCAATTCCTGTTGCAATGTTCTCTCACTGACAGGTGGGAATGGACTTTCAGTCACTGCCTGTAGCAATGCCAGTTGGGTTCGGAAGTGATTTTGATTCATAAACCAAGAAATGCACCTCCAGTCCCTCTCCGCCAGGATCTTTTTCCAATCCCAATTCTGACACTGCGTTTCGTGACCAAGTGCGTTACAACACTGCTTGCACACACATTTAACAGTTCGCCATAAACACCAACAAATTCAGCAACTTCACACAGCATATAGCCATGGATAATGCCAAACACAATTGCCTCTATTTCCCACTCTGAGATGTTCTTAAATTTACTAATGTTTATGTGCAATACTCACTTAAAAGACAAATATCTCATTAACTGCTATTTCCATATGTTCACGTAGATACAATGTGCATGCAGTTGGGCATGGGACTATCATTGCACCATCTATAAAGGCTTAACGATTCATCTGTGCTTGTGTACTGAGCGACTTAATTTTTTGTTCAGAGAGGTTACATACAACTAGCTGAGAGAAAATAATGCATGAGGCAACATTACAAAGTGGACAGAATTCAATGTGATTTGCCCACTTCAGCACTTCAGCACTTGCTGCCGCCGCCGCCGCCGCCGCCGCCGCCGCCACCACCACTGGGAGTTAGTTTTCTTCTTGAACACTAAGTTTGTAATAATGTTTCAGTTGATTAAATGAAAGTTAGTGGTGTTTGTTTTCTTTGTAACCAATGAACCCAGATGGAATGCAAAATGGAAATAAGTAGGCCTATTACAGATTGCACTGAAATGTTGTCACTGTGTTGCACCCTTTCTTTAAATAGAGAATACTCATCATAAACTTGCAACAAACAAGATGAAACATATTGTGCTAAATGCAAACAGTCATACCATGATCTCTCTTCAGCTGAGGAAGTATCTTCCACTTCAGTGAACAAATACTAACCTACACTCCTAAACTACACCTATTTATAGATGGCTCACATTCAAGTTATTAGAATGACTGGATTCACAGTCACGGGAACATAGTGTATATTCATCAGCACATCACTTGTCAGAATACGACAACTTCCCACTGTGACCAAGGTCATAGGAACACGGGTTATGAATGCCATACTGGTACACTGCAGACACGTGATCTAGCAAGAGCCCAGCTGCATGGACTCTAGGCTCCTGTTGCACCTACCAACACTGCACTCAAAAGCTCCAACGGATATTGACTGAATTCAGCTATACCTCAAATAGTGTTTCTGATGGACTTTCTAATTAAGTTCCTAGTGCTTCAGGAGGAACCAGCTCTATTCAATCATCCTACATGCAGCTTCAGGGATCTTGGAACCATTACCTTCCAGAAAATAGAAGTGTAACATCAAACAAGAAACATTAAGGTATTTAACATATCGTTGAGAGCTAGATCATTAAACATTGATTACAAGTACATATTGCAGAAGGATGGTAAGGGATTTCAGCTGTGTCCTCTTCAAAGAAACATACTTGTCATTTGCATTAACACAGCACCTGAGTGACTTTTTACATACATAAAACTGGGAAGGCGATCGTTCTCTATTTTAACACACAGTTTACTAAATAAAAAATAAAAAAATAAAAATAAAAAATAAAAATAAAAAAATAAATAAAAAATATTCAAACTGAAGTCTTACATTATTCTCATCTGTAGCTATTTTTATTTGTGATTGAACTCGTTATGGAATAAGAAAAGAATATATAATAAAATTGTGTTTGCTTACAATCAAGAGTCCAGAATGCAAACATAGAGAAATCAGAAGTTTGTCTGAAGCTTATTTTCACTAAACGGTAGATGTGTCAAAAGTGGACCCACTAACAAAAGAACTTTAGTTACAGCAAGATACAATAATCAGATCATAAGCTCCAGGATACGCTGTTATCATCACATCACAGCAACGTGTTTCCCCTTGTCTTCACAACAGTTGGGCCCTCTCATCCTGGGGTCTGAGCATCCTGTCCTCCTTTAACTTTTCTCAACGTATCCCTCTGTTCTTTCTGAAGAAGGAACTACTAAATCTGAAAGTTACTCCAGTGTATGTAATTTTATGTGCATCAGCAATCCTGAATTTTTGCCTCCAAAGTAAATACTGGCCAGCAATTCTATCTTACAATTTTATAACCTTATTTTATGCATTTTAAAACAAATCAAAATGACCTAGGCCAATGGTTATATAATGGACAAAATTCTACGTATGAAGTTTCAGGACATTCAGATTGATGATAAATTGAGGTGGCACGACAACGCACTTAAATTAACCAAAAAGCTCAGTTTTGACTGCTGTTCAAATACAAATATCTCTCACTGTGTTGACCTGTTTTTGTTTTGTTTTTAGGGCGTAAAAACAACTAGGGTCATATGCACCAAGATCATAACTGTAGAGATGAAGACAAAGAGAGGAGTTAAAAATGACAACACATTAATCTCAATTGACAGAAAAGAAGACCGCTAAAAACAAGGATATGGAGAAACGTCTATGAAATATGCCATAGAGAAATGGAGGTCCTGAACTAAAAATTAAATGTCCTTCACCATATTGCTACAATGGATAAAAAGTAAAATGCAGTCGGCAGCCTGCACATCATTCGCTGCAATAGCTGATAACTTAGACAGCAAACACAAATGAGAATGTAAGTGGTTAACAAAAAGAGCATTTCATCAGGAAACGGTGGATCATCAAAGGCTGAGGAGAATAAGCACAAACTGGTGGGAGAGCACCACTAACAAATGGCAATGGTTAAAAAGATAGTGCCCGATACACAACCTAGCTAGAATCATTTCCTCACGGCAAGAGGGCTAAGAGGAGGTAGGCCAAGCCACTGGGAGAGGCTGAATAACCTGGAGCTTGTTCCCAAGAAGGGACGACCAGTGATGACGCCAAAGTGACACCACCTGCTGACAGACGGCACCACAGATATCGGAGGGAATGTAAGAATTAGCGGGCTGAGGTACAAGAACTGCAGCCTTGGCAGCAGTGACATTAGCCTCATTTCCTGTCAGGCTGACATGACAAGGAACTCACATAAACACCACAGTGGCTCCATCAAAAGCATGCAGATGACAGCTTTCTTAGACCTGTTCCACTAAGGGGTGGACTGTGTACAGCACACAAGTCTTTGAAGGGCACCGAGGGAGTCAGAGCAGATGAAGCAATTCAAAAGCCTGTGTTGTTAGATGTACTGCATGGTCTGATACAGGGCAAAGAGATTTGCAGTAAAGACTGAGCAGTGTTTCGGAAGCCGATACCAAAATACATCTGCCAATGAAGAAGGCACATCTGACACTATGGTCAGTCGAAGAACCGTCAGTGTACAAAAAGGTACTATTGTGAAGTTCCGTGCGAATGTCATGAAACCAAAGGTGATAGAGTGAGGCTGGAGTAGTATCCTTAGGAAGCAAAAGACTGTGGAGAAAACAGGCTGAAGCTGAGGTGATGAAGGCTTCACACCCATTGGAAAGTGGCAGGTAGTGTGAAGTTAAGCTGCCACAGCAAGAGCCGAAAGCAATCTCCAGGAGGTAACAGAGAAGAGAGACGCACCCCATACTGGCAATCAAAGGAATCATGGAAGAAGAGGGCATAGGATGGGTGGCCGGGCATGGCAGACGAATGGCATGCGTATCAGCTGAGAAGAATATCGCATCGGTATGACAGCAGTAGTTCGGCAACTTCTGCATACAGACTCTCAACTGGGCTAGTGTAAAAAGTGCCAGTGGCCAAAATGATGCCACAATGGTGGATAGTATTGAGACATCATAAGAGGGGCGAACATGCAGATGCACAAACGAAACACCCATTATCTAGTTTCAAATGGTGGAGGGTGGTTTGATCTGCTCCCCAGGAAGTACCACTGAGGACACACAGGACACTGAGGGACCGCATACAGTGGGCTGCCAAGTAAGAAACAAGGGAGGACCACGAAAGTTTCCTATCAAGCATGAGCCCCAGGAATTTTGTAGCTTCAACAAATGGGAGATGAACAGACCCAAGATACAAAGACGGTGGAAGAAACCTATTGCACCGCCAGAAATTCATACAAACGGTCTTGTCAGTAGAAAAACAAAAGCCATTGTTCATGCTACATGAGTAAAGACGATCGAGACTTTGCTGAAGAAGCCACTCAATGAGACAAGTCCATGGAGAACAGAAAGGGAGCCGGAGATGCCTGGCAGGAGATATGCCATTATAGGGTTAATGGCAACAGCAAAGAGGATGACGCCCATGACGGAACCCTGAGGCACATCATTTTCCAGGATAAAGGTGTCCAACAAGGCAAAACCCATGCATAACTTGCAAATAGATTTTAAAAATTCCTGAAGGAAATGGGGCATGCAGCCAGGGAAGCCCCACATGTAGAGAATATGGCGGATAGAAGTCCAGCAGCAGGGATTGTAGGCTTTCTCCAAATCGAAAAATACTGCCACAGTCTGGGATTTCTACAGAAAACCGTTCATGACATGGGTGGAGAAAGTGATTAAATGTTCAACTGCAGAACGATGCTCTCAGAATCCACACTAGGCAGTATTTAGTGAATTGCGAGACGCGAGCCACCATACCAGATGGGCTCGATTCATACATTCCATCACCTTACAAATGCAGCTGGTGAGAGAACTGGGGTGGTAGCTAGTAGGAAGGTGTTTTTCCTTACCGGGCTTAAGTGTGGGTATGACACTGGCTTCACGTCAGCCTCCGGGAAACACGCCCTCTGCCCAGATGCGGTTGTACATACGAAACAGATAGTGCTTTCCTGCAAGAGAAGGGTATTGACCAAGCCGTCTCCACTTGTTTCCGATGGAGGAAGGCAGGGTGACGGGGGGTGGGGGTGGGGGGGGGGGGGGGGGACCAGGGGAGGAGCTCCAAATCTCTGCAATGCAGAGGCCCAAGGTGTTGGAAATAGCTATAGGGTCCACATTGACACTGTCTTCCACTGTCAAACTGGAAACTGGGGAATGGATCTTGGCCCCAGAGAGTCGTCGGAGGTTAACCGACATGACGGAAGAGGGAGTGGAACTGGTAAAATAACTGGTGAATGAAATCCAACTAGCTTTTTTGATATCCAGAAGAATGCCACGACAATGTGCACGCAACTGTTTACAATGAATGCAGTTTGCCATCATAGGATGATGGTTAAAAACACAGAGAACATGTCTCCGGGCATGAATTGCATTGTGACACGCCTCAGTTCATCAAGGGACCGGGACAGAGTGTGGTAAAGAGGAACTGCGAGGAATGGAACGTCCTGTGGTAATAAGGATAACGTTTGTGAGATATTCTACCTGGTCATCACAACTGGGAAAATGTTGTCCATCAAAGGTCATGAGGGAGGAGTAAAGCTGCCATTTGGGTGTGGACATCAGTGGGGTAGGAGTAAGCAAACAGAGAGCATACGGAAAATGGTCGCTCGAGTATGCATCAGAGAGAACGGACCACTTGGGATGACGCGCAAGTTGGGAAATGCAGGAGAGGTCCAAATGAGAATAGGTGTGTGTTGAGTCTGAAAGGAACATGGGTGCTCCTCTGTTAAGGCAGAGGTGGTTTAGTTGACTGACAAGATCAGCCAGGAGGGCACCTCTCTGACAGGTTCTGAGAGAACCCCAAATGGGATGGTGTGCATTTAAGTCACCGAGCAGCGGAAAGGGATGAGGTAGCTGCCCAATAAGTTCAAGAAAGTCTGCCCTGGTGACATCAAATGAGGGAGGGGTGTAACAGTTCAAAGGGAAAAAGGTCAAGTGAGGAACGAAAAGGCAAACTTCAATGGCTTGAAGGCAGGCAGTAAGGGAGATGGGCTGACTATGAACATCATCCCACATGAGCAGCATGGTTCCCCCATGAGATAGAATGCCATCCTCGGGGGAAGGTCAAAGCAGACCGGAAAGAAATGCAAGAGGTCAAAGTGGTCATGAGGATGCAATTTTATTTCCTGGAGGCACAGAACAAGTGGATGTTGCCTTCCAATAGCAGCCATAATTCCTCCTTGTTGAATCTAAGGCTGCAAATGAGGGAGAGTCATGACGAGGAAAGGGGAGGAGGGAGAAAATGAAGGGGTGCCACCTCTGCGGCTGCCGAATGCCAGCCTTCAAACTCTCTGCTACAGGGTGCAGAGGTTGGAAGATCCTGATCCATGAGATCTACAGAGGCACCACTGTTCTCCCTCTATCTATATGTGGAGTCCAGGGTAGAAAAATGGTTGGTAGTGAGCACCAGCAATGCGGAGGTCAGCCAGGTGAGGGTATCACGTAGCAAAGAGGATCTCTGCGGCGATGAAGGAGAAGACCATTTGCCTTTGCTTGACTTCTTGGAGCCTTTCCGGTGGGCAGAGGAAGGCTCATATGTTTGCTGGCTGGAGGGATGTAGGAAATCTTTGTGGCAGTATTCCTTCTGTCTTTTTTGGTCTGCCAGTTGTGTAGCAGGTGACTCTGCCCTGCGAGGTGAAAGTTTTGTGGCTTGTTGCACAGCTGGACGAGAAGACACGGATGGCACCATGAAACTTGGCAATTTCACAACCACAGTGTTGAGTTTGAGGTCACACCTCTGCGTGGTCATGTCCTTCATGGAGCAAGATGTAGCAGGAACAGTACTGTAAGTGCCAGATGGTAGAACACAGGGTTTGCAACTATCCAATAACTTGCAAGCGACTGAATAAGGCATTTACTCCTTTATCCAGATCTCCTGCGCAGCCTGCCCATTGCAGTACACGGGACAATCTCAAGAGAAGGTGATATGGTCACCACTGCAGTTGATACAGTGGGGAGGAGGCAGCATACCTACCATAGGTTACACTTTTGGCCAGGTGTCGACAGGGTGTTTGAGTACGGTTCAAACAATGACACTGATAACACTGCATCGGGATCAGAATGCACAGTCGGACTTTGATAACTCCATAGCCTGCTTTGATCTTGGATGGAAGCATCACTATCAAAAGTAAGAAAAAGAGTGCGTGTGGGCACTAAGGATGCATCCACCTTTTTCATCACCCGATGGACGGCAATGACACCCTGACCAGAGAGAATTTATGCCTCAGTCAGACCATCAAGCAGCCTAGTGTAAATAACACCAAGCAAAGAATTCAGAGCTCTATGGGTGAAACGAATAGGATAACCATGGAGAAACAAAGTGGCAAGCAGTGTTTGTGCATGAGAATCAAAGGCAGTCTCTGAAAGCAAAGTGCCATTGCGTAAATGGGAGCAGTATTTCACACGGCCGGCAATTGCATCAACACCTTTCTGAAGAAGACTGGATTTACCGTTGCAAAGGATTGACCTCCTTTAGTACATGATACCACTAGGAAACATGGCGCAATTGGCACGGTCTTTGAATCAGGAACTTCATCCAGTTTATATTTGGTAGACATTGACTATGAATATGATGACTGGTTCATTGTGAGAAAATCCCCCATGATTGCCAGAATCTCCAATGGTTAGCTCCTTCCAACTGGAGCCTTCCCCCCTCCTCAGACACACCTCCCAAACACCTAACAGAGGGACAAATCAGCAATTTGGGAAGGTATCAGCTCAGGCAGTCACCTCTCCCTGAGCCTGGCCTGAACCCAGGGTACATGCAGACCCTACCTGTCGACCCAGGGCTGGGAATTATGAATTACCCAGTCACCTTTTACACATCAGACATGCGGGATGGCCTTCAGGTGTGCACAGGGAGGAAGAAGCAAAAGAGAAACCTCAAAGCTGAAGTGGAGGAAGGATAGGAGAAGGCAAATGAAGGAAGAAAAAGAGAAATGAAAAACAGTGGTGAGAATTTTCTGATGTCAGCCACTGAAAATGCGGAACACATTCTGAAAAACATCCTAGACATGTTCCCGAATGGAGGGGGAAAAGAATAGCAAGAAGACAGACATGCAGCATAGAAGGGGGAAAACGCTGCAAAGGCTGGGACCCCATGGTAGATAAGCCTGAACCCACCACAGAGCGGTGAGCTCCCTCGGGGGAGTGCGTTGGCCTGAAGACAGGATTGCTAGCATATTTTGAATGGCACAATCTTTTGGGTAATGCAGCTAAGGTGAATGAAGTTTTTATTCAACAGGTGGGTACAGTAATAATATTGTGTAAAACTAGTAACTTCACATCTTCCCTAAGCCTCTTCACATCTTCTGTAAGCCTCTTCAGGGGCCTAGTTATTCTTATATTTGTCTGCTAAGATGGCTGATTGTTTTTAGTGTTAATAATATCAGTGAATTTAGTGCAAACTCTGCACTCACAAATACACTACCTTAAGTACACACAATTTTCCTACAGATTATGAATTCTCTCCGAGTAATAGAACAGAGTTTTTATACTCTGTTGCAGAAGTCTATAACAGGTATCTGGAGACATCGACAAAAAAAATGTAAATCTTGAACCACTCAAAAACTTACAAAAATAAAACCTTATTAGCCACTCATTTATGAGCTCTTAATTTATACTTACTACAGCATCAACCATGAATGGAAAAAGGAGAATGTCTGGAGGAGAGGCAAGACACCTACAAGTGACACCCAACACTAGACAATATTTTCACTTTCTTCCTTTTCACAGGAAGCAGTACAGTACCTATTGGCTATATAAGTGCTTGCACTTAAATTGTATTACAAACCTCATACCTCAAACACTGTTTTTGCCCTGTCATCTGTTTCTTTACACAATACATCTGCAATAACGTCATAGAAGCTTTGCAAAGCTGCAATCCCTGCTTTTTTGTCTTTGTCAGGCATTTCAATCCATAGCAGTAAAGTTGAATGCCACCATTTGTATTCCTTATACATCATTTCAGCAAAGTGATTTCCATGTAGTTCAATAATGGACAAAGCAACTGTGAACCAGAGACAGTGTTTTAAATAAATATGAATCACACAACAAAACTTACAAATAAGCACTTACTAATACATTCATCATATTTACAAACGAAAATAATACTATCGGATCTACAACAAATTTAAACATTAAACATGGAGAAGTAACAACTCTTGTTTCTTCACGAGGCACTAACATCTCTTTTTCTTACTCCATTGTCCATAATGCTTAATAACTTTTTAATAGTGAGGTAATGAAAACATAGCAAAAAAATTATTGGGTACATGTCCAAGAGGGCATCGGTCATTCCAAAACCACACCCACTTATCTTCAAAGAAAGCTATGGGCAGAAAAACAAAATCAGAATGGTTGGAAAAAGATTTCAAGCCAACCCAACTGAATTCAAGCCCATTGTTTAATCAGAATACTACAACGTTCAGTACTAAAGCTCAATGTTTTGATAGATTATGTAGTTTGAATCTGAGTGAGTTAGTTGAGGGTCTGACAATCCTGTAGTTAATGGTCCAGTCACAATGTGACCAATGCCTGTGTTCAACATTGACATGCAATAACCCCTCTCAGATGGCTTGTGGCAGCACTGGTAGTGGAGGGTGTGTCAGAGGATGCATAAAAAAGGACAGCCGTTGTCATAATGTGGAAACAGAGTGATTTACCTGATGTCCAAAAGGGCACAACATGGCTTTCGGACAAAGGGTGCGAGCATTTCTGAAACAGCTAAGTTTGTAAACTGATCACTTGCCGTCGTGGTTAAAATATATAGTGCATGGCAAAATGGTGCTATCCAAAACTCGTGTTGAGGCAAATGTGTTGCAATATGAGCAATAGATGATAGGGGTGAACAACAGCTGCAAAGATGTGTATGGGTGAATGGACATGGAAGTGTTGAACAACTGAATGTCCAGATGAACTAAGGGGCTACCAACAGTGTGTCCTCAATGAAAGTTCAGCAAATGTTGCTGCATATGGGCCTCTGCAGCAGGCACATAGTTCATGCAACAATGCTGACTGCTGTTCATCGCTGACCAAAGCTGGATTTTGCACACCAATACAGCAACTGGATGTCCATTGAGTAGTGCCATAGCTTTTTCAGATGAATTACATTTTATGCTCCTCTGGACAGCTTGCCTTTGGCATATACTGTCCTGCAACAATTGTCAGAAGGGTTCAGGACAAAGGAGGGAGCGTTATGGTCTGGGGTATGTTTTCACGGCATTCCCTGGGTGATCTTGTCATTCTGGAAGACACAGTGTATCAAAAAAGAATGCATCTATCCTAGTGGACCACATCCACCCTATACACAGCTTGTTTTTCCCTAGCACAAAAGTATCTACAAGCAGGACAACGCAATATCTCACAGAATGTATGCATTCTTCAAAGAACATCAGGATGAGTTTATCATACTCCATGGCCACCAACCCCACCCCCCTCCCTCCCCCAGATTTAAACCCAGTTGAGAATCTGTGGGATCACCTCAGTCAGGCTGTTCGCAACATGTTTACCCAACCTAGAAACCTCGCACAGCGGAATATAACACTGGAGTTTGCATGGTTCCCTATACCCATCAGTATCTTCTAGAACCTCACTGACTTTTCCTGCATGTCCACACAGCAAAAAGTGGTTATTCAAGCTTCTGACAGGTGGTCACATTAACATGACTGTACCGTGTAGAGGATGTAAGTCAGTGACTCACTGCAATGTCATTCTGAACAAGAATGTAAACTGCATAAACAAAAGAGAGCAAATTTCTAATTCTGAGAGAAAGAAACAGTAACAATTTTTAAGCTGTGTTGGAGTTATCACAGAAAGAAAATCATCTCGCCAAAGAGGAAGGGGCATGAATGAGGAGACTTTATATGAATAAAAAGAACCAGACATTAGTAGTATGCATTAGCAGACATTAGTAGTATTCATTATTAATTTAAAAAATTGAGAACATTAGACAATGTATTGCATAAATATTGTGATACAAATACTAATTGTTACAGTTGGTGCACAAAAGCACTCAAATTTTTCCTATACTGGAAGTTTATTGCAGTTAGTAAATGCAGTAACATCATTTGTATTTCAACTTTCTCAGCTTTTGATTTGAACACTGGAATCACGCATTCACCTACATGCCACATGGTAACAAAGTATCAGCTGCAACATGTTGTGATGATAAATGCCACAGCAATGATAAGAACAGGTCTCCACTGCCAACATAGCAACAAGATTGACTGTAACCAAACATTTGGTAATACAGGACAATTGTACAGATTTTAACTTTTGTCACTGCATGGATTTTTCACTGCATTAAAGCCTGACTTTCAAAGTTACAGTCTCTCAATATATGTACAAATGGAAAGTAGTTTATTAAGTCACTAAAACCAATGTGTTATCACTGATGAGCAACTTAATTAGAAAGAGCTGCAGTGTTAGAGAACGAGCACTTTTGTCACGATGTCACCAGACTGGGATATCCTCGGACATCTGCTGGCTATTGGTGTGCTAATTGAGCACAGGATGGGCAAGATACAGTGACATAGCCCGAATGTAGGTACTACATTTGTAGGATACTATCTCCAAGGTTACGCATGTACTGACCTTTTAAAGTGTCGTATGTCACAATTCAGTGATTTCTGCCACTGCAGAGTTAACTGTCATGGGTAGCAATGTGTAGTGGCAGGTACTGTTGTTGACTATAACGGACTACAACAGAAAAAAGGTGCACTGTTTCTCACCCATCAATTCTATGCTCAACCACAACAACTAATTAGCAGCCATACTATTCACAGTCACCTGACTGCTACAGGATACAGAAGCCACCAACAGTGCATACCCTGTACTCAGCTCCAATCAATCTCTGCAAGCTGTCGGCAGTGCTTGAGGTGTCATCTGTCAGGAAGTTATACAAACCAACAATGTGTGTTGTGGCATCTATATCTTAAGAAGTCGCTGCTATTATTAGTGGTAAATGGGATGCTATGTGCTACTATGAAGGCATATCTAAATCAACTGTTCATGAACATATGACTAGTGTACACATACATCATACTTTACTTTCCACAAGAGTAACTAGTCAATGACATTTCTAAGTTCAAACTACAGAAATAATTTCCATTTTTATCTACATACCTACTGCTAGGTATCTGAAAAATTCACATTTTGTAATAAATCTGAACATAGATGCAAATTCTACATCAAAATGTGACAACATGAAATTATTTAGTAGATGCTATTTCATAGCAAATTGTATTCCGATGAACTGTAAGCGGCAATAAAATGAAATTGAGATGGACTATATAATGAGCATAGTGCAGATATTACTAATGCAGTTAAGTATGTGCACTCTATTGGGAATCACGAAGGAACAATGCAATGTTCACCTCTGTGCCATTTGTGTTAGATGTGCTCGACATGAGTCAGTGAGTCATATGTGCATCAGACTTCACTATGGAGGCTAGGAAAGAGGAACAGTGAGATGTAGTGTAGTTTTTCACTGCAGAAGAAATATCAGGAAGTGAAATTCGCAACTGAATATCTGCTGTGTATGGCAAAAACAATGAGTGCATGGTTGCACGAAATAAACGATTTCAAAGTCAGGTGTCACTGAAAGACAGCATTCAGCCAGAATAAACCTATTGTGCCACTGCCCCTTCTCTCATTGTTGCAGCAGTTGCTGCCATGAGAAACAGTAGATGGTGGAAGACATTTGGCTCATGGTACACATCAGTCACAGTACCGCTCACACCATCATGGCAGAGATCCTAAAGTTCCTTAAGATCTTCACACAATGGGTTCCTCACAGCCTGGTGGAGGAGTAGAAGTTGAACACAACATCGACATCACAGCAGCACCTGTAGTGGTAACACAATGAACCATATAATTTCCTGTCCCATATTGTCATAGGAGATGAAACATGGTTTAACCATTTTGAGCCAGAGAACAAGCATCAAAGCCAACAATGGATGCACATGGTTTCATCCCAGTGAAAAAAATCAAAAGCAGTGCATGCCACCTCCAGAAAATAATAATCTTTTTCTAGGACTGCAAGGGACCACTACTCATGAACCTTTGGAACACAGCACTATAATTAATGCACAGAGATATATGGACAAATTGAAGCAGGCCATGAGTCCAAATACTCAGGAGTGTCAACGGATGGCATCATTCTGTTGCAGGATACTGCCCATCAATATGTTGACAAGGTTGTTTCAACTGCACTGCAGAAGTTTCACTGAGAAGCCATTAAACATCATATGTACAGTCCTTATCTCTCCCCCATTCGATTTCCATATTTTTGGAGTCCTGGAGAAAGACATTCATGGCCGTCACCTGGCTTCAGATGAAGAAGTGCAAGCCTGGATAGAACCACGGTTCCGTAGGCACCACAAACATTTTTCCTTCAAGGCATTGACTGTCTTCTCTCACAGCATGGCAATTATTTTTGAAATAGTAAATGGTTTGCTTTCTTGTGTTTTCATTTGGCTCATTTTCATTTGAAATAACTTTATTTCCTGCATATAAAAAATCTAAAATTTAACCAATTTTCTGTTTACTGGTATTGCCCATTTTTGGGAAAAGCCCAATCTGGAAGGGTAATGTGTGTGATTATGTTTTTGCAATATAATAAGTGCACAAACACAATGATGTAACAGTTCGCTTTATGCTCCAGGGCCACAGCAATTGTAGGTGGTTGAATGGTTTATATGAAATACACACTGTGTAATGGAACATAGTACTCAGCCATGAGACCTAGCATTTTACTACAAAGTAACATGTACATTTGTCTGCTAGCTACAGTTAAAAAATTGGTATAATTCAGACACAATTAACATTACAGTTTTCGGTAGTGGAAGTTTTTAACAGTGGTTGTGTATAATACTGATAGATATCGGGCTGGAACTACCTTGTTGACGACACTGCCAACTACAGAAAGCAATTGCACACTCGCCTTTACCAAATGCTTTGTTTGTGTGTTGCTCATCGTTTTCTTTTCTATTTTGAAATGAATAAACAGACTTATTGTATCGCATCACAGAGTCTGATTATGACCCTCGCATCAATAGAAGGGGTCAGCGATCTTATGACCATGTGTCAGTTCTGCTTTCATAGAAAAGTGGCCAGGTTGCCCTATGAGAGGCAGGCGGCACTTGTTCCCCAGTACTACTCCTCTCCACTCTGGAGATTGTAAGTCTCGTTTCGATTTGCTTACGCTTGTGGCCAACTGTCAGTTTATAGTGTCTGTACTTTGCACTATCATGCTCAGAAATTCGAATATTTCAACATATTATGATCGTGCCAAAACTCTTCAACTAACTCATGAATAAAGTTATTTTCAGTTTTACTTCTACACTAAATGCCTTGTAGGCGCTATCTGTAACATTGTCAACTATAGGCTGCACGTTTATGAATATCCGCAAAATGTTGAAATTAATGTTCTGCAGATTTTGCAATTATTGACTAGAGAGAGAAAAGAAAAATAATTTTAAGAAACTCCTTAAAGCAGAGAAGCACTCGATTCACCAGCAGGAAAATGCTGCTGTTTCTCAACAGAAGCAATCACTTGCGTAAGTATTAAACATTCCAGTCAAAAACTCCCCCCTTGCCAGAAAGTTATTTCAAAGCAGTAAGGCTTCATCTACCAACACATAGCATAATAACATCTTAAGTTTGTATGTCTAATCATATAAAAACAAAAAAATACGCAAATTTCACCAAAGATGGATGCTTGTTTTGCCAAAAATAGATGGGGATTCCACCAAAAATAGATGGGGATTCCACCAAAAATGGATGCAAAATTATCAAGACCCTAGTAACTTCATGGGTGCCACTGTTGAAAATAAGGTATCTTCCCATTCCAGTTAATGTTTCGCAACAGGAAAACGAGTACTTTGTACTTGACCATATAAGTGCCAGCAACCAGGACATCAATAAAATAAAATTAAATGCTGCTTGCTCTCAACATGGTGAAAGCCTTTCAATTTGATGCCACACCAGTCACTTGCATGTCATTTTCTGTTGCTTGTGTAATCAATTAGAGTTCCCCCTGATCTCTCACAAGGGACATCGGAATTCTTTCTACATATTTGTACTAAAGAAAAATCTGAGGTTGCCTGTGGAATGCTAACCCAGCAATGCTGTGTCAGTAGCTGGTGATGTTTAGCACGAGTTGAGTCTGTTGTAGCTCAAGTGCCCGAGGGTAACCAGCCAGAGGCCCATTACCAGAGGTGGGCAAGAGCGTGCATACTGCTTATGCGAACACAGTCAGACAACCTAGTCATAGCTCATACAATCGTATGCCTCAGCTGAACACTCTTAGACAGGGCTGAGCTGATGGCTCTTATCCACTTGACAGAACAAGGCACAAACAGAGCAGAAGAGTGTCACTCAATGGGTAGCCTACAGTACCTACACACAGCTGGAGGTGATCTAATCAGCACTAGCAAGTGTCCCTACTCCACGCCGAGCAGCTAGTCAAGACGAATGTTCTGCACAATATAGTGAATCATGCAAGGGAAGTAGCATAATGAGTTTATCAGATCATTGATCAGGAGCCATTCCTTTTTATGAAATGTAAATCGAGACCTGTGAGATATTTCTGCTGGTAGCAGGCAGGATTCAGGAATTGGTAAAGTTCTAATATTAGCAGTGGGAACCACCTTAATCAGCACCACTTAAATAGTAAGATAAACTATGGAAAACCACAGAGAAATAATGAGGAAGAAAAAAATGACTCACAGGATAACCCACTGTGCGGAATAACCCACCATGCAGGTTTTATTGATGAACTGGCATGTGGCAGATGCCATCCAAGCAATTCAAACAGTATCAAACTCTGCAAACTGTCTCTCAACAGAATCAATGAGCTTACTCTGAGTGCTAAAATCACACGTGCTTTCTTCTGATTAAAAGTAAAAAAGATCTAAAAAACTACCCTGATTTTGTGTTTTCGACAGCACTCAATATGCAGCAAAAGCTTCAGTCTTGGTCCTCAGAGTCTGAGTAAGACACAATGCTCGAAAGTGAAATGTTCCCAAATATGGATTAAACAAGATGTTTTCTAGCTCTCATAACAATTCTTTCATTTGCCCTACTTCAGAAGGATGTAGCTTACTCTATCGATGGGTTGCATACATTAAATAAGAAATATAGATGTTAACACAGCACAGGATGTCCAGAATAATAGGTGGCTAAGTTTAGGCAACAACTTCATCACTTTAGAGAAACATATCTACAACAAGTACTCAAATAATACTGTCAAACCAGAAAACCTCCTTTGGAGAAATGGAAATTGCATACAGACTCTACATATTGAGTTTGAATGACTGCTTGCCACAGTGCACTGTAGTTATGACAAATGCTAAGCACTTTAGAGAAAGTTTTGCTTTTATATTTTGTAAAAGTTTTTGTGCTATTAATTACTGCACAAATGACACGAGCACTTATTTGGTTCTTTTGCAATTCTGTAGTTCTAATGTCAGTAGCAGCGCAGATCTGTGCTGCCTGTAGCATCATAAGTGTATAATTTGAATATCTCAGGACTGGGCCATCAGCTAGGTGAATAATTTCCTAACATAGTTCCCTCACAATAGTTCTTCAGTTCAACTTACTTTATTTATAAATTTGTTTTGCATGATAGTATAGGCCCAGATACCGTTCACAATAGCTGTATAGTGACTATGCTTATTGTGTGCAGATGCAGGGGGAATTGGCAATTGATCACAGCAATGAGGTCTTTACCATCTACAGACCATTGACTTGGGGCATTACAGCAATTGAGCACTTGGGGCGACAGCCTTGTCATTGATGTCTCTGAGCCACGAAGAGCTCATTTACAGGCAATTTGCTATGGATCCTTACTAGCAACAAAGTGCAATAAATGCTGTTCTTCAAAACAGTTTTGGTGTTCTCAACATTAACTTCATTAAGGTGGCACAAATTGTCACTTATCTCATTATACAGAGTTGGCATGCCTCATACCTCCATATTCTACAATGAGGCACAGACAGAATGTACTATAACTATTATTTGTTTCACTGGCATTCACTGACTTGCAACAGACATTAACATGGGCAGCATCTGGGGACTGAACAAACTTCATTAATCACAGCTGCTAAAACATCTCAAATTCCTCTTTGGCAAAACCTTTTTAATCATTTTAAAGATGACATCTTACTGTTGTTGACAGAAACTTTTTTTTCTGTACATGATTACACATCCACTTACAATGCAGTCACAGTGGCACCACTATCAGGGGATTCTTCCAACAACCAACACAGGCCGAAGATGGCCAAAATTTTCAAATCCGTGTACCAGTATGTGCACAGTCTCAGTGAAATTGAATTTGGGCAATAGTTGATGGAATTCAAATCAGTATGTTTCTTTCAGTTGAATTTGGACAATAGTTGATGGAATTCAAATCAGTATGTTTCTTTCAGTTGAATCAATCAAGGTTCTCACATGCAAAACATGGAATGCGAGAAATTTTTCAATTTAGTACAAGAAACAAGGGGCTGATGTCATCCTGAGGATGAGAAAGACAACAACAGGGACATGTCCTGTGAATCTATGGTTTGAAATTGCTACATTACTGGAAACCAGAAGTTTTAAATAACTTATTTAATAAAAATCCATCAAAGAGACCACAAGTTTCAAACAACATAAAAATTTAATGAATGTTATTTTATATTACATAATGAATGTTCCGTGGTTGTCTAGCGATTTCGGCCTCACATCTATACTTAACGCAGCATGTCACCTGCAACACAGACAAAATCTGCTTCAGAAATTTTTGGCCTAGATTATATCCTCAAAAAATTGTGTGTTCAAGTGAGAAAGATGGTGTACATCAATTCTGACACAAAGTTACTGTAGTGGACCTTTTGTGACTTCTTGTTTGTGGGCATTAGCTGCCTATGAATTATTATTAGTGCTTACTGGTGTTTTTATGCCAGCAGGGTTGTTATTCTGTTATACGAAGTGGTCTGCAAATGTGGCATATGTGTTTCTACTTTTCAGTGTTTTAAGTATTCTTTATTCTACAATTTCACACACACACGCTGAATGACAGTCACTGAAGGTTAACCAACATATACTGAGATCACAGAAGTAACGGGATGCCTTGTAATATAGTATCGAACCACATTCTATCCAGCATTGTGCAACAACTTTATGTGGCATGGGTTCAACAAGTTCCCCTGCAGAAATATTGAGCCACACTGCCTCTATAGCTATCCACAACTGTGAAAGTGTTGGCAGCGCAGAATGTTGTACACAAACTGACTCATCAATTATGTACCATAAACATCTGATGCAAAGTCAAATTGCCCAGAATGTTCTTCAAATCAACCATCCATAAAAATTTCATCACTGTTTTGGAACATGAAGACTGTAAATGGCTGCAAATGGTCTCCATGTGGTGAACGTAACCACTTCCAATCAATGATCATTTTAGTTGAACCAGAGGACCCAGTCCTTTCCATGTAAACATAGTCCACACCATTATGGAGCCACCACCAGCCTGCACTGTGCCTTGTTGACCATTTGGGTCCATGGCTTCATGGGGTCTGTACAGCATTCGAACCCTACCATCAGCTCTTACCAAATGAATTCGGGATTCAGCTGAACAAGCCACAGTTTTCCAGTCATCCAGGGTCCAACTGATTTGGTCACAAGCCCAGGAGAGGTGCTGCACAGAATGTCGTGCTGTTAGCAAAGGCACTCACATCAGTCGTCTGCTACCGTAGCCAAGTAATGCCAGCTGCACTGTCCTAACATACACATTCGTCATATGTCCCACATTGATTTCTATGGTTATTTTATGCAGTGTCTGTTAGCACTGACAACTCTTGTGCAAAAGGTGCTGCTCTCGGTCATTAAGTGAAGACCAACAGCCACTGCATTGACCATGGTGAGAGGTATTGCCTGAAATTTGATATTGTTGACACTCCCTTGACTCTATGGATCTCGGAATATTGAATTCCCTAATATTCCCAAAATGGAATGTCCACATTGAAAGTCTGTAAATTCCCGCTGTGCGGCTATATCACATCGGAAGCCTTTACACATGAATCACCCAAGTACACATGACAGCTCAGCAAACGCATTACCATTTTTATATCTCATGTATGCAATATTACCACCATCTATACATGTGCTTGTTGCTATACCATGACTTTTATCATCTCAGTGTGTGTATGTTTTGCCAAATTTGGCTGAAGCTGTGCAAAGTGTTTGTAATCTTTCTTCTCAATGTCACCATGAATCATCTCGAGTAAGCAAAAGAATATCTCTCTCTTCATCTCTTATTTATATAACTTGTATGGTTATTCCAGTAATTGAGGAAAGAGTGTACAGCACTCACCACATTTCTTTCAGTTATATCTAGCTCATTCACATGCATGCAGTGCCTTTTTAATAGTAAAAACCTAATTGCATCACCTGTCTTCAAGCAGAGAGACGTCATGGTATCTGCTACACCGAAGGAGGTTAAAATAGATTCTAACCTCCTAAATAGAACAGATGCTGACCTTACCTAACCTCCCCGATGGCTGTCAAATACTGACAAAAGAAATCAGGCCCACTGTGGGCAAACTGTTGGCCAGTGCAGTTATGTAACCTCAGGTGACAGAGTCTGGCAACCGTTTTCGGTGTCCCTGTGACCACGGCCTTAGGGATGTTATACCTCACTGCACAGAGTTTGTCAATCATTTTTTACTCATTTGTGTATGTACTCAAGTGCTGCTCAGCAGTGCCTTCAGATTCCATTTACTTTTCCAGTCTACATAACAGTTTGGAATTTAATGTTCATGAATATTTTTTGGACTGTTATAAATAATTAATATTACACCTTCAACATGATGGGATTATTTGCTGCCTAATGCTTATCTGAATGACCAAAACATATATCTATAATACAAAGCGAGGTCTGCTGCATTTGATATTTGCAGAGAAAACACACACTACTAGTCGCCAAGTGTCACAATTGTTGCACGAAAAAGAAGGAGCTGTGCACTTACGCTGAAACACAACACATGGGGACAGCAGTCCAAATCATTTGGATTTGACTACAAACTGCAGACAATATTTTTTTTAGGTGGTCTAAGAGTTTGGGATTGGTGACAGTGATTCCTCTCCATCTGGGAATCACCACCATTATAGTGACAACTTGTGGCATTCGTTGCTTGTTATCACTGCTCGTTGGAATTATTGGGTACAAGCTTTATCCCTGGTAAAGATTCTTGACCTTCTCATTCATAAGCTGCAGAAGTGTTTCGTATACCTCAGTATATCTCTATTTCAATTCTAGACACATCTTTATGAACACTTGGAGAAACTTGTGCTTAAAATTTAAAACATGATTTCTGAGCCATTATTATGTAAATGCAAGATCCCACAATCACTGCGCCTGTGGCATACTATATGGAAAGTGCGCATCAACTTTCAGATTATTGGTGAAGAATTTATTTTTAATCACATATTTACAGTTTTATTTTGTTCTCCTTAGTGCAATATCTTATTAGCAATATTGTTATGTAATTGAAAACGTAATCAATAAACAACTCTTAAAATGGTCTACATTAATAAAAAATAGTGCACTACTTTTTAGCTGAGTAGATAAAATGTAATTTTCTTATTACTTACTTCGCTGGGCAATTCTTTTTTGAGAGTCCAAACTTGCTATTAACTGCTTTAATAAATCATGTATTTCTACACAGACAGCAGTATTCTGACCACTATCATCAGAACAAAGTTCAAATTCATAAAGAAACTCACTCAGGCCTTTCAGACAGCCAATGATAAGTACAAATGACTGTTTTGATGTCAGTTTCTGTGTAAATAATAAGTGTACATTAGAGTAGCAATATCTTAACACTAAACTACTAGCTAACAAGAAAATAAACTTAGCACAATCAATACCTACCACATAAAAGTTTATATCCACAAAATGTTAAGTACCCAAATGGAAGCCCTAAGTGTACACTATATTTTTATCACAAAAAGTCTCCACATTAGACAAGCAAAATCTGTGGCAAAAGGACTGAAAGCTCTAAATATAACTGCCTTATAATAAGTTTATCTGAGGGAAGACAAATGTTTTTGCTGGTCGGTTTTGTGGAAAATCATCTAATTTGGCAATAAGGACTTTGTTAAATCAAGCAGTCTACTCTTAAATGTGAGTGTTGTTTGACAACATACAACAATTATGTAATAATAAAGATTAAGTAACATATTTTTCCTGTCACTGATATAATGTTAAACTAATATAAGAAAATCCATGGCATCACACAGATTATGTGAACTGATACCAAAATTAGAGTGACTACCCTTGCAATGCAATGGTGTTCACCTAGATATTTAGCTACCAAGAGGTCATCCTCTCTTACATTTCACAGTGTATCAATTTTCAGTTATTATTTACAGAGGTCAGAAATATCACTTTCAGAACAAAACAGTGTCATGTACCACAACATATATGAAAAAGCATCTTTTTTTGTAACTCACCTGGCTTCTTATAACAAAGCTGTATCTATTCAGCAGACTCTTTTGATTAGTTTTCTCTGGATATCTATGAGCTATAATTCCCAAAATATGTAAGATATGTTGCTGAACTGAAACAATTCAAAATGCGAATACATATATCTTGTAGCAATTGAATGCATTTAATGAAGTAAAATCATTTCATTAAAGGTGCACAAGTGAGTAAAAGCCTGATGCACTATTATTATCCTAACATTAAATTTTACACATTGTGTCTTAGCAGCAGAAGGGACAATGGTAAAAAATTATGTGGTTAGTTCACTGGAAAAAAATTTTGATTACATTGTTTCTATACACATAACAATTGAATTGGTTTCAACACAACTGGGTTTTCAAACTCAGTTATTTTTACATCATCATTGATAAGTTCTTTTATTACTCGCTCAGCCTTTGATTTGTGTGCGCGCGTGTGTGTGTGTGTGTGTGTGTGTGTGTGTGTGTGTGTGTGTGTGTGTGTGTGGGGGGGGGGGGGGGGGGGGCGTGCTGTTCTTTCGTACAGCATTCTTTCTACTACAGTCTGTCACATGCAATGTTCATATGGTCAAGTTGCTATTAAAATGTTATGGGTTGCTCCCTCTGGATGTGAGCCTCAAAAGCTAAGTCTGCAGATTCAAGATGGTGTAATAACAGGTAGTACATCTCATGCATTTGGTGGACTGCTTGCGTGACATATATACAAGTTATAATAGTGCTTGGTATACAGGACAATAGCATAAACACGGAAATGCGCACGTGCACCGTGCGCATGTACTCACTCACACACACACACACACACACACACACACACACACACACATTTTTGATTCCGGTGCTTTAATTCCTCTACATGCATTAAATATATACTTTATCAACGCTATCTTAAAAAACAACAATGAGGATAATATGAGTGAGGCACAAGTACTACTGCTGCATTACACAATAAAAGAAACTGACAGTTTTGCAGGAAGTCATGTGGAAATTAGACAGGTTAGTGAAACTACAACTAAACTTGGTGATTCCTGAGCTAAAGATCATATTGCTTTTCTAGTGTTATTGAACACTTAAGAAAAGAGATGATAATGCCTGTAACAAAAAACAATAAATAAAACGTTAAGTGTAGGTGTACATCCAGAATGTCCAAACACATCTGTAATCAAGCCTGTTGGTAAGAAGAGTAACACAGCATCACCTGGTAGATACTGACCCTTTTCATTTCATTTCATAAAATAAAGCAGTCCTGTACGCATCACAGACGGAGCAATATTTTGATATCTACTTTGCAGTAAACTAATCTACCGCGCACGGTGTGGCTTTAGAGCTGCCACCTTCTACTGTGTAAACTGTTGACAACATCATAATGAAAGTATATCACTGCTTTTAGAATAAATCACTAACCTGGGTGACATAGGTGGATATAAGGAAAGCCTCTGATACAGTGCCCCACAACATTCTAATCAGAATGCTACAGTACTATGAAATAGGGGTAAATGCTCTCCTACTACTACAGTCATACCTAAGGATAAGAAACTGTTAAAGTGAGGAAAAAAAGAAAAACGGATTCTTCATCTGCTGCAAAAAATGTGCTGCAAGGCTCTGTTCCAGGACTCATTATGTTTATCACATTTACAAATGATCTGCCCTCCGTATTACCCTATGAGACACTAGTGCATGATGACAGCACATTAATTGCTCATAATACCAACAGACTGCAGCAATAGCAACAGATACATGAACCTCCTGGTTTCAGGCCAATGCATTGCACATAAATGACACCAAACCATAAAATATTGTATTTAATTAAAATGCTCTCAAACAAGAAACTAAATCAGTGAAGTTTCATTGCATCCACATTGACCAAAGTCTTATCTGGAATATACACAGCCAAATTATGTACCAGATTCTCACATGTAATGTATTTTCTGCAAGAGCTGAGAGACAGTGTTAGTGGAACTCCCATGCTATAAGCCAACTTTGCTTTCTTCGGGTTCTATCCAATATATAGAATCCTGCTACGAGCAGTCTCATCTGCATCAAGGACTGTATTTAAACGGAAAAAAAGCAAGCAGATGCATTCCAGGAAAACAATGACGACACTCCCTAGCATGTATGTTTGTCATTGTCTAGTATATGCTAGGGAAAACCAGGATAATTTTGGCCTTAGGATGCCAACACATCCCATAACACAAGAAATGGGTACGCAATTGACAAGCCATATGACAGAATACCAAAGATCCACAACTGCTAGTCTCAAGTAAATTAACAAATTACCTGAAAGTACCCACTCGGTGCCCTTAAATAAATTCAAAAACATAATGACAAAATGCTTTACATTTTACCCAATTAGGCAACTTAAAGAATGTAAAATATATTAAATACGTAATTTTGATTTGAAGTACCTATACAAATCTGTAATGTTTTATAAAGTTATCAATGTGCAATACAGATTCTTTATGACATACTATATTAGATTTATAAACAAAGGTTAGCTTCTACAACAACATGCAACATTAAAGTAAATTTTTAATATCTTACTGTCACATAATTACAACTTAATTACTTGGGGAGCCACCTAAGAGTACTGTAATGTTGTACCTAGAGACACAGATAAACTTTGGAAAGCCCAGCCATCTATACTTTTCATAATATTGTCATATATAAACCTTATATAAAGGCACTGATTGCATTTAAACATCTTAAAGCTGAATAAATATCTAATTCCATTCTATTTTCACAATACAGTATATGAGGTGCTTTGGTGGAAGCGGAATATTTTTAAATTTTCCTATCTTTCTTCATTCCTGTCCAGTCCATCCTCTGTTGGATTGAATTCAATGTGTGTGTGTGTGTGTGTGTGTGTGTGTGTGTGTGTGTGTGTGTGTGTGAGTGTGAGTGAGTGAGTGAGTGAGTGAGTGAGTGAGAGAGAGAGAGAGAGAGAGAGAGAGAGAGAGAGAGAGAGAGAGAGAGAGAGTGCGGGGGGGAGGGGGGGGGGGGGGTTATATTCACCTTGTCTATGATGCAGTCAATCGAACCTTCCTTTATTCTGATTTGCTGATTGCTCTCTATATGTTACCTGAATCCTCAGTTTCTTATTGTTGATACACCCCAAGTCACACTGTTGTTGACTGCTCTGGCTTGCAGCCCTTAATGACTTTTGTACTAAATTACTATGTATAATTTACTTTTAGTACTATTCATCTCGTTATACAATTAAAGTACTAAATATCTGCTTAAGAATACTTACCTGTGGGTTGTGCCTTTGACTTTAGATAACAATTTTCCAAGGTAGTTATTAGTTCTGAAATTTTCAAATTTTGGTCCCATGTATTTAGCTTCAAAACACTCTGCAATACTTCAAGTGCTTTCACTTTTTCTGCAGCAGTTACTTCTGACTTAAGGCAATGCAAACATGCTGTCTGTAAAACCAAAATCAATTCATATTTTAAAATCAAACCACACCACAAGTTATTGACTAGGCTCACAATTTCCGTGGAAAGGAAACATGATGTTCTGTCTTGAATACTGCATAAGAAATTGCAATTTTATCACCAACGCTAGATGAATTTTCATTAAAGATTTTTGCATATTTCAATGGCAAGGAATAAAATTATTTTTAATTACAAACCCATGGAGAACACAAATTATTGGAGTTTTTGCACCATCTAAATATTATTCATCCGAACATCTTGTTTGTCATGGAAACATAAAAAGGTGCTGGTTGCTGTTCTTGCACATTTTGGTTAGAATGAAGAATGACGACTCTCTCGATTGTTCGGTTTATATTAAGCCCAGTCACATGGAGTTATACTCAGTCTTCAAGTTGTCATCAGCCATCACATACAACAAATGTGCTTCATACAGTTGCACATGGGACATACACAGTTTCTGATACCCAGAGTGTCATTAAGTAGCTCATCCACCTAAGAGAAGTCTTCAAGGAAAATGTAGACTCCATCTAGTACATAAGGTAGATCAATAGCTCATTATCAGTTGAAGCAAAAAAATCAGCAAACAGATAAGGAGGATAGTGCACTGACGAAATTCACAGCATTTCTTCCTCTTGTTGGCAATGTCTTGTTCAAGACAAGCACGATCCTCCAGTAATTTCACATTAATGAGATTTCCATCCAACATCTGAGATTGCAGACATTCTTGGATTGGTGAAGGGTGATTTATTACTGTGGAAGGATAGAGCATATAAAATACCTTGCCAAGATGGTATGGCTTATGTAGGTCAGACCACACACACTGTGGAAGAATGCTACTTAGAACGTCAACACTGTACTTGTCTTTTGCAATCCACAAAATCTGCCATTGCTGAACAATGTATTTCCACAGGACATATAATGTAATACAATAAAACAACAATTTTGACTAGTGCTAATTCATTTTGGAATTATTATTAAAGAGCCAGTGGAGCTACGTATGGTGGAAAACATTAACTGGAGCAGGGAGCTATCAGTTGGGTAACAGATGAAATCCTATTACTTCTATAATTTGCTCATAACAAAGATGACAGTACACCAAGAGCCACAGTGAGTGGATGCCACCTGATCTCAGTTTCTGCCAACAAGGGAGTTTGCTGCTGGTAAAGTGGCCAGTTTTGCAGTAACAACCACGAAGCATGGCCAAAACGCATACAGCATGATGATAAATTGTTTAAGGTGAGCAGTTGATTTAATTCTTTGGTGACTCACCCTGAAGATGTCGTGCAAGTGTCCAGATGCAAAGATGATCAGCTGCACGTTCTAAACATAACTGAAAACTGCTGCATATTATTTAGCATCAAATATTTTCAATATTTTTCAATATTTTTTCACATGCCCAGTGTAGTCAAAGAAATAAGTGATTCTCTTTCTTTCTTTCTTGGTCGAGTGTACTACCACCCTTGGCATATTAAAGGATGCCTCTCTCATGGTAAGTAACATGTCATTGCTCTTCAATCATGTTGCACACAGCATCAATGTTTTTTAACAGCAGCCCATTTTGGTCAGCCTTCAATAAATCATTTCTGACAAATACGAACATGATGAAATCTGCAAACCTAGTCTTTGTTGAAGGTTTCTGACAACCAAAAGTTCAAGCATTGTGTTTTAGTTAGGACCTTATGAAAACCACAGCAAAGCAACCAACAAAAAGTCTTTAGGTGAATTCTGTATTCATTCACAACACTGATTCTCTAAAAATTCTCTGTAAACAAGCTACATGGCCAATCTCTGAGCTTCAATTCTTTTATTAACAATAACTGAAACTTTTAAAGCAGAAGTTTGTAGAAATTTACAAAGCAATCTTTATAGACAATAAAGATCACTACCACATCAAAATAAGCTACAATCATTACCATAGAAGGACAAGATAATACAATGGATTGTTATAACAACCATGATCTGTAGGGCTCGAAGAACATACTGTATTTCGCAGACTAATTCTGCCTCATCATGTTCACACAGGAGAACATTTGAAGAGAATCACTGCTGAATGTAACAAACTGACAGCCATGTCACATTCATGAAGATTTCTTTCTTTGTCTTAAACTTTTACATGTTGTTCTCTTCCAACATAATCACCATCCACTTTTTTCATTTATTTGTTTAAGCTGATACAACATATTTCTGTTGTTTAAAACATGACCTACAGGCAAATATATGAGGGTACAAAGAAATTACAAGACAAAGGAAGGAGACCCTGCATATTGGAAACCAGATATGTGAGGTAGTAGAAGAGTTTAAATATCTGGGGATGGTAGTATGCAACGGAAATGACGAGAAACAATTTGAGATCAAAAGTGCACAGGCAGAAATATGTCTAAGGAAAGACAGACTGTACTGCTGTGTGGAAACATGTTAGGTGAAATGGAGAAGCCATTGGTGATTGGAAAGGCGGCAAAATTGCGTTGTTTTAAAAATATAGACATCAGTAAGCTTCCAGTCACGTGGCGAAGCAATAAAGAGGCGTGGATGGTGAGTGGTCTTATGGAAGAATGGCTGGGCTCTTTCAATGCCAAAATGAAAAAAGGAAATTGCCAAGTACTCCTTTTCCTAGACAATGCAACCTGCTACCTGAAAGTAACATTACCAAATATGAAATTGGCTCGGTTCCCTCCAGGTTCAACCAGCCTCACACAGCCCATGGATCACTGTGTTCTTTAAACATTCAAGTGTCATTATAGGTGATTACTGATGCAATCCCTTATTTTTAGTGTTGAAGAAGCCGAAAGTGAATTTGCTCTTTCTCAGTCAGTTCCTGTCCTGAATGCAGTAAACTGAATTGGCTTGCCAGTAAAGGAAATAAAACCCAAAACTGTCATCAAGTGCTTCAACAAAGTGGGGTTTGGGGGTCAAGAAAAAGACGCTTCTGTGGCCATCGAAGTTCAAGAAAATGCAGCAAACTAATGAAAACCCGAAGCATTTCATGTAGTGCAGATGATTACATTCAAAGTGATGACTTTCTGTCAACTCACTCCACTTTCACGTCTGCAACAGATATAATAGAAATCTGCAACACAGATGATGATGATGATGATGATGATGATGATGATGATGATGATGAAACAAAGGAAGAAGAATAGGAGCAAAGTGATGCCCTAGAAAAATTAATATGCCTGAAAAAGCCATTGCATGCCTAAACTGTGTTATGCAATTTGCAGCACACACAAATTCTCCCAACTTTTGGAACTATTGTATGGTGCAAAAAAATTGCCTAGAAAAAACCATTTTGAACAGGAAATTAAAACATGTTTCCATCCTTGAGATGTGGCAAAAAATTGAAATGTAAAACAAATAAACATGAGAATAATATGTATGTACATACAATAATAAACAAATTTAAAGTTTGAGTAAAAATATAGAAATGCCGTGTTATTTACCAATTAGTGTAACAGTCCAGTGTTCTGTTGTCCAATATACAGTAAATGAACATCTACTGTGCTGGAGTGAAAGTACATAAGCACAGTATATGCATAATTAAAAAATTTTACTGTAATTTTGTGCACGATACCTGACAAATTTTACGTAGCCCAGTGAGTCTTGCATAATCCAGAAACTTTTCCAATTTGGGAAATTATTTTAGTACCAGGCAATTCCAGTTTGAGCAAGTTTTACTGTATATTGAGCAAGACTGTACAGCCAAAAACTGAGGAGAAGGAAGAGCATACAATGAAAACAATGTGTTCACTGACAAAGAACCAATGAAAAAAACACCAAAATATGAATCCATAGCTGTCCATGAACAACATCCTCTTTTCAGTACCAGATAACAGACTTTTTCTAGCTTCGATAGTATTTAAATCAGCAACTGTGCTATCAAGCCTGCACTGAACCATCCTTTGACTTCTTAAATAATACTTTTGATTATTCTTAATGTACAGCATTATAATATTCCTATAACTTTCTCATCCCCTTTTTAATATTGCTTGCATTTCAATCACTGTAGGCTCAATTTTTCTCTCTTTTTCAGTCATATTAGTATAACTTAACTTATCTTACAGTATCTACAGTCATCTCTGCCTTCTACATAGATAAAGAATGGTGTTCACCATTCATCTATGGCAACCTAAATCTTTTTATTGGTAACAATGGGAGAACTAAAAATCTGTAAGCCACTAATTGTAACAAGTCTCACAATTATTGATGATTAGTGACTGACTAATTTATTAATGGAAGATCTGTCTTTCCTCATGAAGCAGGCATTTTTTGGTCTCATTTTATTTTCTATCCTTTTTTTTTTTTTTGTATATTAAGAACTTCATTTACTACTCATACCACAATTAAAAAAATTCTATTTTCCCTCAGTGTCTCTGCTGTATCTGTATTCTTTACTGATGATCACTACACACACAAAAATTATGTCAGCTGATAACTGCACGCTGAATAATGACAGTGTTAACGTAACATTAACACAACTATTAACTGTCCAAGTACAGATTCCTTTCACTGACAACTGAATGCACACTGGCACAGAGTTGGTCTGACTCGAGAACATTGGTGAATGGCAGAGACAATGAAATTGAATGAGGCCCCATTGGCGGCAGCCGCATGTGTTCATAACTGCTGCTCAGGATGCTGGCTGTGGACGACAGAAGTGCTTACTTCACCCATCCACTGCTGGGGCTGGATACAAATGCTGCAGTGGTGGATTGTGTGGACGCACCACAACATCCCTCCCTCCAGAGTCAGCACCACAGGATGACCACGCCGATAGAATCATTGCTGGCAGAATGTTGGCACACCACCAACAGTGGTGACTGCAGCGGCAAAAAAGCTGCTGCATGGCAACAGCGCTGGTTTCCATCGGTTCACCAGCATCTGAAGAGGCATCGCCCTTGCAGGGATAGGCAGTCAGCTGTCTCCGAACTGGCGGAATACATGGGCAGAAGTGGCTTGGAGAAGGTGCACTGGCCACAGTGACAACCCCTCATGTCGGGATTCCGTATGCCATACAGTGGCAAGAGACAGGGGAACATCCACCAGGTGCTCCCATGAGTAAGTGGCATCCGGGCAGCCCTGTCAAGACACCGATTGAAGTTCCAGGGCAGGCAGCAGCTTGATCTCAATGTGGTCAAAGCCCATCGACCATCCAGTGAAGAACTCCCCATGGCACCCAGGCCCTGGGAGGGGGCAGCACCTATAGGGAGGCCCTCCGACAGTGTCCACTGTGGCTGAGGTGGGTCACTGCCCCACTGAGGGCATAGTTGATTCTGACAGGAAAAAAGTGAAGCACCAACAGCACCCATGGAGAACATTCGCCGGCCATGCACCTTCCAAAATGTAGCCAATGCCCGTCCCGGCCACTGACAGAAGATGTGCACTCAGACTGGATCACTCACAGCATATCTGAAAGGGTGCCACCATGCCACAGGCATGGCGCAGGACTAACAAGGTGTAACAGAATCCATGGTTTTTGGCTGTGAGAACCTCCACTGGGCTCCGGTCATTCAGCAGATTGGTCCTGTAGGTGCTTAGGAACAGAGGTAATACTGTATCAGGAAGCGAATCCACCAAGCACTTTACCAATTGCATCTTAAATGTATGCACCATATGTTTTGCCTCACCTTTCTATTGGGTGTGAAATGGTGCAGACGTGAGGTGAGTAATACTGTTCCAAATGCAGTAATCACAGAACATTGCCAAGGCAAACTGTGGGCCTTATCGGAGACAATTATCCATGTCAATCCTTTGGTCACAAAAACTGTGTTAAAGCACACACAGTAGCTTCTGTTGAGGTGGAGCACATGCACATGACCTATGGATAATTTGACAGTGCATCCATCACTACTAAACATTGAGAGTGTGCCACTGATGCTTCACTAACATTTTCATGCAGTTTATGCCCCAGTAGCCATAGTGGAGAAGCACATGAATCCAAGGTTGTAGGATCAGTGGGATAACAATGTAGGTTTCGTCTGAATCTACACTAAGAAGTAGTCTCTATAAACCAGTGCCAGGAAAAAATTGCGGGATGAGCCCAACCCCTCAGCAGGTAGCTGTTCAAGCCAACCTTTCAACACAAAATGAGCACTGGATCTTGCCAATTGACTACTTCTATGCAATATGCTGTGACTTGGAGCACTTCCATCACCTGCTGGACATGATGATCAATTTGGAAATAGCCACTAGATGATGCTGTGTAGGAACGTCACCATCCTTCAAAAGAAGATGGCCCACATATCCTTCTCCCACGTGAAAAAACTGACTTCCACAGGTTGCACTTAAGGCCTGCCTCTTGCAGTTTAGGGAAAAAGAGTCCAAAGGTATTCAAGATATTCCTGCCATGACGGCCTATGACAATTATGTCATCTACACAGTTTGCACAAAAGGGGATATCATGTATTAATTTGTTCTAAGAACTGCTGAAAAATAGTGGGGTCACTCATTACGCCGAAAGGCAAGCATGTGTAACAGTATAACCAAAATGTGTTGAGATGCAGAATCCAGATATGACTCCGCCAAAGAAATTTTTGAAAAAACATTCACCAGACCAGTTTCACAAGCATTTCTTGGTCTGTAGAATTGGATAAGAATCCACTACCAACCGAGAATTAATGGTTGATTTGAAATCTCAACATGTATGAAGCACCCCTGAAGGTTTGTGAATGAGAGCCAAAAGGCATAGCCCATTGACTAGAGGTGATATCTAGGCCCTGCAACCTATCGAAAGGGGACCAAACTTTCAGCAGATGTTGTCCAGTTCCTGTAATGGAAAAGTGTCTGAAACAACATACCGTATTTACTCGAATCTAAGCCGCACTTTTTTTCGGGTTTTTGTAATCCAAAAAACCGCCTGCGGCTTAGAATCGAGTGCAAAGTAAGCAGAAGTTCTGAAAAATGTTGGTAGGTGCCGCCACAACTAACTTCTGCCGTCGAATATATGTAGCGCTATGCAGGCATGCTTTGCAGGCACAAAGATAGATACTGGCGCCAAAACCTCTGCATCAGTAAATAAATTTAAAAAGATGTTGGAAGACGAGCTTTTTTTCTCCGCCACGAGTTTCGACCACTGCATTTTCATACATTATCCAACGAAGTAAATACAAATTCCGTTTTGTTCATCTTCGAATGCAGCAGCATTTCAATGTACTACGAAAATCTGACTGGCAAGACTGTTTGGGATGTTTGTCAATATGGCCAACTCTACATTCTGATTTCTGAATTTTTTTCCTACCTGTGAGAAGAGATGGTTGCTAATAGGAACTATTATGAATTGTGAATCACATGCAGTATTCTCTTTACCATAAGAATAATACGAATATAAACATTTTGCCATGTATTCTTTCGTGTTTGCTGCTATCTCATTTAAATCCTGTCTGCCTAATAAACTACGAAACTAGAGTGAGACAACAGCAAAGGTGGAAGAATATACATATCATGTCATGTTTATATTCGTATTATTCTTATGCCTAATAGTGATACAGTCAGAAATGAAGCACGACAACTGACTAGATTTTTAAATCTAAGATGACTACGTTCTGTGCAGAATTTAATGTACTAAAGAGGCGTCTGCAAAGATTTTCAAATGGAGAAAAATTTCCGCTAATGTCTCGTTCAGAACATCTTCTATCATATGCAGTCTATTATTTGGTTCTTGTTGATCATTATCAAAGAAAGCAGTATAAAAAAAAAAAGCGGCGGTAGCGTGCACAAGAGCAAGCCATGCCGCGAGCGGCGACAGGTCATAAACACTGATTATCAGAATACGACAAACAATGCATGACACAGTACAGTAATGCATTTTCAGCTTAGAGTGACGTAAACACCTATAACAAAGAGAACGACACTTATCAGATCAAAGAAAAATAAGCAATCAATTCAAACCAGACGAAGCATGCGAAAAAGGAAGGGTACCCGCCTGACGCCTGATGCATAGCAATGGCTACCTGGTAAAG
The DNA here is from genome assembly GCF_021461395.2 of Schistocerca americana. Classification (NCBI taxonomy): domain Eukaryota; kingdom Metazoa; phylum Arthropoda; class Insecta; order Orthoptera; family Acrididae; genus Schistocerca; species Schistocerca americana. The sequence continues at coordinate 253,511,893 of NC_060119.1, read as the reverse complement.
CTAACTGCTAAGCTTACGACTCGAACCAAACAACTGTAGCTGTATCGTCATTCGTTCGACCTAAATTGTGTTTCATATTACAATGGACCAACTTTGTTTCGATTTGGAGGTGCGGCCTAAAACTTTCCTCTCCCCTTGAATTTCGAGTCTCAAATTTCAGTTGCAACTTAGACTCGGGAAAATTTTTTTTCCTTGATTTCGAGTTTCATTTCTCAGGTGCGGCTTAGATTTGAGTGCGGCTTAGATTCGAGTAAATACAGTATACCATGTCTTCAATTTGAAACCCAAAGGCTGTGGAATACATCAAGGCCAAAAATGTTCTCCGATGTTGAAATGTCTACTGACAAAAATTTGGTCACTCTTGTGACGAGTTGATACTTGATGTCAATCGTAAACTCTCCTTCAACAGGAATGGGTTGTTTTCCATAACCGACCAAATGACAATTTGTGGAGGAGACAGAGAGCAGGTCGAGCCACATGACGATATGTTTCCAGGTTCATAAGGGACATAAAGGACCTGGTATTGACCTGGAAACAGAACGGTTGTTGCTGAATCAACTGCATACCATAAATCTTGTTGGGGACATCAAGCTCATGGCCATGGACTGGCGTAACATTATGCACTTCCATGAATTCCACATCTGCTATCAAGACCCACATGCACAGGAGCTTCAACAGACTATGGCCACATTGGCTCTTTTATGGCTAGCGGCACATACTGAGCACCTATGTGAGTAGCAGTGTGCAGGGTTTATCACATTAAGAGTCAGGACACGATGGGAAACTGCTATGGAAAACAGTAAAGTCTAATTACGACCTGACTGAATTGGAGGAACAAATTGAGGAAGTCTGGGAATGCTGACAATGTTGTGTCAATGAGCACAATGACGCAATGTCCATGACATCCTCAACCTATTCAGAAGCGACTTGCACCACTTCAAAAACTGTAGCGACAGGCAAAATCCCCTTAACCATTGGATCTTCTAAACGCAACACCTCCCAATGGACCTCTCCATCTGCAGCAGAATAGACGACGGCATTGTGAATCAGATAATCATTATAGGAGTGCTGGCAGTGAGCACACACAAATTTACTCTTCCTACCTGGTCCATAGAAGTTGGGTACCCACACTTGATAGGGCTGTCCTGGTTTCTTTTGCCACTGGTGGGACTCCAAACAGGACCACCACCACATGGGTTTGCTTAAGGTAGTAAGTAATAAGCAAGTCACACATTTCAGAAAATGACAATGCTGATGAATATTTCAATGGAACAAGTTTTTGAAGCAAATGAAACATTTCAGGCACAACCAATGACAAGAAAAAAAGCTTTTTGCAAGGATGGATCATCCACCTGAAAAGTTGCAAAATGCTGCTGCAGAAGTCACATGTATATGTCCTAATCTTTCTTTGCTTCTTGTAACGGTGGAAAAGCTGGAGGAGCAAACAGGTACTTAGGTGTCAGTGGCTGGGGTGCTTTCAGTGAATTTATAAATAATTGACAAAACACATCTAACTGCCGCTGTTGTTTCTCAAGCTGTTGCTGCTGTTCTAGCAACTGAATGCTGGATCCATTTTACTTGAGAAAGACATGCACAGAATGAACAACACTGTCACCAAAACTGTTGGCAACCACTATATGTGCAAAAATTACATCAGCTGATAACTGCATGCCAATAATGATAGGGTTAAAGAAACATTCGCACAAGTATTTACCAAACAAGTGCAGAGTTCTGTCACTGACAACCAAATGCACACTGGCAAGGAGCTGCTCTGACTCAAGAAGGTTTGCGTACAGTGGAGAAGATGCCAGTGGATGAGGCACCACTGGCAGCAGCCCAACATGTTCATAATTGCCAGCCGGTGCACTAGCTGCAGACTATGATGGCATGCTTGCTTCACCTGGCCACCAATAGCGCCAGATACAAACGCTTCAGTAGCTTTAAACATTTTTGTACACTTTCTCACTCATTAAAACATTATTCACAGAACAATCTTTAAAACACATTATTTTCTTTACAAGCCTGTAACATTTTACTTCTGAACAAATGAACTGGTAGGTTATTGTATAAAATTATTCTGACCATTCCACATAAAATGCCAAGTGTAGTGCTATGCCAGCAAGCTAATTAACATGAGGTTCTGATAGCTTATCTTGCACACTTTCTGTTTTCAGGCATACACAAAGTTTTTTACCACCCAGCCTTTCTATGTACCTCCTCTTCAAAGTTTCAACTTCATTTTCAGCCACAGATGCAAACAGCAATTATCAATTATAATGAATGTTGAAATGCTAATGGAAGGAAAGATGCACCAGCTCTTAGGACTTATCAATTGGTAAAAAGTTTTGACAGTTTACACATGATCCTGCAGAGTCCATAATTCCATTGCTACTGAATTTTAAAGGGAATGGAACATGACCAGCAGCACTCATATCTTCCAGTGACACTGTCATTTGCGCACTTTTCAATAGCAATCTTTATTTTATCCACTCGATACATTACATACACTGTCAACCATCCCAAAGAACAAGTGAAAAGAATTTTGTTATTACCTAATATGGCATATTTTTATTCCGTTCTTCCTCTTAAGTGTTTTGCAGCAGAAAAGAAGTGACATGCATATTGTATATGGCATCTTTTATGTATTCTTACCTTGATTTGGCACGCATACGAAGAAATTCTTTCTGGAAAACTTTCCAGCAAGTTCTGAAGCAGCATAAAAATCTCTGAGACACCATCCTTAAAGCCTGTATCTTTCACATTGTTCTTTAGAAACGTTAGCACACCAATCCTTTCCGAAAATATTATGGCAAATGCTAGGTCTGAAACATGACATTGGAAAAATCCATAATTTAAAACTTAGTACAGCCAAAATACATAAAACAGGAGTACTTTTAAATGTGTTATTATGCATATGACATTACTGAAAAAGAGATAGATTATACCGCCAAGGCAAGCGCCTTATTAGCAAACTTCCATTGTCTACAACTTTTTCGAGCACTAGGAATCATTTATCTGAAATGTGTATAATTTTATTCAAATTACATATTCTGCTTTCAGAGTCTTGTAGAACTGGAGTTCCCATCACACTCCCAAATTCCATCAGAAACAACACATTACCTACCTTATAAAATATACAATACACTGTTCAAAATACTGCATCATCAACTAAGAGAAAGTTAGGGTTATCATTTCACCAAGGACCAGGTCATTAGAGAAGAAGCAAAACAAATACAGTGCACACACATGTGGGGAGGAAAGCACATGCTGTGTGTATGTGTAATATAGCTCGAAAAAGGATTCATCCAAAAGCTAGAAAGTTTTCATTCCTGTTTACACGCCTGTCAGATAATACCTATACTTTTCTAAGGATATTGGTTGCTATTTATAACATTAAAATGCTGTCTGCTGCTTTGAAAAACTACATTTTCCTTAGAATGTATTCATCGCTAGCCCTTACACCGACTCACCAAGTAGTTTCAGTCATTTTCAACTGGAGAATGCAGAAAACTTTTAAATCAATGTAATTGATAATCATAGGGGGGTGAGTGAAAGTCCAAAATAGGCACCAGTTTTTATTTCCAATTACTTACATCAGTGAAATTAGTTCCAAATCCATGACAGACAACTGGTGGCCTTTTCTTATACCCATTGCTGCTTGTGGTAGCTGTTATCAACATTAGTATGCAGGATTTGGATCTCTCCCTACTGCAGCCTTCTTTTGTGGAGACTTTATACACTTAGAACAGGAAAGTCATAATTCTTGGAATAGCGTCTGAACACAAAGGTCTTCCAAGAGCTAAAAGTATCAGTTTTTTCAAGTGCAGAGTCAATGCATTTATGCTCCAATGCAATCTACAAGCTCTTTTATTAATGAAATTTTTCCCTCCTCTTATTTGTCTGTTTTGGTGGGAATTGGCTAGAAGTTTAGTTGATGGGGCAGCTGGTTCTCTCAAATACACTTTGTATTCTGTAAATTTTGAAGCAGAAATGTTAAATCAACCACATGAATAGTGTGTGCCCGGTCCAGCAGTTTTGAACCAATGTTTCAATGCTTCCAATACCTCAAGAATACGGTTTCTCTTGACTGTTGATTGGTTGGTTTAAAAGAGCGGGGGGGGGGGGGGGGGGGGGGAGGGAGGGACCAAACTAATAGGTCACTGGTCCCTCGTTTTGATTAAAATAATTCCACATGGGTGGGAGTAAAATAACGAGACATACAAAACACAGCTGGAAGAAAGGAGAAAACCACAAGAATGATAGAAGGGCAAGAAACACTCAAATGGACAAAATCGGACAAGAAAACCATAGAGAGATGCAAGAAACACGTAGAAGAGATTGAAACAAGAGAGCAGATTACCATGGCTGGCTGACCATGAGAATAAAAAGGAGAAGCCAGCCGCTCTGCAACAAATTAAAACTTCCACCCTAAAAGCACTAGGGTGAATGACACAGAGGGACAAAGGACATGCGCTAAAACTTAAATCAAATGATAAAACACACCCTCATGAATAAAAGGTAAAACTAAAACTGCTGTTGAGGCATTGTCACCCAACACCAAAGGCAGGGTGCTGGGAAAGTTAAAAGTCCGCCACAGAGCGACTAAAAGTGGGCAGTCCAGCAAGAGGTGGACGACCGTCATTTGTGAGCCACAGCGACACTGAGGTGGGTCCTCGCGACATCCTATGTGTTATCCACGTATGGACAATGAGGGGCCAGCAGAGGACAACTGATTCCCTGTGAGAGGACTGCATGAAAGACTGCCACACATTCATAGTCTCCTTAATGACATGCAGTTTGTTGTGCGTACTGCTATGCCATTCCGTCTCCCAAAGCCATAAAACCCTGCAGCATAAGACAGAACGCAGGTCAGTTTCAGAGATGCCCATCTCCAGAAGCAGTTTCCACGTAGCCTGTCGGCAAGTTTGCTGCCTGGGATTCTGAGGTGTCCTGGGGTCCACACAAAAACCACTGAATGACGGGACCGTTCCGGGGCACAGATGGACTCCTGAATAGACGCTATCAAAGGATGGCGAGGGTAGCATTGGTCGATAGTTTGTAGGCTGCTCAAGGAGTCAGTACACATGAGAAATGACTCACCAGGGCATGAGTGGATGTGCTCAAGGGCACAAGATATGGCCGCCAGCACTGCAGTGAAAACACTGCAGCCATCTGGCAAGGAGTGCTGTTCAATATGTCCTCCATGAACATACGCAAAACCTACGTGACCATCAGCCATTGAGCCATCGGTGTAACATGTAACACGTTAGCCTCAGTTGCAAATAGAAACCAATCTTTACCCAGGTTTCAGCCAAAATAATTTGGCCTTCCTCAGTGACACTAAACTATTGCATGCCAAAGTTTGGCCATGTCAAGTATAAAACTGTAGCACCGTAGTAACCAGTCATAAATCTACATTACTTAGACTGAAGAGAAACAGCTGGCCCCACTGCGCGGACAAGGTCAGTAGGCCGTGAGAGCTGTGCTGGAACAAACCGCGGCGAGCAGCTGTGTACCAAGCACCGCTGAAAGGTCATGTGCATGCGCACGTGGAAATATAGATACATAACAGTTGCTACCTTCACATTAGGAATTAGATTAATATAACAATTAAAACCTTTAGTGGCATAATATGTAAAGAACTTACTTCTGCCGAGAACGATACCCTTATAACAGATTTGGAGCCCATGAGAAAGACTAGCTATTACTCAGCAAAATTATTTCTCAATTTTGAATACATTCCTCAAACTTTATCTGGTGTGGCTATTTACAGGAAAGATCTGTACTATCATGGAGAGTACATCAGTATGACTAAGCATCAGTAAAAGCAACAGCACCTAAAAACTTAAAAGTAGATTAATTTGAATTAACATAGCATTAGTAGCAGTAATGAAGATAGCATTAAACAAAAGTAGCTTAGGGTGGTTAGAAACTGGATAAGCCTTGCAGAACATACAGGTAGTAACTTAACATAATTTAACATGTTAATCATGGTACTAAAAAAGTGTAAAGTTTAGTGTTAGGTTTCCGAGGAGCTTTTTATAAATTTTGTGTATAACATCATAAATACAAAGGAACAATGTACATGCACATATATTGTGTCAAATTACATATTCTTAGTAAAACATAATGGTTGAAAGAACGAAAGGCAGCAGTGCCTAAATATTTTGCATCTATATATTAAGTTGCTGTCCAGGTGTGTTAAACCGACACTGTCTAACACTGATTAATGAAAGAACAGAAGTTAACCATCAGTATCAGCAAGACTGGGCATGCAACGCCACACTCCTCAATTATATATTTTTTTACTGGCATTAGGTCAAATTTGCATTTAGGCATTTAAACATAAATAACATTTAAAATCAGTGTGATTGGGCGTGTAATGTCACAGTCATAACAAAAAGTCAAGGTTACATTTGCACACATAAATATACATTTCTGCCTATGAATGAAGTGAAGAATATTGTCTCATTAAGATTACTTAACAGCTAATGGCATGATGAATGGGTATGTATCCCATGCTAATGGCATGATGAATGGGTATGCATCCCACAGTCATATTCCACATTGGATACAAGTATCCAGACTGGCTACAGGTAACAGATAATTAATATCTACACGTGGGATAAAAGACATCGTTTCACATAGGTAGGTGTTAGCAAAAACTTAGCAGCTGATGGTAACAACCAACATACAGACTGACTCTGGTCAAACGTTAATTGCAGGCTGTAAGCTGCTAAGCAGCAGTGCCTAAATATTTTGTACTTAAATAATAAGTTACTGCCCAGGTGTGTGACACCGACATTGTCCAACACTGATTAATGAAAGAACAGAAGTTAACCATCAGTATCAGTAATATTGGGCGTGCAACGCCACAGTCTACATCTACATCTACATTTATACTCCGCAAGCCACCCAACGGTGTGTGGCGGAGGGCACTTTACGTGCCACTGTCATTACCTCCCTTTCCTGTTCCAGTCGCGTATGGTTCGCGGGAAGAACGACTGTCTGAAAGCCTCCGTGCGCGCTCTAATCTCTCTAATTTTACATTCGTGATCTCCTCGGGAGGTATAAGTAGGGGGAAGCCATATATTTGATACCTCATCCAGAAACGCACCCTCTCGAAACCTGGCGAGCAAGCTACACCGCGATGCAGAGCGCCTCTCTTGCAGAGTCTGCCACTTGAGTTTATTAAACATCTCCGTAACGCTATCACGGTTACCAAGTAACCCTGTGACGAAACGCACCGCTCTTCTTTGGATCTTCTCTCTCTCCTCCGTCAAACCGATCTGGTACGGATCCCACACTGATGAGCAATACTCAAGTATAGGTCGAACGAGTGTTTTGTAAGCCACCTCGTTTGTTGATGGACTACATTTTCTAAGCACTCTCCCAATGAATCTCAACCTGGTACCCGCCTTACCAACAATTAATTTTATATGATCATTCCACTTCAAATCGTTCCGCACGCATACTCCCAGATATTTTACAGAAGTAACTGCTACCAGTGTTTGTTCCGCTATCATATAATCATACAATAAAGGATCCTTCTTTCTATGTATTCACAATACATTACATTTGTCTATGTTAAGGGTCAGTTGCCACTCCCTGCACCAAGTGCCTATCCGCTGCAGATCTTCCTGCATTTCGCTACAATTTTCTAATGCTGCAACTTCTCTGTATACTACAGCATCATCCGCGAAAAGCCCCATGGAACTTCCGACACTATCTACCAGGTCATTTATATATATTGTGAAAAGCAATGGTCCCATAACACTCCCCTGTGGCACGCCAGAGGTTACTTTAACGTCTGTAGACGTCTCTCCATTGATAACAACATGCTGTGTTCTGTTTGCTAAAAACTCTTCAATCCAGCCACACAGCTGGTCTGATATTCCGTAGGCTCTTACTTTGTTTATCAGGCGACAGTGCGGAACTGTATCGAATGCCTTCCGGAAGTCAAGAAAAATAGCATCTACCTGGGAGCCTGTATCTAATATGTTCTGGGTCTCATGAACAAATAAAGCGAGTTGGGTCTCAGACGATCGCTGTTTCCGGAATCCATGTTGATTCCTACATAGTAGATTCTGGGTTTCCAAAAACGACATGATACTCGAGCAAAAAACATGTTCTAAAATTCTACAACAGATCGACATCAGAGATATAGGTCTATAGTTTTGCGCATCTGCTCGACAACCCTTCTTGAAGACTGGGACTATCTGTGCTCTTTTCCAATCATTTGGAACCCTCCGTTCCTCTAGAGACTTGCGGTACACGGCTGTTAGAAGGGGGGCAAGTTCTTTCGCGTACTCTGTGTAGAATCGAATTGGTATCCCGTCAGGTCCAGTGGACTTTCCTCTATTGAGTGACTCCAGTTGCTTTTCTATTCCTTGGACACTTATTTCGATGTCAGCCATTTTTTCGTTTGTGCGAGGATTTAGAAGGAACTGCAGTGCGGTCTTCCTCTGTGAAACAGCTTTGGAAAAAGGTGTTTAGTATTTCAGCTTTATGCGTGTCATCCTCTGTTTCAATGCCATCATCACCCCGTAGTGTCTGGATATGCTGTTTCGAGCCACTTACTGATTTAACGTAAGACCAGAACTTCCTAGGATTTTCTGTCAAGTCGGTACATAGAATTTTACTTTCGAATTCACTGAACGCTTCACGCATAGCCCTCCTTACGCTAACTTTGACATCGTTTAGCTTCTGTTTGTCTGAGAGGTTTTGGCTGCGTTTAAACTTGGAGCGGAGCTCTCTTTGCTTTCGCAGTAGTTTCCTAACTTTGTTGTTGTACCACGGTGGGTTTTTCCCGTCCCTCACAGTTTTACTCGGCACGTACCTGTCTAAAACGCATTTTACGATTGCCTTGAACTTTTTCCATAAACACTCAACACTGTCAGTGTCGGAACAGAAATTTTCGTTTTGATCTGTTAGGTAGTCTGAAATCTGCCTTCTATTACTCTTGCTAAACAGATAAACCTTCCTCCCTTTTTTTATATTCCTATTAACTTCCATATTCAGGGATGCTGCAACGGCCTTATGATCACTGATTCCCTGTTCTGTACATACAGAGTCGAAAAGTTCGGGTCTGTTTGTTATCAGTAGGTCCAAGATGTTATATCCACGAGTCGGTTCTCTGTTTAATTGCTCGAGGTAATTTTTGGATAGTGCACTCAGTATAATGCCACTCGATGCTCTGTCCCTACCACCCGTCCTAAACATCTGAGTGTTCCAGTCTATATCTGGTAAATTGAAATCTCCACCTAAGACTATAACATGCTGAGAAAATTTATGTGAAATGTATTCCAAATTTTCTCTCAGTTGTTCTGCCACTAATGCTGCTGAGTCGGGAGGTCGGTAAAAGGAGCCAATTATTAACCTAGTTCGGTTGTTGAGTGTAACCTCCACTCATAATAATTCACAGGAACTATCCACTTCTACTTCACTACAGGATAAACTACTACTAACAGCGACGAACACTCCACCACCAGTTGCATGCAATCTATCCTTTCTAAACACCGTCTGTACCTTTGTAAAAATTTCGGCAGAATTTATCTCTGGCTTCAGCCAGCTTTCTGTACCTATAACGATTTCAGCTTCGGTGCTTTCTATCAGCGCTTGAAGTTCCGGTACTTTACCAACGCTGCTTCGTACAATACCGATTGCTGCTTGGTCCCCGCATGTCCTGACTTTGCCCCGCACCCGTTGAGGCTGTTGCCCTTTCTGTACTTGCCCAAGGCCATCTAACCTAAAAAACCGCCCAGCCCACGCCACACAACCCCTGCTACCCGTGTAGCCGCTTGTTGCGTGTAGTGGACTCCTGACCTATCCAGCGGAACCCGAAACCCCACCACCCTATGGCGTAAAGTCGAGGAATCTGCAGCCCACACGGTCGCAGAACCGTCTCAGCCTCTGATTCAGACCCTCCACTCGGCTCTGTACCAAAGGTCCACAGTCAGTCCTGTCGACGATGCTGCAGATGGTGAGCTCTGCTTTCATCCCGCTAGCGAGACTGGCAGTCTTCACCAAATCAGATAGCCACCGGAAGCCAGAGAGGATTTCCTCCGATCCATAGCGACACACATCATTGGTGCCGACATGAGCAACCACCTGCAGATGGGTGCACCCTGTACCCTTCATGGCATCCGGAAGGACCCTTTTCACATCTGGAATGACTCCCCCCGGTATGCACACGGAGTGCACATTGGTTTTCTTCCCCTCTCTTGCTGCCATTTCCCTAAGGGGCCCCATTACGCGCCTGACGTTGGAGCTCCCAACTACCAGTAAGCCCACCCTCTGCGACTGCCCAGACCTTGCAGACTGAGGGGCAACCTCTGGAACAGGACAAGCAGCCATGTGAGGCCGAAGATCAGTATCAGCCTGAGACAGAGCCTGAAACCGGTTCGTCAGACAAACTGGAGAGGCTTTCCGTTCAGCCCTCCGGAATGTCTTTCGCCCCCTGCCACACCTTGAGACGACCTCCCACTCTACCACAGGTGAGGGATCAGCCTCAATGCGGGCAGTATCCCGGGCAACCAGTCGTAGTCCGATCAGGGGATGCGTGGGACGAGCTGGCCGTCCCCGACAAACCCCCATCCGGACCCCCACAGTGATGCCCATTGGCAACAGCCTCAAGCTGTGTGACCGAAGCCAACACTGCCTGAAGCTGGGAGCGAAGGGATGCCAACTCAGCCTGCATCCGAACACAGCAGTTGCAGTCCCTATCCATGCTAAAAACTGTTTTGCAAAGAATGTCTGAACTAATCTACAGAGAGCGCAAACAAATCGACAAAATTTAAACGGTTATTAAAATACAAGATTGCCTAGTAAATGCAGTAATGCTGCTACTTGCGCACTGCTGACACTGCTCGGCGGCGGAAGGAGACTACGCGAATTTACACTATTCAGGTACTAAACAGCGATGCTACACTCTCAAATACTATAATATGCCCGAAATTTATGAATTAAACAATGCAAGTACCAAAAACACGCAAAGAAATTATATAAAAATACTCAGCCTCTCACCAATAAAGAGAGTTCGGTATCCATAAATAAAGGCAAATGAAACAGGGAAGGGGCAACAGGCAAAAGTCAGGAAGGAGATTTGGAGATTGGTCAGGATGATCCATTTTTTGCAATCCAAAATCTGGGCATTTATAAAAAATGCACTTTTTAAAGTAGAATGTATAACTTACCAATTAAAATAAGGGACACTACGATAGTCCCAACATTAAAAGTTAGTATATGTTTGCACTTAAAACTATATGTATCATTAATTGCCTTTATTACTAAGAATGAAAGGAACGAAGAGAGAAGCATGTGTTTTTACTTGCATTCCAACTTGCTGTACCAAGGAAAGAGCCGTGGTGCTGACAGCTGCTTATCATTTATACTGCCGCTTTTCACACTCACAAGCACATGCACGGGAGCGCACGCACGTAAGAACACACACACACACACACACACACACACACACACACACACACACACACAGTGTTTAACAGCTCAGTAGTGATAAACTGGTAAGCTAGTATGTGTCAAATCTCTCAATAGTACTAAAGAATTATTGACAACCAAATTATTTCTGAATTCATCTGTTTCTTGATCATAAATGTATTCTTAAATGTTAAACTGTTTTCAGTGAAAAGAAAACTGCTTTACTATCAAATGTAGCAACATCTGAGCCACACTATAGTTTTCTGCTCTGCTCCTTTCTTTATCCACTTTCATATGACTGCACTGCTGTGGAGATAAAATGAACACATTAACATAAAAAGGATTCAATAACAAAGAACTGATGCTCAAGATGCTGCATTAAATCTGGTAAATGATAAGTACCCTCACATTGTTCCACTTGGGTGCCTAGTTCACCTATTAAAATAGATGTGCTCAGATATTTTACGCTGTCAAAATAGTTAAAAAAGATATGATTTCACTAAGCGTCTAGGAAAGACAATATGAGGAGCCATATTTTTTGTCTTTAATGTTTTGCAGTCAAATACAGTTGTCTTACAAAGCTTAGTTGTAAACAAAAAGGTGTAGTTGTATCTACAGCTTGAAAAAAGAAGAGTGTTCTGATGATGTTTTCTGGTCAACAGTTGAGAAAATGGTAAGAGCTCATGAACCAAATCATTCATTTGATTACAGCTTCAGAGTTAAATGAGCCTCAATTTCACACATAAACTTCAATAAGTTGGTAGTAGTTCTCACTGAGAAATTAGTGTCCTCTCCTCTGCAATCTGCAGAAGAAAAGTCAATCTTATCTAAATTCCAAGCTAGGAAGGAACTCCATGTGTCTTCTATCCATCTTGAAGCTAATCTTCTTAATCCATCAGTACAAGGTAGTAACTTGCAGCTTATCAAGATGCTTGATGCAATAAACTTTGTTTGTGGCACAGGAAAGAACACTGGACTGAATTTTCAATGTGATAGGGTCTGCAGCTGCAATGAAGTTTTTGAATGATTTCGTGATGCCTTCAGCTGTGGTTCTCATTATTTCATGTACAATTTTGTGTCTATATAATGTGTTTTGCAACAACTGCTTGAAAGTAACATGCTCCTAAAATATAAAAATCTCTCTAATTTCTTTTATGAACTTAATATGCAGTCATAGCAGCAAGGACATACACGGCATAATATACTACTACTATACAATCATCCATAAAATACTTGAAAAATGACCTAAGGTCGAAATTGTACAATCATACATGAAATAAAGAGAATGACAACTGAAGGCATCATGAAATCATTCAGAAGGCTGGACAAACTTATTTAAGTTAGAGAGAACTTGGCTGATTATAGAGAGAAACAAAGAATTTTGTCCTGACGATGTGTTGGGGAAGGAGTGAGCCCTCATTCTCAGGAAGATAAAAAATCATCATGTACATTCTTTATTGTAGTGGCAAGATTTAAGGTGAACCTGTGAATTGGCAGAAGTTGCCATAAAAATTCCGGGAGCACCAGTTACATCTACTAGTACAGAATGTTCCTTCAGCACTTTCAGACGGAACACAACCTAATCATTTTGATGTCAAGTAAAAACCCCTACTGAACAGTCCAAGCAAAGACAAAATGGAAAGGAACCCAGCAGTCAGTGAGTCAGTGGTGAATCAGGTTCAGGAGAATCTGAGGCCAAGTCAGAACTCCGTAATTCTTCAACTTATGAAGATCATGAAATTCACTGAGAAAGAAGAATTTAATTTTTTTGCAGTACTATAGTACAAGTTAAAATACTACCTACAGGCCAGCTCCTTAATATGAACTATACTCTTACATCAAAAATTACTTTCAAATTTGAGCATCGTTTGCCCCCCCCCCCCCCCCCTTATGTACTATTCCGCAGCTTGTAGTGTCACAGTAGCATTCTCACTTCCCGAGCACAGGGTCCCGGGTTCGATTCCCGGCGAAGGCAGGGATTGTCACCTGCCCCGAGATGACTGGGTATTGTTGTGTCGTCTTCATCATCATCATTATCATCATCATCATCATTCATCCATCCACATTAAGGTAGGAGGAAGGCAACGGAAAACCACCTCCATTAGGACCTTGCCTAGAGTACAGTGGTGCGGGTCTCCCGCATCGTTCCCCTACGCTCTATCAAGAAGCATGGAACCTCATTTCCCTTTTCCTTTTGTACTACCTCAGGAATTTATCGCATTAAAGATGTAAAAAGTTAAGTTTACAGAGTCCAATTTATTTCCCCTAATACCTCTCCCCATTCCCTAACTCTCGAGCAGCTTTATCCAACTTGGTTACCCAACCACTAAAAAAGTAGTGTTGTAAAACACCTTTTCAAATACAAAATATCAGCTTCACTTTTTTATTACGCATCACTTATCAACTTATCTTTAAAATGCACAAATTTCCAAGCATTTATGAATTTCGGCATTTGCCCAGGCATTTATCCTGGGAATCAGCCCCAACTTACAAATTCCCAGGCATTTTACATCACTATCAATGGGTCCAGCGACACAGGTGGTCAAGAGAAATGTTTTATTCCACTTTATACACACACATCATGCTGAAGAGTTGCACGCATAGGCGCCCTACATTCCTGACATCGAGTCAAGCAACGGCCAGCAGCCAGACAGTAGGCAATGGCCTTGACATCAATGGTGCTCTTCTACTTCTTTTGCATCAAGCAACGGCCAGCAGCCAGACAGTAGGCAATGGCCTTGACATCAATGGTGCTCTTCTACTTCTTTTGCAATGGCATTCCTCTGTGGGACAGGCACCCCGAGTAACTCCGGCACTGCTTATGTCCACTGTCGATGTGAATGGAGACTGCCATGCATGGGAGATGACCTGCTGCTCCCGTGGCAGGTAACTGGTGATGGTAGGTTTCGATGGCAGGTCAGTGGCCTGTGGCATCAAGTCCCACAAGGAGACTCAATGCAGGTGGCAGCTGGCCCGCCCCACTCTCAAATCCACAACCACAGCTGGTAGTGCCTAGTCATCTCGTCGTCTAGCCTCGACCTGGCATCACAGAGGTGCTACCAGACTCTGAATTTGTCTCAAAATTCACACCTATTTATACGGCTCTGATGTGCCTTTGTTGCATTATTACCCAGCCCCCAGTTATATACCTAACAACAAGGGTGTTGCTCTGTTGTGACAACGTCCTCCCTGCTGCATCTATTATCACTGCATGGTGCCAGGTTCTGCTGAGCATTGCAAGGCTGTTTCACAATCTTTTTGCATATGTTACTCTGGCCCACATGTCACCACACTGCACTTAGAGGCCCACAGCTGCTACTACAATACTTCATGGTGGCTTTCTGAACAAATTCCTACTAATCTTCCTTACAACTGGGTAGCAAGACTACGCTGGATACACAAGAATCACTGGTCAGGCTGACAACACAGAACGTGGGCATGGGAAGTATTCAGCTTACCAGTATGTGGCATGAAATTAACTGGAGCTATTAGAAATAAGGCAAAGACAGTTAAATTGCTCGCCCGGATTTCAAAAGAAGTCAGCAATGTAAATTGTTGTGCAGTATATGAACTTTATTTCGATGTCATAATTAATATCTATATGAATTCTGATTGTCTTCTGTTAAAATATTGGAAAGGCGGACAGCCATCTCGTTATTGCTTAGGGCTCGCTACTAGGTCTCATATCTGTTCTACGAATTATAGTGAAATAATACTTAATTTTATCTTAAATATGTTTTTATTTATTAGTTATGATTTTATTCCTGTTCACCACTAATGTCTCAACTCTTTGTATATTTTTCAGCCTTTGAAATATGTGGGAATTGGTTGGTTTGGTGACAAGACAGCGTGCCATAAGCTCGCTGTTGTTTATATATTTCAATCGAGCCTGCAAAAAATGTCTTTAACAAAGTCTGGTCATCACCATACTGCGGAACCATTTCTCTGAGAGACACAAAGCCATGTGTCACCAACTAATGACAACTCTGAGCCTGATGCAATAACAACATTAAAAAAGGTATCTCATGATAATAAAATTAATCATGCACAAGGAGAACCAAAACGGCCTTGCTGTGCTGGTACTGCGAACGGCTGAAAGCAAGGGGAAACTACAGCCGTAATTTTTCCCGAGGACATGCAGCTTTACTGTATGATTAAATGATGATGGCGTCCTCTTGGGTAAAATATTCCAGAGGTAAAATAGTCCCCCATTCGGATCTCCGGGCGGGGACTACTCAAGGCGACGTCGTTATCAGGAGAAAGAAAACTGGCGTTCTACGGATCGGAGCAGGGAATGTCAGATCCCTTAATCGGGCAGGTAGGTTAGAAAATTTAAAAAGGGAAATGGATAGGTTAAAGTTAGATATAGTGGGAATTAGTGAAGTTCGCTGGCAGGAGGAACAAGACTTTTGGTCAGGTGATTACAGGTTTATAAATACAAAATCAAATAGGGGTAATGCAGGAGTAGGTTTAATAATGAATAAAAAATAGGAGTGCGGGTTAGCTACTACAAACAGCATAGTGAACGCATTATTGTGGCCAAGATAGACACAAAGCCCATGCCTACTACAGTAGTACAAGTTTATATGCCAACTAGCTCTGCAGATGATGAAGAAATAGATGAAATGTATGACGAGATAAAAGAAATTATTCAGGTAGTGAAGGGAGACGAAAATTTAATAGTCATGGGTGACTGGAATTCGTCAGTAGGAAAAGGGAGAGAAGGAAACATAGTAGGTGAATATGGATTGGGGGGAAGAAATGAAAGAGGAAGCCGCCTTCTAGAATTTTGCACAGAGCATGACTTAATCATAGTTAACACTTGGTTCAAAAATCGTAAAAGAAGGTTGTATACCTGGAAGAATCCTGGCGATACTAAAAGGTATCAGATAAATTATATAATGGTAAGACAGAGATTTAGGAACCAGGTTTTAAACTGTAAGACATTTCCAGGGGCGGATGTGGATTCTGACCACAATCTATTGGTTATGAACTGCAGATTAAAACTGAAGAAACTGCAAAAAGGTGGGAATCTAAGGAGATGGGACCTGGATAAACTGAAAGAACCAGAGGTTGTAGAGAGTTTCAGGGAGAGCATAAGGGAACAATTGACAGGAGTGGGGGAAAGAAATACAGTAGAAGAAGAATGGGTAGCTTTGAGGGATGAAGTAGTAAAGGCAGCAGAGGATCAAATAGGTAAAAAGACGAGGGCTAGTAGAAATCCTTGGGTAACAGAAGAAATATTGAATTTAATTGATGAAAGGAGAAAATATAAAAATGCAGTAAATGAAGCAGGCAAAAAGGAATACAAACGTCTCAAAAATGAGATCGACAGGAAGTGCAAAATGGCTAAGCAGGGATGGCTAGAGGACAAATGTAAGGAAGTAGAGGCTTTTCTCACTAGGGGTAAGATAGATACTGCCTACAGGAAAATTACAGAGACCTTTGGAGATAAGAGAACCACATGTATGAACATCAAGAGCTCAGATGGAAACCCAGTTCTACACAAAGAAGGGAAAGCAGAAAGGTGGAATGAATATATAGAGGGTCTATACAAGGCCGAAGTACTTGAGGACAATATTATGGAAAAGGAAGAGGATGTAGATGAAGATGAAATGGGAGATATGATACTGCTTGAAGAGTTTGACAGAGCACTGAAAGACCTGAGTCGAAACAAGGTCCCGGGAGTAGACAACATTCCATTAGAACTACTGATGGCCTTGGGAGAGCCAGTCACGACAAAACTTTACCATCTGGTGAGCAAGATGTATGAGACAGGCGAAATACCATCAGACTTCAAGAAGAATATAATAATTCCAATCCCAAAGAAAGCAGGTGTTGACAGATGTGAAAATTACCGAACTATCAGTTTAATAAGTCACAGCTGCAAAATACTAACACGAATTCTTTACAGACGAATGGAAAAACTGGTAGAAGCAGACCTCGGGGAAGATCAGTTTGGATTCCGTAGAAATGTTGGAACACGTGAGGCAATACTAACCTTACGACTTATCTTAGAAGAAAGATTAAGAAAAGGCAAACTTACGTTTCTAGCATTTGTAGACTTAGAGAAAGCTTTTGACAATGTTAACTGGAATACTCACTTTCAAATTCTGAAGGTGGCAAGTATAAAATACAGGGAGCGAAAGGCTATTTACAATTTGTATAGAAATCAGATGGCAGTTATAAGAGTCGAGTGGCATGAAAGGGAAGCAGTGGTTGGGAAAGGAGTGAGACAGGGTTACAGCCTCTCCCCGATGTTATTCAATCTGTATATTGAGTAAGCAGTAAAGGAAACAAAAGAAAAATTCGGAGTAGGTATTAAAATTCATGGAGAGGAAGTAAAAACTTTGAGGTTCGCCGATGACATTGTAATACTGTCAGAGACAGCAAAGGACTTGGAAGAGCAGTTGAACGGAATGGACAGTGTCTTGAAAGGAGGATATAAGATGAACATCAACAAAGGCAAAACGAGGATAATGGAATGTAGTCAAATTAAATCGGGTGATGCTGTGGTGATTAGATTAGGAAATGAGACAACTAAAGTAGTAAAGGAGTTTTGCTATTTATGGAGTAAAATAACTGATGATGGTCGAAGTAGAGAGGATATAAAATGTAGACTGGCAATGGCAAGGAAAGCATTTCTGAAGAAGAGAAATTTGTTAACATTGAGTATAGATTTAAGTGTCAGGAAGTCGTTTCTGAAAGTATTTGTATGGAGTGTAGCCATGTATGGAAGTGAAACATGGACAATAACTAGTTTGGACAAGAAGAGAATAGAAGCTTTCGAAATGTGGTGCTACAGATGAATGCCTAAGATTAGATGAGTAGATCTCATAACTAATGAGGATGTATTGAATAAAAATGGGGAGCAGAGGAGTTTGTGGCACAACTTGACTAGAAGATGGGATCAGTTGGTAGGACATATTCTGAGGCATCAAGGGATCACCAATTTAGTATTGGAGGGCAGCGTGGAGGGTACAAATCGTAGAGGGAGACCAAGAGATCAATACACTAAGCAGATTCAGAAGGATGTAGGTTGCAGTAGGTACTGGGAGATGATGAAGCTTGCACAGGATAGAGTAGCATGGAGAGCTGCATCAAACCAGTCTCAGGATTGAAGAGCACAACAACAACAAAGGAGAACTTAATAATCATTCAGCTTGTCAAATACCAAGTCTAAATCTATATATGTTTTTGCCATTCTTTTGCCGTCAATGTGGTGCACCTTTTGTTCATTAACATTTAACGTTTCTTCCTCTACAATTAACGTTAAATCCACACCAGTAAACATGATAAGATTTTCTGAGCATACAACAGCAAGGTATTTTGTGCCCACTTGAAAGTGTAATAAGACGAGTGTGAAGAAAGACAGCAAAATTACTAAAATGAAAACTGCAAATAGAAACATAAAGAAGGTCCTAAAAACTTGCGCACACAAATCAACAAAAATCATGTAGGCTGATCTAACACATGGTAAAACAGAAAGAAACTGTGGAAAGAATTAGAAGAAGACAGCAGACAGCTGCAGCTGGCTGGTCACTGGAATAAAAGGCGAACAGCCAGCCATTCTGCAACACACTAAAATCTCCAGCTTAAAGACTTAGGCCGGAGTCCAGACATACCACAAAATTTTAAAAGCTTGACCACACTTGTCTCGTTATCAGATAAAGTAGAGGACACATGCCATCTAAATTCATTAAAGCCTTCTTTTCACAAAATAAAATGCACTCAATTCAAATGTGGCATACACTGACTTGCACATCACAGGCATCACAGACGGGAGCACTCTCACCAGAGTAAAAAGCCATGTGCTAGGGGACAGTGCCCAATTCAGAGGTGAGTCAGCACCACATCATCTCATCTCATCGGAGTGTCCGGCATGACAATCTCCAAGGCCAAACAGTTGGCTTCACCAAATGCAGTTTATTGTCCAACACTGCCAGCCACTCTTCCTCCCATAACTGCATGATACTGTAAGCGAATCGCAGCGGATGAAAAACTGTTTGCCCAAAGATGTTTCATTTGTTCCAAAGGCGTCAGGATCACGTGGAGCTTTTCAGAAGAGACAGTATAGGTATAGGGAAAGCAAATCCTGAAGACATGCTCACAGAATACAACTGAACAGCCCGGAATGTAGCGTTGTTATGAGCCAGCTGTACACACAACTGTAAAACTGTGGTACCTATCTAAAATGTTAAGAAACAGAGACTGAAATGTATAATTGGGAGTGCAATCATATCTAAAATAATTCCAGGCCTCTGTAAGAGCCAAAGTGGAGATCTGCTCCAACCTTGGTGCAAAACATTAAAACCAGCCATACTCATCTCTAAAAGGAAATCCTTCGCGTGAATCCCATAGGTCTTGTCACTTGTTGTCGATCATAAAAGAGCCCTTCCGTTGGTGACCCAGCAAGAATATGATATGCAGGTGTGTATGGCATGGGCAGTGTCTTATAAGGCTCACACCATAGGAGACTACTTCTGATAAGAAGCCTCAGCACAGACACTTGGCTGGTTCAAAAAGGCCCCAGTGGCCAGCCGAAATTCTTCATGGTGCACCATGACCAACATCTTTAAGTAAGACTGTCGCGCAGGCCCATACGCTGTATACCCATAATTAAGATCACACAAAGGCTATGTAAAGTTGGAACAGACAAGCCTGATCTACTCCACATGAATTGTGGCTAAGACATTTTAAAATGTTGAGCGGTTTCAGAGAGTACATTTTCATGGTCCTAATGTGTGGCAACCAAGTAAGTTTTGACTCAAATGCGAGGGCAAAAACTTCACTACGACTTTAAAATTAACAACAGTACCCCTCACCTACAATTCGGGAAAGTTTAAACTGAACAAGAATGGCTAAGAAGGATGCAAACAGACTCCTCAATTGAGAATTTGAAATCCCTTTCTCTGATCATTCTTCCAACCAATGAAGAATCATTGCAGACTTTATGAATTATTTTTTCGAGGCTCAAAGGGGAACAAAAGACAGAAGCTGTCATCAAGGAAGTAATACTATTAATACCTATGGCAAAGCCAGTCAAACTTAGAACGCTACCTTGAGGGACACCATTCTCCTGCTCATAGCGGACAAAAGGACATCACTGAGACGATATCTAAAATAGCAGGGTTAGAGGAAGGACTGTGCAAAGATGGAAACACCTCCTAAAAAACCCCATTCAAAGAGCTAACTGAGGATAATATACCACCAAGCAGTATCATAGGCCTTCTTGATGTCAAAAAATATACACACAAGTTGATGCTGGCACAGGACTGCCAGATGTGTGGCTGCTTCGAGTACGGCCAGGTTATCAAACGTGGAGTGATACCTCCTGAACCCCCTAAGGAGCCACCTGGATTCTAGCAAGGGCCACCATGATGTTCGGATCACAGATTTACTTCACATTTTATACACTTTTATTAGTCCATTAGGACAATATAATGTGCAAGTAGTAAAGTGTACCAGTTAGGCAATTTAAAGTCGCACGAGAAGTTTTGTACGTCATTGATGTCGTGCAGTACTGGTAGTACTACTAGACAAAAACTTAAGCACGCTCAGTTCTGTCATGGAAGGACTGTGGACACCAAACCCAGATTACCTAAGGGAAACTACAGCTGTAATTTTTACCGAAGGCATGCAGCTTTTCTGTATGATTAAATGGTGATGTGGTGCTCTTGGTTAAAATATTCCAGAGGTAAAACAGTCCTCTATTCAGATCTCTGGACGGGGACTACTCAGGAGGGTGTCGTTATCAGGAGAAACCGAACTGGTATTCTGTGGATCAGAGCGTGAAATGTCAGATCCTTTAATCGGGCAGATAGGTAAGAAAATTTAAGAAAGGGAAGTGGATAGATTAAAGTTAGATACAGTGGGGGTTAGTGAAGTTCAGAGGCAGGAGGAACAAGACTTCTGGCCAGGTGCGTACAGGGTTATAAATAGAAAATCAAATAGGGGTAATGCAGGCGTTAGTTTAATAATGAACAAAAAAATAGGAGTGCTGGTAAGCTACTGCGAACAGCATAGTGAACGCATTATTGTAGCCAAGATAGACACGAAGCCCACGGCTACCACAGTAGTACAAGTATATGTGCCAACTAGCTCTGCAGATGACGAAGGGATTGGAGAAATGTATGATGAGATAAAAGAAATTATTCAGATGGTGAAAAGAGATGAAAACTAAATAGTCATGAGGGACTGGAATTTAACAGTAGGAAAAGGAATGGGGATAAGGAATGAAAGGGGAAGCCACCTGCGAGAATTTTGCACAGAGCATAACTTAATCATAGCTAGCATTTGGTTTAAGAATCATGAAAGAAGGTTGTATACGTGGAAGAGGCCTGGAGACACTGGAAGGTTTCAGATAGATTATATAGTGGTAAGACAAAGATCTAGGACCCACGTTTTAAATTGTAAGACATTTCCAGGGGCAGATGTGGACTCTGACCACAATTTATTGTTTATGAACTGTAAACTAAAACTAAAGAAACTGCAAAAACGTAAGAATTTATGGAGATGGGACCTAGATACAATGAAAGAACCAGAGGTTGTAGAGTGTTTCAGTGAAAGAATTAGGAAACGATTTACAAGAATGAGGCAAAGAAGCACAGTAGAAGAAGAATGGGGAACTTTGAGAGGTGAAATAGTGAAGGCAGCAGAGGATCAAGTAGGTTAAAAGACAAGGGCTAGTAGAAATCCTTGGGTAACATAGAAGAGATATTGAATTTAATTGATGAAAGGAGAAAATATAAAAATGTAGTAAATGAAGCAAGCAAAAAGGAATACAAACGTCTCAAAAATGAGATCGACAGGAAGCGGGAAATGGCCACGCAGGGATGGCTAGAGGATAAATGTAAGGTTGTAGAGACACATATCGCTAGGGGTAAAATACATACTGCCTACAGGCAAATTAAAGAGACCTTTGGCATAAAGAGAACCACTTGTATGAATATCAAGAGCTCAGACGGAAAACCAGTAATAAGCAAAGAAGAAAATGCAGAAAGATGCAAGGAATATATAGAGGGTCTACACAAAGGCGATGTACTTGAAGGCAATATTATGGAGATGGAAGAGGACATAGATGAAGATGAAAAGTGAGATTTGATACTACATGAAGAGTTTGACAGAGTACTGAAAGATCTGAGTCAAAACAAGCCCCAGGGAGTAACATTCCATTAGAACTACTGATAGCCTTGGGAGAACCAGCCATCAAAAAACTCTACCATCTGGTGAGCAAGATGTATGAGACAGTTGAAATACCATCAGAGTTCAAGAAATATGTAATAATTCCAAACCCAAAGAAAGCAGGTGTTGATAGGTGTGAAAATTACCAAACTAGCAGTTTAGTAAGTCGCAGCTGCAAAATGCTAACACGAATTCTTGACAGACGAATGGAAAAGCTGGTGGAAGCCGAACTCTGAGAAGATCAGTTTGCATTCCGTAGAAATGTTCGAACACGTGAGTGAATACTGACCCTACAATTTATCTTAGAAGATAGGCTAAGGAAAGACAAACCTACATTTCTAGCATTTGTAGACTTAGAGAAAGCTTTTGGCAATGTTGACTGGAATACTCTCTTTCAAATTATGAAGGTGGCAGGGGGCAAACACGGGGGGTGAAAGGCTATTTACAATTTGTATAGAAACCGGATGACAGTCATGACAGGCATGAAAGGGAGGCAGTGGTTGGGAAGGGAGTGAGACAGGGTTGTAGCCTATCCCCAATGTTATTCAATCAATATATTGAGCAAGTAGGAAAGGAAACAAAGGAAAATTCCATGGAGAAGAAATAAAAACTTTGAGGTTGTTAATCTGCTAGAAACAGCAAAGGACTTGGAACAGCAGCTGAACGGAATGGGTAGTGTCTTGAAAGGAGGATAAGATGAACATCAACAAAAGCAAAACAAAGATAATGGAATGCAGTCTAATTAAATCAGGTAATGCTGAGGGACTTAGGTTAGAAAATGAGACACAAAGTAGTAGAAGACTTTTGCTATTTGAGGAGCAAAATTGATGATGATTGTCGAAGTGGAGAGGATATAAAATGTAGAATGAGAATGGCAAGGAAAGCGTTTCTGAAGAAGAGAAATTTGTTAACATCGAGTATAGATTTATGTGGCAAGAAGTCGTTTTTGAAAGTATTTGTATGGAGTGTAGCCATGTACGGAAGCGAAACATGAATGATAAATAGTTTAGACAAGAAGAGAATATAAGCTTTCAGAATTTGGTGCTACAGAAGAATGCTGAAGATTAGATGGGTAGATTGCATAATTATTGTGGAGGTACTGAATAGAATTGGGGAGAAGATGATATTGAGGCACAACTTAACTAGAAGAAGGGATCGGTTGGTAGGACATGTTCTGAGGCATCAAAGGATCACCCCATTTAGTACTGGAGGGCAGCATGGAGGGTAAAAATCATAGAGGGAGACCAAGCAGATTCAGAAGGATGTAGGTTGCAATAGATACTTGGAGATGAAGAAGCTTGCACAGGATACAGCAGCATGGAAACCTGCATCAAACCAGTCTCTGGACTGAAGACCAGAACAACAACAACAAATTACCAACAAACAACAATGTAAATAATGAAAAAAATTAAATGACAATGATATTGGAATGCAATGAAAGGCATAGCCTCCAAACAAACAACCCCAACAGCCTCGCTGACCACTGCCTTCATGAATATGTTAGCACATGTCGGGTACAGACAAAATCAGAAACACACATATATTAAAAAATTACAAAATGTACACTGGCAATCAATCATTTAACATAATTACAGGAAACCTGCTGGAAACCTACGTAGTCAATCTTGGAGTAAAAATGAAATTACATTAAACAAGTTTAAGAATTCGTAATAAAACTTAATATTCAATAAGAGAAAATACACTTTGTTTTAAGTTGCATTTTAATACGTGCAACTTGTGTGAACTCAGTCTTGGTTCAGTATAACCAGCTGACAAGGCCGCAAGGCTCTGCAAGTTAGCCACAATCTTTCGTAACTCACTTCAATCATCATAATCCAGTGATCAATCAATTACAGAGTCTGAATGCTAACAACATGACCATCGCCACCTCATGCTCATGCTTGCAACGCACCAGTATATCACTGACATCCAAAATTTCTCTTGTGATTTTCTAAAAATTGCCTAAGTAGTATGCCATAATCCTTGAGCATTATGTTGTCCTAATTGACTATTAAAAGCATACAAAGTTTGCATTAAATTTGTGGTCTGAACATCGTGGCCTCCCCTTTTAAGATCCAGACGAGGCAGTGGTTAACCATCCACTCCGTCTTTCTCACACAACTTGTGAGGATAACACTATGATAACTACTCATATATGTTCAGTCCATCCCAGGTTTTGAAAGTGGAATTAAAATGGCCTCTCATCACAAGTTGAGTAAGCAGCCGACACCCAAATGATGTTATAAATGACAAGGAGAATTTCTTTGTTACCCCCTATGAGAAGCTGTAACATACCACATAGGGCCCTATCAAGACCAGCAATGTGCCACAATACGCAACTAATGCAGAATCCAGTTACCACACAGAGAGGGTTTGTTGGGTTTGTTTTGCTTTATGCTGCAAAAAACAACTGGGGCCATATGCGCCCAAGTCAAAACTATAGAACACGAAGACAGAGAGGAGTTAAAAAAGGACTATATGTCAGTCCCATTTGACAGAAGAGAAGACAACTAAAAGCAGGCACGTGCAGAAAGGGCTAAAAAGATACCATACAGAAACGGAGGTCCAAAACTAAAAATTAAATGGCCTTCGTCATACTGCTTTGCCAGATAAGAAGTACAGTGCAGTTCACAGCCCGCGCAACGTTTGCTAAAATGGCTGATAACTCAGATGGCAAACCATAGCGGGAACATAAATGATTAAAAAATGGTCATTCCATCAGGAAGTGGCAGGCAGTTAAGAATTGGGCGCAATGTGTACAAAGGGGTGGGGTAGCGCCACTTATCAAATGACGATGGCTAAAAAGGCAGTACCCAATACGCAGCCTAGCTAAAATGACCCTCTCGGCGGGAGGGCCAAGAGGTGGTCATCCAAAATGATGGGAAAGAATTAATAAGCGAGAGCTTATTCCCATGAAGGGAGTACCATTGGCAATGCCAAAGGGACACCACCTCCTGACAGACGGCAACACAGAGATCATAGGAGGGAAAATAGGAGCTAGCGTGCTGAGATACAAGGACTGCAGCCTTGGCTGCAGTGTCAGCAGCCTCATTTCCTGACAGGCCGACATGACCAGGAACCCACAAAAATGTCACACAGTGACAGTTTTCCTGGACCCGCTGCACTAAGGGATGGGCAGTGTACACAGACTTTGAAGGTCAGTGGCTGAGTCTGAGCAGAGGACAGAATTGAAAAGGCTGTGTCG
The DNA here is from genome assembly GCF_021461395.2 of Schistocerca americana. NCBI lineage: Eukaryota > Metazoa > Arthropoda > Insecta > Orthoptera > Acrididae > Schistocerca > Schistocerca americana. The sequence continues at coordinate 253,486,068 of NC_060119.1, read as the reverse complement.
CCGGATGTACTCCGTGGACTGATACAGGGTGAAGAGCTCAGCTGTAAATACTGAGCAGTATGATGTAAGCCAATATTGAAAGACACGGGTGTCAATGACGAAGGCACAGCTGAACTCACAGTCAGTCCGTATATACAAAGGCACCATCGCAAAGTTTCATGCAAAGGTCATGAAACTGAAGACGATAGATCGAGGCTGGAGTAGTGTCCTTAGGAAGCAAATAAAGGCCAATGTTAACATGGCCTGCTTCAAGAAGCCAAGGTGGTGAAGGGTTCGCAGTCACCCACCGGGGAAGTTGCAGGTAATGTGAAGTTAAGTCGTCTGAGCAATTGCCCAAAGCAGACTCCAGGAGGTAACAGAAAAGGGACACACCCCATACTGTCGATCAAAGGAATCATCAAAGGAGGAGGCATAGGATGGGTGGCTACGCATGGCCGACAAACGGCATGCATGCCTGCTGAGGAGAAATTCATAGCGCTAGGACAGTGGCGCTTCAGCATAAAGACTCTCAACCGGGCTAGTGTAAAAGGCGCCAGTGGCCAAATGGATGCCACGATGGTGGATAGTGTTGAGACAGCGAAAGAGGGACGGACGTGCAGATGCATAAACCAAGCACCCAGTTGAGTTTCGAATGGACAACAGACCGTTACAAACGGAAGAATGGTTTGATTGGTACCCCTGGGAGAACAACTGAGGACACACAGGACATTGAGGAACCGCGTACAGCGGGCTGCCAGGTAAGAAACATGGGAGGACCAAGAAAATTTCCTATCGAGCATGAGCCACAGGAATTTCATACTTTCAACGAATGGAAGGGCAACAGGCCCAAGATGTAAAACAAACAGAAGGGCAACAGGCCCAAGATGTAAGGATGGTGGGAAAAACCAATTGCTTCGCCAGACAGTTTTGTCGGCGGAAAAGCAAAAGCCATTGTCAATGCTCCAGGAGTAAAGACAATCAAGACATCACTGAAGGTGCTGCTCAGTGAGACAGGCCTGTGGAGAACTGCAATAGATGTCAAAATCGTCAACAAAAAGGGAACCGGAGATGCCCAGCAGGAGACAGGCCATTATAGGGATAATGACAATAGCAAAGAGGACGACGCTCAGGAAGGAACCCTGAGGCACACCATTTTCCTGGATAAAGGTATCTGACAAGGCAGAACCCGCACACACCTTGAAAACTCAATCTTTTAAGAATTCCTCAAGGAAACAGAACAGGCAGACACAGAAACCTCATGTGTAAAGAGTATGGAGGATACCAGTTCTCTAGCTGGGGTTCTGGAGGAATCCATTCATGACATGGATGGACAAAGTAACGAGATGGTCACCTGCAGAATGCCGCGCTATAAATTTACACTGTGCATTCATCAGTAAATTGCAAGACTCGACCCACCATACCAGCCGAGCATGAATCATATGTTCCATCAACTCTAAAATGCAGCTGGTGAGAGAGATGGAGAGATAGCTAGAAGGAAGGTTTTTGTCCTTACCGGGCTTAGGTATGGGTATGACAGTGGCTTCACGCGAATGTCCAGGAAATGTGCCCTCTGCCCAGATGCGGTTGTGCGTGTTAAGCAGAAAATGCTTGCCTACAAGAGAAAGGTGCTGCAGCACTTGAATGTGGATGGCATCTGGCCCTGGGGCGGAGGATCAGGATGAACTGAGAGCATGATCTAGCTCCCCCATAGTAAAGGCAGCACTGTAGCACTCACGATTCTTAGAAGTGAAGTGTATTGCCCGAGCCTCCTCTGCTCATTTCCGATGTAGGAAGGCAGGGTGATGGGGGGAAGGGGGGGGGGGGGGGGGAGCTCCAAATCTCCGTAAAATGGCAGCCCAAGATGTTGGAGATAGCAATAGGGTCCATGATGACATTGTCTGCTACTGTCAGGCTGGAAACTGGGGAATGAATCTTGGTCCCAGAGAGGCATCGGAGGTTGGCCCACACGACAGAGGAAGGGGTGGAACTGTTAAAAGAACTAGTGAATGAAATCCAGCTACCTCTTTTGCTATCACGAAGAACGCAAATGATATTCTGCACGCATCTGTTTATAATGAATGCTGTTTGACATCTTAGGATTACTGTTAAAGACGCGGAGAGCACGTCTCCATGAGCTAACTGCATCACTGCATGCCTCAGTCCACCAAGGGATTGGGACACAATGCGGGAAAGAAGAAGTGCGAGGAATGGAACATTCTGCAGCAGTAAGGATAACGTTTGTAAGATATTCCACCTGGTCATCACAACTGAGGAAATTTTGTTCTTCAAAGATCGCCAGGGAGGAGTAAAGCTGCCAGTCAGCCCTAGTAAGCTGCCATTTGGATGTGCACACAGATGAGGTAGGAGTCAGCAAACAGATAGCACACAGGAAATGGTCGCTTGAGTAGTGTCAGAAAGAATGGACCACTCAAGGCAATAGGCAAGCTGGGCAGTGCAGGAGGACAGGTCCAAATGGAAATAGGTGTGCGAAAAGTCGGAAAAGGAAGTGGGTGCCCCAGTGTTAAGGCAGAAGAGGTTAAGTTGGTTAAGGTGGTCAGCCAAGAGGGCAACCTCTCTGACAGGTCCTGGGAGAACCCCAAAGGGGATGATGAGCATTTAAGTCACAGAGTAGCAAAAATGGGGGAGGTAGCTGCCCAATAAGCTGAAGGAAGTCTGCCCTGGTGGCATTGAATGACAGAGGGACAAAGGGTACAGAGGGAAAAAGTCAGTTGTGATGACCAGGTGGAATATCTTACAAACGTTATCCTTACTGCTGCAGAATGTTCCATGCAGCTTGAACATGGGTAGTCACGGAGATGGGTTGACTATGAATGTTATCCCATATGAGCAGCATGACAACCACACGAGATGGAATGTCGACCTCAGGCTGAAGGTCAAAACAAATCGGTAAGAAATGTGAAAGCTCAAAGTGGTTGTGAGGGTGCAATTTCGTTTCCTGTAGGCAGAGTCCAAGAGTATGCTGCGATGCTAAAAGCAGCCATAAATCCTCTTTTTACGACTGAAGGCCGTAAACATTCCATTGGAGCAGAGTCATGATGAGGAAGAGGTGTGGGGGTATCACCTCGGCGGCTGCCAAGTGACAGCCTGTGAAGAGTCGCTATTACAGAGCACAGAAGCAGGAGTGTCCTGCTCTATGGGGTCCACAAAAGCATCGGCTTGCTTGTGCGGTCTGTGATCAGAGAAGGAAGATTGGATTTCAGCCTTGGTTAGACCATCAAGCAACCTAGTGTAAATTACACCATGGGAAGAATTCTAAGTTCTGTGGGCCTCGACACGAACAGGGTAGCTGTGGAGAAGTGAGGTAGCAAACAGTTATTGTGCTTGAGAATCAGAAGTAGTCTCCAAATGCAAAGTTCCATTCTGTAAATGAGAGCAGGATTTCACAGGGCCGGCAATTGCATCGACACCTTTCTGAATAATAAACAGATTTACTATGGCAAAGGACTTCGGTATGTGAGACCACGAGGAGCTGTGGTGCAGCAGTAAGGATCTTTGAATCATTAGCCTCATTACATTTATGTTTCATAGACGTTGATTGGGAAGACGATTTACTCATTGCGAGAAAATCCCCCATGATTGCCAGCATCTCCGATGGTGTCTTCCTTCCAACTGCCCCCCCCCCCCCCCCTCACAAGGGTGCACACCTGCCTCCGGTGACTGTTCACACCTCAGGTCACACCTCCCGAACACCCGATAGAGGGACCAATCGGCAATTTGGGAAGGTTGCAGCTCAGGCAGTCACCCCTCCCTGGGCCTGGTCTGTAACAGGGGGTATGCGCAAACCCTACCTGTCAAAGCAGGGCTGGGAATTACGCATTACCCAGTTACTTGTTATGCATCAGATGCGTGGGCCAGCCATCAGGAGCGCATAGGAAGGAAGAAGAAAGAGAGGACAAAATGCTGAGGCAGAGGAACATGAGAAGGGAAACAAAGAAAGGAAAAGGGAGCAAAAAACAATGGTGAGACTGTTCTTATGTCAGCGACAGACAATGCAGAACATTCCCAATAACACCCTAGACATATTCCCAAGGGAGGGGGAAAAGAATAGCAAGAGGATAGACATTCAGCACAGACGGGAGAAATGCTCCAAAGGAGTACGAACCCACCAAAGAGTAGGAGCCCACTGGGGGGAGGGGGGGGGGCACAGAGGGGGAACAGTTGTATTCTTGAATGATATTTCCACTCTGCAGAGGAGTGTGCGCTGATATGAAACTTCCTGGCAGATTAAAACCGTGTGCTGGACTGAGACTCAAACTCGGGACCTTTGCCTTTCACAGGCAAGTGCTCTACCAACTGAGCTACCCAAGCACGACTCACGCCCCGTCCTCACAGCTTTACTTCCGCCAGTACCTTGCCTAAAGTTTGGAAGGTAGGAGGCGAGGTACTGGCGGAAGTAAAGCTGTGAGGATGGGGTGTGAGTCATGCTTGGGTAGCTCAGTTGGTAGAGAGCTTGCCCACGAAAGGCAAAGGTCTCGAGTTCGAGTCTCGGTCCGGCACACAGTTTTAATCTGCCACCAAGTTTCAGTTGTATTCTTCATCAGTGATGGAAACGAAGTCCGAACTGCCCCTTTCAGCAGTCAGTCAGGGTTTAGCTTTCCAACACCACAGCGTGACAGGGGTAGTAACTGTGGCAAAATAGGCCACCATAGTCCGGGCAGTGTCTTGTCGGATGGTCTGGAGACTTCCATTCCCCATAGAGCACTGAGCACCTCCCCCAACCTCTCCCAACCGGTACGAAGGAGGTAACATAGCACTGTATGGAACTGAGTTGAATGGGAAGATAGCGGGACATTTGTTTTTGGTAGTTCAAGCTATATTTTGATTTACTTTTTTATGGGAAAGTAACAAACAAGTTGACTTCTCAGGTGGGAAGTTTAAGATGTACATGAAGGGGAAGCAACTGAGATCCATTTAATAAGATTCCATATCACACCCAGGATCACATCACACACACACAAGGCCCTGGGAGTAGACAACAATCCATTAGAACTACTGACAGCCTTGGGACAGCCAGTCCTGACAAAACTCTACCATCCGGTGAGCAAGATGTACGAGACAAGCGAAATACCCTCAGACTTCAAGAAGAATATAATAATTCCAATCCCAAAGAAAGCAGGTGTTGACAGATGTGAAAATTACCGAACTATAAGTCACAGCTGCAAAATACTAACGCGAATTCTTTACAGACGAATGGAAAAACTAGTAGAAGCCGACCTCAGGGAAAATCAGTTTGGATTCCGTAGAAATATTGGAACACGTGAGGCAATACTGACCCTATGACTTATCTTAGAAGCTAGATTAAGGGAAGGCAAACCTACGTTTCTAGCATTTGTAGACTTAGAGAAAGCTTTTGACAATGTTGACTGGAATACTCTCTTTCAAATTCTGAAGGTGGCAGGGGTAAAATACAGGGAGCGAAAAGCTATTTACAATTTGTACAGAAACCAGATGGCAGTTATAAGAGTCGAGGGGTATGAAAGGGAAGCAGTGGTTGGGAAGGGAGTAAGGCAGGGTTGTAGCCTCTCCCCAATGTTATTCAATCTGTATATTGAGCAAGCAGTAAAGGAAACAAAAGAAAAATTCGGAATAGGTATTAAAATCCATGGAGAAGAAATAGAAACCTTGAGGTTCGCCAATGACATTGTAATTCTGTCAGAGACAGCAAAGGACTTGGAAGAGCAGCTGAACAGAATATATAGTGTCTTGAAAGGAGGATATAAGATGAACATCAAAAAAGCAAAACGAGGATAATGGAATGTAGTCGAATTAAGTCAGGTGATGCTGAGGGAATTGGATTAGGAAATGAGAAAGTAGTAAAGGGGTTTTGCTATTTGGGAAGCAAAATAACTGATGATGGTCGAAGTAGAGAGGATGTAAAATGTAGACTGGCAGTGGCAAGGAAAGCATTTCTGAAGAAGAGAAATTTGTTAACATCAAGTATAGATTTAAGTGTCAGGAAGTCGTTTCTGAACGTATTTGTATGGAGTGTAGCCATGTATGGAAGTGAAACATGGACAATAAATAGTTTGGACAAGAAGAGAATAGAAGTTTTGGAAATGTGGTGCTACAGAAGAATGCTGAAGATTAGATGGGTAGATCACATAATTAATGAGGATGTATTGAATAGAATTGGGGAGAAGAGGACTTTGTGGCACAATTTGACTAGAATAAGGGATCGGTTGGTAGGACATGTTCTGAGGCGTCAAGGGATCACTGATTTAGTACTGGAGGGCAGTGTGGAGGGTAAAAATCTTAGAGGGAGATCAAGAGATGAATACACTAAGCAGATTCAGAAGGATGTAGGTTGCAGTAGGTACTGGGAGATGAAGAAACTTGCACAGGATCTGCATCAAGCCAGTCTCAGGACTGAAGACAACAACAACAACAACAACAACAACATCACAACCAGAAGGTTCTGTGACCAAACCGAAGGACATGTAGTAGGTACTGAATATATGCCACTACAATAAGTACCTACAGAAGAATGAATGAAATTGGACAAGTGTCATACCATCAAAAAGACACACAATAAGAGATAGGAAATCATTCACTCATAGTGGACCAACACGGGGAGCATAAAGGGACATAACAGGAAACAGCATTCACAATAGCTTTCAAGCTCCTGCTTTAAGCAGTGCAGAGGAGCAGGAAGAATAGACATATGGAGGAATAAAGACTGGACAATGGAGCTCATGTAATAGTAAGTACATAAACATGGTTGAAACCTGAAATGGATAGCATTGAGATTTTTGGGGAAAATTTAAGTGTATATCGAAATGATAGGCAAAGGGGAATTGAAGGTGATGTATTTGTCGCAGTAGAGAAGATACTCAAATTTGCCACGATAGAAACTGAAGCTGCATGTAGATTGTTTGGTAAAAACTCCATACCAGGGGTTGGCATAAAATGATAATTGGACCTCTCTATTGCCCACCAGACTTACCTCCTGATGTAACCAAAAACTTAACATAAAACCTCAGTTCACTTGCATGCAAGTTCCCCAATCATACTGTAATCATCGATGAAGGCTTTAATCATTCAACAATTAATTGGAAAATTACAGTTTTGTTAGTAGTGGGCATGATAAGACATTCTGTGAATCTTTACTAAATGCCTTCTCTAAAACAACCTACAACAGACAGTTAAGAACCCCACTCATGATGAAAATAGATTGGATCACATGGCAACAAATAAACTTGAACTCTTTGAGGATGTCCACATCGAAACTGGCATCAGTGACTATGACACGGTTGTGGCAACAATGATTGTCAAAGAACAAAGGACAACTAAAACAAGCAGAAAGATACGTATGTTCAGTAAACTAGATAAAAACCCAGTAACGTCATATCTCAAAGGGGAACCTGAAACTTTCAGCACAGGGCAGGAGCATGTAGAGGAGCTCTGGTTCAAGTTTAAAAGAATAGTTGACCACACACTGGATAGATACATACCCAGTAGCAAGGTTATAATGGGAGGGAACCTCCACAGTATACAGTCACTGTGAATGTAACACATTTGGCTGTCAAAAGAGTAACTACTGTAGCAGAATATCGTCAAATGACATCTCACAAGATCCAAAGAAATTCTGGTATTATGTAAAGGCTGTTAGTGGCACCAAAGCTAGTGTCCAGTCCCTAGCAAACAAGACAGGAACTGAAATTTAGGGTAGCAAAGCAAAAGCTGAAATGCTTATCTCCATTTGAAAATGATCCTTTCCAAAGGAAAACATAGGAGAATTTCTCCAATTTAATGCTCACACCACAGAAAACGTGAATGAAATAAGAATTTTTGTCAGAGGTGTTGAAAACAGCTGAAATCGTTAAAACTGAACAAAGCTCCAGGGCCCAATGGAATCCCAGTCAGATTCTATACTGAATTTGCAGCTGAGGTAAACCCTCTTCTAACTATAATCTATCATAGATCCATCGGACAAAAAACCGTATCCAGTTCTTGGAAAAAGCCAGAGGTCATGTCCATCTACAAGAAGGGTAGTAGAAGTGATCCACAAAACTACCATCCAATATCTTTGACATGGATTTGTTGCAGAATCTTAGAACATATTCTGAGCTCAAACATAATGAGGTATCTTGAACAGCACGACCTCATCAATGCCAACCAGCGTGGATTTCGAAAACATCACACATGTGAAACCCAACTTGCATTTTCTCACATGACATACTGAAAGCTTTGGATCAGGACAACCAGGTAAATGCTGTATTTCTTGATTTCCATAAAGCATCTGACTCAGTAGTGCACCTATGCTTATTGTCAAAAGTACGATCATATAGAGTACCAAGTGAAATTTGTGACTGAGTTGAAGACTTTTTGGTAGAGAGTACACAGAATCTTATCTGGGATGGAGAGACATCACCATGTGTAGAAGTAACTTCGGGTGTGCCCCCGGGAAGTGTGTTGGGACCCAGGCTTTTTGCAGATGATGCAGTTATTTATACTGAATACCATCTGACGGAAGCTGCAGTAATATTCAGTCACATCATGATATGATTTCAATGTGGTGCAGAGATTCGCAACTTGCTCTGAAAGTTCAGAAATTTAAAATTGTGCACTTCATAAAATGAAAAAATGTAGTATCCTATAATATCACTGAGTCACTGTTGGAATCGACCAACTCAAACAAATAGCTGGATGTAACACTTTGTAAGTATATTAAATGGAATGATCACATAGGTTCAATCGTGTGTAAAGCAGGTGGTAGACTTCAGTTTATTTATACAATACTGGGAGAGTGCAATCAGTCTACAAAAGAGATTGCTTACAAACCACTAGTGCAACGCATCCTGGAATACTGCTCAAGGGTGTTGGACACTTACCAGATAGGACTAACAGGGGTATTGAAAGTATATAGAGGACTGCACAAATGGTCACAGGTTTTCTTAATCCACGGGAGAGCAACAGAGATACTGAAGAAACTGAACTGGCAAACTCTTTAAGATAGACGTAAACTATTCTGAGAAAGTCTATTAACAAAGTTTAGAGAACTGGCTGTAAATGATTATTCTATGGATGTACTACAACCGCCTACATATCGCTCAACAGGGATCACGAGGATAAGATTGGAATAATTACTTCATGCACAGAGGAATTCCAACAATCATTCTTCCTGCACTCCATATGTGAATTGAACAGGAAGAAACCCTAATAACTGGTACAATGGGACATATCCTCTGCCATGCACCTCACAGTGATTTGAAGAGTACAGTTGTAGATATACACAAAGAGTTGTAGATGAGAGAGACAGTAACAAAGGTAAAATAATGGAAATTCCTGGATGGAGCAATATCTACTCATTGTCCATTCTTTATTTCTTAATATGTCTGTACTCTCTCATCCTCTAACAGTACTGACAACACGAGCTTAAAAGTTAGCGTGAATGCTGTTTCCCATTATATCTATCTGTGTTCCACTCTACAGCTCACTACAACCCCTTATTTTGTGTGCTACCCAATCCAGGCATTTCCATTTTTGTTATAAGCCATAAAAGACAGACACACATATTATGTGCAAGGTTTCTGCACTCTGTTCTATGGGTGTGATGAGTGTACAGTGGCAGTACATTCCTAAAGAGACCATAAGCATGTCTTCAGCTTTTTCATCTAGAATTAAGTCTCCAGTTCAATCCTCTACTGAGTGCAGCCACCCAACTGCTATGAAGAAGCAGATCACACTCTCCTGCCTGGTGAATGTCATAAATTCATAACCAACTGTCATTCTCCCATCAAAATAGTTAAACCAGTGTGCACATCATTTCTGAAATGGTTCATAAGAGTAAAGAGTGCTTTAATACACACACACACACACACACACACACACACACACACACACACACACACACACACACACACACAAATATTTATAGCCTGGCAGAGCAAATGTTGAAAAACAGTAGTTAACTCCAAATTTTAAACAGTAACATGAAGATGATACTTTAAGTTGCATACAGGCAGAATTAAAAGGAACTTCCACATAAGCTATCGGTAGCAGCCTTCATCAGAAAAGGAAAGAGAAACACACTCCATTCATTCACAAAGAGGCGCGCGCGCGCACACACACACACACACACACACACACACACACACACACACACACACACACACACACCCCAACTCCAGCGGTTTGGACTCTAACCAGAATTTACACTGTTTGATTTTAAACAGTATTGCAAGTTGCTCTTATATTTATCCAAGTCATTAAGTAAGAGAATTGCCTAAAATAGTGAAGTAATTCAACTTTCATGGAATTCGTACATGTGAACTATACTGAGATAGAAAAATATTTAGATGAAACTATAAATTAGTCTTGTTTTATGGTACATTAAAAGGAAAGACTCAAAATACCAGCATATTGCTATTTTTTGGAACTATTTGGTACTTTGAAAGACCATAACATGTAGGTCAACAAAAGATTCTGCACGTATATGATAAAGTAATAGATTTTAAGATAAATCAAGCTGGTAGCACGCTTCCATGGTCGAGATCGCCAACACAAGCTTGTGTGATGGCGCTTGACCAGTGGCTAAGCCAGTTCAAATCCTGGTGGTGGAAAAATTTTGATCGTCAATATTTGGTTGGCAAGGAGAGAAGAGATGATGGTGTGAAGATCCTGATAACCAGACTTTGCGCACATGTCCTGTTTGAAATACCAAACCTAGCCACAGTGACTCACAAAGTGAGGGCATGTGGGACTACTGATGGTGATCTATCCATTGGATGGGGATAGTGAGCTTGGCATTCCCCTTGGTGCTACTCACGAGGCATAGGATATGTGCTGGCAATGGGTTCCACCCTCTCCCTTCTCTCATCATCACCACCACCACCACCACCACCGTCATACAACACACACACACACACACACACACACACACACACACACACACACACACACACAGAGAGAGAGAGAGAGAGAGAGAGAGAGAGAGAGAGAGAGAGAGAACCAATAAATGCATGTAGTATTACAAATGTTGTAATGGAGCACATTGTAAATAAATTTTAAAAAAATCAGGTAGGTATCACTCATGGGCACAACACGCATGGATTGTAATTATGTTAGAACAAAAGAAAACTACAACACCAAAACGACACGATGTACCCTGTAAGATAATATTGTGAGGGTCATTCTATAAGTAATGGTCCACGTTTTTTTAAAAATACATTATATACTTAGATAAACGTCCTTGTTGGTGCTTCACATTTGATGTTAGTTCTGTATGCCAGTGAAGTTTCGAACCGTTCTGGGTAATGGCAGAGCAACAGATCAGCATCAAAATGATGTCTACTTACAACTAGCATTACAAGTAGTGTACTGTTATTGAATTCTTGCAAGCAGAAAAAGGAACCACGGTGAACATACATTAACATTTGTGTTTAGTGTATGTTGATGTTGCAGTCGACAGGAGTATAATTGGGCGATGGGTAAAGAAAGTTGCAGCCTCAGGAAATGCAGAAACAGAGCACCATGACCAGACACACTCAGGACGTCCTGTCACAGCCACTGCTACACACTTCCTGAATCATGTGGATGCTATTATTCATGCCGACCGGCACATCACAATTTGACAAGAGGCTTTACAGTTGTCGGTCAGCATTGGAAGTGTGTCTGCAATGTTTGAGACTCTCAGATATTCAAAGTGGTGTTCACAATGGGTTCAACAAATGCTCACAGTGGACCACAAGATTCAAAGAAAGGCCATTTCATCTGAATTGTTGGAGCATTTTGAGACTGGCGAAGAGGCATTTCTGTCACGGATTGTTACGGGGGACGAAAGCTGGGTGCACCACTTTGTGCCAGAAACAGAAAAGCAGTCCATGGAGTGGTATCATCCTCATTCACCACAAAAGAAGAAATTCAAGACAACCCCCTCTGCCAGAAAAGTCACGGTGATAGTCTGCTGGGTTTGTGATGGCATCATTCTTGTGAATGTAATGCCAAGAGGTCAACCATCAATTCAGAGGCATTTGTGAAGAGACTGAATAAACTCAAGAACAGTTTCTGACATGTTCCATCGAATGAGAATCCAGCAGAAATTTCACTCCAAAACGATAATGCATGCCCACACACAAGTCTGAGAACCTGGGAACACATCACCAAATTGGGTTGAACATCATTACCACATCCACCCTACTGTCCAGACCCGGCACCCTCGGACTTCCATCTCTTTGGGCCTCTTTAGAGTCTCTGCGGGGAACACACTTTGAAGATGACGAGTGTGTCAGTCATGCAGTGAAAACATGGCTACATAAACAGGACAAGAGCTTTTACCAGCAGGGAATGCATGCTCTTCCACAACGCTTGTGTACGGCCATAGAACGTGATGGAGACTACGTAGAAAAATTGGATATGGACAAGACATGTTGATGTATATTGTCACCAAATTCTGACTCTTAACAATAAACATATTATGAGAAAAAAATGTGGGACGTCACTTATTGAACGACCCTCGTATTAGTAGAAACAATGGATATAATAACTGGTTTTGGGGACAAAGTGCTCTGGAAAACTGGAGCAGTCCCAGGAGGTTGAGTACCTAGAGTTACCAGCAGCATGACTCACTTTAAACAGACAGGATTTAAGATTGCAGATATTTAAGCAAAATGTAAATAATTTAGAAGTAAACGACTTATCAAACAGCAGTAGAAGTTACTCATCGACAAGAAAATAAAAGAGAATAAAATATTTGCTAGCTTTAAGAACAAATCCTTGGACACACATCAGACGGCACACAGTGTAGAGAACTTTCTTCACTACACATATTTAAGTAGTGCGTGGAAGAAACAAAGTGTAATGGCATAGAACTTCACTTGCATGGGGAGCACTTTAATCAGGCTGTAGCCCCAGATAGTCAACACTCCTGCCTGTAAAGCAACATCAGCATTAGCCGCTGCTTCTGTACGGTCCACTTCCATGAGCCACTGGCCCAGTTCGCAACAGTTATCGACCGCCACATGACAACAGCCAGACCCCCAGATGGTTGACCTAAGTTCCAAGGTTTCCAAGCAATAAAGAAACATGGCTCTTCCACTAAGTTACCCCTGGACAGTAATATTTAAACCCCAGGTCCAGCTCATTGTCATCGGTACAGCTTGGCCATACTATGACACATACCCCTTGCCACGCCATTAGGAGAAGAGAATGGTACCTACAGAACCAGACATAACAATAAGCTCTACTGTCTCCAACTGACAATCATATCTATTAGGAAAAGGCAACTGGCCTTCTGTGGATATTTGACCCACATGAATGTGTGCAGGCTCACAAACATGACGCTTACACATGACACCAAGTGGGGTAGTGCAATAGTTAGCACACTGGACTTGCATCTGGTAAGACGATGGTTCAAACCCACCTCCAGCCATCCTGATTTACGTTTTCATGATTTCCTCTAAATCGCTTAAGGCAAATGCTGGATGGTTCCTTTGAAAGGGCACGGCCAATTTCATTCTCAATCCTTCCCTAATCCGAGCTTTTGCTCCATCTCTAATGATGACATCATCAATGGGACATTAAACACTAATCTTCTCCACCACCACCACCACCACAACCGGTAGAAGGAAAGCCTCCAAGAACATATGGATCACCACAGTGGAAGCAGACCTGTAACAACTTAAAATTTCAAAAGTAATGCACACAAGACCGATCCAAATTCTGCAAGAGGACACTACGAGTCTAGTGTCCCTTACCGGTAAAAAGAGCACCAGTACAAGCAGTCTGAAGTGGACAGGGAGAAAGCTTGCTCACAGCCAGAAAATTAAAGCTTTCTGGATTAGGGAGGAACAGAAAACCCATGTAAAGAGTCAAAACGAGCCCCACGGTCCTATGTACACCCAAACAAAGAGGGGTAGGAGGGGGAGGAGGAGGAGGAGGAGTCTATAAGATGATTGTAGGTGAGTATAACAAACTTACAGCACATTTTGGAGCAATGAACACTTTTTTCCTTAAAGATGAGCTACCCCAAAACATTAATCCATATAACATTACTGAATGAAAATACACAAGCTATTTAAATTGACTGATTTCACTCCCAAAGACTTGAAATGATCTGTGGCTGAACTTAATTGCTGTAAGAGCTAAAAAATGTATTTTTTCAAGTTTTAATTCTCATCAATATGAACATCTGAAAATAAAGAAATTTCTAAATGGGCAGTGTGTAAAATACAGGAAAGGCAACCACTCACCTATAGTGGATTGATGTGTGGAGCGCAGAAAGATTTAACACCAAACACGATTCACACTAACTTTTGGGTGCTAGCTCTTTTTTTAGCAGGACTGTGTGCGTGCGCCCGCTCCATGCGCCCGCCCCCCCCCCCCCCCCCCCCCCCCACACACACACACACACACACACACACACACACACACACACACACACACACACTCTCTCTCTCTCTCTCTCTCTCTCTCTCTCTCTCTCTCTGTGTGTCTGTCTGTCTGTCTGTTCTAGGTAGTTTTTGGAGAAGGCATTTAGTAAAGATTCACAGAATGTCTTATCATGCCCACTACTAACAAAATTGTAATTTTCCAATTAATTGTTGGATGATTAAAGCCTCCATCGATGATTACAGTATGATTGGGGAACTTGCATATAAGTGAACTGAGGTTTTATGTTAAGTTTTCGGTTACATCAGGATGTAAGCCTGTGTCCAGTAAAATTCAGTTATAGTCATTATCAATGATACATAGGTTAAAACTAGTGTAATTTAATTAAAAAAATAAAAAAACAGAATAAAACTGAAGTGAAACCGTGTAACTACAAGGCATTACCATGTTTGCCAGACTCAAGTTTAGGAAAGATTGTTTTACTGAAATGAAGCACATTTTTATTAAAGCTTAGAAACATGTTAGGAGGAATTTATATTCTATATTTTATGAATAATCCACTAAAATGTAATATATATTGTCATACTTACATAACTGACTATTTTCCCTGTGAATGCCTTTCTCTCTAACAGAATTCATGTTATGCAATGTAACGCCGTTTTATGATTTATTCATTGTTATTTAATGTACTGTTTTCTATCAAAATTCATTGGAATTCTGTAATTTTCTGTTTTTAACAATCATGTTATTGCAGTAAAATGTATATAAGATTCATGGGGAACCTCTGTTGTATGCCCAGTTTCGCTTGAAGTATCGACGCAGCACCTGTGTCAATCAGTTTCGGGATTCTAAAAGGCATACACTGTGCCAACTTTGTACAACTGTACCTTGAAACAGATAAGTACTCATAACTACATGTGGCACGAATTAATGCAGGCATTACTACCCATTTGGTCAATGTTTGTAACACCAGGACTTCTATTTATTCCTGTTTCTACAGCAACAGCAGCAGATAACACAGCCTAAGTATTTGATAGCAGCCGAAGAACTTTTTACAGGAAACTTCTCAGTACCACAGGGAGAGAAGAGGGTTGCCATCATTACTTATTGGCTCATTCCACATCAAAGAGAACAATACTAAAAAGTGTCCCCACTTGATCATCTCCAAATCTAATTAAATTTGGTGCGAAGGTTCTATATGGTCTTTGATGGTTGTAATGTTACTTGAGCCTCACTGCCCTTTTTTTAACTAATTTGTGCCTGATTTTATTCTGAAAACCTCAGTAATGTATGTAAATACCGTAAATGTAAATTTGATTCGAAAAGTACTTGAAGTGAAGTGAAGTGAAGCACAGCTGGACAGCAAGAAACTTTAGGGCGCAATCCCCGCAGTGATAGTAGTTGTGATTCTTTGAGTATTGACTGTAAAAAAAAAGACGATTTTAAAAAAAAAAAAAAAAAAAAAAAAAAAGAGGACTGTTAATCTGTATCTTGTGGAAAGAGGTCGAATTGCTAGGCCGTCACTCAGAACTTATTGTTACATTTAATGAAAATTGTTATTTCAATGATAAAACCAAGTAAAGTATGTGTAAGAGTTGCCAAACATTCATGTATACAAATTTTCTGGAAGTGAAGAATAGAAATATCTTGTATTTGGAAAAAGAAGTGAGCTTCATTGTCATCACCGGCTATCAATCGACAGAATTGTAAGTGTACAAAGTTCACTAAAATACAGGAAAGGAAATGCATTCTCTATAGTTTCCATTCAATACGTAACAACTTCTCATCATTTCTTAATTGCAGTAATTGGATTATGTTCTTGTATAATAGTATGGTGCCAAACTCCACTGACCAATTTTGATGCAACAGGATGTGTAGTTTGAAGGAAGTTTGTGTGCCAAGCAATCTCCTTTTCTCACGAAAAGCAGATTGCTGTTTGATCTTATTTACTTACAACAGTGGTCCCTTAGGTATGAAAAGCTACATAACTTGGGCTCAAAGCTATTCGCAATACGGACAAGTAACTAACAAAGTCATATTTTAAACCTTAAAGAACAATAACTGCCTCCAAATTATAATACGTCACCAACTGGTGCAGAAGCTGACCATTCAAGGAGGCTGCAACCACAATTCATGTACCAGTTATGACAAAGTAAAAAAATCTCAATCAAAAATCAACCTCTCTCTCTCTCCAAACACATACATAAATATTCATATTATTAAGATCAGTCATTTTATATGGTTACATACCAAATTTCAGTCGAGTATCTTCAGTGGTTAAATTTTTAGGGGCTTTTAAAGAGAGACTACTCATCTTCGCAACACATACGAAGGTGCAAATGTGCAAAGTTTGCTAGGCTTCTTTAGAAGTCCTAGAAAATGTTTGGTCATTTGCTTTAATGTACATGTATACTTTTCTATGCAGAATCACACCATGGCAAAAATTAGGGATATAGCCACACCTAAAAATAGGTACAAGTCTCTAAACCGGCTAAAAAATTCGTCGTACTATTTTGAGAGCTAAGGTTTGACTGACCACTGCTACTTTTCTTCTGAACCAATCACATCTAAACTTCAGAGGATTATTCCTACCTATGATGCCTATCTATAGATCAAATTTAGTTAACATTGGATGCCTAGATGAAAAGACAGGCATCTACAAAGTTGACCAAAGTTTTCTATGTTTAAGTTTTAGGGTTGTTTTTTTTGGGGGGGGGGGGGGGGGCAATATCTCAACTATGTCCTGTACAATTCTTCTTTTTTTTTCCTTGCCACAGCTGGAAAGAGCATGCTTCAAGCTTTCAAAGCTATATTGTTTAAATTCTGGATATTGCAAAATTGATGGGTAAGAATTCCTATCAAAAGTAGGGAAAATGGATTATCAAGAGATACAAAAAATTAATAGAATTTGAAGTTGCAAATCAAAAAATGTGTAATTGTAGTGCCTCTTAATAGTATAAGATTCACATGTGGTTTAGGGAATGTAACTATGCTTTTGTTTTTACATTATTTTACAGTATAGAATATAAATAAAATAAAACAACAGACAATGTTCTTAAAATTATAAAATCTAGAAGACCATATCAGAATGCTACGTTGTAACCCTACAATGCATGTTGGTGCTGTTTCCATTGGCATTATAAAGCAGCAATAGTTTTCTAAGGCTCTATCCTAACACCACTTTCAATTGTTTCTTTCATTATTTTCACAGTGTCAGTCTTCTGTATAGTGTGATCTTTGGTGATGACATTGTACAATCTTAGTGTTGAGTCTGAGTGTTTGAATAATCAATAATCATTGTCGTAGCTGAAAGTAAGCACTAAACCAATATGTTTTGATACACTAATTTGTATATTTTGTACACAAATAAGTCTGAATCTGCTATGCTTCAAACCTGGATATTCATGAGCTTTCAAAATTGCTCATTACAGGTTAATAAACCATTATATAAAATGAACCAAGAGACTCTTGCATCCTGCTGCTTTGGTGGATCAGATGGAGCCGATTGTCATAAGTTATCATCATTCTCTATCATGGTAGAAGTCAACTACAATCAGTTAAGGAAATGTCGCCAGTGGACAAGGAGCTTCTACGACGTAGTCAGGGCTTGATTTTAGTTCCTATCATAATGCCTTATTGATAGCAAAATTTAAATTCCTGCAAAAGACTTCCTGCAACCCACTTGGTAAAGAAAAACATGTCATCAAGAAGCCTTTGACACCAATGACCGCTGCAATATCTGACTAATAAAGATTTTATACCTGGTCAGAAAATTTGTACCAAATGTAGACATGAAGTGGCCCAAAAAGAATCATCCCATCAGGATAGGCAAGGATCACCATCCACTGAAGACATGGATGTTGTTGATGCTTGCTTTCCTGCTAATACTTCATTATCACCACTTGAAGAGTCACCATTAAAGCTTCAACATAACGGCAAAAGGGATTCAATGGTTATATAAAGTGCAAAGTTCTGAAAGCCCATGGCAGCATTACTAAGGTAACTGCCACACAGCTGCTGATGCAAGCCAAGTAGATATTGTTCAAATACAAATGAAAGAGTGCCAAAACTGTAAATATATGGACATTTCAATTGATGAACTTAAGATTAAGCTTCAGACTTCAAGCAATTGCAGTAAAGTTCAAATTTTGACCCTGACCCCAAATAGCTGGACTACTGAGGGAAAAAAAGAAAGAAAAAAAAAGGGATAAAGAATTTGCTGTTTCAACTAAAATGGTGAAGAAGGCTATGAGACCAAAGGTGGAAGATGGGATTTTGGCAACACTTTCAAACCGAAAAGGGGAAAAACTCAAGCATGGAGTAAAACAAAATGCCCTCACTTTTTTTGAAGATGATATTTCTCATTTATGTCCCAGCAAATATTCACAGGCAGAAATGCATGCTTCTTTGTAACCTGAAAGAAACGTCCATTGCTTATTGTAAACAATATGGAAATCAAGAGAACGTTTCAAAATTTTGTGAGCTCAGGACAAAATGGTGTACTACTGTTGATGCTTCCGAGTCACACTCAGTATGTGTATGTGCAATTCATCAAAATGTTAAATTAATGTTGGCATCAGTAATATCCATCCAAGATGACTACAAGGAATTGATTAAAAAACTGCATGCAGTTTGGAATCAAAAGATGGTATGCTGCAATGTTGTGAGGAATGACCAGGAAAAATGCAACTAAAGGCTTTTCTTGAAGATGCTTTTAAAGACTATGAGCCAGAAGAAACAATTGAATACAAGCAATGGGTCCATACTGACAGACACACATTAGAGAGATGTCAGAACTGTTAAAGATTTCATGGAGGCACGAATTTTGAAAATTATCAGTTTAAGAAGCAATCACTTTGCATCAAAACACCGAAGTTTATACCTTAAGCAGCTAAAAACAAATCTTGCAGAAAATGAATTAATTATATTGATGGATTTTGCTGAGAATTATTCATTTGTTGTTCACGATGCTGTGCAAGGATTTCATTGGGAGAATAGTCAGGCCATGCTATATCCATTTGTAGTCTTTTTGGGTGGCAAAGAATGTCAGAGTATTTGTATGATCAGCAACTGGCTCCATCATGATACCACTGCTGTCAATGACTTTCAAATAAACTTAATAGCACATTTAAGGACAAAGATTGAAAACAATAGGTACTTTTATTACTTCAGTGATGGTCCAGCTGCTCAATATAAGAATTTCAAAAATTTCCTCAATTTATATCTACAGAAAAAGGATTTTGACATTGCTGTGGAATGTTTTTTTATTATTATTAATTTTTTTTTTGAAGAAGCCACAGTAAATTGCTTTTTGATGGCATTGGGGGAATAGCAAAAAGACTAACAGCCTGTGCCAGTCTGCAGAGGCCCTTAGATAACCAAACATCGACTCCATCTGATTTGCTTTTATGTACCAAAAGAAGAAATTGAAAAAATTCAGCCTGATCAAAAAACAAGGTGAGACATACAATATCTGGAACAAGAGAAATCATCAATTTAAGCCAATTAATTGAAATCAGCTCAGAGTAAGCAGAGCATCTAATTTTGCTACAGCATTCACAGCTAATGCCCTCAAAGCAGTTGAAGAAATTCCAGCAATCTCAATTTCAAGTTTACAACCAGGACAATATACTGCACGTACGCATGACAATTTTTGTTGCGTTTGAAATGTGTCTGAAGCTTCACATGAACAACAAGATGTCCTCCTCATCACCTTTATGCACCCACACAGTTCTGCTCATTCCTTCCACTGGCCAACTGCTAAAGACACTTGCTGGATTCCTGAGCAACATATTTTCATGACTTTAGAAGCACCATCAACATCATCATCCAGAAGACAATACAATTATCCACGATCTGACCTGGACAAAATTTTAGAACTGTTTCAAATGAAACTGACTCTTTAGTATTTTTGTTTTGCAAATATGCTGTGTCGTGTATTATACTTGGTTTTATGGCATATGTTACATTAATGTTCAAAATTGATTTATATACTGGAATAAAAAAATTAGCTATGGGACTTAATGAGCAAAATATTTCACTTTTCAATTTTCCCGAAGTGCTAGAAAATAATAACTTTTGAAATGTATTCTTACTCATCTAAGATCTAGAGATTAACAATATAGCTTTGAAAGCTTAAAGCATGTTCTTTCCAGATGTGGCAAGAAAAAAAAGGATTGAACAAGACACAGTTCAGATACTGCCCCCCTAAAATACCCTAAAATTTGCACACACAAAATTTTGGTCATCTTTGCAGATGCATATCTTTTCATCTAGGCACCCAATGTAAATTAAATTTGATCTATAAATAGAAATCACAGGTAAGACTAAGCCTCTGAAATTTTCATATGAAAAGTAGCAGTGGTCAGTCAAACGTTGGCTCTCAGAATAGTGTGACGAACTTTTTAGCCACTTTAGAGGCTTGTGTCTATTTTTAGGAGTGGCTAAAGCCCTAATTTTTGGCATGACGTGATTCAGTTTAGAAAGGTGTCTATGTATATTAAAGCAAATGACCAAACATTTTCTAGAACTTCTAAAAAAGTCTAGCAAACTTGGCACATTTGCACCTTCATAAATGATGCGAAGATGAGCAGCCTCTCTTTAAAAGCCCCTAAATATTCAACCACTGAAGATAATAGACTGAAATTTGGCATATAACCATCCAAGACCATATAGAACTCTCACAGCTAATTTAATTACATTTGGAGATGGTCAAGTGGGGACCCCCAGCCCCTTTGACATGGAATGACCCCTACTCTACTACAATTGTATGTATCTGCTGCTTGATGTACTATTCTTGTAAAATAGAGCCACAGATCTGTATTACCATGTGGTGCATAGCAGTGTGTACCCTGTACCAAAATTAGTCATTTCCTTTCCTGCTCCAATCACAAATAGAGTGATTGAAAAAAGACTATCTATATACCTCTCTATGAGCCCTAAATCCTCTAATTTCATCTTCATGATCCTTACGTGCAATGTACGTTGGCAGCAAGAGAATCATTTGGCAGTCAGCTTCAAATTCTGGTTCTCTAAATTTTCTCAACAGTTCTTGAAAAGAACGTCTCCTTCCACCCAGGGATTCCCACTTGAGTTCCTGAGGCATCTCCATAAGAGTTACATGGTTTTACAAATTACCGGTAACAAATCTAACGGCCTGCCTCTAAATTGCATCAACCTCTTCCTTCAATCCAACCTGGCGTGGAACCCAAAACCTCAGGCAGTAGCCGAGAATGGGTCACACCAGCGTACTATATGCAGTTTCGTTTACAGGTGGACCACTATTTCCTAAATTTCTCACTATAAACCCAAGTCGACTATTTGCCTTCCCTAACACGGTTCTCACATGCTTGTTCCATTTCATATTGCTTTGCAAAGTTAAGCACAGATAATTAAACGAGTTGACCGTGTAAAGTAGGACACTTAATACTGTAACCGAACACTACAGGTTTGTTCTTCCTACTTAATCACATTAACTTACATTTTTTCACATTTAGACCTAGCTGCCATTCATCACACCAGCTAGAAATTTTGTCTAAATCATCTTGTATCTTCCTGCAGTCACTCAACTTTGACACCTTACTGTATATCACAGTATCATCAGCAAACAACTGTAGATTGTTGCCCAACCTGTGCGCACATCATTTACGTATACAGAGAACAAAAGCATTCCTATCACACTTCACCGGGGCACTCCTGACAATAGCCTTGTCTCTGATGAACATTTGTTGTCTAGGACAACATACAGGGTCCTATTAGATTGGGTTCTATTAGTTAACAAGTCTTCAGTCACTCACATATCTGTGAACTTATTCCATATGCTCATACCTTCACTAACAGCATACAATGGGGAACTGTGTCTAATGTTTTTCAGACATCTAGAAATATGGAATCTGCCTTCAAAGTATATCACGTGAGAAAAGGGCAAGCTGAGTTTCACACAAGCGATGAATTCCAAAACCATGCTGATTCATGGACTGATTCTCAGCCTCGAGAAAGTTTATTATATTAAAACTGCGAACGTGTTCAAGGACTCTGCTGTCCCTTTGTAAAATCAAATTGGTATTCCGTTTGGGCCTGGTTTTTATACAAGCTCCTCCCCTGGAGTAAATGTTTCAAGTTACTCTTCGTTAAATAACACTACTGTCCCTTATTTAATTTATTAAACATGCAAGCATTTCCACTTGATTTACTTGCTGGATGTATTTCAGGAATTGTTACTATCCATATATGGATATATAAACTGTAAATGTTAGCAGAGGACAAGTAATTTGGAACTGTATAATAGTTTGGATCTATACAGATTGTAATGAGTGACAAAAGCTGTTAGAGAATCAATTATTATTCACAATCAAGTTAATATTCACAAATCAAAATATATATATTTGCTGTTTATCAAACACAGCGTGCAAACAACAAGCTAGCAACAACTTACTGATTGGGACTGTATTAACAACCACTCTCCTCACAGTACCATAGTACATGCCAGCCACCAAAGAAATATTAATGTCTTCCCAAAATAATACAAGTCACACAAGTCCTGCTAAATCATGGAAAATAACACAAGTAAATACCCATATCTCTGCACCTTTCAACCAGGTATTCTGTCAATAAAATTGGTAACTGGTGTCAAATTCACTGTCACGCAAACAAAAAGTACACTGAAATATAAAAAATGACATAATATACTGAGTTGCTGCATGGTACACACAGGACAAAGAACAGAAAACACACACGATAAACAACATGAATACGAGATTAACTTTTCTGTTACTTCTCTTGGTAAAGGACACAGCTTGCAGACTGTTCTTTTCAGAACTCCTTGCAGTGTGCGAACAGTAGCCACTCATATCATTTCATTGCACCTGGGGTGTGCTCTTTCAATTATGGCCAGCTTCCAGTAAAGGGATGGTAGGTTAGTTTCCCATACTGTGACCAACGCAGCAGGTTGCACATTCTGACTGGAGGCCATCCCTTTGGCCCGCTGCTGCAGATGATGTAGGTAGCCAGATGACCAGTGCTGATCTGGAACCGCTCTGCAGTAGTTACCACCTAGAGAGCAAGCTCAGGTTTGGCTGTACCTAGGTCTGGCTGAGGGATGCTTGCGATTGCGGCTCCAAACAGGAAATGACCTGGGATGAGGACTTGAGAATAAATAGAATCCCAAGATAGTGGCACGAGAGGAAGAGTGTTCAAGCAGGCACCAATTTGCCAAATCAGCTTTTTCAAATCTTCAAATGTTTGACATATGGTTCCCACTGAATAACTTCACACCTGCTTCCTATATTACATCCAAGTGTGGTGACATTGGAGGAATGAAGTGTCAATCGATGCCTTCTTCATGCATAACTTTTTTTCCCCTATTTCCACTGACAATACAGTAGCTTGTAAATCACGGAGTTTCCGACTAGCTCCACTGTCCCACTATCGCTGCACAGGTTTTGGCACAAAGCATCATGACACAAATCTTCTAATGGTTGACAGAAATGCTTCAACAGTCACGTTGCCGACAACAAAATGTGTTGCTTGTGTTGTCAGGCACACAAATATGACAACATAACACTTTTCCTTTAATTTGGACCATCATGAGCCAGTTTCCACATAGAATGGTCCTGTGTAATAAATTCCATAATTGCAGAAAGGCCTCACAGTTTCTACATGAGTCCATGGCAAGTCTCGCATCAGCTGATATGCAGGTTTTGCCTTTAATCAATGACAAGTCAAGCACAGATGTAGAACATGTTGGATTGCATTTTGTTCATTAGGTATTCAGTACGCTTCCTGAGATATGCGAGCAACAGCTGACACTCAGCATGGGAAAGATGATGATGTCCACCTTCCACTATTATCTCGTGAGATGGTGCTGAGGTGGCAGTATGAGTTAATGCTTATCCTCATATGACACATCAACATTTCGTAGCCTACCTTCAACCTATAGAATCACATCTCATCAAGGATAGGATGCAGTTATTTGAGTTTGCTATTATTGTCTACCAGCCTGTTGGTCTCCATCTGTTGGATTTCCATTTTATTTATGGCTTCTCATGTTATTCTGACATTCTGTGGCAAAATGTTGTACAGTTTAGAGCAACACATCTCAGCTGTTTACTCTTGTTTGCTTTGCAGTTATTACAAAATTTGAGACAGTATGCCACTATACACTGCAACTTTGAAAATTGACAGATGAGATAACCTTGTATTGCTTTGCTGATCTAACACAAGACTTCATCTTTTTCTCCTGGCAACTCCTGAGATGTGGAATCATCAAGAGTATCTTCAATCCAAGCTGGTCCTTCCCACCACAGACTGTTTTCTTGCAGGTCTGCAGGACAAACTCCTCAGTATGTCATGTCAGCTGCATTTTTCCACTGTACATAAATGGTTCCATACAACAGCTGCAGTCATATTCTGTATCGCAGAAATATAGTTTCACGCAAATGTCTTCCACTGCATAAGTGGAGATGGAAGCCATATCAGTACAGTGCGTCTATCAGTCCACAGTAAAGTTTACTCAATGTCTATACCTAGCAAAGCAAACAGAGTGCCATAGTAGTTGCAAAAGCAACAGAGCTCCACATAGTTGCAAGCAAGGCAACAACAGCTTTTTCAGTGGGGACACTCATATTTGGGAGCTTGTTTCACTCGTGTGACTTCATGCGGATTAGTTGATTGTACATGTATACAACAGCCACAGACCTTCTGCAATGCATCGCAGAATCCATGCTGTTGAATGCCGACAAGAGTTCCTTCTATAGCGACTCTACGATGAAAACAAATATTGTCTGTCATAAGAGTTTCGGTAAACAGTGTCTGCCACATGCAATTCAACTCTTGAGGCAAACGTTGGAAAAAGATCTTGAATGTGATCATAATGGGACTAACTAAGTCCAGAGTATCAAACATGCATGACGTGACAGACAGTACAAGCGTTTTGTGAAGCTATAGATCGTAATCGTGGCTTCACATTGTTCACAATGTCAAACTGATCAGTAGCTGGATACCAGAGTAAACCTAAAGTCTTAATATCCTCATTGGTATCAAGCCATAAGGGTAATCGTGTTTCTCATGACTCGGTGGATATTTTCGAGGAGTTCCATAGTGTTGCTGCACCATTTCCATGGCGAAAAACCACCTTTCTTTGACAACACAGAGATCTTGCTGGATTTTAATTGCAGGCTCTACTGTATCACAGCCCGAGATACAATCATCCACAAAGAAATCATTAGTAAGAATGATTGCTGCCTTGTTACACTCACCCTCTTCACGAGTTAATTGTAATTTTCATTGTAGACAAGAATACTCACTTAGGTCATTCCGAACGTAACTGTCTCTAATCGATATTCCTGCAGTGGTACAGATCTATCACCCCTCCACAATATTAATTGGTAGGCACGATCTCCATCCGTTAACAGAACTGGACTACGAATCTTCTCTCATCAGCTGTGAAGGCAATATGAAGCATGTGGAAGTGTGACATTATGGAGCAGCAATCCTGTTGAATGGTTGGTCTGACCATTATGAAACAGTTTAGTGACAAATTAGTGCTTGTTTTGATCAAACAATTAAAAACCACTCGTCTCTGTAGTCAAGCTGGCTTCCTTACAGGCATCATGATGGGGCATTAATATGAAGTGGCAGAGGCTGTAACTAATGGTTCCATAAGTCTTAACTCTTCATATGCTTTCATAAACTCTGTGTAGCTTTTCTTAAGCTACAGCTGTCTCCCTAGTTTCTGTTCAATCTGAGAAAAGTGTTTTATCACAGCGTGGAATGAATCGCCTAATTGACATGGCTCTTTGCGAAACAGGGGACTGACAATGAATCTGCCAGTGGAACCTTTCATTTTGTGTTCCACGAAGTGTACTTTGCATTTTACTCTTCTTTCATAATTATATAGCAATTTAATTCTGCTACCTTCCAGAATTTCTTTAAGTGTGTTTGAACATCAGAGTCAGTTCTTATGAAGCATGACACGAGCAGCCACTTTGACAAGCTGGTGTGATCTGCTGCTTGATACTATCCTGATATTACCCAATCTAGTTCTGTCTCCTGTAGAACATGATGATCAGCTCCTCTGGAAATATCCTTAACTTTTGAATACGTTGCCAAAATTCTGCTACTAGTAATATGTTGATCTTTCCAGGTGATAAAAACTCTGGCCCAGCAATTCGTACATTTGGCAAGTTCCACACTATGAGGTAAATTATTTGTTCAGGCAAAGTGTCAGTTACCTTCAGCAAAACTAAACATTCGACAGACACAAAGCTGCTTATGCAGAAGCTAACGAGTTCATATATCCAGTTTTGTTTCTTAGTGGTTTGCACCTATTCCTCGAATAAGTATTCTGCCATGCCACCTTGCAAGTCTAAGGGATGTGCACGTGCTTCCACTATGCAGCATGAATGCAACCCAGAATCTAACAGTATGACAAGTCTGCCATTTTCCACTGCTATCTTGCAATTTTACTCTCACTGTCGTAAGGAGCACTTGTTTGCCTGTGCTGATCTTCAGTCAACAGTAATTCTAGATTCTTGATGGATGTTTGTCATTGTGTTTGTGTTGCATGTCACTCGGACAATCCTTCTCTGTTCCATCTTGTGTGCATTACAATTCTGCACGTGGCAATGTGTGGTGCCTTCCACAAGTATGACAGCTAATAGAGTTGCAATCACAAGCCCTTTAATCAATCTTCACACAGTTGTTGTGCATCACAATGGCTTTGTGTTCCCTGCATGTGGCTTGTTTTAAAATTTGCTGCACCTGTGCAACATGTGAGGCTGGTAGTATGACACATGGTATGGGTATGAAATGGAATGATCACACAGGTTCAGTCATGGTTGAAGCAGGTGATAGAGTATGGTTTGACAGTAGTATACTGGGGAAATGAAATCTGTCTACAATGGAGAGGGCATACAAATCACTTGTGTGACTCATTCTAGAATATTGCTCAAATGTGTAGGACCCATACCAAATAGAACTAACAGGGGCTATTGAACCTATGCAGAGAAGAGCAGAATGAATGGTTATATGTTTGTTTGACTCATTTGAGAGTGTCACAAAGATGCAGAAGAAACTGAACATGCAGACTCTTGAAGATAGAATTGCTATCATTTTCTCCAGAAATCTCAAAAACCATATTCTATGTCCGTCTATGTCTTCAAACAATTTTAGCTGTGACTGCACGTCCTCATACTTTATCACGATCTATGTCAACTGTTCTAGCCAGACAGTAATAGCCAATGTGTCTGATTAGCATGTTATGTCGAAATCATTTGCAAACTTTAATAATCATACGACGCTTACTTTCACCACCGAGCGTGTAATAACAAATTTCTTTCATGGAAAGCTAGTGGTGGTAGGTAACAGCAGAAGAAGCAGTTGCAATGAGTGGGAATTATAGGAAGCAGGATAATCGGACCATGTTGTGTCATGTTTATGCCAAGGGCTGCATCTCCATGTTGCTTTGAAATTCATTGCTGCAGTTCTGCCGATGGATAGCTGCCACTTTGCATTACTTCGTCAAATCCATTATAATCTGGCCCAGAAGGACAAAACTGTTGGCGTGTGCAGATGGAAATGTAAACCGTAAATGTTACCAGAGAACCAGGAATTTAGCAACGTATAATGGCTCAGTTCATTCAGATTGTGATAAATGACAAAAGATGTTACAGAATCTCTTATTATTCATAACTGACATGCAGATATTTGCCATATAACATACATGACATGCAAAACAAGAGCTTGCGACATGGACCGACTGGGACTCTATTCACCACTGTTCTTCCTTGCAGCTGCAGTGTACCATTAGGCACCCTTACAGGGGTAGCCTGCTCATCATTGTCTCTCAGACACAGATAATTCCAGAGAGGGTAGCACTCTCCAGTGACTCGATCAAATATAACAACCAAAGAGTAATCATCGTTGCTATAACTAACTCATGATCACTCATATCAATTTCAATGTGGAGATCCTTAAGAGGCCATCTAGTACATTTCACCTGATGTTTTGTCATGCCCATCACTAACAAAACTGTAATTACCCCAATCAAATGTTGTTGATTAAAGTCTTCAATGATGACAGTACAACTAAGGAACATTTGTGTTAGTAGTCTATGGGTTCCTATTAAGTTTTTAGTTACATCTGTTTATGACGTGGGCAATAAAAGCTGGCAAGGATACACTTATGCCCACACTTTATACCAAGCCTTGTCCAAACTATGGCTTTGTTTCTATCTCGGTGGATTAAATTTGTCTACTTTGACGGGTCACCTCTATTTTCCAGTAGCCAAAGAGTTTAAGAAGTGTGTGTTGTGGTTCCCAAGGGATTGCAGACATACAGTAGGGGAGTCACAGTAGTTTCATAAAAGTAATAATTTGGTTTAGGCCCTATGTGCTTTATGAGTAAAGGAACAACGTGTTCACTGGTAGTGACACCTAGGGGCCCAGCAAGTTAGTAGTGCTGTTATTGGAGCATGGCAGATGGCGGTTGAAATGTACTATGTGACTCATTTGCCTTTAGGCTAACTGCACATTAATGATTTTTCAATCAGCCCACCACAGAATAATTTTGTTACGATAATGATGTTATCTTGTATCATCCAATTCTAAAGACATGGACAAAAATGCAAGAAGTATGTGGCAGCTGGCAGTTGTGCTTGACTCTGTAGATGCAAACATGCAAGCCAACCGGTCTGCAATCTTTCTGAAATGATTTTAAATTATGAAAGAATCTGATTCTTGTGCATCTCATAGCTTTACTCGTCAGCTTTATGATGAACATCCCATCATTTTGTTAATGGTCACAGTTACTGTGATATTTCAAAATTAAGTAACCTACTGAAAGAATTCTGAAAAGCTCGATTCAAAAATAGTAGTTGCTCTGTATTTGCTTTTGGTGTACATTTGGTCATATGTTTCTGTGTATGAAATGTAGCTAACATACTGAATTATTCTTTAAATTTTGAAGGATATCACTATCATCAATCTCGAGAAAATTGATCATCTATCCCAAAGTCTTGCACCAGTGAGAATGAAATATTTGTAACATTCCTCATATCTCATAAACACTTTGAGATATCGACACCAGATTTTGGAAAATGATAATACGCAAAGAGCAGCATATTTTTCCATGTGATTATAATTCAAAATTTCCAGATCAAACTGATATTCAAGCTACCACAAATTTTTCCACAGAAATAACATCATTTTTAAGGGCCATCTATAGCTGATGAAACACGAATTGTTACAGATTCCTAAAATCAGAAGTAGTTTGTGAGACATGGCTCCGACATTCACAACAGGATACATAGCCATTGTAACTATTGTGGTGTCTACTACCAAAGTGTTGTGAGATTGCCTCCACCAAGTGTCTTTTTCTAAATACTGTAAATGATTTATATAACACATGGAAATTTCCAACTCTGGTCGGTGATGTTGACAGAAAACACATTCACCTAAAACACTCAGAAGATTCTGGTACAATGTTTTATAGTCGTACAAATTTTCATTGTCATTCTACATGCAGCTGCATATCCTCATGGGAAATTCATTATCATCAATGTTGAGGGATGTGGAAAGGAAAGAGAAGGTGATAGATTTCATTTTTCTGGTGTATTCGCTTGCTGCAGAAAAGGGGGGCTTAATAAATCACCACTCTTTCCACTACCACATACATCAGTTGGATTGCTTTTGTATTCATTGGAGATTAGGCATGTTCATTTTGAAGCATTTTATGAAATATTACAGTCAATGAGTTTTAGATCCATGGAATGAATATTTCAACAAACACTTTTCCAAACCATGATGGTTAATAGAATGTGCTTTTCGAATAATGAGCACTAAATGGAGTATATTTTGCAAACCAACAGAGACTTAACCAGGACTTGCTGGTGATACTGTGAAATGTACATGTTCTCCACAACATAGTCATTGGCCTACAAGGAGCACCGAGTGTCAATGAGCAACAAACAGTAGAAATTGAGCATTCTTTGAAAGGCATTTATCAGACAGGATGAAAACTTTAACAGGCCTTCAAACGAAGTTGTCCAAATAAGACAGTCTTGAAAACTTTTTCCCACAACATAAAACACGATTTTCATGTGTTTCTAAGCTACACTACTTCAACTTTATTATCACCTCTCATTTTAAGTTAAGAGAAATAAGAGATCAGTGAAATGCAGTCTGTATTTATAGTTTGTAATTCTGCTCCCAACTCATCACGTAACTAGTCCAAAATGGATCAGTTGTGATGACAGTTGTTTTGGTGGTCCCATACAGGGGCTACTATCAAAACTTCCACTGATACCAGTGGACAACAAAAGAAACAAGTGCCAGCAACAGTACTGACACTGCTACCCGCAGTGACTGCCGAATGCTGCTGGTGTTGCCTGATTGCAACAAGAGTCACTCGAACGCTCTGGTCACCACTCGCAGAAACAAACATGTTCGAATTGCTCTGCTCCGCACTACTCCGCTTGCACACTTCTCAACTTTACGGTGCAAGTCTAGGGAACTGCAGCCTGGTTTGCCACAGAATATGTGACATTTCTTGTTCAAGCTTTACCATTGACTTAAAACCAGCGAAGTACAATCAGTTTTGTGGACAAAGCAGTAAACTGTGAGCTTTGTTCAAAGTGAGAGCAAGGCTGGTCTTCTCAGCCTCATCTGCCAGTCACTAGTATGATCAAGGTATGACCTTCAAATACAGAAGATAGTCACTGTGTATTCCAATGGGCATCACAAGCTCTGGATGGTTGCAACCTGTTCTCTTAATGGCTTCTGGTACAGCACGTTTGGGATTAGTACACAATGTGATACTGTGCTGACAGACCCATGACAACAACGACGTGGAGGAAATTATGAATTTCAAGAAATAACCAGTGACTGGAATGACTAACAACGCAAAAGAAGGCTAACCAAAAATTTGGCAAACTAACAGATGCTCCAAGGCAATATATATATTTCTGTATCGGATGTTCTTCTTATTAGCATCTTGAAACATTCCAAATCTGGAAATAAGAGACCATAGAAGAAAGAGAGACTTTTCACCAAGAACTATGGAACATCCAGCATATTAGACAAACAAAATGATTAGCATGACACACTTTTTGGCTTCATTAACTTCCAACCAAACTGTTGCCTTCAAACCTAAGTTAAGCCTCAGGCTACACTACAAATCCGCCAGCACAACTGCCATTAAAACCAGTGTCAGGCAGAATTGTGATCTTTAGCACACTTGCCATCTTTACTTAACATATACAGGAAGAATAAAATATGATCTAAACTACCACTCACAATAACCAAATGATCACAAATACCAACTATGTAACATACGACATCACACTTCAAAGTATACACAGGTGGCTCATTTTGTTCACTAGACCTGCATCTTTAATATGTTTAATGAGGTTAAAGAAGTGCGCACGCACACAGAATGCACACTTCATCATTGACTCAATTTCTGTAGGAAACAGCAATTGAAACTTAACGGATTGAGTGAGTGAGTGAGTTTGAGAATGTTTTCGTTTTAGGGGTGCTCAACAACGAAGTTATCAGTGCACGATGAGTATAGTATCTTGAGTTTTAAATGGTCCATGCATCCAACGTGAAAGGTCCCGAGAAGTTCCACCGATTCACTACTCATTGTAAAGTTGACAAGTAGCGACAGATCTTTTATTTTTGGAAGAGGAAGAAAGACATTTCTTAGGGTACTAGGCCTACTCAAAGTACCTTTGGTATTTCTGGCATCTGACTCAGTAGTTCGACCAACATACCCATTCACACCGGCTATCAATCACTTGACATCAATCTGACCAATTTTCAACTGCTTAAAAACAGCCACTAACTCATTCTGTGCCTGAGAACACCATTCACGAATGAGCTGCACTTTGGCTGCTGCAATATTTTATGCGAACAAATAACTTTACATTATCCTCATCGACTCCTTTAATTTCAGAAATTATGTGCTTTCTTTAAGAATTGATGCTACAACACTCACAAAAGCACTTTGTACTGTAATGTGAAGAAAAAACTGGTGCTCTGAATTCTGTCAGGGTTATGTTCACTAACAAACCTGGTATGTGAAGACCACAATGTTACAGCACAGCAGTGAGGTGTGTATAAGCTGTGATTATAAACTCCCGAACACTTCCACAGAATTAATCAGTAGACACAGGGCCTTTATACTGATAGTTGCATGTAACAATATTATTGGAAAACACCAAGGAAATCAAGTAAATATTTAGTTACAAATAGGAGTTAAGCAATGGCTATTTTACAAGGTAGAGGAAGTAGCAGTTTTCTTCAAAATTTGATAAGTTAAATTTATTGTTCCATAAAATTTTGGGCCTGCAGCAACATAAAACTGATTTCTTCTTCTAATATTTTGGCTGAGTACTGTCCAGCCATCTTCAGAGTGAGGCGACTGATGCTCCAGCACTTGCTACATCCTTTTAAACCCACGAACCATACCACTGCACATGCGGCCACTGATACAGAAGCTGTCAGAGACTTTGATCAGTGGCAAAGAGGTATGATACATGCATGACATTAGATCTATGGCTGCGTGGTCGATCCATGCCGTGATATCGATGTATCACTGTGAGCTGCACGTCTTTGTGAATTTATTACAGCAAATTGCCGGATTCCATGATGTGTCCAAGATGAAGCTTCTACCTCTATTAATTAAATTTGTTGCCAACCGAATTCCTAAAATTTCGATGTTACCATACACCATAGAGTGCCCAGTATCAATACAGTGCTCTGCTACTGCAGATTTATTAGGGTGTAAGAGCCGGGTATACCTGCGGTGCTCTGCGCATCTCTCCTGGAGTAGGTGTCATCTGTCTGATTTATGAACAGCAGCACTCACAGGGGATCTTATAAACCCCAAGCTTCCCAAGCACCAAATCATCTTTGATGGAACCCAGGAGTGCTGCTATCTTTGGTGGAGAGCGAAAAATAATTTTCACTTTGTGTTTACTGAGGATCCATCATATTTTTGATGATAGGCTTCCCATGTGTGGCATGGACTTAAAACTTTCTGTGTCTTCTTCCGCTTTTCTTATACCCACTGTTGGTTTCATTTGTAGTGCCTTGTGTATCTGCTGTGCAGAGTACCCATTAGCTTCAAAAATGCCACTGTTTTAATGTTTCATGATGGCTATCATGATAAAATGAACAGTTTAGGGAGTGACAGCACATACCAGAAGATCAGTAAAGACAAGACCAACCACGTGGCAAGGAAGACTACTTCGCTTCTGAACGCCTCCCCCTTTCCACCAGAAGTTGTGCGAAGATTGAAATCAAGTGCTTTATGGAATTCCCAAGAATGTGTTCCCCTGCATCCGATAGTAACATCAGCTCTCCAGCCTATGATTGTGCCAAACACTCAGCGTCGTCATTAAGGCCTCTGGTGGGAAAATGCGCCCATCACATACTCAACTCTGCGGACTTCATTGGCAAACTGAAATCACTCCAACTGAACAATTATGATATATTTGTCAGTTTCGATGTAGTGTCATCGTTCAAACATTTCTCTTTTGGAATCATTGTTCCTCATTGGAAAAACTTTTGATAAAGAGAATTCAGCTTTGTCTGAACATGTTTTGACCTTGACATATTTTTTTATTCAGTAACAAATTTTATGAACATACTGACAGTGTCGCCACGGATAGTCCTTTGTCACCGTTGGTGGCCAACTTTTTTATTAGATTAGATTTATGGAGGACTTTAAGGAGAAGGCGCTGGAATCTGCTATCTTGAAGCCCGCATTGTTTTGGAGGTATGTTGATGACACATTTGTAACATGATCCCACATGAAGACCTAGAATTTTTAAATAATTTGAATTCCATCCACAGACAAACTCAGTTCATGATGGAAATCGAAAAAGATGGATGCTTGCCATTTTTTGATGTTTTGGTACGATGCAAATATGATGGCACTTTGGGACATACAGTATACTGAAAACCAACCCATACAATTTTATATTTACATGCAAATAGCTGCCACCATCCTTTGCAGACAATGAGTGTACTCACAACTATTGGTACACAGAGCATGTCATTGCTGACAAGAGCAATTTAGAGGACGAGCTTCTACACCTGAATAGAGTTTTTGAAGCCAATGGGTACTCTCCACAGCAGACACGTAAGGCACTACAAATGAAACCAACAGAGGATATAAGAAAAGCAGAAGAGACAAAGTTTTAAATCCGAAGCTTTTCTGCCATACATGGGAAGCGTATTATCAAAAATAGGACAGATCCTCAGTAAAAACACAAAGTGAAAGTGATTTTTCACCCTCCGCCAAAGACAGCAGCACTCCTGGGTTCCATTAAAGATGATCTGGTGCTTCAGAAGCCTGTGGCTTATAAGATCCCCTGTGAGAGTGGCCATTCATACATCGGACAGATGACACCTACAGTCCAGGAGAGATGCACAGAGCACTGTAGTTACACACGGATCTTACAACCTAATAATTCTGAGGTGGCAGAGCATTATATTGATACTGGGAACTCTATGGTGTATGGTAACATCAAAATTTTAGCCTCGATTTCATCTTGCTGGGACTCAGCAGTGAAAGAAGCAATTGAAATTCAGTTGGCAATGAATTTAATTAATAGAGATAGCAGCTTCATCTTGGAAAAATCATGGAATCCGGCAATTTCTGTAATAAACTCACAAAGACGTCACTATGGTGCAGCTCTCAGCGATATCACGGTATAGATCAACCGCGCAGCCATAGATCTAATTTCATTCACGTGTCATACCTCTTTGCCGCCAATCAAAGTCTCTGGCACTTTGTGTATCAGTGGCTGCATGTTCAGTGGTGTGGTCCGTGGGTTTAAAAGTGCGTAGCAAGTGCTGGAGCATCAGTCACCTCGGCACACTCTGAAGATGGCAGGATGGTACTCAGATGAAATATTAGAAGAAGTCAGATTTATGTGGTTGCATGCCCGAATTTTTATGGAACAG
This sequence comes from Schistocerca americana, assembly GCF_021461395.2. NCBI lineage: Eukaryota > Metazoa > Arthropoda > Insecta > Orthoptera > Acrididae > Schistocerca > Schistocerca americana. The sequence goes on along the minus strand of NC_060119.1, from coordinate 253,450,768 downwards.
TCTTCGCCGCAAAAATATAAAGATGCACAATAAGTTAAAATTAGACAGTAAAAGCACAAATAGGGGTTAGCCGTAGACTGGCAGTGCCCCCCCAACCCCACAAATCCTGATTGTAGTGACACTAATCTGGAGTATAGTCTGATCTATAAATTAGGTTGGAAGGTGATGATTTGTTTGCTGCTTTGTGAAGCCAACAAAAGGGAGATATTGGCTGTGGTGACAGACTGATCCATAGCGTAACCTGATGTCTATGTTTGTGGCGTACGTAATAAACTTTGTTATAAAAACTAAAACTGAAGATGAATTTGAAAAGTTGTATTATATTACACATAAAGATCAAACTATTATTTTGGAATGTTTTATTTACACTTACTGACTCGCTACTTGTTACTTCACAATTTTGTCTTTGGGGGCTGTTTGCATCAGATTATACTAATCCATTGTCAAATCAGTTACATATTCTTGTCTTTATTGTTTCACTTCCTATCACCATTCTTCCACCAATATCCAAACTCTCTTTGTTGCTAAATCCTTGGTTACATATTGTCACCTACAATGTAGCAACATTAAATCATTTTGTGTTGGCACATAGAAGTAAAATGGTCAGTTCAGTAGAATTAATGGCAAAGAAAAAATATGTTACACTTGCTTATGCATCAATTGGTCTCAACCCAAGAGAGGTACATACTTTATGTATTTGAAAGAAATATATAGCTCCTAATGTAGGTTATAACCTGTCAACAATTTCGACGCTACTGAAAAAATGAAGGGAGAATGGGAATGTTGATTGTGAGAGAAGAAGAAGTAGATAAAGAAAGTCTGTCAAACATGGCAAGATACTGAAAAGACTTTATCTGGTGTATCTTCCCCCATCATCAGCTGAACTGAAGCAATACTGGGAAGAAATTTGTGACATCTTAGTAACCAGCAGAATCGTTAGAAACATACTGCTGAAAGCTGAAATCACTGCCTGCTGACCTACTTCACTGACAAAACCAATGCGATAATAGTGGCTAAAAAGGATAAAAGCACATGTGACACCAACACCAGAGATATGTAACAGAGTAATATGTTCAAATGAGGCACCAATGGCAAAAAGTTCGTGCATCACAGACCAGATTAAGAATTTTGATTCCTCATGTGTAAAGTAGACAAACATCCAGCATGACAGATCGTCTGGGAATGTAGGCTATTTCTACCCATGGAGCATGTCACATGGACTTCAGAAATGGCACAGTCAGTGCAAATGAGTAAATCAGCATCCTTGAAAGAAAGAATATGACCACAACAAGACAAGTTTGGGGATGTTTCCAGCTGCATTTTTTCGATGTCTGTATCAAGCACAAAGCAGATGCTGTTACAACTTAATTGTTAAGCGCTTCTACATCTCAAGGTAAAACTTTCCTTGGACAAAATAGAGTTCAAATATTACAATAGCTTGAGAATAACTCTGGTCACAATCCCATCGAGAACTGTTGGAAGATTATGGGAATGCTGTCACAAAAAAGAAGCCATGGATTAGACAGAAACTGCTGGAAACTCTTCTGTGTTTATGAACTAATGAACTGGGCGAAGAATACATTTAAAAGTTCAGTCTCTCATGCCTACACGAAACAAGGCACATGGACAACCAATGAAGTAATAAATTGCAACTGTGTTAGGGCGTAAAATTAACATTCAGTGTTTCTTCCGAGATTAACACTCGGAGTTCAGATGGGGGGAAAAAATATCTGCAACTCCATTTGGTGCTGTAAGAAAGTGCTAAAATGTAAATTTTAACGTGGGAAACAAGCCAATTTACCAGGGACATTCAATGATTGTAAAAAAAGTATTGAATTACAGAAGGTTATACAACAAATAATTCCACCACTGCACATACGATAGGAAAAATATGCAAGAATAGGAGCACTACATAACACTTTCTGTGCACTGAACAATTGAATTTTCGTTGAAAGTTACGTATAGCAAGATCCCCCACCCATCGACTTCTTAAAATGTCTCGGATGTAAACATTAGGCTTTGATATCGGTCTATTTGCTACCACAATAGGATTTTCAGCTTCTACATTCATTGGCTTCGCCAGCTCACAAGAAACTTGTCACCTGGCAAATTACCGTAGACCTCAGACCTCGGACTACGCTACAGATCAGTCTGCCGCCACTTCGTTGGAGGGGGGGGGGGGGGGGGGTTCAATACGTAACGTGTGGAAGGTCATGCAATAAATAATTCCACCACTGAAACATACGCTACGAAAAATTTAAGGCTTAGCAGACTAAATAACACTTCCCAAGTACTGCACAACAGAAGTTTCTACGATTTGGATGGGATGTAGGGACTGAAAATGCATGAATGGACGCTTCACTACATCTTTTAGCAAGGAATATCCCGACCGTGTCAGGGCAGTATTCACACCAACAAACAAAACAAACGGTGACTGTAACTCAATACATAACGGCGAATCCAACCACTTGCACAAATGGAACTTAAAATTGCCAGTTAAGATGAGCTCGAAGTATCTGGTATCTCGACATCACCACTGAAACTTACGTTTTAGCAACATAACACAAAGATAACTCGACATGGTATGCGCCTCCGTAAATTGTCACTCAACTTAAAATAAATGTACCACAATTATTTATTACGATATTATGCAATATATTTAAAGAAACACTTCCGTCTTATGTGCAGCAAATCACTTTCACATAGCCTATCGGTTGGAAATCAAAACAACAGAACTGTCATCACATACCCAAGTCAGCTTTTGTTAGTTCTTCATCGAAGTATTCACCCACAGTCCTTATAACTGAGGGGACTTCTTTTGAAAACTTTCTGTCGGAGCAATCCTTCAAACGCAATAACACCCTTTCCAATTCACCCGCCATCACATTGTACACAGTTATAACAAAACAACAACTCTTACGTCAGTGACTACGTTTCAAAGATCTTAGTTTCTGCAGATACTTCTCAATGGCTGACCAATTAGTGGCGAGCAACTATATTGAAGTAGTCACAACGTTGGTGATGCTCCAGCGTCAGACAGCAGGCTGTACTGCGCATGTGCAGCTACGATGACGTAGCCAGCCCGTGTTGGTGCTTGCTCTGCTCATACGCTTTCCGCCGCTTTTGTGTGTGGAATTTCGTGCGTGGTGGGGCATCACGTGACCATGTGCATTTCATTTTATCATCTTCATGTAAATCATTTACATGATGTAGGAATTGTCACAACAAAGTTATCATACTAGTACAAGTACTACAGACATAATAATGGAATATCACTCTCAAGGCATTTTTTTAAAAGTACAAATTTAGACATATAAATTAAAATTTTTGGCAATAAATTTACACACAATCAAAGTACTCATCTACGTCATAGGAAGTTTTGCTGAAAAGGTAATTTTTAAGCTCAGTCTTAAATTTTACTTCATCTATTATTTCCTTCATGTACACTGGCAGAGCATTATAAAGTTTTACTCCAAAATAACTTATATGCTTTTGGGTTTGTGTTGTCCTTACCCTTCCTACATACAAATTCTTAAGAGTTCTAGTATTATAATTATGGCAGTCCTCATTTGTACGTAGATTTTTCATATGTGCTCTTGTACACAGAATGCTTTTATAAATATACAGTGATGGTATTGTATTTTCAGTTCTTTGAAAAGGGGCCTAAAATGAGTTCTTGGAGAGTTATGTGTTACGATTCGTAAAGCTCTTTTATGAAATTTGAAGATATCTGTTAAGCTTGATTTAGTTTTACCCCAGAACACTATGCCGTAAGACACGATGGACTGAAAGTAAGCAAAATACACTAGTCTAGTACAGTCTGTGCTGCATACTCTAGATAATATCCTCAATGCAAAACATGCCGAATTGAGCCTGTGGGATAAGTACTTGAGATGGTCTTTCCAGCGGCGTGTTGTTGAAACGACTTGAGAGCTGTATCTGGACAAATGTTTTATCAATTCTACCCAGATAAGGAATACAAATGAGGAAGCAGTTCTTGGTGCATTATTCATTTCAAAACTAAATTCTACAGCTCAAAATACCATAATATACTAGACTCTAGCGACAGCGAAACACGGGAAGTGACGTAGTTCACAGAAGTTACCACATCCCGCTGAAGGAGTTGCGAGTATTATCTTTAAAGACGAAATTCTTGGCGCGCAGAAAGATGTGTGTTTGTTATTGTCTTCGTCGAGGTGGCAGATGCCGCCTGGAACTTTTGCAGTAAGTCACTACTCAGTAATAGGCTTTGTAGTTTGTGCCTTGTGGTATTGCGATTTCTAAGAGTAAAGAGACGAAAAGTGGAACGCAAAATTGGGGTCTAGTTTAGCAGGGGATACAACCCGTCGGCTTTGACCAATGACGTCAGAATTGGCCAGAGAGCATATATTACAAAGATGAAAGAGCTGAGAAGAATGTTCAGAAACAAAGGAATGCAAGAGAAAAAATTGTACTTCACATATATAAGAGCCAGAAGTATTTTCACGTTAACGATATCGCGTGTTTGTATCTTAGTATTTCCCCGCAAAATACAATGGAAAGAAATGAACGAAATATATTACAAGCAAAGAATACATCACGTTACATGTATGTCAGTTGTATCTCGAAACTCTTTAGAACTGTATTGCTTAAGTGCAGTACGGGATACAAGTTCAGCGTACATCGATTTCTTAATTTCAACTAGCATTGCTGTCCTGTTTTTCACTTGATCTATGTATCCCCTGCTTCAGTAAACCGTAAATGAAACACTGGATACAAATTAAAACCTCACTCGAAGTGTGTTGCTTAAGTACAGTACGGAATACGAGTTTGTCGTAAGTCGATGTCTTCGTTTTCACTAGTATTACTGTCCTGTTCTTCACTTGAACGATGTAGCCTCCGCTTCAGTAAACCGTAAGTGGAACACGGGATACAAATTGTAGATGTGTTGTTTATTTCGTCTCCGCTATTACTAACAGCCTTTTCTCATGTACACATCAGTACTACTGATGACAGAAGGACCTACGTATGTGATATATGTATACCAGACTTCCGTTGACCTCTATAGATGTACACTGATAACTAGAAGGTGGAAATAGACGTAAGTTACATTTGCAACCTGTACCACAACTGAACTACACGGAGACAAGAAGACGACACACATACAATTTGTATCCCGTTCTCCGCTATAGGGTACAGTTTTCTTGTTGCCTTGGACGCTAATAGTATCCCATTCGTTACTTGAGCTATATAGCTATACGCAACATTTGTATCATGCCCGCCAATTGACATATATAGTGTCGGTGTAAAGGCAAAGTGAAGGACGGGATACAAATTTTAGTTGTGTCGTCAGTGTAAAGGCGGAGTGAAGGACGAAATACAAATTTTAGTTGTGTCAGGGTTTCGCCTGTGATATAGCAAGTACACATTCGAAAATGTCATACTGATACTAGTGCTGGGAAACGAAAGAAGATCGACAGCTAAGAAATTTCTATTACGTACTTCACAACACGAAAATACACATATAGGTGGAATAAAACAGTGAAATATGTCAAAATAGTGAAATATAGAGAAAGAAGTAAATGGAAAACTGAGCTTACCACACGGAAATATCGAGGAATAACCGAAGCTCGCCTACACAGACAGTAACGAAAATTACATACCCACAGACAGACTAATCCATTCCTATAAACGAAAATAAGACAGTATAAATTGTTCTACAATAACAAACTAATACCCCAAATTACCTCAATATCATTGCGAATAATTTTAACTTACAATGATAGCGCTTATCCGGAACACAGAACTGTTTTATTATCTATGCCACGAAGTGAAGACGTTACTATCTATGACTAATGTATGACGTCATTGGTCAAAGCCGACGGGTTGTATCCCCTGCTTCGTTGAGGTGGCAGATGCCGCCTGGAACTTTAGTAGTAACTCACTATTCAGTAATAGGCTTTGTAGTTTGTGCCTTGTGGTATTGTGATTTCTAAGAGTAAAAAGACGAAAAGCGGAACGCAAAATTGTTGGAGAGAAAACAGGAAACGTAATATACATTCGCATTCTGGGAGGCAAGCAAGCTGATCGATTAAAATGATTGTTTTAAGAATATCGCATTTTTGCACAGAAAATAAATGTTTAAGAGTTATTTAATACTGACACGTATCTACTCAAGCTGCACGTGTAGTGTTGTGCTTAAGAACGTTATAAACGGCAGAATTAGCGCCATAGCTGTGTTGTATGCAACTTAGTCCTGTTGTAGTGGCTGTTGGAAGGCTTCTTCAAATGTAACTCTCGTTTAAACATGTTGAGATGCTAATTAATGGAGTTTTTGGACTTTCTTTTTAGCCACTGAAGTATATAGCGATGAAACTAGCTAAAAGCAGGAAGAAAATGCAGCAAAACTGGAGATGCTGTGGGAAATTCGCATTTGCAAAATAAGATGCTGAATAGCAGGTAAGGGTTCATTAGAATGTCTCACCTGGCATTCAAAAAAATTCGTAAATCAGATCAGTGTCTGGTAAATTCACTCTTCATTATTAATCATACTGACCACTAAGGAGTAAATGGTTTAGGATGTAAGTATTGAATTTCAGTGTTAGAATGGACAATTTTTGGATCTTAACTGCCGGCCTGTGTGGCCGTGCGGTTCTAAGCGCGTCAGTTTGGAACCGCGTGACCGCTACGGTCGCAGGTTCGAATCCTGCCTCGGGCATGGATTTGTGTGATGTCCTTAGGTTAGTTAGGTTTAAGTAGCTCTAAGTTCTAGGGGACTTATGACCACAGCAGTTGAGTCCCATAGTGCTCAGAGCCATTTGAACCATTTTTGAGATGGCACTACAGACGTACGCTGTACGTTGTTTTGAAGCCAGTGGGCGGGGCCTGCCGCCATCTTGGATCCCCCAAAACATTAGCAGACGAGTGTTTACAATTGCTTCTTTTTCATCATTTCTGTCTTGTGCACGTGATATTTGTGATATATAGTAAATTTTGCACAGTTCTAGTGAACAACAAAGCATAAGGAACGCAACTTCAAACGTTTTTCTTGTCTTAAATGCGTATCCGATACAGTAATACGACACGAAAATACGACGCATCTGGCCTCAGTACTGTAATTCATTTTTGTTTATACATTTCGAATAACCGAGCAGAAAAGTATGTGCTATGAAAAGCGTGCTATCGTAATCCAATTCTATTCACTTTCATTATGTTTTTGTCGATTATTGATAAAGCTAGAACGCCAAAAGCAATGATTGATAGTTTAGAGGCACCGATTTGTATTCGTCGCATTTTCAAGTCAAATGCGTATTTTAAATGTTCAAGTTTGCAAGAAACTTACCGCATTTTCTTTGATATCCCATAGACATATACAGGGATGGTATAGACAAGCCAGCTGTCATGTCAACAAAGTGAAAGATTCGTTAAATGACGAAGGAAAAGAACTGAATTTAGGATTGTCAGGCCCATTGTAGTTCACACGTCTGCTTTGTTTTCAATTTGTACCTACCAAGTGACATTCAGTGTGGCAAATAACAGCAATTTACAGGGTAACACGACAGCACAATGATTAATGTAATGATCTAAATAGCCTGGACTTAGACAGGGAACTTTGCTTTAACAAATATGTAACCCTTTAAGTACCTATAATTTAATCACAGTAACAGGTGTTCCACACATCTTACTCGAGATTTTACTAACTACATGTAGTTACATCTTTATATTAAATTATTGCATTTTAGAACATTAGCCCCCATTTCCAGTATATTTCTTGCCAGGACTTTTCAGTTACTTGGGAATAACCAAACAATGAAAATCAAGTGTATTGCTCACATCCTTCCAATTAATTTCAAATTCCATTTTGAGGGTTTTAGAGTAGACAGAGTTACAGCAAATAAGTCAGTAACAATATTAATATCCCATGCAATCACTTATTTATTCATTCTTTCATCCATCCATCACCCAGATAACATTTAGTACATTTGACATTTTCAATACAGCACATTAGTGAAAACAAGTATGAAAAATAATTTATTTTTTATAATTTATGCTGACATGGCAAAACATACATAAGCAGTTAAGAATTTACTTTTTACAGAGTAATCTGAAATGAGACAAATTTGATTAATGCAATACAATATGCAGAAGAAAAGCAATCTTTTACACAATATTGCTCTAAGAGATAATTCTCCAGTTTCAAAATTCACATTTCAATTGCATGACATTCTGTGCCAACATGCTGCCAATTTTAATCACTTGTACTTGACTAAGTTACACAGTTCTTTGATTAACATTTTCAATTCTAAGTAAAAAGTGTTTGGTAGATGCAACTGGTAGTCTAAAAGATCTGACTCACTGACAGATTTTGAAAGTGTGTTCCAAAAATATTAGTCGAAGTCAACTCATCTGGGCATACACACAAATCTTGGATAACACACAGTATTAAAAATTTTAAAACATACCTGGGAAATAGTTTAAATAGAAACGAAAGAAATATTTAAGGAACATGGTATTATACTTAATGATGAACAGCATTTTACCATTATTTATGGTGTATTAACAACATGCAGAAAAAAATGCTCCATTGAGAGAGAACTTTCAAATTCATTGGCCCTTAAAAAGCACCAGCTTTGTGTATGCTGATCTCAACTTTTTTGCATGCAGTACATTTGTTGCACATTTTGCAGAGTGTTTCTGCCGTGTCAGCAGATACCTTTTGGCAATAGCTTTGATAAGCAGCAGTAAATGATTGTCTAATTGATGCTGATCCTTCATGTGTTCTGTCAAGTCAGTGAATATTGGTCTGTACAGAAATGTTGTGAGTATTTCTGACACACACTTAGTATATAGGTGCTTCTTTGGAACGTCCCAATCTCCAGCAGTGTATTTTCTGAATGTCTTTTCTGCAGAAAGGCAAATGTCAACATCATTTGATGGTGAAATTAAACCACCTCTACTCTTCATATGTATAAGGGAATATAAAGTATGACTACCATCACCTCACAACACAGATAAGCATTGTTCACACTGAAGTGTACTTTCTAAGTGGCGAGCGACAAACCCTGCAATGTACACTACAATATGGGCAGCTACTTCAGAGAGAAATACGCCAGCTTCAACATAGTCATCGTCATGAGTCACTAAATAGCTGTCCATGTCTACTAACTGTGAGCGAGTTGAGGTGAGATTTGTGTGTTCTTCAATACTCTGGTCACAGTAAGTTAGAATAGAGATATCTTCAAATGCTATACAGTTGCGTTTCTCAGACTCGCGAATCTCATTGTGTACTAATAGCCTTTTGTAGGCAGACATAAACTGACGTGCAGTTGGGTTATTATTCCACCCACCATGACTACGAATAACACTGAAAAACATTTCTAAATGGTCTTGAGAGCAATTGTAAATTGGTAGGAATTTCAGCAAAGCCGCAGAAGATTGAGGCTCAACTAGCTTTGCATACAAGTGTAAAACACTGTGTATACAAATAATGAAGCCAACAAATCCCGTCTTTCTGTTGGAGTCCACAAGTTTTGTGTTACGAGGCACTGGAGACAATGGAAGTGTTTTGATGTATTTCTCTGCACCCAACAAAAATCCTTCCACAACTCTAAAGTTATGAACTGTCAGAGGCTTCTTCCACTGATTCTGGATTAGGCTCCTCGAATTCAGCACATCAATAAGGTTATTGAATATGTGGATAAATTGTATAGTTGCAGATGCATCATCAAAACCAGGGATCTTCATATCACAACAATATTGCATTGCATCTGCCACAGAGTAGCTGGGCTGCTAATCTAACTTTCATTTTGTTGCATAAAAAATTTATATGAGAGCCTGTAATGCTGTTGCCTAAATGAAGTCCTTCTTTTACCTGTACCTTATGAAGCAGTTCAAAAAGGTACCAAGAAATTACACCACCTTTCTCATCCCAGAAATGTTTCTTCTCTCCTAAGGAATTTCTCACTAATTTCAGCATATGTGGAGGATCTAGCATAAATGGTACTTCACAAGTGGTACCTTCAACAATAAATGTTGTCTTTAAATTATCAAGGACAAGATTGCATCCCAAGTATTTGGCCATGGATAAATTTGTGGCACAACCATCACAAGACAGAGAGACTACCTGAACACCACTGGCACTGGCAAGGCTAATGCATTGTTGAATTATTTGAGCTTTCTGCTCCCCCGTTATCCCACAAGTCAAAAAATATCCACTGGTATCTTCCAAGAGGCGTTAATAGCCCACATCAGCAGCACAAATGCCTCTTTAGCTACTGTACTGACTACCATCAAACTCAGTGTGTTGCCTAATTGCAATCTCATCAACCAATAGGCTGCAGAGAATACTCTTACCTGATCCTGATGCTTTAGCTCTAATTATGGCAAAAGGTTCGGAAGTAAATCCAGGTGTCCCACCCACACACTGTTATCACCTTGATAATGTTCTAGGATGTGGTAGACATGTATTAAAAGTATTTCTGACAAACTTATATGCTCTTAGAGAGTAAAAGTGTAAGGTTAATGCAAATGATTGTAGTTCGGGTCTGTATGTTCTAGGCACACTCTGACAGTTTGCAGTTTGCCGTTGCAACAACTCCTGCATTCCAGGAATACTTTCCAGGACAGTAAGGCCACTTTCATCAATAAAATTATTTTTCCTAAGTTCATTAATAACACTGTTCAAAAATGTTACTTTCTTTTTTAGACATCGTTTTGACTGCTGAAGAACTTTTATTTTTTCTTGTATTCTTCATTTTTTTATGATAAAAACTCACAACCCTCTTGAGTTTTTTTTACCACAACTGATGCTTCATCATGTCTACTACTCAAACACTTTGTGGTCTCAGCAGCAAGTAAAGACACTTCAGATTCAGTTGCACTCTTGGTGGCTAGATCTGCAGTGCTGTTTGTAGCCATCTGCCTTTCTGCTGGTGGTGGTCTCTTCCTCTCTTTCTAAAAAAAAAATGAAAACAAAAAACTTAGCTAAAACATTGCAACTGAAATGTGTCACATGTAAAAAAAAACCAAACTTGCCTCACAGCACTCTAGAAACTCCAAAGTTAAATGTAAAATGTCACATTCTCATAGAAACTTATTAAACGAACATAATTATTATCTTGTGCACAAACAGATTTGGTGCAGTATCAGGAATAATGAAGGGACATGCATATATGGTAGAGAAGACACTGAACACTGGTGCTTAAAGTTCATTAATCAGCTAGGGACAGAGCTTTCTTTTTTTCTTTCCCTAGGAAGGCCTGCCAGTTTCAATGCAATTAAATATAAATTTTTGTTTAACACCTACAGCAGCAGAAATAAGATCTTGCCAGAAAACAGTCAAACAACAATATATGACAATAAAGGACAGTAAATGTTGATTTAACACATGAGAGAGAGAGAGAGAGAGAGAGAGAGAGAGAGAGAGAGAGAGAGAGAGAGAGAGAGAGAGAGTGTTAGCTTAAGGACATTAGTAAATGAACTTCCCCTTCAAATATCTGTAACATGTAATACATTAACAAAGTGAAATTAACATGTCGATGAACAGATTCTACACTTTTACTACATACAGTTAATTCCATTGCAATCTCCACATTTCAGTTACTACACGTTCGTAACTATTACAATTGAAATCTCCAGACAAGTAGTTCCGAGTATTGAGGTTTGATACCGTAATATTATGGCAGCTGAATTCCATATTGATATGCTACATTTCACGAACCTTTTGCAAGTGAGCAGGATAAGCGGCAAAAATTGATGGCACAGCATCTTCCCTAATGCGGAATGACGAAACTGATGTTCGATCAATATCTTCCCCCGGAAATGCTGTGAACATATTTTACTGTACTTGGTTGGTTGGTTTCCAATCTTTCCTTCTCAAAGCGTTCACCCAGAGAGCTCTTCGGGTTGGCTACAAGTTTGTGACGTCATGACAACTCCTCTTATTTTTACCTCCATGGCTAGAGTCTAGTCCATAATATTTTGCTATGTGATGAGTTTGACCTTTTTTTTTTTTAATTCGTACTCTGCAATATTGTTATGTAGCATTTCCAATCAGGTTTAGATCTACACATCACTGCAAAAAGCTACTAACAAGATGGAATACAAATTTCTTTCAGAAAAAAGAACAGTTTCTTGTGTAGCTTACACCAGAGTAAACCGGGTCTACTGTGTAGTGAAGCCTTCAACCAAGTATCTATGGTCAAAGAGTGAAGCAGACTTGCATCTAGGGGATGCCAAGCAATTGAGTCTTCCGATTGGTTGAGGCTCATGACGTCATCAGGGAGACAGAACGTGTGTAGCAGTGTCACCTGGTGACGAGAAATGTAATGAGCTCTATTGACATTAGCGACGTCGCTCACCTGTTGTTTAAAAACCATTACATGTAGACCTGCACACAGCTGTCATTTTGCAACGTCATATAAGTCCAGATTATTCAATAGAGCTTAACTTATGCGAATGCGGTGACAGACTAGCCTGGTTGTAGTTGTAGCAAATGCAGAAAAGCGGACCAAATATATGTAAAAGTTACATAAATATTCCTTGCATTTTCTGCAATTTATGTATATTATTGTTCATAATATGTATCAAAATATTCTTTGAATGCTTATTCATTAACTATATTTTGTCATTTTACCTTGTTCTTTTAGGTTTTATTGCAAGAAGTGCGATAAATATGGTACCTTCAAATAGAACCCCAAAGTAAATATTAGACAATGCCATATGCCCGTCTGTCACCACAACAATTATTCCACACTCAAACTTTATGTGTTCCACAACTAACAAAATTATTACCCTTCAACCAACCTAGGCCTCTGACAACATCACAGAGAAGTCCATAGATTTCCAGAGGGGGGTTTCCAATATTGTGCTTTGGGCAAACTGTGTGTTATGCTTCAATTGTCATTTTTGTGTAAACAAAGAACTATATGTCAATTTTATGCACGAACTGCATCTTCCTATAGCTTACCTTATCTAGTTTTTTAGAATCTGGGTTACATTCATATGGCATTGTGATAAACAAAGCTGAATGAGTAATTATTAATAGCTCTAGACAATACTCACATCTCCAAATCGTGAGACTGTTACAGACGTAGGCCACTGGTAATCACAGTTTATCGGTTACAGTGAAATGTGTAACAAAACATTTGAAATAAATCGCAAAGTTTCAGAGTGATTCTGTATGTTTTAATGTATTAGACATTCACGCATAATTCTTTTCCATATTCTGTATTACAAACATAGGGCCTAGTCTGCTAGCTACAATACGGTATGTGGTGATGAGTACCTTCTATGACATTTCTCTAAATTTTCTCAATAGTGTTCCGTGTAAAGAACATGTTTGTCAAGGGTTTTCTCATCTGAGTTCATGAAGCATCTCCATAATACTTGCATGTTGATGGAGCCTACCAGTAAGAAATCTAGAAGCCCACTTCTGAACTGTTTGGTTTCTTCCTTAAATTGACCTGGTGGGGATCCCAAAAATTCAAGTGGTACTCCAGAATGAATTGCAACAGTGTTCAATACGGGTGGTTTAATCTCAATTTGTGGTCTGAGCTACACTCCCCTCATTCCCAATCTTCCCAAATGTATTCATTTTTGCAGAGGAAGGAACTATGAGTACAGAAAGCTAGAAATATTTTTTTTACTCAACTGTTGTTTCCTTTAATAGTGCATACAAACCATTTTATAATTTTTTGAGAGCACCATCAGCTGTTCATATAACTATAAAGTTAAATAACTGTTTAATATGAACATTACTGTTATCCAGTACATGCATCCTTGAGTCCAAACATTATGACTAATTATAGGAGAGGAGGCTAATGATATACTCTTTTACTTTATATTTATTTTGGATAATTTACTTTAAATCATTCTCTATCACAATTTGAATTTATTTGTGGTGACTGGTTTTGACTACTTACGTGGTCATCTTCAGATCCATTGGCAGTGGCTGTCTGTGGAGCAGAACTCCATATGGCAGTAAATCACTGTTTGAAAAGTAATTACATTTATTTAATATCTGGGGTTTCCAGTTTTCTGTCTGATGCCTGCCAGTAACATGTTAGACTACAGGGTGTAGAATAAAGGAACAGTCATGGAGACCAGCACCATCCATCATCATGGATAAAATTCCGATTTTGCACCAGAATGTAAATTTCTATTCTGAATCCCAGGCAGAGAAACATCTTATGCAAGTATTATGGCATTTAATTTCACAAATAATCCTAAATTCATACTTCTTATTAGCAGCAAATAAAATTAGGGGGTTAATATATTGACCTGAGTGTGTAAAACTCAAGGACAATGAGTAGGCTTCTGTAAGATGTCACACTATTACTTTTACACAATAATCTTACTCACGCGGATAAAAAGTTCTCTCATAAGATTCCACATCAAATCTGAATAGAATCCCATGCTTTTGATTACTACCTCCATCACCATTGTCATGGGTCAAGTCTGACAGTCATAAAATTAATGAGGTTGACACTTATGCTCAGTGGGCACAATGCAATTGGCTACATTACATCGCGGAGAAAGCACATGCTAAAGCAATACCCTCTGCATCCATAGGTTACATTTTTGCAAGCTGTCCAGCATAGCTTGCAGTGCCATCACTTGTAATAGATGGTGAACTATGTGACATTTTTCTCTGTAATTTTTCTTTCCGAAGTGCATTCTTCCACGCATTGCTTAATTATACTAATTAATTTGAAATTGTGTGAAAATATTGTGTTATATTCACATATACTGCCTCATGTGCAACATGTGGTCTGTTCTTGTATTAGAAAATAGCGAATAAATAAACTGATAATTACATAGCCAATGTGTGTATTGTTGTGATCATACAGTCTAGTTTCAGCTGCTTCCGTAATTACAGAGACTCAACAGCTAGAAATATGGGTCAGAACCTCATCTGCTTAAAGGCTATATTGCATTTGCTCACTAAACAGTTCTCAGAAACTGCTGATTTTCATTTATTCATCCTTGAGGTGATGGTGATCAACGCAGCAATTAGCAGTAGTTTGTATAGTTTGTCCCACATAACTGATACCATACTCACAAGGAATAGTATAAATCCCTGGTACACTGAGCCTGAGAATATGTTTGTCAGGTCACAGCCTTTCTTTAATTTTCCTTGGTGACAAAAAGACTCCTCTAATTACTTGCCTGTTTACGCTCTAACTTACACATTGGACCATAGAATGGAAGCCATGCTGTGTCTTCATCCTCATGACTTGGCTGAAGATTTATTCAACAGATTTGACCTAATTTCATCTGCAGAATGTTTGTTTGGAGGGAGGGGGGGGGGGGGGGAAGTTGGATTGTGCAAGAGCAATGGGAAGGTGAGAAGGTATTGTCAAGGGTATAAGAAAGATAAATAGTGACTAAATGGTGGTGTCAAGCGGGTGGGGGTGGTTTGGAGTCGCAATAAATACAAAACCAGGAGAGATTATATCACAGCATTATGACAAGACTACGGACTACATGTCGTAACGCATGACCCCAATTTATCCAGCAGTGTTCTATCTCTATTAATAGCAAACTGACTTCCAACTGGGAATTTGCATAGATAGCCAATACATATATTACATACCTAATAATGCAAACATTATAAACAATATCATGCTTTGCTGAATATGCAAACACACACACTAATTCAATAATAATCATGAGGATAAAAAATATTGTTTGTACTATATATACAGGGTGAGTCGTGTAAGACATAACACCCCCATTATTCCATTGGCGATTGCACGTATTGACAAGCGGTGTTCAGCGAATCATAGCCGACTATGGGGCACATACTTTGGTACGTGCACAATAATCACAATGTTTATATTGACAGAGTCAATCAGGCAAGTACATGTTTTTTAAATGAGATGCTATACTTTTTTACCATCAATCGAACGCTCTGGAAAAGACGCGTATAGTGATTTAACGCATGTTGCTATAGTGATACAAGCTTCGCTTAAAAGGCGCTGGGAAATATTGTAAGTTTTAAGGTTGAGGCGGTTGGAAGCGGCTGCAGAACGTAAACAAGCCTTGCACGACCTGCAGACAGAGTTGCCATGCTCCAAGCAGCATGCCCGGCCTACGCTACCTAGGTAAATCCCACCCGTGTCTTATCCAGAGCGTTCGAATGATGGTAAAAAAAAAGTATAGCGTCCCATTTAAAAAAACATGTACTTGCCTCATTATCTCAGTCAATATAAACGTTGAGATTATTGTGCATGTACCAATGTATGTGCCCCATAGTCCGCTATGATTCACTGTAAACCGCTTGCCGATACATGCAATCGCCCCCGGAATAAAGGGGGTGTTACGTCTTACGCGACTCACCCTGTATATACATCAAAACAAGTGTAGAAGTAAAAATGCCTTCAGCTGATTCCAAAATCACAGGGCAGACTAGTATCACAAAGACCATCATACTACACCTAATGACTGCCAATACCAATCATTATATGATGATATCCAAATTTACCTCACTGTTGACATTGATAGCCATCAAAACATATAGAGGGTATTTTCTGGAGTGTAGTTCCACAATCAAACAAAGATATTCCTCACTTCTGCTCTTATTTTGTACACCTCCATGCCCCAACCCTCATTCCACCTACCCTTTAATCTGTGTTCTGCTTACATCTTTCCTTAATCATGAATGCTCACTTTACCATGTGCAATCCAAGCCCCCTCCCAATGATCTGTCTCAACACTGACCCTTTGCCTCAAGCAATGCAAATGTATTACCAACCACCACTCACCCTATGGTCAGGGCAGACCCTCCACATCAGATACACTAGAAGGTGCCTCAACAGCAGAGCCTATGGTGAAACAAATGATACCCGAGCTATTCCAAGCAACGCACCAGTTTCTCCGCCACCACTACATCTGAATGCAGCAGCCTGAAGACAGCTGACCGTAGTTAAAAGCACCTTCAACCGATCATGAACTGCAGCCAGCTCCTCTCGTGTCCAACACACACCCTATCCGTCCTATCATTTCTAACTTAAGAATTAAACTATGAAAACAAACAAAAAAAGCTAAATATGTGACTGACTACTGTTTGACAGAGGCTGATGGCTTGTACTCACTCAAATAACATTATATTGAATATGTCTGTGTGTTCTTACCTAAATGTGGGAATAATTTAATAACCTGTTTATGGACTTCAAAGAAATTTCACTTTCAACTTATGTGAATGCGCAATACCTAATAGACTTATAGTAAGCCTCTATTCTCTATTTTAAGTTTATTGATACCAGAGATTGCTGGTTCTCATTTACATAAGCTGAGATTAATTTGGAACCCTCTCACCACATCCCCCTTGTCCCTTCCCTTCCCTCCGTCTCTTGCCCATACCACCCGTTTTAATACTGTACTTTTGTTCCAATGTGATCTTTGCACTCTCAATTGTGATTATTAGTTTTCCTAAAGGAATAAAAAAATCATTTAGCATGATGTACTGTTTTTATGGTTTTTCAGTTGATTTTTATTAATTATCTGTCAAAATATGACAAATGAACTCAGCACTTCTACAACCAAGTCAGTGGTTTGTTATAACAGCTAAATATGTGATGGCAGAATGCTGTGAGTTGAGAGCTCCAATGTTATCTATCGTAACACT
This sequence comes from Schistocerca americana, assembly GCF_021461395.2. Classification (NCBI taxonomy): domain Eukaryota; kingdom Metazoa; phylum Arthropoda; class Insecta; order Orthoptera; family Acrididae; genus Schistocerca; species Schistocerca americana. The sequence continues at coordinate 253,433,160 of NC_060119.1, read as the reverse complement.
TGGCATGATACTCTGAAGTAAAGTTTTTTTCTCTGGTATGTTAACTTATTTGCCTATGAATCTAAGTACACTTAATGTGTCATACATATTTTGTGATGTTTCTGGACAGATATTCTGATGATGGGCAATGTCTGAAATGCATTACTAAGTAGTGGTCAGACATGGCTAAAACATATACTGTTGTTTGCTAAACATTTTCTGGCGATTTATCCATAATAATTTAATCCTTGCACACTATTTCCTATTGCATTTATTTAAAAAAAAAAAAAAAAAAAAGGTCAGTTCCTATACAGATATAATGGTACATTGTACTTGGAAATTCAATCTTTATTTTTTGTTTCATAGTCCTACTAGTGTTTCAGTTTGTATTTATTTTTAATTGAATTACTGTAATGTTTTTTGCTGTTTTCAGTGTGTTCACTTAAATTATGAATAATTTAAAATTACATAAAACATGAATCATATAACCTGCTGAAATACTAAGAATTTCTGTAGAATGAGTTAATACCATTATTCCGACCACTTTACAGAAAACTATCGAAACAATCATTTTAACTCTTTCACTTTAGAATTTATTACTGTATTTGGTGGGATGAATTTGTATAATATACATCACTTCTTGAAAAGCTGTTGGCAACCAAAACATTTTTATTGAAAATGTATGTACAATATTATGCAAGTGTTTATTTAGGCAAATAGTAATATTATTTAAATAAACTGAAAGTTAGTTGTTTCTGTACGCTGCAAGATTTTGAAATATATTCCAAGTAATTCACAAAATTTACTTCCTTTATGCAATTTTCAAGTGCATATTTACTTCAGTGATACTTATTCTTTTCTTTCACTTTCCTCTTTTTTTCCATCAACTCAGTTAACTTCCTTCATTTCATTCTTTTACAAATGTCTGCCAAGTCATCAGGCGTAGCCTGTCTAACCCATAACCAGTGTGATGGGGTCATATGGATGCCAGGGAATTTTGTTTATCTTTAGATTGAATGCTTGTAAAATTGCACTGCTTTAGGTCTGCATACTTTGCACTCTGAACTATAAAATCAAGTGGTTGTGTTTAGAGCATACTGCTTGTGGGATTTCTCTAACGAACTGTTTCCTGTTCCTATAGATTGAAACAATGTTATATTCTCGTAAAGAAATGAAAATAAGTAATCAACTCAATGAATGGCTACAGTATATCATTGGCTAAGTACAGCTACACACACTGATTAACCACATTTTGACCACCTACGTAATAGCCAGTATGTTTATCTTCAGTATGGATAACAGTGACGATGCATTTTTGCATGGAATCAATGAAGCCTTAATAGGTCGCTGGAGGGAGTTGGCACCACATCTGCACACACAAGTCACCTAATTCTTGTAAATTCTGGGGAGTGAGCTCTGGTGCCACATTCAAGTTCAATCACATGCCAGTCTGTGTGATGGGCAAAATCAAGTATGTCTGTATGATCACTCTGTGTGAACGAGTTCTTAAATGCAAAATTTAGGAATTATGCCTTCCTTTTGTCCTCTTCTACTGAAAGTAACCAGCTACAACTCTGAGTGGGACCTTTATCCAGATTATATAGCAGCCATGACAGTACTTCAGGGTTAGGTGAAGAAGAAGAAAATGGAAACGAGGTAGAAAATGAAGTGGTGTTGGAAGTGGTCATATTTTGATCTAGCATTTATCAGGCATAGGTCTCCAAAATTATTGTTCTGAACACACCATCTGTTCATAATATTTTCGGAGAATTTCTTTGGCCAATGAATGATTTTTTCTTCTTTTTGTGAATCCATCAGAGGTAGGATATAGGACTGCAGCTGACTTCAAATTCTTGTGAAAAATCTTGTACCAAACAGCTGTTTTTCTTTTTATAAATCCTTTACTATATGCAACTAGCTTCGACATTCCATTAATGTTAAGGCTATACGTAAACCATCGGATAAATATATCAAATAGTTGGTCTGCATTGTGCAGGTGCCACCAGTTTTTTTACTAGATTCCATGGACTTCTTCAGACTGACATGCACACCTCAGTCATAAGACAACTAGTTATATTTATACAATTATATGCATGGTATCCATTCTTTCAGACATCTGAAAGAACAGTCACAATGCATACAATTGTATCTATACATAGCCTAGCTTTGCATTGGCGAACTTTCTTCAGTTCAGATGCACTCATATACTCAGAACCATATGCAGGAATACCTCATGGATACGGCGAGTGAGATGGACTGCTGTAGTGAGGGTACTACTGCAGTAGTAGTGACATGGAATTTTGGGTCAGATGGGAGACTTGCTGAGGTAATCCACATAGTCATGATGGGCACTGTGTCTGGGTAGTGAAGTAGTCAGTGCAACTGCCTTGAGAGCAGGAGACACGGGTTCAAATCCCAATCCAGTAAAAATTTTCTTGTCACCATTGATATAGGTAAACACAGCAAGAAAGCATTTAATAAAATTATCATAATACTTTTGTCAGAGGCATCCACATGCAACTGAAGGAGACATTCACAGAATCTAATAAAAAAAACTGCTGAGACCTGCACAATGCAGACCAACTATGTAGACACGTTTATCTGGTGGTTTGCATTGAGCCTTAAGATGGCTGCCATTCAGTCACCGAAACTACATGCATGTAATAATGGATTGATCGTAGAAAAACAGCTGTTTGATAAAAGGTTTTCCACAAAAACAAATAAAAAAATTTTGAAAAACCAGACTATTTCTCCAACAGAAAATACCTGATTGGTGATATATGTCAAACAATTTAAGGTACTCTTGAGATTATTATCCTATTCAGCTTAAAGTAAAAATGTATTTACAATAATGCCTACCCAAGTTTATCTTGTTGTCCATCTTTTCTATAACTTTTGCAAGCTTTATAATAAAATTTATATGAAAAGTTTTCTGTACATGTTTACCTATCCTGTAACTACAGTAATTGATGCATAACAGTGCTATTGTGATGGGTATACTCATATGTTAATTCATCCGACAGGTTTGGTTCTTAAGGTTTCAACAAAATATAACATTTCCATATATTATGCACATGCCAGAACCATTTCAATGTAAACATTTAAATTATGGTGAGGAGTATGCGATTTCTAACATGCTTCACAAGTTTGATTTTAATTGCTTTAACCAAAGAAAACTAGGTTGAACCTCTTTCACAGCCCACTTTTGTATATTATCCCTTAACAGTCATAAAGTTGTCAGCAGCCATGGCAAACGGCTCTGCTGTGGCTGGTGTTGGCCTCGCAGCACTTACCATGTTTAAGTAATTAGCAGACATTTACTGAATAATTGGGAAAAAACATTCCATTAAAGGAAAATTCCTCAGACAGACATCAGACTTTTGGCTGCACTTTTTAAACAAGACTTCTAGATGCATATACTTCATGCTCAAGGTCCCGAAAAGCTGTTAAAACATACACTACAGTACTGTCACTACAAGCCACACACCTGATGCCATAATCCTGGTGACTAAACATCCATCACCAAGCATGTCGTAACCGACGTGTTAAATATAGTAAATTAGACCAAGAAAGTCAGCAAAATAACTGGAACTGAATTTTCTGTTTATCCAAGCAAATTTTGCTTTTTGACTTCATTCAGTTGTCAACTGGGAAACATTCGTACCAGAAAATTCCGGTGAATACTCATACTTCAGCAGTACAAAATAGCAAAACCATTTGAAAGGACTGTGTACATAGTCCAATTAATGTTATAGTTTAGTAGATATTTCAGTTACATCTTGTTAACTATACGCAATAGGATAAATGAGTCAAAAGAAACACACAAATAATGACATTTTCTTTAGTAAGAACACTTGGATTTCCACATCACCCTGAGGTACCGAGTATGATGTGTTATTCATTTTTTTACATGGCGAGTTTCCCCACTAGGCCTATAAAGCATGATACACAAACATGCACACGCAACTATAGGACAGATAAATTTAATTCTTAGAGTATATGTGATCAAAGCCAACATGTACACTCAACACTTCACTATCAGGTTGCACCAAAGCACTTCCAACATTTGACTTTCCAGCCAGGGTTGGTTTACCAAAGACACTTTTTGGACTGAAGTACTGTTTATTAGATGATCGTTGCACTTTCACCTTCTTATTGCTGGCACAGTGTGGACCTTTTTTCTTGGAGCAAGAGTTAACAAGTGACAGCAAACGGTCAATTGCTTTTCCACTGTCTCTTCTGTTTCAATATCTAATGAATCAACATGGTTTAGCAGGGCTTTTAATTTAGCATTCAACTGTGTTCTCCATGAAGCAGTTGCCTCACCGTTTTGCTTTTTCATCGAGGACAAAATAGCAGATGCCTGTTCTGTCGAAGTGGTTTCTTTATCTTTGACTGTTTTACTGAAATGTATGTCATATGTCATTGATACAGCACGAATGTGTTTACAAATGTTCAAATTTATTAAATTGTCCGGACAACAGCAACATAAACTATGAATGCAAATATTACAAGTGCAACACAAAAGTCTGCAACTGAGGTTACATTCTAGTGATTGTAAAGGAACAGTGTATATGATCCCACTTAATGATTAAGATTCAATAAATCAAAATGCCCCCAGACGCCCCCCACCCCATGAATCATGGACCTTGCCGTTGGGGGGGGGGGGGGGGGGGGGGGGAGGCTTGCGTGCCTCAACGATACAGATAGCCGTACCGTAGGTGCAACCACAATGGAGGGGTAACTGTTGAGAGGCCAGACAAACGTGTGGTTCCTGAAGAGGGGCGTCGTTATCAGGAGAAAGAAAACTGGCGTTCTACGGATCAGAGTGTGGAATGTCAGATCTCTTAATTGAGCTGGTAGGTTAGAAAATTTAAAAAGGGAAATGGATAGGTTAAAGTTATAGTGGGAATTAGTGAAGTTCGGTGGCAGGAGGAACAAGACTTGTCAGGTGAATACAGGGTTATAAATAAAAAATCAAATAGGGGTAATGCAGGAGTAAGTTTAACAAGGAATAAAAAAATAGGAGTACAGGTAAGCTACTACAAACAGCATAGTGAACGCATTACTGTGGCCAAGATAGACACGAAGCCCATGCCTACTACAGTAGTACAAGTTTATGTGCCAACTAGCTCTGCAGATGAAGAAATTGATTAAATGTATGATGAGATAAAAGAAATTATTCAGGTAGTGAGGGGGGACGAAAATTTAATAGTCATGGTGACTGGAATTAGAGAGTAGGAAAAGGGAGAGAAGGAAACATAGTAGGTGAATATGGATTGGGGCTAAGAAATGAAAGAGGAAGCCGCCTGGTAGAATTTTGTGCAGAGCATAACTTAATCACAGCTAACACTTGATTCAAGAATCATGACAGAAGGTTGTATACATAGAAGGACCCTGGAGATACTAGAAGGTATCAGATTATATAATGGTAAGGCAGAGATTTAGGAACCAGGTTTTAAATTGTAGGACATTTCCAGGGGCAGATGTGGACTCTGACCACAATCTATTGGTTATGAACTGTAGATTAAAACTGAAGAAACTGCAAAAATGTGGGAATTAAGGAGATGGGACCTGGATAAACTGAAAGAACCAGAGGTTGTACAGAGTTTCAGGGAGACCATAATGGAACAATTGACAGGAATGGGGGAAAGAAATACAGTAGAAGAAGAATGGGTAGCTTTGAGGGATGAAATACTGAAGGCAGCAGAGGATCAAATAGGTAAAAAGACGAGGGCTAGTAGAAACCCTTGGGTAACAGAAGAAATATTGAATTTAATTGATGAAAGGAGAAAATATAAAAATGCAGTAGGCAAAAGGAATACAAACATCTCAAAAATGAGATTGACAGGAAGTGCAAAATGGCTAAGCAGGGATGGCTAGAGGACAAACGTAAGGATGCAGAGGCTTATCTCACTGGGGGTAAGATAGATACTGCTTACAGACGAATGGAAAAACTGGTAGAAGCCGACCTTGGGGAAGATCAGTTTGGATTCCATAGAAATGTTGGAACACGTGAGGTAATACTGAACCTACAACTTATCTTAGAAGAAAGATTAAGGAAAGGCAAACCTACATTTCTAGCATTTGTAGACTTAGCGAAAGCTTTTGACAATGTTGACTGGAATACTCTCTTTCAAATTCTAAAGGTGGCAGGGGTAAAATACAGGGAGCGAAAGGCTATTTACAATTTGTACAGAAACCAGATGGCAGTTATAAAAGTTGAGGGGCATGAAAGGGAAGCAGTGGTTGGGAAGGGAATGAGACAGGGTTGTAGCCTATCCCCAATGTTATACAATCTGTATATTGAGCAAGCAGTAAAGGAAACAAAAGAAAAATTCGGAGTAGGTATTAAAATCCATGGAGAAGAAATAAAAACTTTGAGGTTTGCTGATGACATTGTAATTCTATCAGAGACAGCAAGGGACTTGGAAGACCAGTTGAACAGAATGGACAGTGTCTTGAAAGGAGGGTATAAGATAAACATCAACAAAAGCAAAACAAGGATAATGGAATGTAGTCGAATTAAGTTGCGGGATGCTGAGGAAATTACATTAGAAAATGAGACACTTAAAGCAGTAAAGGAGTTTTGCTATTTGGGGAGCAAAATAACTGATGATAGTCGAAGTAGAGAGGATATAAAATGTAGGCTGGCAATGGCAAGGAAAGCGTTTCTGAAGAAGAAAAATTTGTTAACATCGAGTATAGATTTAAATGTCAGGAAGTCGTTTCTTAAAGTCTTTGTATGGAGTGTAGCCATGAGCCATGGTATGGAAGTGAAACGTGGACGATAAATAGTTTAGACAAGAAAAGAATAGAAGCTTTCGAAATGTGGTGCTACAGAAGAATGCTGAAGATTAGATGGGTAGATCACATAACTAATGAGGAGGTATTGAATAGAATTGGGGAGAAGAGGAGCTTGTGGCACAACTTGACCAGAAGAAGGGATCGGTTGGTAGGACATGTTCTGAGGCATCGAGAGATCACCAATTTAGTATTGGAGGGCAGCGTGGAGGGTAAAAATCTTAGAGGGAGACCAAAAGATGAATACACTAAGCAGATTCAGAAGGATATAGGCTGCAGTAGGTACTGGGAGATGAAGAAGCTTGTACAGGATAGAGTAGCATGGAGAGCTGCATCAAACCAGTCTCAGGACTGAAGACCACAACAACAACAACAAAAATCAAAATGGATCAATAAATCAGTTTCACATAAAATTGTTTGCCATAACTATTGGCCCTGATTTGGCCTCTCAGTTTTTTTAGATTCTCTATGCTGTTCTTGAATTTGCTCTATTTGATGAGTATGTCCACCCTTGTAAAGCTTAATAATTCTTTCAAAACATTTGTCCCTTACTAATTTCATTAGTACCATCAGCAACTTTTCAAGTCTATTATTGGTCTTGCCTTCAAGGTAGCAGTACTTTAATACTCTATGCATGGCTTCCAGATGCACGTTTGTGTTTGAATTACGATGATAATACACCCAATGTTGGGGCCTGTATCCGTACTGATTTGTGAAATACATTTCAAATTCTCTTGTGTCTTCATCCTCTTGAAGCTCCCTCTCTAATAACTCGAGCAACCCAATGAACTTTTCTATATCTGCTTCTTCTAACAGCATATGCAAAGCTTTATAAACTTGCATTTGCGTGTTTGGGTCACCATGCACTTTCCTCAAGTTGCTTCTCCAACTGTGGTCAATATGCCATGTACATAGCAAATTGTGTTCTGCCAGGCCCATTACACCTCCCCAAGCACATTGAATTTAAATTTGTGTCATCCGTCATAAACACAGTTGTTTTGATCACTCCTGCTTTCTCCCTGACGCAAGTAAAAAACTGTGTCATTATGGCTGTATTTTCTTTATTAGAAATGCAAAATACCACTGGAATACCACTCCCAAATTCATCTATAACCAACAATGTTGTCACTAATAATTTGTACACATTTGTGCAATGTGTTGAGTCCACACAAACAATATTGGAACCATATTTTCTAAGCAATTCGCTTTGTAATGCTGTCATTAAAAATATCATTGTGTCTTCACTTGATAAATTTCCCATGTTTTGACAAGCTTGTTTGTGCATCAGAACACAGTCTTTCATTCTTTCTAAAAAAAAAAAAAAAAAAACACACACACAAATTTCATCACTAGAATGGTACTGGTGAGGATTAATTACTGGTTCCCTTTTGATATTGTGAAGATCCATTCAAGTAAGGAAGTGCTGTCTCTCAACCTCGTCACAATGTATGGAATCTCTCACATCATCCAAAATCTTCTGGAACATCACACCCTCAGCTATTTTCCGTGCAACATTTCCACTATGAATAAAACTACAACCATAACATTAAACAAATACTACTACCTATACCTAATATTTCACTGTTTGCACAATTCTGTCAAGACAAATACTGGTTGCCAGTAAATAAACAGTTAACACAATGTATCATCATTGCTGTAAGTTATGATGTTACGGTCCCAAAAACAGTCATTACAACTCAAGTATATAGAAATTACACCTTTCACAGATCTAAACTATATCTTTACTTCTAATTTAAATCGGTAATGTATCCAGACAGCATGTGTTCAATTGTGTATAATGTACCAGGTGAAGAGTACCACAGGTGGTGGGCAAAACTTCTAAGGTCACAGCAGCACCTAATTACTACAGTGTGGATGAACTAAAAATGTCCTGCAACAGGTGTTTAGTGAAAAGCGATTACATGTGTATAACACGAACAATAGAAATCTCCTACATACTATGAAATGCACGTCCATTCTCTAACAACAACAACAACAACAACAACGTATTTCCTCAAACATCAGCCGAAAGTTCATTGCCAACATTTTATTATACACAAGCTGGCACATTGAGTCATGGCACAGTGTTGAAATTGCCAGTCAGCTGTGCTTTTAAAACCAACTGTTCAGAAAACTTCCACAACGAACATATTCGCTTCTGTCACCTCAAATTAAAAATTTATTACATTCTGAATTAGTACAATATATTAGGTTACCATGCAATGTACACTACTGGCTATTAAAATTGCTACACCACGAAGATGACGTGCTACAAACGCGAAATTTAACCGACAGGAAGAAGATGCTGTGATATGCAAATGATTAGCTTTTCAGAGCATTTACACAAGGTTGGCACTGGTGGCAACACCTACAACGTGCTGACATAAGGAAAGTTTCCAACCGATTTCTCATACACAAACAGCAGTTGACAGGCGTTGCCTGGTGTAATGTTGTTGTGATGCCTCGTGTGAGGAGGAGAAATGCGTACCATCACGTTTCCGACTTTGATAAAGGTCGGACTGTAGCATATCACGATTGTGGTTTATCGTATCGCGACATTGCTGCTCGCGTTGGTCAAGATCCAATGACTGTTAGCAGAATATGGAATCGGTGGGTTCAGGAGGGTGATACGGAACGCTGTGCTGGATCCCAACGGCCTCGTATCACTAGCATTCGAGATGACAGGCATCTTACCTGCATGGCTGTAATGGATCGTCCAGCCACGTCTCTATCCCTGAGTCAACAGATGGGGGCGTTTGCAAGACAACAACCATCTGCACAAACAGTTCGACGACATTTGCAGCTGCATGGACTATCAGCTCGGAGACCATGGCTGCGGTTACCCTTGATGCTGCATCACAGACAGGAGCGCCTGCGATGGTGTAATCAACGATGAACCTGAGTGCATGAATGGCAAAATGTCATTTTTTGGGATGAATCCAGGTTTTGTTTACAGCACCATAATTGTCGCATCCGTGTTTGGCGACATCGCGGTGAACGCACATTGGAAGCGTGTATTCGTCATAGACATACTGGCGCATCACCCAGCGTGATGGTATGGGGTGCCATTGGTTACACGTCTTGATCACCTCTTGTTCACTTTGACGGCACTGAACAGTGGGGGCGCTACATTTCAGATGTTAAGACCTGTGGCTCTACCCTTCATCCAATCCCTGCAAAACCCTACATTTCAGCAGGATAATGCACGACCGCATGTTGCGGGTTTTGCAAGGGCCTTTCTGGATACAGAAAATGTTTGACTGCTGCTCTGGCCAGCACACCCTCCAGATCTCTCACCAATTGAAAATGTCTGGTCAATGGTGGCCAAGCAACTGGCTCGCCACAAAACTCCAGTCACTACTCTTGATGAGCTGTGGTATCATGTTGAAGTTGCATGGGCAGCTGTACCTGTACACACCATCCAAGCTGTTTGACCCAATGCCCAGGCATATCAAGGCTGCTATTACAGCCAGAGGTGGTTGTTCTGGGTACTGATTTCTCAGGATCTATGCACCCAAATTGTGTGAAAATGTAATCACATGAAACTTCTAGTAGAATATATTTGTCCAATGAATACCCGTTTATCATCTGCATTTCTTCTTGGTGTAGCAATTTTAATGGCCAGTAGTGTATATGAAAGTATTAATTATATCAAAGATATAGAAAGAAAATATCAAAGAATTAAAAAATGGGAACTGATCAGTAAATATATTGTTCCAGTTGAAATATCATGATTTACCCAGGAATATGTGATTATTCGAGTGTATGCACCAAGAAAGGAAAAGAATAGTAGAAAGATACTTCCCGGACATCTCTCCAAGAAGCCACAGAAAAGATTCAGGAAGGAATTTGTTACTACAGGAAACATGTGTGCAAGAGGAAGAACCAGGTAGCCCATTCTTGTATAGCAGTGGAGGAAACTACAGACCTAGTAGTAATTACGATAGCGAAAATGTGATAGAAATTTATGAAAAATTCATGATCAAAAAATTAGCAATATTTTATGAGAAAGATATTAACATCACACATTCACTGTATTTCGTTCTGAGTCCACACTTGCATTGTGCCATTACTCAGAATTTCGTTAGTTTAGCATTTGGTTAGTGAATGGATTTTCAGAGCAGTATCATTGTGACATAGTTTTACTGCATAATGGCATGTACAGCACCTATTCTTTCTAGCCCTGTTGATGGACAAGTATTGTCAGTGTTTTGTCATTTAAAAGCAAAGATGTATCAGTGTTTTCTTTTACTCCATCTTAGTACATGCAGGGAAACAATGCAATAAATAAAAAACACACACATTTTGTACATGTAACAGTTGCAAATAGACTGTTAAAAGGCAAGGAGCTTAAAATATGACTAAAGTCATCTGTGTATCTGTTAATCAATGAGGTTCTATTGCTGAAGGCTTCACTAACTAGTCAATTTTGTTACCACACTCATTGGCTTTGCCAACTTGCAACAACCTACCTATACCTCGGGCTGTGCTACGGGTTAGTTCGTCACTACAAGTTGAAGTCAACAAGCAAGAATTGTGTGTGAATCGCTCACTGTAAAATTTAGCCCCACAACCTATTCAAGCACCCTAAAAGGTTATTTGAAGTGTGCTCCCAGACTTTTCCCGTTGGTAGAAAACTGGAACTACTCATTTCCAAGAAAATAGCATCATCATCACACAATGATTTAAGTCAATTACTATCTACATTCCTCATGTGAATTCCACAAGCACGAACACCAATCATTACGACTTATCAGATGAATACTTCCACAAAATTTGTTACGAAAATAATGCATAATTTCTGGTCCAACATTACATAATGCATACATACGAACCCACAGAAATCTCTTTTGAATGAATAATACAACACATTGCCTTTACATACTGTTGATTCCAGATAGGCAACTAAATTTAATTGCCTTAAAAATTATAAAAACTGCCATAGCAAAAACATTTATTCTAACGTTGAACTCGCCCGCAATAATTTCCCGTTCAGAATTACTAAGGTGCAGAAAACCAATATTCAGTTCATGGCCGAAATGTGTTTTGAAATAAACACAAATAGACCTACACGTTCCATTTTTATCTTGGCTGACCTCAATGGTAGACGTGCAGTGGCCACCCATTTTGTTACTGCCTTGAGACTTCAGCAGCCTCTTGCCCTTTGACCAAGATACGAATATCCCAGATGTGTGACACACATAAATGATTTTCGTGCCACTTCACATGCTTACCACCACCATGCATTACAAGGCTACATCTTGGACTTTCATTTTAGAAAGTCTGAAACATCAAATAGGAAAAACATTGTACTATTTGAAAGCCTTGGTTGTTCACTGTAAATCATTCATACCTATTTGGCTGTAAAAAAAGAACAGCTAAAATGGCTTGTAATTCTAAATATTCAAAAGTTTTCGTGTGTGTAAGAATGTTACTGACAGCAAATATTTAAGCGATACAAAAAAAAAAAGTTTCTACACAATTTATGGACAGCAAAAAAAGTTTATTAATTACCCTTTGTGGATTATAATGATTGTGACTTTAATGTCTTCTAAGACATGACCGTTAATGCAAATAATCCTTTCATATGAACTGAAAGAATCTTTGCAGTACAACATTGCACCTGATTACTGAATGCACAAAGAACGAATTTCTGTAGTTTCACCAGAAACATTCCTACTACTGAATAGTAAAAACTAATTATTACACGATGTTTCTTACCGTCCATTGACTGGAATACAGTCTTCTCATCCTCAGTTCTAACCATAGTCGTCTTCTGGGCACTTAATCGTACCTTCTGTATTTGACCCTACATTATGCATTTTCCTGATGTGCGCGTATAAAGTTCTTCGAAGCCGAAATGCTTTATCGCACAAAAAACACGTGTTGGAATCTGCCATTATTGACATAGGCCTAGAACATACAACAGTGAAGTACTATAACGAGTTTGCCACACAACGTATCGAGTATCGGCAAATTGCCCCGTTTAAAGAACAGCGCGTTTCAGAAAGTAGCAATGATCTGGATTGGCTGGTATGGGAGACGACGTCATGGCACGACGTGGCCAATCAGCAAACCCAATTCCTTGGCGTCCCCTAGACCAGGCTCGTCGAACCTGTGCCCCTGGGGCGTTAGCGCCCGCGGCCAGTGCCCCGTGCGAATTCGTATGTTGCTGCAGTGGCCGAGCCGTGCCGCTTAGCTGGCCGTGCGGACCGCCCGAACGCCAGCCGATAGATATATTTGTTCGCCCGTTTTCCCTTCGGACAGAGGACGTCTCACAAGTGCTTCAACTAGAGCTGATTGACCTACAGTGCCATATCCGCCTGAAGGACCGCTTTCTTATGTGTAAAACTTTGGATGGCTTTTACAACTATCTTCCACGAGAGAAATATCCTCTTTTGCACAAGCACGCGGCCAAAGTTCTCTCAATGTTTGGTTCCACGTATATTTGTGAGCGCTTTTTCTCTCTTTTAAAGCTTGCTAAAACTAAGAACCGTTCATTCCTTGGCGATAAAGATTTGACCAATTCTTTGAGGTTAGCAATCTCACGGAGTATTGTACCAAGCCTAGACAAAATCGTTTCCTCGAAAAAGAAAAACGTGTAAAGTATTGTCTTCTTTAACAATGTTGACTGTAAGAATTAAAGAGCTTTATAACCTTAATTCTATTTTAATAAGTTTTCAAACTTGGTCAGTTAAAATTATTACCTACAAAACAGCAAACTAAGGATCCGATTTCTAAACTCTGAAAAGGGATACAAAAAATTGTAGCACGAAGTATAACAAAAAATACTTACTTGTAACTACTAACAGTAAGAATGAGACTGTGTATCCCTTACATAAAATTAATTCTAAAATGGAATATTTTGTTTACGTTAGATCTGACCGCGGGACAGTCCAGCGCAGAGCATTGCTGTGCGGTCTCACTCCACTCGCTCTGCAGCTCTCTCTCTCTCTCTCTCTCCCTCTCTCTCCCTCCCTCCCTCCTATGCCGACACTAGTGACACAAGGTCTCAGACGGGGCGCTCAACTACACCGCCTTGCGCCCGCCGGGCGCAATTCTTGGATGAGCCTGCCCTAGACGCAAGTCTGAAGCAGGGGATACAAGTATACAACCCGTCGGCTTAGACCAATGACGTCACACCTTAGTCATAGGTAGTAATGTCTTCACTTCGAGGCATAGATAATAAAACAGTTCTGTGTTCTAATAAGCGCTATCATTAAAATAATTGAATGTGAATGTAAAAGCGATCGCTTGATATTCGTTAAATTATTAAAAGTGTGATTTAATTAAGTTAATTGTTTGTTTCTTATTCAGATGGTACTTAATATTTTTCGTAATGATATTGAGGTAATGTGGAGTATTAGTTTTTTATTGTAGAACAATTTTTAGTGTCTTATTTTCGTTTATAGGAATGGATTTGTCTATTCCAATGAATCTTGACGATTTAAGAGAAGCCATGGGCCAAAACATGTTGACCACAATTTGTTACTTGCAAATGTGTGGTCTCATTGCGGAATACGTCCAATGTTGTGAGTGCGGCGAACATATGCACCTCACGAGTGTATCAAGTCGCCGTATTCACGACTTATTTGTATGGAGTTGCAGCAGAAACCGATTATGGCGATCCATTAGGAGGTTCGAGAATTCTAAGCTCGCCCTGAGAGACATAATGAAAATCACATACTGTTGGTGTTTAAGATATCCTGTGTGGCTCTGTGTGCATGAATGTCGTGTGAGTAAGCGTACGGTGGTAGACTGGTATTCGTTTTGTAGGGAAGTTTGTGGGAAATATATGAAATATAGAGGGCCATTGGGGAGGCCGGGTGTTATGGTCGAAATTGACAAATCGCATTTTGGGAAAAGGAAATACAATAGGGGGGAACCTCCGGTGGGATTAGGGGTGTGGGGGGCAGTAGTTTCAGGTCAGCATTGTGACGATGTAGTGTTCAGAGTAGTACGAAATAGAAGTAAGGAAGTTTTGGTTAGGTTAATTGAAGATCAGGTTGCAGAGGATTCTATTATTTCAGATGGGTTTTCTTCGTATAGGGATTTAGGGGATAGGGGTTATCAACATCTAGTACTAAACCACAACATTGAATTTAGATCTCTATCGACAGGCGCCTACACGAACAGCATAGAGGGGTACTGGTCAGCGGTAAAATCTCTTATAGGGAAAGGGAAACGTCAGATTCCGACGCTTCAAAGCCATCTAGATGAGTATTCATGGATACAAAGTATTCCGCGGACATATTGCCCGTTTAAATGTTTAATAAAACATGTTGGCAAAATGTACCATCCCAAACATCTCAGTTAATTTCAGAGAGGGGGAGAGGGAAGGGGGATTGGTGAATGAGTGTGTGTGTGTGTGTGTGTGTGTGTGTGTGTGTGTGTAAGAGGGAGAGAGAGAGAGAGAGAGAGAGAGAGAGAGAGAGAGAGAGAGGTTTCGTAATGTGTTTGTTGAGAGTGTGGGTATGTGATTTTCGTTACTGTCTGTCTAGGCGAGCTTCCGTTATTCCTCGATATTTCCATGTGGTAAGTTCACTTTTCCATTTGCTTCTTTCCCTGTATTTCACTATTTTGCCATATTTCACTGTTTTATTCCACCAATACGTGTATTTTCGTGTTGTGAAGTACGTAACAGAAATCTGACAGCTGTCGATCTTGTTTCGTTTTCCAGCTGTAGTATCAGTACGACATTTTCGAATGTGTACTTGCGAAACCCCCGTCACAACTAAAATTTGTATCCCGTGTTTCATTTAGGGTTAACTGAAGCGGAGGATACATCGTTCAAGTGAAGAACACAACAGTAATGCTAATGAAAACGAAGAAATCGACTTACAACACACTCTTATTCCGTACTGTACTTAGGCAACACACTTCGAATGAGCTTTAAATCTGTATGTGGTGTTTCATTTACAGTTCAGTGAAACAGGTGATACATAGTTCAAGTGAACAACAGGACAGTAATGCTACTTAAAATGGGTCAACAGAAACCTCCGATCTTACTCGTCTGCTTTGACCCGTGACGTAAGCGTGTTGTGGTGTGTGACGTCATTACGGCGCGGAGTTTAGTCTTGTTTTTGTTTGTGGTGCTCTCTGGTGGTGTGTTCATGGTTTTCGTTTGTTTTAATTTAATGCTCATTGCTGTATGTCGGGTGAGTTTGTTATTGAGTGTATTTGGTTGTGGTTTTTTGTTTAGGAATGGATATGAAAGACTGCCTTAATAGTGTTCGGTTGAGGGCGATGATGGGCGAGACAGCGTTAGAACTTATCAAGTTCTTACAACTATTCGGTTTAATCGCCGAAGTTGTTAAGTGTTCTCTTTGCCTTGAGGCGATGAAATTGGTTAAAGTTCCGGCCTCTCGGACCAGCGACGGATACATGTGGTGTTGCCGGAAAGATGGCGTATGGCGTTCTATAAGGCGTGGTACCTGGTTCGAGAAGTCTAGATTGGGCATGCGTGAGATTGTGCTTATTACATATTATTTTTGTTATAGATGCCCACAGAGTTTTTGCGCGTTTGAGACTGGTGTGAGTGAGAGGACTGTTTTAGACTGGTATTCCTTTTGTCGTGAAGTGTGTTCGGAATTTATTAAGTACAGGGGTAAGTTGGGTGGGCATGGGGTGCTTGTGGAGGTGGACGAGTCGCAGTTTGGTAAAAGGAAGTATGGGAGGGGGAAGTCTGTGGCTGGTCTTTGGGTGTGGGGGGCTGTTGTTCACGGGGGTGGGGGTACTGAATGTGTTTTTAGGGTTGTGGAGGGGAGGTCGAAGGCTGAATTAGTGGGGTTAATTGAGGAGTATGTAGAGCCCGGGTCCACAATAGTTTCTGATGCTTTTTCTTCTTATAGGGGGTTGGGTGACAGGGGATTTAATCATTTAGTAGTGAACCACAGTCTAGAATTTAAGAATTATGATACTGGGGCTTGCACTAACACAATTGAGGGGATGTGGGGGGCGGTTAAGTCAGTTCTTGGGAGGGGGAAGAGGCGCTCTTCCAACCTTCAGTCTCATTTAGATGAGTACTGTTGGTGGAAGAGTGTCCCAGAGGCCTATTGCATTTTTCGGGTTGTTTTAAGGGCTGTGGGTAAAATGTATAGGCCGAAAGTGGTTAGTTAGGGTGCATTTGTGTGTGATTGTGGTGGCCAATCTAGTTTGTGGGGCTGGAACTTTTTGAGGTAAGTTCCGTTTTTTTTTGTTTTTGATGTGTGTTTTGTGTCAACAGAAACATCCGATCTCACGCGTCGGCTTTGACCCGTGACGTTAGGGACCTACACATTGATCTGTAGCGTAGCCCTGAATACGAGGTTAGGTTGGGAGGTTTTTTTTTTTGCGGGGGGGGGTCAGGGGGGGGGCGCAGCCCCCCCCTGCCTGGCCTCGAGTACCACTTGTTTATTATTATCTTTGTTTGATCGTAATTTATGTGATTGGGAGCTGTTGTAGATGTATGTAGGTGTAAGGGAAGTGTTGGTTTTTTAGGTTGGTGTTGGGGGATGTGATCGGTAGGTTCTGTTGAGCTATATAGGTCAACGGAAGTGTTCGATCGTAATTTATGTGATTGGGAGCTGTTGTAGATGTATGTAGGTGTAAGGGAAGTGTTCGTTTTTTTTTTTTTTTTGTATTGGAGGATGTGATCGGTAGGTTCTGTTGAGCTACATAGGTCAAGGGAAGTGTCCGATTCTGGATAGGAATGTGTTTTTTGGTATTTGGTCAGTTTTGTGATGTTGATTTATTTCGTTGTTTTGCGTGGTTTTGTATGGCGGTCGGTGGCTACATTTGTGTATATTTAGTTTGTCCCCACCCAAAAACCCCCAATTTCCCACGCTTGTCCCGTTAGTCATTAGGCTTTTTGTGAAACTTGTGTATTTCAGTGTTTATAATAGGCCCTACGTATGCGATGTTTTTTTTTCCCGCCATATTGGATAATACGTATGCGATGTTTTTATATCCGCCATATTGGAATTGTCGTTTATAGTCGTTTCCGCTACATTTGTGACGTCATGGGTCAAAGCCGACGGGTAAGATCGGACGCTTCTGTATTTCCCTTAAAATTAAGAAATCGACGTATGCTAAACTTGTATCCCTTACTGCACTTATATAGTTCAAAAGAGTTTCGAGATACAACTGACATACATCTCACGTGATGTATTCTTTGCTAGTAACATATTTCATTCATTTCTTTCCATTGTATTTTGCGGATAAATACTAAGATATAAATACCCGATATCGTTAACGTGAAAATACTACTGGCCCTTACATATGTGAAATACAGTTTTCTCTCTCGCATTCCTTTGTTTCTGAACATTCTTCTCAGCTCTTTCATATTTGTAATACATGCTCTCTGGTGAATTCTGACGTCATTGGTCAAAGCCGACGGGTTGTATCCCAGGGGGGTGAAACTCATATAGGGATTTCCGGTAACACGACGTTGGTTTGGTCCCAGGCCACTTGGAGCGCTGCAAGTTTAGCAATTTATAGTCTCGTGTTCCTATTGGATGACGTAGTCTTCCATAATTGTTTTGGTATCGTAGCAACGTGATCGTGATTTTTCGTTTAAATTGCAGTGTAAGTATGTTGCTATTATTCTGCTTAATTTTTGGATGCATTTGTAATATTTGATGGTGTGATGATTCAGTATTTACTTTTTTACTTTTGTTTCATATAAAACACGAGGTTGTATCATCACATTACGTTCTGTGGACTCTTGTATATTTGTTCCTGCAAAGAAATACAATTTCCATTGCTCAGTTTACTTAAAGGGTAAGTATATTTCTTATTTCTGTTAATATTTCCTTGTATTTCATAGAGAATCCCATGCTAGCAGCTTTTTACATAGTTTGTATTCAACTTTCCGAATCCTGTAATGGAATATAATTCTGGCTTTGATTCGTCTTCCTTTTTGCCACGAAGTACTCTTAGTGACATAATAAGTATCATTTATTGTGCCGTTTACTACATACCAAATATTGGACGTGTTACAATTGATTCGTAACGCCTTGAGTGTGTTCTATTTCCCGTTTTCGACAGTAAATATTCTGTACAGTACATAACACTCTATCCAGGTAAAAAGTATTTGTTGCTGTTGTATCGACAAAGGTTGTGTTGTCACATAATAAGACATTTGTTTCGAAGTCACACAAAGCAGGTCCTTCAAGCAGTTGAACATTTACACGTATTATTGTGGCAATATCCAATGCAGTAGAAATCTTCTCGCACTTTAATGCTCAACACAATGTAATACAGATTTACAGCTATAACTGTTACTGATAATGTACAGTTGAATTTGGTATCTACCATGGTATCTAGATGCTGAAATATACTGAAATGGTACAATAAGCCTGATAGCACTGTTTAGCACTGTTTAACTAAGTAGTGTTGAATATAGAATATAGTGCAACTATGCTCACGCAGTTATATATAGAGTGATGTGCATATCCGTAGTAGAAATGAGAATTTGATTCGTTTTTTCACTATTTTGTAGCAATAACACATCAGATTACAAGCCATGATAGCAGTTATCAATACGGAAATACAGAAGCGTCCGATCTTACCCGTCGGCTTTGACCCATGACGTCACAAATACCGCGGAAACGACTATAAACAATTCCAATATGGCGGATATAAAAACATCGCATACGTATTGTAAACACTGAAATACACAAGTTTCACAAAAAGCCTAATGACTGTAACGGGACAAGCGTGGGAAATTAGGGGTTTTTGGGTGCGGAGAAACTAAATATACAGAAATGTAGCCACCGACCGCCATTCAAAACCACGCAAAACAACGAAATAAATCAACATCACAAAACTGACCAAATACCAAAAAACACATTCCTATCCATAATCGGACACTTCCCTTAACCTATATAGCTCAACAGAACCTACCGATCACATCCCCCAATAGAAAACTAAGAAACGAAAGCTTCCCTTACACCTACATACATCGGCACTTATGCAGTTTAGCAGGTACGGAAAAAATTTTTCATTTTTTTTCAAAATTTGATCATCATGTGTCGTTATGCGGTGGGGGGGGGGGGGGGGGTCTGCAGTGCCCCCCCATCCCCCCACAGGCTTCATTAGTGTCAAATCAATATTTTCGAATCATAGGCGGCCGCTGCCGCGGCCGCATTCCAAAAAAAAACTCCCAACCTAACCTCAAGTGGGCTACGCTACAGATCAATATGTTCATCAAATTGCTTCATATTACGTATACATGTTCATTAGTGTCAAATCAATATTTTCGAATCATAGGCGGCCGCTGCCGCGGCCGCATTCCAAAAAAAAAACTCCCAACCTAACCTCAAGTGGGCTACGCTACAGATCAATATGTTCATCAATTTGCTTCATATTACGTATACATGTTCATTAGTGTCAAATCAATATTTTCGAATCATAGGCGGCCGCTGCCGCATTCCAAAAAAAAACTCCCAACCTAACCTCGTATTCAGGGCTACGCTACAGATCAATGTGTAGGTCCCTTACGTCACGGGTCAAAGCCGACGCGTGAGATCGGATGTTTCCAACCTATACCCAATACACACAACATACATAAATAACCAAAAAAAAAAACGGAACTTACCTCAAAAAAGTTCCAGCTCCACAAACTAGATTGGCCACCACAATCACACACAAATGCACACACGCACGCACGCACGCACACACACACACACACACACACACACACACACACACACACACACACACACACACACACACACACATACAAAAACACACACACACACACTAACCATTAACTCACTAATAGAAATTCCGCTTCAAATCCAACACCTGAGCAACAGAAAACTGACCCCACCACACGAAATAAACGAAACAAACGAAAACCATGAACACACCACCAGAGAGCACGACAAACAAAAACAAGACATCTACAAACACGCCACAATCGCAAATCAAACTCCGCGCCGTAATGACGTCACACACCACAACACGCTTACGTCACGGGTCAAAGCCGACGGGTAAGATCGGACGCTTCTGTTGACCCATCAATACTTCAGTACAGGATAGCTGCATTTAGACATAAGCTAATATGATTTTTGATAGTGAAATTAATTTCACATTGAGTTTTCTTTAACATTAATCAATGTAAACCATACCTGATCTTTTTTCTCGTTCCTAATTTTTGGTTTGAATAACACTTCAGACACATGAGGATGGATCATACAGGAAGAGAAGAATCCAGTTTGAGATTGAAATTGAAATACTCGTGCAAGTTTCCTGGATGCAGGAGTAGTTATTATATAAAAATAAATTCCAAACACAGGAATAAACATTTCTATAAATTTCCAGCTGCATCAGAAAGTGAGACTATAAAGAAGTGGAAATTGATCTGTAATACAGATGAAGGTGTCAACTGCAGTTATTATTATGTGTGTGAGGATCATTTTTATGAAGCAGATTTTGTGAACTTTACTAGCCAAAGGCTAAATCCTGGTGTTATACCAAAGCACATGGAATTGGTGTTGTATCATCCTCCCCCCACCCATCTGTGTTACACTGGTGGTGGTGGCGGCGGCGGCGGTGGTGGTGGTGGTGGTGGTGGTGGTGGTGGTGGTGGTTTCACCACATCGGGTGCAAATATAAGTGTGCATGAGACAGGTCACAATGCAAGATCTACAGTAATACAACGAAGCAGTCCCCCTTTACAGAGCACAGATGATGGTGAGTACAGCTTTTTATCCTCACCTGTTTATCATGTTGAAAGTGGTGCAGGTGTAATGGGATCTGGCGTTTCTAAACGTGATTTAACTCCAAGAAAACACAAAATGTATAAATTGCATAGAATTACAGTTTCCAGAGTGTGTAAATTGAAAAAACAGCTACAGAATGAGAGGAATAAATTGAAAATTCTAAAAGAGTTGTATGATGACAGGAAATTTCAGTTAATTGAAGAAGAGTTGAATGATGTGACTAAAACTTTTATTAATAGTCAGTTAAGAAATGCCAATATGCAGCCCACAGCAGTACGGTGGTCTATACAAGATAAGGCATTTGCTTTATCTATTTATAAGCGTAGTCCTCGGTTGTACAGACATTTGGCCACATACTTCTCCCTTCCATCTGTCAGGCTGCTCAAGGGAGTGCTTTCCCACATACCATTTGATACAGGACTTAATCCAGCTTTATTAAACTTTTTAGGAAGGGAAGCAAGTAATATGCATGAAAATGACAAGTATTGTGCTCTACTTTTTGATGAAATGTCTCTGGATGATGGTATGTACTATGATGCACACAAACAGCTAATCTATGGGTATCAGGACTTGGGTCATTTAGGGCGTTCACCTGTAGTTGCTAGTCAAGCATTGGTTTTTATGCTGAAAGGCATTCACAGAACTTGGAAACAAGTTCTAGCATATTACTTTACTGCAACCACTTTCCACTACACCCATTTGAAATCACTCATTGTTCACATCATAAGTGAACTACAGAATATTGGGTTCAAAGTGGTTTGTACTGTATGTGACCAGAATGCAACAAACCAAAAGGCCCTTAAGCAACTGTGTGAAGCAAATTTGTTGAAGCCCAGTATATTTCATTTTGTCGTCAATAATCAACCAATTGTTACCATTTATGATGTACCACATCTGCTCAAAAACACTAGAAATGCTTTGATAGATAATAAAATTCAATTTGAACCTCACAAAGCAGCAAAGTTTGAGTACATCAGTACAGTCTTCTTTTTGGATAAAAAAAAAAACTGTTCAAAACTCTGCCCAAATTAAAAGCACAACACTTTAACTTTTCTGATTCCCATGTCAAAATGAAGGTAAAAGTTGCTGCTGCACAAATGAGCCATACTGTTGCAGCTGCAATTGAAACATATGTTTCTACTCGCACATTACCATCTGAAGCGATACACACAGCTGAGTTTGTGGAAAAGGTAGATAATCTCTTTGATTCACTCAACAGTAATGAGCAATTTAGGTGTGCTTTATCAGAAAATTCGCCACATTTAGAAATGTGGTATAGTATATTGAGGGAAATAGGTAGCTGGCAAATAATAGATTTAAAAACGGGAAGAAACAAGACTAATATGTTTAGCTTCATAAAAGGTTGGCAGATTACATTACAGTCTATTATTTTCTTGTGGAAGACGTTGAAAGTGGTTGGCTTTAAGTACTTAAATTTAAAGGCGTTCAATCAAGATGCTTTAGAACATTTCTTTTGTTGTATAAGACAACATGGCATTGCTAATACAAACCCAACTTGTTTTCAGTTTGTACAAGCTCTGAAGACTTGTGTTGTCAATCATATGACTTTGCCTTTCAAAGCCATGAGTGTAAGTAACTGTGAAAATGATGATTACACTCCCTTGAGCAGTTTGTGTCACTTTTTGGCTGCTAGTGGTAGGAGTGAACATTTAAGTGAATGTGAGATGAAAGACTCTGATACACCTGAGCAAATTTATTCTTACTCAGATGGTATCATCGAGTCTGTAGAAGATAAACAGTCCTTAGCCTATGTAGTAGGCTATGTACTAAAAGCCATAGATGTACCAGATGATTGTAAAACATGTAATACCAGTCTCTACTCCTCTGTTGTGACTGAAAATCATTTGTTTACCTCATTTAAAGAGAATAGTGAGGAGCATTCTCATTTGAAATATGAAGTGAAAGAGTCATGATTTTCCTAAGGGCACTCCATGATCAGCTGTATGAGTATCTAAATAGTCATGGTCACACAACAAAACTACATGATAATTTAAAAAAAAAAACATTTGTTCTGTCTCATACAACAATTTGTAATAAACATGACATTGAAGAGTGACTTCTGAAGACAAGTATTCCATTTATAATATACAAGTATGTGAAAGAAAAGAAATTTACAAACAAGAGGAAATTGTGTATGCAACAACTTAAAAAGAAGTTCAAATCATGTTAAAAGACTTTGTATTTTGTTTATTATGTGTACAATGAGAGTAAGCTCCCTATACATATACAAATGTTCTTGTATCAAAATCATGCCTTTGACTTGTTATGACAAAATCTGGTAATTCAGCAGGCACATAACTTAACACTTTCTAGATGTGATGATTGGATTCTAAAAGTATAATGAATAAAGTGCTGTCAAGGGGAATTTGTGTTAATTTTCAGTAGTGTACCAAACAGTGTTTTCGAAGAGGAAGTAAATAAATAAAAATGTTAAAAATAAATGTTGTACCAGTGTCTTCTTTCATTACTTAAACATGATGGGTGTTGCCAAAATAACAGCCAAGTTGGGGAAAAAAGAAAAAAAAATTTGTGTGTTGCAGTTAATTTTCTTTGTATGTCTCATTGGCAAAAACATTTTGGCTACATTCATGGAGTGTCTACCTGCTCTGCTCCCAATTTTGTTTTTCAGTTGATGTAAAGTAGCATTTTGTGTGTTTCATAAATTTATTTGAACTGTGCAGAAGTTCAATTTCAGATGACTGAATATCCTAAAATAACAATCAACAGAAAAAATAATAAATCGGATTTTGTAGACTTTACAGTACATCCTTGGTTTGTAGCACAGATTTTTTTGTAAATGACCTCTTGATTATCCATTAGCTGTGTAGTTATTTATTTGTGTAACTTACTATTCCACTTTCGATCATGTGAGTGGACATAATGTGCTTTAGGATATGTGGAAACGTAAAAATAATTTATATATGCATGCAATGTCAGATGATTTTTTAGTCTGATATGTGCTAAAGCTCGTTTATTTCCACATGATAACGGCCACACGGCCAAAATCGCAATATTGAGTTTTACAAAAAAAATTTCACAGTCAAAAGGTGACGTAATTTACGAAAATTTTCGCAATGTAAACTGCAGCTACGAGTAGTTAATGTGTGTTTTTGATTGAGATTTCTTTCATATATTACTTTGCAAGATCTCAAAAACCTTTATTACTGCATTATGTGGCTCACATTCAAAGAGTAAATGAAAAATATTGTCATCTAATTCGCGTATTTGGAAATAAACATAAGAGATTTTCGCGCCATATTTTTTCGTATTGAAGTTCACAGCCAGGCCACAAGTAGCGCTGGTGTCGTTCTGTGTTTCCGTATAATAACGTGGTCTTTGCACTTCTACTATATTGGTGTTCTGTGTTGTATCCCCTGCTAAAGTAGACCCCAACGTCCAGTGTATGACCAACAACTCGTATCAGGAGCGACGTTTCACAGGTAAGGGAAAACCTTTTAAAGAGCAAAAATACTTCGAATTGTCATAGGACTTTAGTATTGCAGATGCTGTCTCAAGATCCATTGTTCATAAAATATCTAATTTTACTTAAAGATTGCTGGAATGACTTAAATTCTAATGAGTGTGATACTGATTTTGGAATATCACTTACTGTAATAAAATTGAGCTTTCAAGCGTTACGGACTGTCCCATCTCTAATGACGTGTTTCCTACTATTTGTAATATTGTGGTACTGATATACTTCGGGAATGATTACCTGAAACAGCAATATTCTATACTGATCTCTTGTGGTATGCATTTTGTATAGTCAAACGACTACACTGCAAAGAGATTAGAGAACCTTCAAGACAGCTACATTATGCTGGCTGCTTGCAAATCAAGCGAAACGCAATTCCGGTCATGTGGATACCTTTGGGTATGGTAGTACATTGAACTGAATGATGTTAGTAGTTAATAGGACACAAATACAACTTTGTGAATTAAAGGGAGGCAAAATGATTTCATTCACTCATTTAATTTTTGTTTGGACAAACGAATAAACCCTAAGGAGGATCTGTTACCTTCACAGATTAGGCACAATGACAACAGCGAAGTTATGAGTTACTTGGTTTACTTCCTTACATATATTTTTCTGAGAAGCAACGTCTATGTCTTCAACTATCCTGTTGAGTACAATTTACGTCCCTCTACTATTGTCCTGCCTTACAACATGAAGGTAACACGGAAAGCCTATTATCTGAGTGTAAATAATATACACTAAGTGATCAAAAGTATCCGAACACCCATAAAAACACACGTTTTTCACATTGGGTGCATTGTGCTGCCACCTACTGCCAGGTACTCCATATCAGTGACCTCAGTAGTCATCAGACATCGTGAGGGAGAAGAATGGGACGCTCTGCGGAACTCACAGACTTCGAACGTGGTCAGGTGATTGGGTGTCACTTGTGTCACAGGGATGTAAGTGAGATTTCTACACTCCTAAACATCCCTAGGTCCACTGTTACTGATGTGATACTGAAGTGGAACCGTGAAGGGGCACGTACAGCACAAAAGCGTACTGGTCGACCTCATCTGTTGACTGAGAGTGACCACCAACAGTTGAAGAGGGTCATAATGTGTAATAGGCAGACATCTATCCAGACCATCACACAGGAATTACAAACTGCATCAGGATCCACTGCAAGTACTATGACAATTAGACGGGAGCTGAGAAAACTTGGATTTCATGGTCGAGCGGCTGCTCATTAGCCACACATCACGCCGGTAAATGCCAAACGACGCTTCGCTGGGTGTTAACAGTCGAAAAACGTTGTTGGAGTGACGAATCGCGGTGCATAATGTGGCGATCCGATGGCAGGGTGTGGGTATGGCGAATGCCCAGTGAACGTCACCTGCCAGCATGTGTAGTGCCAACAGTAAAATTCGGAGATGGCGGTTTTATGGTGTGGTCGTGTTTTTCATGGAGGGGGTTTGCACCTCTTGTTGTTCTGCATGGCACTATTACAGCACAGGCCTACATTTATGTTTCTAGCACCTTCTAGCTTCCCACTGTTGAAGAGCAATTCGGGGATGGCGATCGCATCTTTCAACACGATTGAGCACCTGTTCGCAATGCACGGCATGTGGCGGAGTGGTTACACGACGATAACATCCCTGTAATGGACTGGCCTGCACAGAGTCCAGACCTGAATCCTACAGAATACCTTTGGGAAGTTTTGGAACGCTGACTTCGTGCCAGGCCTCACCAACCGACATCGATACCTTTCCTCAGTGAAGCACTCCATGCAGAATGGGCTGACGTTTCCCAAGAAACCTTCCAGCACCTGTTTGAATGTACGCCTGAGAGAGTGGAAGCTGTCATCAAGGCTAAGTGTGGGCCAACACAATATTGAATTCCAGCGTTACCAATGGAGGGTGTGACGAACTTGTAAGTCATTTTCAGTCAGGTGTCCGGATACTTTTGATCACATGTTCCCTTACATGTCTGGTAAAATGTAGAGGGGCTCTGTCATGCTGAAAGTGCATTGCAGTCCATGTTCAACAAACGAGTTTTCTTATCGCCGATAAGAATATGTGGAGGACTTGTTTAACAGATGAGGAGAGAAACTGATCTAAAAAAACTCGCGTTATCTCAGAAGCGTCTTCAACTTTGATAGTATAGGGAACAGTTGTGCATAGAGACTGTATATTATTATAGGTAAGGATAGGAGCACACAGAAGAAGATGGCTATATATAGCTGAAATCTGGAGAGGCAAGAATAATTAAAAAAAAGAACAACGGGATTCCGACTGATTGCTGTGTTCCTGCCCTTCTTATGATCTCAGTGCAGTGCACTAGTGCCAGAAGGGTCTGTGTGAGTATAAGAAAGCCGCAATAACGTTATGGATATAAGTCTTTCAACTAAGAAAGAAAAAATAAAGAGCTATTAAGTAAATGCTTTGTATATTGTGGTCATAAAAAAGATTAAATAGAAATTTACAGTCAACGAAGAAGTGTTGTTAACAGGATCTAAGTATCTATAGTTTAATATATGAAGTTAGTATTTGTACATACAATCAAAAGGGAAAAATAACATTTTCCTTCACGTCCCCAATTTTTTTTAATGGGACGTAACTGTGTAACTAACAAAGAACAAGGAACAATATTATGAGTTCTCAATGAACATCCCTTAAAGACTGTTACATGTGTGAACGCTTCTTATAATATACTCTGATGAAATATATGTGAGTTACAGTGCTGTGACAAGCGTAAAGGAAGGAGGCAGGAAACTTGGGTTTTAATTAGCTGGGTAAAAACCACTATACTATGGAGAAACTTCCATGATGGAAATTCTATGCCTAAAATTTGGCATTTTAAGATGAGGTGCATCCAGTTTTATGTATGGGAGAGAGGAAGGATAATTGAGCCTTAGGAGGCATGATGAAGTCTTTGGTCAGGTGAAACCATGGAAACAATGATCTTGTAGCAACGATAAGTGATAGCCATGACAGACATCAAGTGACCAACTGATTGTTTGGCAAATGTCAACAGGGTTGACGCCCTGGCTACCAACAGTACTGTGAAATGCTTTCTCCGTGCTGTTGCAGCGTGGAGTTCCGTGTTGAGTTGTTTTCTACCTTCCTCGTTTATTCAAGCACTTGGTTGCCTAGCAAAACCTTGATTCCTTTTGCTTTTATGTTACTGAGTACATCGAATTTCGTGGTTATGCTGAATGTGAAGATATGCTGTTTAGCAAAATAAAGCGTAACTACAAGCCACACATTTATTCATACCTAATTCTCACAGCGACTATAACACAATATCGAGTTCACAAGTCTAGCAATCCACCATCTTGTAACTGTGATGACCCCGACGTGATCGCAGCTACAGGAAATAAATGAGCAACACACAAGTATTGCAGTAAACATCGAAGAATCGGAAATTAGGGAAATGGCAGTCACACCAGCAATGTCAATCAGTGGTGAATTTAAAAATTTTGCGCCCCTAGGCACGCCACATTATATGCCCCCCTCCCCCGAAAGAAATACGTTTTAAATAATAACTAATACCCAATCACTTCACAATTGCCGTTTAGGGTGGGAGCGCTGTGAACTGTTTCCGTACTCTGCCATCCGTTGTTTTGAAGGACGCGTCAGCAGTCTAGTTGCGCTCAATTAAAATGTAATATGGTTCCTGCACTTGGTGTACAGCAGCGGATAAAACAAACTTTAAACTAGATAGTGTTAACACATTTCTTCTGTCGAAAGAAAACAAACGACCACAAGGAAA
Organism: Schistocerca americana; assembly: GCF_021461395.2. NCBI lineage: Eukaryota > Metazoa > Arthropoda > Insecta > Orthoptera > Acrididae > Schistocerca > Schistocerca americana. The sequence goes on along the minus strand of NC_060119.1, from coordinate 253,404,417 downwards.
ATAACTTTTCTTTTATGGCCTAAAAATTCAGCAGAGTGCGTAGGAGACAACAGACTTTTGTTATATGTTCACTTTTAATATGTTCATTTACACGATACCGTTGAGAATGAAAATCAAAAAGTTGTGTTACAATCACCCGATTTAATTTGACTACATTCCATTATCCTCGTATTGCTTTTGTTGATGTTCATCTTTTACCCTTCTTTCAAGACACTGTCCATTCCGTTCAATTGCTCTTCCAAGTCCGTTGCTGTCTCTGACAGAATTACAATGTCATCGGCGAACCTCAAAGTTTTTATTTCTCTTCCATGGATTTTAATACCTTCTATGAACTTTTCTTTTGTTTCCTTGACTGATTTCTCAATATACAGATTGAATAACATCAGGGATAGGCTACAACCCTGTCTCATTGTCTTCCCAACCACTGCTTCCCTTTCATGCCCCTCGACTCTTATAACTGCCATCTTGTTTCTGTACAAATTTCAAATAGCCTTTCGCTCCCTGTATTTTACCCCTGCCACCTTTAGAATTTGAAAGAGAGTATTCCAATCAACATTGTCAAAAGCTTTCTCTAAGTCTACAAATGCTAGAAACATTGGTTTGCCTTTCCTTAATCTTTCTTCTAAGATAAGTCTTAAGGTCAGTATTGCCTCACATGTTCCAACATTTCTAACGAATCCAAACTGATCTTCCACGAGGTTGGCTTCTAACAGTTTTTCCATTTGTCTGTAAAGAATTCGGATTAGTATTTTGCAGCTGTGACTTATTAAACTGATAGCTCGATAATTTTCACATCTGTCAACACCTGCTTTCTTTAGCATAATAAGTGTACACAATACCTTTAATCCATGTAAGGACTGAACAGTTTTGTACTGCAGCTACTGCTCTCACCATAGCTCTTTCTAACGGTAGTAGTGAGATGTTTGTATTTTCCCACCTCCGTGTTGCAAATGTTTTGAGTGAAATGCCCAGTCGATGCGCTGTTGTTTTCACGTCAATTCTACCAACACTGAGGGTTGTTTAGTTCTCGGGGTTTTGTAAAATTCCTGGATTCATGCCTCGTCGCTGTGCAGCCTATGAGAAGGATTGCGGAAGACTCCCAAATAAATTCCAAAGTACAGTGCGGTTTTAATACCAATATATTTCCAGGACTCTGGTGTCTGAGCCTGGTGAACTGTACCGGTTACATCACATGTACCCAAAATTGACATCAAACAACACCGAGTTCACAACAATCAACAAACGAGTGAGCCTACAATACATTTGCTCGCAACCCTAGCCAAAAAACGAGTGCCCCAAGGCACCTGCATGACCTCTATTTATACTTCTGTTAACAATTACATAAAATGAAAATTACAATTTTATGTAAAATTACAATTAAAAGTTAAACCGAATGTGAGCTACACATTGCTAAAAATTTACAATCTCAGTGCTGAACAAGGTGAACCTATTTTCAACTTAGTTACGAGTTAATATAACATTTTCTGACTAATTATGTTACAAGTAACAATTACATTTCTAAATTTGTTTATAACAAATCAACTAGTGCCTGAATTTTAGTGCTAACATATATCAGAGGTTCAATTAACATGCTTTATTGATATGTTCTATTTAATTTGCTGTAGTAATTTTATACTGATAGGTTTACTGGTACATCCTGACCATGTGATACATTTATTTCGATAAGTTACAGTATTAATTTCACATTTATATTATGTTTCTCACATAAGAACAATGTTAATCTGCAAAGCATCGTTTTCGAATTATACATATACTGAAATAGTGGTTATTTTGTATGTAATTTGGATGCAGGTCACTTTACAATCGGACAATTAGGACTGGTATTTATCTTTAATGCTCACTGAGGGGTTCTGATAGGTAGCAATGAGATACAGTAATGTTTCAGTAGCAAATCATTTACGTATTTATCGACTGAACTGAATTACGTTATTTATTAACACTTTTTCATCTGAGCATACTCTCCGATAACGTATATTTCGGCGATAACTAGACCTTTCAGCAGAGGCCAAGAATACGCATCAGTTGTAACACACTACAGTATCAGTATGACTTGACTGTACACCACCGAGCGGCCTGGGTCATTCGGGTATTGTTTAGCATTGTCGGATGCTTCCGGTCTTGTCTGCATGTAAACAAGGTTTAGTTCCATGTTCTGACATTGGCAAATGTTAATCCAATGAAAGTTATAATAAAAATGACATAATATTACATTTTTAAAACTAATATGAATAAATAAAGAAAATCGCCAGTCAGCAAAGTTTGCATCTGGCTTTGATGGCAGAAATCTCGTTGATCATATTTCCATAGTTCAGATGGTTATCAGTGAGGAGGTCGGCATCAATGTGAAGAATGGACAAGGTGTTCGATCTCTCCTCAGATAACTTAGGACGTAGGTACGACTTCAGTCTTTTAAAAGCCGAAAACGAGCGTTCTGCCCAACTATTTGTAAGTCGCATACAGAGAAATATTCTAAGAGCAATGTCAACATTCGGAAACATGGACTGTAACCTCTCTTTTCGTAAAAATTTACTCATTTCAACTGGTATATGACTATATTAGAAGATTTCAAAAGTTCCGCAAAATGTACATGTTAGTAGTGGGACTACCTTAATTCTGTACCACTCTGCACTGTTGCCAAATTTATTCAAGATGACGTCATCCAAGACGGCAGTGTGTAGACTTGGCAACAGTGCATGTTGTCATCCAGATGGGGTATTTTGGCGGGAAAATAGGTCAATTAGGCCACAGTCTAACATAACAGTTGTGACACTTCATGTCGATTTTGCTGCCAACCACGACAGCAGCGCCCCAAGCGGCCAGTAAGTTAAAGTGTGAGTTTGGCACGATCGTGAAAGCGAATAGTGCTTGTTTATTTTGATTTCTACAATGTTTTTTACAGGTGGGAGCGTTTGTAGCGCAATAAATTGCAGCAATAACACCACAGCTGTCTTTTTTTAGGTTTCCTAAGGATCCTGAGAGGTATATATCATCATGTTACTAAACTGTATCGTCAGGATTCACTTGCAAACTACATGTGTATTAATGATTAGTATTTCGTTTTAGGAGCAGAAAATGGCTAGTTAATAGCAGACAAGAAGACCTTATGAAAAAAGACACAGTTTACCTGAGCGGTGGTCTCGCAGTTCTAGGCGCGCAGTCCGGAAACGCGCAACTGCTACAGTCGCAGGTTCGAATCCTGCCTCGGGCATGGATGTGTGTGATGTCCTTAGGTTAGTTAGGTTTAAGTAGTTTTAAGTTCTAGGGGACTGATGACCACGGCTGTTAAGTCCCATCGTGCTCAAAGCCATTTGAACCATTTTTACCTGCGTAATAATATTAGGTTTTGTTCGCTACATTTCGAACAAAACCAGTTCATGAATGCGGTTAATAATAAATCCGTGTGGAATGTAGTACCCACACTGTTTGACATCCTAAATAAGCCACCTCAACTGACGATGAAGAGGAAACTGCCCCAAAGATTCGACCATCCATCTAAAGCTGTAAAACAGTCCTATGACACAGAAGCAGGCAGTTCAACTCTCCATGAATCAGTGCCAGATTCGTGTGAATCGTCAACACAGACCTGCTTTGACAATGATGTGGTTGGATTAAGTGCAGTTATTCGTGTCTTACAAATGTGTGTGAAGTGTCAGAATGTGCAGATTGCTAGACTTGAAGCAAAACTATTACGGGACAATGAAAGTGCTTACAGACAGCAACAGAAACTATAAGAAGGATCAAGTGAACAAGGACAAGTTGAAGACTGTAGGTATGTATTTCATTAATTTCTGTTGTTAATTAATTTCCATTGCTTCCTTTGTGTGATGACATTATTTTGTTAGCACCTTGTTCACTGACAGATTGTTTGAAAATTATTCAAATATTTGGTTTTACGTGATATGTAATGTAATCAGCTCATTATAATGTTTTCAACATATTCTCCCACTATTAGACAGTTGCTTGTCCCACTTAGAATAACATGAAAATGAAGATCATATCTGTGGCAACTGATGACAATGACAAACACAGCAGGCCTACAAAACGATAAATGAGCTGTCGATCGCTTTTGCATGTAGAGGTACATGTCTGTGCTTCTTATGTGTGAATCTGTGTGTTTATATTCTTTTGATATCAATGTGGTAAACTGCAATTCTGTCCAGTGTCTCAAGTGTTTCTTCATGAATGTGTTGTAGCTTGCCACTCGATTCATCGTTTTTGTCCATACTTAAGCTTATTTTAGAATCATTTTTAGAAACATACATGCCTTCTGACACTACGCAAACCCTTGGAGGCAAGAAAATAACTCAAATATTTCGAAAATTACGTAGGAAATGGATGCAAAACGAGCATTACGCTTCTGACGCATCTGATGTTCACCTTACTCGCCGCTTGGATCACTAGTGTCGCTCCATCTGTAAACGGTAACAACTTACACAGCAGTGAGTGCCACGACTGTTATGTTAGATTGTGATTAGGCTCTGTCCACTAGCCTAACCCCCAGAAAAATGGTGGGAAGTTTGAATTTTGGCGGGAAAATAGGTCAACTGGGCTAAGTCCACTAACCTAACGCTCCAGAAAAAATTGGCGCCAAATTCAAATTCCAACAGGATAATGGCTGCAGAAATGTACTTGTCTTTATTATTAATCATTATCATTTATGACAATTTAATGTCATTTATTATCATTCATTATTATTCATTATGATTTATTATTATTATTATTATTATTATTATTTATTATTATTGGTCTACTCCCACTAGAACATTATGCCAAATTCAAATTCCAACACGATAATGGCTGCAAAACTGCACTTTATTAATTGTCCATTATTACTGATTATCATTCATTATCATTTATTATCATTTATTATTATTATTTATTATTATTGGCCTACCTCCACTAGAACATTATGCCAAATTCAAATTCCAACACTATAATGTCTCGAAAATTGTACTTTGTACTTCTATTTATTATTACTCTCATTTATTATTTATTCAAGATGTCCAATTTCAGCAGGGAGAAAGCCATTTGTGTTACATCCATACCAAAAATCTGTCACGTATGAAATAGTCCACATCCTATGATCAAAATCGCATCAAATAATAAACTGCACTTGTGCTAACGTAACTCACATCCTCTGATTTAGCAAGGTGAAAGGACTGAAGTCTTTATTTCAAACAGTACCATCATCACTTTTTTTCCAACAGACTTAGTACACATCTTCGAGATGGCGACCGCCAGTGCTCTCGCCACTAGGTCCAGACTCCAACTGATTTAGTTCAAATCGTCGCCAGGAGTGGAGGCTGCCCCTGGTACCAATGGTCAGTGGCAGCCTGCGTGCATGGCACTGGTCCAGTACCCACTTGGACCACGTAGGTCCAGCAGCGCAAACATGTTTTGCCCATTCAAACCTGCCAGTTCTGACGTCACAATGGTAGGTTGTCCATTCACCACATGTATACGTCCCTCCCACACTTTTCGCGCCAAAATTATTTGCCTGGCAGTGGAATCTTCCCCTACATCACACAATGGTCAGCCATTCCGTCCAGCACGCGGTGGGCAAAGAAAGCCCTGCCACACTTTTGGCGAGAAAGTTGTTTTCCTGGAGGGTGGTATCTGCCCTGACATCACACAACCGCCGGCCCACCACATAGCATGCTCGACAAAGAACGATCTCGCCAAGTTAACTGACTCAAGATGGTCTGCTCTCTCTCTCTCTCTTTCGAGTGTGCGTTATAACCGGACACGCGTCGCGCCTCCACCCTGCAGGCGTCTGATCGCTTACGTCACACACCCTCGATCACCACCTCCATACACGCACCAGACATAGTCTTCCGTAAATATGGTAACATCCACATCGCGCATCTAACCTATCAATTACCTAAGTACTTACTTCCATTTCAATTTTATTCATATTAAATAATTCAACTTACAATTTCATATAGCTATGAAAAGGTGTTCAACTACCTACTTTCAACTACTTTTCAAGGACTAGACCGTCACCTCTTCCTAGGAACCCTCGCCGAGTTTGAATTCTGTCAGTACTCATAAAAAATGCACAGCATTTATGTCCATACAGCCAAACAACTCCTATATTGTCAAAATAATAGTCCATGTAAAAGACTCTCCTTGCTAATCATCAACTGTCGAAATCATACACCAGCCTTTATTTAAACAATTAGAGCCAACATCACCACCAACTGTATTCTCCACTGAGTCCATAGCCCAACTGATTTAGTTCATATCGATGCCTCTAGAGGATGCTGTAGTGATGCAAGTACTGTAATCTAAGATGGCACCACCTAGTGTGTTCACCATGAGCTCCAGACGTCAACTGTCTTAGTACATTTCTCGCCGACAGCGGACGCCATAGTGACGCCAGCTGATGACGGAAGTACAGTTATCCATGATGGCGGGAAACAGTGTGTTTTACACAAGGTCTACGACGCTGTCGTCCGTTTCGTGTCGTAAATCAAGATCGTGAGGGAAAATGACTTAGCCTGCCCTGGGCTGCCGGGGGGAGTAAAGCACGAGTTCACACTATTTATTTTCAAACATTTTCTTTAACGATCGAATATATCCATCACACTGATACAAAACATCCACCCTAATGTGCTTGGCGTCACAATATGCAGTCTGCAGATACACAAACAAACTCCTAATTTCAGTGCACAATAGCAAACTGCTTCTGAATAATGCAGTACACATATCCGCAAACATGCTCAGTACTCGTAAACTGTCCAAATAACGCAGTGCACAGCCTGCAGGACCGCTCGCAAAATAACGCAACAGACGCGCACAAACACCCACCATCACACCCTCTCCCCCACTCCCCCACGAAGTCACATGCCTGACAGCCCTCAAACCCCACATGGGTCCCTGCTCGGCTTCCGCAAACATGAGGTGGCGACAGCCACGTTCATGCTCCACCCCTTGAAATCCCTGTCCACAATGCTGCCAAACTCTTCTAGTTTCCTTTTGTTGCAAGTGTGTATTTAGTAGGTTTGTTCGACCCAGGGAGCAGTAGCAGCAGCAGTTTGAGGGGTGAATTCAGTGAGGGGCGAAGTATGCCGTTAGGGCTGCACACTGTGCTATTCTGGGAAGCATTGCGAAATCTCTCTCTCTCTCTCTCTCTCTCCCTCCCCCCCCCCCCTCTATCTCCCTCTCTCTGTCTCTCTCTCTCTCCGCACTGGACCCCCAACGCAGCTTTGCGTCAACGCGCGAGTAATGGCGTCTGTGTGAGTTCTATATTGGATGAAGTTATTGGAGCTCCTCGAGCATAACAACGACTGGATGTCGGGCTTGTAGATTTGAATGGACGTGGTTCTGCAGTACTTCTTGTATGTAGATTGGGGACGCACCACAATGCGCGCATTTCCGCCGAATGGTCAAAACACGGTCTTGTCGCAGTAACACAGTTCACTCTGTTTCTAGACGGACTGCAGAAGGTGGTGGATATGGCTTTGTCTGAGTTCTGCTCAGTCCCGACTTAAAATGGATGATCACATGCGCAAATGTATAAATGGGAGCAGTTGCAAGATGTGGATGGACTGACTAAGACCATGTTGGATTTTTACTGTAGCAGATAGATTCGAGAAAGGTGGCTCGTTTCGAGTTATGAATCATTTGTGGCTGTCATCCTTCTCAATGAGTCATCGCCTTTAACTCAGTGGATATATAACGGAACATCTGACATGGTATCGAGACACAATACGTTACACATACTGGATAAATATCTAGTGGCGTGAGGGAGTTGCAAATACCGGTCACATACTGCGTTCCTTAGCCAAATGACTTTCAAAATTCATCAGGCGGGTGTGAGATATGTCCACATTTGAGGATCAGGTTTATAAAGGACATCTGTTTGTGTAAAGGAAATGCCTATGTGCTGTTGTAGGGAGGGGGGGGGCGGATTTGACTTAAGGTACTGTGATAGCGAAGGTAAGAGTATGTCTAGTGCTAAGGAAGGTACAGGTATTTCCAGAGCCACAACGTTGAACAGAGTGGATTTCCAATACTTCGCTCATTGCCAAATACCTTTCAGATGAGACCTAGATCGTAAGAGTTAATTGTAAGTATAATGAAGAAATATGTGAGGCGTTTTCCAGAATGTGTTCGTGTATGCAAAGTCTGTGGTGGTATTGATTCGCCTTCCCACGTTAATGGTAGTGGTCTTCCGAATGCAGAGGCCTGTTGGAGTGTAGGAATGTTTGCTAGTTAACTTTACCATGTTCTAGGCGACCAAATAGCGAACTAAGTATGTCCTGGGCTGCTTTCGTGATCAAGTGTAAATTTGAGAATATTGCGCGTTTGTGGTGGAGCGTTGTTCCCTCCCATGTAAGTTGTTGCCCGCAGCTCGTGGTCGTGCGGTAGAGTTCTCGCTTCCCACGCCCGGGTTCCCGGGTTCGATTCCCGGCGGGGTCAGGGATTTTCCCTGCCTCGTGATGACTGGATGTTGTGTGATGTCCTTAGGTTAGTTAGGTTTAAGTAGTTCTAGGGGACTGATGACCATAGATGTTAAGTCCCATAGTGCTCAGAGCCATTTGAACCCATTTTTTGTAAATTGTTCGTTCGACTGCTTCTGCGCAGTCGATGCTTTTATTTATTTGATGAATATGGATTATGGTGTGTTGAACACACCTTTGCCTGTTCTCTAGACGTGGGAACGACCATAGTTGGTTTGTAGAGAATATTGATCATTTCAGATCTGTTAGGTGACCGACTTCCGTATTCGAGAGTGTGAATATCAGTTTACTCTACTTGTTTCTAGTTAGTCAATGGTTTACAGCAAGCTGCACATCGCTAAAGTTTGGTGTTTGTGGAGAAATAATTACGCTGCTTTAGTGATCGGGAGGCTAGTGCGGTGTTCTTGATATTGAGAAGTACAGCGAAAATTGACGGTACTCAGTGATATATTCCCTGGTTGGAGATCGGTTTGACGGTCCAATATTCTTGCGAGTATCGTTTGTATTTGATGACCTGTACACAACCTTGCGATGTTTAGTTGTCTGTGAAAAATGGTGATCAGTGTAAAATAGTTTATGATGAATGAGTGTAGCGTCTGTAGAAGAAAGAACAGGTTGGCATAGTATAGACTGAGGGAACTGTCTGTGCAATTTAGCAATCTTTGCCAGATAACGAGAGAGAGCCCCAGAAAGAAAAGGTGGATGGTGCTTTGATAGCGACGGCGTTAGTAATTCTACTGGTAAATTCGATAAGAGCTAATGGGAATGCTCTATTGATTGTGATGTGAGATAGGAGCGGTGAGAACATTTGCGTGTGTTGCGAGCAGAATGGCTGTCACGTTATGTCTGGGAGGAAGACTGGATCAGACGATATTTTGGTAAACAGGTTCTGTTAGGGTGAGAATTTCCATGCATGCAAGCTGAGGCATGAAGAAAGTGGGCGTTAACTATTTCTGGGGCACTATACAGTTCCCAGGAGATCGACTTGGCTCTTATTTTTTTACAAATAGATGTGATGTAACAATAAGATTGGGAAGGCTGTTAGATGAGTTTATAATTATGTGCACGCACTTAGCGGTGTTGCATCGGTCATGCTGGGGGGCCGGGTACGTGCGGTTGAGTGCGTGTGTTAACATGCTCTGTGCTGCTCTGCATTAAATGGTAAGACAAGTAGCGCCTGGAGATGCCTCGAATATGAGACTAGCGTGAACGCACTTTGGTGTGCTATGACAGTATAATGGTGACTGTATAGTGGGATGCAACTTTCCCCAGTGTTCGGTGGTGGTGGCTGGCGGGTGCAGTGGAGCACACGTCCCTGGCCGGTCACGCCAGGAGCTGTCTAGGTGAACACGTATTTGGACAGGGATTTCACGGGTGTGGAGTGTGAATGCAGCTGTCGCCACCTCATTTTTACAGAAGCCGAGCAGGGACCCGTGCGAAGTTTGAGGGCTGTCAGGCATGTGACTTCGTGGGGGAGAGGGTGTGGTGGTGGGTGCTAGTGCGCGTCTGTTGCGTTATTTTGCGAACAGTCCTGTAGGCTATGCACTGCGTTATTTGGACAGTTTACGAGTACTGAGCGTGTTTGTAGATACGTGTACTGCACTATTTAGCAGCAGTTTGCTGTTGTGTACTGAAATTAGGAGTTTGTTTGCGTGTCTGCAGACTGCATATTGCAACGCCATTCACATTAGGGTGGCTGTTTTTTTTTTTTTTTTCTCTTTATTGTGATTTTATCACCTTACACAAGGCGGGCTGTCAGCAGCAGAGTACGCCGCTCTTCAGCTTTGAGTTTTACGATAAGTAAAACAGAGAGGGGGCACAGAGAATACAATCAAAACGGCGGGCAAAACAATTTAGACACCAAAAAACAAAAAACATGGAGCCGTTCACGCTGGACGAGAAAACATCACTGACACTAGTTGACACGGCGCACATAACATGGATGATGGCGACGGTACACGGGAACAGTGGCGGCGTGACGGCAAACAAACACTAAACACAAACGAAGGCACACACATGAGACACTGATGGCGATGATCTCCGGCGCGCGAATGTTCACTATGCGTGTGCGAGTCTGGGGACCTGCCAAGAGAGGAGGAGGAGGAAACTGTTTTATATCAGTGTGATGTATATATTCGATCGTTAAAGAAAATGTTTGAAACTAAATAGCGTGAACTCGTGCTTTACTCCCCCCAGCAGCCCAGAGCAGGCTAAGTCGTCTTCCCTCACGATGTTGATTTACATCTCGAAACGGACGACAGCGTCGTAGACCTTGTGTAAAACACACTGTTTACCACCATCATGGATAACTGTACTTCCATCATCAGCTGGTGTCCCTGTGGCATCCTCTGTCGACGAGGAAATGTACTAAGACAGTTGGGGTCTGGAGCTCGTGGTGAACACACTAGGTGGCGCCATCTTAGATTATGGTGCTTGCATCACTGCAGTGTCCTCTAGTGGCATCGATATGAACTAAGTCAGTTGGGCTATGGACTCAGTGGCGAATACACTTGGTGGTGGTCTTGCCTCTAATTGTTTAAATAAGAGCTGGTATGATTTCGACAGTTGTCTTTTACATGGATTATTATTTTGACAATTTAGGAGTTGTTTGGCTATATGGACGTAAATGCTGTACATTGTTTATGAGTGGTTCGCATGTCTGTAGGCTGTGCAATATGTTATTTTTGATGGTTTACAATTAGGAAGAGTGTGTGTCGAGCTTTATACATGAGTTACGTAGCAGTGGTTTGCAGTTCTGTATGCTGTGGGGCATCTCAGAGGGTGTGTTCTGTGATACATATACTCCATCCCTAAATAAACTGCTCGCAAATAAATAAAGTACACTCCTTCCCCCCTCCATCAGTCTAGTGTGGGCTGAGTCCTATTGCCACCAACCCCCTAGGAAGTGGTGAGCTTCGTTTGCAGCAGTTTTCTTACGTTGGTAGCGAAAACACAAGTTAGCTTTGTTTACTGGCAGATTTTACACTTAGCGCCTGATCCTATGAGGAAGTGGCAGTCGGGTGGATGAGGTTATTAAAAGTGTCCTTTCTTTACGCATAACTTTCTTAGTTTGGTAGCGAAAGTGCAAGTGACCTTTCTTTACTGCCAGAATGGAAACTCGACAAGGGTTCCTAGGAGGAAGTGGCAGTTGGGGTTGCTGAGGTTAGTACAAGTGTCCTTTCTTTACGCGCAGTTTTCTTAGGTTGGTAGCAAAAGTGCAAGTGACTTTTCTTTACAGACAGAATTCAAACTTGGCTAGGGCTCCTAGGAAGAGGTGGCAGTCTGGTCCTTGAAAAGTAGTTGAAAGTAGGTAGTTGAACACTTTTTCATAGCTATATGAAATTTTAAGTTGAACTATTTAGTATGATTAAAGTTGAAATGGAAGTAAGTACTTAGGTAATTGATAGGTTAGATGCACAATGTGGGTGTTAGCATATTTACAGAAGACTATGTCTGGCACCTGTATGGAGGTGGTGATCGAGGGTGTGTGATGTAAGCGATCAGACGCCCGCCAGGTGGCGGCATGGCGCGTGTCCGGTTATAACGCCCACGCGCAAGAGAGAGAGAGAGAGCGAGCATCTTGAGTCAGTTAACTTAGAGAGAGCGTTCTTTGTCGAGCATGCCATGTGGTGGACCGGTGGTTGTGTGATATCAGGGCAGATTCCGCTCTCCAGGAAAACAGCTTTCTCACCAAAAGTGTAGCAGGGTGTTCCTTGCCCACTGTGTGCTGGACCAAACAGCTGACCACTGTGTGATGTGGGGGAAGATTCTGTTCCCAGGCCAACAATTTTGGCACGAAACGTGTGGGAGGGACGAATACATGTGGTGAACGGACCACCTACTACTGTGATGTCAGAATCGGCAGTTTCGAATGGACAAAACATGTTTACGTCGCTGGACCCATGTAGTCCGAGTGGGCGCTTGGCCACTGGCGTGCGCATGGGCTACCACTGACTAGTGGTGCCAGGGGTAGCCTCCTCTGCTGGCGACGATTTGAACTAAATCAGTTGGAGTCTGGACCTAATGGCGAGTGCACTGGGTGTCACCATCTCGAAGATATGTACTAAGCCTGTTGGAGAACAAGTGATAATGGTACTGTTTGAAATAAAGACTTCAGTCCTTTTACCTTGCAAAATCAGAGGATGTGAAATACATTAGTACAAGTGCAGTTTATTATTTGACGCATTTTTGATAGGTTAGCAGTGAAAAAATATAAGTGACAGTCAAAGATCGTAGGATGTGGAATATTTCGTACGTTGGTGTTGGAATTTGTACGTGTGACAGATTTTTGGTATGGATGTAACGCAAATGGCTTCCTCCCTGCCGAAATCGGACATCTTGAATAAATAATAAATGATAATAATAATAAAAATAGAAGCAGAGTTTTGAGACATTATAATGTTGGAATTTGAATTTGGCGTCATGTTCTAGTGGAGGTATGCCAATAATAATAAATGATAATGTATGATAATAAATGATAATCAATAATAATGAATAATAATAAAGACAAGTACAGTTTTGAGCTATTATCCTGTTGGAATTTGAATTTAGCACCAATTTTTTCTGGGGGTTAGGTTAGTGGACATAGCCCAACTGACCTATTTTCCCGTCAAATCCGCCATTTTGAATGACGTCATACACTGTTGCCAAGTCTACACACTGCCATCTTGGATGACGTCATCGCCGCCATCTTGAATAAATTTGGCAACAATGCAGAGTGGCGCAGAACAAAGGTAGTCCCACTACTCACATTCACTAGGGAAAGAAAGCTCTAAATCAGTGTCATAAGACACTTGGAGTTTCGCTGCACGTTCACCAATACCGTCAGATGAACTGTTCTTAAGGTTACTGAAAACTGTAAAGGAGTCCAACAGTGTCCTATAGCTTTCCTCCCTCCTCACTAATTCGGTGTAGCAGTTGTCTAGTACTGGGCGAATGCTTCGACTTTAAATTTTTCCCTTCCAGTCAGATAAACTTCCTCAGAGTCTGCTCCTTCGTCATCATGCACTGTGAAGGAGTCCAACAGTGTTCTATAGCTTTCCTCCCTCCTCACTAATTCGGTGTACAAGTTGAGTACTTGGAAAATGTTTCAACTCTAACTTTTTCCCTTCCAGTCAGAAAAACTTCTTCAGAGTCCGCTTCTTTGTCATCATGCACTGTGAAGGAGTCCAACAGTGTTCTATAGCTTTCCTCCCTCCTCACTAATTCGGTGTACAAGTTGTTGAGTACTTGGAGAATGTTTCAACTCTAAATTTTTCCCTTCCAGTCAGAAAAATTTCTTCAGAGTCCGCTTCTTTGTCATCATGAAGTTTGCGTTTTCGTGATCTTTTATTGGTGAATTCATAGTCTGTATCAGTCACAATCTCAATGGATTTATTTTCATAATAGTCGCACATGCCACGAATAGATGCAATAAATCCTTCACATGATTCGTATAATTCATGCACTATTTTAATATCAACGTTTAACTTTGTAATTTCAGATATACACTATTAAATCTCTGGAGTATGTCCTTCTAACTGAATACTGTTTCTAGTCTGCTGAGTTGATTCAATAAAGCTGTTGCTTCATTTCGCATGAGTGGTTTTTTCAAACGTATTATTGGCAATATGTGTGAGGGCATTGATTACGCCCTCCCAGATTTCATATAGACTTACACATGCTTCCTCTCTTTCTGACCAATGTGTTTTTGATAAACTTTTTACCGTTTTGCTTCCTGGCTTCATGAAAGAAAGAAGTTTATCCCAACGCTGTGGAGAAGCAGAGAAAAAAATTGTAAAGGTTTTGCACTACATCGAAAAATGAACATGCTTCCTGACAACAGCTTGCAGCACTAGTGCCAACTAAATTCAAGGAATGTGCTGCATAAGGCACATAATGCGTTTTCGGATTCCGTTCTTTAATGCGTGTGTGCAAACCATTGTAGCTTCCTGACATATTGCTTGTGTTGTCTTTTGACTGGCCTCTACAGTCAGTAATATCACTGGAATTTGTAAACAGGATTTTATGTATGGTCTGAGCTAAGTTTTCGGACTTGTGTCCCAAGTTTGGTAAAAACAGAAGGAAATGTTCAACAGGTTCACCATTCTCATTAACATAAATGAAAGATAATTGATCAACACATGCAATGCATGCAATAGAATCTACTATTATAGAGAAATATTTGGCCTGTTTTATTTCACTTATGATAATTCTTTTTATTCGTTCAGAAAGAAGCTCTATTATTTCATCAAATTGTTGAAGAAAGATAACTTACATGTCCCTGCCCAGTATTTTCATATCATTCAATGTGCTCTGTGAGAAAAGGATCAAAGTTGGCTATAAGTCGAGAGACATCATAAATTGACCATTATATAATGAATGGAATCTTCCAATGTGCCCACACAGGGGAAGTTCACGACTTGTTAGCTTCTTCATTACTGCAAACTCCTTTTCAACACACTGCACTAGTACATTTTTTCTGATTCAACATATGATTGGAAATGGTTATCTATTGTTCCAAGTGACTTTTTTCTTGTTAAGAGTGATAACTCAGAATTTTTGTGTTCGAGTGAAGTCTCATGACGAGATAAAATATTAAAAATATTTTTCCAATCTGCAATACTATTAGTAGCAATCCCGACCTTACCTCCCCACAATTTACATGGTGCACAAAAAACAGCACCGGTGCTACAGGAGTATACTAGAAAATCACGCAAAGCTGAGTCACCATTTAAAAGTTTACAGTAAAATACATTTTTGTTCAAATATCTGGTTTTATCGCCTATTGATCTTCTTGGATTAGAAAAATCACTGTTACGATTTTGATTAATGCCACGTTGTAAGAGGATGTCGATTATTGATTCATTGACACACCATTCTGCAGGATCATCACGGATGAGGTTCTTTCTGATTCGATCCTTAGTTTTTCGTGAAACTCGAAATCAGGAACAATTTGCTTTTCTTCACTTTTAACTTTTGTTTCCTCTGTATTTACTTCTTTTACAACACCTGCAGTGCCAGAAATATCATCCTTATTAGTTGAGCACGAAGTCGAACTAGCAACATCTTTTGCGAAAAATTTACCTACTCTGCCAAGCAGTCTAAGAACATTTGCTTCTCGTTCTCTCCTTTCCTTCGATAATTTCCGAAATGCCACCCCACTTAACTTTGCACGTTTGCTTTTTTCAGTGTTATTCATGTCAAGGTACTTACAAAATTGTCAACCAACAGTCAAAACAAAAGAAAATAATTTGTAAAAGAAAAGAAGGAAAGACTGCATCCAGCGCCAATCGTACTACACCGCACATGAGCTTAAAGCTTTTTACTTTTAAACATGGCACATGTGCACAAAGATTTTTCCTTTAAACATGGAGTCATGAACTGACCAATTTGGATTACTCAACGTAACCGTGCTATGAAAAAACAACAAACCAGAATAATTTAATTTCATTGTCACCTGTTTTTCTGTTGTCAGTGAATAGTAGAAGCACACCGGCTGGCTGGAATTCGTCTCGTAAAGGAAACAGGACAGTCCCTTTTTTGGCTTCTGTTTCCCTTGCTGCCGGAATTTTAGCTGGGATGCAAATATGTTCTGAATATTCTTGAGACTGTCTTTCTAATTTAACCATAAAGAGACACACTGGGGTGTTAAACACCCCAACAATTTTTTTTTTTTTATAGCTCCACAGTTTAGGGAGAAGGAAATTTTGGTCTCACTCTAAATTCAGTTGGTACCATTGCCTACAGCCACTGACCACTGTCATTGTTTACCGCGCTTTCTCTGAGTCACCAGCTTTTATTATTTTTCGCTTGAGGTGTCTTGTACACCCCAGTGTGTCCTTTACATACTAATAGTCGGGTATCGAACACACCAGTGTGTCTTGTTACATAACATTATCCTTATATTGTGTTTAGTGTAGTTTTCGTGATAATATGGTTTTATGAAGTGATAGCAGCAGAGACTTGATCATGGACAAGAACAGCGATAAAGTGTTGAGGACATTTTTGGTGGTGATGATACAGATGAAGATCCAGACTTTGTGTTTGAAGAAAGTGACATTTATGACGAATAAATGGCCTATGAAGAAGCTGACCCAGAACAACCACAAAATGAAAGCAACAGACAGTTAGTGCCTGGACTTTTGAATGCTTCAGTGTTACTTGCAAGAGTTAGAAATGCAGCTGCTTGCGTTGGAAGAAATGGACATTTTTGGAGCGTTCAGGTACCTGAGTGATGAGGCTGAACAATAGTTAGAAATTTGGTCATACACTTGCCTGGAGCGAAAGCACTGGCTAAGGATGTAAGTAGTCCTCTCTCTTCTTGGAATTTACTAATAGATAATACAATCTTAGACGAGATTGTACTAAGAACAAATCAAGACATAGAACGAAAAGTCCAAGAAATTAATGCAAAACAAAGCTATCACGGGATTGTAGCCAAAGAAGAACTTTTGGCATTTTTAGGTTTATTTTATTTGTCTGGGTTACAACGAGTTTGCCATGCAAATTTAGAAGAACTGTGGTCTGTTGCTTTTGGATCATCTGTTTACCGCTCAACTGTGTCTTCGAACCATTTCAAATTTATAGCACCATGCCTGCAGTTTGATGGCAAAGCCACAAGACAAGAAAGGTAATCGATAGACAAATTTGCAGCAATATGTGCTATTTGGGAAAATTTTGTAGAGAACAGTAAATCCTTGTATATACCATCAGAGTATGTGACAATAGATGAACAGCTTCTAGGATTTAGAGGCAGATGTTCATTTAGAGTGTATATGAGAAACAAGCTTGATAAATATGGCCTGAAGGTTGTTATGATGAATGATGCTAAAACATTTTATATGCTAAATGCATCACCATATGTAGGAAAATTGAAACCCACAAATAAAGAACCAATACCATCTTATTATGTAAGAACTTTGTCTGAGCCCGACCATGGAACTAATCGTAATACAACAGTTGATAACTGGTTCACCTCTGTGCCTTTACTCCACCATATGCTTCAAGATCATAAATTAGCTACGGTGGGAACCTTGAGCTCAAATAAAGCAGAAATATTCCATCGTTCATGGCAAGAAAACCAGAGGACTTTCTTACTTTGCTTTTGATAATGACAAGATGCTTGTTTCATATTCCCCAAAACCTAACAAAAATGTTTTGTTGTTGTTTTCTATGCATCTCAGCAAAGAGATTGATGAAACCACACAAATTCCAAAAGTTGTTTTATTTTATAATTCAACAAAAGGAGGGACTGATTCATTTGATCAATTATGTCATTCGTACACAGTTAGCAGTAAGTCCAACAGATGGCCATTTCCAATGTGGTATGGAGTGATGGACCAAATGGTATAAATGCCATGGTTCTTTACAATTTGCAGCCACAAAACACAAAGATGAAGAGACGTAAGTTCTTAATAGAGTTGTCACTGTCAATGATAAAAGCATATCCAAGCAAAATTGGAAGTTTGTACACTCAGACGAAGTACTGCAACTCAATTTGTGAAATACTAGGTGTGCAAAATAATGAAGCAATGATTCGCCCACAAGATGAAAGACCAGCTCTTCAGAGACGATGTAACTTCTGCCCCTGAAATAGAGACAGAAAAACAAAGACTAGATGTATTTCCTGCAAAAGGTATACGTGTGACGAACATCGTGTCAGACACTGCTGCGAGCGCGAGAATTGAAAATGTAGGATAATTATTGGCCGGCATAAGCCACACTATTGTTTATACCTTTGAACTTTTGTATTTTTTATGTAAATATACTCTGTATTACATACTTTTATCAATTTATTATTGCCCTAAACCAATTTTAAAAAATTACAAAAAAATCCAAAATTTACCATGTACATATCGTGCAAAATTGTACACTTAATGGTTTATTAGTATAATAATACATAGAGTATTACTTATAATCTAATAATTTTACACACACACAACAACAATAACCTACAAACAAATAATAAGTAGTTGGTTTAAAGTTATATGTACTTATATGACAACATACCGTTAAAATTAAAATTGCGATGTTTAACACCCCGGTGTGCCTGCTGTGTTAGCATTTACTAAATGTGTCTCACTAGGGTTAAAAGGCAAATAATTTTTGCAGTTTCTTGCAGTGAAGTGTGCTGGATCGACTCTTATCCCACTTATTATTATAACATTTTAGCGGTTTCTGTGGTCAGAGAAGACAGACTACAAAGTTTACGTAGCCTTGATGGCAGTTGACATGGTGTGTTGCCATTGTGTGAACACTGCTGTTACATCTACACACAAATGCAGCTAGTGTTCCAACATAAAATAAAAATAACCTTTCCTCAAAGAAAAAAAGCTTAGTTAAGAAGTTTAATATAAAATTTGCAATGCATGTTCTGTTCAATAGCACAGAGTAGGAACTTAAAATCGTGCAGGCCGCAGCACAATGAATGAAACAAACGAAAGTTTCTTTTTCTTTTTTCGCCAAAAATTTAAATAAAATTTTAAAACTGTTGTGAATGTATTGCTCATATTATTAGATATTCTGCTTATGCCCTTTTCATACAAACATGTGTTTAAAAATGTAACACATTCCCAGTATCAACATGTTTTGTAAAACAGGTGTCACTAAATCAAAGCTCAGATACTGAAGACCACAGACCTTTCACATCAATTACAGTAATGGAGGGTTGACTTGACACTTACGTGTAATTTCTACAAGAAATTTAAGTAGAGCCGGGTTTTACATACTGAGTCCCACACATGTTACGATATTTAAGAAACTGCTGATTAGTTTATTACAGCTTTTCAGGAGTCCTGGTATTTTCACAGGTAAAATATAGTACAGTTAAGTAGAAGCCGACAACATATCGGAAGAATAACGTTCCAAACATTGTACTGCAGATTGCCGTCCTGACAGCTTACTTCACAATATTATGAACAGTAATGAAGATGATACCAGACAGAAACCCAATGTAATATTTCCATTCAGTCACCAAGTAAACTATGCATATTTCCAAGCTTCTACTGTCGAATTTCTTTCATAAGGCTTATATGAACTAGCAAGTTGTTTAAGGATGTAGGGTTCTTATAAATGATGGGAAAATGACTTTCTTAAATTCTATAGTCTTTCCTGATTACATTGATATATACATTATAGGGTTTCAAATGAAAAATTTTACAGCTACGATCATGTATGCTGCCACACCCTGTTTATTTCTGTTGCAAAAGCCAGTATTATTTCGAAAAGAACACATTGCAACAACATGTTGACGAGGCCTGGCTATCTGTCGCATTCTTTCCACGAAAACTCTCTGGCTCAGCGGTAATTGAGTGCTTACGATCGTGAATTGTTGGCAGTTTAAGAGTCTATTATATATTTTCGTACACAGTTGGAAGCGAGAGATCCATCATTTATACAGACTATGTTCCCCGAGACAGTGCAATCACCTGGAATTCACAGCACAAAATTAAACCGCCGATGTAAGGCACTTACAAGGAACTGACAATGTACTGGGAGACAGGCTGCTCCGGGTGAGCAGTATCATGAAAACAGTTGACTTTACACAGGGAGGGCAAGTGCAAGATTCTAACTGAGAACTTGAGAATTTTTTAAAAGGTACCACATTTGGTCTTCAACTTCAGTCGGTCGACATTCCAGCCGCGAATGCCAATTTTTATTGTGAGGTTTCAAGTGGGACAACACGTTAGTGTTAGCTGCAACAGGCAGAAGACGTGCTTTATTGATGCTGCACATTTTAGCGATTTTGACCGACATAAACTCAGTGTTATTCGGGACTCCAGTGTTGAAGTGTGCACAAAATCAACTATCGTGCTGATTTGAAGTTGTAGATTTGAATATTTTACTGTTCTCTTCGCTTCTCTTACACTGATTGTATCAATACCCGTTTGTGTTGTGATACCACATATTGCGAAATTTCGAACATTCGAGAGTGCCGCGATAAACTCGTACTGTTGTAGTCAATTATAGTCTTAAACTTAATGTGACCCTTTAAAAAAATTTGAAAACACTACGCCTATCCTCGAACAAAACAATCGTTCTCTAATTTCATTGTATAATTACGTAATTTTGATAATTTTCGGACGCCTATAAAACTATATTTTCGTAAGTTACCAGTAGCAGTGTTTTGGATACGTAGTTTATTTCATTGCAAACCGGCGTTTGTGTTGCACAGTTCTGCCAAAGAATTCATCACCTCAGAATGTCACTGTATATCGACGTAAATAAACGTGCTCTTTTGAGAATTTTCGGAAGCTACCAGTTCCGCAGCGGACACAACTCAATATGAGCAGTGGTTACATGGCAGTGAAGTTGTACAACTCTTTACCACCACACATCACCAATACCAAATCGAAGGATAAGTTCAAACAGTCAATCGAACAACTGCTATTAGAAACCCCTTTGTATTCAATCAGAGAATTTCTTTCAAACGAAAATAACAGAAGCAAAGAGACAAAGTACACTAAAAGAAAAATGTACACAGGTATAGAGAAAAAGTAAAATGTGTTAACTTCTTAACAGCATTGTTTTATCTAAAGATTTGGTTTTTGTACAGTACTATTGCTGTTAAATTTTTTTTTATAAATGTAAACAAAAGGGATCTAGAATATGTATGTGCTATGTGACTGTGTTATACCTCATATATAAAATGATGGACTCATACCATAGAACTATTGCAATTAAATGTTCTGTAATTTAGGTATATAGATTATGTATGCCTCATAGAATCCGTTCCGTTTACAATACCAAAAATTTTGTAACTATGATGTTAACTTCCAGAAATGTTGTGGCTTACGTTTATTAGTTATCTCAGCAAAACTATAGTTAGAATCAGTAAAAGTAATGTATTTTATTGGAAAACTGACACAGCATATATGTACTTGGACTTACTCCATAGATGCACAAAAAAATGGTTCAAATGGCTCTGAGCACTATGGGACTCAACTGCTGTGGTCGTCAGTCCCCTAGAACTTAGAACTACTTAAACCTAACTAACCTAAGGACATCACACACATCCATGCCCGAGGCAGGATTCGAACCTGCGACCGTGGCAGTAGCACGGTTCCGGACTGCGCGCCTAGAACCGCGAGACCACCGCGGCCGGCATAGATGCACATCATAAGCTGCTAAATAAATCCTTTGCATGATCTATGAGCAAGTTACTGTAGCAGAACTTCTAACATATTGTGTTACGGCTAGTTTACCCTTGAAGAGGAGTAGCCCTATACTTTACTTGCATTTATTGTAAATTAACTCTGCTTTCGAGTTGGCCAACAGCTATCAATAATCATCTTGGCGTTGAAGCTCTTTCCTTCTGTGTTTGCTTTAACAATATCTATGTTTTAGGATAGGGTCCGCCTTTAGAAAAACACATGTTTTGTTTTTTAACCCAAACGTGTTTCACTGCAGTTGCAGCATCTTCAGTGGGCTTTTATTTTCCATCTGTTAAAGATAAAAAGTGTTCTTAGCTATTTGTATACATGTAGCTATTAGTTTTTAAATCGTAGTTACAGATATTTGAAAAAAAAAACAGATAAATTACGAATTAGTACCTTTTTACCACATGGTGTGGTTTTTCTGATGTGTTGTGTTTCTACAATGACCGTTTTTTTTTTTTTTTGCACAGTTTGTCATCTGCAACCACTTACACATTAAAGTAGACAAATTGTTTAAGCCAAAATTACGAATTGAAAACTTGTTATTTTTATGTCTTAAATTATTTAATTCTATGTGTGTGTCTATTTACATAATGTTTCACTTACGTTTTTCTTTTAATCATCTTCATCACTGTCGAACACTATACAGGGTGGTCAGAAAATGTCTGAAACGCTTGAAGTGATGTTGTAGGGAAAGTTGTACTGAGACATAAATGTTAAAATAAAATTCGATACGTAGCGCCGTTTCCGAGCTATTCAGAATAGAATTTAGCCAATCGGGGCGTCGCGCGCTCATACTCAAACGGTCTGCCAGGGGCGGTGTTGCCCAACGAGTGCTTTGTCTCGTTTGCTGAAACTTGAATTTACGCGCGCGACGATCTGATTGCTAACTTCAATATTAAATAACTCGGAAACGGCGCAACGTATCGCATTTTTTTCTTAACATCTATGTCTCAGTACAATCTGCCCTACAACATCACGACAAGCGTTTCAGGCATTTTCTGACTACCCTGTATATTGAGTTGTCACTGTCACTGTAACTGTTTCACTGCTTTACCAGCTGTAAAAACAAACATGGTGGGCAGTGGAACAATTGAAGATGTAAAAACAAGATGGCTGACAGTGGAAAAGTTGAAGGTGTTCCTGCCGGTTGTTCTGAATCTTTCAGAGGTGTCACTGATTCTTTTTTCCTTTATGTGTGTGTGTGTGTGTGTGTGTGTGTGTGTGTGTTGTGTGTGTGTGTGTGTGTGTGTGTGTGTGTGTGTGAAAAGGGAGGGGGCGGGAAGAGAGAGAGAGAGGGTGGCATTAGGTTTAGTTATTTTTTTTATTTTTTTGTGTGTGGGGATGGTGGGGGGGGGGCGGTGAGAGCTTTATTGGTTGGTCTTGTCTAATAATTCCTTGGGGGCAGAGAACAGAGTGCCATTGCAGAGAGCCGTGTATTCATTAATCACTTGTTTGCCTTCCACTTTGGCATTTTGTATCTGATAATTTTCTTCAATTATTAGTTTTTGTGGGGGGCTGTTTCTGCATTTGAGAATTTTCAAATCTGTACTGATGTTTGTTGGATTATGTTTCATGTCCATGAGGTGTTCAGCAAATGTGGAATGACAGCTGTTACTTTTTAATGCTCTTCTGTGTTCTGTGTATCTGGTATTAAAGTTTCTGCTTGTCTGCCCTATATAAATTGCTTCAGTCCTGGCATGTTAGTTGGTAAATACTAGATGTGTTGTGTTTGTCTGTGCTTGTGTTGGTTGTTCTTAGTTTTCTCTGTGTTGAGTTGCCTGTCCTGTAGGCTATTTTTACCCCTTGTTTTTTTGAGTATGTTGCCTATTCTGTGGACTGCCTTGTTGTAGGTGAGAGTGAACCATCTGTTTATCATTGTGGGTGTTTCCTGTTCATGTGTGCTCGTGAGTGGGTTCTATGTGTTTGTAAATTGATAAGGTGGATTTTGTTTTTGTGTGTTGGGTGTACTTTTTAATTTTGTGGTTCAGTTTATCTATAGTGTTTGTGTCATATCGATTCTCTGCTGCTATTTGTCTGATTGTCTGCAATTTATTCTTGTAGTTGTTTTCGGTGACTGGGGTTTTGTTCAGTCTGTGTAGCATATATTGGAAGCTGGCTAGTTTGTGTGTACTGGGATGATTATAGTCCGTGAGACTAGTGATTGGTACTGACAGTTCCGGCGGGCAGACGGCGCTGTTGCCGAACGTGGCTCACAGCACGCGGCGCCCTGTCTGTTACACACATTCTCTAGCAGCAGAAATAAAAGCGAGACAAAATACAAGTCGTATTGGTACGCGTGAATTTATTTAAAGTTGATGCTTGAAATATATTAACTCGAAAACTGATAAGAGCTATTTAGTACAAGTATCTAAGATGCTGAAACATAATAAAGTTATTTGTTAAACTTCACAACTGAATTGAAAACTATTTTCGCAAGTTGTTGAACATTAGCAGTATTGGTTTCCATTGTTAAGTATTATCATTATTAATTTGTTCTACTACAAGCTACAGAATAATTGGTCAGTGTATTAAGAGTTATAATCTGAAGAAAGTACTCACAATATGATGATCTGGTTGTAGATCGATAGCAAACTCCCTCCTTACATTCCTGAATACGTTGTAGTTACTGTAATGGAAAAACACCACTCACATCACTGTCAGAATCTGATTTGACATTGTCTTCCTCAGCACTACTCGAACTATCACTGCTCTCTCCCAGATGTATAATTAAATTTTCGATGCATTCTTCCATAACCCCGTTGGCTTTGGCCGCCTCTCTGAAGGCACTTGCAGTGCTGTTTACAATTTTAGCCCACGTCTCGCTTGTCACTTTATTGATAGCTGCTGGAAGGAGAGTTTCCACTTCAGAGATCATGAATTTTTTGTTGTTTGCAGCAATGTAATTTTTTATCTGCGCCCACACTCGTTCAATTGCATTGAAGTGACAGTGGTATGGAGGAAGCCGAACGGTTTCATGCCCGTGCCTTTTAGCAATCTCGTCAATTACATATGTTGGAAATTGGGGTTTCTTTTGTGTCACAATTTCGAGCAGTTCCGCCTTCCTTAAATCTTCTCTGGAATCTACTTTTCGCCGTTTCAACCTCTGAATGATATCGTCTTTTTTTGTTGCCAAGGTTGGTGCCTTATCGTGAACATCGGAATGATAAGGCGTATTGTCCATAACAATCACTGATGGACTTGTCAGATTCGTCATAAGCCATGTCTCGAACCATTCTTGAAATACTACACTGTTCATTTCTTCATGGTAATCTCCCGTCTTTTTTGACCGAAACATTTTCACAGCAGTTTGGCACAAAACCTTTCGATGTTCCTGCATGTAAGACAATAATACGCCCTCCTTTGCCAACAGGCACTGCCATTGTCCTCTCGGGCGATCCATCATTCCAGCCTCTACGTAAAGAATGGCTGGCATTGACCCAAGTTTCATCTAACCACACTATACTTTCGAATTCCACACCCATGATCCTGCGCAGAAATCTGCACCGCCATGCAACTACATCTGTCCTTTCCATTAATATTTTGCGTCTGTTAAACAGTGAATAGCTGAAGCCTATGTCTTTCAACACTATACGCAATGAAAATTTGCTCCCTTTAAAAAGATCGTCTTTCTGAAGCGACACCAGTAATTTAGATAGAGTGGGAAGTTCCCTTCTCTTATAATAGCTGTATATATGACGACGAATAGTGTCTTTCTGAAAATCGTCCAAAGCTTTCACCTGCTTATTTCTCGGTCGCTTCTTTCCTGGTGTGTGCAGCCTTGGTGTGCCACTCTCGTCACAATCTACACTATACTGTACTTTCCCTATCTTTAGAACAGTGTTCTTACTTATTTTCAATGCTGCTGCAGTTCTCTTCACAACCTGAACAACAGGAATTAAGGGCCCACCTTTGTCCTTTTCTTTCTCAAAGTAATCCCTCACAGAGCACACGAATTCACGGGCCTGGGTGTGTAGCACACTTTTCTTCCTCCGTTTCACTTCTTGTGTTGGGTTGCTACTACCCGCCGTACTAGACATTGTTTACAACGAAACAACTTCAGACGAACGACCGCACCGCCTGCATGCGAGACACTGGTAAGTTTCATAAGCGCGCGCGACCGGGTTTCAGAGCGGCAACGTGGCCCTTGCTACCCGCTCAAAGTCAGGCCCTCATTGGCTGGCTGCCTGCGGTCGCTAGGCAACGGAAAGATGCTACCGAGCTGTCAATACCAAAGACTCGTCTCCCAAACTATAGAGTCTTTGTGAATGGCTGTGCTAGTGGTGGTCACTTTCCTGAATATAGAGAATTGGTGTTGGTTGTTGTATCTGTATATTGTGAGGTCAAGAAAGTTTAATCTTTTGTCATGTTCTATTTCTACAGTGAATTTTGTTTTTGGTTGTACTTATATCACTGTGGAGTTGTTGGATGCGACTTGGTGTTTCATCTATACGGCATATGATATTTGTATTTTTATTTGTATTTGTATTGATCCAGGCAGTCATAGTATTGTACAGCTGTACATATGATATTGGGCAAGTCAAGAGAGCTATTTACAAGTAATTTTTACAAATTGATTTTTACATTATTTTGTAGCAAGGAAATTATCTATCTTAAACAAAACAGTTAATACAAATCATAGAATTGTGAGATTGTACATATGATATTGGACAGGTCAAGAGAACATATTTGCAAGTAATTTTTAATAAATTGATTTTACAATATTTTGCAATGAGGAAATTAGCTATCTTTAACAAAACTGTAAATACAAATGTTGTATGGTAAAATACAAATAGCCAATATAAATGTAATAGAAAAGTAGTCCAGTGTATTTCATAGACATGCACAGTATATAATAATCCAGTATATTTCATAGACATGCACAGTATATAATTTTCATACCTAATTGAACATTTATCATAAAATTGTTAACATTTTTAACCCCTTTCAAAAAAATGATCAACTTCATAAAAGCAATGGTCCAAGAGATATTTTTTTAACTTATGTGTGAAGGCTCTTGGGTTCTTTGTTGCCTTGATTTCATTTGGTAAATTATTATACATTTGTATTCCAACATTTAAAACACTTTTTTGGTAGCAGGTAGTTCTGGACTGAATCGTATGTAGGTCAGATTGCTGCATTGTTGCATAGTTATGAATATCTCCATTGAATTTTAGTGTGCAGTCATTGTATAACAGGTATGACTTGACAAATGAGACGATATTATAAACGTAAGCAGAGGGCAGTGTCATAATGCCATTTGTTTTGAAATGTTGTCTGCATGATTCGTTATTTCTTAGATTACATATTATGCGTATTGCCCTTTTTTGCATTTTGAAAATATATCTACCTCCATGTGAGTTCCCCCAAAATATGATTCCATACTGTAATGTAGAATGGAAGCAAGCATAATATACATGTATGAGAACAGATTTTATGACTGATCTTTTGAGTATCCTTAAAATGTAACGCACAGTTGATAGCTTTTTTGAGACATAATTTGTGTGAGTCTCCCACTTAAGATTTTCTTCAAGCCATATGCCAAGAAACTTGACAGAGTCCACACACATAAGCTCTTGGTTATTTAGAATCACATGAGGCATTTCTTGTTTTTGGGATGAGAGTCTGAAGTTGATGTACGTTGTTTTCTGTATGTTTATAATCAGTTTGTTCTCGTTGAACCATTTGCTAAGTGACGGCATAAGCGGTTTAATTTTTTGGTTGTGGTCCTCTGTATCAGTACCTGTTATTAGTATACTCGTTTCATCGTCAAATAGTGTGGTATGTCCTGCAGCAAGCTTCGTGCTTATATCATCAATGTATAGCAGAAACAGTATGGGTCCCAGGATTGAGCCTTGTGGCACACCATATCTAATAAGCATTGTGTCAGAGGAGTGGACAGTAGATTGATGGGTGGTTGTATTCTTTTTTTCAAAATTAATTTCAACTTTTTGAAATCTGTTTGACAGGTAAGATTCTAACCATTTGTTTGCAATTCCTCTTATACCTTTATTTGCTAACTCCTTAAGGAGTATGGTATGGTCAATTACATCAAAGGCTTTGGATAAACCTAAAAAGATACCAGTAGTGATTTCCTTATTATCCAGTGCTTTTAAGGTTTTGTTGAGATACTCATAAATAGCTGTGGCAGTTGTTGTCTTTTGCTTTCTAAAACCATGCTGGTGTTTTGTTAATAAGAATAGTTTATTAGTAAAGTCTTCCAATCTGGTGTAAAATAATTTTTTAAATAATTTTGAGAATGCGCTGAGTTGTGCTGTGGGCCTGTAATTGGCTACATCATTTTTAGAGCCCTTTTTGTGAAGTGTGTTGTGACAGTGCCACGAGATTTAAAAGTGCCGCTACGTCAGTACGCGAACACGGCGATAGAGGCGCTCCGCAGCTCGGCCGAGCGCGGGAGCGCCACCTGGCTATGAACGGCGCCGGCCGAATGTCACGGCACGGCAGTCGAATGACAGATACGGAGTTAATAACATGTAAATTCTACTTTTGTATATCCATGCAATTTATTAGTGATTAAAGGTTATAACACTTTTTGGCGACGAGGTCGGATATTTTTTTCCCTGCGTCATGGAATTGTGTGTTCGTGTCGGGGCAGACACGGAACAGCTTATGCAAGCGCTCATTGAACAACAAACACAGCTGACGGCTGCTATTCAGGCGTTGTCGATGTCGCTTACTCATCGTCTGTCTTCCTCTTCTTCACCTCCGTTCCCTCCTTACGACGAGGCCGCTGAAGACTGGGAGGATTATGAGAAGCGGTTGCAGCAACACTTCTTGGCTTTCGGCGTTGTCGAAGCTCCTATATGTAAGTCGTTATTTCTATCTTGGATTTCCCCACGGATCTATCAGCTGCTATCTCAGTTAGCCCCTCTGCGGGAACCTGCCTCTCTCTCCTTCCAAGAAATGTGTGAATTATTGTCTAACTACTACCGAAAAAACACCCATGTCATTACCGCCCGCGTGGCGTTCTACCGGTGTCGTAAACAGCCCCATCAATCTTACCGGGCTTGGGCGGCGGAACTACACGGTCTGAGTAGGAAATGTCAGTTTGTCACGGACACTGATCATGAGTCTTATGCTGATTCAATGGTTCGGGACGCTATTCTACGACTTGCTCCTGATAAAGAAGTTCGGAAACGTGCCTTACAACTGCCTAACCTGTCGTTGACAGAAGTTCTCAGCATCGCTCAATCTTTTGAAGTGTCTCACGCTGCTGGTGCGCAAATAGACGCGTAGTGTGATGTGGGCGCTGAACAGACCACTTTCGTTGCGGACAATGTGCCTGTTTCACAGGGAAACGACGATGTGGCGGCGGTTCACTCGCGTCAACAACGTCGCATTGGGCCACCACGCTTGCAGTGAAAACAGTAACCACAGAAGCAGGTTCGTTCCGCACTTCTTTCTTGTCCACGTTGTTTCGTACAGCATGACAGGGCCGTGTGTCCAAAACGTTGGGCCACGTGTAATTCATGTAGGATAAAAGGCCATATTGCTTCTGTGTGTCAGTCCCCTAAAGTTCCTGTCGATGAGGATGAGGTATCGGACATGGATGTTAACTGTGTGCTTTCTCAAACAAATAAGTTGTTTGTTACTGTTCGTGTTCTGGATAAAGACATTTGCATGCGAGTGGACACTGGCTCTGCAGTAACTCTCATTAATTCTCGCACGTATTTAGAGTTGGGCTCCCCTCCCTTGTCTCCCGTTACGCGAAATCTGCGAACTTATAATAAGCTGAAAATTCCTATCGTTGGCCAGTTTGATGCTTCCACTGCCTACAAGTCTGTTGTTAGGCCCCTCACGTTTTATGTGGTGGATCATGCGGGCACGGAAAACCTGTTCAGTTATGATGCTTTCCAGTTGTTCGAGTTCTCCATTGATGATGATGTGCACCTCATATCTGAGGATATTCAGTATCAACAGCTGGATGGATTGTGTTCTGAATTCTTGTCCGTGTTCTCTGCTGGTCTGGGTTGGGCCAAGGATTTTGAAGCCCACATTACTCTTAAACCTACAGCTCGCCCTAAGTTTTTCCAGGCACGCCCTATTCTGATGGTGTTGCGTGCGCCTGTCAAGGCTGAGATAGACAGGTTAACAGCTTCAGGGATTCTCCTTCCTGTTACCTCCAGCAAATGGGCATCGCCAATCGTCGTGGTTTCTAAACCAAACGGGAGTCTGCAGTTGTGCAGTGATTTTAAAGCCACTGTCAATGCTCAGAGCCTCATTGACACTTATCCTCTTCCCCGTCCTGAGGAGTTATTTACCAAGCTCGCTGGGGGCCAGTTCTTTTCCAAACTTGACTTATCGGAGGCGTACCATCAGTTGCCGTTGGATGCGTCTTCCAAGGAATTTCTCGTCATCAACACTCCTTGTGGGTTGTATCAGTACCAGCAGTTACCATTTGGTGTCGCTAGCGCGCCGGCCATTTTTCAGCGGTTTTTGGAACAGCTCACAGCTTCCGTTCCCGGCTGCATAAACTATCTGGATGACATTGTTGTCACGGGGGCCTCCACTGAGGAGCACCTTCGCAACTTGCGTTCACTGTTTCGGGTTCTACATTCGGCTGGGTTGAAGTGCAATCTGGACAAGTCACAGTTCTTCCAACCCTCCATTGTTTATCTTGGTTTCCACTTGTCCCGTGAGGGTATACGTCCTCTACGACAGCACGTTGCAGCCATTACCACTCTACCCCAGCCGTCTATGGTCAAGGAACTTCAGGCGTTTCTAGGCCAGATTGCTTATTATCACAAATTCATTCCCTCCGCGGCGGCGGTGGCTCATCCTCTGCATGAGCTGTTACGCAAAAACGTTCCTTTCTGCTGGTCCGACGAGTGTGAGCAGGCTTTTGTCCGCCTGAAGGCTCATTTGCAGTCGGCGCCTTGTCTTGCCACATTCTGTCCGGGTCAGTACTTGGTTCTGGTGACTGACGCGTCACAGTATGGCCTAGGGGCTGTTCTTGCCCATCGGTATGAGGATGGGTCGGAACGACCCATCGCCTACGCTTCCAAGACCCTCAACGATGCCCAACGGCATTACTCTCAAATCGAAAAGGAGGCGCTCGCCATCATTTATGCTCTAAAAAAGTTCAGCGTTTTTTTGTATGGTTCTAAGTTTCACCTCATCACCGACCACAAGCCGCTGGTCTCTCTGTTCAGCCCCTCAGCGTCGCTTCCAGATAAGGCAGCTCACCGCCTGCGACGTTGGGCCTTGTACTTGTCTCGTTTTCACTATGAGATTCGCTATCGCCCCACGGCCCAGAACGCCAATGCTGACACGTTTGCCGATGGGCCCCGACTCGGTTTTCGATCGAGATGAACTACTCTGTTTCCACATTGATGAGGAAGAACGTTGTGCGGTCGAGGGTTCTCCACTTACCGCTTCGCACATCACGTCGGCTACTGCGCGGGACCCGGTCCTGCGTCAGGTGATCGGTTTTGTTCAACGGGGTTGGCCGGACAGGACCAAGGGCCGGGCATCGGATCTCCTTCGCAACTACCATGCCTTGCGCCTTCGTCTGTCTGTTCGTGAGGGTGTTGTTCTTCTGGCCACGGATGGCGCATCTCCACGGGTTGTGGTGCCAGCCTCTCTTCGCAAAGATGTTCTCAAACTATTGCATGAAGGCCATTGGGAGATTTCTCAGACTAAGTCCCTGGCCCGCAGGCACGTTTATTGGCCCGGTATTGATTCGGACATTGCCCACATGGTCACTGCGTGTGGTCAGTGTGCTCAACAACTGGCTGCACCTCGTACTATGCCCTCTCCGTGGCCTGATCCGGCGCAGCCGTGGGAAAGGGTGCACGCTGACTTTGCCGGCCCCTTCCTCGGCACTTATTGGCTACTGTTGATTGACGCCTTCTTGAAGTTTCCGTTTGTTGTTCGATGTCCGTCGCCCACCACTGCGGCGACGACGCTGGCTTTGTCCAAAATCTTTGCGCTAGAAGGTCTTCCATCCACGATTGTCACGGACAATGGCCCTCAGTTCTCTTCGCAGGCTTTCCGTGATATTTGTACTGGACAAGGGATTCATCATGTTACAGCACCGCCCTTCCATCCGCAATCGAATGGGGTGGTCGAGCGACTTGTCCGCACTTTCAAATGCCAGATCAAAAAATTCCTTAGTGATTTTTCCACAGATGACGCTCTGTTGCAATTTCTGAGTTCTTATCGCTTCACGCCTCTGGGTGATCGCAGCCCTGCTGAACTCTTGCATGGCCGCCAACCGCGCACTCTACTGCATCTGCTTCACCCTGTCAGGCCTTGTACTGTGTCCCCTAGTGCGGGAAAATACTCGGTGGGCGCCGACGTGTGGGCACGGGGGTATGGATCTCGCCCTAAATGGATTCCAGGGGTGGTCCAGGCTCTTCGCGGCCACCGGCTTTGTGAAATACGTACGGACAATGGCATGGTTGTTCGCCATTACGACTAGATGTGCCCACGATTGGTGGCCACGCCGGTGCCGCCGCCGCTTCTTTCGTCTCCACCAGCCCGAGAAGCCAGTCCTGTCGCTGCTGCCAATCTTCCGGGCGTGTTGCTGCAGACTACGTCGCTACCGCTTCAGAGTACGCCGGAACCGGCCCCAGTCGCGACGCCACCTTCTCCGGGACCCATCTCGCTGGGGCACACCCCCAGGTCCACGACACCTATGGATGCTGCTCCGGAGTTTTCACCCATCATCTCGTCCAGGAGGCGCATTCCACGCGCAAGCTTCCGTCCTGGACATTTTCGACCATACTCTCGTGTTTCTCCGCGGGATCTTCTCGCGGCCTCCCAAGAGGCCATGGATGTCTCCGCACTGTCCGTGTCTCCAAGGAAGTGAATGTTATTTTTCAAGGGGGGAAAAGCGTTGTGACAGTGCCACGAGATTTAAAAGTGCCGCTACGTCAGTACGCGAACACGGTGATAGAGGCGCTCCGCAGCTCGGCCGAGCGCGGGAGCGCCACCTGGCTATGAACGGCGCCGGCCAGATGTCACGGCACGGCAGTCAAATGACAGATACGGAGTTAATAACATGTAACCCGCTATTAATTCTACTTTTGTATATCCACGCAATTTATTAGTGATTAAAGGTTATAACAAAGTGGCGTAATTTTAGAAGTCTTTAGTAGGTCAGGGAAAACTCCATTTGTAAAGGATGCATTTATTATGTGTGTTAGGGGTTCTACAATGGATTCTCCACATTTCTTTAAAATTAAATCAGGAATGTTGTCACTACCACTGGAGTACTTATTTTTTAGTCCTTTTATAGCTGTAAGTACTTCAGTATTGGAGACTTTGTGAAGAAACATTGGTGCCTGTACTGGTATGGTTTCTATTAGTGTTTGGTGTTGAGTATTTGGTCTGTGGCAGTTGTTCTTTATCAGGTTTTCTGCTATTTTGCTAAAATAGTCATTAAACCATTTACTATTTTTTGGGGATCTGATGTGACTTCATCATTTAGGTTTAGTTTTAATGTTTTGTTTATAACATGCTGCTTACTGTTTGTTTCATTTTTTACAACTGTCCACAAGCCTTTCATTTTATTGTTAGATTCCTTTATAAATTTATCATTGTATAATTTTTTTGCTTGTTGGATAACTTTTCTGTAGATTGCAAAATAGGTCTTACAATATGACCTAAACTGATCATCGACGTCATGGTGTTTCATGTGATTTTTTAAGTCACGCTTTTTTTGGCTGGAAATCCTTATCCCTTTTGTTACCCATGAGTTTGTTTCCAATTTTCCTGGATTTCAGTGGAAATGTGGTATAGAAGTGGTGGAGAAATGTTTCATGGAAGGAATTAAATATGTAGTTTACATCATTTTCTTTATAGACCTCTGCCCAGTTTTCAGCCCTTTACAGATAGTTCAAAAGCCTTATATTATCATCATTAAATTGACTTTGCATTTTAGTTATTGTGGGATATTTTCCTATGTAATTTAAGTTCACTGTTAGTATTTGGGCTTCACGGTCACTGTAACCTGTGCTGATGACTTCAATTGAGTGGCGTAGTTTGTCTGCGTTTATGAAAATCTGATCTAGAGCTGTTTTTGAATTTTTTGTGATCCTGGTTGGTGTGTTTACAGTTTGGGATAGGTTGAATGAATTTGTAATATTCAACAATTCATCTTTGTTTTTTCCAGGTGTGAGGAAGCCAATATTAAAA
This sequence comes from Schistocerca americana, assembly GCF_021461395.2. Classification (NCBI taxonomy): domain Eukaryota; kingdom Metazoa; phylum Arthropoda; class Insecta; order Orthoptera; family Acrididae; genus Schistocerca; species Schistocerca americana. Next base: position 253,370,633 of record NC_060119.1, on the reverse strand, counting down.
TCTCCACTTATTAATAGATTTTTGTTTAGTGAGTGAATTTTTGTTAGTAGTGCTTCGAGGGAGTGTTTGAAGGTTTGGATGTTCCCATCAGGGGCTCTATATACATTCAGTATCAATAGGTTATAGTCTCTTAAGATAATTAAGGAGAATTCAAAGTCTGTTTCTATTTGCATATTATTGTACTTTGTGAGGCTTTTGTATCTTAAATTTTTTTTGACATAGATTGCTGTACCACCTCCCTTATGTTTGTTCCGACAAGAATAACCAGCTAGAGTAGATTCGCCAAGTGGCGTTTTTTTTATTTTGTCTTCTGTTAACCAGTGTTCAGTAATACAGAGAACATCTAAGTGTGACTTTGTCTTTTGGAAGAGATCTATTTCTAGTAACTTAAACATTGACTGCACATTATGGTGTAATATTTTAAGGGATAATAGTGACTGTTTTCCAATGGAATTATTTTTGACACCACTCACCGGGTTTTCTTGTAGTTTTGGTTCATGAAGATTTTGCTCTGCATCTGTTTTCCTTTGGTTTGCTGCTAGCAGGGAGCTACTGGTGTTCTTGCCCATAAAAAATCCTGGCTGTGGGCTGGAGGTCTGCGTTTTTGTGTTGAAGATCTTGTCACAGTTTCCAGTGGTACTGATTTGGAGTGTGGCTGCACGCTGACTGATTTGTGGCACTTGACGAAATATTTGCATAGGATGCTGGTGGTGACTTGGTGCTGACTGTGGATATCTTCTTCTTTTCTAAAACTGTTTCTGATGTTTTCCTTGGTGACCCTGACTGCATATTCACTTTTGTTGTTGTTACTGATGGCTCTTCAGCTCCTGGTGTTGTTGTTGGTTCAGCTGCAGTATTGCTCATTCTTCTGAGGTTGTCCACCAAATTAGCTTCATTGGACCACAAACATGTTTGATGTCCTGGTGTAACACGTTTTATGGCACTTCTTGTTACCAGTGGACTTTTGATGGCATTCAGCAGATTAACACACAGTTTCTTACCAATATATTATCTGGTACTGTTTGGGTCTTATTATTGTTTCAAATATTTTATTTTCAATGTGATTGAAAAAAATGTTGGCTAGGAGTCCACTGACTGGTGACCCCATTGGGAGCCCATCTTCTTGTGAGTAGAACTGCTTGTCAAATGAGAAATACACTCCTGGAAATGGAAAAAAGAACACATTGACACCGGTGTGTCAGACCCACCACACTTGCTCCGGACACTGCGAGAGGGCTGTACAAGCAATGATCACACGCACGGCACAGCGGACACACCAGGAACCGCGGTGTTGGCCGTCGAATGGCGCTAGCTGCGCAGCATTTGTGCACCGCCGCCGTCAGTGTCAGCCAGTTTGCCGTGGCATACGGAGCTCCATCGCAGTCTTTAACACTGGTAGCATGCCGCGACAGCGTGGACGTGAACCGTATGTGCAGTTGACGGACTTTGAGCGAGGGCGTATTGTGGGCATGAGGGAGGCCGGGTGGACGTACCGCCGAATTGCTCAACACGTGGGGCGTGAGGTCTCCACAGTACATCGATGTTGTCGCCAGTGGTCGGCGGAAGGTGCACGTGCCCGTCGACCTGGGACCGGACCGCAGCGACGCACGGATGCACGCCAAGACCGTAGGATCCTACGCAGTGCCGTAGGGGACCGCACCGCCACTTCCCAGCAAATTAGGGACACTGTTGCTCCTGGGGTATCGGCGAGGACCATTCGCAACCGTCTCCATGAAGCTGGGCTACGGTCCCGCACACCGTTAGGCCGTCTTCCGCTCACGCCCCAACATCGTGCAGCCCGCCTCCAGTGGTGTCGCAACAGGCGTGAATGGAGAGACGAATGGAGACGTGTCGTCTTCAGCGATGAGAGTCGCTTCTGCCTTGGTGCCAATGATGGTCGTATGCGTGTTTGGCGCCGTGCAGGTGAGCGCCACAATCAGGACTGCATACGACCGAGGCACACAGGGCCAACACCCGGCATCATGGTGTGGGGAGCGATCTCCTACACTGGCCGTACACCACTGGTGATCGTCGAGGGGACACTGAATAGTGCACGGTACATCCAAACCGTCATCGAACCCATCGTTCTACCATTCCTAGGCCGGCAAGGGAACTTGCTGTTCCAACAGGACAATGCACGTCCGCATGTATCCCGTGCCACCCAACGTGCTCTAGAAGGTGTAAGTCAACTACCCTGGCCAGCAAGATCTCCGGATCTGTCCCCCATTGAGCATGTTTGGGACTGGATGAAGCGTCGTCTCACGCGGTCTGCACGTCCAGCACGAACGCTGGTCCAACTGAGGCGCCAGGTGGAAATGGCATGGCAAGCCGTTCCACAGGACTACATCCAGCATCTCTACGATCGTCTCCATGGGAGAATAGCAGCCTGCATTGCTGCGAAAGGTGGATATACACTGTACTAGTGCCGACATTGTGCATGCTCTGTTGCCTGTGTCTATGTGCCTGTGGTTCTGTCAGTGTGATCATGTGATGTATCTGACCCCAGGAATGTGTCAATAAAGTTTACCCTTCCTGGGACAATGAATTCACGGTGTTCTTATTTCAATTTCCAGGAGTGTAGTTTTGCTCTGTGATTAGTTTTAGAATGCTAGCTACTTCTTTTATGTGGGGTTTGGGAATTTTGGCTTGTTCTTCTAATTGTTGTTTGATGATGTTGATGGTATCTGTGGTGGGGATATTGGTGTACATGGATGTGATGTCAAATGCTGTGAGTGTGACTGTTGTAGGTATGTTGATGTCTTTGATTTGTTGTATCAGCTCTTCAGTGTTATGTATGCTTCTGTTATTTGTGTATATGTAATGTTTCTGTAAGTATGTGTGCATTTCTCTGGCTAAGTGGTATGTGGGTGCACTTCTGAAATTGACTACAGGGCGTATCGGAATGCCATCCTTGTGGAGCTTTAGTAGGCTGTTCAGTGTGGGTGCTTGGGGGTTCTTTTGTTTCAACCATTTTGCTTTTCTGATTTATGAATATGTGAGATATTTTTTAGGAGTGTTAGTGTGTTTTTCTAGTATCTTTGTGTTGGGTCACTGGTTAGCTTTGTTATGTTGTTGTCTTCCAGAAATGTTAAGGTTTTTTTTCTTTGTATTCATCCTGTTTTATTATTATCATGGTGTTGCCCTTATCTGATCTTGTAATGAGTGCCTCATTGTTTTTAAGTTTGTTCTTTATTTTTCTGGAGGTTTTTTCTTCTTCAGTTTTTGTTCCTGTCATTATGTTGGTTTTTGTTTTCCTTTATAATGCATCTTATTTCTTCTGTGACTAATTCTCTTGTCAGACTTGAATTGAAGTTTGGGCTATAGTTTCTTTCTTGTTGTTTTATAATGTACTCACTTTCCGTGATAAGATTCTCCAATGTCTTGTGTGTGTTCACATTGTATTTTGGGCCTTGTTCTAGAAAACTTATTTCTTGGTTGGTTAGTTGTATGTCAGTAAGGTTTACCAGACGTTTGTGGAATGTGTAGTTTTTTTGCTTTCTATTTTTATGTGCAAAAGCTTTGTTCTGTTTTAAAAGAGTGTTTAGTTTTTGTTGTTGTTTATCCCATTTAGAATTTATTTGTTTTTCTGTGTTTTGTTTGACTGTATTCATAATATCATTAAATATTTCAGAGATTTTAATGTGATTTCCTAGTTCCAGGTGAATTTTGAATAGATTTTCAAATCATAATTTTGGATTAAACAATTTGTCTACTTTAAGGTATAAGTGGTAAGTGGCTGCAGCAGATGACAAACTGCAGGGGGGGAACGGTCACTGTAGAAACCAGACATCAGAAAAACCACACTTGGTGGTAAAAGGTATGAATTCGTAATTTGTGTGTTTTTTCAAATATCTGTAATTACGATTTAAAAACTAATAGTTACATGTATGCAAACAGCATAGAACACTTATTTTTAACAGATGGAAAATAATAAAAGCCCACTGAAGATGCTGCAACTGCAGTAAAACATGTTTTGGTTAAAAAACAAAAACTGTATTTTTCTAAAGGCAAAAAACATACATATAGCTATAATTAACCTCAAAATATTGAAGGAAGCAAGTAATTTTTCCCACAGGTTTTTGCGATTTGTGTATTTGCTTCAATTATTGTAGGGAATTAGCAACTTTTTAGCTTAACAGATTAAAAGAAAATCAGTGGGCTACATTTAAAGTTATTTCTTCACTGACTTGTAATACATTGTGCCAACCAAAATCCATCCCCACTGGGAATACTGTTCTCAAACACAGGATGAATTGGTTGACTTTTGTAAGCAGCTGGAAATTGGCATGACTACTGTCAAACGATTGGCAACTGCTACAAATCTTTGTGTTGAAACAGCTCCTGAGAGTTGCGTATCTGTGATACCAATATCCGAGGTACCTCAAGTCCTGTCCTCTTCTGTGGGTCCTGTATCCACTGCAGAAAGTTCACAATCTCTCATTACTTGTCCACTTGAATGCAAGTGGTGTGTCAACAGTAGATCCAGGCATCCTGTACAGGGTGGACGGGCACCAGAGTGGACTAGAGTGCTTTACCAATCCCCCCCCCCCCCCCCCCACCATCATGTTTGAGGTTCTGTATCTCACTGAAACTGAACCAGTGGGACTCACTTCACCTGTTTTAGGGAAACCTGTTTTGTCAGGTGTCAAGAGGAGGAAATGCAACAAGGTATGGGGTGTATTAATTGTCAGCAGTTCAAACACACGGCAAATGTGTTTCCCCTTAGGGAAATGACAGCAAAGGACACCAGATGCAACTCAGTGTTTATGTAGAACAAAAGCAAACTGGTGCTTTTTATTTATCAGTGTGTAAGCTTGGGAGCCTTATTCAGCATGTTGAAAAGGCTATTCCAGCAGCCATTGAGGGAACAGGGTGCAACCAACCAGATTGTGGTGCATATTGGAACAAACGATGCCTGTCGTCTGTGCTCTGAAGTCATATTTGGGACATCCCAGTGACAGTCATAGACGATTGAGAAGACCAGCCTTGCACATGGAGTTTCAACAAGGCTCACAATTTGCTGCATCGTTCCCTGAACTGATTGTAGCTCTTTGGTTCTGAGTTGAGTAGAAGGACTGAACCAGAGACTTCAAAGGTTTTGTGACAAGATAGGCAATGACTTCCTGGACTTGAGTCATTGGGTTGTGAACTGTACGGTCCCTCTAAATGGATAAGGTGTGCACTACGATCAGAGGTTGCTATTCTGGTAGCTGACTTTGTGGGGTGCACACAAGGTATTTTTTTGGATTAGGTGACTTTCCATCCAATACAGATAATGATAGATCTAGGAAACACAGAAGTATCAGTGTAAGACTGAAAGAAATTCCTTACACAGGAGAGAGTATTAAAATCCTAATGGCAAACTGCCGAAGCATTCACAACAAAGTGCCAGAATCTGAAGTGCTCATGAAAAGCATTAAAGCTCACATAATACTAGGTACAGAAAGCTGGTTGAAATCTTGAATTGATAGCAGTGAGATTTTTGGGAAAAGTCTTAAGTGTATCTTGAAAGGGTAGGCAAATGGGAAATGGAGGTGCTGTATTTGTCACAGTAGACAAGCAACTTAAATCCATGGAGACAGAAATTGAAGCTGCATGTGAGATTCTTTGGGCAAGACTCAGTATCAGGGGTGAGAATAAAATAATTGGATCCTTCTATTGGCCACCAGACTTATCTCCTTATGTAACCGAAAACTTTTGAGAAAACCTCAGTTCACTTGTATGTAAGTTCTCCAATCATATTGTAATCATTGGTGGAAATTTACCAACAATTAATTGGGAAAATTACTGTTATGTTAGTTGTGGATGTGATAAGACATCCTATGAAACATTTCTAAATGCCTTCTCTGAAAACTACCTAGAACATATAGTTAGGAACCCCTCTCACGATGGAAATATATTACATCTAATGGCAACAAATAGACCTGACCTCTTTGAGGATGTGCACATTGAAACTGGTATCAGTGACCATGATGCAGTTGTGGTAACAATAATTACAAAGTCCAAAGGACAACTAAAGTAAGCACAAAAATGTACATGTTCAGTAAACTAGATAAAAAATCAGTAGTGTAATACCTCAGTAAGGAATTTGAAACTTTCAGCACAGGGCAGGAGCATGGCTCAAGTTTAAAAGAATAGTTGACCATGCACTGGATGGTTGTGTACCCAGTAGAACACTTCATAATGGGAGAGAACCTCCGTAGTATACAGTCATTGTAAAGAAACTTCTAAAGAAACAGAGATTACTGCATAATAGGTGTAAAACAAAGCGTAGGGCTGCAGGTATAGAGATGCTGAATGAAACGCGATTGGCTGTCAAGAGAGCAATGCGTGATTCTTTCAGTGACTAGCATAGCAGAATATTGTCAAATGATGTTTCACAGAACCCAAAGAAACTCTAGCCATATGGTAAAGACCATTAGTGGCACCAAAGTTAATGTCCAGTCTCTAGTGAATGAGGCAGGAACTGAATTTGTGAGGATAATAAAGCAGAAGATGAAATAGTTAACTCCATTTTCAAATATTCATTTACAAACAAAAACCCAAGACAACTGCCCCAATTTAATCCTCGTACCACTGGCAGATGAATGAAATAAGTTTTAGTGTCAGAGATGCTGATAAATGGCTGAAATTGTTAAAATTGAACAAATCTCCAGGACCTTATGTAATCCTTGCCAGAGTCTATATTGAATTTTGGCTGAGTTAGCCCCTCTTCTAATTACAATCTATCATAGGTCCCTCGAACAAAAAACCATGACCAGTCCTTTGAAAGAAATACATGTGAGACCCATTTACAAGAGGGGTAGCAAAAATGACCAACAAAACTACCAGCCAGTATCCTTGACATTGATTTGTTGTAGAATCTTAGATCATATTCTGAACTCAAATATAATGAGGTATCTTGAATAGAATAACCTCGTCAGTGCCAACCAGCATGGATTCCAAAAACATCAGTCACATGAAACCCAACTTGCATTTTTCTCACATGACATACTGAAAGCTTTGGATCAAGGCAGTCAGTCAGAAGCAGTATTTCTCAATTTCTGAAAAACGTTCGACTCACTACAACACCTACACTTACTGTCAAAAGTACGATCATATGGTGTATCAAGTGAAATTTATGAGTGGCCTGAGGACTTTTTAGTAGGGAGGATGCAGCATGTTATTTTGGTTTGAGAGTCATCATCAGATGTAGAAGTAACTTTTGAGTGTACCTGAGGGTGGTGAGTTGGGAACCCTGCTGTTTATGTTGTATATTAATGATCTTGCTGACAATGTTAATAGTAACATCAATCTTTTTGCAGATGATGCAGTTATCTATAATGAAGTACTATCTAAAAGGAACTGCATAAATATTAAGTCAGACCTTGATAAGAGTTCAAAGTGGTTCAAAGACTGGTGACTTCCTCTAAATGTTCATAAATGTACAACTGTGCACTTCACAAAATGAAAAACATAGTATCCTATGACTATAATATCAATGAGTCACTATTGGAATTGGCTAACTCATACGAATACTTGGGTATAACACTTTGTATGGATATGAAATGGAGTGATCACAAATGCTCAATTGTGGTTAAAGCAGGTGGTAGCCTTCAGTTTATTGGTAGAATGCTTGGGAAGTGGAATCAGTCTACAAAGGAGATTATGTACAAATCATTTCTGCAACCCATCCTAGGATATTGCACAAGTGTGTGAGACTCATACCAAATAGGAGCAACAGGGGATACTGAATGTATGCAGAGAAGAACAGCATGAATGGTCAGAGGTGTGTTTGAGGCACGTGACAGAGATGCTGGAGAAACTGAACTGTCAGACTTTTTAAGACAGTCTTCTAACAAAGTTTCAAGAACCAGCTTTAAATGATGACTAGGAATATGCTACAATCCCCTATATATTCCTCACATAGAGCTTGTGAGCATAAGATTAGAATAATTACTGAACGCACAGAGGTATTCATTCTCCCCGTACTCCATATGTGAATGGAATGGGAAGAAACTCTAATAATTAGTACAGTGGGACATACCCTCTGCCATCCACCTCATGGTGTTTTTCAGAGTATAGATGTAGATGTCTGTTCATTCCTTCAGCATTACACAACCAAGTATTTGAAAGCTTACATAACTTATGCAGCCCTGGCATTAAGACAAAAATCAAACTAATAGCTGGTCATTTTCTGTGGCCTGGAATACGAAAGGACTGTCAAATATGGGCTTGTGCATGTGTGTAATACTAACGCAGCAAGCTATCTTACCATGGTCATGGGTAGGCAATTTTCCAGACACCATTTGTGCATTTCATACTGATGTCATAGATACACTGCCTCTTTCAGGACAACATTACCCACTGACAGTAATAGAATGTTTCATGCACTGGCCAGAAGCCATTCCAGTGGATAACATTTCTGCTGAGACACTAGTCACTACATTTGTGTCAAAGAGTCTCCAGTCTTTGTTTTCCGCTTCACATAATAACAGACAGAGGTTGGCAGTTCGAATCCATCCAGTCTATGTGCCCAACAGAATACATTTTGTGGCACAATGCACCACAGAACAAGAAGTTACCACCATACCAGTAATGGAATGGTTGAACGCTGGCACTGGTTGCTTAAAGCTTCTCTAATTTTCCATGAATCACGATGGAGATCCACCCTACCATTGGTTTTGCTTGGCCTATGCAACACGCCCAAACAAGAGCTGGATGCCTCACCTACAGTAGACCTATGGCTTCCCGGTGAGTTCATCAATCCACGTGCATTTTCGATGGTTGGTGCTAATACACCAGAATTCAACACCCATCTCAGAGAAAGAATTATGCAGATCCGGCCATGACATGCATCAAACCACGGTACTCCACAAACCTTCATACACTGCAAGGTACAATAACGTATGCATGCAATGTTGCAAAGAAACGGCATCAAATAGCCACTGACATTACCTCATACTGGTCCCCATCACATCATTAACAGAGGTGATAAAAGATTTGAAGTCATCATAAAAAGTAAGACAACACTGTCTCCATTGATAGAGTGAAGCAAGCATTCATTATACAAGAATCTTCACACCTGCATCTTCCACATAACCAGACAAAACCATCCACCACCAAGCAGCCTCCACTGGAACGTTCACCGACTCTGACTCAACATTAAACACATTCTGGATGATTGGTACACTCACAACATGATTCATGGATGGTGCTTCATGCATCCACTTTCCCATAGTGTGCTATATAGTGATGACAAGCTACAGCAATAGCAGATGTTAAATGATCATTTGGCATACATCAACAGGGTTCATACACTGGCTACCAGGAGCACCAAGAAATGCGTCCTCCTTGCTGCAGTGTAGAGTTCCATGACCTTAATATTGTCTGTGTTTTTTCTTTCCTAGTTTAATTGTTCACTTGATTACCTAGCAAAAGCTTGAGTGCTCATGCTTTTGTGTTAGCAACTACACTGCATTGTCTGGTTATCATGTTGAATGTGAAGGCATGCTATTTAACAAAATAAAGTGTTACTCAAAGCCACACATTTGTTCATATCTAATTCTCACTGTGACTAGAACACAATGTCGAGTTCAGGAGTCTAGCAACCCGCTGTTTTGTGACAAACTGTACCATATTATCGATGGATTGGACCCTTAGAAGGGATGGCTTATATCTTTATGGAGAAGACTAAGGAGAGAGATACCCATACTGCACAAATGACAATGTATGTTCACAGTATCGGCTCAAAGGGCAAGGTGTGAGTATATTTCTTAGAATGGTATGAAACTATACAGTGACAGTTAGTCACACTGTTGAAGCATTCTCAAAAGTAGTTAATAGCAAACAGACTTACCTGGGCAATGACTGATGTTTTAAATCTTTGGTTCTATAGATGTTGTCTTGTCACAAATCGAAGACCTGGAATTGTGGAAATTACTATAGAGGAAAGAGTCAGCATGTAACTCCTTATGGTAGATGAATATCTGCACCTTGTACATCTCAATAAAGTTGACAAGATTTTGTTTTTATAAGCTGATTAAGAATAATGAAATCATGGTAGAGACTGATCGATCATGACAACAACTTCCTATGGGTTTTGAGAATGCAGTGACATACGATCAACGTAACTGGCTGTTTAGAAAAATGTAGTGAAGTAGATAAAGATAAAACTGTTTACTAGAGTGTAACAAAAATGACAACTTAGTGTTTAAATTAATATTTACTATTAATGTAAAGATGTTACATTAAGAGTGAAGACATCGAAGGATGAGACAATCTTTTATCAATTAAACTGAGTAATAAATATTTACCAAAAAATGCAAATGCAAACTGTGATATTTACCATTGGTAAACAAAGAGACAAACTTAAGACGTATGAGGAATCTGGTTATATTGAGCGGGGAAACTGAATTCAGCCTCATAAGACCTTTATTTTAATAATGGTAATAATTTATTAAAAAGCTCAATATCATAGTACAGTTGTAATTAGTTAATTAAGTTAACTTACACAACATCTGTCACTTTAGTGTCTGTGTGTGTGGGGGGTGGGGGGAGGGTGGGGGTGGGGGGGTGGGGGGTGGGGGCGGATCTATGGTAGATCAGATTGTTCCACCACTTCCTTGCAGTCAGATGAAAAGCGTTAAATAAAAACATTGTAAAGGTAGTTCACATTTAGATAATCTCCACTGTGCGTGCTTTGCATTGACATACCTATGATGAAGTTGGGCACACGACATCGGCAAAGCGTGACAGTAATCTGTTGTCTCCACCTGTTATGAAAAGATCACTTATGCTTTGCCATTGTGGCTTTGCACTGTTTTCCAAGGCTGAGAGAAAGAGGCACTGCCTACAATGCCAGTGCCCAGAAACAGTTGAACAAAGCTGAAGAAAAATGTCACTTTCTTCTGTGATGTTATGAGAGTTGCTAGAGAAATTTTGTTCTAGTTCATATGAAATCTGTTCACCCAATGTATATGAATGTTAGACAAGAACAACAAAATAGAAAAGAGTTTAAAAGGCAATTATGCTGTTTAGTAGCTTGAAGACTATAAAGGTCTCTTACAGTCCACGACCCTCTGCAAATGGAAGTCAAGTTACACATTGAGCATTGTTGGTACTCCATAGCAGATCCACAGCATTTAGAAACCACATGAAGATGACCACAAGAAAACAGCCAAGGTTTAAGTTCACAAGCAGCATCAGTGTGACAACATGAATCCTGGGCTCAGTACAGCCATTACACACTCTCTCTGTTTCACTATTAAATTTCAACAGTGCTACACTGCCGAGTGTTAATGAACATACAAGCTTATGGAATAGGTTCCCAGATTTGTGAATGGCTCAAAGACTTCTTATAAAATAGGAGTCACTACATTGTCCTTGATGGAGTGTGTTCATTAGAGACAAGAGTATTGTTTAGAATGTCCCGGGTTAGTGTGATACAATTACTGTTATTCTCTATATAGGTAAATGATCCGATGGGCAGGATGAACAGCAACCTGCAGGAGTTTGCTGATGATCCTATGAAGTATGGAAAGGTGGTCACTGAGTGGCAGTAGGAAGATACAAGATGATTTACAGAAAATTTCTAGTTGGTGTGATGTATCGCAGCTAGGTCTAAACATAGTAAAGTCCAAGTTAATGCACATGTGTACGAAAAACAATGCCACAATGTTCAAATACAGTATTAATTGTGTGCTGCTTAGTGCATCAAGTCAACTAAATATCTATGTGTAACGTAACACTACAGAAACAGTAACATGAAATTTTCTTAGTGAAAGATTTTTAAAAAAGAATAAATTCCCTTCAAATCTATATAAGGAATTTTGTTCATTTTGCTTGTAAATGCAGGCATGTGTGTTATATACATTCTGTAAAAATTACACTGTTCTAACACTAACAGTTCTGTTGAAAAGTGTATCTATTCAAAGGAAGAAATAGCATTGGCAGAATAGGGATAAAAACTGCCTTCAGTCTCCCCTTAAATTGAACTGTTCGGGAGGTAACAAATGAAATTAAGTGGATAACAGTGTGCATTGATAACCTAACCCATTACTCTGTTGTCAACGTTGTGACTGGCTTCTGAAACTCTAGAAACTGCCTAGTTTCTTGCCGAAGATGTAATCGGAAGCATTAAGTGTTGCACATGTAAAGACCTCAGGATCACAACTGTCTGCTGCACATAGTAAATTTAAATTAGGTGCCAGATACATTCTTGCTTTGTGTTCATGTTGAGCAGAGAGGATGGCCCACTACACTGATGAAGCAAAACTACTGGTATTCATACATATCTAGGGTCCCCTGATAATACCAAAAACCAAGTTACATGCTGCAACACTTGTGACATAATTGTGATTTTTGCACCTGTGGAGAAGTTGGCATTTATCAGATCCTATGTTGCTCACCTGTCATTGCAGACAAGATTAGTAGCACACGTTCATTCTGGTACTGTCCTATGGCATAAGATGCTGGAGTAAAGTAGCTAAGGGCAGAAAGATATTTATCCTACTGAAACATGCAATAAGAACTTCATACAAAATTGATAATCAAACATTTTGTAGAAGCATCCAACATGCATTCAACATCTTGTAGAGCCTCTGGATACTTGCAATACACAAACTCGATAAATATTTAACAACAAAAGTGAATACACTAAGAACTCTGAAACACAGTCACAATACTAGGAGTAAAAATAGTACTATGTAGGGTTCAGAATGGAATTTGATACTTGGCTCCAACTGATTGCCAGTAGATATCAAGCATGGAATTGAAAACTCCTGGGTATTAAAAAAGAATTAAGAGACTACCTCGATTTCCATTCTTCCTGCATTTTATCAGAATTGTGGAGATGAATATTTGAATTTCATGTAACTCTAATATTAGTATGAATCAGATCTTAAATTTGCCATTACATAAACAGCTGACACTTGTGATTGCACAATTACGTAACTGCTTGTTCAATGAATGAAATAAAAACAGCACCTGAGTGGTACAGGTGAAGCAGCAAGGCTTTTTCTGCTAATTTGCATAAAATAATTGCAACAATTATTGGCATCAGTTGAGTAGGACTTGCCATAATTGTTATTAGTATACTCCACAGAAGTAGTGAGGTGCAGCTACTTCTGCACATTAATGTGTAACATGACTCGTTTTGTACCCCCGAATACTCTATTTCAAGATTAAATTTACAGACTACAATGTGTGAACAATGGAAAACTGAAAGGGTTCTAGGTGTCAGTATGAACTGAAGATGTTGCTTGTGAGTCACTGAAACTGGTTGTCTTTTTGACTGCTTTGAACATCTATTTATTGTCTCACATAATAACAAACTAAACTCTGTCTTTAAAGTTACCACATAGTAAGCACACAAGATACACAGTTAAATTTGCTGATACAAATTTAATTTTTCTTCTGTGGTTGCATCCACCATCTCAGTAGTACAGAGGAGTTTGAATCAGCCACATTCCATCATTAGAGAGTGTGTGCACGACCATTGTCACCACCACATAGTCTGCCCTTGACAATTTGATGACTGTCTCCTTAAAAAAAAAAATAATAATAATAATAATAATAATAATAATCATGTCTACTTTGTCGCTGTTTCTGATGAGTGTGACACTGTGGGCTTATTCACTGCTTTCCCTTTCAGTCTTATTGACTATAGTGTGGGATGTTGCTTGACTGCAATGCCATGAAGCCACTATCACTGTATTTGATAATGTTTGAGTATTTTTCACTCTTTTGTCTTTTTAAAACCAATTGTGATAATTCTAATTGCTCTCCACCAGAAATAAAGAATTAAAACCCTCTATATGTTGTCTTCGAATCACACAGTAAAAAGACATTATACAAGCCATATTCTTATTCTATGTATTATAGCAGTCAATTTGGTTACATAAATATGAATTGTAAGGAAACTGACATTGTTTACATTAGCAACACCATCATTACATTCATTACATGGTACAACTGCTTCTCTGACAGATGCTTTGAGAGGAGGAAAAAATATCTTGACTTGATCTAGTGGTTCTAATAATCATGAATCACTCAAAAATACAGTGCAAATATGACTTACTACTTATACAATGACTTGTGAACAAATTTGACACTCATTTTGTGTCTAAATTTGATTGCTTGATATTGTGTGTGAAACAAATTCATTGTGCCTTTAGCCCAATATAGGGGTGTGGGGTGTTTGGGTTTAAATCAAGAAACAGTGTGAATGGAGAATGAACAGAATGATTAAGAATGTAGAAAGAACAGCATGTCATATGCAGGAAAGAACTCGATGTGAGGGTATAATACAGAAAGCATGGATGGCAGGAAGAATGGGAAGAAAGAGAGATTAGAGACTAAAATCCAGCTGATGAGGCCATTAAAGACTGGCACACACTCAGATTGGAGCAATCCTTGCAGTTACTCAAGGTACTTATGTTAGGTGCAGAGTACTTACATCAGGGTGGTCCAAATGCAATTTTAACTCCGCTACTACCAAATGTGTGTCCAGTGCTGTAACTACTGGGGCACTTTGCTCGTCATGAACGACTGGTGAAGAAAAGGTAAATAGCAAAGAGTACACATATAAAGCCGGGGTGGAAAGTTACACTGGTAAGTCAGATGGAACTTAGGGCAGGGCAAGCCAGTGATGTTTAGATGAAATTAAGGAATTATATGAGGAGAAGGGGTGCACACAATTATCATTATAATATGTTGTAAAAAGGAATGGAATACATAACTATAACAATTTGTCATCTTCTACCTTCCAAATAATAAATTTTTTAATAAAAATAACATTACAGACTAACTGAAAGCATTCCAACTCAGGAATCCTCTTTCTTGAAAACTGGAATTTTGAATAGATAATAAGTTTATACATATAAGATATCTGAGCAAATGGCTGGCATGTAGCAACACCGGCAGGAGGGGGAAACACTATCTTAACTAAATGAATGACAAATTCATCTATAAAGAGTAATCTTACAATATATGGTCACTGGAACATCCAAGCAAATAACTACAAACTAATTTAAACAACACACAGTGATATGAACTTAAGTAAGTGTGTATCAGGAAAAATAAGCAATATGCAAGGCAAGAGTCACATGAAACTGGTACAGACATACTCCTCACAACATGTTTAAACCTGCTGTTGACAAGGTACTGCGCTTGAAAACTTTAACTAATATATCCATCAGCTGTTCCATGGTAAATTACTTTTTCCCTTTAAATAAGTTTGATGTTTTCAATTTATCTCACATACTTGTCTCATTGTTAATTTTCATCTCACTTTACCCAATGGCGCCTCCTTAAAAATGATACCCTTGGTGACACTTTTGGATAACTGTTGTGTGATGCAATTATTTCTTCACTTTTCTTTGGCAGACACTCAATCTCTAATAATAATCGGTACATATCAGCAGACTGATTGAATACACATTTACAACATGTGACAAATTAAATAACTGTACACTGATCTTCCTGTTATCATTTCCATGGTACGCAGTTGTAAATTTAAAGGTAGATATATAGATAGATAGATAGATAGATAGAGAGAGAGAGAGAGAGAGAGAGAGAGAGAGAGAGAGAGATGTGGGAAGGGGTGATGGAAAGAAGGAAAAGGGGGGAGGACAAAATAATCCTGATTCTGGCTATAATACCACAGGAGTTCTTTCCTCCGACTAAACAGTTGAGCCATATAAAACTTTGCTACAGAAGAGTATTTCTTTTTACGTAATAAAAAAATCTTAATATTAGATGACTGGACTCTGGAGCTATCCAATCTCTGCCTTGGCAGCTTAAGCAATAGTCATCACACTACATTAACAAACAATCAAAGGAAATAATATATATACAGTAAAATTAACATCATAATCTCACACATTTTTAATTCATCATTTCGGCTTTCTCACACTGTTACCGTTGTTAGCTCTTTACCAAGTTTTTCATTTCATCTAGCTTTCTGCCATGGCTTGCACCTGTCATATGACTTAATATAAGTGCTTTTTCACAGAAACAGTTGCACACACTACAAAAGAAACCATTGTTTCTCAAGCTAAACTGAGTAGCAGGAACAATGTTCTTTAGACTGCCTGGTATATCCAATAGTTGTTTATTGGATGACTTATTTTTCAGTTCAATATTTCGTAATATATTTACCCGATCAAGATGACTTAAGCTAGAAATGTGTACCCTTACATTTAATATGTATCTTCCTACTTGTTCCCAACAAAGGGAGCAGATTATTTGCCTGGAATGAAACCTGATGAATTGTTTGTTAATGTGGAATGGTGCATAAAAATATGTCCAAATATCATTTAACATAACTGAACGTTTCACTGACATTACCTGATGTCGATCCTCTACAATAGCAACACTGTCAGCAAGTGAGCAAGAAACAGCTGAACACAAAGAAACAGGTGTAGTACTTTCACAGCTGTTGCTTGAAGTTTCAAACTTTTTGGGACAATTGTTCTTTTCAGCAGTTTCTTGTTTTATTTTATGCTTCTTTCCTTTCATATGATCCTCCTCTGCCTGGTAGTTAACAAGTTCACCTCCACAACTGTTATTTGGAACTTCAGGCCCTTTGGCACAATCATTCTTCATGGCAGTTATTCGTGCTGTTTCATGCTGCTTTTCTCTCACATGACTAAGCACTGACATGCCACAAACAAGTTTACAATCACACACTGAACATCTATATGACCCATCCTCGATTTTTGTGATACCATATAGTGCATCTTCTGCTCTACACCGTTCCTCTGATCTCTGTACTAGTACATCATCTTTTTCATATTTTATACGAGAATGAGGAGCTCTTCTCCCTCCCTCAATACAGCTATTTGCTCTCTGTTCTATAAACACAGCAGATTGCTTATCACAAGTACTGGAAGTAACAGGAGGCTCTTTACTGTCGAATGGTCTTTTTACTTCATCAGAAAAACAAATGGTACGGCCAACTTCTCCTTGCAGTCCTCTGTAAATGTCATAATCTGTACTAAGAACACTGCCACTGTCTTCACATTTCTCTTGGTTGCTAGTATCATTTCCTACATTTCGAAATGGAATACACTCTTCATTATTTACTCTGTGAGTAAACGTGTCAAAACGTTTATCAAATGCATTATCCTGCACATATCTATCTGTAACAGATGCATTTACCTCATCACCAATAAAACGAACGGTCATTCCATTATTTGTAGTGTTATACAATTTCTGAGCCACAGGAATCTGATGACTAGTTATGAGGGATTCATGTATTCCTTCAACTTCATTTGATTCTTGTACTTCTGATTTTATGTTTTTCTTCACATGCATGTCCAATTTCTGTGCCTGTGTATTACTTGTTTCTTCATTATCCATTAATGCCAAATTATCTGACTTTATATTGATTCCAGTCTGTGAAGTTAAAGGGATAGAATACTTTTTATGATCAGAAAATGGCTCTTCCATTTTTATACTTTTGGTCTCCTGTCTGCCTAAATCGAGTGCATCAGACATTCTTCTCTTCTCATCTCCTTCAACTTTATTTAAATCTTGTAGTTTCATCTTTATGCTTTTCTTTGCAAGCATGTACAACAAATTCTCTTCCTCTGTATCACTTGTTACTGTTCTATCAATTAATATCAAATTCTCCAATTTTCTCTCTCTCCTGGCAGTTATTCGTGCTCTTTTATACTGCTTTCCTCTCACATGACCAAACACTGCCATGTCACAAAAAAGTGAAGATCTATACATCCCATTCCTGATCTTTATGATACCACATAGTGAATCTTCTGCTCTACACCATTTCTCTGATCTCTGAGCAGGGACATCACCGTTTATATATGTCCTAGGACAATGAGGAGCTTCTCTCCATCCCCCGTAAAAGCTATTTTCTCTCCCTCCTAGTAACACAGCAGATTGATTATCACAAGTACTGAAAGTAACAGGAGGTTCTTTACTGTCAAATGATCTTTTTGCATGGGCAGAAAGAGAAGTGGTACAGCCAACTTCTTCTCGCAGTCCTCTGTAAATGTCATGATCTTTACTAAGAATGTTGACAGTGTTTTCACGTTTCTCCTGACTGCTAGTCTCACTTCCTACATTTAGTAATGGAACACACATTTCATTATTTTCACTGTGAGTAAGAGTGTCAAAAGGTGTATTACACACATTACCCACTACATGTCTATCTACAACAGATGCATTTACCCCATCACCAGCAAAATGAACTGTTGCTCCATTATTTGTAGTGTCATAGAAGTTGTGAGCCACAGGAATCTGACAACTAGTTATGGGGAATTCATGTATATCTTCAACTTCATTTGATTCTTGTACTTCGGTTTTTATGTTTTTCTTTGCATGCATGTCTGACTTTTGTGCCTGTATATTACTGGTTTGTTCATTATCCCTTAATACCGAATTCTCTGACTTTATATTGGTTCCAGTCCGTGAAATTAATGGAATGGAATATTTGGTATTATCGGAAAATGGCACTTCCACTTTCATACTTTTGGTCTCGTGTCTGCCTACATCAAGCACATCGCTTGTTATTCTCTTCCTGCCTCCTTTGACTTTATTTGAATCTTGTGTTTCTGTTTTTATATTTTTCTTCCCTTGCATATCCAACTTCAGTGCATTATCCCTTAACAGTGAATTCTCTGATTTTACATTGGTTCCAGTCTGTGAAGTTAATGGAATGGAACACTTGGCATTATCAGAAAATGGCACATCCACTTTTATACATTTGGTCTGATGTCTGCCTAAATCTAGCACATCATATATTATTCCCCTTCTACCTTCTTCAACTTTATTTGACTCTTGTGCTTCAGTTTTTATATTTTTCTTCTCTTGCATGTCCGCCTTCCGTGCTTGTGTGTTACTTGTTTCTTCATTATCCCTTAATACCAAATTTTCTGGTTTTATATTGGTTCCAGTCTGTGACGTTAATGGAATGGAACACTTCGAATTATCGGAAAATGGCAATTCCATTTTTATACTTTTGGTCTCATGTCTGTCTAAATCAACCACATCAGACATTATTCTCTGCGTACCTCCTTCAAATTTATTTAAATCTTGTGTTTCTGTTTTTACATTTTTCTTCTCTTGCATGTCCAATTTCTGTGGCTGTGTATTAATTGCTTTCTCAGTACCAATTAATAATAAATTATCTGATTGTATATTGATTCCAGTTTGTGAAGTTAAAGCAATGGAACACTTTCTATTATCGGAATATGGACTTTTTTTACTTTCAGTCTGTTGTCCGTCTAACTTCAGCATATGGGACTTTCTTCTCCTCCTCCCTCCTTCAAACAGAACAGTCTCCCCTTTTTGTTCATATGGTGACACAGTTACATATTCAGTTATAAGTCCTGAAAGTTCTTCATTTAACTTGTTCAACAGTATATTAACAAATACTAATCTGTGATGTATTTTAGCATTTATTTCCTTTTGATTAATGAACGGCAGTAATGTATCATAGTTCTTTATGCAGGATTTGAAAGTATCATTTATCAGGTTGGCTAATTTGTCGACAAATGTATTTAAATCTTCTGTTGTTTCTTGGTAATTCATTGTGTCAAATCAAGCAAATTACTGGCATTGAAGACTGCAGAGATGAATCCTGAAAAAGTAGAGAGATTTTTCAGACATATTCCACTGTGCTTTATCTGAATACTAGTTCACTCACAGAACTATGATAATTAACAGTTATACAGCGAATTATAGGTACTTAAATTATGTATACAGAATGTTTAAAGTTAAACAGTTATGAATAGCTCAAAAGGCATAAATCTTTTTTCAGTAAGCGTTTCAGAACCAGTCTGGTAATAATGAATGGACACATTTGAAGCTTTAGTCCATTTAAAATTACTTGATAGTTGAGGTCTTTCACTTGCTGCTACAGTGTTGCCACATCGGCTGCCAGCTACTGCTCTGTTTCAGGAAACACAGAAACATGACAAGTCACTTCACAAATGATGTTAATGTGTAACGTGGAGCATTGTTGGAAGATGCTGCCACAAGGTATGTCACAAATGTGAGATGCTCTGTTGACAGCTGATTTTAAGTGACCAATGACTAAACTGTGGCAGGAGATGTGTTTTGTAGCCCTGAATTTAAACTTGAGTCCTACACACAACCTTGTTATGTGCGATGTATCTGCAAAAGCAGTGGTCAATACTCTGTAGCAGAACAAAAATCATGATCACTTTGTTCATGGCTGTTAAAGTTAACCTCTACGATCACTCAAGACAGAAAAAGTTCAGTTTCAGAATTAAAAGCAAACTAGTTTCTTGCTATCATAGGTTACCTGAAGCTATCCTCTCACTGGCTACACAAACTGCCACATTACCAACCAATGAGCAGTCCTTGTTGGCACTTGGTTGCAAATTATACACAAAATAGGCAGATTCCAGACAAAAAAAGAATAATATGTAAAAAAATAAGAGCAAATAAAAAATCAATGTGATGATGAAAATGATGTAAGGAATAATTATAAATATAAAAATTACATTTAAAGCAATTAATTGAATGAAAATGATAATCAAATTCTTTTGATTAGATTTAGAAATAAATAAATTTCACAACATTTGACGAGATTCGAACCAACAACCTTCAGCATGGCAGTTTAATACTCTAACCACTGCACTAAAGTACAACAATAAGTCACATTGTTATATTTTTAACTGTGATCATCCAGTCGGAATGATGAACTGCAGCCTTAAAAAACCCGGTTCCACACAATGTTGTGCAAAGTTTATCTGATGTAAGCCAATTTCTGTGATTATGATAACTGCACGCATGATGCTCAATCGCTTCTTGTGCGGAAGTATCCAGAAGTGTTTTTAATTAGTGCTGTGTATGACGTGTGTATTTTATTAGCATCATTGTGTGTGTGTGTGTGTGTGTGTGTGTGTGGGGGGGGGGGGGGGGGTGGTCATCATGTATGATAATATACGAAATAAAAGTGCCAGACCTGTGATTCAGGATCCAAACACACAAAGAAAGAATGCCAGACAAGAAATTGGAAGTGAATCAACCAACTGTTGAGGCAGTTTGGCAATGGCAAACGGTTCGGGCATGACGTTGAGCACTCTGATTGGAGGAAACCAGCTCCAATGTGTGAAGTGTCAACTATCAAGTAATTTTAATCAGACTATAGCCACCATGACCCAAATTACTATCAGTGCAATTCAGAGAGAAAAATTAAGAGATAAAATGTTGGATCAACTACATTCCATTCCACGTAGTTCAATATGACAATTAAGTCATTTGCACACAAAAATTCTGAATCATCTTTAGTGTCAGATCATTGTTTCTTTTTCTCTCTCTCTCTGTCTGTCTGTCACTCACTCTCACACACACACACACACACACACACACACACACACACACACACACAAAAATGGTTCACATGGCTCTGAGTACTATGGGACTCAACTGCTGAGGTCATTAGTCCCCTAGAACTTAGAACTAGTTAAACCTAACTAACCTAAGGACATCACAAACATCCATGCCCGAGGCAGGATTCGAACCTGCGACCGTAGCGGTCTTGCGGTTCCAGACTGCAGCACCTTTAACCGCACGGCCACTTCGGCCGGCACACACACACACACACAACAAAACTGCAACACCAGGAAGAACAGCAAATAACAAACTTTTACTTATTGTGCGCGTACTGCATACTAGGAAGAATACATGATTACATTTGAAGGTGATTTGAGGGAATACAGGATTCTAAATATGATTGCTCTAATGTAACTGGGAATCACGTGAACTCAGCTTTCATGACAGATATGGGTACATAATTAAAAGCTCCTTCTACTTTTGTGCCAGAGTTCGTCAGTCATAATGGCTGGCGAGATGTGGCACAGCAGCTGGTCAGTAACCTATGACCAGAGGTTTTCGACGGGTCAGCAAACCTGAATATGTGCTGGCCAGGGCAACATCTAACACTATCTGTATTGATGTATTCAGACCCACACATGCGACATGAGCTTTTGCGTTACTCTGTTGAAAGATGTAATGGAGGTCTCGAAGATAAGATGTCTCCGCTGGACTTAACACACTAGAAATGTAACAACAGCTGTCCAAATTACCAGCTATGCTAACCAAAGGTATACATTTTATATATCCAATGGAAAGGGCCCCTATGACTAAGATGAATGCAATCTGTCAATGGTTCTCCTCTTCAAGTCTTCAGACATGGATATATTCAGTGTGATACTGTACACAGAACCAGGGCACATATGCACAACAACAATCACCGTAATCACCAACCGTGGAGCTCTAAGATATCTTCACACCATATACATGGACATTGCCTTGCTGCAAACAAGCCAATTTCTTAACTTAGAGCACGTGTCTTGAGTATACAATCCTGCCTGTCCAAAAGAACAATATGTCTGTCCTCTAGGAGGCTGGTTGCATGAGACCACTGACACCCTGTATAGCGTTGAGTGTGGCCTTCTCAGACACATTGGCTCCACATTTGTGAGACAGTTATTGAATCATAACCAGCAACAAAGCAAAACAATAAACTGCAGTTCGGTAGTGACAATTCTGACACTGTCAAATTTCAATACATGCCGTTATAAAGTAATTGAATAGAAAAAAATCTACTCACTAAGTGGCAGCAGAGCAAACACTTAAAAGAAGTTATAATTAGGCAAGCTTTCAGACCCAGGCAGAAGGGTTGAAGAGGAAGGAATAGTGTTGAAGGAAAAGGACTAGAGAGGTTTAGAGAAAAGGGTAGATTTGGGAAAAGTCATCCAGAACCTTGGGCCAGAAGAGACTTACCGGACAGGATGACAAGGAAAGGCTAATTCTTGGGGATTGCAGTTTTGAAAACCTGAAAGCTTAAAGGCGGAACACGGGGTAATATGCGAGTCAGAGATTACCACTAAAACATCAAGTACAAGTTAATAACAGTAAAAAGCTAAGTGTGTTGTATGTATCAGAGGTGTGAGGGGTCCAGTGAAAAATAAGACAGCTAAGAAAATGAAAATGTGGAAAACTAAAACGGAGTGAAGAAAGTAGTAGTTACTGCGAAGAAATGCTGAGACGGAAGAAATTAATTTATAATAAGGCCAGGTTGGTGGCGAGAATCCAGACACCAACCATTTCCTAGATCATTCGAAATCCATATCCATCCCCCCCACCGTGTTTGTCACCATTGATGCCACCTCACTCTAGCCCCCACATACATGTCTGTCTGCTGCTGAACATTTCCTTAGTCAGTGCCCACCTGATTCCAAACCTAAGACACCCTTCCTACTCACCTTAACCAACTTTTACTTACCAACAACTACTTCACCTTTGAGGGGCAGACATACAAACAGATCAGGGGTACTGCCATGGGAACCAGGCTGGCACCTTCCTATGCCAACCTTTTCATGGGTCGCTTGGAGGGGGCTTCCCTGGGATCCATAAGTCTTCAGCCGCTGGTTTGGTTTAGATACATTGATGATATCTTTACTGTAGGAGCTCATCATGAGGCTGACCTGTTGAAATTCCTGGAATCTCTAAATATCTTTTCTCAATTAAATTTCACATGGTCTTATTCCAAATCCTGGCCACTTTCCTAGATGCTGATCTCACCCTCACCTAAGTCCAGCTACACACTTCTGTCTACATTAAACCTACTGACAAACAAGAGTACTTACATTTTGACAGTTGCCATCCTTTCTATGTCAAACATTCCCTTCTACATCTACATCCATACTCCGCAAGCCACCTGATGGTGTGTGGCGCTAGATACTTTGAGTACCTCTATCGGTACTCATTTCTATTCCAGTCTCTTATTGTTCGTGGAAAGAAAGATTGTCAGTATTCCTCTGTGTGGGCTCTAATCTCTCTGATTTTATCCTCATGGTCTCTTCGCGAGATATACGTAGGAGGGAGCAATATACTGCTTGACTCTTCAGTGAAGATATGTTCTCGAAACTTCAACAAAAGCCCGTACCAAGATACTGAGCGTCTCTCCTGCAGAGTCTTCCACTGGAGTTTATCTATCATCTCCGTAATGCTTTCGCGATTAGTAAATGATCCTCTAACTAAGCGCGCTGCTCTCCATTGGGTCTTCTCTCTCTCTTCTATCAACCCTATCTGGTACGGATCCCACACTGGTGTGCAATACTCAAACAGTGGATGAACAAGGGTACTGTAACCTACTCCCTTTTTTTCCGGATTGAATCTCCTTAGGATTCTTCCAATGAATCTCAGTCTGGTATCTGCTTTACCGACGATCAACTTTATATGATCATTCCATTTTAAATCACTCCTAATGCCTACTCCCAGATAATTTATGGAATTAACTGCTTCCAATTGCTGACCTGCTATTTTGTAGCTAAATGATAAAGGATCTTTCTTTCTATGTATTCACAGCACATTACACTTGTCTACATTGAGATTCAATTGCCATTCCTTGCACCATGCGTGAATTCGTTGCAGATCCTCCTGCATTTCAGTACAATTTTCCATTGTTACAATCTCTCGATATACTACAGCATCATCCGCAAAAAGCCTCAGTGAACTTCCGATGTTATCCACAAGGTCATTTATGTATATTGTGAATAGCAACGGTCCTACGACACTCTGCTATGGCACACCTGAAATCACTCTTACTTAGGAAGACTTCTCTCCATTGAGAATGACATGCTGCGTTCTGTTATCTAGGAACTCTTCAATCCAATCATACAATTGGTCTGATAGTCCATATGCTCTTTGTTCATTGAACGACTGTGGGGAACTGTATTGAACACCTTGCAGAAGTCAAGAAACACGGCATCTACCTGGGAACCCTTGTCTATGGCCCTCTGCATCTCGTGGACGAATAGCGCAAGCTGGGTTTCACATGATCATCTTTTTCGAAACCCATGCTGATTCCCACAGAGTAGATTTCTAGTCTCCAGAAAAGTCATTATACTTTAACATAATACTTGTTCCAAAATTCTACAATTGATCAATGTTAGATATATAGGTCTATAGTTTTGCACATCTGTTTGGCGTCCCTTCTTGAAAATGGGGATGACCTGTGCCCTTTTCCAATCCTTTGGAATGCTACGCTGTTCTACAGAACTACGGTACACCGCTGCAAGAAGGGGGGCAAGTTCCTTCGCGTACTCTGTGTAAAATCGAACTGGTATCCCATCAGGTCCAGCGGCCTTTCCTCTTTTGAGCGATTTTAATTGTTTTTCTATCCCTCTGTCATCTTTTTCGATATCCACCATTTTGTCAGCTGTGCGACAGTCTAGAGAAGGAACTACAGTGCAGTCTTCCTCTGTGAAACAGCTATGGAAAAAGACATTTAGTATTTCGGCCTTTAGTCTGTCATTCTCTGTTTCAGTACCATTTTGGTCACAGAGTGTCTGGACATTTTGTTTTGATCCACCTACCGCTTTGACATAAGACCAAAATTTCTTAGGATTTTCTGCCAAGTCAGTACATAGAACTTTACTTTGGCATTCATTGAACACCTCTCGCATAGCCCTCCTTACACTACATTTCGCTTCGCGTAATTTTTGTTTGTCTGCAAGGCTTTGGCTATGCTTATGTTTGCTGTGAAGTTCCCTTAGCTTCCGCAGCAGTTTTCTAACTCGGTTGTTGTACCATGGTGGATCTTTTCCATCTCTTAGGATCTTGCTTGGCACATACTTATATAATGCATATTGTACGATGGTTTTGAACTTTGTCCACTGATCCTCAACACTATTTGTACTTGAGACAAAACTTTTGTATTGAGCCATCAAGTAATCTGAAATCTGCTTTTTGTCACTTCTGCTAAACAGAAAAATCTTCCTACTTTTTTTAATATTTCTATTTACGGTTGAAATCATCGCTGTATTAACCGCTTTATGATCGCTGATTCCCTGTTCTGCGTTAACTGTTTCAAATAATTCTGGTCTGTTTGTCACCAGAAGGTCTAATATGTTATCGCCATGAGCCGGTTCTCTGTTTAACTGCTCAAGGTAGTTTTCAGATAATGCACTTAAAAAATTTCACTGGATTCTATGTCCCTGCCACCTGTTATAAGCGTTTGAGTCTCCCAGTCTATATAGGGCAAATTAAAATCTCCACCCAGAACTATAACATGGTCGGGAAATCTACTTGAAATATTTTACAAATTTTCCTTCAGGTGCTCTGCCACAACAGCTGCTGAGCCAGGGGGCCTATAGAGACATCCAATTACCATGTTTGAGCCTGCTTTAACCGTGACCTTCACCCAAATTATTTCACATTTCGGATCTCCGTCAATTTCCTTCGATACTATTGCACTTTTTATCGCTATAAACACGCCTCCCCCTTCACTGTCCAGCCTGTCTCTGTGGTATACATTCCTATCTGAGTTTAGAATTTCATTACTGTTTACATCTGGTTTCAGCCAACTTTCTGTCTCTAGTACTATGTGGGCATCATGACCGTTTATTAATGAGAGCAGTTCTGGGACCTTTCTACAGATACTCCTGCAGTTTACTATTACCACATTAATATTGTTATTCCCTGTTGCGTTTTGCCTACTACTACCTTGTCACGTCTCAGGAGGTGTCTTGTCAGGCCTAGGGAGGGAATTCTCTAATTTAAGAAACCCACATGTGCACTCCACATGTACTCTGCTACCCTTGTAGCCGCTTCCTGCGTGTAGTGCATGCTTGACCTATTCAGGGGGACCCTACATTTCTCCACCCGATAGCGGAGGTCGAGAAATTTGCACCCCAGATCCCCGCAGAATCGTCTGAGCCTCTGGTTTAAGCCTTCCACTTGGCTCCAAACCAGAGGACCGCGATTGGTTCTGGGAATGATAATACAGATAGTTAGCTCAGATACCACCCCGCAAGCAAGGCTTTCCGCCTTCACCAACTCTGCCAACCACCTGTATGAACTGAGGATGACCTCTGAACCCAGACGGCAGGAGTCATTGGTGCCGACATGCGCAACAATTTGTAGTTGGGTGCACCCAGTGCTCTCTATCACTGCCGGCAGGACCTTCTCCACATCTCGGATGGGACAGAGTGAACACTGGCATTCTTCCCTGACCTCTCCACTATTTCCCTAAGGGGCTCCATCACCTGCCTAACGTTGGAGCTCCCAATCACTAATAAACCCCTCCCCTCCATGTGCCTGGTCAGACCTTGCTGAAGGAGTGGCCACACGTCCACTCACAGGCAGAGCGGGTGATGCCACAGGGCCAGACTCCACATTGACCCTCTGCCTCGTGTGCCGCGAACGCTGCTGAACCCGCCACTCCCCTTGGGGAGAAGGTGACCCAACTGCACCCAGTACCCATGAAGATGTCTCGACAACAGGGACCGTGGGTGAAGCATGTAACACCTGGGGTGTACCATGCGACGCACCAGACTCCCCACTGCCGCTACACTCCGAGGCAGGAGCCTGAAGATTGGCTGACCGCAGCCATCAACACGTTCAGCTGTTCGCACCTATCCATCCTAAGAAATCAACAATTTACTGTAGAGAGTTAATCAACTTTTAACTAGACTGCTAATTCACTAAAGGTGGCTGATAGCTGACTAAACTGTGGTTACTAGACACTTCTTGTTGAAAACAATGAAAATAAGCACTACCTATCTGTGGACTGTATTCAAAACGAACACTAGCACTACTGGCACTACAGCTGAATAAAGGGACTCTCTCTGACTGTAGTCAAAACAAACACAAAATCTATGGAACACTATTAATAGTACTCGAAAATTAAAGCTTCCGAAAAGCAAAAACATGCAAAAAGAAGTAAGACAAGTAAGAAAAATACAGTTAATACTTAACGTAGCTCGCTGCACAGCAGATGTGAAGCAGATGGCAGCATACAGCCTTGACATTCGAGGCAAATTTATTTGTTTGGATGAAGATTCTTTACAGCAATACATCAGCATTCTCACCTTAATCTTCACTATACATAATTACCCCACCAGCCAAGTTTAAAAGCAGATTTCCCAAGCCATCACATCCAATCATGGTACTACTGATCCCTCCAAAAAACAACTTCAGAGCACACCACTGGTCACTCAGTATTATCTGGAATGGATTAATTAGCTACTTCAACAAGGCATTAATTAGCTACTTCAACAAGGCCATGACTTCCTAAAAATCATGCCTGTGAGATACATTCTGTCTGAGATTTTCCCCACCATACCTAGAATAGCTTTTTGTCGCCCTCCCAATAGCTGCAATATTCTTGTCAGACTATGCTCCTTCTGCACCCATCTCCCTACCCTATGGCTTCTACTCCTGGACTGTCCCTGCTGCAAGACTTGCCCTATGCACCCTCCTACTACCACCTACACCAGCTGTGACGTATATATTTTTCAGTGCCTACAGTGTCACGTCTTTTAGTGTCACACAAATTTTTATTTTTAAAGGGGATCACTTAAGACTATTTCCATGGGTTCGTCCCTCAAATTTCTCCCTCATATCACAAAAATGTCGTCTGGTGTAGTACAAACTGAAATAATAAATTCCTTTTAAAGCACAGTTTCGTATGTAATTTATATTCAAAACCTTACACCTGTGTCACAGAACGAATCCTACATCGAGAATACTTTACACAAGTTTAAGGGAAGAAATGCTTCTGACAATTATTACAGCATTTAAAGAGCATCAAAATATGAACAGGCTGAAATGAACAAACTGTACATGAGACTATGTTAATCAATTCAACTGTAAAAAGCTAAGGAGCATATTATTAGCAAAATAAGAAATATGCAAAAGCGAAATGCCAAAATGAGCACTTCTCAATTGGGAGTAAATCAAAACAATCAGAATGGCTGAAAGAGAGCACAATAACATGAGCCATAAACGAATAAGAGCTAAGCAAATAAGAGAATAGGCAAAAATACGATGCCAACCAAATGAGGGCTGGCCGAACTCCGTCAGCACTTACATACAGTTGCGCTCGTGTCAGCACCTCGCGGCCTGTACGCAAGTAGTTCTAATTCTGTAGTATAGTAAGATCGTTCACATGAGGTTAAAGTCCTACTTGTGAATGCAATTGTGCAAAAGGTGGGTTGTCCATCAATATTTTGAACTTGGAACAGTCATGATCATAATCCCACATTGGATGCGTCTGCATACAAACAAAATTCAATACTCATATCAGGATGATAGAGTAATTTTGCATTTAATAAATCCTCTATGATTTTTTCAAAATCCAACTGACATTCCGGAGACCAATTCCAGTACGTATTCTTTTTGAGAAGACGTAACAACAGTTCGGCATTTAGTATTTGATTTGGAACATATCGACGATAGAATAACGCCAGTCCCAGAAAAGCTTTTAATTGCGGGAGGAAACCATACGAATCAATCATATGGCCCAAAAATTTAATTTTCTCTAGTGCAAACTTCGATTTACACAGATTAGCTGTAATACCAGCACAAAAACTTATTTAATACATTCTCCAGTATTTCCATATGTTCCTCCCAAATGTTTTTGCCGATTAAAATGTCGTCTACAAACAGTGATATCTTACTCACAAGTTCAGGACCCAACACTTCAGCAGGTGCCGCAATAAAGACACCTGAGTTTATATTTAAACTGAATGGTAAAACTTTTAATTGATAACTTCTTCCTGCATGAATGAAGGCTGTATATTTCCTAGATTGTGTCGCAATAGGAATTTACCAGTAGGAAGCTCTCAGATCGAGGCTAGAAAAATATTTTACGCTATGATATCTCTGTATCAGTTCGTCTGTACTCTCGGGCCTTGTTCACACTGGTATTATAATTTTATTGATTTCTCTTGTGTTGTGAACTAGTCGTACTTGTCCATTTGGTTTGTCTACAGCAAGTAAGGAGCTCGAATAGGGACTGTCAGATGGTTCTATGATGTTCCATGCAATCATCTTTTGAATTTCATTACTAACTGCATTTATTTTTGTCCATGGTACCTGGAACGAACAATGACAGAAGGTTTTATGTGTATGGTCATCCTATACTCATATCCACTAATCACACCAGGTTTTTCTTCAAATACTCGTTCGTATTTGATGAGAACCTTACACAATTCAGAACGATGCTCTGAGGACAGCTGAGCAGATCGGATTGGATTGGATTGTTTGGGGGAGGATACCAGACAGCGAGGTCATTGGTCTCATCAGATTAGGGAGGGACGGGGAAGGAAGTCGGCCGTGCCCTTTCAAAGGAACCATTCCGGCATTTGCCTGGAGCGATTTAGGGAAATCATGGAAAACCTAAATCAGGAAGGCTGGATGCTGGATTGAACCGTTGTCCTCCCGAATGCGAGTCCAGTGTAGCTGAGCAGATTCAGAGACTATTTTTAACATTTGTTCATGTCGGTCAAATTTTATTTCTTGAACCTGATTCCCTGAGCCTGTAGTTTTATTTTTTGAAATGAACTTCATTTGTATACCCGGGCAAAACCTTCCATGTGTGTCGGTTAACCTCAGTAATTTTAGAGAGACGATTTTCTGTTTGACCTTCAACTCACATATCCCGTTAGAAAAGTTGATCTTTGCGTCCTTTTCTTGCAAAAAATAAAACCGTAAAATACAGTCCCCCATCAGCACATCAATTATGAGGAACGTGCATTCAATCGCTACATTTCCAAATTCTATCTCTAATTGGGCTTGTATTTTCACACTTCTACTTCTCCCTCCAATCGCTCCCAAAACCTTACAATTGCTAACCGGCAATATTGGCACCCGTTTTGCTTTAGTGATATGTCTAAATAAGTCCATAGAAATCACATTAATATCAGACCCAGTATCAAATATTGCATTCACTGAAATACCTTTGATTAATATTTTAATGGCAGGTTTTATTACTGCTGGATGATTGGTGCTGTATTTAGTGTCCTCGTTATACAATTCACTTCTCATGTCAGTGCCATCATTCTACCTTAACATTTTTAATCTTAAATCAGAATCATCCCTATCTCACCCACCCGCCTGCACTTCGGGACTTAATGCGGTGGTAATTTGTTTTCCGCTGGCTGAGAAATCGGCCGCATTTCGGTATCATTTACTTCGTCGATTACTATTGGTGGTGGATGCTGTCGCCAGTTTTGATTTATCGGGTTTTGTGTCTGGGTATTCTGTCTCCTTTGATTTCTGTTTTGTGTCATTTCGTTATTATTGTAGTATCCTGGAGTGAACCTACGTACCTGCCTCCTATCCGCAGTACCTCATTCCCACCGGCCTCTTCCACCATAGCCGTAGGCGTTGTTATTGTCTTGGCTTTGGTACACCGAGCTGGGTTCTCTGCCAGCCGGCTCGCGACGCTGAATATTTCCATTCCTCCACGACTGACTGTGATTTAGAGATCTTGCCCGCACATCCTCCTGCATCAAATCAATTGCATCTAGGATGGGCATAAACTCATCTATGTTTTCGTCTGGGGCGTGAATTAATTTTTTGCATATATCAATAGGCATCTTACTCTTAAGAATGCACAACAAATCTTTATGCGAAATTGGCTCGTCCCAGTATTTCATTTTATTCAGATACTTCTCCAAATACTTTCGGAGCGTTCCTTTGCTATAACTAAACTGTTCGGGGTACAATACAGCCTCACAAAGTCATTGCTGTACCCATAAAGACCAATATTTTGCGAGAAACCTTTTTTCAAACTCGTCATATATGGAACATTTTTCAATGACTTCAGTGGCCCACAAGGCCGCATCATTTAACATCAATCCGCTTATGTAATGCAACTTTTGTAATTCCGTCCATTTTGTGGGTAACACACCGCGAAAAGAATGAATAAATACGAATGGACGCACCCCACTCATGTCAGGTGAGAATGACTGACCCCTCCTGTGTTTGATAATGTTTTCCTCCATAATGACATTTACATAAGGTGTCGTAGCCCCAGTAAAGAATATGATACCTCATCCCGAGTTACCTCAGAATTTACTTCGGTGGCTTGCCCCCGCTTTTGTGTACTAGCATCTACAACATTCTCTCCACGTGTCGGCGTGGAAACATCACTCTTGACTTCCTCTTTAATATCGGTAAGCTCATTACTAAATTTGTTTAATTGCTCATTTATTCCCCTTCACCACTGAGATAATTCCTGAGTAATTTGCATTTTTACTTCAGAAATCTGAGCAGCTGGATCTATCGATTGTATTTCTTGTTCTTTTGAAATGGAATTTACAGCTCCCTTTACCCGAGAATCTATTTCTACAGATATTTCCGTATGCTTTAATGACAATATGTCAAGTGTCATAGACAATTTATTTACTATGACCTCGAGAGCGCATTGATTTCCTTTTAATTGTTTTACATCCGAATCTAAGTCTCTGACCGCGTCCTTGTGTTCGCGTCTGAGATTTATTATTTCTTGAGCCATTTGTGTTTGATTTTGAGAAATTTGCCCTATCTTACGAGACATTTCGCCTACTTGTGCCGACACTGATTCCTGACTTTTATGTATGTCATCTACTCGTGTATGTATGTCATCTACTCGTATCGACATGGCTTCCTGTTTTTTATTCATCTCACCTACTTGAAAAAATATAGCGGAGATGGTACTCGTCATGATTCGTGATTGCTTTTGTATACTGGAAAGATTTTCAGCAACTTCTAATTCCTCAGTCTCACTAGTCCCCAATTGTACTTCACCTGCTTCCTTTAAATCCATGATTACACACGTCAATTTCAAATCTTAGGCTAGTCGTCACACGAAATACGAATAAATATTCCGGGACGCATGTCCCTGCTTACACGGCGGCCTGTTTTGATTACACTTGGCCGTGTTTCCACTTATCTACAGCACTACCCGCTATGCTACGTACCGTAGGAAAGGAAAATTGTTCACTTACGTCCCATAGGAAAGGAAAGTTGTTCACTAAGTATCGGTTGGAAACTATTCATTACACTTGGGTGTTCTACAGGTAGATAAACCACTAGGACAAAATAAAGTATGTTGCTCACCAAATACCTCGTTTAACCAGCTGAACCGTCGATTTTGAAGAATCCATTTATATTTACAATTGCTCATACACTCGTTTACATGCAAAACAAAACAGACATAGATTAGCAGAATGCCAGTTTTTACCAGAAAAATAGATATATACATATAACTCCTATTTTGATGAATATATTGTGAACTTACTATAGAAATAGGCTTAAGCGAAATCCCTCCGGTGCCTCCAGTGTGATGTATAATTTTATATATATAAATTTTCGGTGCCTACAGTGTCACGTCATTCAGTGTCACACAAATTTTTATTTTTAAAGGGGATCACTTAAGACTATTTCCATGGGTTCGCCCCTCAAATTTCTCCCTCATATCACAAAATTGTCATCTGATGTAGTACAAACTGAAAAAATAAATTCCTTTTAAAGCACAGTTTCGTATATAATTTATATTCAAAACCTTACACCTGTGTCACAGAACAAATCCTACATCGAGAATACTTTACACAAGTTTAAGGGAAGAAATGCTTCCGATAATTATTACAGCACTTAAAGAACATCAAAATATGAACAGGCTGAAATGAACAAACAGTACATGAGACTATGTTAATCAATTCAACTGTAAAAAGCTAAGGAGCATATTATTAGCAAAATGAGAAATATGCAAAAGTGAAATGCCAAAATGAGCACTTCTCAATTGGGAGTAAATCAAAACAATCAGAATGGCTGAAGGAGAGCACAATAACATGAGCCATAAACGAATAAGAGCTAAGCAACTAAGCAAATAAGAGAATAGGCAAAAATGAGATGCCAACCAAATGAGAGCTGGCCAAACACCGTCGGCACTTATATACGGTTGCGCTCGTAGCGGTACCTTGCAGCCTGTACGCAACACGTGTGCCTGTGATCGCAATGCACTCTTAGTGCTCGCGGCAGCATCTAGCAGCCCGTACGCAAGTTGTGCGATTGCTGTTGCAGGTCGACCCTTAATCTATGATGTTACACAGCCCTGTAACTGGCAAAACATATATTATCAAAGGGAGAGCCACCAGTGAAACAACACGTGTCACATACCAGTTTCTCTGTAAAAACTTTTTGGCCTCTGACATTGGCATGACCATTCCAAATTTATCAGTTAGGATGAATGGGTATAGGCAGAGGGTGTATATTGGCAGCACACAATATGCTGTTGCACAGCATGCTCTACAACATGACAATCATGACCTCGGTGCCTGCTTCACCATGCGCGCCATCTGGATTCTTCCCCCAGACACCAGTTTCTCAGAACTCCGTAAGTGGGAACTAGAGCTACAACATGTCCTTGGGTCTCACCATCCACCTGTCCTTAATTTTCATTAAGTTCTTCTGTCTCAGCATTTCTTCCCAGTAACTACTCCTTTCTTCACTCTTGTTTTAGTTTTCTACATCTTTCATTTTCTTACCTGTCTATTCCCCCCCCCCCCCCCCCCCCCCCCACCTCTGTTACATATTCAATGCACCTAGCTTTTCACTCTTATTAACTCGTACACAATATTTTAGTGGTTATCTCTGTCTTGCATATTACCCTGTGTTCCACCTTTAAGCTCTCAGGTTCTCAAATCTCGCCCGGTGCTGTCCCCAACACTCAGTCTATCCTTCTCATCCCGTCTGGTCAGTCTCTCTCGACCCATGGTTCTGGGTGACCTTTCTGAAATCTGCATCTTTTCCTAGACCTCTCCAGTCCTTTTCTTTCAACCCTCTTCCTTCCCCTTCAACATTTCTGAAGGAGCCACTGGATCCAAAAGATTGCCTAATTATAACCTTCTTTTGTGTGTGTGTTCTGTTGCCCCTTCGTGAGTAGATTTTTTATATGTACAATTACATTATACTGTACATTAAATTATATCCTGTTACATATTTCTCCTTCCTACACAAGGTATAACAAGACCTCCTCACAAAGAATCCACTCTTAAATGTGATTTCTGAATGTGAAACCTGCTGCTTAATTTTCTGTTACATACAGAATGTAGACCGTGTTATTCCTAACTGTTTTGTGCAGTTGTCCTGAAGTGCTAATCATTTGCATATCCAAGCATGTAGTACATTTCATAACAGTTTGATGTTCATCACATGCTGCTTTCATGATGTTGCAATTTTAGTGACCTTCAGTTTATATTAAGAAAGTAAATGGACACAAAACAGAATCCTGTGACACAGCACACCTCACAGCATCTTTGTCTGTTATACTGTTGTCTGTTTGTTGGCAATGAAGTAAAATCTTCTATTTCTTATCATTGTTCAAATTCCTTCGTCATTCCATAGCGTTTCATCTTAAAAAGAAGTTTTGTTATATCAAAAAAGATACCAATCACTTAACTTGTCATTTCAACCTGAAAGTAACTCACTTGCAAAAGAAACCATATTCTGTCGACACTCTTATTACTGAAGCCAAACTGCAAGCCTGATATTTCATGTACTGAGATGCGATACTATGTTCTTGTACAAGGCTTTCTCAAAACACTCAACAAAACTGATCACAAGGTTACTGATCTGTGATTATCTACATCGTACCTTTCTCCATAATTCATCATCATTCTCTTTGGGCCTTTGTCCTGCTACAACGCGGGGTCAGCCCTGTTACTATGGATTTTGGTGGTGTCAGTTGCAGAGGGTGGTTGGATGCCCTTCCTGTCGCCACCTCAAACTCCCCCCGCCCCCCCCCCCCCCCCCCCCCCTCCGGGACAGGATTGGTGTACCCCAGCTGTCTGCATCTGGTGTAAGCCAGGAAATAGTGCGAATGTTTTCAAATGTCTGAGAGTCATGTAACTGAGGCACAACGTGGGGACCAGCTTGGTATTCACCTAGCAGGATTTGGAAAACCATCTAAAAACCACATCCAGGCTGGCTGGCATATTGATCCTCATTAATCCGCCAGGCGGATGCGATCCAGGGCCAGCGCGCCTACCCGAGTCCAGGAAGCAGCGCATTAGCACTCTCAGCTATGGTTTTACTAATGAGTATTTTAATCTTATGGAAACTCATTGTACCTGCAAGACACGTTACAGAGATGGCATAACAGAGCAACTCTGTTTGTGACCTCCATGTGTGTACTTGATATTCTGTCAATCACAAGAACAGAGCAACTCTGCTTGTGATCTCCATGTCTATACTTGACATTTTGTCTTAATCACAGGTCTTTACTATTCAGTAATTTAGAAACTGATCCAGTTTTCTCCATGCTTATTTCTTGTAGATGTAAGTCACATAGTTGTCTCAGAACACCAGCTTCCAAATGTTATGAATAATTTCCTGTACAAATAGAATTTTGATTTTAACTACAAATATTAACAGGAAATGGTTATTAAATATTTCCACAAGCTGTGGTGCATGCAGTGTGGCATAGTAATTAGTGTTGCTGCCTGGTGTGCCACAGGTCACCGGTTCCAAACTGACCACCAGCAATTATTTGTTACTTAGCATTTATCATTGAACTGAAATTTTTTGCATTTGTAGTGTTTCTATATTCTGGACTGTTTGATGTCTATATAAATACCTGTATTCTGGAATATCTAATGTTTGTATCAATAGCTGCACTCTCTGTGTAGGAGGTCAATGTGTTCGAGCACTATTTTGGTGTCAGTAATAAACATGCGTTCAGTACTAAGTGTTGAACTCAGTTAACATTCCTGCCTTCGGATTTGGACTCGATTGGGGTTTTGATGTGGCACTGGTGGAGGTACTGGGAACTTTCTCTTGAGCTTCCAGCTGCATCAATGGGTTTTAAATCCATGAGGTTTAGGCTGAGTACTCATCAGCCATTGTCAAGTGGTGACTTTTTTTGGTTGCTGCTACTGTCCTTATACAGCCACACTGCCTTCTGTGACATCACTGGCCCTCACTCCAGCACCACATAAGGTAATGTTTTCATTGTGCTTCCATCACGTCAGCTTCAACCTCCCCATGGCCAGATTCCAAGCTGTGCTTAGCTGCATGCGCCATCTTTATTGAGAGAGTTGTCACAAATTTTTCTCTCTATTGCTTCTTCAGTTATGGTATCCCAGAAACTATTAGTCCACATAATAACAGTTGTTTCTTCAAATGCAACATGATGTCTGTTTTCTAGATCATGCTCTGCTACCGCTGATTTCTCAGTCTACTGAAGGCAGAAGCATCTGTTCAATAGCGTGCATGGTCTGTCCAACATAAAACTGTCCACAACCACTCGGTATGCTACACACTCATGGTGCTGTGAGGCTTACATTGTCTTCACAGGCCTTATGATTCGTCGAATTTTTGTTGGCGCTATGAAGACCAAATCAGTGTTATGCCTCTTTAGGAGCTAGCTAATCTTTCTTGTTACTGAGACACAGAACAGCAAAACGCAAGCTTCTCTGAGTCCTCCTCGGAGTCCTTCTGCTTCTGTGTTTTTGGACAGATGGCTTTCGAAATCTGGTGGTGGTTGTTGCCGATTTCCTCGAACACTTTCTGTAAGTGGCTCAGTTCCTTCAGCAGGTTTACAGCATGTGAGGCAGCTTTCACTTGATACACCTAGGTACTCATAAGGGAAACTACCCATTGCACACCCTCAGATTTAGTGGTAAGGTAGCCCAGTGGATAGCCCATCAAAAGCTGAATACAGATCAAGCATGAAAACAGGAAGGAGGTGTACTAGGACTGCGAAAAAAGAAGAAAAATAGAAACTGTGAATGGTCCGAGCTTAAAATGTGCAACACTGAGCGAATGTAAGTAGCCAGCATGTCATAGTTGTGTGGTAGGGTATTGGACCGCAAAGGCGGATATCTGTGTTCAAATCTCCCTCATGCCCCCCTTTTATCTTTTCCCTCCTCCACAAAACTGATTGATTGATTAATTGAGAGTGTTTATGGGACCAAACAGTGAGGTCATCAGCCCTGTGATTCCGAAGTTACTCACAGAAGAAAGAGGGTCCATTAGAAGTGGATGGATACACTCACAGTAAAAGGCGTAAAAGGTGAGAGCACATCTAAAAATTGGAAAAAAGGTTGATCTTTCCATGGGGGAGTGGTCATGGGGTCCTAGACTGAGAAGACATGAAGGGAGGTCCCAACCACAACCACCCTCCACAAAATTGTGAAGTATCCGTCCGGTCATTGACATGTCTGTTCCCTGTATTCAGATTTATGTCTTTGTCATGGTGTAACTTCCGTTTGCAACAGCAAGGTGTAAGGATGGGACCTCCAGACATACATACCTCTTATTTGAAACTTCCTGGCATATTAAAACTGTGTGCCAGACCGAGACTCAAACTCGGGACCTTTGCCTTTCACGGGCAAGTGCTCTACCATCTGAGCTACCCAAGCACAACTCATACCCCATCCTCACAGCTTTACTTCTGCCAGTACCTCACCTCCTACTTTCCAAACATCACAGAAGCTCTCCTGCGAACCTTGCAGAACTAGCACTCCTGGAAAAAGGGATATTGTGGAGACATGGCTTAGCCATAGCCTAGGGGATGTTTCCAGAATGAGATTTTTACTCTGCAGCAGAGTGTGCGCTGATATGAAACTTCCTGGGAGATTAAAACTGTGTGCTGGACTGAGACTCGAACTCGGGACCTTTGCCTTTTGCGGGCAAGTGCTCTATGACCTTGCCCGCAAAAGGGAAAGGTCCCAAAAGTTTGAGTCTTGGTCCAGCACAAAGTTTTAATCTGCCAGGAAATTTCATATCAGCACACACTCTGCTGCAGAGCGAAAATCTCATTCTGGATATCTCTTATTTGTTATATGCAAGTTCCATGTGCTATGACTCTTGCCTTCCATTTTGGAAGTTCTGACTCTTGAATTCCTTGTAACATAGTTTGCACCTGTGTATTTGTTGTTTTCAATTCTGAGAGAGGTCTATGTGACATCTCTCCTGCTCTCACTGTTCATCACATTTACTTGCAACATAAATATGTTGTTACCACATGACTCATATTCTATGACCAATGTATAGCATGAGAGTTGCCAAAACTACGGAAGGAGAATGGACACATCAATGACCGTATGGAAGGTTCATAATTCAGTGAAAAAAAAAAAAAAAGAGGCACCGTGATCATACCTGTATATCCTGACTCCGTTGTTCTTGCAGATCACCCGATGGTGCACTTCTTGAGCTTGAACCATTCACTGTTTCTACTTTGCTTCTTTTTTCATAGTTCAGTACATCTTCTTCCTGTTTTCAAGCTTGATTTGTGTTCAGTTTTCGATGAGCTATCCACTGGGCCACTTTACCAATAAATCTGAGGGGAGTTTGATGGGGTGTTTCTCTTATCAGAACAGAACGTTTCTGTGACAGATAGTGATAGCTGTCAATGTGCAGATATTGGTCCATATGGGTGGGTTTCCGGCAAACTCTGTGGCTGAGATACCCATTTGCTATATGGTGGATGAGTGCATCAAGGAATGGCGAAGCACTATTAGTCTCCACTTTCATTGTGAACTTGATGTTGTAACAGATACTGTTGATGTGGTCCAAGAATTCTCCCAGCTTTTCACAGCGATGAGACCAGACAATGAATGTGTCATCAACATAATGATAAAATCAATTAGGCTTTGCAGGAAGCCTGTCCAAGGCAATGTCCTCAAAGTGCTCCATAAACAGGTTGGCTATAACTGGAGCTAATGGGCTCCCAATCATGAGGCTATCCATCTGATTAAAATATTCTCCATTATATATATATATATATATATATATATATATATATATATATATATATAAAAATACAATGACATCGGAGTGTGCTTAACTAAATTGATGACAGCGTTGTCAAATAACTGGGAGAGCAGATCTATAGAATCTTGGATGGGAACGTACACGAATAATGACACCACATCAAAGATGACCATAATATGGCGGCTGTGCAGTGAAAAAATTACATTATATGGTGCTCTGATGTCACAGATGGCAGCGCAGATATATAAGGACAGTAGCAGCAACCAAAAGACAGTCAACATTTGACAATGGCCAAGGAGTACTCAGCCAATGGCTTGTGTACTTTAAACTACTTGATGTGACTGGAAGCTCTAGAGAATATTATCACGATACCAGGCATTCGTATATAAAAGTCATTGCCTACACAGGTAAAAACCAGATTACAATCATTACATCATCCTTAAGACCTGTACATGCAGGAGAAAGATGGATTGCAAAATAGTAGTAAATCAGCTGCACATCAGGCCCCCATTAGTGTTTTCCGTTGGCGACATGATGAAACAGCTGAAAAGTATATATATTTTTGTGAAAGCCAAGAATGCTTGATTTTACGACCTTAATTCCAATTATTGGTTTCAAAAAGTTATGAGCGCTTGTTCATTAGAAGAGCTGTTTCTCAAAGTAGTGAAGATGAACAAGTGCTCATAGTTCTTAAGGTACGTGTTTTGGAGCCCATGTTTACTTAATTTTTTGTTTCAAATGATCATCCCTGACATATCCCTGAATATTGACCATCACTTCTGAAACACCCTGTATAAACAGAGATTGCTTCAACAACAAGTGTAAGCTGTATGGCTGAAAAGATTAAAAAGAGCAGTTGAATACAACAGATGAGATGAAATGATATGTTTGGAAGGCCCAGTGCAGGAATTGTTCAAAAGATCAAAAGCAACAAAGAGAAACTCAACAGCTTGGACAAATTCCAGGCTATTCTGAAGAAATCATTTGATGACAATCAACAGAAACTCAATTAACAGAACAACAACTGAACAGGGTCTAACATCATGGCAAAATGACACAATCACACATACAGACTGTTTTGACCTTTTGGAAGCTTGTAAATCCCAGTACAATGGAAATGGACAAAATCTCACATTTGATGATGGAGTTACAGAACACATGTATCATGCTGTTCTGCTAAAGGCTGTCACAACAACAGAAGAATTCATCAAGTATGCCAATGTATCAAGAAAATGCAACAGAAAGAAGAAAATGCAACATAAAAGAGTCAACAAAAGACACATAATTGGCTCCAGAATATGATCCCCATGGCAACTATGAAAGACCACTGTGACCTTACTTCTCTCATATATCAGATTGTAAGAGGAGAGCTAAAACATTTCATAGCAGTCAGAACTATCAGACTGAGTACACAAGAGATAGTGACCATGAATGTAGACCACATATGTTATAATGTAATAGAGAACGTTGAAGAAGAGGGGTATTGATCTTTGGCACTAATCTCCACCACCAGTTGAAAGCACCATGATGAATGGACTCGATCAACACCAACTTATGGCGCTGGCATCAAACAACAACCTAGCATCCAACCGATGCCGATACAGCCAAAATCTCTACCAAGTGAAACACCTCACCTCACAAAAGAACAGACCTTTGGAGGACGAAGGACGACATATCAGTCAGCCTGCACTGTGGTTACCCGGGACTTATTATGTGTTACTGCAAACAAAGGCAATGAGTCCAACAACTACACTGGTGTCCAAAATTAAAGCAACAAATGGAAAGTTTGCAAGGTTGCATTTATTTTGCCACAAAATAGTATAAACAGGTGACAGTAAAGCAGAAACAAAGCATAGAATACAGAATGTAAACAACTGTGACATGCATGGTGGTAGACAGAAGTGTTCTTAATTTCTTCCAAATTAATGAATTTGCACATAATTCCGACAGCCAGTTAATGTGCTCAGTATGGGGTGTCACCACTTCTGGCAACAACACAGGCCTGACAATGATGGGGCATGCTGTGAAAACATCATCAATCTCAGGTTAGGCAGTAATGCCCATTCTTCCTCCAGAGCTGCTCACAGTTCTGGAGAATGGTTGGTGGATGCTGATGTGATGCAAGCCATCTCGCTAGTGCATCCCAGGCATGCTCTATGGGATTCAAATTGGGACAGCGAACAGGGCATATCATGCATGCAACATCTGCCTTCGAAGAAAATTCGACTACCTGTGCTCTATGAGGTTGAGCATTATTAACTATCATTATGAAGTTTGGCCCCACAGCAGCTCGCAACAATCACAAATGAGGTCTCAAGATCTCATCATGATACCTGACGGCAATTAAACCCTGCCAATTCACCCTTACAATTTCTTGGAGAAGGGTTCAAACAGTAAACATAATCACTGCCCACACTCCTAGGGACCCTCTGTCATATTGATCACTTTCCACAATGTTTGGGTCTCGAAATCGGTTTCCATATTCCCTTCAGATGTGAATTCATCGAGAATCACTCTTCAGAATAAATCGCGACTCACTGGTGAAAACAACATAGGCCTGCTCTTCGGCCGTCCAGGTGGCATATTGATGTCTCCACTCTAGACATTCCCTTTGTAACACTTATATCGATTAGAAGCAGGTTTATATTATGCAGCTGTGTATCTGCAATTGTGGAGTGTGTATTCTAATTTAGTTAAAATCCTTGATATGTGGCAAGAAAATTAAGAGTTTTGTAATGTATATACGAAAAAAGCAAAATGATATGTTAAAATGATAAATTATTATAATATGTGCATGTCCATAAAAAGAAAATGTTTGTTGAAAGCTGGTTCATGCTTAGGGCACTTGTATTTGTAACATGTAAAAGCTGTAGGGAAGTCCCCCCACTACGGCAGTGGAATGGTGTGATGTACAAGGTGGTTTTGGTGGTCGAACTGAGCAGCTCCTTGGTGTGAACAGTATGCAGTATGCAGTATGCAGCTAGCCGTAGCACGTACGCTTCGACGGTGCTAAGAGAGGCAACTGGAAGCTGCTTTATTAAAGGATTTGCCTCAGATGTGGATCTGGCTATTATTTGGTATTCTCGGCATAAAGGAATGGCTCTAATATGTTAAAAATCTGATGCCAAGAACAGATTTATAGAGCATTTGAACATCGACAGCCAGGAATACAGTTAGCTGCCATGTTGCATGCCACCAATCTTCGTCACTGCTTCACTAACTTCACACACTCAGTAATGTATATGGGCATGGACCAGTCAATTTGAGTGTTGTTTTACTAATTATTACAACAGTATAAATCCTTGTCTGGAACCATATATTCTATCCTGATCATGAACCTATGCAAGGTCCTCACCTAAGTGCTACTAAAACTGAGTTTCCTGATTTAAATGAACAATTCTTGCATTCCAGTGTTTATAAGTGGTTTTTTGTCTAATATAAACGGAGTAGTAAAAGTTAAAGTTAAAACCACAAAAGTGAAGTTGGATAGGCTCTTGCTAAAGTATCCTTTATTTATTACAAAATATAATTTTGTAGTATTACAGTGCAAAATTGTGTAAATATTATTGTCTAGAATACCTGCTTCACAGATGATAAAAAGGCAAATAAGTTAAGCTCATTTTCAAAATAGTATGGTTGTGATTTCTATCATGAATCTACATCTACATCTACATTTATACTCCGCAAGCCACCCAACGGTGTGTGGCGGAGGGCACTTTACGTGCCACTGTCATTACCTCCCTTTTCTGTTCCAGTCGCGTATGGTTTGCGGGAAGAACGACTGCCTGAAAGCCTCCTTGCGCGCTCGAATCTCTCTAATTTTACATTCGTGATCTCCTCGGGAGGTATAAGTAGGGGGGAGCAATATATTCGATACCTCATCCAGAAACGCACCCTCTTGAAACCTGGACAGCAAGCTACACCGTGATGCAGAGCACCTCTCTTGCAGAGTCTGCCACTTGAGTTTGCTAAAAATCTCCGTAACGCTATCACAGTCACCAAATAACCCTGTGACGAAACGCGCCGCTCTTCTTTGGATCTTCTCTATCTTCTCCGTCAACCCGACCTGGTACGGATCCCACACTGATGAGCAATACTCAAGTATAGGTCGAACGAGTGTTTTGTAAGCCACCTCCTTTGTTGATGGACTACATTTTCTAAGGACTCTCCCAATGAATCTCAACCTGGTACCCGCCTTACCAACAATTAATTTTATATGATCATTCCACTTTAAATCATTCCGCACGCATACTCCCAGATATTTTACAGAAGTAACTGCTACCAGTGTTTGTTCCGCTATCACATAATCATACAATAAAGGATCCTTCTTTCTATGTATTCGCAATACATTACATTTATCTATGTTAAGGGCCAGTTGCCACTCCATGCATCAAGTGCCTATCCGCTGCAGATCTTCCTGCATTTCACTACAATTTTCTAATGCTGCAACTTCTCTGTATACTACAGCATCATCCGCGAAAAGCCGCATGGAACTTCCGACACTATCTACTAGGTCATT
The DNA here is from genome assembly GCF_021461395.2 of Schistocerca americana. Classification (NCBI taxonomy): domain Eukaryota; kingdom Metazoa; phylum Arthropoda; class Insecta; order Orthoptera; family Acrididae; genus Schistocerca; species Schistocerca americana. The sequence goes on along the minus strand of NC_060119.1, from coordinate 253,326,586 downwards.
TATATATATTGCGAAAAGCAATGGTCCCATAACACTCCCCTGTGGCACGCCAGAGGTTACCTTAATGTCTGTAGACGTCTCTCCATTGATAACAACATGCTGTGTTCTGTTTGCTAAAAACTCTTCAATTCAGCCTCACAGCTGGTCTGATATTCCGTAGGCTCTTACTTTGTTTATCAGGCGACAGTGCGGAACTGTACCAAATGCCTTCTGGAAGTCAAGGAAAATAGCATCTACCTGGGAGCCTGTATCTAATATTTTCTGGGTCTCATGAACAAATAAAGCGAGTCGGGTCTCACACGATCGCTGTTTCTGGAATCCATGTTGATTCCTACAGAGTAGATTCTGGGTTTCCAAAAACGACATGATACGCGAGCAAAAAACATGGTTCCTTTTTTGAAGTTAATTAAGCCCAGTGTTGTATTTTATTGTCTTGTAAAGTAAATTATGAACTGCTCCAAGTGAACTGAATGATTAGCTTTTCGAATTAGACTTTTCTACTGTAATAATCAGAGAGCACTGACTAGTGAAACTATACTAGTTTATGGGTCTCCATCATATTCTCCGCCTATCAGAAAGAAAATTGAACTATTACTGTTGCTAAGCAAAACTGATACATATAGAGGAGTTTAAACAGTATATTTGTGAGATTATTCATCTTTATTTTATTTATTTATTCATATTAGTTATGATAAAATCCCCTCATATCTGAAATGTCCAAATTTAGTTCTGCACTTCATGCAGTAACATTTCAGTATTTGATTGAGTAATGCTTTTGAGTGTAGCTGCCTTTAGTATGAACCTGGTGCAAATCGACTCCCTATAATTTACTGGTGTGTGCATTATTGGTAACTGCTACTGCACACAGTTTAGAGTGCACTGTATCAGTTTGTATCCTGTTTGCTATTCAAAGGGAAATCTCAACGAAAGTAACTTCAATAACCGATATTCAATTTTCTTAAACATTTATTTCCAAATAAATGTGCCTCATTGAGATAGTGACTGTTCATTCCCCCCCCCCCCCTCCCCCCCCATTCACTTATTGCCCATTTAAGATCAGACGGACGTAACTGCATTTTTGCCACTTTTGAGTTGTTAGTACCATAAGGTACATGGAGTCAAGACCTACATTACAATCAAACAAGTGTAACACTATCTTATGTGGTTTCCATTCAGTTGTCAACGTATCTACATTTTATGAAAAATAGTAAGGATCAGACAGACGAAAGAGCTGATCTATTTTTAGACCACTGGATGCAATGTTAATTTGTGAAACGGAATAGCTCTTACATTTCTCTGATCCTAATAGAACTGTTAGAACTTGCTTTTCCCGCTACTTCTATTTAGAAGCATTGTCGCCGTCACTCTGCGACAACAATGAAATGCGACTTCCTGGCAAGGAAGATAAATACTGTTCCATTTGTGAATGGGTTTACAAGCAAGTAGGAGCGCTATGCAGTGCGGAGAAAGAAGCATGGTGAAAATGTGCCTGGAGAAGGAACAGAATTTAGTGGAATCTTGTAAATATGAGAACCTGTTTCTTAGTGTATATATTTCGGTAGTAAGTACTATAATAATGATAATTATTATTATTACTATTACAGCTGTTGTCATTATTATTATTATAATTATTATTATTGTTGATATTCATAGCTGTGGAAGAACATGATGTGGAGATGCTCAGGGCATTCATTGGTTCAGATACAAATGATGATCCTTCCTATGAACCAGACAACAGTACAGACTCTGGTGAGAAGCGAAACAATTACTAGACACTACAGCAGTTCCAGTTAATTTTCTTTTCCCTTCCTCTGCATACCTGTCATGTTATTGTTACGGAGAGCAGTGTTGAACATGGAACGTCCCTTGTAAAGAGTGTCACAAAAACTGCTGAGGATGCAACTAATGCCCAAGTAAATCATCACAATCAGGATGAGGAAACCACAGATGACAATGCTGGTACTGAGAATAGTAACAAAACAAGAAAACGAAAAAGGGTAGCAGTTAAAGAGGAATGGAAAAGAAATCAAAGAATAATCAGTCGACAGCATGATAGGGCATATATTTCTACGAAGAATTGCGAAGTTCCTGCAAGAAATTTGAAGCCAAAAGATTGCTCTAAATGTCCATGACAGCGCACCAGTAAGTTTACCGAGCAGGACAGACAAAATATCCATAGAGCCTACTGCGATCTTGGATCAGTTGAGCTAGCTACAAAGGCAGTTTCTAAATAAGTTAGTCGAAGAAGAGAAACGAAGTTTGACACAATCGGATAACTCACGAAGGAATACGACCAAGAAATTGTATCTAATACAGGGATCTGATAAGATTCAAGTGTGTATGCAGTTTTTTCTCAAGAATTTTGACATTTCTGAAAGCTTTGTAAGAAATACTATTAAAAAAGAGATGAACATCACGTAACTGAGAAAGAGCAAAAAGGATGTCATGAGCCAGGTGTAAAGAGACCCGAAGAAAGTAAAGAAGCTATAAGGAAACACATTAAGAGTTTTCCTACCCTTCCTTGTCATTACAAGAGGAAAGAATGTACAGCAGATTATTTACCTGCTGATATGAGTATTAAGATAATATGTTATATCGGGAGAAATGCTATGAAGAAGGAAATACAGTTGAGAAATTATGGCTGTATAGGGAGATATTTGCAAAGGAATTTAATCTGAAATTCCACAGGCCACTAAAAGATATGTGTGATAAATGTTCAAAGTTTTCACACCTTTCGGGTGAGGAAAAGGAAGACAAAGATTTTAAAAGGAAACAGGAAGAGCATTTGAAAAGGAAAGAAATGGCAAGGGAATTTATGAACATTAAAAAAGTAAGTGCAAGAAAAGATGAATCTTTCCTAGCTAAATTTGATTTACAAGCTGTGCTTTACTGCCCTAAAGTGAATTCAAAGGCAGTATTCTATAAAAGAACTCTCTCCGTGTATAACCTCATAGTTCTCAGTGTAGGAGAAAACAAAACCGAATGTTACATGTGGGACGAGACAACAACAAAAAGGGGATCCATAGAGGTGGCTTCATGTCTGTGGGATGATGTGTTTGCATGCAGTGAATACACCGGACATTCAAACTATAGACCAATGCTTTTCTGAGCATGGACATTCACAAATGGAAGTAGACTCAGTGCATACGAGCACCGAAAGAAAAAGTAAATATGTCAAAGCATGGACATTCACAAATGGAAATAGACTCAGTGCGTATGAGCATCGAAAGAAAAAGTAAATACGTGGATGTTTTTGATCCCATTGGCTGGTATACAATTGGAAGAATGACCTCCAACAAGTACAGAGAGACAGAAATGGATAACACTCAAATTTTAGATTTCAACCAGCTTCAGAAGACAATAATTCAGAATAGGAAAACTGCAGAGGATGGGGAAACTGTGAAATGGCTTAAGATTTTTTGGATGCAATACAGGAAAAAATCAGCCTGACATGACGTTTTTTAAGTATTCCTACGATGATTGTGACTTTCTGGTTTTGCACACCAAGCAAAGACCTGGCCTATACAAAATTCTTCGACTTCAGTACCTGAAGACAGTACTCTGTCCTCTGTACATACGTAAACAAAAGAAAAAAGATCTTATAGATGCATGTAGTAAGGGTATTATACCTCCTCATTATATCAAGTACTCAATGATGCTAACAATTTAGAATATGTGGAAGAATCACAGGAATAGACTTCATGTTTATTTTCTGTTTTTGTCTCCTTTAACGTTGTTGCCAGTTCATTTCATGTAAACCACTAATTTTGGCTCGTTGAAATGTCTGTGTTGTATTGTGATGTATCATTAGCATTTCTTGCTTCTATGTTTTCGTTTTCTTTAAAAGGCAAAGAAGCATAAAATGTTTTTCCTGTTCCTCGGTAAGAGGAAGGACTCGCTCTCTGTTAATGAATGAAGGTACAAACACATTATTTTAGAGCGTAATTGGTGGTAGCCACTTTCATTATGAGAATAAGTGAAAAGATTGTATTTTTAACGCATGTGGAAGAAATAATACATTCGTATTTCGTTAGTGAAAAATTGAGTTATTATTCCAAGTAGTACTGTAATATAGAAGAAGCCCACCTGTGTACTTTGGAGTTATCACAAAGATTTGATTACTATATCATGGACATGGTCCAGATTTTGTAGGTGAATATGGTGATCTGACATAGTATTATTAATTGGTAAGCATAAATCTATAGCAAGAGAAAGACTATTTCGTCCATGCAGAACTAATATGAACTAATACAAACCCATTTACAGGCATAGCGCAGCTTATTGTGCTTGTCCGAGTGCCGAAAAATTAATCATATTATTTTCATATATCTTAACATTTTTTATTATATTATAAAGTGACAACCATGACCGGACGATACATAGTGGGCAAAACTGTGTGTACTAATATTATTAACACAATGAATATACATGTATGTTAATAATTTCTTTATGTTCCACGAACGCTGATGACATGACGAAGATGATGATGTAACACTGGAAAAATATTAACTGAAAGAAAAAGAAATAATAAATAAATTAAAAGGAAGACGACAACAATACCAGGAGTGGACAACTAAAACTACAATAGAGGGAAGTACCAGTCACAAGACAACAATAAGACAGAACCGCCCAATGCGTGTAGAAAATGCGTTCCTACTAGATCTATTAGAAAATCCAAGCACCTATTTCCTAAAATCCAGAACCTAAAGCTTCAGAGGTTAATGCAAGTGCAATCAAGTAGAGAGAATGAGATTACTTTACCAGTACGAAAAACATATTGAGTAAACAACTATTGAGATGACAATTACATATTGCTGTATGTGAAGTCTGTCGCGCGAGAAATAGTGCGGAAGCAAAATCCAAACAGAGAAAATATTAATTTCGGTAACTGCAGAGGCGTAAAGATTTCTACAATGGATGGACAAAACAATAAGGAAATAATGCCAATGTAGTAGACTTCCAATTGCAAAACGTAACAATGATGACAGTAGATGAAATTAATGACACTTCAAGGCAAACGAATATTTTAAATAAAAGTAGTACGCGTAGTACAAACGCAGATGCTGACAGGCGTAGGCCAGAAGTGACTAGGGAAGATATGCAAGCCTTATTTCGAGCCTTAACAGACATAAATTCAAAAATGGGTTTAGAGACCAATTTGAACACAATAAATTAAAAAATGTCGAGTTTAGAAAAAATGCAAGTGGACATGACTAATATGAAAGCAGACATGACCACAGCCGCATGGGATTAGCCGAGCGGTCTACGGCGCTGCAGTCATAGAGCGTGCGGCTGGTCCCGGCGGAGGTTCGAGTCCTCCCTCGGGCATCAGTGTGTGTGTTTGTCCATAGGATAATTTAGGCTAAGTAGCGTGTAAGCTTAAAGACTGATGACCTCAGCAGTTAAGTCCCATAAGATTTCACACACATTTGAACATTTTTGAACATGACCACAGCAAAGTCCGAGATCGGGAAGGTAAACACAAACACGACAAACATTTCGGGCGAGGTAAAAAATGTGCGCACAGAACTCAATAATCTGGATACGATGTTCACACAGCAGATTGTGCAAATGTCCACGGAAGTGGATAGAAAAAGTAACGAACAAGTACAAACTTAAGTTCACGATATGAGTGACAAATTAAAAGGCACAGTGGAAGAAAAATTTGAAACACTCACACGCACGTATGGCCAGGAGCTATTCGGAATCACAGAAACTCAGGGTAATTTAAAGGTAATGCAAAAGAATACGCAGGTTGACATAGATAATGTACAATCAGAAGTAGTGAAGCTGCATTCTTTCTGTGACAACTTAACAGAAAATGTAGAGAAAATCACAGTCGAGATAGGATTACTTAAGTTAGAACATAAAAGAATCAACCAAGACAATGTGCAATTTTACGAAACAGTAAAGGGCAATACAAAAGATGAAAACACAACGTTCGCGGAAAAATGTGTACGTGAATAGCGTACTTATGTGGAGGCAGTAAAAGGATGTAACGGGGGGGACAAGGAAGAAGAAATTTTAAAACACGTCGAACATGATATCAATCTGGTAGAACAAAGATTAATGGACGAAATAGTTAGCAAATGTTTAAAAACATTGCATTAAAACAAGCGTTCAGTGCATAGTGCTGTGGAATGTGGAAAAAACAGCAAGTTGGCGCTCATAGGAAGAAGAACAACACCAAAAATGCAACAGGAGCGTAATATGTAAGAAACTGTCTACGCAACCTGCCACTGATGATGCCTTGCAGAAAATTAAGGCGAAACGCGTATGGCACTAAAATTGTGTTTTATTCAGTTGCTGTCAGACGGTCCATAAGTGAAAATTATCAATATACGGTAATATCATCGCCGGGGGCGCTATGTGGAGCTGTAAACAGCCGTCCGCCAGTGAGAGAAATCAGTGGCGTGGACAACAATGCCCAACCCACGCCGCGCGAGAGCATGCCGACGCACGACGCGAGCAACGGGCAAAACTTTTGTGAGACGGATATGTCATCACCGCATGTAAATGCTGTTTCATCCTGCTGGACAGCGTTGTTAATGGACGAGAGTTTAATAAAACACCGACAGTTTCCTGTATTTTCAAATGAAACAAAGCGAACGCACTCGATAGTGTTTGTCCAAGCCCTTAGGGATGTACTGCCTAAGGACTTGGACACAAGCTCAAAAGATCAAATATGTGGTAGGACACATAGAAGGGGCTACAGAGATGTCGGAACTCAGTGAGACATATGACCAATTTGAGGATGCGTTTTTAAATAAATAACGGAACTATCCGGCGAACGGTCCGGACACTTGGATGATGTCGTCCAGTATACCGAGCAGCATACATAGCACACGCCCGTTGGGCATTTTGATCACAATAGCCATATATCAACACGATATCGACCGTTTCCGCAATTGGTAAACTGTCCATTTTAACACGGGTAATGTATCACGAAGCAAATACCGTCCGCACTGACGGAATGTTACGTGATACCATGTACTTATACGTTTGTGACTATTACAGCGCCATCTATCCCAAAGCGAAAAATGTGGTCCAACTAAAACATTAATATTTCTTTACGTACTACACGAATATGTAATAAAAAATGGGGGTTCCTATATAAAAAATGCAGTTGATATCCGTTTGACCTATGGCAGCGCCATCTAGCGGGCCAACCATAGCGCCATCTGGTTTCCACCTTCAGGCTGGACAAGTTTCGTTCTTTGTAGTTTTTCGTTTGACGCTTATTTCGTGAGACATTTGGCCTGGTCATGATTAATGAACCACCATGTATACCACAGAATCAAAAGAAATGGATAAAATACCTGGGTCCGTTTCAGCATATAGTAAATCACCTACACACCAGCCGAACTCATGTTTGAAAAGGTAGAACTAGATGAATGGGCAAAACCAATACCTAAACTAGGGCACAAAGGCATAGCCTTAGATAAGAAAATACAGCGAGCACTAATAACATTGGAAGAGCAAGTTCAAATAAGGAAAGGAATTTACAAAAGGAAACCGAAAAATGTAACAGAATTCCAGACTGGACAGGAGGTACTACTAAGAACTTCTCCAGAATCATCGAATTAAAAGCATTGAATAAAAAATGGCAATTTTTATACGTTGGTCCACATATCGTTGTTGACAAGCCATATCTTGGGTGATACTTGATAAGAAATATAAAAAAAAATGGTAAAATAAAAGGCATGTATCCACATAAAGATTTATTAAATTAAAATTCAAGTCTCGTTCTTTCCCTGAGTGTTGTATCAATAAAACACATGACCGGAGGAGGTTTGTCGCCCTTTGACGAATAAACTTACTGGCGCTCGGTTCCTCTCCAGCTAGGTGGTACAATACTCATATTTCCGATACCCTCTCCTCTCCCTCTTCTTACTATCCTGTTGTTTAGCTAATGAGGAATGTTCAATTTTCTTTTAGTATCTAACATGCCAAGAATGAGATGCAACTTAGTGAATATAAATTTTCCTTGTATTCTGATATTGTACTTTCTTTATACTTAAATATCTAAAGAAGCAAAGGAAACCTTTTGATATTCCTTAAGGAAACACGAGAATATACAACAAGAACTAAAACAACTACACACAATACTGAACGAGTGGAAACCATTAGATGACGTAGTTATACTACATCAGGCGCAGAAACTTGGATAACAATGATGGAAAAGAAAGGAATTCGCAGTGCGCGAGCTTTAAGTGAGAGTCATAAGCGGTGAAATGTACTAAGATGCGCAGCCGCGCTTAAAGAGCAGCGTACATTAACAACTATATGCAAAGCGGCTAATAGCAGATCGTAGGGGGCAGAGTATGCAAAATGCACGGATACGTTCGGTGTACCCTCTAAGATGCGCAAAGACACACTGCACACAGCGACGGAAACCATTTTAGAATTGAAGTTGCTCCATGGTGCGCAGCCAACTGGACAAAACAGAAGCGATGGGAAATGCGAGTACCTATCAGCTGACTAACGTAAATCAATTACACAAACAAAACGAATATAGACATTTATTCCCAAGTCGGAGACTATAATATAAAGTGTACTACTTTTAAGAGTATATCATTAGGTTAAGCATACATAGTTTTAAGAAAAGGAGCGCATCAGCGCAAGTAAACAAAGGAGCGTAGAATACGGTAAATTTGTGAAGTTAACATACGCTACTGAATGTCCAGAGTTAGAAATAAGTATAAGGATTAAAAGTAGAGGAGTATATACACAGGATTAAGATAGGTCTGAAAGAGAAGTTACAACAGGTATACTTAAAAGAACGCGATTAGCACAGAACTTGAGAACTAAGCGACTTACATACAGCACGCAAGTGAGTGACGATGGGAAAGATAGAATGAAATATACACACAGAAAAAAAATGAGTGTGACTAAGACGGAAACTATAACATATCGTACAAGATTTGGCGAGAGGAGCAGCTGTGCGCTTATAGAACTACACTTCTTTACAGACAACATTAGAAGTAGCGAGCTTAATGTACAGGGAGGATACATACCCACAAATTTGTTATTACAGAACTCGCTTATGTTAGTAGCTATTAATTACATGGTACCTTATAGGAAAAGCATAAGCAGCAAAATAAAACTTTGAACACGAAATGTTTGAAAAGCAATACGGAGAAATAAATGAATTTCACAGATGGATAATACTAGGAAATAGAGTGTAAAAATTTTTGATTCAATTGGAGATATCAATTAGTTAATCCACGTTTGTGGTGACATATCATACATGGAGTGACACTAAAAAGAGATGAAAGTGTGTTAGAGTAATATGAGTTTATTTATATTTGTGGGAAGAAATAAATAGGGTGGTGGTGCTACTCTAAGAAACCAACAGGTACGATTTATGTGGAAGCTTTTTAATGAATCATTATATGGGTATATGGCGATGAATATGAAGATGAATATTACAGGGGTACCTACGAAAAGGCCACGAAGGCGACGTAAGAAAGAATAGATTATACAGTTTTAAGTCTCAGAATGAATGATTGTATGAGCGTGGAAAGCGAAGTATGAAGATACATGCATAGAAATAATTGTGAAAATGAACATCCTGAAGAAGCAGTAAAGAGTAAAGAAGAAACAGTGAAGTCAATAGTAACAAAGGTACATGGTATATTTAACGTACACCACAGCACAATAATTTGCTACAAATACATCAGAATGTAAAAATACATCAGAATGTATAAAAAATATTTCCTTAGTGACTAACTGTTACATCGTGAGCAACTATAAGGTGAATATAAATGAAAATATGATATACAATTCGTACAAGGGATGAACATAAAATGCAATGAAACAATATTTTCTACACTGAGTTCTTGACACATGCAGAAGCGAAAACAGTACTTTAACATAAGCACGTTCTTCCATAGCTGAAATGAATTATGAGTGGAATTACACATGACGAAAATACAGTAAAATTACTGGTCACATGTTATGAAGGTAAACATCTATATGTCGTCGCACCAGTAAAGCAGGTATACGGCTTGAAATATGTGTACACGAATGTGTAAAGTCAGGATCGTCAAAGAATTAAACAATCCCCATACTCCTTACAAACGAGCACTTGTCAATATTGTACATAGTATGAAGATTTATCAAATGCCAAGGATAGAATAAGTACAGTAATGACGCATTACAAGTTTAGAAGCAACCTCTGAAGCAGACTCTAGCAAATCCTCTTTTTTTCCATGTAGTGAGTAGTGTTGGAATGAATTTTCATGTGTAGTTGTGAAGGCCCCACTGTATGTTTACGAGTTGACGTCATATGTAGGACCTGGGTCTGTAGCTCATATTTGCTTCGGATTGTTTGTTGTCACAAGGTCTAGTATGTTGTCGCAACCATTTGCAGTTCGTGTGGGCTTAAAATAAATTTCAGAGAATGCATTTAGAGCAATTTTGGACTGCCGTTTATGCCTACTACGGACTTTAATTATGTATTTTCACTAACATATCGCAGGTAAATTGAAGTCACTTCCAAATTAAATGAATGGGGTACCCCCCATGAACCATGGACCTTGCCGTTGGTGGGGAGGCTTGCGTGCCTCAACGATACAAATAGCCGTACCGTAGGTACAACCACAACGGAGGGGTATCTGTTGAGAGGCCAGACAAATATGTGGTTCTTGAAGAGGGGCAGCAGCATTTTCAGTAGTTACAGGGGCAAGAGTCTGGATGTTTGACTGATTTGGCCTCGTAACACTAACCAAAACGGCCTTGCTGTTGTGGTACTGGGAACAGCTGAAAGCAAGGGGAAACTACAGCCGTAATTTCTCCCGAGGGCATGCAGCTTTACTGTATGATTAAATGATGATGGCGTCCTCTTGGGTAAAATATTCCGTGAGGTAAAATAGTCCCCCACTCGGGTCTCTGGGCGGGGACTACTTAAGAGGACGTCGTTATCAGGAGAAAGAAAACTGGCGTTCTACGGATCGGAGCGTGGAATGTCAGATCCCTTAATCGGGCAGGTACGTTAGAAAATTTAAAATGGGAAATGGATAGGTTAAAGTAAGATATAGTGGGAATTGGTGAAGTTCGGTGGCAGGAAGAACAAGACTTTTGGTCAGGTGAATACAGGGCTATAAATACAAAATCAAATACGGGTAATGCAGGAGTAGGTTTAATAATGAATAAAAAAATAGGAGTGCGGGTAAGCTACTACAAACAGCATAGAGAACGCATTATTGTGGCCAAGATAGTCACGAAGCCCACGCCTACTACAGTAGTAAAAGTTTATATGCAAACTAGCTCTGCAGATGATGATGAAATGTATGATGAGATAAAAGAAATCACTCAGGTAGTGAAGGGAGACAAAAATTTAATAGTCATGGGTGACTGGAATTAAAGAGTAGGTAAAGGAAGAGAAGGAAACGTAGTAGGTGAATATGGATTGGGGCTAAGAAATGAAAGAGGAAGCCGCCTTGTAGAATTCTGCACAGAGTATGACTTAATCATAGCTAACACTTGGTTCAAGAATCATAAAAGAAGGTTGTATACGTGGAAGAATCCTGGAGATACTAAAAGGTATCAGATAGATTATATAATGGTAAGACAGAGATTTAGGAACCAGGTTTTAAATTGTAAGACATTTCCAGGGGCAGATGTGGACTCTGACCACAATCTATTGGTTATGACCTGTAGATTAAAACTGAAGAAACTGCAAAAAGGTGGTAATTTAAGGAGATGGGACCTAGATAAATTGATTAAACCAGAGGTTGTACAGAGATTCAGGGAGAGCATAAGGGAACAATTGACAGGAATGGGGGAAAGAAATACAGTAGAAGAAGAATGGGTAGCTTTGAGGGACGAAACAGTGAAGGCAGCAGAGGATCAAGTTGGTAAAAAGACGAGGGCTAGTAGAAATCCTTAGATAACAGAAGAGATACTGAATTTAATTGATGAGAGGAGAAAATATAAAACTACAGTAAATGAAGCAGGCACAAAGGAGTACAAACGTCTCAAAAATGAGATCAACAGGAAGTGCAAAATGGCTAAGCAGGGATGGCTAGAGGACAAATGTAAGGATGTAGAGGCTTATGTCACTTGCGGTAAGATGGATACTGCCTACAGGAAAATAAAAGAGAGACCTTTCGAGAAAAGAGAACCACTTGTATGAATATCAAGAGCTCAGATGGAAACCCAGTTCTAAACAAAGAAGCGAAAGCAGAAAGGCGGAAGGAGTATATAGAGGGTCTATACAAGGGCGATGTACTTGAGGACAATATTATGGAAATGGAAGAGGATGTAGATGAAGATGAAATGGGAGATATGATACTGCGTGAAGAGCTTGACAGAGCACTGAAAGACCTAGGTCGAAACAAGGACCCGGGAGTAGACAACATTCCATTAGAACTACTGACAGCCTTGGGAGAGCCAGTCCTGACAAAACTCTACCACCTGGTGAGCAAGATGTATGAGACAGGCGAAATACCCTCAGACTTCAAGAAGAATATAATAATTCCAATCCCAAAGAAAGCAGGTGTTGACACATGTGAAAATTACCGAACTATCAGTTTAATAAGTCACAGCTGCTAAATACTAACGCGAATTCTTTACAGACAAATGGAAAAACTGGTAGAAGCCGACCTCAGGGAAGATCAGTTTGGATTCCGTAGAAATGTTGGAACACGTGAGGCAATACTGACCCTACGACTTATCTTAGAAGAAAGATTAAGGAAAAGCAAACCTACGTTTCTAGCATTTGTAGACTTAAAGAAAGCTTTTGACAATGTTGGCTGGAATACTCTCTTTCAAATTCTGAAGGTGGCAGGGGTAAAATACAGGGAGTGAAAGGCTATTTACAATTTGTACAGAAACCAGATGGCAGTTATAAGAGTTGAGGTACATGAAAGGGAAGCAGTGGTTGGGAAGGGAGTGAGACAGGGCTGTAGCCTCTCCCTGATGTTATTCAATCTGTATATTGAGCAAGCAGTAAAGGAAACAAAAGTAAAGTTCGGAGTAGGTATTAAAATCCATGGAGAAGAAATAAAAACTTTGAGGTTTGCTGATGACATTGTAATTCTGTCAGAGACAGCAAAGGGCTTCGAAAAGCAGTTGAACGGAATGGACAGTGTCTTGAAAGGAGGGTATAAAATGAACATCAACAAAAGCAAAACGAGGATAATGGAATGTAGTCGAATTAAGTCGGGTGATGCTGAGGGAATTAGATTAGGAAATGAGACACTTAAAGTAGTAAAGGAGTTTTGCTATTTGGGGAGAAAAATAACTGATGATGGACGAAGTGGAGAGGATATAAAATGTAGACTGGCAACAGCAAGGAAAGCGTTTCTGAAGAAGAGAAATTTGCTAACATCAAGTATTGATTCAAGTGTCAGGAAGTCGTTTCTGAAAGTATTTGTATCGAGTGTAGACATGTATGGAAGTGAAACATGGATGATAAATAGTTTAGACAAGAAGAGAACAGAAGCTTTTGAAACGTGGTGCTACAGAAGAATGCTGAAGATTAGATGGGTAGATCACATAACTAATGAGGAGGTATTGAACAGAATTGGGGAAGTGATACAAAAATATTACGGCCTGATGATAGTGAAAATAATGGCTGAGCCGTGATAAGAATAAACGCTACAGTTTAGCGAAGTGAATACAGTGAGTGTGATGCGTCTGCGACGGAGAAATCAAAGGAAATCCGTATAACCACTAATTGATGCGTGAGGACCACTGAACTACCATGCATATCGGAAGATAATCCGAGTCCTGCAGTGCGGCGCTTACCTTCAATTTCACTGGCCGAAAAACTCGTCCAGGTGCGAGATGAGGTACTGGTGATCTTCAGGTTGGGCGTTGGAGCTGAATCCGTCGTATCCAGTTTCTGGGCTGGAGGGCATACACAACACCGACTTCATTAGCCTGGAGAGACATTACAATGGATGCACGAGCAGTGCTGGTGCTCACGTGGCGCTTGTGTTACTGCGGCGGGCGCGTTAAACAATGAGCTGCTGCTGGCCATGCAGCGAACAATGAGATAGCGTGTGCCGAAAGGACACTTTATCAGAATTGCCAATGAACCGAAAGCAAGTGAGAAAAACAATTTTTAAAACAGAGTGAAATGACAATTTAAGTAATTTACACTTTTCCCCTGTTCATCCCATACAACTTAACAAATGTAAGGATAAATAACAAAATTATATTATTATGTATACAAATATATGTGAATGTATATAAATATATGTGAATGTATTTATGTGTATAAAATTGCAGTGGACAAAAAATGAAGCTTTGTAGATACACTAGTAGTAGCACAAGGATATTAAAACTCCACTGACGTGCACTAAGTGACCAAACTATGAGCCCCAATATAAAGAAGTATACTGTATACTGTCCCCCTAAATAAAGAGACTTATTTTAGACAGTATGCAGTAAGGGGGGGGGGGGCATTTGTGATGTACCTTTTACATTTTTTGGTTTTATGTTTTCGTTTTCTTTAAAGGCAAAGAGAAAAGGAGGAGCGGTAGCCAAGCGTAGACCCTGCGCTTACCATCATGTATTTTTTATTTTCAAATGTTAAGAAACATAAGATGTTTTTCCTGTTCTGCAGTATAAGGAAGGGCTTGCTCTCAGTTAATGAACGAAGGTTGACACACGTTATTTAAGAGTGTAATCTGTGGTTACCGCTTTGATTATGAGAATAAGTGAAATGACTATTTTTGATGTATTTGGAAGAAATAACACATTCGTATTTCGTTAGTGAAAAACTGAGTTATTATTCCAAGTAGTACTGTAATATAGAAGAATTGAAGATGCTCACCTGTGTACTTCAAAGTTATCACGAAGATCCAATTACTATATCATGGACACGGTCAAGATTTTGTAGGTGAATATGGTAAGCATAAATCTACAGCAAGAGAAAGACTATTTCATCCATGCAGAACTAATATGAACCCATTTAGAGGCGTAGACCAGCTTATTGTGCTTGTGCAACCAACGGTTGCTTCGTCAGGAAAGAGGGAAGGAGAGGGAAAGACAAAAGGATGTGGGTTTCAAGGGAGAGGGTAAGGAGTCATTCCAATCCCGGGAGCGGAAAGACTTACCTTGGGGGAAAAAGGACAGGTATACACTCGCACACACACACACACACACACACACACACACACACACATATACAGACACAATAACTGGTTTTGGAGTTATGTTTCTTTGATCCAAAGTGGTGTTATCATTTTACCACTTTCATTAACTCCCAAGGTTAAAAGTCCGTTTAGTTTTTCTGTTAATTTCTCCATATTCAAAATTATAGTCCGATACCTTTGTTCATGAGACACACGCGCAGTCAAAATTGGAAATCCTCTCAGAGGGTAACATTAGCGTGTTTCACGGCACGTTAGCGTTATATATGGGGCTTTTCCCGTGACAAGACTAATGGTTCGGTTGTTAGGGAAGAGTGACATAAACACGGTAGTGTGTTATACGGGGCGCTGCGTGACAGGACATTTGTCAGTTTTACTCACTAAAGTACAGATTATAATATAAATATTGGGTGTAAAACAATTGCAAGACGAGCACTGAATGTCCAGCGGTGCGAACTTGCAATAGATCGGGCAAAATAATTAACAGAAAAATTTGCAGGTCTTTAAAAGATAAAATATAAAGTGTTAACTAAATTAAAATGGAAACAAAGACGACAGGAGGTCTAAACGAACAAAACGTAAAAACAAATTGTATACTAGGTCGCAGCAGCTCACTAGACGAGAGCAGAGATGACGCCATAGGATGGCAACAGGCTTACATTGCGAACCATACGAACATCAGCGATTAGTTTCACATGATGAGCTCGTCTCAAATAAAACAAGGTAGGGAACACGACACGAATGAAGACAGTGGTTATGTTAATGACTCGATGGATATAATCAATTCATCGAAAGTCGAAAGTGAACCGAGCAAAACACGAGAAGTAGAATCTGAGTATGAGGACACCTTAGAACAAGAAAGCGAAAAACCACTGAATATGATCGATTTGTTAAAAATTTTGTCTGCACAAATTGCAGCACAAGGTAGTAACAATAACAACCAGATTAAGGCACAAATGCAAAGTACACCTTTCTAACATGTTTCATTGTTTGAAACTACTTGCACCATCACTGTGTATTTTTCTTGGCCTTAACATAATTCTATGTCAACTTCTTTGTGGTACATAACTCCCCGCCGTTTGACCCATGCACCTTTAACTATGGTGTTCTTCAGTTACCCTTTTATCAATGCAACATCACATTAGTGACGACTATGTTCCCCGTGTCAGTAAGTAGCTTGATTTGTCATCCACGATATACAGCACCTATCAAAGTCATTTTTGGATCTGATTTTCGGTGGACCTAACAGGAATTACTGTCTCAGGCAGGGGGCGGACGGTGGGGTGGCACGTACGTCCGCGTACTCGTTTGATCTACTGAGTTGCCTGTTGATCTTTTCTTTTATTGCGGCAATCTCTCGATGCGTGACCCTGTATTCGACAACTGTAGTAAATTCGTTTCTCCTTACAGCCCTTATGCTTGTGACGATGCTTCTTACATCTGTAGCACACTACATTTGTGTTGAACATGCGACGCTCTTCTCTTCGCATTATCATTCGGCTGCTTTAATAGTAGTAGTAGTAGTAGTAGTAGTAGTAGTAATAATAACTTTACAGTTTTGGACATCATCAGCATTTGTACATTTACAGAGATGTAATGCCATACATATAATGAATTTGTATAACAAGTAATACATTATATACTATTATATAAACGTATACCAACATTAATATACTATAGCATACAAACTAGAACTGTCAACTGTCAGAAATCTTTGAATGATAATAAACATTTTTGAATTAACAGCTGTTTCAGTTTTACTTTAAAAAGATTTCCACAGAGTTTCTTTATATTTTTTGGCTACCTATTATAGAACTGCCTCCCAGCTTCAAGTGGACTGTGATCAACAGATCTCATCAGTCAGTACCCTATGGTAATCACATCTGGTTTGTGTTTTGTAATTTTGTATGTCTCTATTCATTACATTCAGTTCATCATTCTCTTTTACAAACGCAATACTTTTAAGGACATACAATAAATGCTTCCACGACGCCAATAGCTGCATATACTGCTTCCAAATGGCCTTACATCGCGCCAATCTGACTGCTTTGCTTATTTCCTCTCCATACAACCTGTGTGTCTAAACCTCTCTGACCAGCTTCGAACAGCTAAATGTGATTCTCATTCTCGTCTTCTGCCAGCTCATATGTTTTTGCGTTGACGTTTCGAATTATGTCGGCAAACTGCTCAGTAGATTCTTGTCGCATGCGCAGACTATGAAGTTCCTCTCTGTAGAACTTGATAGCATTTTTGTGTTTGAGTCTCCGATCAACTGTCACTTTAAATTCATTGTAATCTTCTGATTTCATGCAAGTTGGCTTCGTGTTAACGCAGATCCTTGAATTCTTAATTTAGCAACTGCTAACCTATTTGAATCAGTCCATTAACCCAATAAGGCAGCTCCTTCGAGTTTCCAAAAGAATACTTTCATGTCTTCCTCGGGTTTCCCGCAAACAATGGTACTGATGGCAATAATGAAAAATTCTTTATTGCACCAGCACTGCATGAGCTATATTTGACAAGTCATTTGGGAGGCTGCACTCGTTTCTCTAGTTTGAATTGCTGTCTCTCTCTTCGCAAATCGTTTATAATGGTTGATGATCGACCGTCTTACTGGATTGAATTCCACCATTTTGATTAATCACTCAAGTACAGGAAAAAGTTCAACAAATCAATCATTGCCTTTCTCATTTTAGCCAAATTTGAGCAGACCACCCTGACTTTCAGCGTTGGATGTCCCCGTGTTGTCGGATGATGTCCACGCTTCTGCTGCGCCACTGACAGATGGCAGGAGCACTCGGAATTCTCACTGCACCTCCATAGGACTGTAGGATTTTAACATTTGATCCCATTACTGACACCACTTCTATTAGGGGTTACCGGTTTAGTATCCTTAGCTGACGACCTCCCGTGCTATTTGTCAGGGTTATGCAGGCGTTGTGTTCGTAAGGTACGGAAATACGTGAACACCGAGTAATTAACCTCCAGCACTTTACTCAATAAAAACAGTTTATGATCATAAAGCACTCTTTACGCTGATCCGTGATACCTTTGTCTGTCGTCCTATCACAGATAAATACGAATTTGCAAGACTGCATTGTGAGCCGTGTAGCAACCATGTGAGTTGGAGAACAGCCCTGCTGCATGCAAGTGGCCAGTGACTCATCCACTATTGTGTGTGTGTGTGTGTGTGTGTGTGTGTGTGTGTGTGGGTCCTCTGTGGATACTGACAAGATAGTTCATCATTCCAAGAGAGTGCCAACTCGCGCTAGTGTAAGCACGAGATGGCTGCATCTAAGCCTGTAGCCCATACATTTGGTAAAATCTGGGTGACAATTTAAAATCTCGTAAAATTTAATTTTAGAAATATAGTTTGGGGTACGATTCTTCCTGTATTCAGTCAAATCAAAAAGTAGTTAGGGCCTCTGTAGTATCCAGCGTGACATTTCGAAACAGCGTGACATTTCATTTAGAATTGCGGTGCGGCATTTTTTCGGACAGCACAGACCTTCGAGTTCGGAAGAATCGTGTTGTTAGCACTGTTTATCCTTCGCTATTTGCTCACGGTATGAAGGACGTTCGCAGGTCCAGTAGCTATTCACACAAAAAGAGGCAATCTAGCGAATTACTGTCACAATCCTTTAAATTAAATGGAAATGACAGAAGAGAGGAACGAGAACTGAGAATTCACGTAAGGAACGGGTACTGCATATTTGCTATGAAACGGCATTACAATACCGTGGAGAAAGAACTTAAAGATTTAGTTGACAATGAAAGCGCAAAAAATTACAATGATCCACAGACGGTGTTCATTGTTCTGCACACCAAGAAGCACTTTGTGCTAAATTTGCAGGCATGGAACACGTGAAGAAATTGGTGGTACTAACAGTAAAACTTCTGAAGTCGCACGCATTATTCCACAGTCAGTTGCAACAGTTTTCAATAGAACTGAACGGAGAGTATGGGGACTGCCTATATTACTGCAAAGTACGTTGGTGAAGTCAAGGCGCATACGTGGAACAATTTGTCGATTTCAAAATCGCTATTGTTGAATTTATGAAGGAAAAAGGAGTGCAGGAACAAAATTCAAAACATCTGGAATGGATTGCAGACTTCACATTTTAACTGGACTTGACTACACACTGCCCACAGTAAGACACTGCAAGATAACTTCTTTCTGATTTGATGGTCATTGTAGAAGGGACACATTCTGAAAAAAACACTCAAGCTCCCTAAGCTCACTGGTGTTAAAGAAAACGCGAAATTTGAAAACTTCATTGTGTACTTGAAAGAATTACAACGATAGTTTCCTAAACGTTTTGAGGACACTGCCAACCTGCCATCTGTTTTAAAGTTGTTTTCAGGACCGTTTGCCAGTTCAGTTAAAAGTGTACCTGTGCATGTGCAGATGTAACAGTTTGATCTGCAAGGCAATTCCCGTTTTACAGACAAACACCTTGAACGTTAAAACTATCTAGGACGACTACATTGCTTTCCTCGGGTAGAGTTTCCACGTCTCCATAATGGAGATGCAAAAGTGCTACAATATTTCGATCAGCATGTGTGTGTGAAAGGCGTTTTTTTAGATTACGGAATTAAGTCAGTCACGATTACGTGCCAACCTGAGTGCAAAAATCTGTGAAATAGTCTTTGTCTGTCCGTCTGTATGCTGAAAGTACGTATCAAAAAAAAAAAAAAAAAAAAAAAAAAAAAAAAAAAAACTAATGTCCTGAGCGCTCCAAAAATAAAAAAAAAGCTGAAAATCTGTTTTGTTATTGATCGTTGGTGTTGAGAAATGTGGAATATCCAAGTCGTAAGCTGTGCGACTACACTGCCATTTAAATGTGGTACGTTCGCAGTTTCCCCCTCTCCCACTCCATGTGGGCAGAAAACATAGCATGGCAGTGGAGTAAATGTGCATTGAGAGCTATGACACACCTGCCAAAGTATGGCTTGCGAGATGAATTCTGGGC
This sequence comes from Schistocerca americana, assembly GCF_021461395.2. Classification (NCBI taxonomy): domain Eukaryota; kingdom Metazoa; phylum Arthropoda; class Insecta; order Orthoptera; family Acrididae; genus Schistocerca; species Schistocerca americana. The sequence goes on along the minus strand of NC_060119.1, from coordinate 253,306,506 downwards.
CACCTCTCCTGTAGTCCGATAACCAACCACTAGGTTCACGGTCAGATCTATTAACCCTTTGATGCACGTAAGATTAGACTTTCCTGAAAATCAGCAGCTGTTCTGCACAAAGTAACAAAAAAGACCTCTAATGTTTTCAGATATTAATTTCACATAATTACAAAAGTATAGGTGGTATTCTCACAATGCCACTATGGCATTAGTGCCTTAAAATCCTACACTTACAAACATATGCCATACCATATTATAATCTGAAGTGCAATGTCACTGCTTCTAAACAAATGTAAAAATAGTTTATTACCGGTGATAATCTAAAAACCAGTTTTTCTTGTCTCAGAGACACAATGCAACACCACATGTTTCACAAGACCACTATGAATGCTGCCGATTTGATGATGAACTGCAACTGGCACATCTTTTCCACGTTCCTCTGACTGGTAGGTGCTTATTCTATGTAAATCTCACCTCCTGCAGAATCTTGGGCTTAAATTTGTTGATTTTTGCCTTCATCTTTTGCCTCTGTTTTGATGTGTTCGATGGCAGAAGTCTATCAACCACAGCTAATCTAAAGTCTTTCAGGCTCATCAAGTTTTCATCACTTCTTTCAGAAAATATTATATATGACCTGAGAACTGCTACATCCACAAAGTGCCAGAAGATATGTAAATACCATCTCTTACTCTTCCTGTTAATCTCATAGCAAGATTTCAGCATATCACTTTTATATACATACCTCTGAAGAGGGGCAGCAGCCTTTTCAGTAGTTGCAGGGGCAACAGTCTGGATGATTGACTGATCTGGCCTTGTAACATTAACCAAAACGGCCTTGCTGTGCTGGTACTGCGAACGGCTGAAAGCAAGGGGAAACTACAGCCGTAATTTTTCCCGAGGACATGCAGCTTTACTGTATGATTAAATGATGATGGCGTCCTCTTGGGTAAAATATTCCGGAGGTAAAATAGTCCCCCATTCGGATCTCCGGGCGGGGACTACTCAAGAGGACGTCGTTATCAGGAGAAAGAAAACTGGCATTCTACGGATCGGAGCGTGGAATGTCAGATCCCTTAATCGGGCAGGTACGTTAGAAAATTTAAAAAGGGAAATGGATAGGTTAAAGTTAGATATAGTGGAAATTAGTGAAGTTCGGTGGTAGGAGGAACAAGACTTTTGGTCAGGTGAATACAGGGTTATAAATACAAAATCAAATAGGGGTAATGCAGGAGTAGGTTTAATAATGAATAAAAAAATAGGAGTGCGGGTTAGCTACTACAAACAGCATAGAGAACGCATTATTGTGGCCAAGATAGACACAAAGCCCATGCCTACTACAGTAGTACAAGTTTATATGCCAACTAGCTCTGCAGATGATGAAGAAATAGATGAAATGTATGACGAGATAAAGGAAATTATTCAGGTAGTGAAGGGAGACGAAAATTTAATAGTCATGGGTGACTGGAATTCGTCAGTAGGAAAAGGGAGAGAAGGAAACATAGTAGGTGAATATGGATTGGGGGGAAGAAATGAAAGAGGAAGCCGCCTTGTAGAATTTTGCACAGAGCATGACTTAATCATAGCTAACACTTGGTTCAAGAATCATAAAAGAAGGTTGAATACGTGGAAGAATCCTGGAGATACTAAAAGGTATCAGATAGATTATATAATGGTAAGACAGAGATTTAGGAACCAGGTTTTAATTGTAAGACATTTCCAGGGGCAGATGTGGACTCTGACCACAATCTATTTGTTATGAACTGCAGATCGAAACTGAAGAAACTACAAAAAGGTGGGAATTTAAGGAGATGGGACCTGGATAAACTGAAAGAACCAGAGGTTGTACAGAGTTTCAGGGAGAGCATAAGGGAAGAATTGACAGGAATGGGGGAAAGAAATACAGTAGAAGAAGAATGGGTAGCTCTGAGGGATGAAGTAGTGAAGGCAGCAGACGACCAAGTAGGTAAAAAGACGAGGGCTAATAGAAACCCTTGGGTAACAGAAGAAATATTGAATTTAATTGATGAAAGGAGAAAATATAAAAACGCAGTAAATGAAGCAGGCAAAAAGGAATACAGACGTCTCAAAAATGAGATTGACAGGAAGTGCAAAATGGCTAAGCAGGGATGGCTAGAGGACAAATGTAAGGATGTAGAGGCTTGTCTCACTAGGGGTAAGATAGATACTGCCTACAGGAAAATTAAAGAGACCTTTGGAGAGAAGAGAACCACATGTATGAATATCAAGAGCTCAGATGGCAACCCAGTTCTAAGCAAAGAAGGGAAGGCAGAAAGGTGGAAGGAGTATATAGAGGGTTTATACAAGGGCAATGTACTTGAGGACAATATTATGGAAATGGAAGAGGATGTAGATGAAGACGAAATGGGAGATAAGATACTGTGTGAAGAGTTTGACAGAGCACTGAAAGACCTGAGTCGAAACAAGGCCCCGGGAGTAGACAACATTCCATTAGAACTACTGATGGCCTTGGGAGAGCCAGTCATGACAAAACTCTACCATCTGGTGAGCAAGATGTATGAGACAGGTGAAATACCCTCAGACTTCAAGAAGAATATAATAATTCCAATCCCAAAGAAAGCAGGTGTTGACACATGTGAAAATTACCGAACTATCAGTTTAATAAGTCACAGCTGCAAAATGCTAACACGAATTATTTACAGACGAATGGAAAAACTGGTAGAAGCCGACCTCGGAGAAGATCAGTTTGGGTTCCGTAGAAATGTTGGAACACGTGAGGCAATACTAACCTTACGACTTATCTTAGAAGAAAGATTAAGAAAAGGCAAACCTACGTTTCTAGCATTTATAGACTTAGAGAAAGCTTTTGACAATGTTAACTGGAATACTCTCTTTCAAATTCTGAAGGTGACAGGGGTAAAATACAGGGAGCGAAAGGCTATTTACAATTTGTACAGAAACCAGGTGGCAGTTATAAGAGTCGAGGGGCATGAAAGGGAAGCAGTGGTTGGGAAAGGTGTGAGACAGGGTTGTAGCCTCTCCCCGATGTTATTCAATCTGTATATTGAGCAAGCAGTAAAGGAAAAAAAAGAAAAATTTGGAGTAGGTATTAAAATTCATGGAGAAGAAGTAAAAACTTTGAGGTTCGCCGATGACATTGTAATTCTGTCAGAGACAGCAAAGTACTTGGAAGAGCAGTTGAACGGAATGGACAGTGTCTTGAAAGGAGGATATAAGATGAACATCAACAAAAGCAAAACGAGGATAATGGAATGTAGTCAAATTAAATCGGGTGATGCTGAGGGAATTAAATTAGGAAATGAGACACTTAAAGTAGTAAAGGAGTTTTGCTATTTGGGGAGTAAAATAACTGATGATGGTCGAAGTAGAGAGGATATAAAATGTAGACTGGCAATGGGAAGGAAATCGTTTCTGAAGAAGAGAAATTTGTTAACGTCGAGTATAGATTTAAGTGTCAGGAAGTCGTTTCTGAAAGTATTTGTATGGAGTGTAGCCATGTATGGAAGTGAAACATGAACGATAACTAGTTTGGACAAGAAGAGAATAGAAGCTTTCGAAATGTGGTGCTACAGAAGACTGCTGAAGATAAGGTGGGTAGATCACGTAACTAATGAGGAGGTATTGAATAGGATTGGGGAGAAGTTTGTGGCACAACTTGACTAGAAGAAGGGATCGGTTGGTAGGACATGTTTTGAGGAATCAAGGGATCACAAATTTAGCATTGGAGGGCAGCGTGGAGGGTAAAAATCGTAGAGGGAGACCAAGAGATGAATACACTAAGCAGATTCAGAAGGATGTAGGTTGCAGTAGGTACTGGGAGATGAAGAAGCTTGCACAGGATAGAGTAGCATGGAGAGCGGCATCAAACCAGTCTCAGGACTGAAGACCACAACAACAAACAACCCCATATGGACATTATAGTCTTTGACAAGCAATGGGCCGTTCATTGACAGCTCTGTTCCATCCTTCTGTCTTCTGGTTGTAGTACACTTTTCACATACGGTGCGTGAAAATTGCTCAAGAAATATATCCGTTTTCTATCCTTCCACTTGAGACAAAGAATTCCTCTTGGTTACTCCACCAATCTGAATCTCCTCTTTGTAGTTCTTTGTCATCTTTTAGATCTTTTGGCAGGTGTTATCTTTCCTTCCCAACAGTTCCACAGGCATGAATCTGTTTTTGTTTTAAATATTTCATCAATAGAACTGAGGTGAATTACTTGTCAAATTATACTTCATAAACTTTCATTTCTAAGATTTTGCAGAGTATTTTTACAACCCGTCCTCCTAGGTCTTTCTCAGTGGCCTCTCCTAATTTGCCAGTGTAAATTTCGAATTGACACACACATCCTCTTTGGTCTGCAAGCAACCAGACTTTATAACCTCTCTTGATAGGCTTAGCTGGCATGTATTGCTTCAAGGATGATCTACCCTTGAATTTAATCATTTCTTCGTCAGTGGACAGTTGTTGGGTGGGCTTGTAGTAACCCATGAATGCTTTTGGCAAGACATCAAGAACAGGTCTCACTTTATACATTTTATCATAGTTAGGAGAGCCTTTTTGAGGTTGTGTAGTTAAATCATTAAAATGAATGTGGGATAGAAGCCATGAAAATCTGTTGACAGACATGTAACTGCTTAGGCACGAGTCTCGGAGTTTCATGTTAGACGACCAGTAATCTCTGAAACTAGGTAACCTTTTTCAGTCCCATAAGAATATTAATTGCCAAAAATGATCTTATTTCAGTACAGCAGTTTGTGGGAACTCGATTCATGCCACCACTCTTCTGCGTGTTGCATAAACGTTGGTTTCGTACACAATTCTTTCTACTAGGATGTCAGGAAAGAGCAAATGAAAATTTTCAGCAGGATATTCTGTCATCAGAGACTGATGGCCCAGTCAGTTCTGTGAAAAGAAATTTCTGTTTTGTGTTGTTTACTTGTGCCCATATTTTATCACTATCTATCCTGTATATTAGTGGCAAATCATCTAAGTCTGTCTCTGAATCATCTGTCATGTCTACAGACGCATCAACAGTAGTGTTACAGACTGAGTTATTGTGATTTACAGTAACTGGAATGCATGGAACTGGGTCACCTAGGCCTAAATCGCCAACAGAGATAGATTTATCACCTGTTATTGCTTCAGGGTTCTCATAAAAAATCATAGGTGATGAAACTGCTTCATTCGTTTTTGCGGTTTCTTCATCATCACATGATAACAGATCATCATCTGATCCCTCACTGGGTATGTTTGCAAAGAGTTCCTCCACAAAGGCTTCATCAATTTCACAAAATTTCTAAGACATTTATTTAGCTTCGACATGTCTAACAATGACCTACAAAATAATTACAGTTATGTAATACACACTTACATATATCAACTAAGTTATACATATTGTTTGTATGATACTTTGTAAATGATCAAAAGCATGACATTGTAAACCTTATTTTCGGAAAATATTGTCGATAGTTGTAATAGGTTCAAAAAATGGTTAAAATGGCTCTGAGCACTATGGGACTCAACTGCTGAGGTCATTAGTCCCCTAGAACTTAGAACTAATTAAACCTAACTAACCTAAGGACATCACACACATCCATGCCCGAGGCAGGACTCGAACCTGCGACCGTAGCGGTCTCGCGGTTCCAGACTGCAGCGCCAGAACCGCGCGGCCACTTCGGCCGGCTGTAATAGGTTATACTGGTATTGTAGCGATACCACCCATGATTCCGAACAGAAAAACAAAATGCGTTCATAAATTCTAAATATCAGTGTTGGATATTATTCTTGTGTACATTAACAATAAATGATGCAAACCACTAACGTTTAGCAGTATTAACAACAGATATGTAGATATTTATTCCACATGACATCAACAGACGCAGGCACAGGCACTCACTAGTAACGCACACTTTGGAACAACTGCTAAGCGAACAGTAGCCATGAAATTTACGACGTAGTTCCAAGAAACACCACTACAAGGCACCTGCTGGCAGCTACTGGACGTGGTAGCCAGGCAATACCACAATGTTGAAAAGGCACAGAAGCTTATAAAATGGTGGTATTGTAAGAATACCACTGCGGAGCAAAGGGTTAAAATTACAAGGGATGAGAGTCAATACCTGGCGTACCATGCCATGCCGGATTTAACCCTTGCAATGCCAAGGAGGTGGGGGTGGGGTACTTTATGCCCACCTTTTTTTAAAACATTTTAATCCAGTCTCTTACTTTATACAGAATGAAATTTTCATTCTGCAGCGGCAGAGTGTGCGCTGATATGAAACTTCTTGGCAGATTAAAACTGTGTTTTTCGTACTTTATATCCCAAAATTCTGAAAATATATTTATTGCTTTGAATGAATTATTTCATCAGATTCCATAAATGTCTTAAATCTTTCACTTAAACATAATGAAAAACCTTAAGCCTTAGTAGTAGATGTCACTTCTCCAATAACTTTCACATTCAGTATTTCAGGTTCAGGACCTTATTTACACATCAATATCTTTTTAAAAAGTATGTTGTAAGTTAGAGTCAACAACAATTAACGGAAGATGCATTTCTTAATTTTTTTTAGGATGGGCATATAAAGCACTTCATAACCAAGTGGAATTAGCGGATCGAAGAATATGAGGCATGACATCATATGTATGAACTAATAATTGTGGAGGCTGAAGTAGTTGTGACGGGTTACGCCGAGAATTGTAGCCACCCCAGCACACAACTAATCTCTGTACAAGAAAAGGCAAAAACGTGGCAAAAAGGTAAACACAATTAGTGAAAGAAGTGAAGCTGAAATCAACAAGGTCAAGATGAAATCAAGAACTGGTAGCAACGGGTCAACTAACAATAACAACTATGGAAATTTCGTAATGTATATTTTACAGACAGAAGCTGGAAACCTCAACACAGGAGTGACAAACCTAGTATTACCATAAGTGCTTTGCAAGAAGTAAAAGCTTTTGTTAGGAATTTTAATAGATTCCAGCAGAGACTACACCTAATTTCATTTTGGGCAGACTTGAAAGATCAATGGGTAGAAACAAAATTGATAGATTTTGCAGTGAGGCACAAGGAAGACGGGGCTTCCAACCTGGGCTGATTCCCTAAATTTAGACAGGATGACGTATGATGAGTTTGAGAAGGCGTTTGTTGAGAAATATTGGTTACAGGAAAAGTGGGAAGTAGTGAAAGATGAAATGAAACTACGGGCGTATAATAGACAGGTGGGGGGATTGCTTTTTGGCATGTTAGAAAAGTCGCTAGAATTAAACAGATATTTAGACATACCATAGCGAAAAAACATTAATAAAATGCGTAATAAACATGGTGCCAGCGATGTATAATACTGTGTAATTGTCAAAATGGAAGAGCACGCAAAAACGATTTTAAAACGCATAGAAGAAAACAAGCAACAAGTAGGTCCAGTCACAGCTCTATAGATGTCATGTGAACGTCACCAACGACAGGTCTGCAGCGCCAGCACAGGCGGCAATATCTGGAGTTCGCGCAGTCAGGAACAGAGATGCGAAGTGTCTCAACCAATCAGCACCATGATGGTTTCGTAGAGACCAGTAGAGGAGTGACATGTCGTTACGCACACGGAAGGTACGCAATGTTCGGACTAAAGGCCTGGCCAGACAGAATGCGGCCTGGCCGTCCCGCCTGTGGCCTTGAACCACAGCCGGAAGGCCGCACTGTTGAATCGCTCGTTATTGTATGGCGGCGGCCACAATGAGTGCGGCTTTGACGCTTCGGCATGCGGTCTGCCGCACCGGCCGCTGCCGGGTTGTTACAGATTAAGGCCTGACCAGACAGAATGCGGCCTGGCCGTCCGGCCTGTGGCCTTGAACCGCAGCCGATAGGCTGCACTGTTGAATTGCTCGTTACTATGGCGGCGGTCACACAGAGTGCGGCTCTGACGCACCGGCATATAGCCTGCCGCACCGGCCGCCGCCGGGTTGTCACAGATTACAGATTCGCCGCAAGCCGGAGCGGCTGCTTGCCTCTGTTGGCGCACTCAACTGCTCTGCCTGTCACACTGGAAGCAGTGGCTGAGGCAGTTTTTATCATCATGGACAGAGAAAGACTTATAGAGGAGGTGAGAGAATACAACTTTTTGTATGATACACGCGATCCTGATTTGGAGGTAGAATACTTTTGCCCTCGATATACTCTTAATAGAAAGCTGAATTTTCAAAAATAGTGTTGTGACTGTGACGTCCATAACTTCCAATATCAACTACTGTTAACTTGTAGTATGGGTCAACGATCGTCAGGAGATGTAGCGAAAAGAATTGTTTATAACAGAAGAACTGAGCATTTTAACCTGATATGCTTCCTGTCTATGCTTCCAATGCAGTTTGGAAACCACCAAAGTTCTAGAAATCCTGCTTCACATTTCTTCCACATCTCTGTTGTAGGAGTAGGTAAAAACTTGGGCTGTAGAACAGTCCATATTGCCTGGCACACTCCTTCCACAATTTCTGAGACTGTTGAACGCCCTAAGCGAAAAGAAAAGCTATGGTGTGGTGACTGTCACCTGTAGCCAAGTATCTGGAAAAGATTAAAAAACTTATGCCGATAGAACGAATAGATAAGTTAACGACCAAAGATATGTTGGTTTAAATTCAATGACAATGTTATGAATACAATGAAACAAAACAATCTATTTAGTAGAAAGTTCTCTGTAGCGGGACATACGGAACTAGATGTTACTATCGTTTGCTGTATTCATGAACACTGCAGATAAATTTATCACTCCACTCGTAACTACGTTGTAGGACAGCACTTTCTTCCGCTGAACCTTTCATGCGATACAGCAAAACTGAAATTGAATAATTTATATGACTTCTGTATGAAGCACAAAGAGGCCACAAATGGTAAAACTTACCTCAAACAAATGGCTAGTCTGTGCCTTGTATCAATTGGCTTTCTCCAGTTCGTTATGCACTTCTTGGTGCTACCTAAAAATCAGAACATGCAGTTTTTCGAAACATTCTCACGACAGACGAAAATATTTGAAGAACCTATCTTCGTCAGACCCCAGTTCAGTACACAGACGATGGTATTCTCCTAAGCTTTCTGTCCTGGTATTAATGTCGTGCACCCAACATCTCCTCTTCTAGGTCCATTTCGTATCGCTAGTGCAAGGAGGAGTCCTTCCTCGTCCGAGCTACTCATTTCTGCACTTAAAAAAAAAAAACCTCGCATAAAGATAACGTGTTCCCCGTGAAGCTTCCAAATCTCCAAATCGTCTAACGCCAAGAAAATCATGCTACGCATGCAAGCTTAATAATGGGGTTCGGTCCCTTCCACAGTGTAACAGTTGACGCAGCAAGAGTCGCAACGGCCGGCCGTTGCCTGTGTGGCGTCCCCGGCCACAGAAGACCCCGGCCACCCGCTGCGCAGTCCGTCGCAGCAGCAGGCCGGATTCTGTCTGGCCAGGCCTTTACAGATTCGACACAAGCCGGAGTGGCTGCTTGCCTCTGTTGGCGCACTCAACTACTCTATGGTCAGACTGGAAGCAGTGGCGTGAGGTGGGTTTTGTCTTGCAGCTCGTAGTGCATGCATCATGGACACAGACAGACTTATAGAGGAGGTCAGACAATACAACTTTTTGTATGATACACGCGATCCTGATTTGGAGGTATAATACTTTTGCCCTCAATATACTCTTGATAGAAAGCTGAATTCTCAGAAATAGTGTTGTCACTGTGACGTTCATAACTTCCAACATCAACTACTGTAAACTCGGTAGTATGGATCAACGATCGCCAGGAGAACTAGCAAAAAGAACTGTTTGTAACAGAAGAACTGGCATCCACTATCCTTCGGGCATTTTAACCTGATAGGCTTTCCGTCTATGCTTCCAAGGCAGTTCGGAAACCCCCAGTTCTAGAAATCCCTCTTCAGATTTCTTCCACATCTCTGTTGTTGGAGTAGGTAAATACTTGGGCTGTAGAACAGTCCATATTGCCTGGCGCACTTGTTTCACGATATCTGAGACTGTTGAACGTCCTAACCGAAAATAAAACACTATGGTCTGGTGACTGTCGCCTGTAGTCAAGTATCTGGAAAAGATTAAAATCAATTATGCCGATAAAACAAATAGATAATTCACGACCAAAGATATGTTTGTTTAAATTCAATAACAATGTTATGAATACAATGAAACAAAACAATCTATTAAGTAGAAAGTTCTCTCTAGCGGGACATACGGAACTAGATGTTACTATCGTTTGCTGTATTTGTAAACACTGCAGATAAATTTATCACTCCCCTTGTAACTACGTTGTGGGATAGCACTTTCTTCCGCCGAACCTTTCCTATGATACAGCAAAACTGAAATGGAATAATTAATATGACTTCTATTTGAAGCATCAAGGGATCACAAATTTAGCATTGGAGGGCAGCGTGGAGGGTAAAAATTGTAGAGGGAGACCAAGAGATGAATACACTAAACAGATTCAGGAGGATGTAGGTTGCAGTAGGTACTGGGAGATGAAGGAGCTTGCACAGGATAGATTAGCATGGAGAGCTGCATCAAACCAGTCTCAGGAGTGAAGACCACAACAACAACAACAACAACAACATTTGAAGCACAAAGAGCCACAAACGGTAAAACTTACCTCAAACAAATGGCTAGTCAGTCCCTTGTATCAATTGGCTTCCTCCAGTTCGTTGTGCACTTCTCGGTGCTACCTTTTTATCGGGTGATGTATCTCCTCGAAACATTCTCGCGACATACGAAAATATTTGAAGAACCTATCCTCGTCAGACTCTAGATCAATACACAGACGATGGTATTCTCCTACGCTTTCTCTCTTGCTATTAATGTCGTGCACCCAAAATCTCCTCTTCTTGGTGCCATTTCGTATTGCTAGTGCGAGTTACTCATTTCTGCAATTAAAAAAAAAAGACTTCGCACAAACATAACATGTCCCGCGTGAAGATTCCAAATCTTCTAACGCCAAGACAATCGCGCTACGAATGCAAGCTTAATAATGGGGTTCAGCCCCTTCCACAGTGTAACAGCTGATGCAGCAACAGTCGCTGCGGCCGGCCGTTGCCTGTGTGGCGTCCCTGGCCACTGACGGGTCCTGACACCTGCTGCGCCGTTCGTCTCAGCGGCAGGCCGGATTTTGTCTGGCCAGGCCTTAACTGCCAGCTGCAAATCTACAGCTAACAGCACTTGCTGCTACCCAATCAAACAGCCTTTCTGCAGGATGACAACGCCCTCTTATTCATTCGGCGACAACAAAGGTCTAGCCGATGGCAGCTCAGCGAACGCATCAACGGAGGTGCCCTGCGCCCCTTTCAAGTACGACTGGTTTTGTGCTTGTGCATGAAACTTAGCCAGCAGCGGGCGAAACCGGGGCCGCACACTGAGTGACCCTCAACACCACGGGGCCAATACAGTCTGAGTTTTTACTGAATGTTAAATCTTTCTATATGATTGTCATTTATCTAATTTTGGTGCAGTTTTTGTGTTCAATAATTGCTTGATATCTACCATCACATAGCCCACTGGATATCAATAACTTAAATCAATGCAAGTCAAAGTCGTTAATTTCAGTAAACTTTTGGTATATGAATGAATTGGAGTGTCGTTCTACTGAAAAATCTAGTAAAGCCATAGACATTTGTTCGATTGTATCGGTGTTAATTGTTGTTTTTAATCTAAATTAGATGTTTGTAAATGTCATAGGATTTTGAGTTGTAATTTTGGCTAAAATTTGCATTTTTCAAAACAATTGCCAGAGGGGACATAAGGATACCATGATCAATATCCTTCCCACAGGGCTACCCAGCAGCTGGCGTTAGTTGGCAAGCTGTAGCTTCTAGAACGTTGCTGGCCGGTGTGGCCGTGCGGTTCTAGGCGCTTCAGTCTGGAACCGCGTGACCGCTACGGTCGCAGGTTCGAATCCTGCCTCGGGCATGGTTATGTGTGATGTCCTTAGGTTAGTTAGGTTTAAGTAGTTCTAAGTTCTAGGGGACTGATGACCATAGATGTTAAGTCCCATAGTGCTAAGAGCCATTTGAACCATTCTTTTCTAGAACTTTCTGTAGTGTCCCATCTTTTCCGTTGAATAGGGCTTTGTTGTGTTGCGTCGGCAATGTCATTTAGTGGCGACGATGCGTAGGCAATGGAGTGGGGTCGGTTGTGTGAATATGTAGTGAAAGAATCGTGAGTCAGAAATATGCAAAGTTGAATTATAAAGAGTTTAAGAGTGCCTTGAAAGAAATATTGCAGTGGAATAGAAATGCTGAATCGTACATGACTTTTTAGAGTGAGTATCTTTTTAGAATTTGTCAGTTTCATAAAAGTGAATGAATGTGAAACAGATAGGCATGTTTCCTATCGTTGAAAGTTGAACAAGCACATTGAATAAAAATAAAAAGTAAGAAGGGCATTGCCAAAATTTAAAGTAAATTGGGCAGCAAATGATAAGTAATGTCAAATATAGTTAGGTTTTCCTATAAATTTCTATGTAATCGAGGGTTAAGTCAGTCATTCTCCATTAGGATCATGGTCAGTTCTCTTGAAATTATGAAGATGTGAGAGCTTACACTAAACACACCCTCAGGAATTGTGACATGTTCAGAAAAAAACAGCCAAATATTTGTAACAAGCAAAAATATAAATGTCACTGCTATTCGTCTTTTATTTTTGAATTAGAGTGAGATCACAAAATCGAACAAACTCACTCTTGAGGGAGAGAATTCTTTATGTGAATGAGATCGAATACTGCAGAACATCCTTGTAATAGAATAATAAAGTCCGAAATATGTTACAAATATGAAATTGTATTAATCAAATTTTAGCATATTGCAGGTTGGGAAGATATTTATCTCTGCTTCATAGCTCCATGCCTCTATCCACTACATTAAGGTGAGTGAACACGTACGGCATCTGACATTGTCTTTCCTGTTACAATCAACTGAATGCTTTTACTACTGATATACCATTAACTTACCCCCCCCCCCCCAAGAAAAAGGTCCAAGATGAGTGCGACACATGAGCAGATGACGATAAAAGCAAGGACGTTAAAATCTATGGCGATACCCTAATGCCATAAACAAGCCAGTGACTGATGCAGTCACAAATCCGAAAAAAATGGTTCAAATGGCTCTAAGCACTATGGGACTTAACATCTAACCTGCACACACATCCATGCCCGAGGCAGGATTCGAACCTGCGACCGTAGCAGCAGCGTGGTTCCGGACTGAAGCGTCTAGAGCCGCCCGGCCACGCCGGCCGGCCACAAATCCCAGAAAATTGTGATCAGTGTTGTAGTGTTAGTCGTCGAAATACAAATGTAAATTTGTGTAAAAATGGTTGCTTGTAGGGCCAGGAAGGACAGTGCAAAGAAAAGCTTGTGAATTGAGGCATTACGTCAAAATATGGAACACCAGTTAAATATAGAACAATATGGTCAATACAAACTGACCTACAGCCCCTCATTAAAATCTCAGTTCCCTCACAACGACTAATAGCTCAAACCTAGAACTTCTTATCCCACACAAACCAAATACTTTCACCTTTTAACTTTTTCCTAACATCCACAAACCCAGTCACCCTGGTAGCACTATAGTTGGTGACTTCAAATTACTCACCGAACGTATACGAGGTCTGTTAAAAAAAAAACCACAGGAACATTCGTAATTTTGTGGTAGTGGCATGTTGGAGCACGGCTGCCATACAGGCGGCCGTGGTTGGTGCAAAATGCGGTTGGCACCCCTGCATACACCTGTGTTCAATATGTAACTGCCGGAAGTTTCATTGTTGTATATCTGTTAGTTTTGTTCAGTGCTGTGTTGGGTAGAACGTTGTGTCGCACAGTTTGCGAATTTCGCGATGTCCAAGTTAGAGAAGCAACGCATCTGCATCAACTTTTCCGAGAAACTCAAGAAAACATTTACAGAGACACACCAAGTGATGCAGGAAGCCTGGCGACTTAAAAATGCCCAGACGGAAGTTAAAGGTGTTCCTCGTTCGCGACGCCCTTCGACGAGTACCGACGACTCTCATGTCAGGAACGTCAACGAAATTGTGTGTGCCAATCAAAGGCTGATTGGCCGAGACACTGCATAAGAATGTAATATTTCAGTGGATCATGTCATGAAATCCTGACACAGTGTCTTTGGAATGCATTCTGTTGCCGTCAAGTTCGTTCCACGGCTCCTGAGTCAAGACAAGAAAGATCTTTGCCTCGTAATCTGTGAAGGGGTTTTGGATCGTGCAAATGAGAACGAGATGTTTATTAACGTAAAACAATGAGCACTTCATCTAAGATCCAAGAGAAGTAAAAACCTAGCTGACAAACAAATGCAGAACGAAGCGAAAATGAGCGTAAGGAGAGCAATGAGAGAAGCGTTTAATGATTTTGAAAGTAAGAGGTTGTCAACCGAACTGAGTAAAAACCCTAAGAGATTTTGGTCATATGTAAAATCAGTAGGTGGGTCAAAATCATCTATTCATTCTCTCAGCGACCACACCGGCACCGAAACTGGAGATCAGAGAGAAGGACGAAATACTGAATTCGGTCTTGCGAAGTTGTTTAACCGTGGAAGATCGTAACACTGTCACTCCCTTCAATCGTTGTGCGAACGTCGAAATGGTAGATACTGAGATGATCGCGGAACTTAAAAGCAGCTACAATCGCTTAGTAGTGGAAAGACTTCAGGACCAGATGGGATACCTATAAGATTCTATAAATATTACGCGAAAGAACTTGCTCCCCTTCTAGCAGTAATTTATCGTAGATCGCTTGAGCAACGAAAGATACCTAATGACTGGAAAAAAGCACAGGTCATTCCCGTTTTTAAGAAAGGCCGTCAGACAGATCCACACAATTATAGACCTATATCGTTGACGACAATCTGTTGTAGAGTTATGGAACATGTTTTATGTTAAAGAATTATGACATTCTTGAAAAATGAACAGCTCCTCTATAAAAATCAACATGGATTCCGCAAACAGAGATTCTGCGAAACTCAGCTCGCTCTGTTCCTCCATGAGATTCATAGCGCAGTGGACAACGGCGCCCAGGTTGATGTCATGTTCCTTGATTTCAGTAAGCCATTTGATAAAGTCCCGCATTGCCGGTTAATGAAAAAAATACGAGCTTACGGAGTATCGGAGCAGACCTGTGATTGGATTGAAGACTTTCTTGCAGAAAGAACTCAACACGTCACTCTTAACGGAACTAAATTGACAAATGTAAAGGTAGTAACCGATGTACCACAGGGAAGTGTAGTAGAACCGTTGCTGTTCACAATATATTTAAATGATCTAGTAGAAAGCGTAGGATGGTCTTTAAGGTTATTCGCAGATGATGCAGTTGTTTATACCAAAGTAGCAACGCCAGAAGGTAGTAAGAATTTGCAGAACGTCCTGCAGAGAATTGATGAATGGTGCAGGCTCTGGCAGTTGACCCAGAACATAAATAAATGTAACATATTGTGCATACATAGGGAATGAAATCCACTACTGTACAGTTACACTCTTGATGACTAACAGCTGGAGACAGCGTCTGCCGTAAAATATCTAGGCACAATTACGCAGAGCGACATTGAGTGGAATGACCATATAAAACAGTTAGTGAGAAAAGCAGACACCAGACTCAGATTCATCGGAAGAATCTTAAGGAAATGTAACTCATCCATGAAAGAAATGGCTTATAGGGAGCTTGTTCGCCTGATTCTTGAGCACTGTTCATATATCTGAGATCCCTATCAGGTAGGACTGATAGAGGAGATAGAGAAGATCCAACAAAGAGCGGCACGTTTCGTCACGGGATCGTTTAGCTGGCGTGAGAGCTTTACGTAGATGCTAAAACAAGAAAAAAACTCCACTGGCAGACGTTACAAGAGAGACATTGTGCATCACGGAGAGATTTACTATGGAAATTTTGGGACAGCACTTTTCAGGAGTCAGACAACATGTTACTTCCCACCACATACATCTCGCATATTGACCACGAGGAGAAAATTCGAGAAATTACAGCCAATTCAGAGGCTTACCGACAATCATTCTTCCCATGCACTATTTGTGAATGGAACAGGATTGGAGGGATCAGATAGTGATACCGAAAGTACCCTCCGCCACACACCATTAGGTGGCTTGTGGAGTATAATGTAGAGTTTTGTAGACAGTTCATGGCTCTTTCAGCGCGATAACGCACCCGCACATGCATCCCTGTTGGTGTGTAACTATTGCACAAGAAACGAAATCACAGTGCTGCCTCATCGTCCGTACTCTCCAGATGTGACCCCTGTGGACTTTTTCTTTATTTCCAAAGCTGAAAACCCCCTGAAAGGACGAAGATTTGCGATAAAAGACCATTCACAGATGGCGCACTGCGTGATCCAACAACCAAGACTGCTTTGGGAAGTGGAAATGGCATTGGGAGTGGAGTCTCAATTTTGGAGGAGTGTAGCTGGAAGGACACTGTGGACATAGTTCCAGAATTTTTTTAACAGATCTCGTACATGCTTAGTTGATCAAAGCCTGCAAACTGTAGTGCAAAGACTCTCCTCCAACATTAAAGATAACCATTTCCTAGATCACCTGAAAGCTGTGCTCGTTCCACTCCCATCACACACTGGCCCTATTCCGAATCCCATGCCACTTTCCTTGATGTTGACTTCATCCTCACTGCTAATCAGTTACAGACTTCTGTCCACATTAACTCTACTAACAAACAACAATACTTACATTTTGAGAGTTGCCATCCTTTCTATGACCAACGTTCTCTCCCACGCAGCCTTGGCATTCAAGGCAACCTTATTTGCTCAGTGCAAATTCTATACAGCAATACACCTCCATTCTCACCTCAGCCTTCACTGGACGTAATTACACCTCTTGCCACTCAGTATTATCCTGGTCTTTAATGTATCAATCAGACATTACGACAAGGCTATGGCTTCTTATAAGCATGCCCTGAAATGAAGTCACATCTCATATCATATTTTTCCCACCACACCTAGAATAATTTTTCATTGCCCTCCCCCTCCCCCCCCCCCCCACCCCTCCATTCCCCACAATATCCTTATCAGACACTATGATCCTTCTGCACTCATTTCCTTACTGCACTCATTTCCTTACTGCACTCATTTCCTTACCCTATGGCCCCTACCCCTGTGACCACCCATGCCTAAGACTTGCCCTATGCATCCTCCTACCACAACCTATATACCAGCTCTGCATCTGGCAAAACATGCTATCAAATAGGGAGCCACCTGTTAAGTGAGATATCGTGTACCAGATGTTATGTATACACTATTCAGATTTTTACACTCACATGACTACCACCATTTTATCAGTTCAGTTTGGATGGACGGGCTTAGGAAGAGGATGTATACTGGCAACACACAATATCCTTTTATAGATTATGCTTTGTAACATGATAGTCGTGACATTTGGTGCCTGTTACACCACATTTGCCATCTGGAATCATCCTCCGACACCAGTTTCTCGGAGCTCCGCATGTGGGAACTGCCATCACAGCATGTCCTTGATGCTCGCCATCCACCTGACCTTAATTTACATTAACTACTTTCTTTAATTTCTTTCATATCCCCTTTTTGTTTTTTATCTCTCTTATTTATTGATCTATCTATTTTTCCCTGCACCCCACCTCTTACCACATGCACTTAGCTTTCCACTCTTCATAACTCTTCCACAATGTCTTGTCAGTAATCTCTGTGTTGCTTATTACCCCATCTTCATTCTTTAAGCTCTTAGGTTTTCAAATTTCATCCAGTGGTGTCCCCAACAATCAGTTTTTCCTGCTCATCCCATCAGGTAAGTCTGCCCAACCTGGGGTTCTGGGCGACTTTTCCAAACTCTCCCCCTTTCCCAAACTTCACCAATACTGTTCCTTCATTCCTCTTCCTACCCCTTCAACTCTTTCACCAGAAGAAGCCACTGGCTTGAAAAGCTTGCACATTTCTTTAACCCTTGTGTGTGTTTTCTCCTGTCACTGCTTGGTAAGTAGTTTTCTTATCTATCCAAATACATCATAATGTACTTGTTCAAAGTGTTTCTGCAAAGCTCAATTTGATCGAACATCAGTGTCATGTGCTTGCATCACAGCTTTGCAATTTTTTTCATCATTTCTCTCTTACATGCAAAATGTAATTAATGCTAGATTCTTCATAAATGACTAATGCTGCACTGTATGATACCTATTTATTTGACAGAATTTAGTGTTAATTTTTTTTTCCTTTGCTGTTGACAGCTGGTGTCATATCAGCTGTCCATGAATGTTTATGTTTGAGTTAACTGAGTGAGTGACTACGCAACAAATTATTGATTATAGCTTTCAACACATTAATTCCCCTCTCTCTCTCTCTCTCTCTCTCTCTCTCTCTCTCTCTCTCTCCCCTGCATATATGATTATTCTCCTCTGTGATAATTGTTATGTTCAAAAATTTTTCTTTATTTTGCAAACTGTTGCTCAGAAAAGTAGTAATAATATCTGTGGACCAAAAACTTTCATATGTAATGCTGATTTTGTTATGTTATGCAGCTGTTTGTATTCTAGTGTTGCCAAAGGATGTCCCCTCAATCCAAATGCACCATCTCATGATACTATTACTGTTCATACTGAGAAAAAGTTGTTCAGTGTCTGAAGTCAACATGCAAAAAATCAAACAATGGAAACATTAGGCAGGAATATCAAACATGTAGGAAAAGACAGAGTACTACTTACTGTAAAGAAGACATGTTAAGTTCCTGGCACCCGGCCATAGCTTTCATTAGTAACTCACACACACGCACACACACACGCACACACACACACACACACACACACACACACACAAACACAAACAAGCACACCTCGCACACACAAGACTGCCAGCTCCAGCATCTTGGACCAGAATACAACTACCATGTGGGATGCAAGCAGCAATCTGGAGGGGGCGGGGAAGCGGAAGAGACAGTAGTGTACGGGTGGGGAGAGATCTAATGCTGCCTGGTGGTGTGTGCAGGGACTAGACTGCCAAAAAGTGCAGCATCAGGAGGTTGTGGGGCAGGGAGGTGAGGAAAAAAGGAGCAAGAAAGGAGAGGAGAGGGGAAAGATGGGCAGTGCTTTGGCAGAAGGATGCAAATAAACAGGGTGGAAGATAAGAATGGGGAGGAGATGATGGACAGAGGTGGTGGAAACTGTTGAGTGGAGGGTGTGGGGACAGTATGTTGCTGTAGGATGAGCCTTGGATGATTGCGGGAGTGTAGAATGTGTTGTAAGGATGATTCCCATCAGTGCAGTTCAGAAAAACTAGTGGTGGAGGGAAGCAAGTATGTAATGTTCAGCTGCATGTTGTACCGCAACACGCTTTTTGCCACAGTTTGGCAGTGGCCGTTCATCCTGGTGGACAGCTGGTTGGTTGTCACAGCAAAATACAAAGCTGTGCAATGATTGCAGCAGAGCTGGTAAATGTCATGGCTGCTTGCATAGGTGGCCGAGCCCCTGATGGGGTAGGATAAACACGTGACAGGACTGGAATGGGAAGTGCTGAGTGGGTGGAATGGGCAGGTTTAGCACCTGGGTCTTCCGCAGGGATATGATCCTTGTGGCAAGGGCTGGAATTGGTAGAGGCATACCAATACACTAGCATGTTGTGGGGGTTGGGCGGGCAATGGAACACCACTTCACGAGGAGTGAGAAGTATCTCAGGTAGGATATCCCTGATTTCAGGGCATGATAATATATAATCAAAGCCTTGGCATAGGATGTGGTTCAGTTGTACCAATCTGGGGTGGTACTTGGTGATGAAGGGAACACTCCTTTGTGGCTGGTTCATGGGGGTGGTGAGAGAATTGGGGTGTGAAGGAAAGTGGCACAGGAGATTTGTTTTGCATACTAGGTCTGGGGGACAGTGCCTGACTGTGAAGGCCTTGGTGAGATCCTTAGCATACAGAAAAAGGGAGCTTTTGTCACTGCATATATGCCATTAGCAGGTGCCCAGGCTGTATGGGAGGGATTTTTTGGTGCGAAAGGGAGGATAGCTGTCAAAATAAAGGTAATGTTGGTGTTTGATTGGTTTAATGTGAACAGAGGTGTGCATGGAGCCATCAGAGATGAGGAGGTCAATATATAGAAAGATGGAAAGTGACACACTGGATTGAGGAGACCATGTGAAGTGGATGGGGGAGAAGGTGTTGAGGCTGTGAAGGAATGAAGATAGGATGTCTTGCTCCTGAGTCCAAATCATGAAGATATCATCAATGAACCTGAACCAGACTAAGGGTTTGGTGTATTGGAAGGCTAGGAAGGTCTCCTCTAGATGGCCCATAAAAAGGCTGGCATAGGAGGGTGCCATGTGGATGCCCATGTATGTGCTGCAGATTTGTTTATATACCTTCCCTTCAAATGAGTAATAGTTATCGGTTAGGATAAAGTTAGTAAGATGTATGAGGAATGGGGTAGTGGATTTGGAGTCTGAAGGATGTGGGGAAGGTAGTGTTCAATAACGGTAAGACCATGGGTATGAGGGATGAGAGATGTTCATGTATGGGGAAGTGGCGTTAACAGAGATGAGTAGGGATCCAGCAGGTGAAGGGGTGGGGATGGTGGAGAGTTGGTGAAGGAAATGGTTGGTGTCTTTGATGTGCGAGGCTAGATTACATGAAATTGGTTGGATGTGTTTGTGAGTGAGGGCTGCTGTTCTTTCAGTGGGGGCACAATAACCAGCTACAATGGGGCATCCAGGATTGTTGGGTTTGTGGATTTTGGGGAGCATGTGGAATGTGGGTGTGTGAGTGAGGAGGGAAATAGATTCAGGGGAGATGTTCTGGGAAGGGCCTAAGGCTTTGAGCATGGATTGGAGTTTGTATTGGACTTCTGTGATGGGATCATGCTGGCAGAGTTTGTAGGTGGAGGGAGGAGTCAGATAATTTGCAGAGGCCTTCTGCCATAGTCATTGCAGTTCGCAACAACAGTGGTGAAAACCTTTCTCTGCAGGTAGCATGATTAGTTCTTGATTTGTTTTGAGTTTGTGTGTGGCTGTTCTTTCTTCTATAGAAAGGCTTGTGTTCTGAGGAAGGGGCTTGGGGATGGATGGTGAGGCTATGTTGGAGGTAAGGAATTCCTGGAATGTGACCAGCAGGTGGTTAGGTGGGAAGCGGGAGGACTACGGTTGGATGGTGGTACAAACTGGAAGATGCAGAGTTGGAATTAACATGGTTTGAGTTGGAGGGATTGGCGGCAAAGAAGTGTTTCCACAGTAGGGATCGGGAAAAGTGGAGTAGGTCTTTGACAAGCACAGCATGCTTAAATTTTGGTGTAGGGCTAAAGATGAGACCTCTAGATAGGGCAAATTTTCTGTGGATCTGAGGATTTTGATGGAGAGGCTAACAACAGTGTTATGAGAATGTTTTGGCTCTGGGTTTGGTGGAGAGTTGTTGGGAAGTTTTGGGGAATGTGGCAAGTTGAAAACGTCAGATAGGCACGGTTTAGCTGCTATGAGGGATGGATAAGGAGGGACACTGTGGGCACATTTGGGGTTCGATAGTGGTGCCCCAAGGGTGTCAGCAGGTTGGATAACTTATGGAGGTGGTGCTGGAGAGCAAGGGATTCAATTTCAGAGATGTGACGTCTGGAGTAGGGACTGCAGAATAGTAGTATCTTGCAGAGGGAGCAGAGGTGGTTCTGGGATGCCTGTGCCATGGAGATGTGTTTTTGCAGTAGGCTACCAGGTTCATGAGGGACAGAGATTGGCAGAATCTGAAAAGATGTAAGTCATTGTGAAAGGGGGGGGGGAGGGAGTGGATATCCAGAGGAAGGAAGCTTTACAGTTAGAACATTTGGGGGATTCCGTGGTTTAGGCAGCATTTGAGAAACAGGATGTGGGACTGGGTTTTAGCCAGAGAAAGGATACTTTTCTGAACAGGTGCAGAAAGATGGAGAAAGGGTCCATTGTGGCAGGAATGGTGTAAAGGAAATGGGAATGACGCAGAAATGGGCAAAATAAGAATTTATGGTTGTGAGAGGAGGTGGATAAGTGTAAGGAAGTGTAAGAAATACATTAAGACACGTAGAAACTTACATAGATACGCAAAAATATGCACAGATACATAAAAATACACACAAATATGCAAAAAAAAAGGGTACAGAAATGTGGGTGAAAAGGAATAGTGAGATATGGGAGTGAGCATTACGATAAGTGAAGAGAGAGGGAGGGGGGATGGGTTAGGTTGAGGATAAAATTTTGTATGGCATGGACAGGTGTGGAAAACAAAACGCTAAAGTACGGCAGGATGAGGGATGAAGTGGGATCAATATGAAAAATATAATTATAACTATTGGAGAAAAGAATTTGGGGCATTAGATGCACCATCAACAATCTGCACAGTCACAAAGTCTGTGTTGTGTGCAAAAGAACATTGATACAGTGTGGCTAGGAGGTAGATGCGGTTTTATGTGTTGCAGATTTGTTTATATACCTTCCTTTCAATTGAGAAGTGGTTGTGGGCTGGGATAAATTTAGTAGAGTATATGAGGGATGAGGTGGTAGATTTGGAGTATGAAGGACATTGGGAAAGGTAAGGTTCAATAATGGCAATACCATGGGCATGAGGGATGTTGGTGTGTAGCGAGGTGGCATCATCAGTGATGAGTAGGGATCCAAGAGGAAATGGGGTGGGGATGGTGGAGAGTCGGTAAAGAAAGTGGTTGATGTCTTCAAAGTGGGAAGCTAGATTACAGCAGATTATGGGTAATTAGTTGAAGGTGTTTGTCAATGAGGGCTGAAATTCTTCCAGTGGGGCTGCAATGAACAGCCACAATGGGGTGTCCAGGATTGTTGGGTTTGTAGATTTTGGGGAGCATGTAGGTGTCATAGGGGTGAGGAGGGAAATGGATTCAGGGGAGATGTTCTGTGAAGGACCTAAGGCTTTAAGCATGGATTGCAGTTAGTGTTGGACTTCTGGGATGGTATCACTCTGGCAGAGTTTATAGGTGGAGGAGTCAGATTATTGGCAGAGGCCTTCTGTCAGTGGTTACTGCGGTTCATAACAATAGTGGTGGAACCTTTATCTACAGGTAGGACGATTAGATCAAGATTTGTTTTGAGGTTTTGTATGGCTGTTCTTTCTTCTATTGAAAGGTTAGTGTTCTGAGGAAGGGACCTGGGGAAGGATGGTGAGGCTAGGTTGGAGGTAAGGAATCTCTGGATGGTGACCATTGGGTGGTTAGGTTAGTTTCCTCCCACCAGTCCAAGAACCAACCACACAGGAATGTCCCCTTCATCATCCAGTATCAATATGAACTGGAACAAATGATCAACATCCTTTGCCAGGGCTTTGACTATGTATCATCATGGGGGACACATCCTACCTGAGATACCTCCCACCCCTCCTAAAGTGGTGTTCAGTCACCCACCCAACCTCCAAAACATCCTTGTCCATCCCTATGCCAGTCCCAATACCTATCCTCGCCACATGGATTATATCCCTGTGCCCCCCCCCCCCCCCCCCCCCTCCAGGATGGTCCACCTGTGAAAGCAGCCATGTCATTTACCAGCTCCGCTCCAATCATTACACAGCTTTTTATATTGATATGACAACCAACCAGCCACTGTAACCAAGAGCGAAGTAGACCACCCTGTGGCACAACATGCATCTCAACACAACACACTTTATTTCAATGGTTCATTCACTACCCAAGCCATCTGGGTCCTTCCCACCACCACCGGCTTTTCTGAACTGCACAGATGGGAGCAATACTTACAACACATTCTCCACTCCCGTAATTATCCTGGCTTCAACCTTTGGTAACAAACTGTCCCTACATCCTCCATCCAACAGTTTCCACCTGCTCTGTCCATCATCTTCTCCCCATTCTCATCTCCTACCCTGTTTATTTGCAGCCCTCTGCCAATGCATTCTCCTGCCTTTCCCCACTCCTTTCCTTTTTTCCCCACCTCTTTGCCCCACAACCTCCTGACACTGCATCTGTTGACAGTCTAGTCCCTGCCCACTCCACCAGGCAGTGTTCATCTTTCTCCCCTCCCATAAACTATTGTCCCTTCCCCCCTCCTCCCCCTTCAGATTGCTGCTTGCATCCCATGAGACACTTGCATTCCAGCCCGAGATGTTGGAGTTGGTGGTCGTGTATATGTGAGGTGTACTTGCTTGTATGTGTCAATGGTGTGTGCCTGTCTTTTACTGATGAAGGCTTTATGCAAGTGCCTTTTTATTGTGCCTGTCTGCAACTTGACGTGTCTTCTTTACAGCACGTAGCAATCTGTCTTCTCCCATTGATGAAGTGAATATCCAATGCAGAAATAAAATCACACTTCCTCAGCAGACGAACTCTCATTTCAGGTGTAGAAACAGTCATTTGAATCATGTGACAAAGGTCTCGCAGAAGAACAACTTCATGGATGAAGAGAGTACTTCAGTGTTTAACAGTATGTCTCATGTGAATGAGGAGTTATCATGTTAGTTTGCCAAGACATGTGCTGCAGTTTTTACGGAATGTGGCTCAACTTTGAAGCTTGTTCCATCAACACTTACGTTTTATTGTACAAGAGCATATGACTGTATCAGGGTTATATTTGATATTTGCTTGTCATGTCTCAGCACAACAAGTAACTGGTGGTAAAGTGGTGCACTTACTTCCACATATGATGCAATATGCACATTGACAGAATTCCATTACTTTAATGGTTAGTGAAGTTATGAGAAGAGTTTATAAACACGACTATTCCTGAAATTTAGTGAATGCGGTGAGAACGCTGAAAGTCTTTTCTTGCATGCACAAAAATAAATGCAAACACAGTAATGTAATTACCTCTGAAGTACAGTGAACTGAAATTGTGAACATGATCACGGGTTAATAAGTTTTAAGTTAATTTTTTTTGTAAAAGTGAAATAAAAATTTCATTTCATACAGTGCAGGAGTATTGTGTTCTGTTGCATATAGCATGATTATTTAAGTCTATAAATTTTCCTTTTTACAGATAACATATTATGTGCACTAGTGATAGTAATGGTAAGTTAGAATTAGACTGAAATATATATTCCTTACTGTCCAACATTTTCAAATGAAATTTACAGTGTTTAGAATGGCATAACTATTCTTAGAAGGTGGAAAAAAATGAAAAAGTGTAAGAGACAAAGGTAGTCTTCATCTGACATTCAGAGTACGCTTTTCATTTTAGTTGTAATGGTTAATTGCACCTAAGCTCAATCAGTAATTTTCTTATAATACTGCCGTGTTTCTCTGACTAAAAAGAACCATTTCTGTGCTTACATTCTGAAAATCATACATGCTAGTAGTGAAACGACTGGAAGGATCTTGTGCCTTTTGTACTATTAACTATTACAACTAATTGTTTGACTTAAAATGATTGTCTATTTCGCCACGATGTGGTCCATGCTTAACAAATCAAATTTTGCATCAACAAATTAATTTATCAACTATCTGATTGTGAGAAGTCCTATATTTCATATCTCAGCACATACTCAGCTATGACTGTGGCTTTAAGTAGAAAAATGCAATTTTCACAAAGGATTTTAATCGAAAATTTTGTCCTGGTCTTACAAGATAGCAGACTGCCACACCCTCTGGCTTCACCCAATGTCTTTTCTCAACAAACATAATGCCATCTCCATTTACTCTAGTCTCCTTAGATTCACAGCACAGGCTCTTGTACATGGTCGCACTGGTCGTATGCAATTAGATTTGTGAGAATGAACGTGAGCCTTTAGCTTCATACAAAATAATGTGGACACCTGGCTATTTGTCAGAGTATCTGAAGGCAACTTTACAGAATCTTGTAAATTATAAACAACATCCAACATGTTTATTGCAACAATAAACATTATACAATTAGGCAATGAAGTCAACTGCGAGAACATCTTTCTATAAAGCATCCAAATTACACACAAACCCATTGAATATTTTCAGAAAAAATACAAAAATTTAAAAATTGTTCAACAATCAATGCATCATTTAAAAATCAACATACAGTGAACGAAGATACATTGACTGCCAACAATCACAATTCATAATTAAATGCAAAATGTTATATTGGAGAACGTGTAATAATACCCTCTGTAAAAGCATTTATGTCAATGACAGTGCATAAGGATATACACAAAGTTTAAAAATGTTGTCCCTAAGCAATAGCACAATAAAGTGACAAATAGAAAAAAATAGCAGATAATGATTGAAAAAAGAAAAGAAAAAAAAAAAAAAAACTTTCAAGTATTGTCCAGAACTCATCATTTTCCATGAAACTGGATGAGTCCAACACTGCAAATAGTAATGCTTTATTGATGGCTAATGTGCATTATACAAACGTCTCAAAAATGAGATCGACGGGAAGTGCAAAATGGCTAAGCAGGGAAGGCTAGAGGATAAATGTAAGGATGTAGAGGCTTATCTCACTAGGGGTAAGATAGATACTGCCTACAGGAAAATTAAAGAGACCTTTGGAGAAAAGAGAGCCACTTGTATGAATATCAAGAGCTCAGATGGAAACCCAGTTCTAAGCAAAGAAGGGAAAGCAGAAAGGTGGAAGGAGTATATAGAGGGTCTATACAAGGGCGATGTACTTGAGGACAATATTATGGAAATGGAAGAGGATGTAGATGAAGATGAAATGGGAGATATGATACTGCGTGAAGAGTTTGACAGAGCACTGAAAGACCTGAGTCGAAACAAGGCCCCGAGAGTAGACAACATTCCATTAGAACTACTGACGGCCTTGGGAGAGCCAGTCCTAACAAAACTCTACCATCTGGTGAGCAAGATGTATGAGACAGGCGAAATACCCTCAGACTTCAAGAAGAATATAATAATTCCAATCCCGAAGAAAGCAGTTGTTGACAGATGTGAAAATTACCGAACCATCAGTTTAATAAGTCACGGCTGCAAAACACTAACGCGAATTCTTTACAGACGAATGGAAAAACTAGTAGAAGCCGACCTAGGGGAAGATCAGTTTGGATTCCGTAGAAATATTGGAACACATGAGGCAATGTTGACCCTACGACTTATCTTAGAAGCTAGATTAAGGAAAGGCAAACCTACGTTTCTAGCATTTGTAGACTTAGAGAAAGCTTTTGACAATGTTGACTGGAATACTCTCTTTCAAATTCTGAAGGTAGCAGGGGTAAAATACAAGGAGCAAAAGGCTATTTACAATTTGTATAGAAACCAAATGGCAGTTATAAGAGTTGAGGAGCATGAAAGGGAAGCAGTGGTTGGGAAGGGAGTGAGACAGGGTTGTAGCCTCTAACCGATGTTATTCAATCTGTATATTGAGCAAGCAGTGAAGGAAACAAAAGAAAAATTCGGAGTAGATATTAAAATCCATGGAGAAGAAATAAAAACTTTGAGGTTCACCGATGACATTGTAATTCTGTCAGAGACAGCAAAGGACTTGGAAGAGCAGTTGAACAGAATGGACAATGTCTTGGAAGGAGGATATAAGATGAACATCAACAAAAGCAAAACGAGGATAATGGAATGTAGTCGAATTAAGTCGGGTGATGCTGAGTGAATTAGATTAGGAAATGAGACACTTAAAGTAGTAAAGGAGGTTTGCTATTTGGGGAGCAAAATAAGTGATGATGGTCGAAGTGGAGAGGATATAAAATGTAGACTGGCAATACCAAGGAAAGCGTTTCTGAAGAAGAGAAATTTGTTAACATTGAGTATTGATTTAAGCGTCAGGAAGTCGTTTCTGAAAGTATTTGTATGGAGTGTAGACATGTATGGAAGTGAAACATGGACGATAAATAGTTTAGACAAGAAGAGAATAGAAGCTTTCGAAATGTGGCGCTACAGAAGAATGCTGAATATTAGTTGGGTAGATCACATAACTAATGAGGAGGTGTTGAAGAGGATTGGGGAGAAAAGAAGTTTGTGGCACAACTTAACTAGAAGAAGGGATCAGTTGGTAGGACATGTTCTGAGGCATCAAGGGATCACCAATTTAGTATTGGAGGGCAGCATGGAGGGTAAAAATCGTAGAGGGAGACCAAGAGATGAATACACCAAGCCGATTCAGAAGGCTGTAGGTTCTACATCTACATCTACATTGATACTCCGCAAGCCACCCAACGGTGTGTGGCGGAGGGCACTTTACGTGCCACTGTCATTACCTCCCTTTCCTGTTCCAGTCGCGTATGGTTCGCGGGAAGAACGACTGTCTGAAAGCCTCCGTGCGCGCTCTAATCTCTCTAATTTTACATTCGTGATCTCCTCGGGAAGTATAAGTAGGGGGAAGCAATATATTCGATACCTCATCCAGAAACGCACCCTCTCGAAACCTGGCGAGCAAGCTACACCGCGATGCAGAGCGCCTCTCTTGCAGAGTCTGCCACTTGAGTTTATTAAACATCTCCGTAACGCTATCACGGTTACCAAATAACCCAGTGACGAAACGCGCCGCTCTTCTTTGGATCTTCTCTATCTCCTCCGTCAACCCGACCTGGTACGGATCCCACACTGATGAGCAATACTCAAGTATAGGTCGAACGAGTGTTTTGTAAGCCACCTCCTTTGTTGATGGACTACATTTTCTAAGCACTCTCCCAATGAATCTCAACCTGGTACCCGCCTTACCAACAATTAGTTTTATATGATCATTCCACTTCAAATCGTTCCGTACGCATACTCCCAGATATTTTACAGAAGTAACTGCTACCAGTGTTTGTTCCGCTATCATATAATCATACAATAAAGGATCCTTCTTTCTATGCATTCGCAATACATAACATTTGTCTATGTTAAGGGTCAGTTGCCACTCCCTGCACCAAGTGCCTATCCGCTGCAGATCTTCCTGTATTTCGCTACAATTTTCTAATGCAGCAACTTCTCTGTATACTACAGCATCATCCGCGAAAAGCCGCATGGAACTTCCGACACTATCTACTAAGTCATTTATATATATTGTGAAAAGCAATGGTCCCATAACACTCCCCTGTGGCACGCCAGAGGTTACTTTAACGTCTGTAGACGTCTCTCCATTGATAACAACATGCTGTGTTCTGTTTGCTAAAAACTCTTCAATCCAGCCACACAGCTGGTCTGATATTCCGTAGGCTCTTACTTTGTTTATCAGGCGACAGTGCGGAACTGTATCGAACGCCTTCCGGAAGTCAAGAAAAATAGCATCTACCTGGGAGCCTGTATCTAATATTTTCTGGGTCTCATGAACAAATAAGGCGAGTTGGGTCTCACACGATCGCTGTTTCCGGAATCCATGTTGATTCCTACATAGTAGATTCTGGGTTTCCAGAAATGACATGATACGCGAGCAAAAAACATGTTCTAAAATTCTACAAGAGATCGACATAAGAGATATAGGTCTATAGTTTTGCGCATCTGCTCGACAACCCTTCTTGAAGACTGGGACTACCTGAGCTCTTTTCCAATCATTTGGAACCGTCCGTTCCTCTAGAGACTTGCGGTACACGGCTGTTAGAAGGGGGGCAAGTTCTTTCGCGTACTCTGTGTAGAATCGAATTGGTATCCCGTCAGGTCCAGTGGACTTTCCTCTATTGAGTGATTCCAGTTGCTTTTCTATTCCTTGGACACTTATTTCGATGTCAGCCATTTTTTCGTTTGTGCGAGGATTTAGAGAAGGAACTGCAGTGCGGTCTTCCTCTGTTAAACAGCTTTGGAGAAAGGTGTTTAGTATTTCAGCTTTACGCGTGTCATCCTCTGTTTCAATGCCATCATCATCCCGTAGTGTCTGGATATGCTGTTTCGAGCCACTTACTGATTTAACGTAAGACCAGAACTTCCTAGGATTTTCTGTCAAGTCGGTACATAGAATTTTACTTTCGAATTCAATGAACGCTTCACGCATAGCCCTCCTTACGCTAACTTTGACATCGTTTAGCTTCTGTTTGTCTGAGAGGTTTTGGCTGCGTTTAAACTTGGAGTGGAGCTCTCTTTGCTTTCGCAGTAGTTTCCTAACTTTGTTGTTGTACCACGGTGGGTTTTTCCCGTCCCTCACAGATTTACTCGGCACGTACCTGTCTAAAACGCATTTTACGATTGCCTTGAACTTTTTCCATAAACACTCAACATTGTCAGTGTCTGAACAGAAATTTTCGTTTTGATCTGTTAGGTAGTCTGAAATCTGCCTTCTATTACTCTTGCTAAACACATAAACCTTCCTCCCTTTTTTTATATTCCTATTAACTTCCATATTCAGGGATGCTGCAACGGCCTTATGATCACTGATTCCCTGTTCTGTACATACAGAGTCGAAAAGTTCGGGTCTGTTTGTTATCAGTAGGTCCAAGATGTTATATCCACGAGTCGGTTCTCTGTTTAATTGCTCGAGGTAATTTTTGGATAGTGCACTCAGTATAATGTCACTCAATACTCTGTCCCTACCACCCGTCCTAAACATCTGAGTGTCCCAGTCTATATCTGGTAAATTGAAATCTCCACCTAAGACTATAACATGCTGAGAAAATTTATGTGAAATGTATTCCAAATTTTCTCTCAGTTGTTCTGCCACTAATGCTGCTGAGTCGGGAGGTCGGTAAAAGGAGCCAATTATTAACCTAGTTCGGTTGTTTAGTGTAACCTCCACCCATAATAATTCACAGGAACTATCCACTTCTACTTCACTACAGGATAAACTACTACTAACAGCGATGAACACTCCACCACCGGTTGCATGCAATCTATCCTTTCTAAACACCGTCTGTACCTTTGTAAAAATTTCGGCAGAATTTATCTCTGGCTTAAGCCAGCTTTCTGTACCTATAACGATTTCAGCTTCGGTGCTTTCTATCAGCGCTTGAAGTTCCGGTACTTTACCAACGCAGCTTCGACAGTTGACAATTACAATACCGATTGCTGCTTGGTCCCCGCATGTCCTGACTTTGCCCCGCACCCGTTGAGGCTGTTGCCCTTTCTGTACTTGCCCAAGGCCATCTAACCTAAAAAACCGCCCAGCCCACGCCACACAACCCCTGCTACCCGTGTAGCCGCTTGTTGCGTGTAGTGGACTCCTGACCTATCCAGCGGAACCCGAAACCCCACCACCCTATGGCGCAAGTCGAGGAATCTGCAGCCCACACAGTCGCAGAACCGTCTCAGCCTCTGATTCAGACCCTCCACTCGGCTCTGTACCAAAGGTCCGCAGTCAGTCCTGTCGACGATGCTGCAGATGGTGAGCTCTGCTTTCATCCCGCTAGCGAGACTGGCAGTCTTCACCAAATCAGATAGCCGCCGGAAGCCAGAGAGGATTTCCTCCGATCCATAGCGACACACATCATTGGTGCCGACATGAGCGACCACCTGCAGATGGGTGCACCCTGTACCCTTAATGGCATCCGGAAGGACCCTTTCCAGATTTGGAATGACTCCCCCCGGTATGCACATGGAGTGCACATTGGTTTTCTTCCCCTCTCTTGCTGCCATTTCCCTAAGGGGCCCCATTACGCGCCTGACGTTGGAGCTCCCAACTACCAGTAAGCCCACCCTCTGCGACTGCCCGGATCTTGCAGACTGAGGGGCAACCTCTGGAACAGGACAAGCAGCCATGTCAGGCCGAAGATCAGTATCAGCCTGAGACAGAGCCTGAAACCGGTTCGTCAGACAAACTGGAGAGGCTTTCCGTTCAGCCCTCCGGAATGTCTTTCGCCCCCTGCCACACCTTGAAACGACCTCCCACTCTACCACAGGTGAGGGATCAGCCTCAATGCGGGCAGTATCCCGGGCAACCACAGTCGTAGTCCGATCAGGGGATGCGTGGGACGAGCTGGCCGTCCCCGACAAACCCCCATCCCGACCCCCACAGTGATGCCCATTGGCAACAGCCTCAAGCTGTGTGACCGAAGCCAACACTGCCTGAAGCTGGGAGCGAAGGGATGCCAACTCAGCCTGCATCCGAACACAGCAGTTGCAGTTGCAGTTGGTACTGGGAGACGAAGAAGCTTGCACAGGATAGAGTAGCATGGAGAGCTGCATCAAACCAGTCTCAGGACTGAAGACCACAACAACAACAACGTGCGCATTATTATGATGAAAACATATTACGAGAAGAAATGCTATTCACAATAAACCTCATTACAGATACAACAGAATTATCAGTATATAATATTGTTTCCTCTGAATAATATTGTTGCAAATGCTGCTGATAGAGCATAACGATGGTACATCACTATGGTTGATTTGTTGCTTATTTGGAAGAAGACGTGTCAAATGTTCTGTGTGTTCATTTTGTGGTGAAAGGACAAAACCTTGTAGAAAAACATCTATGTTCATGGCACCATTCATCATTAATATGATTTTGAGTCAGAAACAAGATCAAATCCAACTCAAAAACTGATAGAATGTTTTGATAGCTTTGTCAACAATGTAACAAAGATTTCAATAGGTAACTTTTGCACACAGAAGATTGGTGTCTGGCAAAGGGTACATTTTTGGTTCATTTTGTAATATTTATGATAGGCTCATACAATTTTTGAAAGCAATAGAGACTAATCTGTGTCAATAGTTAAAAACAGTATAGAATGATGCCTTTTATTTGGCAGGTATTTCCGATAGATTTAATTATGACAGCCTGCAGAGTCAAGAGCTCTTACAGATTGCCAAAGTATTCTCATTTTTTATCGACAAAGTTGAACCACTTCATTATTATCTATTGAAGATGGAATTTTGCATGTTTCCTGCATTCTAATCTTAGAAGATATGTTCAGATGCAGAGGATATGGATAGATTTACTAGCCACCTCAATAAACTTAAATTGGGCACGGAAAAAGAATTTGAAGATATTTTGTAACCGAAAGTGTGTAACTGGTTGAAAACCCCTTTTATCATAAATATTGAAGAGGCTGATATAACTTGCCAAGAAGACGTTTTAGAAATGAGATTTGATAAAGAAGGTAAACATAAATTCAGTAGTGGTGGATACGAAAATCTACAGAAAAAGAAGCTTATCTTATATGTCGAAAACAACATTCAGTTTATTGATGCCTTTTCCTACGTCACATCTCATGGAATCAAGCTTTATTTATTGCTGTTAATCATATTCTATATGAATAAAGAAACTGCCTGAATGATTCCAAAAGAGAATATCTTTGTTCATTCCTTACACCATTTGAGCCAGATATACAGTATTTAGTTTTGCAGCATCACCCTCTGGGAACCTATTAATAATTCTGTAATTATGCAAAGTATAGCTAAAAGTTAGATTTAACTAAAGTAAGTCATTTTATAAAAATTTATTCTGCCAAACTTA
This sequence comes from Schistocerca americana, assembly GCF_021461395.2. Lineage (NCBI taxonomy): Eukaryota > Metazoa > Arthropoda > Insecta > Orthoptera > Acrididae > Schistocerca > Schistocerca americana. The sequence continues at coordinate 253,273,280 of NC_060119.1, read as the reverse complement.
CCGAAAGTTTGATAAAGTATTGGTAAGTGATTATTATTTTATGCTTTAATTGCTATAACTTTGCTTTTATAAAACTGAAGTTACTTCTCTGCCTTATAAATCATCCTTTCTGTGGAAATGGGCAGTAGATTGACTACCCTATTAAACATGCTTTCTGAGCATGCAGATTAAGATGATGATTTCTGGAAACAAAACAAAGTAAATTACTCCGTGTCTCCTAATTTCAACCTTCAAACATTAGCTTTCCTTGAAGAATAAATCTTTCCTTGTTGTGTGATATATAGTGTTCTGAAACTTCCCAGAAGATTAAACTGGGAGTCAAACCTAAACCCTTCTCTTCTGCAAGTAAATTCTCCCCAGCAGAACTATGTAATTCATTTGTTGCTCTGAAAAGGGAAAAATACTGCAACGACCCCTACTGAGTTGTTCAAAGTCTAAGGCTACAACGCACTGTCAAATTACACAGTGGTCAGGCATGTAGATGTTTCCAGTGTGGGCTGAACAACGATGAAAGAAGTTTCAAATGCCCTCTCTGAGAAGAGCCACGAATCACTCAAAGACCCACGGACTCCACCAAGTCATCCAACATTAGAAAAAATGTGAGACATTTGAAGGATGACTATGATACTGGTAATGAAGGTGATTGTGAAATTTGAGAATTCATGCTGCATCAGTTTTCGGCATCTTGCAAAACATTTTGAAAACGACGAACTTCACCAGCCACTAGGTTCCACACCTGCTGGCACCCAGTAAATGTCCGCCCCTGGTAGCTGAGTGGTCAGCGCAATGAAATGTCATACCTAATGGCCCGGGTTTGATTCCCGGCTGGGTCAGAGATTTTCTGCGCTCGGGGACTGAGTGTTGTGTTGTCCTAATCATCACCATTTCATCCCCATCAACATGCAAGTCTACGAAGTGGCGTCAACTCGAAAGACTCGCACCAGGTGAACGGTCTACCCGACAGGAAGCCCCAGCCAAACAGCATTTTCATTTTTACCTAGCAAATTCTTCAGGTGTCTCAGATGAAGAAACAACTGCCTGCCACATATGTTGAGAACAACAATGAGGTGAGTCTTGAGTTGGAACATTTCGTAAAGAGCCAAAATGCAGAGCTCTACAACTAAGGTCTCCACCAAGTCATCCATCATTAGGAAAATTTTAGACATTTGAAGAGTGACTATGTAAAGGAGAACAAAAGCTAACCCCGAGTTCCATGGTCACACATTTGATTCTTTCCAATGTGACAATCAAAACTTTACGAATACACCTTGAAAATGTTGGCGTGGTAATAATGAGTTAATGATTTTTTGAAGTCAGCAAATAATGCATCCACCTTCTAATGGGACATCCTCCTCTAGCATTACTTTCCCTCAACAGTAGTTGTCGATACCAGTATTATTTTTCAAATTTTGGACAAGTCAATATTATATCAGTTGCTTTTCTGAAGACGTTCGTAATATTTTATACACAGTATGTTATTTTCAAGCTAAAATTTATGAAAAGGAATTATTTTATAAAATATTTCATTTTCGATGTTATAATCAATAAGTACTGGTTCTGAATGTACAGATAAAATTATTTTTTTTTACAAACATTTGGAATTACGAATTACTGGCACATTTAAAATTTCTTTTATTAATTACACAATCCTGTACTGTTTACTACGTTTATTTCTGTAATCATTTATGATATAATAATTGAAATTAATATGGTAACAGAAACTGGTAGAACTTCATTTGTTAAGAAAAATTGTAAACTCTTTGGAACATTATTACTTTCGCAGTGTAGGATTTGTTAGCATGCCTCTGATGTGATCAGACGTATTTTTGAGCGAACAATGTAATTTTGGCTTTACTAACACGAAAAATCAAAATACTGTATAATATACTAAAATGTGAGAAAATATATTAATGTAAAAAAAATTCTGTAACAACAATCTTCAAACTTATTTAGTTCAATCCAACTGTGAGGGCCAAAAATGTGAGATTTTCAGCTTCAAGAATCAGACCCTAGGACAAGAAGAACTGGACCCAATTCAACATGACAAGCTAAGTAAACTAGAAAGATTACTGTAATCTTTGCTTCTCTCAAATCCTCATAAAAGACTTAGTTTATTGTTTAATGTGGACAATGAAAGTAGCAAGGAGGGGGAATTTACAATCTGCACACCTCAATATATGGCTGTCACAATGATGCGAAAAAAGCATGAGGTAAGTTTCACAAGACTAATAGTATCAGAATCTATACTGGATGGCATGGACAAGGTCATTCTCCTCTAGACACCTCATTACATTTGAGCTTGGAATGTGTTCCATGATTCTGCAAGAGATGGATGGCAATGCAACTGATAGTAGTTTTGTAACTCTCTTCTGCTGCCTTTATAGAAGACAGGTGTCACTTGTAGATTTTTAAATACTGGGAACAATTTTCTGTTTGAGGATATCAGATATGTTATGGTTGAAAGAGCTAAATCAGCTGCAAATTCTGAACAGAATCTGATGGGAATTACATCAGGGCATGCAGTCTTGTCCAATTTTAGATTTCAGATATTTCTCAACCCCACTGAGACTAATGTCTTCATTGCTCATCTTTGCAATAGCACAAGAATTAAAAACTGCAGGAGTACTCCTGGATTCCTTTCCTTTGTAAAGAAACATTCTAAAATTGAGCCCAGCACTTCTGCTTTTGCTATCCTCAATCTCAGCCCCTGAGTTACCCCGAATCTACGAGTGTGCAGAATCTTACTTTAATGCCATCCCTAGTCTTCATCTGTGGCTACAATTTCTTTTGGTCCTGTGAGAGAGATTTTAGTTACAGTTTGTTACAGTAGTCATGGAAGGGTTCATGTAGTGCCCTTCTGACAGCCTATTGTGTTTATGTTACCAGCTCCCTAGCTAGATTTTTAGGCTTTGTTTTACACCTGTTGTGTTCTGTGCCTAGTGCCTATTAACTGCAGGGCTGACTGCAATTTCACCTCATGAAGATATGTTTGGCGAGTCATTCTGTCTCTCTACAATCTTATAAATATAGTAATATTGTGTTACAACCTCACTCCCTATTTTTAAATGTATGTGTAGTACCAAAAGTTCATAGTTCAACATATCTTAATTTTGTTTGAAGTTGTAATTATTTATAAAAAGTTGTGAATATCACTGAACTATCAGTTTTGTAATTCATGGTAGCAAAATGCTGACAGAAGAATGAAAAACTGCTAGAGGCTGCCTCGGAGAAAATTAGTTTGAGTTCCATAGAAATGTAGGCACACATGAGGCAATACTGACTATGACCTATTTTAGAAGACAGGTAGAAAAGAGGCAAAGTTTCATTTATAGCATTTGTAGGTCTTGAGAAATTTTCTGACTGTGTTGACTTGACAACACTTCTTTACTTTCTGAAAGTAGCAATTGGGAATAAAATACAGAGAGTGAAAGGTTATGCACAACTTGTACAGAAAACATACTGCAGTTATAAGAACTGAAGGACGTATAAAGGGAAGCAGTATTTGAGAATGGAGTGAGACAGGGTTGTACCTATCCTTTATCTTGGTAGCTAAGGTAGAATATTCAAAATTTCTAGGTGTATGCATTGATGAGGGGTTGAACTAGAAAAACCCCACTGAAAATCTGCTGAAACGTTTGAGTTCAGCTACTTATGCTATTACGGTCATTGCAAATTTTGGCAATATACATCTCAGTAAATTAGCTTACCATGCCTATTTTCATTCTCTGCCTTCGTATGGCATCATATTCTGGGGTAACTCATCGTTGAGTAAAAGAGTGTTCATTGCACAAAAGTGTGTAATCAGAATAATTGCTGGAGCTAATCCTGCAGACACTTATTTAAAGAGCTAGAGATCTTCACTGTAGCCTCACAGTATACATATTCACTTATAAAATTTGTTATTAACAATCCGAATGAATTCAAAAGTAATAGCAGTGTACATGGCTACAACACTAGGAGAAAGGATGATCTTCACTACTCAAGATTAAATTTAATTTTGGCTCAGAAGGGGGTAAATTATACTGCTACGAAAGTCTTTGGTCACTTACCTAATAGCATCAAAAGTCTGAGAGATAGCCATCAGCATTTAAAAGGAAATTAAAAGAATTTCTTAATGGCAACTCCTTCTACTCATTAGATGAATTTTTGGATATAGTAAGTGGGTAATTTCCCCACAATAAATAAATAAATAAATAAATAAATAAAATAAAAATATCAAGTGTCATGTAATATTTTGTGTAGTGTAATATCTTGTATAGACACCTTTTATTAACCTGACACGCGTTCCACGTCACTGCAAAGTGACTACGGAACAAGTACTAATCTAATCTAACCTAATTTATGTTATTCAATCTGTACACTGAACCAGCTGAGAAGAAAACCAAAAATAGATTTTGAATAAAAAAATACAGGGAGAAGAAATAAAAACTTTGAAGTTTGCCAATGACTTTCTAATTCTGTCAGAGATGATAAAGGACTAAGAAGAACAGTTTAATGGAATGGATAGTGCATTGAAAACAGATTTTAAGAGGAACAAAAATGGACTGTAGTAATATTAAAACAGACAAAGCTAAGGGAATAGGAGTAGATTATGAGAGACCACAACATGGTAGATGAGTTTTGCTATTTCAGCAGCAAAATATCATATGATGGTCAAAGTAGAGAGGATATAAAATGCAGACTTGCAACAACAAGAAAAGCATCTCTGAAGAAGAGAATTTGTTAATATCAAATATAAATTTCAAAGTTAGGAAGACTTTTCTGGAGGTATTTGGCTGGAGTGCAGCTTTGTATTCACGTAAAACTTGGACAATAAGCAAGGTTTTTCTATTTTGGGGGAGAGGGAAACTGCTACCCATCTAAACCACAGCAATCAGTCACTGTAACTATTTATTAATTTATTCATCCAGTGGTCATCTTACAATGATATAGGAGCTGTCATACTAATACAACGAAAACAGATGCTCAAATGTAGTAACAAACAGAATACATAAGTACCCCAGGTTTTTACAAGGATAGGGTAAGTAATTGGCCGTGGCATTGCTGAAGAACCATTTGGCATCTGCAAGCAAGGATTTACAAAAAATTAAATCAGGGTGGTCAAAAAGAGCAAACTGCATCCTCCCAAATATGAGTTCAGAGTCTCAAAAGCTGTGCTGCCCAGTTGGTTCCTGTAGTACAATGTTATTTTAATCAAATGTTGGATAACTTATTATTTTATTACATAAAACATCACATCACTGTACGAATATGCACCAGAGACTGGTTCACTTTCAAAAATGTGTTAGTGTTCCATTAAGGAAAATTTTTTAATAAATTGCTATTCATGAAGAAGAGTAATTGATAGGTTTACATGTGAGTGGAATTCACTATATACAACTGTGGCAATTTAATTGTGAGTTGGTGAAGGAACACTTGCGAATACAAAACAAGATTGTTTTTAAGCAGACCAATATGTAGCAGGGCGAGGTCTGTGTTAGTCATTGTCAACATTTTCTCCATATCTGCTGGGATTAAGTGAGTATGGAAAACAAAGTAGATGCTAAGTTCTCTAAATTTCTTAAAGTGTTTCATTTTTGAGATGTTTTCAAAAGTTTCCCAACAGCAGCTTAGGAAAGGAAGTCCTTCTAAACACTTAAATTTCTCAGTTCTTTACAAAAGCACTACACTAATCCACAGTTCCTAGATTAATATCATGGATATGAAAATATACAGGAGTTTATTGCTTGTTGCAAAAACTTATTCACTGATAAAATAATATATAGGTTGCCCCAGAAGGAATGGTCAATATTCAGGGATATCACGGAAACTCTCATTTGAAGCAAAAAAACTTCACATAGACATATGCCTCATTCCAAATGGTTTCTGAGACATAACACATTTAAAGTACATTTGTTTTCTTGGCTAGGGACACACATGTATGAGTCTTACCCACCAATTTCTGACATTTTATTCTAGCCCGATCTACCTCATTCCTTTCAACCTTTTTGCCCAGGATGTCTTTCTGCCGTTAAACTAGCATGCTGAGGGCACAGTTGTCCATGGTGTGTTGTCAGTGAAGTAGGGTGAGGGATTGAGAGTGTATGAGAAAAAAGCATTGTTTAAATGTGTTGAAATGGTGCAGTGTTGTCCTACTACCAGCACATGGTAATTTTCTGCATGTATCAATATGTCACAAACATGAGTATGGTGAACATTAAATGCAGAAAACTTGTTCATTAAACATACAGTGTATGCAAAATCTTGACTTTGGAGGCTACGCCACAAAACTTGAATTTTGTCACTGGTTAAATGACAACTGTGATTTGCTTTCTTTAATACTACCACCGATCAAGTCAAATTTACACAGCATGGAAACAACTTAAGTAATAATCATCAATACTCACAGGAAGACCCACACACTACAGTGGAAATAAGTTCATTTATCAATCAATGATTGGTGCAACATGATTGGTGACATGTTGATAGGGCCAGTCATTTTAGAAGAGCGAATGATGAGACAAGAATTATTCGCATTTTTTGGAAAATTCGTTTGTTGAATGTGGACTGCAATGTACATCCAGGATGACTGAGCCCCTCTACACTTTACCAGACATGTGAGGGAACATACACCATCTGATCACAAGTATCTGGACACCTGGCTGAAAATGACTTACAAGTTTGTGGTGCCCTCCATCAGTAATGCTGGAATTCAATATGGTGATGGCCAACCCTTAGCCCTGATGACAGATTCCACTCTTGCACGCATATGATCAGTCAGTGCTAGAAGGTTTCTTGGGGAATGGCAGCCCATTCTTCACGGAGTGCTGCACTGACAAAAGGTATCGATGTCGGTCGATGAGGCCTGGCACGAAGTCGGCATTCCAAAACATCCCAAAGGTGTTCTGTAGGATTCAGGTCAGGGCTCTGTGCAGGCCAGTGCATTACAGGGATGTTACTGTCTTGTAACCACTCTGCCACGGACCGTACATTACGAACAGGTCCTCAATCATATTGAAAGATGCAATCGCCATCCCCGAATTGCTCTTCAACAGTGGGAAGCAAGAAGGTGCTTAAAACATCAATGTAGGCCTGTGCTGTGATAATGCCATGCAAAACAAGGGGTACAAACCCCCTCCATGAAAAGCGTGACTGCACCATAACACCACTGTCTCTGAATTTTACTGTTGGCACTACACACGCTGGTAGATGATGTTCACTAGGGATTTTCCATACTCACACCCTACCATCGGATTTCCACATTGTGTACAGTGATTCATCACTCCACAGATGTTTTTCCACTGTTCAATCGTCCAATGTTTATGCTCCTTACACCAAGCGAGGCATCATTTGGCGTTTACCGGCGTGATGTGTGGCTTATGAGCAGCCGCTCAGCCATGAAATCTAAGTTTTCTATAGATGTCTGCCTATTACACATTACGACCCTCTTCAACTGTCGGCTGTCTCTGTCAGTCAACAGGCAAGATCGGCCTGTAAGCTTTTGTGGTGTACATTTCTCTTCACTATCACATCGGAAACAGTGGATCTAGTGATATTTAGGAGCGTGGACATCTCGCGTACAGACATATGACATGAGTGACACACAATCACCTGACCATGTTCGAAGTCAGTGAGTTCTGTAGAGCGCCCCATTCTGCTCTCTCATGATGTCTAATGACTACTGAGGTCGCTGATATAGAGTATCTGGCAGTAGGTGGCAGCACAATGCACCTAATATGAAAAAATTATGTTTTTGGGGGTATCCAGATACTTTTGATCACACAGTGTATCAACCGCAATTACCATAATCGCTGGATTGGTCACGGTACTACAATTAACCGGCCATCAAGATTGCCAGACCTTACACCATTAAATTTCTGTTTATGGGGCTGGATGAAGACTGAGATGTACAAACAAAAGCTAAATACTTGAGATGAACTGCTTGGTTGCCTCACGGACACTACTGCTGTCAATAGGGAACATGAAGAAGCCTCAAGACAAGCAGCACAACACTTCCTCCCAAAAGTCCACAAATACATTAAAGTTGACAGTGGAATATTCAAACATTTATGGTGAACTGTACAGCAGGTGTAATGTACTTTGTAAAATGCATATTGTAATGTTTACTAACTGTTGTACATGTGTAAACCTGCCGAAGTATTGAATAATACAGAAAATAAATAACAATGTACATTAAATAAGTTCTATTTAGGAAGACGTTCGGGAACAGGTATATGTCCATATGAAGTTTTTTGCTTCAAATGATTATATCTGTCACATCCCTGAATATTGACCATTCCTCCTGGGACACTGTATAATGCAGAAAATAAAAACATACATTGCTTTTTGTGAAAAGTGCAACACCAAGAAGGAATTACCCGAATAGTGTCACACTTGGTGGAAGTGGCGACAGGTGTGCACGCAATACGTAATACATTTTGCAGCAAGATGGGGTACATGTAGGCCGAGCAGAGCCCTCTCAAGTTGGTCCAACAGGGTTGATGTTGCGTCTAATGCATTCGGTGCAGAGCTGTCACACAAAGTGGAAACAATACAGTGAGTGCCAGTATGCTTCGCCAACATCAAAGGGAGCCGTGTCGGCATATGAGTGAGTTTGAATGGGGCAGAATGATTGGTCCCCAGGAAACAGGGTTGTCATACCATGACATTTCAGCTCGCACAGAGAATGATGCTATGACAGTGATAGGTGTGTGGAAACAGTGGATAGAGGAAGGTCATAAGCAGCAAAGAGTGGGAACTGGACATGGAACATGAGCATGACAAGGGATGACCATCATCTTGTCCACATGGCCATTACGGACTGTACAGTGTCATCCACAGTGTTGGCTTGTCGCTGGAGCACTGCAACAGGTGTGAACTTGTTTGCATTGACGGTTCATTGCCATCTGCTGCAGGTTGGAATGGTTGCACACATACCATTATGTCGGCTTCCATTGTCCAGAAATCATGAGCTCCTCCAACTGCAATGGGCACATGAACGCTGTCACTGGGATGCTGAGTGGCAACAAGTAATCTTTTCGGATGAGTCCCGCTTCAATGTGTCCTGCAGTGATTGCCGCATATGTGTCTACGGTACTGTGGTGAGCACAACCTGGAGGGCTGCATTGTGGAGCGACATAGAGGACAAACACCAGGTGTGATGGTTTGGGGTGCCATTGGTTACAACAAGCGATCTTGTCTTGTACATATTGCGTGCACTTTGAACGGCACCTGGTGCGTCACGGTCCTCCACTAACTGGTGTCACGGATCTGTGGGCTCAGATACAAGCCACACAACATATTAATAGTAGAGCTCAAAGAACATGTACAGATTTGAAAAGGTAATCATTTGTTACTTGTCATCTACCTAACCTGTGGTATTAAATTAATTGAATTCGTGCGTTTCCTTCTTGGTGTTGCAATTTCCACAAACAGTAGTGTAGAAATTTGGGATGACACAGAACACGAAACAGAAAAAGGCAGATGCTAGTACAACAACATGCAAATGAAAGACAATGGGGGTGGAATAACAGAAAATCCTATAGTATTGGCAAATTTTATGTGGCTATTTCTCTGGTAAAGCAGAGAAGTTGCAGCAAAATCTTACTAAAATACATGAAGCATCCACAAAGACACATAGTAAGCAAAACATTATTGTTTTCCACAACAGAGCTTTAAGTCACAAAGACAATACAGAAATTAAAAAATAAGAACTCAGCTAGCATAGATGAGGTTCCAGTCTCTGTGCTGAAGACATGCATAGAGAGTATCCAAGCCCCATTAACAAATGTAATAAATGAGTCCTCTAGATCACGTATTTTCCAGAGTGCCAAAACCTCACAGAAGCTTTGCCCTTGCTAAGGGAGCAAGGAAGCAATATGGGTAGTATTGTAATAAATTGTATGCTAGTTTTATCACTGTGTGCATTCTCAGAACTAACTGAATCAAACATGAAAGATAGACTAAAAAGCTACACAAATAGAAACAATCTTCTAAACAAAGCACAATTTGTTTTCTGAAGTAGGAGGAGCATGACATCAGTCATTACAGAGTTCACAAAACTGGCACTTGAAGCTCTTGACAAGCATGGTTGGTTGGTAGGATTATAAAAGGAAACAAAATACTATGTTATCAATCCCTTTTTCCTCAGACATACAGGTATCCATGACTGCAGATCAGAGATAGCCTACCGCAAAAAAACCCAGGGGTAGAAAACACGCAGGTCTATGAAATGTCAATGAAGGCAAGATAAAGGACACAAAGAAGAAATGGAGACAAGGACGAAAGGCAGGCAAGGCACCGCATTGAGGGAGCAGCTGGAAGCCTCCGAAAGCAGAGTACAATGAGGGGGCGGGCACATTCCCCAGCCCCTGCCACTTACCAGAGGTATTCATTAGACATACATTCCCCAGTCCCTGCAACGTATCACAGGTACTCCACTCAGAAATTGCCTAGAAAAGACTAGCAATACATACAGAGCAAGGGAAGAACAGAGACACAAAAGATAAGCAAATCTGACAGTAAGGAAGAAGAGTACGAAGAGCCGGTTGGGTGAAGACTGTATTGGACCACCATGCCCAGACAGCTGAACCCAGTCTGGTAAGAGGAGGCAACAGAGTTTTCTGCCAATACCTCAATAGGCTGATAAGGTTAAGTGGCCCTTCCCTAAAAAGAGTTGTAAAGGCCCCTTCACAAATAAAATTTAAAGCTAAGTCAGCCACTGAGGCATCATCTCCTAACACCATGTGGTAGCAAGTCAGGGAGATTAAAGAGTCCTCCACAGGGTGGCTACGTTGGGACAATCCAGCAAAATGTGGACCACCATCAGACAAGTGCCACAACAACAGTGGGGTAGATCCTCACAGCAGAGGAGACGACCATGAGTCAGCCAAGCAGGGCCGATGTGGACCCAGTAAGGAATGGTAAAGTCCTTGCAAGAGGCCTGCGTGGAGGACCTCCACAGATTCGTAGTCATTTTTATCACCCATAGTTTGCTTGGTGAAGTCAGAGTGAGCCATTCCTTATTCCAGGTTCCTAAAACTTCACAAGGTAACACCAATTGAAGTCTGCTTCCAGAATACTAATCCCAAGAGTCAGTCTACTGGTAGCCAGTCTGGCCAGGCTATCAGCAAGTTCATACCCGGGATCCCGACATGGCCCGGCGTCCAGACAAAGGTCACTGAGTGTCCACATTGCTTGAGGGCATACGGGGAATCCTGGATAGCAATGACCTAGGGATGACAAGGGTAACATTGGTCAAGAGCTTGCAAATTGCTCAAGGAGTCACTGGAGATGATGAAGGACCCACTGAAGCAAGAACAGATATGCACAAGAGCACAAGAGATGGCTACCAACTCTGCAGTGAAAACACTACAGCCATCCAGTAAGTTCAGTATGCCCCGTGTGGGTATAAGGAAAGCCCATGTGGACAGTAACCGTCGAGCCATCAGTAAAGACTACTTCTGAGCCCCGGGATGCACAAAGGACGGAGAAAAATTGGTGGCAGAGGGCCTCCGGAGGGGCCAAGTCATTCAGACCTTGTGATAGTCAAGATGAAGCTGTGGCTGAGGGATGCACCATGGAGGTGTATGTGAGTGGACCCAGAGGAGAGGTGGAAGAGGTACTGGAGTTTAGAGAAGAGGGACTGGATGCAGACCTCGATCATAATCCCTGGTCTTGGCCACTGTGCAGGAGATGGATTTCTGTTGTTGGAAAGAGGAGATGGTAGTTTGGATGCTTAGGTGAGCTGCGAACATGTGTAGCATAACTGACAAGCTCTTGGTGGTACCTGATCCAAAATGGAGGAACCCCTGCCTCCTCGAGTAAACTATTCACTAGGCTAGTTCAAAAGGCTCTTGCTGCAAGTCAAACACCACAGTGGTGTATCAGATCCAGTATCCACATTCCTGAGGGCGATGCCAAACCATATGCCAGACTCGCATAACTGAGATGGGATTACAACAGGGTATTGTAAAGCTGCAGAAGAGTAGTGCAGTCTGAACCCCGGCTGGTGTCACTCAGGCAACAAAGTGTATTAAGGTGCAGCCAGCACTTTCGCTTAAGCTTGTCAAGATGGGGAATCCATGTCAACTGAGAATCAAAGACCAGTCCTAAAAAGCGATGAGTCTCCACCACACTGAGAAGCTGGTCATCATGCTAAATTTCTGGTTGTGGATGAACAGTACATTGTCAACATAAGTCCATGATGCGAGTCTCGGCAGCCGAAAATCTAAAGCCATGGATGAGAGCCCATGGCTGTATCTTTTGTATAGCACCTTGCCATTGATCCATTGATGTTCAGTGACAGCCACACTAGAGGAGCAATAGCAGAGGAAAAAGTCGTCAGTATACATAGAGAGTGATACTGTGGACTCCGCAGCTGCTGCTACACCATTGATGGCCCTCTGGGACCCCGTTCTCTTGGCAATGGGGTGGGGTGGGGTGGGGTGGGGGGGTTGGTGGGGGGGTAGACTTTGGAAAGCACCAACTTGAACTGGAACACACAGTGCAATGCAACAGGAAGTTTTGGATAAAAATCAGGATCGGACCCCGGAAACGCCACTCGTGTATGGTAGCCCACATGTGGTGTCACCATGTTACATCATAAGCCTTTTACAGGTCAAAGAAGGTGACCATAAGGTGTTCACGTTGAGCAAAAGCTGTTCAGATGGCAGATTCCAGATAAATCAGATTATCAGTAGTGGAGCTGCCTCGGCAAATCACCCTAGGATGGAGCCAGAAGACCCCGAGGCTCAAGAAGCCAACACAGCTGCCGGCTCAAGATGCATTCAAGCAACTTACAAAGAACATTTCTGAAATTTAGTGGGCAATAACTGTCCACCTCTAAAGGGTGCTTACTCAGGTTCAGTACTGGGACGATGATGCTGTCTTCCACTGCAATGGGAACGTTTCCTCACTCCAGATGCAGTTAAAGATGGCAAGGATATAACGTTGACAATCCACTGGTATGTACTTGATCAATTGATTGTGGATGCCCCGGGGTTGTATCAGGGCAGTGGGCTAGAACACTGACGAATTATATGGCTCACGTGGAGTATAGTAAAAGGTCATTGCTTTTGCTCCACCCACTGTTTCAGGACACTAAAGGCAGGTTTTATAATTTTGAGATGCAGAGGCTTGTGCATAATGCAGAGTAAAATGTTTGGCTATGGCATCTGGGTTGTGTAGACAGTGACATTTAAGGTAATACAGTAGAGCGTCGATTATCCGAAGTAATTGGGGGACATGGGTGTTCGGAAAACTGGTTTGTTCGGATAATCGAACTGTACATGTTTATTTGCCAAAAAGAAGTACTGTACAGTAAATTTATTCATAAAAACAGGCATCTCTTTTAGTAACATACAAAGTAACATACAAAGGCAATTTCAGTAGGAATATATAGTATGTGGCACAATTTATTAAACAAAAATATATACATATTACATACACATTTTGCATGAACAATACACACAGTATACAAAATTAACGTTTAAAAAAAATCCTTTATTTTGGTCTGTCTAAGCAAGCCTACATGCTTACAAGCAGCTAAGTCACATACTTTTTTCATTACAGATATCTGAAACTGGTCACTTTCATCTTGGGCTTCAAACCATCGCAAGGCAGTATCTAAACAAGTGAATGCCTCAGAAGCGGTTGGTATACTTTCATCTTCACTTTCTGGAGCACTGATTGATGAGATACTGGCGGCGTCATCTTTATCAGTGATGATGTTTACAATCTCACTGTCCTGCATGATTTGGTGTCCTGGATCTGCATCATCGATATTCATCCATTCATGAACGTCTTCTTCATCACATTCCCGGCAATCTATTTCTTTTAGCATACCGAGAATTTCGGACATATCATTCTGTTCGTCATTTTCAATCATACCTTGTGAATTTTCTTCTGTGTCAAAAATTTTATTCCAGGCTTTCTTCAAATTCTCTTCCTTTACACTATTCCATGCTGTGCTGATCATGTAGGACGCGTCTTTCAAGTCAATATTCTTATGATTTCTTAAGAGAGTAACAGGTGCGAGCAAGTACACAGTTCGGTTAAGCGGTCGTTCGGTTGACCGACGTTCGGATAATCGACACTCTACTGTACCAGTTTCGTCTGCAGATGTCTGGTACCCTAAGACATGTGACCTTTGCCCAAACCTACAAAGGGGAGATACGTGGTCCGATGTTGATACATACTGTTCCCTGCATTCTCACTTCCATCATTTTATTAGGTGGCAGACCCGGACATCAAGCCATTTAAAGGCAATGAGGTGCTCCATCAATTGGTGCCGCTTATGGCACTGGAGAGCCTCCAAGGTACTGTCTTCCATTGGGCTGGGCCCGAGGAACAGGAGATCGCCAAATCTGCTGCTGAAGGAATGGTTGTAGTTACTGCACCTGCTTCATCGACATCTCCATGCGGCGGGGAGCCAAGGGCAACAGCAGAGGTGAAAATACCCCAGCAACACTGTTGAGAGCCCACCTGGGCTGGCATCCATGGAAGTGATGATGAGGGAAGGACAGAGAGATTGGGAAATGGTCACTACCTCAAAGGTCACTGGACTCTCCAGTGGATGGATGGGAGAAGACAAGGACTGCAAATGGAATGGTCAATGGCCAAGAAGGTTGTGTATGCCACACTGAAGTATGTGCGGTGGTACCAATACTCAAGAGGTAAACGTTAAGTTGTGCCAGAGGTCTTTCCGCATGTCTTGACTGCAGCTGGTAATCGTGGTTCTATCCCACAAAGGGTAATAGACATTGAAATCACCCAAGATTACGAAAGGTGGGAGGAGCTGAGAAACCAATGCAAACAATATGTTCTTCCCCAGCAGGAGGGAGATAAACACTGCAGATGGTAAATGCCCCTACCCAAACAGCCACAGCCTCCAAACATATATCAAAAGACACAAGTTCATCATACAGTGTGTCCAGAATATATGTGCAACCTCCTCCGCCTGACACCCTGTTATAGGTGGCACAATTCTTTTAATATTCTCAGTATCCACAAAGGGCCAGGGTCCACGTTCTGGAAATCAAGTCTCCTGCAGGGCAACACAGAAGGCAGGAGAAATGCTTAAAAGATGTCGTAGCTCAGGCAGGCGGTAAAAAAAACACTACAATTCTACTCAAGAACAATGTTGTCAATGTACTGTGACACTATGTAGGGACCAAAGAGATAGGTTAAACCCTACGTCACCTGCTGCAACTGGCTGAGGGATTTCAGCATCAATATAAATAGGTTCCGAGTTCTGTCATGTGGCGTGTACTGGGACCTCAGAGGCTGCCAGAACCTCCGCCTTGGCCACAGGAGTGAAAGAGGCGAGATCTGGTGGTGCAGAGGCCACAGCAATGTTCTTTTACTTGGATGACTTTTTCTTGTCTTTCCTCTCCTTTCAATAAATACAAGGGCTCCTCTGAATAAGTTTCATGTAAAGATGATAATCGCAAACTCTGCGACCAGCAGACTGTGACTCCTTCAGCCACTGGCTGGTGTCCGGTGTTAGAACAGTGAAAACCAAGCCACAGGAAGGTGTTTCATCTCCAACTGGGAGATGTGGACCAATGTCCCTGGTGTGTGGGTGTTTTACATGCTGGGTACAATGGCTCATACTACTTCTTGGCCTCTTGGTAAGTTAGTGTGCCCAGAGTCTTGTATTCTTGTAAGTTTGTCCAAAGTCTTATATTCTTCTATTCTCTCCTCTCTTTGGAAAACAGGGCAATCTGATGAGCAGGGAGAATGGTGCTTCCCACAGTTGACACACATACTTGGGGGTGGGAGTTGGGCACAAGGAGCATTCGCATGCAACAACTGTCCACAATCTCTACAGATGGGGCTAGCATAGCAATGCCAAGACATGTGCCCGAATTTCGAACATTTGAAGCACTGAATAGGGGAGGGGGTGGGGGGTGGAGAGTGCATAATGTTTCACATCACACTGGTATACCATCATCTTAACATTTTCACACAATGAATCGCCCTCAAAGGCCAAGATGAAGACATTGGTAGTGACCCTTTGTCCTTTGACCCCCTATGTACATGATGGACAAAGTGTACACCCCATCATTCCAAGTTGGCGGGTAGCTCATCATCAGATTGCAAGAACAGGTCTCAGTGGCAAATGATGCCCTGAACCACATTTAGTCTATTATGGGGAATGACAATCACCAGTATGTCACACAGAGAGTTACAAGTGAGCAGTGCCCACAACTGTGCAGGGGATGCTGTTTTGATCAAAATTGGCCCCTTTTTCATTTTAGAGATGGCTGCCACTTCTCCAAACTTGTTGCCTAAGTTCTCCACAGAGAATAAGGGCTTTGTGGCCATTACATTCCTTCCATAGCATAGCCTGGGAAGGGAAAACTTTAGGGTCAGGTCTCTTTGCATTAAAAGAGGACTTTCGTTCCATAGAGTGTTGAGGCCGCATGGCCACGAGTGAGAGATAGCTTCTTGCACTTCATCTGTGGCTCATTCGGCATGGTCCCATCCACTCCACATGGGGGCTCTCCCCCATGGGAGCCCCCTGGCCCCAACAGCGACCACCTCACTACTAATCCATTGCTTGGAATCCCCCATGCTCCAGTCACAACAGAGATATACTGCTTTGGCATACATGGGGAGTTTTCAGCTCAGGCAACAACAGTGTGATCCCTGCGTAGTCAGGTGGCTACCATTGCGCAGGTATTTGACAACCGTCCCACGACAGGATGGCTACCATGCAGGGTTTTGGGTATATTACCTTATTAAATGGAAGGATGCAAATATGGAAAGGCACAAAGGTGGCACATACACTGCATTGGGTGATGTTCCCTGCAAGATCTATACTTCTGGATAATTTTGAAAATTGGTGGCAGGTCAAACCCAACAACGGGGACCAAGTGTGTGTAATGAAAAGTTGTAGAAAACTTCAGAAGTGGAAACTTGAGTCCCAAATCATAATCAGATCCACACGGGATCTGCACCAGAAAACCAGCTAATGGAGGGACAGAAGGGGAAAAGGACAGCTTGCAGCACAAAAGGAAGTAATGCTGCAAAGGCTGGGGCTATGTGGTAGCCCAGCACGTAACTCACAAAAGAGCTGTGAGCCCTCTGGGGGGTCTTGACAAGGATGACAGTGTTACAGGCATATTTTTAGACTCATCCAAGACTTTTAACACTGTTGACCATAAAACACCACTAAATAAGCTGGAATCACTAAACGTAAGAAGAACAGCAAAAGTTGGCTCCAGTCTTACCTGAAAAACAGGATGCAAAAGGTAGAGATAGTTCATGTCTATCATCAACAAATTTTTAGTAAAATAGTTGTTAGAGAAGAAAATCTCTTATGCTAGTGCGCTGGACTCAAGTCTGTTCTTTACATATATCACCAACTTTCCAGACAATGTAATCTACACCAAAAAAAGAGATCTTTGTTGATGATAGTAACTTTATAGTTACTAACAAAACAACTGAATGCCTATTAGGGAAAGCAAATGAACCACTCAAAGATATTTATGTTTAGGCAATATGCAAAAAATTAACATTGAACATAAAGAAAACAAAGAATATGCACTTCAGGGAAAACAATTCTGTCGCGTTATGAATAGGGTGGTTGACTGATGTGGGGGACGAGACCAAACAGTGTGGTCATCGGTCCCATTGGATTAGGGAAGGATGGGGAAGGAAGTTGGCCATGCCCTTTTCGAAGAAACCATCTCGGCATTTGCCTGAAGCGATTTAGGCTAATCAGGATGGCTGGATACAGGTTTGCACCATCGTCCTCCCAAATGCGAGTCCAGTGTGCTAAACACTGCGCCACCTCATTTGGTATTATGAATAGATAACAAATCTGTGGATTGAATCAGACACACAATTTTTTTTGAGGTGAATACTGAGTGTCAATTACTGTGGAACGAACACAAAGACACCGACAAAAAGGATACTATCATCAGTTTGTAGCAATCAATGACTTGTGGTGACATACTATTCCTACATACATTATATTCTTTGCTACAGGATCCTTTTCTAGGCACTGATGGCAAAAACATTTTAAACTGCAGATAAGGACTATAAGAATAGCAACTAAAAGTAGTAGAAGGGCTTATTGTAAATACCTATTTAAAAAAACTGGATATCCTTACTGCACCAAGTGAGCACATCTACCAATCTGTTGGGCAAATACCAAGGAATCGGACTTACATTTACCAGGGAAAAACAAACAAAAACTCAAAACAGCATTTTCTATCAAGGAATACAATTTATTATATAATACGAAATGAAAAAGGTTACTAAAATATATCTGTCCTAAAAGGCAGCCAAAACATTCTTCATAAGTAATGCATACTACACAATTAAAGATTACTTAAAGAACTCAGAGTGGTGGTTAATAAGGAAAGGTGATAACAGGAACACCTATCACATTACAATACATGATCATAATCATAATGTTTTATAAGAAAATCATGTGCCAGTATCTGTAGAGGATGACATTAATGATTTTTCTGAGCTCAACATCTCACTCATCATGGGTGAACACTGACACAGTTTTTTCTGGCAGATGGGAGAACATGAAGATTTGCATGGAGTGTAATTGCACATTTATGAACACGGAGTCAGTTTTCCGAATAGACAGCGATTAGTGCAAGGAGCGTAGCAACATGTTCATGGTCTGGCAGTCACTGTAGAGTGGCCAGTGATGAAATGCGTAACTGCATTTTATATTATATGTCATCTGGAGCAAATTGTGAATAAATTTAAGAACAGTGTGCCATAGGGACCAGGTCACACAAAGTCTGCAGTACCATCCTTAGGCTGTGACCCACGACACAGATATGTTGCGATACATGATGTCATGCTTGTGCAACATATTTGGAATGCATTGTGTCTGGAGATGGCATTTTGTCATCTGTAGTGATGCTCTCTTGGTTTGAGTATCTATGTTTACAAGTTGTATATGAGTGATGTAAGTGAGGCAGTGTTCTGGAAGTTTGCTTTTGTTGGCTTTTCAGTGAGTTATTTTACAGTTGTTAGTAATTGGCTACACATCTGTTTTCAGTTTGGGAACTGTTAGTTCACCACTTAGTTCATGTTGCACATATAAGTTTTTGTTTTCAGTTTGTTACTAGTTATGAATCTTATAAATACATTTATGAGTCATATGCTGGTTGCCATTTTGGTTAATTACATGGCCACTACAATCCAGTTCCTGCAGTTATGTGGCCTCACGGCAAAATGTGTGAAGTATCAACAGTAGGGTGAGTTTCACACAATAATGACCACAGGGTCTGGCCACTGTGGCTAGACTGTGGACTGCAGTTGTGCCTTACGGGAGCAGCAGCCTAGCATTGGTGGTGGTGGTAAGGAAGAGGCATGGGATGGGGCAGGGGAAGGATAGTGGGGTATGAATTGGGGAAAGTGTAGTGCTACTTATGGGAGCATGCAGGGGCATGGTGGGGACAGGGTAAGGCTGCTAAGTCAGTTGGGAGGTTTGATGGTGAGGGGTGGGGAGCACGGAAAAGGAGAAAAGTAGTAGAGGAGTTGAAAAAGACTAGAGGATGCGCTAGTGAAATCAAACACTGTGTAGTGTCGGAGTGAGAGCAGGTAAGTGACTAGGTAAATGGAGGACAGGGACTAGTGCAGGCTGAGGCCAATGGGTTATGGAAGCATAGGATACACTGTAGAGAGCGGTTTCCAACTACACTACATCTAGGTCTATTGCAAGGATGAGCCATGAGGCGAGGGATTGGGAGCAGGACTGGAGTAGGGATAGACAAGGGTAATGCACAGGTTCTGTGGGTAGTGGAAAACCTAGTGTTGGTGGGATGGATCCACATGGCACAGGCTGTGAAGCAGTCACTGAAGAGAAGTGCATCATGTTGAGCAGCATGTTCAGTAACTGGGTGGTCCAGCTGTGTCTTGGCCACAATTCATCGCTAACCATTCACAATGACAAACAGCTTGTTAGTTGTCATGCCCATGTAGGAAGCAGCACAACAGTAGCAGCTTAGATTGTGGATAACATACTTGCTTTCATAGGTAGCCCTTCATTTGATGGGGCAGGAGATGCCTGTGATCAGATTAGAGTAGATGTTGGTGGGGAATGTATGGAACAGTCCTTACATCTAGGTCTATTGCAAGGATGAGCCATGAGGCGAGGGATTGGGAGCAGGACTGGAGTAGGGATAGACAAGGGTAATGCACAGGTTCTGTGGGTAGTGGAATAGCACTGTGAGAAGGATGGGGAGGATAGTTAGTAGGATATTTCTCAATTCAGGGCATCATTAGAGGTAGTCAAAACCCTGGTGGAGAATGTGATTCAGCTGCTCCAGTCCTGGGTGGTACTGAGTCACAAGAGGAGTGCTCTATTGTGGCTAGATGGTGGGTATGTGGGAGATGGTAGGTGACTGGAGGGGCAAGGCAAGGGAGATCTATTTCTGTACATGGTTGGAAGGGTAATTCTGGTCTGTGAAGGTCTCAGAGAAATCCTCAGTTTATCGGGAGAGGGACTGCTCGCCACTACAGATGTGATGACCACAGGTGGCAGTGTGGAAGGTACTTTTCAGCATGGAATGGGTAGCAGCTGTCAAAGTGGAGGTATTGCTGGTGGTTGGTAGATTTGAAACGGACAGGCACTGATATAGCCATCATTGTGGTGGAGGTCAACATCAAGGAAGGTGGTTTGTTGGGTTGAGGAGAACCAGGTGAAGTGAATGGGGGAGAAGGTGTTGAGTCGATGTTCTGGAGATCACGAAGGTGTCACCAATGAATATGAACCAAATAAGGGATCTGTGATTGTGGGTGGTTAGGAAGCACTCCTCTAGATGCCCCATAATTGGTTGGCTAGGATAGTGCCATGCAGGTGACAATTTCTGTACCGATTTGTTTGTAGGTAACGTCTTCAAATGCGAAGCAAGTGAGGGTAAGGATGTAGTTGGTCATGGTGTCGAGAAAGGTAGTGTACAATAGCAGCAAGGCCATGGGCTTTGGTGATCTTAGTGTAGATGGAGGTGGCGTCAACTGTGATGAGCTGAGCACCATGTGGTATAGGACAGCAACTGTGAAGAACTGGTGGAGGAAATGGTAGGAGAGGACGTTATGGGTAATAGACTGAAGGTTTTGGTCTATGAGAGAAGAGATTCTCTCCATGGGGGCACAATAACCAGCCACAATCGGGAATCCTAGGTGGTTGCATTTATGGACTATAAACAGCATGTAGAAGACAAGAGTGTGGGGAGTGATAGGGGTGAGGCAGAGAGACTCAGGGGAGATGTTTTGGGAGCAGCCCAAGGATTTGAGGAGCGAATGGATATCCTGTTGGATTTATGGAATTGGGTCACTGTAGCAGGCTTTAAAGGTGGATGAATCAGACAGCTGGTCGAGTCCCTCCACCTCATAATATCTGCAATTCAAACCACAGTGGTGGAGCCTTTGTTGGCAGGTCAGGATCAATTGTTAGGTGGTGGATTTTGGTTCCTACTGTAGATGTTAAGTTGGTTTCCATGTTGTAGGATCTAGGAAATGATGGTGAGGCAGGGTCCAAGGTTAAGAAATTCTGAAATGCTAACAGGGATGGTTTGAGGTCAGTGGGGGTGGATCACAGTTGAATGGAAGAATGAACTGAGTCAGGTAGGGTCCAATATTGGTTTCGTGTTGGGTCTTATTGGTAGGGTTGATAGCAAAAACGTTTTTTCACTGTACGGACTGTGAAAAGGAGAGGAGGTCTTTAACAAGTCCAGTATGATTTAATTTGGGAGTGGGGCAAAGGTGAGGCTTTTGGAAAAGACTGATACTTCTGTGGGACTAAGGCATTTGGAGAAAGGCTCACAACTGTTTCATGTCTGTTTATGTTCTCAGTGCTGTATGGTGGTGGGAAGAAGTTTCTACGGGTGACGTAAATGTAGCAGGTCTGCAAGGCAGGGTTTGTTGGCTATGAGGTGGTGTGAGGGAGATTTGGGGGCTCTTGCAGAGGTGGCAGATAGTGGTAATCCAAGGTGGCAGTAGGTGGTTTACAGGTTGGAGAGTTCTTTGAGGCCGCACTGTGCATGCTGCTCTACTTCCTCGAGGGCAAGAGTTTCAACTGCCACCTTGGATTACCACTATCCGACACCTCTGCAAGAGCCTCCAAATGCCTGAGTCCCACAGAAGTATCAGTCCTTTCCAAAAGCCTTACATTTGCCCCACTCCCAAATTCAATCATGCTGGACTTGTTAAAGACCTCCTCTTCTTTTGGGACTGCACAGCAGGAGAATAACACGGATGGTGGATAGGTGTTGCAAGGAGGTTTGGGGTGGATTTACATCGTTTTGCAAGACTGAGTTGGTGAGGGCCATGGACTGATGGAATATGAACAGATAGATGTCACTGTGAAAGGAGGGGTTGTAATCTGATGGTTAGGCAGTCTGTGTGGGAATACATGAGGTAGGTTCCAATGCGCGAACAATATGTGGGGCTGGGTTCTGGCTACAGATAGGTTAACTAGGATGCATTGTGGAAGACAAAAAGGCGCAAAAATATATTAGGAATGATATGTGGGGCTGGGTTCTGGCTAAGGATAGGGTATCTAGGATCCATAATGGAAGACAAAACTGCACAAAAATACATTTTCTGTTTTTTACCTATTTTACAAATTTTTACAAGCACTGTGATTGAACTGCAGAGGGACTATACCAGTTGCCAAATCTGTCCGCCTACTAACCCTGCCACGGTGACTCCATTCCAGAAACCCAACGGGATCTCCAGTCCCAAATCCTTAGGCTCGTTACAGAACCTCTCTTCACCCCTATCACCCCCACCCCCCACCTTCTCCATGCTGCCTTAAGTCCGTAAACCCAACCACTCAAGATGCCCTATTGTGGCCAGTTACTGTGCTCCCACTGAGAGAATCTCTGCTCTTGTTGTTGTTGTTGTTGTTGTCGTCTTCTGTCCTGAGACTGGTTTGATGCAGCTCTCCATGCGACCCTATCCTGTGCAAGCTCCTTCATCTCCCAGTACCTACTGCAACCTACATCCTTCTGAATCTGCTTAGTGTATTCATCTCTTGGTCTCCCTCTACGATTTTTACCCTCCACACTGCCCTCCAATGCTAAATTTGTGATCCCTTGATGCCTCAAAACATGTCCTACCAACCGATCCCTTCTTCTAGTCAAGTTGTGCCACAAACTTCTCTTCTCCCCAATCCTATTCAATACTTCCTCATCAGTTATGTGATCTACCCATCTAATCTTCAGCATTCTTCTGTAGCACCACATTTCAAAAGCTTCTATTCTCTTCTTGTCCAAACTATTTATCGTCCATGTTTCACTTCCATACATGGCTACACTCCATACAAATACTTTCAGAAATGACTTCCTGACACTTAAATCTAAACTCGATGTAAACAAATTTCTCTTCTTCAGAAACGCTTTCCTTGCCATTGCCAGTCTACATTTTATATCCTCTCTACTTCGACCATCATCAGTTATTTTGCTCCCCAAATAGCAAACCTCCTTTACTACTTTAAGTGTCTCATTTCCTAATGACTTAATTCAACTACATTCCATTATCCTTGTTTTGCTTTTGTTGATGTTCATCTTATATCCTCCTTTCAAGACACTGTCCATTCTGTTCAACTGCTCTTCCAAGTCCTTTGCTGTCTCTGACAGAATTACAATGTCATCGGTGAACCTCAAAGTTTTTATTTCTTCTCCATGGATTTTAATACCTACTCCGAACTTTTCTTTTGTTTCCTTTACTGCTTGCTCAATATACAGATTGAATAACATAGGGGAGAGGCTACAACCCTGTCTCACTCCCTTCCCAACCACTGCTTCCCTTTCATGTCCCACGACTCTTATAACTGCCATCTGGTTTCTGTACAAATTGTAAATAGCCTTTCGCTCCCTGTATTTTACCCCTGCCACCTTTAGAATTTGAAAGAGAGTATTCCAGTCAACATTGTCAAAAGCTTTCTCTAAGTCTACAAATGCTAGAAACGTTGGTTTGCCTTTCCTTAATCTTTCTTCTAAGATAAGTCGTAAGGTCAGTATTGCCTCACGTGTTCCAATATTTCTAAGGAATCCAAACTGATCTTCCCCGAGGTCGGCTTCTACCAGTTTTTCCATTCGTCTTTAAATAATTCGTGTTAGCATTTTGCAGCTGTGACTTATTAAACTGATAGTTCGGTAATTTTCACATCTGTCAACACCTGCTTCCTTTGGGATTGGAATTATTATATTCTTCTTGAAGTCTGAGGGTATTTCGCCTGTCTCGTACATCTTGCTCACCAGATGGTAGAGTTTTGTCATGACTGGCTCTCCCAAGGCCGACAGTAGTTCTAATGGAATGTTGTCTACTCCCGGGGCCTTGTTTCGGCTCAGGTCTTTCAGTGCTCTGTGAAACTCTTCACGCAGTATCGTATCTCCCATTTCATCTTCATCTACATCCTCTTCCATTTCCATAATATTGTCCTCAAGTACATCGCCTTCGTATAGACCCTCTATATACTCCTTCCATCTTTCTGCTTTCCACTCTTTGCTTAGAACTGGGTTTCCATCTGAGCTCTTGATATTCATACAAGTGGCTCTCTTTTCTCCAAAGGTCTCTTTAATTTTCCTGTAGGATGTATCTATCTTACCCCTAGTGAGATAAGCCTCCACATCCTTACATTTGTCCTCTAGCCATGCCTGCTTAGCCATTTTGCACTTCCTGTCAATCTCATTTTTGAGACGTTTGTATTTCTTTTTGCCTGCTTCATTTACTGCATTTTTATATTTTCTCCTTTCATCAATTAAATTCAATATTTCTTCTGTTACCCAAGGATTTCTACTAGCCCTCATCTTTTTACCTACTTGATCCTCTGCTGCCTTCACTACTTCAACCCTCAGAGCTACCCATTCGTCTTCTACTGTATTTCTTTCCCCCATTCCCGTCAATTGTTCCCTTATGCTCTCCCTGAAACTCTGTACAACCTCTGGTTCTTTCAGTTTATCCAGGTCCCATCTCCTTAAATTCCCACCTTTTTGCAGTTTCCTCAGTTTTAATCTACAGTTCATAACCAATAGATTGTGGTCAGAGCCCACATCTGCCCCTGGAAATGTCCTACAATTTAAAACCTGGTTCCTAAATCTCTGTCTTACCATTATATAATCTATCTGATACCTTTTAGTATCTCCAGGATTCTTCCATGTATACAACCTTCTTTTATGATTCTTGAACCAAGTGTTAGCTATGATTAAGTTATGCTCTGTGCAAAATTCTAACAGACGGCTTCCTCTTTCATTTCTTAGCCCCAATCCATATTCACCTACTATGTTTCCTTCTCTCCCTTTTCCTACTGTCGAGTTCCAGTCACCCATGACTATTAAATTTTCGTCTCCCTTCACTACCTGAATAATTTCTTTTATCTCATCATACATTTCTTCAATTTCTTCGTCATCTGCAGAGCTAGTTGGCATATAAACTTGTACTACTGTAGTAGGCGTGGGCTTCGTGTCTATCTTGGCCACAATAATGCGTTCACTATGCTGTCTGTAGTAGCTTACCCGCACTCCTATTTTTTTTATTCATTATTAAACCTACTCCTGCATTACCCTTATTTGATTTTGTATTTATAACCCTGTATTCACCTGACCAGAAGTCTTGTTTCCTGCCACCGGACTTCACTAATTCCCACTATATCTAACTTTAACCTATCCATTTCCCTTTTTAAATTTTCTAACCTACCTGCCCGATTAGTTTTCTTTCTCCTGATAACGACGTCCTCTTGAGTAGTCCCAGCCCGGAGATCCGATTGGGGGACTATTTTACCTCCGGAATATTTTACCCAAGAGGACGCCATCATCATTTAACCATACAGTAAAGCTGCATGCCCTCTCTGTTCTTATGGACCAAAATCTTCAGCCTATTACCCGTAACCTATACTCCTATACGTAACAAATCAACCATTTCCTCCACTGACTCTCCACAGTACCTGTTCCTTTACCATAAGGACCCCTCCTCATCACTGTTGATACCACCTCCCTCTACACTAACATCTCCAATGACAATGATGCAGCTGTTATTTGAACACTACCTTAACCGCCTCCTTTGGAGGTACCACTTACGAACAAACCTGTCGCACATCAATGAGTACCGACATGGTACTATCCTATACCAACCTACTCAGGGGCCATCTAGAGCAGGGTTTCCCAAATTATGTTCCATGGAATGCTGCTGTTCTGCAAGAACTGAGTTAGTGCTCCATGAAAAGCTTTGAACAATGTGGCAACTTTTTTAACGTTTTGAGGGTTCTAATTATTTTTTTAAAAAAATAATTTCTAGGTTGTCAGTTCGTATTTAAAATTGAAGTGATCACTGAGTAAAAAAGTTTTTCTCATTTTTTTAAATTTTATTAACCTTCAAAATAAACCAAGTGTTCCATCAAAGTACCAGGATTCTCAAAGTGTTTTGTCAGAGGAAAAGTTTGGGAAAACTCGATCTACAAGAATCCTTTCTAAAGACAGAGAATCCCAAACCCCTCACCTACTCCAGATTCGCTGAAGACATCATGATCTGGACCAGGCGCGGCTCGTGGTTTCTATACTGGGGAAGGCTGCGACATTTATCGATCGGAGCCAACACAGACCTCGGGTTATGCTACAGATTAGTCTGACATAAACAACTAAGAATTCAGGTGGACGGGGTGGGCAGATCACTCTCTACCCATAATTTTACGTACTGTATCTTCTATAATCAGGTACTAAATATCATTAGAAGCTAACTTCAAGTTAAAATCTTTGGTAAGTGTTTTTATACGTCATCATTACATTTTCTGACACTTTGCAGCAAATCATATGGAAAGACGCGTTTTGGAGAGATCTTTAATGCGGGTCTGGATGCACAAAGTTCTTTCACTTTCATTCTATGGCCGTGTTCCAAGTTTTTACCTATTAAATTGCACACTGAATTCATATTGCGCTTGTTTCACACTCGCGGTATGTCGCAGATATTCACCAGCAAGTAAAACTCACTAAAATCTTGCAAAATATACTCCGAAAAAGAAACTTGCTAATATTACATGGTATCAACAAAAGCAGTCAGCATCAGCAAGCAAGGAAAGTAAAGTAACGGGACAAATTTCGCGCGCTTTGTCCTCTAACCACTTAGGAAACTCTCGCTAGATGGCAGTACTGGTATGTTACTGTTGTGTAGTGCACTCTGGCAGGATATTTGCAAACTTATTCTAAATGTAGATAAAATAGCCAATGGCTGAAACAAAACAACTATGTAAAACATTATCAAAACAATAATACTAAACGTCGATTAATGACGCATCGAAGCGTAGTAGAGATGTGCAGATACAGAGATTGGATAGCGAAATTTCAGCCACTCTACATTCCTTTATTACATAGATAGTGAAACCTGAAAAATGTGTGGTGGTTGGTATGACACCCTTAGGCTGCAAGCTCAGAGCCTTCGGGTCGCCCATAAAGAGCAGTACTACGTAGAAGCCACGCCCCCAAACCGCTACTACATGCAGCTTACAGACGTTCCAAGGCGCAGCCTAAACACTACTAACCGTTCGGAAAACGTCTATCGATACAAACAGTTCCAAAAACGTTGACCGCCGTTATTTTAATCGGAATGGGAAATATGTGAAATTCGTCCTGATAATTTAAATTATGTAATACGTTCTTGCAAAATTTACTTTAGCATATATTTTGGGGCGGCTCCGCCTCAGAGCCTTTAATTATGAGCCGCGCCTGATCTGGACTGAGGATGAGGACACCCTACCCCATGTTTCTCCGGAACCTCAATCCTTTTTAACCCATTTGCATAACTGGTCCTCCTCAAGCCAACAAGCCATCTTCTTCAACACTGACCACCTCAAGGATAGCTACATCAGTACCTCCAGACATACCTGACCTAAAAACCACCAGCAATACCTCAACTGTGACAGCTGCCACCCATTCCATACCAAGAAGTCCCTTCCATACAACCTTGTCACCTATGGTCGCACCCCATTCTTTTTCCCCTTCTCTAATTCTCTCCTTTTCTGTCTCCACAAACTCCTCCCCCCTCCCCCTCCCTCCCAACCCAAAAAATACCTCGACTTCACCTAGCAGTCCTAACCCGCTCCCACTAAGTCCCTGTATGCTCCCATAGGCAGCATTACACCTTCCTCCACCCCTACTCTGCTATTCCTCCCCCTTCCTGCCTCATACCTACTCCTTAGCCCCATCGCCCATGTCGGATTGCTGCTCCCATCAGGCACAGTTGCTGTCTGTGGTCTGGTCACAGCATCCAGAGACAGTGGTCATGTGTGTGTGAGTTTTGTTTGTGTGGATGTGTGCATGTTTTCTAGTTCAGAAGAAAGCCTTTTAGCTGAAAGCTTGAATGTACAGCAGTCTCTTCACTGCACCTGTCTGCGACTCAACATCTTCTCTGTATGATGAGTAGTGATGTATCCTCTGCATAATGTTATTGATTGTTTCGCAGATATTTTGGTCATGTTAGGTTTAGATAACAAGTATCAGTATGAGTTGTGGGTTTTTGGTATTGTGGATTTCGTTTGAGCTATATAGGTCAAGTGAAATTTCTGATGCCAGAACTTTTTCATTTTGAGTTTGTTGACTGCTGAGGACTGAGTTTGCTAGTTTCACACTGAGATGCAACATGGCTTCTTTATAAGAATTTTCACTGAGTGACCCTGAATATCTTAATCACCCTACCTTCAATGTTTTTGGAAAGAATTGTTGCTTTAGTAAGTTACTATAAACACAGTCAATATCAAAGTGACACACCAAAGACATAATATCCAAAAAAATGATTTCACCTTCATCACTAACAGTAAAAAAATACAGTAAGCAGCTATGTATCCAGTTTTACCGTCCTTCAGACTGTAGTTCACTATACACTAATTTTACACTATAGTCACTCAGGGCAGGGCATTTCTGTTAATTATAATTTCCATTATTAATTATTATAGAAAATATTGTTTCATAACTATTTGTCTTGAGTTTTATTTCACATCTTAGTCAAACAAATGTCATAAAACCCAATATTTGTATAAAACTTCTTGCAATCAGCCTCAACCATGGGGCCACTTGTTAGTTTCAATTTGACCACACACTGGAACTGACTCTCAAGTAGCACAATCAAACATTCAAAATCTTGTCACATTTGACTCTGCACACTCAAAGGTTGACAACAGCATCATTATTGGTTTGACCAATTGGTGAACATTTCTTGCTGTGAACAGCCCTAGACACTTTCATTTCAACATTTGTTATATGTAGTCCTGTTTTTCCATCACAATGCTTACATGCACGCCCTTATTGTCCAAGTGTGACAAGATTGACTGATTACCTTTATTAAAAACAGAGATAGTCAAAGAAGCCACAAAAAATAAACAGCAAACTTTGTGATTGTTTGCTTCAACAAGACTGTCAATAAATTAAAAAAAAAATCCAGATGCATATGTCTTACTCACCCAGGATCAATCACCAAACTCAGTGGTACCCTATCCAGCAACAGAGAGGTGGCACATATTATATACCAACTGAAAAATAAAAAATCAACTGGTCCAGATGAAATCCCAGCCTTTGTCTTTAATGAATGTATAAATACCATAAAAACTCCACTGACAAAAATAATCAATGGAGCATTCTCATCCGGCTGTTTTTCCAAGTACCTAAACCAAGCAAAAGTAATACCCATATTTAATAGTGGTTATGTGGAAAATGTAGACAACTACAGACCAATCTCTTTACTAATCACCATTTTCAAAATTATTGAAAAACTAATGAAAAACAGATTAATGAAGTACCTAAACAAATTTAAACTTCTTTGCAATAAAGAACAAGATTTCAGGCACAGAAGAATTACAGAATCTGCTTTTGGACAGTTTACAAAACTCATTCTTGAGGCACTAGACAAAGGTGGTCATGTGAATGGAATTTTCTTGGACTTATCAAAGCCATTCATCGCAGCTGAGTACAGAATATTATTGCATAAATTAGAGTTTCTAGGAATAAGATTGATTGACTGATTGATTGATTGAGAGGGATTATGGGACCAAACAGTGAGGTCATCAGTCCCACGATTCCAAAGTTAGTCACAGAAGAAAGAGGGTCCACTAAAAGTGGATGGATCCAGTCAGGAGAGTCAAATTATAAAATAATGAACATTAAACACACACAGTAAAAGGCATAAAAGGTGAGACCAAACCTAAAAGCTGGAAAAACGGTAGGAATAAGAGGTGTGGCTAAGAAGTGATGTTAGTCATACATAGAAAACTGGGTGCAATGAATTGAGATCTAATGTACTTCAAAGGATTTCCAGGGATTTCTAGTAAAACAGCAACCAGATTAAAAAATATATTAATATAGGTGTCCCACAGGGAGCGTATTGGGCCCAAACCTTTTTCTTATTTATATCAATTATTTCTCAGAGTGTCAGATATGGAGAAACTGTTTGCTGATGACAGTAACATAGTGATCAGAGCTAAAACTCCAACACAGGTGAAAGAAAAGGCTAATGCAGTCCTCAAACAATGGGTCACTGTAAAACAAAGTAACTTTAGAATTAAAGAAAACTAATAGCTTTACTTCCAACTAAACAGAAAACGCACTGATGCTAGATTAAAAATTAATGATGATGTATTAGAATGAGTAACAGATACCAAATTCTTGGGGTTTAATGTAGATTGTCAGCCGTACTGGACAGAGCACATAAAAGCTTTGGCAAAGAGACTATCCACAGTATGTTATGCTTTGCGAATTCTTGCACCATATTGACATATTTTGGATACATACATTCAGTCCTCAGTGTGAACTTTCAGACTGTCTTCAAGGTATGGAAAAGGGCTGTATGAATAGTTACAAATGGTAGCAATAGGACCCATTGTACCAATTCATTCTAAAAGCTAGCAATTCTGATTGTCCCAGGTGAATATTTTTTCCACACTGCAATGTACACAAAGAGTATACTCACCCTTGTATTACAAACAGCTCAAAACATGACCATGAAACTAAATCCAGTCGCTACTTATACCTAAACAGGAAAAGCAAGTCATAAAAAACACAATAATACACTACATAACAGCCTAAAACTGTGCAACAGGCTACCACAAGAAATTAAAGATGTAAATGAACTTTATATCTTCAACCAAAGGCTAAAAATTTATTTATTATGTAAAATCTATTACACTGTATGTGAATATTTAAAATAATTATAGACAGCTACTTAATATTCATGAATACCCCATGTATTAAGCAACATTAGTCCACTCAATGAAGAAAAATTGGAGGAAAAATTGTGCAGTCACAAATCTTTGCACAGTGTTTGGAGGGAGTGTCATACTAAAATTCAGTGAGATGTGAGTGTTGGGGTGGGGGAAGTCAGAAGGTGACTTCTTCATGTTTTTCACGAATAACCCGAAAACTGCGGCTTCTAGCGAAAACGTTTTCCAGTACAAAATTAAAGTACATTAAATTTACTTAAAAAGTGAGCCTATTCATTTTTTTCTGTAGGACTAGTAGTTCCTGCGTTCAGGCAATGGAAAAATCGCAGTTATTAAAAAAGTTGTTCTAACGGTATAAAATTAATGTTTATCTTTAAATTAGTAGGCTAAAAACAAACATCAAATGTGCATACCACATATAAGTGTAGCAGAGCTATAGTAAGGTATAAACTGTGTGGGAAGATGTGTCATGGCATTGTGTTCGTGCTCTTCCCTCCTTCATAGATCTGGACACTGAAGGTCAAGCAGGCGATTCCCCACTCTATCTACTCCACTACATCACAAGAAGCAACTACAGCATGTTCTGTGAATCACTGGCCATGCAGTGCACAGACATACTGGGCAAGTGTTTATTTTACTCAAAACATGTTAACAGTACATGGAATGCAGATTTCAGTTCCTAACAACAATAATGCAGGTAATGCATATGGACAGAATCTACATAAATCTCTGCACGCAGTTCTACATTTCTAGAGGGGAAATTGATTCTTAGTTATCCTGTGCAGCAGAGGCAGTGTTCTTCCGATAAAGAGAACTTCCTCAACCATGAGCACTACTCGTTTTTCAGTTTACAGACGAACTATAGCGCCCCAGCATTTCCAGTCCAGTTCTCTTATGTGAGTAGACAAAATAATTTCACTCAGCTTGCATATATCTAGTGGAATTATTTTCAGTTTATTACGGGAATACCTATTTGCTGTTGCTTAAATTGTCTATCTAATGTCAGAATTTTCAACATAAGTCAAGCAATGCATTACAGCAGATTACTGTTCTAGACTTGAACATAATCAGTCCCATTCGATCAGACATATTCACGCCCATCTTGGACGATACACTATGGATGTGTGGTAAGTGGCTCCACTCATTTCGACAAGTGCCAGTAATTCCTGAATGGAAAAGATTTATCGAGTCTACCAGTTACACAACTGATGGTGAGAGAAGTGTAGTAACTTTTTGGTCATTCTCTAACTTACTAACATATGACTACAACATAATTACATAGCTTCACAATATGCTGCCAATGATGCACAACAGCAAAGTGTCACATTTACCAATGTAATCCCTTTACCACCAACACTTTCAAAGATTACTGTCAGCACCACACTTATGGATGACTAAGAATCATTTTTCCTTCTAGTAGTGTAGAACTGTGTGCAGAGATTTACACAGATTCTGTCATTTTGCATTACCCGTCTTACTGTTATTAGTTATCAAATCTACATTCCATGTAATGTCCACACATTTTAAGCAAAATAAACACTCCCTGGGTATGTCTGCACACTGCTTGGCCAGTGATTCATAAAGTATTCTTTGGAGAGCCTGTATCACTTCATGAAATACGCTGTAGTTGCTTCTTGTGATGTAGTGTGGTAGGTGGAGTGGAGAATCACAGACGGCCGGAGTGGCCGAGTGGTTCTAGGTGCTACAGTCTGGAACCGCGCGACCACTACAGTCACAGGTTCAAATCCTGCCTCGGGCATGGATGTGTGTGATGTCCTTAGGTTAGTTAGGTTTAAGTAGTTCTAAGTTCTAGGGGACTGATGACCTAAGAAGTTAAGTCCCATAGTGATCAGAGCCATTTGAACTTTTTGGAGAATCTCCTGCTTGACCTTCAGTTAGCAGGATTATGAAGAAGGGAACTGCACGAACACAATCTGGTGACCTACCTTCCCTCGCACTTCCAACCCACATCCCCCCTCCCCCCTACCTTGCTACACCCTGGAACACAATTTATCCTTCAATATGGCTCTACTGCATTTAGGAGTTGTACACACATTTCATATTTGTTTCTAACACACTTAATTTAAAGATATACATTACTTTTATACTGTCAGAATGATATTTTTAATAATTGCAATTTTTCTATCTCCTGAATGTGGAAACTAGGGAAAAACTGAATAAGGTTTATTTTGTAGAAAATTGAATGTAGTCTGATTTTGTATAAGTAAACATTTTTGCTAGGAACTACAATTTTTGAGTATTTGAGAATAATATATAAAAAAAATTACGTTTAAACCCAACCCCATCCCAATGCTCACACCACACTGGATTTTTAGTATGTTGTTTGTGTCACTCCCTCCTAGTAATGTGCAAAAATTTGTGACTACTCCTCGATCTCTACCCCCCCCCCCCCCCCCCCACCCACCAAACCAACATTTTTTGGTCTTCTTTCACTGGGCTGTATGGCATAATTATAAATATTCTAAAGCTAATTATAAGAAGTGTCAAAATTGCAAGAATCCATGAATGTTTATTTAATAAGGAACATTGTACCAACAATTGATGACATCCATACAGCTCGTACTGCTCTAGGATGACTGAATAATCATATCTGTCTACCTATCTGAACTGTTAAGTATGAATGGCATTGACAAAATTACACATAGGTACACTGATCAGCCAGAACATTATGATGACTGACCTACTACTGATATAACTCGTCCAGGTGATAGTGCCGTTACCTGAAAAGGAATGACAGCTGGTCAGGTGCATGCATGGTTCATATAGTATCCCTGAGCATGCTGTCTGTGTGTAGAATGGGAATGGCACACGATCTATCTGAGTTTGACCAAGGTGAGATTGTGATGTCGGACGTTGTAGGTTGGGCAGACTGGTAACACAGGATAGGGGGTGGAATGTACTGTCACTTATACCAGACTTTAATGCTGGGCAGAATAAAAGTGTGTCTGAACACACAGTGCACTGAACACTCCTAATGATGGATCTTCGCAACTGGTGACCCACACATGTGCCAATGTTCACCCCTCGACCGAAATGGACACATCACCATTGGCACTGCACGTTGGCACTGTGGCATGGTCTGATGAAACCTGACACCATCATCATGCCAATGGGAGAGCATGAATCTGTCGTCTTCCAGGGCAACAGCTCCTTGACACCTGTCCTGCACGATGGAGACAAGCTGGTGGCAGTTCCATTGTGCTCTAGGGAACATTCATGTGGGCATCAATGGGTTCAGTGGAGCTCATGCAAGCCACCACGATGGCCACGGTGTTTTGTATACTGGTTGCAGATCACTTACACCTCTTCACAACAATCATGTCTCATGATGAAACTGGCATTTATAAACAAGATATTGCAGCATGTCACAAGTCCAGGAGAGTGATTGGAATGGTTTGAGGAACACACCACTGTGTTCCAATTGATGTGCTGGCCCCCAACTTGCCAGATCTGAATCCAATAAAACACATCCAGGATGCGATTGAGTGTTGCGTCAAAGCTAATCACAACTTCCTGGAATTTATGGGGATTAGGTGACTTATGTGTGCAGGTGTGGAGCCGACTCCCTCCAAAGCCTTGCTTCCATGACACAACATGTCACTGTTGTTATCTGTGCAAAAGGTAGACATACCGGATATTACGTAGGTGGTCATAGTGTTCTGGATGATCAGTGTAAGTGATGGCTAACTACAGGCAAATTAGTTTTAGAGATGATAACAACAACAACACATGGTTTCACTGAAATGCTTACATCAAGTTTAGGGTAAAAGTTACGCATTGGATCTCCCTTGTATTTTTCAATATGGCATGAACGTAAACATTAGGCTTCACTACAGGTCAAATAGTTAACACAACCAGATTGTCTGCTTTCACTTTCATTGGCTTCGCCAACACACAAACAAATTGACAACTTCCAACCTAACCTAGACATTCGGCAGTGCTACAGCTCAGTGTCACCACAACAAAGATTTCAGGGGCAGTCCAATACATACAGCTCAGTGTCACCACAACAAAGATTTCAGGGGCAGTCCAATACATAACTTGGCCCAAGTTTACAACAGCTCCCACCACACTCACTTATCACACAGCAACAATCATGCCTCTTTAAATTCACTAAAGAAAAAATAAATGAATATTTTGTTTTTTGAGATTTTGCAGAGTTTCTCCATCATCCATGATAAGAAACACAGATTCTATTGGAATAATTCTTGGGTTAAAATTCAACCATTTGTAGCTTACTACAGAGATTCAAATGCTAATGCAATACCCCTTGTGTAATATGTGGAAATATCTGTCTCCAGCAAGATACAAGGTGTGTACATTCTTACCTGCACAATTTCTTAAAATACCATTTTCCGAACCCCAAAGCATATTTATCACATTTTGGATGGATATGCTGCCCAATACCAAAAGAGAAAGAATTTCATGAATGTGTCCCACCAACAGGAAGATTCTGATGTTATATTGGAACGTTATTTTTTTTGCTACTGTGCATGGTAAAGGACCATGTGATGAGGTTGTAGGGGCTAAAGAGGTCAGTAAAACTTTTACGTGACTTCTTGAAAATCATATTTTGACATCACAACAGTTGTTTCAGAGCTGATTCCCACTATACATTGGCTTCCCCTTATGATGAAGACAATACCAAGCTGAAACTGTTTCACAAATACAAGGATGATCCCACGTCTCTATCAGCTTCAGTGTGTAACACTTGTTGACAGAAATGGCTATAACAAAGATAACGACCTATTCTACTTCGTCAGTGGACAGTGAAGAGTCAGAGACTGCTAAAGTGAATAAAATGCTGCTATCAGATTTACATGTATTTGTTGCCTGAATGCATTACAGTCATTCGTGGTTGGCCTTATAATCTTGTGAAAAAAAAATGATGTAAAGTCCAGCTTGTTGTATCCACACAGACCATCTCCAACATTTGTGTTTACTGCCAGAGCAGACATTTGTATTATCAAAAGATGTGACATTCTCACTAGCCGGTGACACCAATGGGAATGTTATACTGTCCACACAAATTAAGTTGACAGTCAGTGCAGTGGCTGATAGGTGTAACCATAAGTGAAGAATGCCTTTACAGTATCTCCTATCAGCCACTGCATGGTGAAAACCAAACATACATATACTCATAAGTCCTGGCAGAGCTTATTACAAAATATTATAGTCTCCTGTTAATTTATTCTGTGCCCTTGCCAAAACATTTGATTGTACAGCACAAAAAAATCTATTTGTTAAACCAATGGAAGGGTCCGATTCCGCCCATCTGCTTTGACTCGTGACATAACTGTGGTGTGTTGTGTCATATCACTGACGCACAGTGTGATCTAAATGGTCTGTGTTTGCAAAGGGTGTGTTAGAGTAAGCGTTTGTGCACTCCAGTGTGGGATGTTCATGTTTCTAAATTGTTTGTATGTGGTGACAGTGTGCATTGCACTTAGTACTGTGTGTTACTCGATATTGTGGGAGTTTTTTGTTGCCTTGGCAGTGTGTTATTTTAGTATTGTTAGTTACTTGCAAGTGATTTATTTTTGATTTTGTAACTGTCAGTTCGAGTTGTTAATAGTCTGAAAACCATATTTTATGATTTCTGTTGGTGCTATGTATGATGTAACAACGAAATTTAATTGGTTGGTTGCTGCTATTGGCAACAATATGGCGTATACAATCAAAGTTCAACAGTTATATGGCCAGTTGGTGGAATGTATTAAGTGTCAGCAGTGCATGGAAATTATGGATCTGAGCCATGTCTCTGTCACTCAAACTAGGGATGAGTGTATGCGGTATTGTTTGGAGTGGGTTTCAGTATTTGTTATTTCGCGTTTTGGGGTTTGCGGGGGGGGGGGGGGGGGGGGGAGTGGATGGAGGAGGAGGAGGAGGAGGTGCCTGGTATCGGTGTGTTCTTTGAGCTATAAAGGTAAAATGAAATATTCGATTTTCTGTTAGTTTTTGAATGACACTATTCTTATTGTTCTATATTAAGCTTGTCCCCGCCAAAAGCCCTCTACTTTGCGCGGTTTATGTCTTTGTTCCTCGGTGGTGTTAGTTTATTGATTGTTGCCATATCGTACACGCTGGGTATATGGGTGTCCGCCATCCTGATGACGTCACAGGTTAAAGCAGACAGGCCGAACTGCACACTTTTGTACTGCAGTATTAATGGCACCATTCTACTGCATGGATAATCTTATCCTCATAAAAGAAAATGATGGGCGTCACACTTTGGGAAATTTATATTACAGCATGTCAAACCACAATTACGTTTACGGAACTCTACTGAAACAATAAAAAGGACGGAAAATAAATGTTAAGTTTCACCTACACAACAGTATCGGAACACAAGAAAATAACAGACTGGTTGCTGGAGGTAATCGCGTAAGACCTGCTTCAGGAATCATCCCAGTACTACGTTTAAGTGATCTGGGGTAATAATCCGAAACAAAAGTTGGGGATACACCTTCCAAATACGACTGCAGACCTGAACAACATTTTTCGACGTCGATGAAGAAACGTGCAATTTAGGAAATGCAGTTAGCTAAGAAGAGGGTGTTGGATGACGATATTCATTGGTAATCCGAAACGTTTAAGCATCTCGCCATAAACCATCGACACATTTTCTTCTACTCAGATTATATTATCTCCTACGGAAAAAACGATTATCTCATAGTTAATTTTCAAACATCCAGAAGTGGTTCCTCTACAATAGTTCTACAGCTCTGGAAAGACTTTATTACAATCTGGCAAACAGAAAAATTACGTAAAGAACTTACTTTTGAGAAGCAATTCAATGAGATTATATAGTTTATAACTACAGCAAAATTTTCACTGTCGCATACACGTAATTTAGGCACGGCACTTCTTCACAGCTTCGTACCGCATGTGGTGTTAGTGTATTGATTGTTGCCATATCGCATGCGCTGGGAATACGGGTGTCCGCCATCTTGATGACGTCATGGGTTAAAGCAGACAGGCCGAATTGCGCACTTCCGTATTGCAGTATTAATGACACCGTTCTACTGCATGGATAATCTTATCCTCATAAAAGAAAATGATGGGCGACACACTTTAGGAAATTTATATTACAGCATGTCAAACCACAATTACGTTTACGGAACTCTACTGAAACAATAAAAAGGACGGAAAATAAATGTTAAGTTTCACCTACACAACAGTATCGGAACACAAGAAAATAACAGACTGGTTGCTGGAGGTAATCGCGTAAGACCTGCTTCAGGAATCATCCCAGTACTACGTTTAAGTGATCTGGAGTAATAATCCGAAACAAACGTTGCGGATACACCTTCCAAATACGACTGCATACCTGAACAACATTTTTCGACGTCGATGAAGAAACGTGCAAATTACGAAATGCAGTTAGTTAAGAAGAAGGTGGTGGATGACGATATTCATTGGTAATCCTTCGGTAAAACGATATGACTTAACAACATACGTTTGCGTGTTCACAAGCAAGTAACCAAGCATCTCGCCATAAACCATCGACACATTTTCTTCTATTCAGATTATATTATCTCCTAGCGAAAAAGACTATCTCATAGTTAATTTTTCAAACATGCAGAAGTGGTTCCACTACAATAGTTCTACAGCTCCGGAAAGACTTTATTACAATCTGACAAACAGGAAAAATTACGTAAGGAACTTACTTTTGTAAAGCAATTCAATGAGATGAAATAGTTTATAACAACAGCAAAATTTTCACTGTCGCATACACACAATTTAAGCACGGCACTTCTTCGCAGCTTCGTACCGCACGTCATTAAAATATATCGATAGTCGATATACGTTCCGAAGTGATGGAACTTTCGACGGATTTTCGATATAAACATCAGTGAGAGATTGACGGTAACAAATTGTTTGTGGCAAGCGCGATTTTTTTTTTTTTTTTACTAAATTTAAGTGTATTCTAAACTTTTGGAGAACATATTTTGTCATTAATGCTTAATTTTTTCAGTTAATCCTTTTGTGTCCATGCCACAATTCACTTCTTAAAGTGCTCGAAATTGTTATTGGACTAAGTTAATAAATTGCATCAGTGAGACTAATTAAGTAATTAATATTGGTCGCTTGGGAAAGAAGTGGAACAACATAAACAGATGTAACCTGAGATGGCTAAAGTTAGTCCCATGAATACAACAGCAAAATGAAGTCATTTAGAAATATTTTTTTAAAAAACTAGTAAAACCTTATGAAATGCATTTTTGGGAGGTGCAGTACCTAATAGCAGTTCCTTTATTACTGGATCATACACAAACGATTTTGCGATGATTTAATTGTACGCTCAGATGCATACATCTATAAAAAAGGTAACTGATTTTGAACGCATAATAATCATAAAAAAATTTTAATCATTTCTATCATGTATCGAAGCTGTGGATGCCCAAACCGTAAAATCAAACTGAAGTTCCTCTAACTAAAAATTTCAGTATGTCAATATTATGGTGTGAAAATCATGATAAGAAAATAAAAATTTAGATCTTCAATTAGCTTAACTGTACAGTTACAGTGTTCTGATCTTGAAATTGAGGTCAATGAAATGGATCAAATTCACAAAGCCACACAAAATTCCAAATCTAACTCAAATCTTAGTTAGTAGTATATTGACGAGAAATCTGGGCCAAAAAGCCTTTTGTAGTAAAAATTCCAGGTTGCAATTGCAGTATATACCAATCTAATTCTATATAAATTCAACCAAAACAAAATGAACAACAGAACTAAGCTATTGAAAAAAGCTTACAGAAATTTTAATTTAATTAAAGGATAAATACAAAAATTAAAAAACTTATTTAAATTCAATAACATGAAAAGGTCTATCTTTATTTGTTTTATTTTACCACAATAAATAAATTCTAATCCTATAATTTTATCTAATTTATCATCACAATTTGAAAAGATTTTAATATTAGGATCTGAAAGAGTAATAATAAATTTATCTTCTAAAAGTAATAAAACTTTTTCTCCAAATGTAGTTGGTAAAATTTCAGCTTTTGAAACATGATTTATATTTGTTTAAGTGCTGATAATTTAGCTCTAATTGTTAAGTTCAGTTAATAATTATACAATGCTACCATTTGAGTGATTTTCTATTTATAAAGAAAAAAATAATAAATTTAAATTCCAAATGTTTTCGTTTCAGGAATGTTTTAATTTTTGAAAAACTAAAGTTTTCTGTTTTTATCTTCTCTAGTTTTCTAAAATATTTCAAAATGAAATGAAAACAAGTAGTTAAAAGTTCTTTAATTTTTCTAATATTACGTAATTATAAATTTTCTTTTTACTGTACATACTAACATATGCAGTTGTATCATTTGAGATATTAAAGGACGCAAATACTTTCATTGTTGTTTTTGAGTAATTAAAACATTCA
This sequence comes from Schistocerca americana, assembly GCF_021461395.2. NCBI lineage: Eukaryota > Metazoa > Arthropoda > Insecta > Orthoptera > Acrididae > Schistocerca > Schistocerca americana. The sequence goes on along the minus strand of NC_060119.1, from coordinate 253,232,709 downwards.
TTCTTCTAGATGTATTAAATACATAAATAAGATAATTTTGAATAAAACAGAGTTTGGAAAACAACAAAAGTAAGGTAAGGCATATGAACTACTGCAGAATTATAACAATTAGTAATATCTGGTTCGAAATTTAATTTTCCCTGTAAACCAGCAAATTCGATTGTTTGTAGTTTGAAAAAAGAACTGGAATTTTTGGATTTTGAAGTCTTTCTTGTTCTAATTCAGGTGAATATTCTGATTCATATTTAACAACAGAAACAAGAATTTCCACACTTTTTATAACAATTTTACCTTCTTTTGGAAGTGTAGAATCATCATTCTCAGTAGTCCAACGAAGAATAGACTTTTCTTGACTTTTTTGTCGAACTCCAAGTTAAATCACCTCCAAAAACAATTTCTTTATAATCTTTAAAATATCCACCAAACAATTCTAAAAGATAAATTATTTCATTCTGTTTAGTTTTACTTTAATAAGAGTTGAATAAGAAATAAAATGATGTTCAATTCTAGTTAAAATATTATTTCCTTTTTTAATTTTAATAATACCACACAATTTTAAAACATAATTATCAATTAGTTTAATATTTGATTGACCATCTTATAAAGTTGTGTACTATTAGGGCGAATCCAACCATCACCAATCTTAATATTAATTTCTGTTTCCATGTTAGGAAGATTTAAATTATTTTTTTCTTTTCTCAATAATGGCAAATGAGTGAAGTTGACAACTTTCGACCCATGATGGAATGGTGTTGTGCTGTGTGACATCACTATGGTGCAATGTTTTTGAGTTGGTCATGTTTGTAGATGACGTGTTGTTGTATATTACAGTGCCCCCTGCTGGTGTGTGCTACGTGTGGAGTTTAGCATGTGCTATGGGGTTCATCTGAGTCTTGGTTATCACTGTGGTAACATCGGCTTATTTGAGTCTAGGTAGTCAGTGCAATAATGTGGATTTGGAAGTGATTGGTTTGTTTTCAGTGAGTTATTATGTGTTTCTCTCTCTCTCTCTCTCTCTCTCTCTCTCTCTCTATGCGTGTTTGTGTGTGTGTGTGTGTATGTGTGTGTGTGTGTGTGTGTGTGTGTGTGTGTGTGTGTGTGTGTGTGTGTGACATTTTTGTTAGGTTTGATTGGTTTCGTGTTTGTCATGCAGAATGAAATTTAATATCTTTTTTGCCAGTGTTGTATATGACTGATAAGTTTACCAGCTTTTCATTACATGGCACTCCGGGTGGTAACATGTTGTTGATAATAAAGTTTCTGCAACCTCTGAGGATTAATAGCACAATATCTTAGGTGCCATGCTTGTGGGCAGTGCATGAAGTTGACAAGTGATCTGGCACCTTAGACCAGAGAGCTATACAGACGGCATTGTCAGCATGACATTATCTGGCATTCAGTATGTCACGTTACATTTAGATTGACCATAAGAGGGATTGTTTTGCTTACATGTTACTTTTGTTATAGGTGCATGAGACAGAGGGGAGTGTTAGAACCGTTTTAGATTGTTTTTGTTTTTGTTGAGATGTTTTCAAAGTATGTAAAGTGTAGGGGGAAGTTGGGTGTGCCAGGGGTCATTGATGGGTCGCAGTTCAGTAAGAGAAAGCATGGAAGGGGTGGTTATCAGTTTGGTTTGTGGGTGTGGGAGGGAGTTGTTATTTCGGGAGGTGGGTATGCTGATTGTGTTTTTAGGGTTTTGTGGAGTCATAGTAGCAGGGAACTTGCGAGGTTCACTAAGAGGGGTAGAATTGTTACTTCAGACGCATTTTCATTGCATAGGGGATAGAGAAAGAGGAGCTATGAACACTTAGCAGTTGACAATAGTATTCAATTTAAAGACAATGACGTTAGAGGCTTGCTTTAATACATAGAGGGGGTTTGGCGTGCAATTAAATATGTTATAGGGAGTGAAAAGTGGTGCTCCTCCAACCTGCAATGAGAATGTATGGGCTGAGTGTGTTGATTTGAGGGGCTTTTTGTGTGTATTTGTGGGGAGTGGAGGGAGATTGTGGGTATTGTTTGTGGGGTTGATGGGGCAAGTTATGGTTTGGGGAGGGGGGGTTGTTTAGAGGTTATTTAGGAAAGGATCAATTTATTTGCTCTTTTTATAGGTGTGATTGATTTTTATTTTCGTTTGTTCTTTTATTTTGTTGCTTTTGTTTCTGGGGAGCGTTATCAGCTGGTTCTGTGTTCGTTTATAGGTGGGAGGCTGTGTGCGTTTCTGGAGAATTTGTGTGTATGTGTTTTCATAAATGTGATGTTTTGCCTGCTTTATAATTATGGTATTTCATTTATCATTTAACTGATCTCGTGAACATGGGGCTTTTTGGGTTTTTGAGTTCTTCGGGATTTTGGTTTTGGTGGTGTTTTGTGAGCTATGTAAGTGTGTAGTTTGTGGTTGTGGTTTTTTTATTTGAAATTTCCGTTTCGGATTTTAGGAGTTTTGGCATTGGTTTATTGGTATCGAGGGCTTCATTTGAACTATATACAGTATGTTAAGGGAAATGTCCTACTCCACTTTCCATGGTTGGGGATATTGCTTTTTTGGTATTGTGGGCTTCGTTTGAGCTGTACAGGTCGACTGAACTGTATGATGTAGATTTAATTTGAGTTTGTAGGGCTACATTATAAGTTGACCCCACCTTTTATCTTTTTGGACGGTCAGGGTTCAGGATGTTGCTCAGATTATAAAAAATTCATATTTCTTCCATTTGCCATTGTAAAATAGATAGCTGATGTATAACTGACACGGAATAAATTACAGCTTGGTTGCGAGAATAAATCGTCCATGTCCTGCTTCGGAAATGATTCTAGCACTATGCTCAAGTGATTTGGGCAAATAATCCAGAATAAACGTTCAGACACATCTGCCAAATAGGGATGAAAGCCGTAAACAACTATACAACACTGTATCACACCAAGGAAACTTGGAATTAAGAAAATTCAGTTAGTCAGTAAGTGCCTGTGGGATAACAATATTTACAGGTAAACATTAGATGAACAAGCAGAATACGAAGCTGTGTCTTCACAAGCAAGCAATGAGGCATCGCCACATATCGTCCTAATATTTTTTTGTATTCAGAGTCTCCTAGCAGAACAACAACTATTTCCAAACTTCATAATTTTCATACAGCTACTAGTGTTCCTCTAGACTTAATTACTATCTGTCATTCATGAATCTTTCAATCAGAAAAAGCACGAAAGGAACACACTTTTGTGAATAACTTTTGTGTAATAGCTTTCACTGTCACATGTACACAACATTAACACACCACCTTTTTTATAGAATTTCATGCATTCATATCGCACTGCGATACAAAATATTGATAGGTAATACTTCTTTCAGACTGGAAGGACGTACGATGGATTATCAATCTAAAATCATGGTACACACGCAACGATATGTGTGCACATATCATACATGTATGGGCACAAAACATCAGTGCAGAGAGATTGTAGCAGGTACACAGATATTAAATGTGGTGGAATCGGAGTTGATGGTTCAATCATAATTGCGCAAGTCACATCTATGCATGAGGAAACGTTACCGACAGTCCCGGACATGGAACAAGTCCTGTCAATTCACCCCCATCCACACCTGTCCCATATGCTAACTAAAACAGTCGAGGGTAAAGACTTTGGTCCAGGCCGTGTAGTGCACATCCTATGGTATTTGGCCATTGTCACTGTGCGGGGCACCGGTTTTTATTAAGTTAGTTTTATTGCGAGAGCATTTATTTATTGTGTGCTTTTTGTAGTGATTTGTTGACTGAGCTTTTGCTTGTGTGCCGTGTTTGACAGCGTGAGCGTTTGTTCGTCGCCTTTTTTAGTGTGTTGCAGAGAAAGAATTTGCTTTTTCCTCGCCTTTTTGCAGTCCACTTATTTTACTGCGGTTGCTTGTACAAGGAGTGTTGTGTAGAAGTTGTAGTGTGTTATGGGTACATTTGAAGCCGAGTTTTGGATTGATCATTTCCAATCTGCTCAGCAAATAGTATGAAATCTGGAGTTCTCTAATGAAGGAGAATTTTTGAAGTGGAAAGAGGAAATGGAATGCATTACACAATCCAGATTCCTCAAACACTATTGACTGCAGCTTGTATCCTGTGGCAATATGCCCAACACTTCACTTTTTTTTCATAGTAGATTTTGGATTAATGACCAAATTCGGATGTATTTGGATCACTACACAGCTTCTGGAGTGCTTTTGCAGCGATTCTTCGAACATAGCAACTTCTCCCTCCTGCATTAATATTTTAACAAGCTTGTATACCTCATTTCTGTTTTCCTTGTGCAGAATTTTACTCTTGGTGTTGTTCCTCCATGCTCTATCCACGTGCCAAGTAAAGAAAAGTCTCATTTTAGGAGCTCCTATTATTCTGTTCCAAGCAATACTGTATGACTCCGACAGATCTGACATTAATACCTTGGGGAAAAACTGTACAACCTGTGACTTTATATAGTTGAAAAATACAGGCAACACGCCACTGTCAATTCTGTCACAAATGAGGAAAGTGCATGGAAATCCTTGCCTCGTATCATTATGATGTATCATGCAGAGTAACTTGCTGTGACAGTGCGAGAGAGAGACAAAGATATTGTTTATTACTCTGTGGCGGTCAGCGCTCACATAATTATTCTTAGGATAGATAGTTTTTGTTTGTTCTTGTTAAGAGTAATTTTAGGGGATGAGAGCCATTCTTGTGATGTAAAAAATCGACGCCATTGCGAGTTTTTGATTCACATTGTAAAATATAAGTGCATATGGAAGGAAATCAGTTAATAGATAAATAACATATTGTTCATTTCAAGAAGGTACGTCTTATTATACACCCAACGATGTACTGCTATTGTGATTTACTAATAAACACCAGCTGAGAACAGTTCCGACGGGAGCGTTCAGTTCTAGTGAAATAGTTCGATGTTTTCTTCGGAAATGAAGTAACTTCATGGATCATTCGAATCCACAATAGTAACTGGACATTTCTCAGAACTCAAAGCAATCTGATTGCTATGCAACAGAGCCCCAAAGAATATTTCTCCGTACTTTGGTTACCACTTTCAGCTCAACACGGAATCTGCAGCCTCTGGAGCAGATTTCTACAACAGCGGAAGCGTGTAATCGCTATCAGTTTGCGAGGTGCCAGGGTAGCAGTGTATTTAACACTAAATTCTAGAATCTACATATGTAAATGATGCTCTAAGCCCCCCCTATTCTAACTCCGACTTTTGCTGTTGCACAAGGATTAAAAAATATACGCGAACTGACTGTAATCTACCATGCAAGTGGAGTAGAAAAGAGATTGACACCTGCAATAATTTAATTTGATAAATAAGTTAAGTAAAGGAAGGTTTCATTAACGTAGTGAGAAATGATGGGTTGCTCTACCGATTAACAGAATGAAAGTTCTGTCCAAAATAACAATATGATTTATTAAGACTAAACACAAAATAATAAACAAAAACACATGAAACATTTATAATACATCAAATTGGCTCAAATTGGAAACACAAACGAATGCTGTGAAGGTGAAGTTGTCCCTAAACTAGATTGTGAGGTTTATGACGAAGTGGTATGTGGAGCCAATTCCTTGCCACTCAAATCTTAAGAGAGACACACAGCTAATCCAACATTAATTGCTGCTACTCAAGACAGAACAAAGTTAGAAAAAGACGAACAGGCGCGCTCTGCTGAGCTCTGATTATCACCTAGGAAAATCCCTATCTGCCGGTGCTGCGGACATACATTACCAAACTGTCTTCTTAACTGCCAGAACACGATCTGGCGTACCGGAGGCGATGGCTGGTTGCTTCGACGTCCTCGACCGAAAGGCGAGAGCCGACTATTTAGAGCATCCGTACAGGCCGAACACACAACATTCCCACCCCCATGACAGTGGCCGTGGTTAAACGTTCTAATCAGCACCTCGAAAACCGGCGGAAAATTCCACTCCATTGCCGGAACACCGCCATTCCACCAATGGAGATTCTTGCGCCAATTTCTTCGCTGGTTTTGCTACGTCACGGAGCTATGCCCTGAGCAAGCCAATCACAGTTACTATTTTTCAGAAAGCGCGGGAATTTTCCCGCCACAACTGCCTGGGTACACAAGTCATTCCCACGCCTCGCTGGTAGCCCGCCAGAAAGTGTTTTCGCAAAGCTTCTGCAAAGCAACGGAACCTCCAGCCCAGCCGCCACTTCAGATCCCTCTGGGCGCGTCCCTTGACAATGTCAGCATCTGCAAAGCATTCACTCGACTTCCTCACACCCGTCGGCCTAACCCTCTCCAGATCCGCAGAGCCCGCCTGTCACTGGACCACCCGGGCGACGAGACACGCTGCGTGGGAAGTCCGCGTGTGAAGGAACAGCGACCCTTCACTGCATGCAACTACAGAGGAAAATCGTAAGATAGAAATATGAGTGGGGGCTCATGAAACCTCTCATAGCCCCTACGCCATTTTAGATTGTAATTGGTGAGCGGTTGGCTCACTTAGGAGCAAGGTAGTGAGTCAATCGCCCAAGAACAATCTTACAAACTGACTCCACATGCCACACTCTATAAAAAAAACCACTGCAACCGAAAAATGCAGCTCATAGAGGGAGGATTATTTATGATGTAGCCAACTTCACCTTCTTAATATGGAACACTAACACTCACATCACACATCCATACCCAGGGAGACCCTTCCAAACACCGTTTCACACAGACATTCACGCTCTAAATATGGCCCAGGCATGTGAGCCAAATATGGAGCAGTTTATTCTTTACAATCAGAGTTGGAGTGCTCCGCAATTAAATGCCCAAGATTTTACAACAATTTGAATCATGAAACTAACCTGAACTCACTCACACATGATACTATTTAAGTTAACAATCTCTTTGTGAGCTTTCAGAATCTAGTTACAACCTCCGATTCATTCTGTCTCCCTGCAGCAAGAATAACCTTTACAAAATGTTCCCTGAACTGATGGTCCATTCTAAATGACAGTGGTGGTATCTGCTTCAGTTTATGGGGACTTCAGGCACACTGTTTGCATACACACAACAATAAATACCAAATACAAAAAAAACAACACAATGTGGAGAACAATACAGTAATTTGTAATAAGAATTACAGTGTAAAACACAAACACATACAAGGTATAACATACATCACAAAAACAACACTAGAGAAAGAAATTTAAGAAAAAAAAACAAGGTTCATGGGGTGTCAAGTTGTGCTTCCACATTGCACAATGTTCACGACTGTGCTGAGAATGAGGCACTACATCACATTGTTAGAAATATTCGAAGCACTTCACAAATTCCACAGTACTGACATCACATAGGGCTAAACGTCGGGTGTTGATGCTATGTTGTTGCAACAGCAATAGGGTATGCTGGAGCATCTGCAGTACTCTGTTGAGACTGAACCAAGACCCACGCATGTGATGACGGCAGTACAGTAGGAAGACACAGTGATAGGCTCTCCTCACGTCGATTAATTGTCTCTGAGGTCTACTTGTTGGGATACATCACTAGTCTAGGTCTCTTCTCTCGCTGGACAGTACTTTTACGTTTCCCAATATTGCAGTCCGACGAGGGATGATGGCATGTGGAGTGACTCCACAAGTGTGTGAGGTCATCCATACAGGATCGAACTAGGAGCGGCGATTGCTACACCTGCTCTCTAATAGAGAGGAGAAGTTAGAAATGAGACCATTCATTTGTAGAGTGTGTGGCACGATACTGCTTTGTGTATGCGGATCGGCCAATGCTAGTGAGTTGTAAAAACCCAAACAGGTGAGTATATAGCGTCCCTTTCTGTCCTGAGGCACATGAGGTGCAGGTTCTGACACAATATGTGATCTTCTTCGTGTACTCACGACAACATGGTCTGCCGCAGGGAATCCCTCCAAACGGCTGCCACGTCCGGAGAGCTAGCAGGCTGTCGCATGTGGGTCGCGTGTCAGTGTCAACGGCCAGCCTCACTTTCGCTTGTGGCCCGGCGAGGATTGTCTGCCGCCTAATCCCTCAGGTATACGGCCCGGTGACTGTCAGCTTGTAGGAGCGGATGCTCTCGCGCCCTTCACGTCAGGTGGCGCGCTGACGCTCTTTATTGCAGGTAGCCGATGACCTCTTGCTTTTGCTCCGGCTGGCCTCTGCATTGCCATGATACCCGTCATCTGCACAATTCTTACAAAAATCTTATACCTTTTCCCCATGACCTTCTATGTTATAATAAATTTACATAACGATACATTGATGGTCTGTCATTTCAGACACTCTAATTTTTAATTTCATAGTTATTTATCTGTAGCTATCATAACAAAATCATGGAAATAATTTATCTTGATATTTGTGTAGAGACCGATCTCACTATTGTACATGGTGTGTGACGCTATATTGGATGAAGAAATAAATGTGCGGGCCCGCACTAATATTACTATTAATTATATAGATCGACAGTAGACATGCTCAAGAATTAACTACCATTTGCCAACGATCTACATTCTATGTCTTTTAATTCAATTATGTTGTTATGCATGTCTAAGTTTTACTGTGCTATAAAGAACATGCAACTATGCTACTTTCGCTCGCCTGTCGTCCCTCCATCTCCGGTCTGTGGTTTGGTGACCTGAAAAATAGCATCTCAACAGGCGCGCGCCAAACACTTGTGGTAGAAAACCGCCACAATATTAAGGATATAGTTATTGTAAAATCCTAAAGTTTAATTTATCCTAGTATATGGTACTCTCTCTATTATTATTATTTTTTTTTTACCTTATACAACACTCTTACATAATTCCTGTTACGCTGAGATGTCTCGCTGCTCGCCGCTATTGACGACAGTGATGTGCGCGCCGTACGACATGGCCTCCGAGTTCTCACTACGCCTCACAGAAACTCCAGAGAATGGGTTAGCCATGGCTATACAAGACAATAAATTTATAGTTGCAACTTCTTTTTCTATGTTATGCAGTATTCGCGATCAAAGCACACCTTTCCAGAGGCAATGTAATATGACCAAGCCAGGACTGGTTCCTGTTGAGGATTCCGTCGCCCACCGCACATCAGCTACACAGTATGTCACGAATTTCCAAGTATAATTCCTTGGTTATTCATCTGTGACAGTCACAAGCAGCACGCTAAATCCCCAACCAGCACGTTGGCATGGTAGGCTTTATGCCCGCATTTCTACCGTCTAGGCCCTAGGGCACCATTGGAGTCAAACGCTCACAGGTTCACCCTGACTTGCAAGACAACGATCACTGTAAAAACTATACTGCACATGTTCATCCTCGAAATCACGCAATATACCACAATCTTGCAGTGCACTGACGCGTGCCTGCAAGCATTGGTATGAACGTCTCACGAACTGGTTGTGGCCGCTATGGAGCGTATCACGACTTCTCAGAACGCTTCTAAGAGCACGTTCTTGTATGCGCCCGTTTGTGCGACATCTCCTCACTCATCATTATCCCTCAACATGGACACCAGACAGGAAAGGACTAAAACATTGCATCATGGAAAGATAGTGTCTCCTACTCCACCGACATTGGAAGTCGCGAACAGAAAAAAAAGGATAGCAGCAGTAAATTCTTATGCGAGACAACGCAGCGTGTTAATACTTTAGCAATCTTAATCTATTAATGCAACGATTTTCGTTCCCCGAAGAAAGGTTCATAGATTTGCCTATTCCACTATGTACACCACTTACACTACTACTTAATCCACGAACTTCTTTGTGTGAGAGATGTGGTGGAGTCCCATGGACTAGCGCCAATCCCTTGTCAGACTCCCCCTCCTCTGACGTGCATTAGGATTTGCAGGTCTAATTTCAATCTCCTGGTTCTCCTGTGGTCCTTGATTTCGCTCTCTGCAGTTACGGTCGCTTTGCCGTTCGTTATTCCTCCTGTCCCAGCTTCCTTGTTTAGATTGATCCTGTTCCCTAACGTTCTCGTTTCCGTGTCTCTGGTTTCCATAATCTTGAATTGCGTAACCTTGATTTCCGTAACCCTGATTTCCTAACTGACGAGCGCGATTATGCGATCTGTTGTCGTCTGCCCTTGCTGGCCCGTGGTATTTATTATTTTGCGCCTTCTTCCTGTCCTTTGCGTCTTGTTTATCGAAGACTACTTCGAGTTCGCGCAATAGACTATTGAATGCTTCTATATCAGATCCACACTTGCCGACAAGTGTCTGTTGATACCTAACAGGCAATTTGGAAAAACAAAATTTGATGATTTCTCCCTTGCTAGATGGACTATCTAAAAATTGATTCTTCTTGAGTAAATCATCAAAACATTTGGTTGCGCTCCTTTGCCCGGACACTTCCAGTTCAGGACAAAATATTATTTCCTATTTAATCCTGTCTTGCGTTTCCTTTGACCAGTAGATCCCCAGGAACGCATCAACAAATTCCTGATAAGTCTGACACGTCGCTGCCACATCCCGCATCTTTTCCGCGGCTTGGCCTTCGGTGTTTCCACACATGAAATCTAATTTTGCCAGGGTTGGCCATGATGACGGTAATGAGTTTGTAAACTGCATCACCCAGCTCTTGGGATGCATCGACCCTCCATTATCTCTGAACTTGTGGAATTTTAGTATCGACAGGAAGTGATTGTGATCAAAATCCGGTCCGATCCTCGCACGGGTGTTGTCACTCGTTTCCGATACTTGCACGTCTGCTGAGTGTCCTGATCTATCTTGCTGATAACTGTGATGTGCTACCTCTGTATCACAGTGGCAGTGGCACTCAGAATTCACTCTCCTAAGTGGGCTACAATTATTGGAGCTATTACTAGTGTTTCTGCGTGTGCCTTGTTAGTTCCGCACTCTGTCACTGGGCTAGAGCACGGCGGGCTTCTCCTCGGAGACACAATTCTGTGTACTCCATCATTGGTATCCGAACGCGCAGTGCTCGTGTGCCCGTTTCGCTCTAGTTTCGCTATCCGACACTCTACTTCTTTCATTCGTTTCGTGATGTTCGTAACCGCAATATTACCTTGGGTTTTTAAGAACGCTAGGGATTTTGAGTGGGCTTGTGTCGCACGTCGCAAGCGACCTGCAAGTTGAGAAGTTACTTTTGCGATTTTCATTGCCCCTGTTGCTGCTGTTTGGGCTAGGCCTGCTACTTTTTGTGCTACCATTGACAATTGTTTTGCTTCTCCACATTCTTTCTTTATTGTTAGTAATTCCCCACGAATTTCCCCTATATGCGAAATTATTGCCTCTGTGTCCTTCTTACGCTGTTCGTCAACTTCTTCCTTCTCCTTCTTATGTTGTTTCTCAGCTTCTTCCTTCTCCTTCTTACGCTGTTTCTCATCTTCTTCCTTCTCCTTCTTACGTTGTTTCTCATCTTCTTCCTTCTCCTTCTTACGTTGTTCATCAGCTTCTTCTTTCATTGATCGTAGGAAGCTCAGTATCGGGTTTACGTCATCTTTTTGATCCTCTTCAAACATGGGCGATGTAGCTCTGGACACCTGGGCGCTAGAGCTCTGACGTGGCCGAGCTAGCCCCTGTCTGCTCTCGTTCGTTTGATTATAAACTTCTGCTACCGTCTCGACCTGTGTGCCTGTCTCTGTTTCATCCTCTACCTCACTATCATAATCATGACCGCGACGTTGCTCTAAGATCGCGTTCAAATCACCGTCCTCATCAATGACCCTGTCGTCCTGTCCTGCTAAGAATGTGCCCATCTCATCTCCTAACCTATCCCCGTCAGTAACGTGCCTCTTATCCATTATAGTATCCACTTTTGTTTTAGCTTCGCTCACTAATAGTCGTGCCTTACTTCTCGTGATCATTCATGAGAAACAAAATTTATCTAAAATACACAATAAAAATAATCTACTCCCTGTATTTTTACACATAGACAAAAAATTTCAACAACGCCTCTCCAACGCTGTAATTATACGCATGATTTGTTGTGGTACAGAAACCGCACACAAACGCGACAAAGTGTGATGTGATACGGACACACCATCAAATGAACACAAAAACAATGAACAAAAGAATATATACACTGAAAACAAAAAGTGTAATCATGCACCGCTACTTAAAACTAAACGCGGAACTACCAGAAAAAAACTTGGGTATTAATCAATAAAAAAATTAAGCAAAAAAAATTCTGAGTGTCCCTACTACTAATAATACTTGCTTATCAGCAGGGTCGCCATTTTATGCGAGGTGCCGGGGCTAGCAGTGTATTTAACACTAAATTCTAGAATCTACATATGTAAATGATGCTCTAAGCCCCCCCTATTCTAACTCCGACTTTTGCTGTTGCACAAGGATTAAAAAATATACGCGAACTGACTGTAATCTACCATGCAAGTGGAGTAGAAAAGAGATTGACACCTGCAATAATTTAATTTGATAAATAAGTTAAGTAAAGGAAGGTTTCATTAACGTAGTGAGAAATGATGGGTTGCTCTACCGATTAACAGAATGAAAGTTCTGTCCAAAATAACAATATGATTTATTAAGACTAAACACAAAATAATAAACAAAAACACATGAAACATTTATAATACATCAAATTGGCTCAAATTGGAAACACAAACGAATGCTGTGAAGGTGAAGTTGTCCCTAAACTAGATTGTGAGGTTTATGACGAAGTGGTATGTGGAGCCAATTCCTTGCCACTCAAATCTTAAGAGAGACACACAGCTAATCCAACATTAATTGCTGCTACTCAAGACAGAACAAAGTTAGAAAAAGACGAACAGGCGCGCTCTGCTGAGCTCTGATTATCACCTAGGAAAATCCCTATCTGCCGGTGCTGCGGACATACATTACCAAACTGTCTTCTTAACTGCCAGAACACGATCTGGCGTACCGGAGGCGATGGCTGGTTGCTTCGACGTCCTCGACCGAAAGGCGAGAGCCGACTATTTAGAGCATCCGTACAGGCCGAACACACAACATTCCCACCCCCATGACAGTGGCCGTGGTTAAACGTTCTAATCAGCACCTCGAAAACCGGCGGAAAATTCCACTCCATTGCCGGAACACCGCCATTCCACCAATGGAGATTCTTGCGCCAATTTCTTCGCTGGTTTTGCTACGTCACGGAGCTATGCCCTGAGCAAGCCAATCACAGTTACTATTTTTCAGAAAGCGCGGGAATTTTCCCGCCACAACTGCCTGGGTACACAAGTCATTCCCACGCCTCGCTGGTAGCCCGCCAGAAAGTGTTTTCGCAAAGCTTCTGCAAAGCAACGGAACCTCCAGCCCAGCCGCCACTTCAGATCCCTCTGGGCGCGTCCCTTGACAATGTCAGCATCTGCAAAGCATTCACTCGACTTCCTCACACCCGTCGGCCTAACCCTCTCCAGATCCGCAGAGCCCGCCTGTCACTGGACCACCCGGGCGACGAGACACGCTGCGTGGGAAGTCCGCGTGTGAAGGAACAGCGACCCTTCACTGCATGCAACTACAGAGGAAAATCGTAAGATAGAAATATGAGTGGGGGCTCATGAAACCTCTCATAGCCCCTACGCCATTTTAGATTGTAATTGGTGAGCGGTTGGCTCACTTAGGAGCAAGGTAGTGAGTCAATCGCCCAAGAACAATCTTACAAACTGACTCCACATGCCACACTCTATAAAAAAAACCACTGCAACCGAAAAATGCAGCTCATAGAGGGAGGATTATTTATGATGTAGCCAACTTCACCTTCTTAATATGGAACACTAACACTCACATCACACATCCATACCCAGGGAGACCCTTCCAAACACCGTTTCACACAGACATTCACGCTCTAAATATGGCCCAGGCATGTGAGCCAAATATGGAGCAGTTTATTCTTTACAATCAGAGTTGGAGTGCTCCGCAATTAAATGCCCAAGATTTTACAACAATTTGAATCATGAAACTAACCTGAACTCACTCACACATGATACTATTTAAGTTAACAATCTCTTTGTGAGCTTTCAGAATCTAGTTACAACCTCCGATTCATTCTGTCTCCCTGCAGCAAGAATAACCTTTACAAAATGTTCCCTGAACTGATGGTCCATTCTAAATGACAGTGGTGGTATCTGCTTCAGTTTATGGGGACTTCAGGCACACTGTTTGCATACACACAACAATAAATACCAAATACAAAAAAAACAACACAATGTGGAGAACAATACAGTAATTTGTAATAAGAATTACAGTGTAAAACACAAACACATACAAGGTATAACATACATCACAAAAACAACACTAGAGAAAGAAATTTAAGAAAAAAAAACAAGGTTCATGGGGTGTCAAGTTGTGCTTCCACATTGCACAATGTTCACGACTGTGCTGAGAATGAGGCACTACATCACATTGTTAGAAATATTCGAAGCACTTCACAAATTCCACAGTACTGACATCACATAGGGCTAAACGTCGGGTGTTGATGCTATGTTGTTGCAACAGCAATAGGGTATGCTGGAGCATCTGCAGTACTCTGTTGAGACTGAACCAAGACCCACGCATGTGATGACGGCAGTACAGTAGGAAGACACAGTGATAGGCTCTCCTCACGTCGATTAATTGTCTCTGAGGTCTACTTGTTGGGATACATCACTAGTCTAGGTCTCTTCTCTCGCTGGACAGTACTTTTACGTTTCCCAATATTGCAGTCCGACGAGGGATGATGGCATGTGGAGTGACTCCACAAGTGTGTGAGGTCATCCATACAGGATCGAACTAGGAGCGGCGATTGCTACACCTGCTCTCTAATAGAGAGGAGAAGTTAGAAATGAGACCATTCATTTGTAGAGTGTGTGGCACGATACTGCTTTGTGTATGCGGATCGGCCAATGCTAGTGAGTTGTAAAAACCCAAACAGGTGAGTATATAGCGTCCCTTTCTGTCCTGAGGCACATGAGGTGCAGGTTCTGACACAATATGTGATCTTCTTCGTGTACTCACGACAACATGGTCTGCCGCAGGGAATCCCTCCAAACGGCTGCCACGTCCGGAGAGCTAGCAGGCTGTCGCATGTGGGTCGCGTGTCAGTGTCAACGGCCAGCCTCACTTTCGCTTGTGGCCCGGCGAGGATTGTCTGCCGCCTAATCCCTCAGGTATACGGCCCGGTGACTGTCAGCTTGTAGGAGCGGATGCTCTCGCGCCCTTCACGTCAGGTGGCGCGCTGACGCTCTTTATTGCAGGTAGCCGATGACCTCTTGCTTTTGCTCCGGCTGGCCTCTGCATTGCCATGATACCCGTCATCTGCACAATTCTTACAAAAATCTTATACCTTTTCCCCATGACCTTCTATGTTATAATAAATTTACATAACGATACATTGATGGTCTGTCATTTCAGACACTCTAATTTTTAATTTCATAGTTATTTATCTGTAGCTATCATAACAAAATCATGGAAATAATTTATCTTGATATTTGTGTAGAGACCGATCTCACTATTGTACATGGTGTGTGACGCTATATTGGATGAAGAAATAAATGTGCGGGCCCGCACTAATATTACTATTAATTATATAGATCGACAGTAGACATGCTCAAGAATTAACTACCATTTGCCAACGATCTACATTCTATGTCTTTTAATTCAATTATGTTGTTATGCATGTCTAAGTTTTACTGTGCTATAAAGAACATGCAACTATGCTACTTTCGCTCGCCTGTCGTCCCTCCATCTCCGGTCTGTGGTTTGGTGACCTGAAAAATAGCATCTCAACAGGCGCGCGCCAAACACTTGTGGTAGAAAACCGCCACAATATTAAGGATATAGTTATTGTAAAATCCTAAAGTTTAATTTATCCTAGTATATGGTACTCTCTCTATTATTATTATTTTTTTTTTACCTTATACAACACTCTTACATAATTCCTGTTACGCTGAGATGTCTCGCTGCTCGCCGCTATTGACGACAGTGATGTGCGCGCCGTACGACATGGCCTCCGAGTTCTCACTACGCCTCACAGAAACTCCAGAGAATGGGTTAGCCATGGCTATACAAGACAATAAATTTATAGTTGCAACTTCTTTTTCTATGTTATGCAGTATTCGCGATCAAAGCACACCTTTCCAGAGGCAATGTAATATGACCAAGCCAGGACTGGTTCCTGTTGAGGATTCCGTCGCCCACCGCACATCAGCTACACAGTATGTCACGAATTTCCAAGTATAATTCCTTGGTTATTCATCTGTGACAGTCACAAGCAGCACGCTAAATCCCCAACCAGCACGTTGGCATGGTAGGCTTTATGCCCGCATTTCTACCGTCTAGGCCCTAGGGCACCATTGGAGTCAAACGCTCACAGGTTCACCCTGACTTGCAAGACAACGATCACTGTAAAAACTATACTGCACATGTTCATCCTCGAAATCACGCAATATACCACAATCTTGCAGTGCACTGACGCGTGCCTGCAAGCATTGGTATGAACGTCTCACGAACTGGTTGTGGCCGCTATGGAGCGTATCACGACTTCTCAGAACGCTTCTAAGAGCACGTTCTTGTATGCGCCCGTTTGTGCGACATCTCCTCACTCATCATTATCCCTCAACATGGACACCAGACAGGAAAGGACTAAAACATTGCATCATGGAAAGATAGTGTCTCCTACTCCACCGACATTGGAAGTCGCGAACAGAAAAAAAAGGATAGCAGCAGTAAATTCTTATGCGAGACAACGCAGCGTGTTAATACTTTAGCAATCTTAATCTATTAATGCAACGATTTTCGTTCCCCGAAGAAAGGTTCATAGATTTGCCTATTCCACTATGTACACCACTTACACTACTACTTAATCCACGAACTTCTTTGTGTGAGAGATGTGGTGGAGTCCCATGGACTAGCGCCAATCCCTTGTCAGACTCCCCCTCCTCTGACGTGCATTAGGATTTGCAGGTCTAATTTCAATCTCCTGGTTCTCCTGTGGTCCTTGATTTCGCTCTCTGCAGTTACGGTCGCTTTGCCGTTCGTTATTCCTCCTGTCCCAGATTCCTTGTTTAGATTGATCCTGTTCCCTAACGTTCTCGTTTCCGTGTCTCTGGTTTCCATAATCTTGAATTGCGTAACCTTGATTTCCGTAACCCTGATTTCCTAACTGACGAGCGCGATTATGCGATCTGTTGTCGTCTGCCCTTGCTGGCCCGTGGTATTTATTATTTTGCGCCTTCTTCCTGTCCTTTGCGTCTTGTTTATCGAAGACTACTTCGAGTTCGCGCAATAGACTATTGAATGCTTCTATATCAGATCCACACTTGCCGACAAGTGTCTGTTGATACCTAACAGGCAATTTGGAAAAACAAAATTTGATGATTTCTCCCTTGCTAGATGGACTATCTAAAAATTGATTCTTCTTGAGTAAATCATCAAAACATTTGGTTGCGCTCCTTTGCCCGGACACTTCCAGTTCAGGACAAAATATTATTTCCTATTTAATCCTGTCTTGCGTTTCCTTTGACCAGTAGATCCCCAGGAACGCATCAACAAATTCCTGATAAGTCTGACACGTCGCTGCCACATCCCGCATCTTTTCCGCGGCTTGGCCTTCGGTGTTTCCACACATGAAATCTAATTTTGCCAGGGTTGGCCATGATGACGGTAATGAGTTTGTAAACTGCATCACCCAGCTCTTGGGATGCATCGACCCTCCATTATCTCTGAACTTGTGGAATTTTAGTATCGACAGGAAGTGATTGTGATCAAAATCCGGTCCGATCCTCGCACGGGTGTTGTCACTCGTTTCCGATACTTGCACGTCTGCTGAGTGTCCTGATCTATCTTGCTGATAACTGTGATGTGCTACCTCTGTATCACAGTGGCAGTGGCACTCAGAATTCACTCTCCTAAGTGGGCTACAATTATTGGAGCTATTACTAGTGTTTCTGCGTGTGCCTTGTTAGTTCCGCACTCTGTCACTGGGCTAGAGCACGGCGGGCTTCTCCTCGGAGACACAATTCTGTGTACTCCATCATTGGTATCCGAACGCGCAGTGCTCGTGTGCCCGTTTCGCTCTAGTTTCGCTATCCGACACTCTACTTCTTTCATTCGTTTCGTGATGTTCGTAACCGCAATATTACCTTGGGTTTTTAAGAACGCTAGGGATTTTGAGTGGGCTTGTGTCGCACGTCGCAAGCGACCTGCAAGTTGAGAAGTTACTTTTGCGATTTTCATTGCCCCTGTTGCTGCTGTTTGGGCTAGGCCTGCTACTTTTTGTGCTACCATTGACAATTGTTTTGCTTCTCCACATTCTTTCTTTATTGTTAGTAATTCCCCACGAATTTCCCCTATATGCGAAATTATTGCCTCTGTGTCCTTCTTACGCTGTTCGTCAACTTCTTCCTTCTCCTTCTTATGTTGTTTCTCAGCTTCTTCCTTCTCCTTCTTACGCTGTTTCTCATCTTCTTCCTTCTCCTTCTTACGTTGTTTCTCATCTTCTTCCTTCTCCTTCTTACGTTGTTCATCAGCTTCTTCTTTCATTGATCGTAGGAAGCTCAGTATCGGGTTTACGTCATCTTTTTGATCCTCTTCAAACATGGGCGATGTAGCTCTGGACACCTGGGCGCTAGAGCTCTGACGTGGCCGAGCTAGCCCCTGTCTGCTCTCGTTCGTTTGATTATAAACTTCTGCTACCGTCTCGACCTGTGTGCCTGTCTCTGTTTCATCCTCTACCTCACTATCATAATCATGACCGCGACGTTGCTCTAAGATCGCGTTCAAATCACCGTCCTCATCAATGACCCTGTCGTCCTGTCCTGCTAAGAATGTGCCCATCTCATCTCCTAACCTATCCCCGTCAGTAACGTGCCTCTTATCCATTATAGTATCCACTTTTGTTTTAGCTTCGCTCACTAATAGTCGTGCCTTACTTCTCGTGATCATTCATGAGAAACAAAATTTATCTAAAATACACAATAAAAATAATCTACTCCCTGTATTTTTACACATAGACAAAAAATTTCAACAACGCCTCTCCAACGCTGTAATTATACGCATGATTTGTTGTGGTACAGAAACCGCACACAAACGCGACAAAGTGTGATGTGATACGGACACACCATCAAATGAACACAAAAACAATGAACAAAAGAATATATACACTGAAAACAAAAAGTGTAATCATGCACCGCTACTTAAAACTAAACGCGGAACTACCAGAAAAAAACTTGGGTATTAATCAATAAAAAAATTAAGCAAAAAAAATTCTGAGTGTCCCTACTACTAATAATACTTGCTTATCAGCAGGGTCGCCATTTTATGCGAGGTGCCGGGGCTAGCAGTGTATTTAACACTAAATTCTAGAATCTACATATGTAAATGATGCTCTAAGCCCCCCCTATTCTAACTCCGACTTTTGCTGTTGCACAAGGATTAAAAAATATACGCGAACTGACTGTAATCAACCCTCCAAGTGGAGTAGAAAAGAGTTTGACACCTGCAATAATTTAATTTGATAAATAAGTTAAATAAAGGAAGGTTTCATTAACGTAGTGAGAAATGATGGGTTGCTCTACCGATTAACAGAATGAAAGTTCTGTCCAAAATAACAATATGATTTATTAAGACTAAACACAAAATAATAAACAAAAACACATGAAACATTTATAATACATCAAATTGGCTCAAATTGGATACACAAACGAACGCTGTGAAGGTGAAGTTGTCCCTAAACTAGATTGTGAGGTTTATGACGAAGTGGTATGTGAAGCCAATTCCTTGCCACTCAAATCTTAAGAGAGAC
The DNA here is from genome assembly GCF_021461395.2 of Schistocerca americana. Lineage (NCBI taxonomy): Eukaryota > Metazoa > Arthropoda > Insecta > Orthoptera > Acrididae > Schistocerca > Schistocerca americana. The sequence continues at coordinate 253,213,024 of NC_060119.1, read as the reverse complement.
ACACAGCTAACCCAACATTAATTGCTGCTACTCAAGACAGAACAAAGTTAGAAAAAGACGAACAGGCGCGCTCTGCTGAGCTCTGATTATCACCTAGGAAAATCCCTATCTGCCGGTGCTGCGGACATACATTACCAAACTGTCTTCTTAACTGCCAGAACACGAGCTGGCGTACCGGAGGCGATGGCTGGTTGCTTCGACGTCCTCGACCGAAAGGCGAGAGCCGACTACTTAGAGCATCCGTACAGGCCGAACACACAACATTCCCACCCCCACGACAGTGGCCGTGGTTAAACGTTCCAATCAGCACCTCGAAAACCGGCGGAAAATTCCACTCCATTGCCGGAACACTGCCATTCCACCAATGGAGATTCTTGCGCCAATTTCTTCGCTGGTTTTGCTACGTCACGGAGCTATGCCCTGAGCAAGCCAATCACAGCTACTATTTTTCAGAAAGCGCGGGAATTTTCCCGCCACAACTGCCTGGGTACACAAGTCATTCCCACGCCTCGCTGGTAGCCCGCCAGAAAGTGTTTTCGCAAAGCTTCTGCGAAGCAACGGAACCTCCAGCCCAGCCGCCACTTCAGATCCCTCCGGGCGCGTCCCTTGACAATGTCGGCGTCTGCAAAGCATTCACTCGACTTCCTCACATCCGTCGGCCTAACCCTCTCCAGATCCGCAGAGCCTGCCTGTCACCGGACCACCCGGGCGAGGAGAGACGCTGCGTGGGAAGTCCGCGTGTGAAGGAACAGCAACCCTTCACTGCATGCAACTAGAGAGGAAAATCGTAAGATAGAAATATGAGTGGGGGCTCATGCCACCTCTCAAGTTTCACACACCGTCCTGTGTATGCTGTATGTATTTACCCACAACAGTGAACATACAGTTACTCACACACATAGAAAGAAAATACTAGGTAGTGTGGGAAACCATTTCAGTATAAAGGCCCTGTAGAGCTAAATAGTAATTAGCCGAGTAATAAATGGAGTCTTTATATTGTCTACCGTTAGACAGGACATGATCCTGATACAACACTCATAGTGAACATGAAATATAACCATGTTAGTAATTTAGTAATTAATGTTTCATTGTGTGTATATATGTCTAGTTTTATAGAGTAACTACATTATGGTCCTTTGTATGTTTCATGCTAACTGAACGTGCGGGAGTATCTTGTGAAGAGAACGAGTACGCCGTACCAGCAGCCGAGCAGAAACTTCAAAAAGGCCAGAACATTTGAGTTACTAGCTTTCTGGAGCATTTGTGCATTTAGTGACCTTTCATCTATTAATTTTCTAAGTATAAATAGTGTTGCTATATTACTTTTACTAGAATTCCAGTATTTCAGTAGATATAGTAAGCCAATATTTTCTGTGTTATCCATGTACTGTGTTTGTGTCACATTGTAAAGTGTACATTAACAGCATTAGGACATTAACGTTTTTTGCGTGTGTAAAAGTCCAATAGTCACTTTTGTAGGACTTATTCAGAGGAGAAACTGTCAATTGCTCATTTAAATGGTGATAATTAGATCTATGTTCAAAGCCAGTAAGCAAGCACGCATCACAATGCCACAAAATGAATTAAATAGTGTGAATGCATCGTTAACTAGTGCCACAGATTTTAATACCGCCGTAGTTAGCGATATGTCGATTACAGCTGAGCAACCAGCAATAATTAATGCGCTCATGCCGTCGACACAAACGGTTGCTACTTCCGACATTCATATGTCGAAAGAAGTCCAGAGAAATATGCAGCAACCAACAAACAACATGAATTTCATCTCAGACACAGACGCGTGCGAAAATGAAATGACTGTACCGAAAATTGTGTCGATACAATCCTCATTAAGCCCAGTGCGATCGCCAATTGCTGACAATACCGATTTGTTATCCCAGCTGATGTCAAGTTTGACTGTCATAACACAAGGGATTAAGGCATTGGAAACATCGCAATCTAATCTTGCAACGGCACAATCCACGTTTGCAAACGATATGAATCGTAGATTCCAGGCATTGGAAACTACGCAATCCACTTTTGCAAATGACATGAATCGTAGATTCCAAGTATTGGAGAGTGCGCAATTTAATTTGGCTCAGGAGCAATCTAATAAACTAAAAGAAATAAATGATAAGATTACTGAAAAATTCCAGAGTTTGGAAACAAAGCAGAGTCACTTGATTACCAGTCAGGCACAACTCATAGTTACACAAGAACAACAGTATCAGGAATTAACAAACAAATACAAAGACATCTTATGTCGTCAAGATACACTAAATCATCAAGTGCAGGAAGTTATTCATGTACAGAACACTATTGCACAAGACGTGAATACAATTAAGCACGATAACGAGCAAGCTCTCATTGAGTTTACTCGGAGGATAGACACTCTCAGTCTCGAAGGCGAGAAACACATAGAGAAACTTTTCAATGAACATAAGATCGCATTCTCTAAGGACATTGAAGATTGGGCGAAAGAGCAAACCGAGACAGTGCGAAATTATGTTGACAAAACCTTGAAAGAAACGGTTTCTAACGTGCAAGTTAACAACGAAGCTGCACAAGAACAACTTAAAGCAGAAGTTAAAGAGATTAAGGAGAATATAGGAGATGAATTTCCTGCAAGGAAAGCAAAGATAGAAAATACATTAAAAGCATGTGAGCAAGGTCTAGTTAATACTAGAGGGGCACATACTACTTGCAGTTTATCAAAAGCAGACATTATTCCTGATGAAACCAGTGAAACCGAATCCGTGCAACAATATCCATGTATTGGTGCATATTTACGTAATCAACCAGAAACAAATCATCGAGATTATCATTCGCCGCAAAGTAGCCACCAGAATACACCTGTGACTATGAATGAAGAAAAAATGCTTAAATATCGTCAATTCCAGATATTTATTCCCGAAAGGAAGTCGATCAATCCCGTGGTATTTATCAAGCAATTTAAAGGGATATTGCCGCGAATGTAGACTGAGCAACAAAAAATTATGTACGTTGCAGGATTCATACATGGAGGTGGATCGATGTGGGAGTCAGAAGCATCCGATTGGTGTCAAGATTATGACCAATTTGAACGCGCTTTCTTGCACAAATACTGGAATAAGGGAGTACAAGAAAGACTATGTAAGGAAGTTTTTGACCCACAACCTTTTTCTTTCAAAAATGAATCTTTAAGAAAGTATTTCAAGAAGTGTATAAATAAAAGCAAATACTGGAATGAATCAATCCCGACGCAGGGTATCATTCGAATATTAAAGGGCAAACTTCCACTTGAAGTTAAGGAAAAACTTCTACATGTGCCTGAACAACATGTGGAAGATTTTCTAGCCACATTGGATTCAATAGACATTCTGTTCGAAGAATCACGTGTGCGCTATAACCAGCCAAGTTACCAACCTAACAAATACAATAGTAACAACAAACAGTATGGAAACAAACCTTTTGCACACAATTCACCAAACCCACAGGTGAATTATTTCCAGAAAAACGTGAAATTTGGTAACGAAAATCCCGACCAGTGTAATCATGACCAACAATGTGAACAAACATATAAACGGAAATGGAGGAAGAATAATAAGAAGAGGAAAGGATACTATCAAGAAGGGAATTATCACCAAAACGCCGATATCAGCAACCAACCCAAGAATATCACAACCAACCACAAACTTCAGGTTGGGTACCAAATGATAATGCAAATGAATGGAGAAATCAACCACCAATAATAACCGACGTAACGGAGCAGACATAATGGACAATCGTCAAACTAAACTCGACTGTCAGAAGCCCCGACGGTGCAGTCGAGGAACTTTTCAGGGGCGAAAATTCAACCGTCAGTTTTTTTCGGTACAATGATGGCAAATTATTAATAGAAGAACTTCAGCAGGATATGATGCCTTGTCAAGAGGAACATATCACTGAACCTGTTGCGAAAATTCAGGCGGCAATTGAAGGCATTACTGTGCAAGTTACTTTAGATACAGGAGCAACAGTAAATGTCGTTTCTGAGAAGTTATTTCAAAGAATACTTCAGAAAGCAAATCCACCGATTTTTCCTGTTCAATGTTGTAGAATGGTAGGTCCTACTGGTCATAAGTCTTCTCAGGTTAAAGTGCAGACTCAACTCCAGTTAGATATAGGAAATGTAGCTATAAATTGCACGTTCCTTGTAATAGAAAAATTGGTTGAGGACTGTATCCTGGGTATAGATGAATTTAGAGAGAGAAATTGGCATATCGATTTTTCTCTAGGCCGTGCCAGTTCTATAATAATGGATCAGAAACATCAAGTGAATCTTCTCAGGGAATATAGTACCCATGGAAAGTATTGTCAGGGACGAAAGCTGCAAATAAAGTGGATACATAACAAACCTGTACGGTATTACCAAATTAATTACTTGCAACCAGTTTTAAACCCTGAAGATATGGTATATGAAAAGGTACAAGAACCTGAATATTTGCAACAACACCAAAGAAAGCAATTATATGATCTTCTACAGGAATATCATGAAGTCTTTCAAGAAAGATCTGGTGTAATCAAGGGGTACACATGTCATTTAGATGTGATACCACACCAAGTTTTCTGCCGTAATTTTTATCCAGTACCGTGACACCAACGAAAGGCAGTTGATGCAGAAATCCACCAGATGCTTGAATGGGATCTGATCAAACCTTCGACGAGTCCATACTGTAGTCCGCTTCATGTTGTCTCGAAAAAGGGAGGAAAAGTTCGTCTCGTGCTAGACGCACTGCAGATAAATAAGATTATCGTGCCCGTGCGAACTCATCCGGAAAATATCGATGAGCTAATTCAAAAGTTCGAGGGGATGAAATACTTAACAAATATTGATTTGAGAAGTTCATTTTGGCAGGTGGCTCTAGACGAACCATCAAAAAGGTACACCGCATTTGTACATGCAGGTAGAAGCTATCAATTTAAGGTTTTACCTTTCGGGCTAAACGTGAGCTCAGGAGTTTTTTATAGATGCTCTAGATTATGCATTGGGACCTGCACTTCGAAGCAATATAACTTTGTTTGTGGACGACATGCTCATAGCTACGACCACATGGGAGGAGCACGTTGATTTATTGAGAAGAGTGTTAGAACGTTTCAAGGAAGCAGGCATAACCGCAAATCTGCAAAAGTCCCATTTTGCTCGAGATAAAATCAAATTTTTGGGTCATCTTATAAATGGAAAAGGCATCTTACCGGACTCAGAGAAACTAAAGGCAATCAAAAACTTTGCAGTTCCAACAACAAAAAGACAGTTAAAGGCCTTCCTCGGAGTTGTCTCTTTTTTCAGGCGTTTCATTCACGACCACTCTATTAATGCAGAACTGTTGTACAGCTTATTGCGAAAAAATACTCCGTGGGTGTGGACGCAACAATGTCAGAATGCATTTGAAGCAATAAAACATGCCTTAGTCAATTCACAAATAGTATATCATCCAGATATGAGCCAAGAATTCGGTTTAATGGTAGATGCTTCGGAAATTGGAATAGGTTCATGCCTCTTCCAAGTAAAGATGATAGACAGAAAATCAACTTTCTGTCCAATAGCCTTTGCTAGCCGACTCTTAACTGCTTGTGAAAGAACATATACGACTACCGAAAGGGAAGCATTGGCCGTAGTCTGGTCATTTAAGAAATTTTACTATTACTTATATGGAGCGAAGACAACAGTATACTGTGACCACAAAGCGTTAAGTTTTTTGCAAACGTGTAAATTATTACATCCAAGATTAGCAAGATGGACGCTCTCACTCCAAGAGTTTCAATTTGAAATTAAATACCTAAGCGGACAGGATAATTTCATCGCTGATGCACTGTCTAGAATGCCAGATGGAGATTTGTCAACTATCAACATCACGGACAATCCGTCCGAATTTAATGTTCTTATAATGACTGATAGAATATATAGGAAACATTTTCTTGACATGTGTAAGAACATGGAAAAACTTCAGAATGAAGATCCTCGTTGGCATTCAATAAAGGAAACTTTAGCAAAGCCTGGAAACGATGATCTGAAGAGACTGTACAAAGTTGAGGACGACGTCTTATTTTTCAAAGGGCATCTTGATTCAGATAATTGGAAGGTGTGTATTCCCGAGAAGAATGAGAATGACTTAATTTTGTACACACACATCACTTGGGGACATTTTGGAGTATCAAAGTGTGCTCGGAAGATTCAAGCATATTGCTACTTCCCAAACATTCGCAGGAAAGCGCACAGACAGTTAAGGAAATGTAAAATTTGTCAGCTAGCCAAACCAGGAAATTTTTGTGTGAAAGATTTCCTACATCCTATTATACCCACTAAACCGCTGTCAATCATTTCGGTCGATGTCTGTGGTCCTCTACCATCATCAAGGGGAGGATGCAAATATATTGTAGCTTTTCTTGATATATTCACTAAGTATGTCAAATTTAATCCATTAAAATAAGCTACTGCTGCATCCATAGCCAAGAAGCTGGTCAAGGATTATATAGTCAAGGTAGGCAAACCAGAGGCTATTCTTTCTGACAGTGGGTCAATGTTCACTGGATTTCGTTGGAGGCAAACATTAGCCAGTTGTGGTATAGAACAAATTCTAACATCAGTGTACCACCCTCCGGCGAATCCCGTGGAACGAATTTTTCGTGAATTAAACCGGTTCATGAGAACATATTGCCACAACCAGCAACCCAAATGGATCGATTATCTTCACGATTTTCAGGAAATTGTAAACAATATGCCACATACTACGACAGAATTCACCCCATACGAACTGATGTTTGGAAAACAGGAACAGAATGACTGGATTCGACCAATTCCTAAAGTAGCTATTAACAAAATAGACCTACAAAATAAAGTATGACAATCCTTACTCAATATAATGGACAAGGCAAGAAAAAGGAAAATATATTTTGACAATCGACTCGGAAAAATAAAAACATATAAAGTGAAAGACCAAGTTTTAGTAAAAACTCATCCTAAGGCTTCACTTATACAGAAGAAGAACACAAAATGGCAATTATTGTATCAAGGACCATTTGTGATTACCAAAATACCCCATCCAGGAACTTATGTTTTGAAGGATGTGAAGAATGGAAAGGTGAAAGGAATGTATCCTCATCACTTGTTAAAGCGATTTCATGATGACTGAAGATTCTGAAGATTGAAAATACTATTCTTATCAAATAATATTGATTAGAGAATTTTCATTAAACCTATGAATCATACTTAGGATAGTTCCTTTCTTTTTGCAATTTAGTAGTTAGTTTTTCTTTTCAGGCATAATGTACGAGAGATATGCAGACATTATGTATTGGTTTTCCACTGTAAATATAAAGTTTTCTTTTCAGTATGCAGAGAATTTAGCTATAGTATGATTGATTTCTTTTAAAATTTTTTTTATTTTGTAGATAATAACTTCAATCAGGTTTCACAATGCATAGTGACCATGGGTTGGTGACTCAAATGAATCTGGTCTATGGCAAGATATTTTTCCTTATGTCAATTTAACAATGACAATGTATGTTTGTATTTGCTTTTTACTCGCTGAGCTGAAGTCATGCTGTTCAGAAGGGGTAAACCGTTCTCAGTTTTAAAAGGACACCTATTACTTTGTTTCAATCTTTTGTGATGAACATTGTCTTTAGAATTGTACTATTGTTGTATCATACCTGTGTATGTAAATTATGTTATATCAATTGTTGCTCGCGAAGTTACCAACTGAGCGAATGCCTTTCAGTTATAAGCATATCAACAAGTGTTAAAGTCCATCTGAAACATGATGAGCATAAGTTGACACGGCGGCACCAGTTGGATTTGTGTATAGTGCACTCTAGGGTTGTTGATAGAAATGAAGAACACCTTATGACTTCCGAATATTTCGAATTCAGGACAGAGAATTACAAAGAACTTTAGATTAGATTCTATTTCAGCTCAGCATAGATCAAACACCTTTTCCATGGAACTTACACTGACTCTTAACCATATACGGAAACCCATAATACCCACGAGGAGACGGTGAAATGGGAATAGAATTCAATCAGTTACCTGGAGATGACTGATAGAAGGGAATCGTAGATGGACGTAAACCAACGCATCGACGGTTCACCTCAAGACACAGAAGATTAACAGTGTTGTGTTTCTTTTGTGAACAGTGTTTAAATTCATTAAAAAAAATCCATATTGTAAATATTTTTTTTATTTTCCATTGTAATTTAATTAATTTTCTTTGCAAATGAGAAATACGAGGATGGTAAATCTACCCCAAGGTTTTCCTTGGTTTTCCTTTGTGGGGCTTGGCCGAATAGCTAGATTATCCGTTTGAGACATCCCAACACGAGTGACAGAAGCTTTGAGTGATGATGAAAAAGGTTTCTGATCACATCTCATGCCATCCTCGACAAATGAATAAAAGCAAGCATGTAAGCTATGCATATAAGCTGCATCAGGAATTCAGCACAGGCTTTGTCAGCAGTATATGCACCCAAATCTATAATTTACGTTTAGATAGTCATTCACTAATACCACAATATCATAAGAAATACAGTGGACATTAATACTCTAGTGGACTTTAATACAGCGTCATAAACAATCACCGATATAGTGTTGTGTGAACGCTCGTGTTTGTTTTTGCCCAAAAACGTTCGTCCACAAGAGGGGCATATATGATGTATCATGCAGCGTAACTTGCTGTGACAGTGCGAGAGAGAGACAAAGATATTGTTTACTACTCTGTGGCGGTCAGCGCTCACATAATTATTCTTAGGATAGATAGTTTTTGTTTGTTCTTGTTAAGAGTAATTTTAGGGGATGAGAGCCATTCTTGTGATGTAAAAAATCGACGCCATTGCGAGTTTTTGATTCACATTGTAAAATATAAGTGCACATGGAAGGAAATCAGTTAATAGAACAATAAAATATTGTTCATTTCAAGAAGGTACGTCTTATTATACACCCAACGATGTACTGCTATTGTGATTTACTAATAAACACCAGCTGAGAACAGTTCCGACGGGAGCGTTCAGTTCTAGTGAAATAGTTCGATGTTTTCTTCGGAAAAGAAGTAACTTCATGGATCATTCGAATCCACAATAGTAACTGGACATTTCTCAGAACTGAAAGCAATCTGATTGCTATGCAACAGAGCCCCGAAGAATATTTCTCCTTACTTTGGTTACCACTTTCAGCTCAACACGGTATCTGCAGCATCTGGAGCAGATTTCTACAACAGCGGAAGCGTGTAATCGCTATCAGTTGCACACACCGCCCTGTGTGCGCTATATGTATTTACCCACAACAGTGAACATACAGTTACTCACACACATAGAAAGACAATACTAGGTAGTGTGGGGAACCATTTCAGTATAAAGGCCCTGTAGAGCTAAATAGTAATTAGCCTCGTAATAAAAGGGAGACTTTATACCATCCAGTACTGTTATCATCGTAAATTCAAAATCATAGCCATTTAGACAGAGAGTCCCATCAATACAAATATAATTATTTCCATATTTTTGCCAATAATTCACCATGTGCATTATTAATTGTTACTAGCATGAAATCTTCCCTTGTTAATTCCAGCTGCAGGAAACTTGAAAATTTGCTTATTAATTCCGCATACAGATTACTATGGCTTATAAAAGCAGTATATATGGATTACTGCTTTGCTTAACTTTGTGTACTTAAGCTTCAATGGTGATTGCATAATTCGTGTGAGACTGACTATGAAGCCAAATTATAAGAAGCTACAACATTATGCAAGCCCTACAGCATTGTGAGATGTAATATCTCCAAATTTGAATCCTGCATTGTTGATCAAAATTTGTCGAGAACAATGGAAAACAGGAGTCTCACACAAAAGTGTGCAGAAATGCTCTCTGGTTCTTGTGGTGTCACATTTAGATACTTAAGTCTAAATTGTGTCCATAATGAGTCAACCAAAAATTTACAAGGCACTTTCCTTCCTTATAGAGGACTTTCATCTCTGCAGGACATTTTCCATTGATTTTGTTTCTTCCTACAATATTTGGTGTTTTGTCCCTTTACCTTTGCAGATAAATTGACCCAAACAAAGGCAAACATACTTAAAAGTTGAGCAATCGTCAATAAATTTAGCAGCATGGTGTTTGACGAATTTGGGTTATGAAGTGCATTCCCTTTCCTCTTTCAACTCACAATCAAACCAAAAATTTTTAGAAACAGCTTAAAATATACACATCATACAGTTCAATGTTTTCTGTCGCACTATGCCATGAGTGTTTCATTGGTTGTGTTTTCATTTCTTTTACAAGTAAAATTCTTGTCGAATACACAGAACTTGTAAGGAACATGAAGATCCATTATTTGTAACATGAGTTATATTTTCGTTCAGCTGCTGTGGGTCCACTTTGGTCCCAGAATCTTGCAATAATTGTACTAGTTTCCACAAATTTCACACTTAAAAGCACACGTTTTAAATACTTTTAACTACACAAAACTGCTCAATGTCATATACAAGCTACTCAAGAGACTCCTGTATAACAGACTCAGCCCAAAATTACTGGAATCAAATCTTAGATGAACAATCAAGATTTCGCCCTAATAGAAGCTGTACTAATCAAGCACTTTGCCTGATGTCACATATGGAGCCAGGCTACCGGAAAAAGTAAAATACATCAGTTGCATTCATAGACCTGTGCGCAGCCTATGACACTGTCTGGAGACAAGGCCTGCTGTACAAAGTCATACAACTAATCCCATGCAGAAATATCATCAGACTCGTCGATAACATGCTTGCCGGGAGAGTTCTTCAAGTGATTACTGTAGAACAAATGAGCTCTACCAAAATTCTCAAGAATAGGCTACCACAAGGCTCAGTCCTTGCTCCATTGTTCTTCAATCTTTATGCTTCTGACATCCCAAACACACAATCTAGGAAGTTTGATTATGCAGACGATTGGGCTATAGCTGTGCAGCATGACTCACTCGAGGCTACTGAAGACACCTTGTGCTCTGACTTGAAGCTGCTGAGTGGCTATTTCCGCAAACGGAGACTGCAGCCGAATGTAAGACTGAAATATGATGCTTCCACCTTTGCAACCACTGAGCAAGAAGAGAGCTTAATGTAATCTTTGAAGGGAAATGCCTTAGCCATAACAAATACCCCAAACACCTAGGAGTCACATTGGACAGGACACTCGCTTACAAGGAGCACCTGACCAAGACTGCAGATAATATGAGGACAAGAAACATCATCATTTATAAACTGTGTGGCACCACTTGGGACTCCACAGCAGCACACATCAGCAGTTGGGCTTGTCTAATCGGTGGCAGAATACTGTGGTCCTGTGTGGATTAACAGCCTGCATACAAGTAGGATTGATGTGGTACTAATTGACACCATGCACATCATCAGTGGCACAATAAAATCTATGCCCACTGTATTCTCAGTGAGTTCAATAAGATAATTAATAATAATAATAATAATAATAATAATAATAATTAATAATAATACACAGCGACATAGCTGACTTGGAGAGCAGAAGACTTAAATCAAGAAGACCAACATTACTATGAGCTAAAGAGATGAACTCCAAGTCTGATGTCGAAAATCTGTGAAAACAAAACTGGCAAGAACACTGCCCACCAAAATTCCAAAGTCTCATGACAGCTGAGAAACCACCTGGCTTCAACCAGTCACGCAAAGTGTGGACAACTCTAAACCGCATATGTACGGGCCACGGAAGATGTGCTGACGTCCTCTACAAATGGGGAATGATACCAACACCAACTTGCGACTGCAATGCTGAAAAACAAACAGTCCACCACATAGTGGAAGAATGCCCAGTTCGAGCCTACTAGGGAACATTCAACGATTTCCTCACTGCAACAGAGGAAGCAACTGATTATATTAAATGTCTTGATGTTGATCTGTAATAACTCTATGTATAGAATGTATAAGGATTGTGATGTATGCAATACGATAAACAAAAATAGAACTGCTAAGAAGTACAGGATTCTTCTGGAAAATCTCATGGAATTAAATTTTCCTGGAAAATATCAGGGAATTGCAGGAATTTTATAAAATCCAAGGAAATTCTGCATTTTAGTTTATCATTGAAATTGAATTTTATAAATTGCAAATTTTAAAATACTTAATATTCCTAAGTGTGTTAACGATATGAATATTATGCTATACAAATTATCGATGTTTAAAAACTGTGGCTAAATTGCTGCTTATGGTTGCTATATAGTGCAACTGAAATAAAAGAAAAGCCATTATTGTGGTATTCTGCCCACCTCTCTCCCCATCCCCTCTTACCATTACTTTATCAGCATGCCTGGAATTTTTTTCCGAGTTTGTGTAGCCACACTGAAAGTAGCTTAGCACTATTAAATTATTAACATTGCTGTCATGCATTATTTTCTTTGGTCTGAAGAGTTGATACCGTCAAATTGCAGTACATTCGCAGGAGTTGCGCTGTCCCTCAGTGTAGTTTGAAATGTAACCTGGTGGAATAATGTTCTCCTTCAGATCTATTGAGGCTGTTGTGACAATCCAGAAGAAATCATCTATGTATTATGTATTTGTTCTCTGCAGAAGTCTACATCTATGAGGTTCTCCTCACAGTATATGTATGTATATGGAACTAAAACTATGCATATACTCTGATCCCTGTGAGAGATTAGACCTTGCAGCCTATGTATTTCAGTGTATCTGATTCAATGTTAATGTAATAACTCATTTCTTATATTTTGATCAATGGTATTTGCATGTTCTATTCCCAATTTATTATATTTCTGGTGTCCAGTTTTTTGATTTGATTTGTGTAATATCCATGCGATCTCATGTCCCTAGCCTAATCTATTATATTTTGACATCTAAAGCAGAGTGTAATTTAATCTACACAGTACATTCTTTTTTTAATTTTTTGCATTTGCCTGATACTTTTTTGTTTTGTGTGACCTTTACTAAGCAAACACTTATTTTCTGTTTTAGATAATTGCATTGGCAGGTATTTTAATTTGTTTCAACCACACTATTAATTGTGTTTCACCAATTAAAATACTTGGCTCCCTTAAAGAGTAATCCCACAAAACTGTCTTGTGTGTTTCAAAGCTTTTGAGAAATTTAAATTACGGATGCACTTGGAAAAACAATTTTGTTTTCGTGAAATTTTCAGAGTTTAATATTTCATTTTAGTAAGCACTTTAATTCCTCTATCACATTCAGGAATGAAATCATTCCCAACTATTAAACTTTGTCATTAATAAATCGTTGAGTGTATCGTCCTAAAAAAGCCAGCTGATTTCCTATTTTGAACTACAGACGTCTGATAGTAGGTCACACACAACTTATTCCCGCATTTGTTTTACTCAGAAGTCTTTAGTAGTTATAAGAATATTACTGAGTCAATAAAGGTATGTTCTTACAGAATTTGTATTTTGTTGATACTTTGCCCACTTTACATAATAAATAATTACCAATTGGAAATATGAAGTGGTACCACAGAAAACTTATCATCTATGAAGATTGATAACTATTTATTAATGAAACTGTCATCCTAGCAATTTTATGTTGTGTTGCTTCTCTGTTAATGTGCATAATGTATGGTCTCGGCTCTCACCCATCACAAAAATTTGGCTCTCTTATAATGTACTGCCTACATCCTTCACAGTACCTGTGGTTGCCTGAGTTGTCAACTAGTGTTGACAACTTTCAGAGCTATCTCATTATGTCTTTACTGGACATGCGTAGTTCTGAACAGCTAAGATGATTTCATCACAAGGATTCTTTCTGTTTAGTCAAACATGCACCACAGTGTGAAAATACTTTCAAAATTGAAATCAAAGAATGGAAAATTCAGGATGGAATAACAATGATATTAAGAAAAGGGTAGATTGATAACATATACACTCCTGGAAATGGAAAAAAGAACACATTGACACCGGTGTGTCAGACCCACCATACTTGCTCCGGACACTGCGAGAGGGCTGTACAAGCAATGATCACACGCACGGCACAGCAGACACACCAGGAACCGCGGTGTTGGCCGTCGAATGGCGCTAGCTGCGCAGCATTTGTGCACCGCCGCCGTCAGTGTCAGCCAGTTTGCCGTGGCATACGGAGCTCCATCGCAGTCTTTAACACTGGTAGCATGCCGCGACAGCGTGGACGTGAACCGTATGTGCAGTTGACGGACTTTGAGCGAGGGCGTATAGTGGGCATGCGGGAGGCCGGGTGGACGTACCGCCGAATTGCTCAACACGTGGGGCGTGAGGTCTCCACAGTACATCGATGTTGTCGCCAGTGGTGTGCGGAAGGTGCACGTGCCTGTCGACCTGGGACCGGACCGCAGCGACGCACGGATGCACGCCAAGACCGTAGGATCCTACGCAGTGCCGTAGGGGACCGCACCGCCACTTCCCAGCAAATTAGGGACACTGTTGCTCCTGGGGTATCGGCGAGGACCATTCGCAACCGTCTCCATGAAGCTGGGTTACGGTCCCGCACACCGTTAGGCCGTCTTCCGCTCACGCCCCAACATCGTGCAGCCCGCTTCCAGTGGTGTTGCGACAGGCGTGAATGGAGGGACGAATGGAGACGTGTCGTCTTCAGCGATGAGAGTCGCTTCTGCCTTGGTGCCAATGATGATCGTATGCGTGTTTGGCGCCGTGCAGGTGAGCGCCACAATCAGGACTGCATACGACCGAGGCACACAGGGCCAACACCCGGCATCATGGTGTGGGGAGCGATCTCCTACACTGGCCGTACACCACTGGTGATCGTCGAGGGGACACTGAATAGTGCACGGTACATCCAAACCGTCATCGAACCCATCGTTCTACCATTCCTAGACCGGCAAGGGAACTTGCTGTTCCAACAGGACAATGCACGTCCGCATGTATCCCGTGCCACCCAACGTGCTCTAGAAGGTGTAAGTCAACTACCCTGGCCAGCAAGATCTCCGGATCTGTCCCCCATTGAGCATGTTTGGGACTGGATGAAGCGTCGTCTCACGCGGTCTGCACGTCCAGCACGAACGCTGGTCCAACTGAGGCGCCAGGTGGAAATGGCATGGCAAGCCGTTCCACAGGACTACATCCAGCATCTCTACGATCGTCTCCATGGGAGAATAGCAGCCTGCATTGCTGCGAAAGGTGGATATACACTGTACTAGTGCCGACATTGTGCATGCTCTGTTGCCTGTGTCTATGTGCCTGTGGTTCTGTCAGTGTGATCATGTGATGTATCTGACCCCAGGAATGTGTCAATAAAGTTTCCCCTTCCTGGGACAATGAATTCACGGTGTTCTTATTTCAATTTCCAGGAGTGTAGATAAGGTGTTGAGTCACTGGAAGGTACAACAGAAATACTGCTATATATGTGAGCTTGTGGCCAAAAGGCCTTCTTCTCTCATAGAAAATACACACACATATTCCTGTAACCACAACTCTCTCACAAATAAGCACTGTGTCTGGCCACGAACAAGACTTTTTGGCCAAAAGCTCACATGTGTAGCAGTCTTTTTGTTGTGCTTGTCTGTGACTCAATATCTCCTCCATTGGGTGAGTTGTAATCTAGCCTTTTCGAAATTAAAATATTAGATCCTAAGCAGCAAACCACTCGTAAAATTGAAAGTCTCATTGAGATTTGTGAAAACTTGTAGAATAATTTCCACCTCCATTTGTCATCAGCTGATATTTTCACATGAGACTTGGGAACTCATAGCAGTTACAGTGAACTTGATATTCAATTATTATCAAACTGTCAGGAAACAAAGCTAAAAAATTCTTTGTATGAGAGGAGAGGTAGGTAGAGTGTTTTCCTGTGAGTATTGGTTCTGCATAAAATTCCATTCACAATCTGCAGAGTTTTTATAGCCACCTAGTGTCATGTTCTGCATCTGGTTACCGGATATCCTTACAGCATGCTGTTACGAAATACTCTTTACGCATGCTACAATAATCATAAACACACACAGTGAAGCAAACAGTTTTCTCAAGGTACATTGTGTTTTGTATTTTTATGGCTGTAGTGTGTTCTTTGGATGGCCTATTACTTTTACTGCAGCCATGATACATTTATTCTAGCTTTTATTGACCAAGGGCAATATTATGTGTTGCAGTCTTTGTTTTGTCTCATTTCTTCAGTTTATGGGCAATTCTAAAGTCTATAAACAAGAGTTTTATTTGAAAATATCATGAAAAGGACAAATTGCAAGTCATGGTCAAGATGACACACTGAACTGCAGACAGACATGATGAAAAAACTGTCCACATACAAAAAAAAAAATCACTCCCATACAGACTGGCCACCTTGGGATGCCATATCTGCCCTTGCTTGGAATACTAAAAGTTTCACAAAGGCCTTCACAGACAGACACTACCCTTGTGGAAGATCCATGTGCAAGACCTGCCCAATCCACTCCCTCTGCACTTTCTATTCCAGTCCTGTCACAGGCTTGTCCTAACACACCAAAGAGGTCAGGCCTCCTTTGAAAACAGCTGTTATATGCAACAGCTCGCTGCAGTCATTGTTCAGCTTTTTATATTGGTGTGACTACCAACCAGCTGTCCATGAAGATAAGTGGCCACTACGAATCTGGCCAAGAACAAAGTGGACCACCTTGTAGCGCAATATGCAGCAGAAGTAAAATACTTAATTTCAATAGCTGTTTCACAACCCAGGCCAAGTGGTTCCCCTTCAATATCAGCATTTCTAAACTGCACAAATGGGAGACATCCTTATAACATATTGTCTGCTCTGAAATCATCCCATCCACAACCTACACTATCCTACTGACCCCACACCCTCCATCCTACTGTTTCCAGCCTCCTCTGTCCTGTCACCTCAAAATTCGCCTCCCCTCACCCTCATAATGTGCTGTTCTCTGCCAATGTTCTTTTTTGCTTCTCTGCTTACGTCCTTTCTGCTCCCCATTTTTTCCCATCTTCTCCCTCTCCCACAGCCTCCCAATGCTGCATCTGTCAAACTTATCTTGTCACCTGTAGTCACAGTGTTCTCCGCCAGGCAGGGCCAATTCCTGTTCCCTCACACATATCTCACTGTGCTCCCCCTCCCCCATTCCCTGCCAAACTCTGGATTGTTGCTCCTGTTCAACATGTTTCTGTTGCAGTCTGGCTGGAGGTAGCAGTCGTGTGTGTGAGGTGTTCTAAGTTGGGTGAATGTGTGCGCATTTCTCTTTTCTGAAAAGGGCATTGGCTGAAAGCTTATATGTCACAGTCTCTTCATCGTGTATGCTTGGAACTCAACGCAACTTTACAGAGAGTGGCAATCTGCCGTTTTCATAATACTGTTGACTTTCCAGTCTTATAATTTTATTTTAAACAGTAACGGAAAATCAAAATTGTGAATTGGCAAGGGGTTCAATGAAGGTACCTGATTATCTACAGCAGTGGGGATATTTCACCTTCGTTTAATTTTTGAAAAACAGCAGCATAGCAAATGATTTCATCTGGAGACAAGACAATTGGAACAAAAAATGCAAGGATGAAAGCACACGAGAGAAATGAAAGTGTAAGGTGAGTGGAAACAAAAAAATCAACTGAAAAGTGGTCTTATAAGGGAATATATACAAGAAAGAAACACATTGTACAATTTTTCTATAATCCATTTTAGTTATGTGTACATGACTGAATAAAGAGCAATCTACTGTTACTTTGTATGGAGAATCTGTCATCAGCTTGCTGTCCTTGTGGTAACATATTTATGTTGAAATCAGCTATTATATTAGGAATCCTCTGACCGCACAAACAAAACTTAGTGTACATTATGTTGTTGTTGTGGTCTTCAGTCCAGAGACTGGTTTGATGCAGCTCTCCATGCCACTCTGTCCTGTGCAAGCTTCTACATCTTCCAGTACCTACTGCAGCCTACATCCTTCTGATTCTGCTTAGTATATATATATCTTGGTCTCCCTCTACGATTTTTACCCTCCATGCTGCCCTCCAATACTAAATTGGTGATCCCTTGATGCCTCAGAACATGTCCTACCAACCGATCCCTTCTGCTAGTCAAGTTGTGCCACAAACTTCTCTTCTCCCCAATCCTATTCAGTACCTCCTCATTAGTTATGTGATCTACCCATCTAATCTTTAGCATCCTTCTGTAGCCATAGCACCACATTTCGAAAGCTTCTATTCTCTTCTTGTCCAAACTACACTCCTGGAAATGGAAAAAAGAACACATTGACACCGGTGTGTCACACCCACCATACTTGCTCCGGGCACTGCGAGAGGGCTGTACAAGCAATGATCACACGCACGGAACAGCGGACACACCAGGAACCGCGGTGTTGGCCGTCGAATGGCGCTAGCTGCGCAGCATTTGTGCACCGCCACCGTCAGTGTCAGCCAGTTTGCCGTGGCATACGGAGCTCCATCGCAGTCTTTAACACTGGTAGCATGCCGCGACAGCGTGGACGTGAACCGTATGTGCAGTTGACGGACTTTGAGCGAGGGCGTATAGTGGGCATGCGGGAGGCCAGGTGGACGTACCGCCGAATTGCTCAACACGTGGGGCGTGAGGTCTCCACAGTACATCGATGTTGTTGCCAGTGGTCGGCGGAAGGCGCACGTGCCCGTCGACCTGGGACCGGACCGCAGCGACGCACGGATGCACGCCAAGACCGTAGGATCCTACGCAGTGCCGTAGGGGACCGCACCGCCACTTCCCAGCAAATTAGGGACACTGTTGCTCCTGGGGTATCGGCGAGGACCATTCGCAACCGTCTCCATGAAGCTGGGCTACGGTCCCGCACACCGTTAGGCCGTCTTCCGCTCACGCCCCAACATCGTGCAGCCCGCCTCCAGTGGTGTCGCGACAGGCGTGAATGGAGGGACGAATGGAGACGTGTCGTCTTCAGCGATGAGAGTCGCTTCTGCCTTGGTGCCAATGATGGTCGTATGCGTGTTTGGCGCCGTGCAGGTGAGCGCCACAATCAGGACTGCATACGACCGAGGCACACAGGGCCAACACCCGGCATCATGGTGTGGGGAGCGATCTCCTACACTGGCCGTACACCACTGGTGATCGTCGAGGGGACACTGAATAGTGCACGGTACATCGAAACCATCATCGAACCCATCGTTCTACCATTCCTAGACCGGCAAGGGAACTTGCTGTTCCAACAGAACAATGCACGTCCGCATGTATCCCGTGCCACCCAACGTGCTCTAGAAGGTGTAAGTCAACTACCCTGGCCAGCAAGATCTCCGGATCTGTCCCCCATTGAGCATGTTTGGGACTGGATGAAGCGTCGTCTCACGCGGTCTGCACGTCCAGCACGAACGCTGGTCCAACTGAGGCGCCAGGTGGAAATGGCATGGCAAGCCGTTCCACAGGACTACATCCAGCATCTCTACGATCGTCTCCATGGGAGAATAGCAGCCTGCATTGCTGCGAAAGGTGGATATACACTGTACTAGTGCCGACATTGTACATGCTCTGTTGCCTGTGTCTATGTGCCTGTGGTTCTGTCAGTGTGATCATGTGATGTATCTGACCCCAGGAATGTGTCAATAAAGTCTCCCCTTCCTGGGACAATGAATTCACGGTGTTCTTATTTCAATATCCAGGAGTGTATTTATCGTCCATGTTTCATTTCCATACATGGCTACACCCCATACAAATACTTTCAGAAACGACGTCCTGACACTTAAATCTATATTCAATGTTAACAAATTTCTATTCTTCAAAAACGCTTTCCTTCCCATTGCCAGTCTACATTTTATATCCTCTCTACTTCGACCATCATCAGTTATTTTGCTCCCCAAATAGCAAAACTCCTTTACTATTTTAAGTGTCTCATTTCCTAATCTAATTCTCTCAGCATCACCCGACTTAATTCAACTACATTCCATTATCCTCGTTTTGCTTTTGTTGATGTTCATCTTATATCCTCCTTTCAAGACACTGTCCACTCCGTTCAACTGCTCTTCCAAGTCCTTTGCTGTCTCTGACAGAATTACAATGTCATCGGCGAACCTTAAAGTTTTTATTTCATCTCCATGGATTTTAATACCTACTCCGAATTTTTCTTTTGTTTCCTTTACTGCTTGCTCAATATACAGATTGAAAAACATCGGGGAGAGGCTACAACCCTGTCTCACTCCCTTCCCAACCACTGCTTCCCTTTCATGTCCCTCGACTCTTATAACTGCCATCTGGTTTCTGTACAAATTGTAAATAGCCTTTCGCTCCCTCTATTTTACCCCTGCCACCTTCAGAATTTGAAAGAGAGTATTCCAGTCAATATTGTCAAAAGCTTTCTCTAAGTCTACAAATGCCAGAAACGTAGATTTGCCTTTTCTTAATCTAGCTTCTAAAATAAGTCGTAGGGTCAGTATTGCCTCACGTGTTCCCATATTTCTATGGAATCAAAACTGATCTTCCCCGAGGTCGGCTTCTACCAGTTTTTCCATTCGTCTGTAAAGAATTCGCATTAGTATTTTGCAGCCATGACTTATTAAACTGATAGTTCGGTAATTTTGACATCTGTCAACGCCTGCTTTCTTTGGGATTGGAATTATTATATTCTTCTTGAAGTCTGAGGGTATTTCGCCTGTCTCATACATCTTGCTCATTAGGTGGTAGACTGGCTCTCCCAAGACTGTCAGTAGTTCTAATAGATTGTTGTCTTCTCCCAGGGCCTTGTTTCGACTTAGGTCTTTCAGTGCTCTATAAAGGTAAAAAATGTGGACATGTGTTTGTACATTTTTGTGAGAAAGAGCAAATGGTTACTAGACTGTAGAGCAGCTACGAAGGTGGGTGAGGGTCGGATGCACAGAAGCATGCGGAAGTGTACCACGTGACTCACTGCCAATCGCGCGCCAGTGGCATTCTTGTCTTCGTTCTGGGGGATGGTACTGTGTTCGGAGGTTCTAACTTTTTATTTCAGTCATTGTGTTCTGTGCTCAGTGCTGACTGTCTTCATAGTGTTCATTATGAGTGATAATAAGTAATCGTACCAAGTGCTACACAAACAGGCAAGACGAATAGTGTTCCGTGTGTACCAATAATTTAAGAGAGAATCTTCCGCTGAATCCATGCCGGCACAAGGCGTGTATCGCGCCGTTGCCAAATGCCTAGAGCAAACAGCTGAAGCCGTTCAGAGAATATCCGGCAAAGCTAAGACGTCTATGCAAGCCTGCGGCTCAGCTGTTTTCAAATCACCTGGGAAGCAACACAACGGCAAAAAAGAAGTCGGTGAGCTAGACGATTTCGCGAAAAACTTTTTGCGACGCATAGTGTTTAGCATGTATGCTGAAGGCAAGTATCCAACGGCAGAGAACCTAGTTTTGCGTATGAAAGAAGCTGAAAATTTTAATGGAAGCAAATGGGCCATATTGAGGATACTGAAAGTTCATGGGGTTCAGGTATCAGAAAACTAACGATTAATAAACGGAACGAAGCGATATTGTAGCTGCAAGGACTGTGTTTCGTTAATCAGAACCACACAAGGGCTGTGCGCTGGAAAATGAGCGATGGGTACGGCGGATTAAAAGTTCCTGTGGGTAATGATAATAGAATTACAGGGCTTCATGTCGGTTCAGCAAATACTGGTTTTATTCCCTAAGAGTGATTTTTAAGACGTCTAAAGCTAAGATTAGCACTCTGAAATGACATACAGCGTCTTCAAAAGGTGGTTTAGACAACAATTATTGCCATATATTCCTGTATCTTCAGTTATAGTCATGGACAATGCGAGCATGCACTCAGTGCAAGTGAACAAAGCTCCAAATACGAATTCCAAAAAGGCAGACATTATTGCATGGCTGTCATCTAACGGAATACCTCATAACTCGTCGCATACCAGAGCAAAATTGATGGTTCTTGTCAATCAGCACAAGCCTGCATGCAAAGTTTATGATACAGATGAAATTGCAAAGCAGTATCGATACCATATCGTTAGATTACCCCCATACCATTGCCATTACAACCCAATCGAGCTGGTATCGGCTCAGGTGAAAGCATATATGTTGCGGAAAAGAACTATACATTCATAATTGCAGATGTTGAGAGACTTACACATGAGGCAACAGACAGCATCTCAACATCTGCATGGGCAGCCTGCGTAAGACACGCAGAGAAACTGCAAGATGAAGATTACAACAGGCAAATTGGCAGGGGGACGATTATGGAACCATTCGTCATAAATCTTGCTGAGTCTGAATCATCTGCGTCGGACTGCTACTTACGACTTTTTGTGACTGTGCCTGCAGCAGCATAAAAATTATTAGTAGCTCAAGTTTCAACTTTGACCTCGTAACAATGTCGTTTCCATCATAAAACATGTTTCGCTCAATTAAGTACACACACTAGGACGCCGTAGCAGGTTGCACAATGAAAGAAAATTAGCATTTAGTAACTCATTAAACGCTCTGTTTCTGATATCCTTATGGTAGCAAATTATTGAAACTTGAAAATGCTTTAAATGTATTCGATCACTGTGCGTGCCTAATGCAAAAAAAGTTTGATAAACGAAACAAATTGTTGTCATTCAAAAGACAGAACATTTCACTCAACCTTTACAGTTAAGCTGTCTACTTTCTTTTCAATTCCATCAACCTTTACAGCTAGGTCATCTACGTTATTTCTCACAATGAACCAGGTGTATATCTCTGGTTCCTTAATCCTAGCATCTAATTCGCTGATCAGTCTCAGAAGGATTTGGGCATATGCCTCTACCTTCTTAACTTTACATTCAAAAGACTGGAATTTTCCATCCCTGTACAGAGGCACACTCTGTCTATGTACACGTATCCTCTCAGACTGAGTGCCTGACGTGTGTGTGAACTTGTTCATGGTGCAATGTGTACTAACATACTCATCACGTTTTTCATAACTATATGTAAAGAAACTCCTCGAAGTTCCATCTATACCGACTGTCGTTGTTTTCTTGATTTATCATTAACAATAAACCTGTTCTACCTGTGATTCCTGCAATTTGAGCATATCTTTACAAAATCATTGAATGACGTATTGGTTCCAACATGTGCTTGTTAATGTGTTTTAAATTCATATTGTCTTTCTTGAAAGCTATAATGAGAATCAACATTGCCAATTACAAACACCATGTCTGGCTTTACTTTTTTCTGGCAGTCACATTTGTCTGCTTTGACTGAATGACATGCGCAAGGTCTGTTCAAAAAATTTCGGGACATTCGCAGTTTCGCACCAATGGCGTGTTGGAGCGAAATGCAGTTTGCACATGCCTGTGTTTATTGTGTAACTGCCAGAAGTTTTATTGTCGTATGTCTGGTAGTTACTGTTCAGTGCTGTATTGAATAGAGTGTTGTATCGCAGAATTAGAGAAGCAACAGGTCTAGATTAAAATTTGCGTGCAACTCAAGATAAACTTAACAGAGACGCACACCAAATGATGCAGGAAGCCCACGGTGATGAGTGCTTAAGCTAGAAGTTAAAGATGACCCTCATTCACGACGCCCTTCAAAGTCTACTGATGATATGCATGTCTGGAACATTAACGAAACTGTGCATGCCAATCAAAGACTGACTGTCCGCGAGATTACAGAAGAATGTAACATTTCAGTTTGATCATGTCATGAAAACCTGACACAGCACCTTGGAATGCATCATCTAACAAGTTTGTACAACAGCTCATGAGTCAAGATTAGAAAAACCTTTGCCCCGCAGTCTGTGAACAGCTTTTGGATCACACAAATGGGAACGAATTGTTCCTTCAGAGAATCATATCTGCTGATGAGACTTTGGTCTACGCTTATGGTATTAAAACCAAGGTTCAGTCACAGGGGCAAACTATTAACTAATGGTACTATCAGAACATGTTGTGACGCCTGTGAGAAAATGTGAGAAGGAAATGGCCTGAAATGTGGCGAGACAATTCATGGTTCTCGCATCACTATAGAGCACCCACACATTCATTCCTGTGGATGTGCGACTACTTCACAAGAAATAAAATCACTGTGCTTCAAAAATGGTTCAAATGGCTCTGAGCACTATGGGACTCAACATCTGTGGTCATCAATCCCCTAGAACTTAGAACTACTTAAACCTAACTAACCTAAGGACATCACACACATCCATGCCTGAGGCAGGATTCGAACCTGCGACCGTAGCGGTCACGCGGTTCCAGACTGAAGGGCCTAGAACCGCACGGCCACACCGGCCGGCAATCACTGTGCTGCCCCATCCCCTGTACTCCCCAGACCTGACACCTGTGTACTTTTTTTTAATTTCCAAATTTGAAAACCTTGTTGATAGGATGATGATTTGCAACGACAGATAAGATAAAAGAAAATTCACAGATGGTGCTCCATGTGATCCAGCAAGATGATTACTGAGACTGCTTCCTGAAGTTGAAACGGCATTGGAAGTGGTGTATCAATTGCAGAGGAGAGGATTTCGTAGGAGACCATGCACAATACGTAAAAGGTAAGTATAGACAAATTTTGTGGACAAAGTTCCAGAATGTATTCAACAGACCTCATATGTTATGCCATCTACAACAGCGATTCTCAAACTTTCCAATAACACAGGCCCCTGTTTCTTCGGAAAGTGATCTGCAGACCTCCTTGCAATGCTGTCTGATTTCCACTTGGTATTAAAAATGTACAAATTAGAATTACCATTGACAAGAAAAAGACCAACAAAAATAATGCAGTAAGTAATTTCTTCTAAAGGTACATGATTGTTGCTTGGTGAACAAAATATGAAAAGAATTTACAGCACATTACAGTAATAAAATAACACAATTGTAATACATTGTTGTTGTTGTGGTCTTCAGTCCTGAGACTGGTTTGATGCAGCTCTCCATGCTACTCTATCCTGTGCAAGCTTCTTCATCTCCCAGTACTTACTGTGACCTACATCCTTCTGAATCTGCTTAGTGTATTCATCTCTTGGTCTCCCTCTGCGATTTTCACCATCCATGCTGCCCTCCAATGCTAAATTTGTGATCCCTTGATGCCTCAGAATATGTCCTACCAACCGATCCCTTCTTCTTGTCAAGTTGTGCCACAAACTCCTCTTCTCCCCAATTCTATTCAGTACCTCCTCATTAGTTATGTGATCTACCCATCTAATATTCAGCATTCTTCTGTAGCACCACATTTCGAAAGCTTCTATTCTCTTCTTGTCCAAACTATTTATCGTCCATGTTTCACTTCCATACATGGCTACACCCCATACAAATACTTTCAGAAACGACGTCCTGACACTTAAATCTATATTCGATGTTTTTGCTCCCCAAATAGCAAAACTCCTTTACTACTTTAAGTCTCTCATTTCCTAACCTAATTCCCTCAGCATCACCAGACTTAATTCGAATACATTCCCTTATCCTCATTTTGCTTTTGTTGATGTTCATCTCATATCCTCGTTTTAAGACACTGTCCATTCCGTTCAACTGCTCTTCCAAGTCCTTTGCTGTCTCTGACAGAATTAACAATGTCATCGGTGAACCTCATGTATTACAGTACAGTACATAGAGTAACTGAAAGTCAATGTCCACTTGATAAACAATGGTTGGTCACTAATATGAGGAATAAAATTCTTTGCAGTTTTCCATAATTCTATTGAAATCTGGAATAAGTTTTATCACCAATCTTAGGCCCAATTCCACATTAAGACCATTTTGCTTTAAGGTTTTAATACTGCAAAGAACAGAAAAGGTCTTGTTGCATAAATAAGTGGTAGAGAAAGGCATCAAATGTAGCAATGTCTTTTTAGACAACTATTCATACTCACAGCACACACAGAGCTGGAAGTTATGAAGTTCATTTTCTTTGAGAACGTTCTTCATTAAAGGGGAAAAACTTGACTAACATCATTGTTGAGGCTGGAGATGTGTGGGTGACGTCATACTTAAATCCCACTTGAGTTAAATTGACAAAGAAAATGGACCTGATAAAGCTTATTATTGTATCTAGCTTCAGCAGCATCAGGGGTTAAAAACTGTTAAGTGGCGAAAAAAAATTGAAATCGAAGAGAAACTGTAGTAACAAAGACATGCAATGAGTACTTACTTTTATACTACTTCTGTGATGCAAAGGTAGATGAGGATCTCGGCTGCTGTTGACGCTTCAGGGTTCTTCACACTGACTGACTGCAACTGAGAGTGCATCTGTCTTACATCCCCTGATGACTCGATCGAGTAACTAGATATAGTGTTCTAGCATTCCTATTAATTCCCACCAATTTTCAGATCGGGAAGGGGGTGACTGCTGTGTTCCTATTGTTCCTGAGGGAAGTGTTGAGGAGAAAAAAAAAAAAAAATAAAAGTACCCTCAGCAGCAGTTTTGTGAACTAGTGCAGTTGATGCCCAGACACCAAGGTGAATACCTCTGGTTCATTCTGTCTAAGATAGTGGGTAGTGGAACAAGACAAAGTTGTCTTCTGGACTGTGAGCCAGCCCTATGTGTAGGCCTCACTCCTGACCTATACCTGTGGGAATGCACGAGGCCGCTGGTGCCCAGACAACAGGCATATAGGCCTACGTGTACAATGGTGGCTAATAAACCACACTTCATTCCATTTCTTGGTGCTTACAGCTATTATGTCATGGGAAGAGGGGCAGACGTGACCTCTCCCTTAAACTAATTAAATGACGAATATACATCAATATGTTATTATTGACATGAATTTGAATTTCATGTCATGAGTTTCTTCTTCCCCAGCACAGATTGAGTGTTTTTCCCGCCAATCTCCAGATATAGGAATGGAGGGGGGGAGTGGCGGAGGGGAGGGCTGGGGTTTGCGCAGGGGAGGCATTGATTAATTCATCAATTTAATTAATTAGCCAATTTTGATTTCCAAAGTGTGCTTAAATAGATGAGGGGGTGGGGTTGGGTATTTCCCAGAGGGGTGGGGGAGGAGGACAGGGAGGTGGGGGAGGGGCATTTGAGTGAGGGGTTTCTCAAAGGGATGGGATTATCTCCAGGGGTTCATAAATCAATTAATCCCCAGAGGATTATAAATCAATCAAGTTTTCCAATGAATGTATGCAACCTGCACAAACCAGATGTGATAGAACCACCATTACCCTCACCCTACTACTATAATTGTGTGTGTGTGTGTGTGTGTGGGGGGGGCGTTACCTATTTGAAATGGCACTTGAGTTGTCTTGGAATTGTTCAGCACATGTATCATCTGAGCCGGGGTGGGGGGTGGTAAAATGAACCAATAATTAATTTTTTCCAGTTGTCAAGTACAACCACTACCCATACTAACTCACAGGAACTATTTACTTCAATTTTACTCCAAGGTAAACGAATTCTGGCTGCAATAAACACTCCACTACCAACTGTATTTAATCTCTCCTTTCTGGACACATTTTGGTCCTTTTTAAAAGTTTCAGCTAAACTCATTTCTGGAATTAGACAGCTTTCCGCAGATATAACGATTTGAGATTCAGTGCTTTCTATGAACACTTGGATTTCCGGTTCTTTTCCAACACAGCTACGACAGTTTACAATCACAATATTGATTGTTCATATGTATACCCTCTTACTATGTTTGTCTAACACCCTTTGAAACTGAAGCCGTTTCTACACTTTCCTGAGACACTCTAAACTAAAACTCCACCCACTCCCTTCCACAAAGGACCTGCCACATTTGTAGCCACTTCCTGCATGTAGTGGGCTCCTGCATCAATTAGTGGATCTCAGAAACCCACCACCCTATGGCACAAGTCGAGGAATCTGCAATCTACACAATCACAGAACCACCTGAGTCTGATTCACACTTTCCACTTACCTCTGTACTAAAGAACCACAGTCGGTTCTGTTGATGATGCCAGATGGTGAGCTCCACCTTCATCTTCCAAGCATGACTAGCTGTCCTTATTTTTTCAACTAGCCATACAAAATCAGAGAGAATCTCTTCCAATCCGAAGCAACAGACATTGCTAGTACCAACATAAGTCACCATCTGCAGTCTGCTGCACCCTGTAGTCTTCACAGAATCCAGAAGAACCAGTTCCCCTTCTGAAATAACTCTTGACATGTACATAGAGTGCACATTGGATTCCTTCCCCTTCAATGCAGCCATATTCCTAATGGACCCCACTACATGCCTAATGTTGGAGCTTCCAACTACCAGTAATCCCACCCTCAGTGAATGCCCTGACCTTGCAAGCCAACAGGATTCCTCTCGAACATGGTGAGCAACTTCACCTGGCTCAGGGACTTCGTCAGCCACAGACAGCACCTGACACCTTTCATCAGACAAACAGGGAAGCCCTTCCATTAGCCCCTCTGAAAGTCTTTTGCTGCCAACCACACCTAGGAATGACCTCCCACTCAACCACGGGTGAGGGCAACCTCAGTGCAGGCAGTACCTGGTTGGCCACAGTAGTGGACTGATTGGGGGACGAGCGGATTGTGCTGGACATCCCTCAGATCGTCCCGTCTGGCTCCCCACAGTGATTCCCACTGGCAGCAGCCCCAAGCCGCCTAACTGAAGCCAAAAGTGTCTGGAGCTGTGAGCACAGGGTCACCAACTCAACTTGCATCTGAACACACAGCAATCACAGTTCCTATCCATACTAAAAATGACTGGATAAACACAC
Organism: Schistocerca americana; assembly: GCF_021461395.2. Lineage (NCBI taxonomy): Eukaryota > Metazoa > Arthropoda > Insecta > Orthoptera > Acrididae > Schistocerca > Schistocerca americana. The sequence goes on along the minus strand of NC_060119.1, from coordinate 253,184,476 downwards.
AAACACACATGAAGTATAGGAGTTGAACACTAACAAAACATAAAGTAAGTTGCTTTTTATGAGAAGCTGTGTCAACTCATCTTGCTGAAGAAATGTAAGCAGAAGGCACCAGAGGAGGAAATGAAGAAGCTTGCATATTTGTTCATAAAGAGACATAATACAATTTAATTTTCAGAGCCTGTGCAAAAATTCGACAATTAATGAGGCTTGTGAAAGACAATGTAGGTCACTGAATGCCAGGATGTATAATATAAATGTGGATGAGGACAATTTTATGTTGGGCAGACTGTGCATTCTATTGAACAGTGTCACGTAGAACATGAGAGATGTTTTCACCTATGGTATCCTGACAAATCAGTGGTAGCAGAACATGCTCTAGAAAATGGACACCGTATTGTATTCACCAAGACACCTATTGCTACACAGACTAATAGTTTCTGGAACAGTGTAGTAAAAGAAGCATTTGAGATAACATTTCTGACAACATCATCAATAAAGATGGCGGCTTGCAGCTCAGCACAGCTTGGAACCTGGTCATCAGCAGGTTGAAGTGGGCGCTGCAAGTGCACAATGAAAACATTACCACATATGGTGCTGGAGTGAGCACAAATGATGTCATTGAAGACAGTGCAACTGTATAAGGATGGCAGCAGCAATCATTCAACAGTCACCACTTGACAACAGCCAAGGAACACTCAGTCGAAAGCCAATGGATTTTCAACCACTTGACGCAGCTGGAAGCTCGAGAAAATTTTATCAGTTGTAAGTGTACATCACAGAAATAGCAAGGTGTGGCTACTTGTATGTGTTAATGTATAACTTGACTTACTTTAGATCCTCAGTGCCCCCTTTCACGATTACATTTACAGATCATTATTATGAACTATGTAAAAAACTGCATGGGTTACTTGTGGTAGTATGAAAGGAAGATGGTAGCTGTGAGAAACTAAAACTGGCCATCTTTTTAACTAATTTGTGACTCTGTCAGCCAATAAACAAATGTTCAAACTAAATACTGTCTTTGAAGTTACCACACAATAAGCACATAAGATACACACCTAAATTCACTGATACACATTTAATTTCTCTTCTGTTATTGCTCACAATGTACAGAAAAGTTTGAATCATCCTTATTTCAACTTAAGAGTGTGTGTGCAGTACCAGTCTCACCACCACATGGTTTCTCTCTTGATGACCTGATGAGATAAAAAAATTCTGCCTACATAAAAAGTCATTCTTGTTCATTCTCTGCTATGTTATAATGACTATCTCTTGGAAAAACCAACTTATGCATTGCAGCAATTTGTGATTTTGTTTTTTTTTCTGAAAATTTGTGTTGTATGTTAGTAGTAATTGCTACATTGTGGACCTATTCATTGCTTTTCCTTTCTGTCTCATTTACGATAACTTCAGATATCATCTTATTGCAATTGCATTAATCTATTGCAACTTGATTTTGACACTATTGTGAGTAATTTTAACTTTTTTGCCCTTTAAAAACCAACTTTGATAATTTCAAGTGATCTTCACTCAGAAAATCAAAACCTCTAGATGTTGCAATGAAATCAGACAATAAAAGCCATCATACAAACCTTATTGTTATACTACATATTAAAAAATTATTTTGCTCCCATAAAAAATGAACTGTAGGGAGTCTGAATTGTTTACATCAGCATCATCATCCAATATTGAAATTCGCTGTATAATACTAATCAGATGCTACACCCACTTCTCTAACAGAAGGTCTCAGGAAAAAAATCTTGGCTTGATCTGATGGTTGCTAATCATAAACAATCACTCAAAAATACAGTACAAATATGACTTACTACTTACACACTGATTGGTACATAAACTTGAGACTTATTTTGTATCAAGATTTGGTTGTTGAATATTGTTGCTGGACTGAACCCGCCATCTGCAGCATCAAAGAGATGTATAGAGCAATAAGGACTGAAGATGCTCGGTAAAAGAAATAAAGGTTATGAACCGAGAATGGACAGGAAAATTAATAATCTAGAAAGAAAAACCTGTCATGCTTGGAAGAAATACATGGGTTTATATAAAATAGAATGAATGAATGGCAGGAAGGAAGGGAAGGAGAAAGATACAGGTTTGAAATCCAGTTGATAAGGGCTTTAAAGGCTGAGCACAAGCTCACATGGGAGCCATCCTTACACTTACTTCCAAGTATTTATGTTAAGCACAGAGTACCTAAATCTGGATTGTTTGAAGGGGATTTGAACTATGCTCCTACGAAATGTGAGTCTAATTCTTTGATGACTGGGTCACTTCACTCACCATGAATGACTATTAAAAAAACACAAAGAGTACAGTGTATGTACATAAACTTGGGATGGGAAACTATGCAGCTAGGTATGATGGAGCCTCGGCCATGGGGAAGATGATGATGGGCAGGTGCTCAGGTGAAATCAGGGACTTAAGAGGAGAAAAACAAGTGATGCACACAATTGAGATTTGCTGTAAAATGGAAGTGAATTTCACCATCTACTCTTCAAATAATAAGTTCTATTAATTTAAAAAAAAAATAGCTTTAAGAACTAACTGAAAGCATTCCTACTCAGGAGTCCTCCTCTCTGACTACTGGAATTCTGAACAGATAACAAGTTTACATGTACAGAACATTTAAGTAAACAGCTGGCAAAGAGCAATATAAGGGAGGGGTAATTCCACACCAAATGATACAGAAATTTTAGGAACTGACAACCATCATCATGCAAATTCTTGACATTTCGGGTAGTGGAAGTTTACCTAGATATATTCACATTCCCAAAACGTAAACGTTGTATGTCAGTTACTTTTTCACATATGACAAAACAGAAGTTGTATAGATTCAGGATTCAGGCTTTCATAGACGAGCTCCTTTATAATTTAAAAATGCAATAGCTCCTACAGTTTTTGAAGTTAGTTTTTAGTTAAAGAGGAAGGTTTATATTTTTATAGTCATGCTTTTTGTAGTGAATATCCATCATCTACATCTCAGAAAAAATTGTAAATAACTTATTTTAAACAAAATCCATGCATGGACATTATAATTTTTTAAGGTATTGCCCCCTCATAGACACGTTTGAAAAATTTACAATATTGTTATAAATATTCCATTACATCACACAAAAAGAACCAGTTTGTAGAAATAATGGGAAGTGTGAAAAACAACATTATTGTAAAAGAAATATTGAAGTTGCTAATTCATGACTACCATGTCACCACTAAATTGCTGAAGTTGGCTGCACTGGATTTCCCTAGAACAAATCATATCTGAGAACACTGTTTTATTGCCACTACACATATATTGCATCATCCAGTTCCTTCATTTTGAGTCCTGTGTTCATTGAGCATGCAGTTCTGAGCTCCTGTACTGAGTTGTACCCAGAGTCAATTATTGGTTAAAAATTGAATTGTTGCAGTTTTTAACCATTCATTCCAAAACAAAAGTAAGTCCCCTAATGTTACAATGATAATGTGAAAACTTATGTATGAAACAATGGGATAGAATGATTTTTCATTATTTAATTACTTTTTGGTTACATCAATCATCTTTTGAATTATTTACGACAAATATTGGTTTTATGACTGCAGCAGCATGGAAAGTACAGGGTTATTACAAATGATTGAAGCGATTTCACAGCTCTACAATAACTTTATTATTTGAGATATTTTCACAATGCTTTTGCACACACATACAAAAACTCAAAAAGTTTTTTTAGGCATTCACAAATGTTCGATATGTGCCCCTTTAGTGATTCGGCAGACATCAAGCCGATAATCAAGTTCCTCCCACACTCGGCGCGGCATGTCCCCATCAATGAGTTCGAAAGCATCGTTGATGCGAGCTCACAGTTCTGGCACGTTTCTTGGTAGAGGAGGCTTAAACACTGAATCTTTCACATAACCCCACAGGAAGAAATCGCATGGGGTTAAGTCGGGAGAGCGTGGAGGCCATGTCATGAATTGCTGACCATGATCTCCACCACGACCGATCCATCGGTTTTCCAATCTCCTGTTTAAGAAATGCCGAACATCATGATGGAAGTGCGGTGGAGCACCATCCTGTTGAAAGATGAAGTTGGCACTGTCTGTCTCCAGTTGTGGCATGAGCCAATTTTCCAGCATGCCCAGATACACGTGTCCTGTAACGTTTTTTCGCAGAAGAAAAAGGGGCCGTAAACTTTAAACCGTGAGATTGCACAAAACACGTTAACTTTTGGTGAATTGCGAATTTGCTGCACGAATGCATGAGGATTCTCTACCGCCCAGATTCGCACATTGTGTCTGTTCACTTCACCATTAAGAAAAAATGTTGCTTCATCACTGAAAACAAGTTTCGCACTAAACGCATCCTCTTCCATGAGCTGTTGCAACCGCGCCGAAAATTCAAAGCGTTTGACTTTGTCATCGGGTGTCAGGGCTTGTAGCAATTGTAAACGGTAAGGCTTCTGCTTTAGCCTTTTCCATAAGATTTTCCAAACCGTCGGATGTGGTATGTTTAGCTCCCTGCTTGCTTTATTCGTCGACTTCCGCGGGCTACGAGTGAAACTTGCCCGCACACGTTCAACCGTCTCTCCGCTCACTGCAGGCCGACCCGTTGATTTCCCCTTACAGAGGCATCCAGAAGGCTTAAACTGCGCATACCATCGCCGAATGGAGTTAGCAGTTGGTGGATCTTTGTTGAACTTCGTCCTGAAGTGTCGTTGCACTGTTATGACTGACTGATGTGAGTGCATTTCAAGCACGACATACACTTTCTCAGCTCCTGTCGCCATTTTGTCTCACTGCGCTCTCGAGCGCTCTGGCGGCAGAAACCTGAAGTGCGGCTTCAGCCGAACAAAACTTTATGAGTTTTTCTGCGTATCTGTAGTGTGTCATGACCATATGTCAATGAATGGAGCTACAGTGAATTTATGAAATCGCTTCAATCATTTGTAATAGCCCTGTACAAGTAGGCAGTGTTTTCTTGGACACTATCTGCAGCATATGCGTTTTAATGCCCTGACTTGTGTGAATGAACTGACCAGCAAAGAACAATAACTTTTATTATGGTGAAGCAACAGTCATTCATACTGTGATACCTGCGCTGATTCTCTCTATACCTGCGCTGATTCTCTCTACATAAGGAAATTTGCTGTGATCCCTTCAAGTGCCATAAATGATCTGTTTCATTTGGATTGTGTGAAATTATTTTAGAAAAGGCACAGACCTTCAAAATGAGAGGCTTTAGCGTGATTCCTGGAGAGAAAATGTGGCCAAACTGCATCAGACTTATTAATGAAAACAAGCAAGTGTTGACTCATCACCAGACTACATAAATGACAGTAATGTGAAGGTGCATACTCCTGAAAAATCTGTGCTCAATACTAGCTTAACTAGCTTAGGAGTATCTCCTGCAAAGCTGCATTCAGTTGCTTGGCATAGTCATGATGCAGCAGCCAACCAAAAATTGGAATCAGCAGTTGGGGCTCTGAAAACTATAATTTCACATACATATCAAGTTGAGCTGGCTGCTGATGCAAGCATGACCCCTGACAGTGATTTAACAGAACGGGAAGAAAAGGCAAAACATAATGATGAACTCATGTACAAAATGAAACAGAAAATTGAATATGCAAATAATCGTGAAAAAATTCAGTTACTTACTCTTGTGCCACCAACTTGGTCTCAACGGAAAGTCAGTTCCAAATTTCAGGTTTCTGAACATTTGGTATGACAAGCAAGAGCTTTTTTAATGGAGAAGGATGTTCAAATCATTTATGTATCAGAATTCTGACACACTAGTTAAGAAAATTGAACAACTTACTCCACACTCTTTAATTTCTCAATCAAAATCTGACTATCTGAAAACGAAGCAGGAAACACTTGATGAAGGATCAGTGTTAATTTTAATGGATTTCAGTGAAAATCTCAATTTTTGTTGTTCAAGACAAACTATAGGGGAACCATGGCAAATCTCCCTGTGATGGTATTGGTGGCACTGTTAAAAGACTTGTCACAAAAACAAGTTTGCAAAGAGTTTGTTGTTGTTGTTGTGGTCTTCAGTCCTGAGAGTGGTTTGATGCAGCTCTCCATGCTACTCTATCCTGTGCAAGCTGCTTCATCTCACAGTATGTACTGCAGTCTACATCCTTCTGAATCTGCTTAGTGTATTCATCTCTTATAAAGATCAAATACTTACAGCTTTACAGGTATTTGAATTCTGTCGCGAGAACCTGCAAGGCATTTCAGTTCTCTTTGTTTCAAAAGATGAAATGGTACAAGTCAGACATTATCTTTCTCGGTGCTTCACAAGCGCAAGAACAATTCCTGGAACACGATCTACGCATCACATTATAGCAGAATCCCAACCAAGACTGGGGAAAAAGGCTGAACTGTGATACAGATTTTGGTATTGTGCATGATTTCTCAGATGCACTTCCACCACTAATGCCAGACTGCACTGTGCAGCCCAACTGCTACGTTGCTTGTGCATATGACTCTTCTCGGTATTTGGGAATTGTTGAGAAGGTGAATTGTGAAGAAGGAGATCGTTACAGTAAGGTTCATGCATCCTCGTGGACCATCCCTGTTCTCCTATTGGCCTGATAATGAAGTTTTTGATGTTTCTTTCTCTCGTATTCTGTGTGAAGTTGATATCACCACAGTAACAAGCCATACATATTCTCTGAGCAAAGAGTCCTCAAAGTTGGTGGAGTCTCTGGGGTAGTAATTGTATTTCTCTCCAGAGAGAGAGAGAGAGAGAGAGAGAGAGAGTGTGTGTGTGTGTGTGTGTGTGTGTGTGTGTGTGTGTCTATATATAATTTTTTTCCCTAGTGCCATTCATTTCTCAAACCTGATTTTTTTGTGTAATGAAACTTTATTATTTGTAGATCACTTTATAATTTTTTCTGTGTTTTCCAGAGAGGGGCAATGCTTACAAAAATTTAATTGGACAATTCTAATATGCTCTCGCAAACTACATGACCCAAGGATATTCAGGGAAAAAACTGTCAGCTTACCATTTTTGTTTAAAAACTGCAGCAGGTTTTCAAATTTTTACAGTTTGCTTCGAAGTAATGCACTGCACCCAATTTTAAGCAGTTGCTACCAAGAGAATTTATATAAAGCAATAAAAATTGGCAAAATTTCATGATATTAGATACAAGAGCAGTACACAAAATCTCATTTCACAACTAGATAATGGGCGTCATGGTCTGGATGACTTGATATGAAATGACCCGCAGAGGAAAATTTATCATAATCAAATGAAAGATAAATTCACCTGTAAAGAATAGCCTTACAGTTAACCACTGAAACATCCAAACTAATGGCTACAAACTACTTTAGACAATAAATAATAAAATGCACTCAAAGAACTGCGGGAACAGGAAAATAAGTTATATGAGGTGTGTTCAGAAAGTACATATACTAGATTTTTATATTTTTTAAAAAAAGTGTATTTGAATGAAAACTTTGGAATATTGTTGATACACTTGCAGGCTAGTTTACCACACAATCACCATCTTGTTCAGTGCATGTGTGAGCTGTGGCACAAGCTTCTTTGTGCCCTCCTCATAGAACTCTCCTTCCTCCACTTCAGAACCTATTTCTGCATCTGCTCATTTGTTGAAAATTTAATTTTACTCTTGTAAGACTCCAAGGAGGTGAAAAGATGATAATCTTAAGGCACCAAGCCAGGGGAATACAAGGGAGAGAGAATGGTTTGTAAAATCCCAAACAAATAATAGGTCCAAGAGCAGCTTGGTGGCTGAGGCTGTGTGAGACAGGCACTCCTCTCGTCAGCATTCACGTATTTTTGTTCTGAATTCTCCTTTTGTGTTTTTTAGGGTCCCAAAGTATCGTTGCACTTTTTTTTGTCTGAAAATGTGGTTTTAAATTTTTTGGCAGATTGGGAATTGGTGTGACACCACTGTGACATTTCATCTCCAGTCACAAAAGAGCTCCGAAAATCCTCATCTTCCAATTCAAGATGCTCAATAAACTCATGGGTGCTACTGACCTAATTTTTCTTGTGCTGCTACATCAGCTGTTTTTGGACCCAACTTGCACACAGTTTGCAGTATCCCAGCATTTCTAGGAGTGTTTTGCATAAGAGAGTCGTGGAGAGTTGTGGAAACACCGAAGAAATTTCATCCACAGTCAATCAGCAGTCTTCACAAACATAGTTTGATTTTTTGCACCAACTCATCAGTCAAAATGTAAGGTCTTCAACTCCTCTGTCCATGATGAACATTTTTCCTGCATTTACTAAGCTCCCTGCACCATTCAAACACACTCATTCTGTTCACAACACATTCACCATAAAATGTTTTGATTCACAAAAGACCTTCGGTAGTTATTCTTTCTGTGAGTAGGAAGCAGTTCACAGCATGTGGCAGCACTTGGCGGGGTTTCTTACTGACATCTTTCACACAACTGGACTCTACAATATGAGTTTACATACTAGGTGTCCTGTGATGTTTGCACTGGTCAGTGAATCCTCTACCACTGACTGTTGCCAACCCTCAAAAACCAAAACACTACAGCCTGTTTTGGTCACAGTACACTTACTTTCTGAACATGCCTTGTATTCACGGCAAGTGTCATATAAAACATAGAAAGGGAATCCAAAATATAATAGACAGGCATCTCAAAACAAGTTCGAAATTGCTGTCAACAAATTACTGTGCTTCAAAACCTTTAATTAATATATCCCATCCAGTTGTTCCTTGGTAAATTGCATTTTACATTTAACTAACTTTCATGTTTTTATTTTCACACACTCTTATCACAATGTCAATTTTTGTCTTAATTTACAACAAGGTGCCTTCTTAAAAATGAGTTCTTTGAAAACACTTTTCTAAAACCCTTGTATGATGTAATCCTTTCTTTACTTTTTTGACAGAACCTCAAACTACAATAATCAGTATGTATCAGTAGACTGATGTAATACACATTAACAAAATTTGCTGATGGAAATAACATATTTACAGCAAAAATGACATTATAGTCCCACAGACAGTACCTTCACTGTTTCAATTTCCTCATACTATACCGATTTTGGAATTTCATCTAGCTTTTTGCCATGGCTTTCACTTGTCATGTGATTTAACACAACTGTATTTTCACAGAAACAGTTGCACACACTACAAAAGAAACCATAGTTTCTCAAACTAAACTGTGTAGCAGGAACAATGTTCTTTAGGCTGCCTGGTACATCAAACATTAGTATATTGGAGAATTTATTTTTCAAATTCATGTTTCGTAATGTATTTATCCGATCCAGATGACTTACTTTAGAAATGTGCTTCCTCACATCGAGTATGTACCTTCCTGTCTCTTCATAACAAAGGTAACAGATTATTCGCCCCAAATGAAACCTAATGAATTTTTTGTTAAAGTGAAATGGTGGATCAAAATAAGTCCATATATGCTCTAACACAACTGCACGTTTCATTGATGCTACCTTATCTTTGTCCTCTACAATAGCAACATTATCAGCCAGAGAGCAGAAAACAGGACTCACAGAATCAGATGCTGTACTTTCACTGCTGTTACTTGGACCAATTTCAGCAGGTGAGCAGGAAACAGCAGAACACACAGAATCAGACACTATACTTTCACAGCTATTACTTGGAACAGTATCAGTGAGTGAGCAGCCAACTGTAGAACACATAGAAACAGATGCTGCACTTTCACAGGTGTTATTTGGAACTTCAGCAATTCTGATCCAACAAGCCTTGCCAGCCAGTTTCTTTTGGTGCTTCTTTCCTTGCACATGACTATACAGTGTTTTCATGTCAGAAACTACACATGTGCACAGTGTACACTTAAAACTATTTTTCTTGTGCTTTTTGATACCATATAGTTCATGCCTTACATTACACACTTCCTCCACTCTCTGAACAGGTACACATGTTATAGGATCTTTACTAAGAACAATGTCACTATCTTCACATTTCTCTTGACTGCTAATCTCACTTTCTACATTTTGTAATGGAACACATGCTTCATTACTTTCTGTATGAATAGTACTGTCAGCAGATTTATCATATGTATTACCCTTCACAAATCTATCTGGCACAGATTCACTTTCTTCATCATCAGCAAAACATACTGTCTTTTCATTTTTTGTAGTGTCACATGATTTCTGAACAGCATGAATCTGACTATTAGTTATAGGCAATTCATGTGTATCTTTGACTTCCTTTGAATCTTGTATCTCCATTTTTGTGTTTTTCTTCCTGTGTATGTCCGACTTCTGATCCTGCGTATTACCTGTTTCTTCACTATCCATTAATACTATATTCTCCGACTGCATATTGATTCCAGTCTCTGAAGTTAATGCAATGGAATGCTTTGTATTGTTGGTAAATTGCACTTTCATTTTTATATTTTTGGTCTCATGTCCACCTAACTCGAGTAGATCATTCATTCTTCTCTTCCTATCTCCTTCACACAGAACAGACTTCCCTTTTTGTTCATATGATGAGTTACCTGCATATTCAACTCTTAGACTCACAAGGTCCTCATTTAACTTGTTTAACAGTATATTAACTTGTACTAATTTGTGACGTGTTTTAGAATTTGTTTCCTTTTTCCCAAGGTATGGCAGTAAGGCTTCATAGTTCCTTATGCAACATTTGAAAGTATCAGTTATCAGAGTGGTTAATTTGCCCACTAATGTTTCTAAATCTTCTGTTGTTTCTCGGTAACTCATTGTGCCAAACCACAGAAGTTAGTGACCCTGAAGACAACAGCGGCAAACCCTGAAACAGTAGAGAGATTTTTCAGGCATGTTGTTCACTGAGACCTATTTCAATAGTAGTTCACTTGCAAAATTATGATATATTTAATTTTAACAATTATACAGGGATGAAATCAAAAAATTGTGAGTGCAAAAATTAATTTCTCAGATTATGAAACAGGAAGTGCAACGGCTTTGCAAAGTTCAAGACGATATAACTACACCTACAATAACACTTGATAAATAAATGTAGATTCTGTGTTGTGTGTACTGTACTTTGTATAATTCTCTTTAATGTACAATCTCTAAGTGAGCAGAACATACTTAGACTACTCATGAAAAGAATTTTCCAAATTTTGGAAGAAATGTTACAAAAGATGAACATTATCTTTATTGAAGCTTCTGCCAATGACTGTTATTTCATTTCCTAAAACATTCTCATTAGATCTCATCAAACAAGTGACCTTAGTCCTATTCTGCACAGATCAGTTTCCCCAATAGTCCAACTCTGATAGACAGCCTTTAGTAAGTCGTTATGAGTTTGTAGAAGATTTTCAGAAAACTGTCATCCACACAATCCAGAAGACAGCAAGGCCACATAAGTGTGAGTACTATTGCACAATAAGTCTAATGGCTCACACACTTAAGTTGCTACCAAGAATAATATACAGAAGAAAGGAAAAGAAAGCTGAGGATCTATTAGATGATGATCAGTTAGCCTTTGGAAACGTAAAGACAGCAGAGAGCAGTTCTGATGTTGCAATTCATAATGGAAGCAAGACTTACAAAAAATCAAGATACCTTGGCAGTGTTTGTACACCTAGAAAAAGCATTTGACAATGTAAAATGGTACAATATGTTTGAAATTCTGAGAAAAATACGATTAAGCTGTAAGGAAAGGCAGGCAACATACAATATTTACAATAATAATGCTTGGATTAAAAGAGTATATGACGAGGATGTAATCTTTCATCTCTTCTGTTCAACCTATACATTGAAGAAGCAATGACAGAAATAAAAGAATTGTTCAAGAGTGGGACTGAAATTCAGGGTGGAAGGTTATTAATAATAAGATTCACTGATGCCATTGGTCTTTCAGTGAAAGTGAAGAACAATTACACAATTTGTTGAATGGAATGAACAGTCTAATGAGTACAGAATACAGATTGGGGGTAAACCAAAGAAAAATGAAAGTAGTGAAGAATAGCAGAAGAGATTGGCAATAAATTTAATATCAAGACTGGGCACCATGGATCAGATGAAGCTAATGAATACTGCTACTTTGAACAAAAGTAACATGATGGACAAGGCAAGGAGGACAAAAAAAGCAGGTCAGCATATGCAAAGAGGAAACACCTGGCTAAGAGAAGTCTGCTGACATCAAAAATCAGCATTATTCTAAGGAATAACTTTGTGAGAATGTAAGTTTGGAGCACAGCAATGTACTTAGTGAATCATGGACAGTGAGAAAACTGGAAAAGAAGAAAAATGAAGCCCTTCTGATACAGTGTTGTAAAATGACGCTGAAAACTGGGTGGACTGCTAAGATAAGTAATGAGGAAGTTTTTCAGGGAATGGTGAACAAAGGAACACATGGGAATCACTGAAATGATGCAAGTGGATGACAGAACATGTGTTAAGACATCAGGAAATAACTTCCATGGTACTAGAGGGAGTTGTAGAGGTTATAAACTGTATGGGAAGACAGAAATTGTATTACATGTGATTAATATTTAAGGACATAGGGTGCAAGGTTGTTGATACAGGGGAGGAAGTCATGGTGGGCAGTACCATAACAATCAGAGGACTGATTAAAAAAAAAAACATTATGATATATTATAGGACAATATCTAGATTACCATGTGTATTACCAACAACTTGTCCGCCCTGGTAGCTGAGTGGTCAGCGTGACAGACTGTCAATCCTAAGGGCCCGGGTTCGATTCCCGGCTGGGTCGGAAATTTTCTCCGCTCAGGGACTGGGTGTTGTGTTGTCCTAATCATCAACATTTCATCCCCATCGACGCGCAGGTCGCCGAAGTGGCGTCAAATCGAAAGACCTGCACCAGGCGAACGGTCTACCCGACGGGAGGCCCTAGCCACACGACATTTCCATTTTTACCAACAACTTGCAAATTGCTATTTGCTGGTAGAAGACAATCTTTAGTTCTGGACTGACATTTGTCAATGCAATTGAACAGATCAACCAAATTTATTTATGAGATATATAAATGATGTAGTCCATGGTGTGAAATTTATTATCGCCAACTTGCAATTGGTGACTGAAAATTGGCAGCTGGTGACCCAGGCTACATGTATAATTTATGAACACACTAGGGCTAGGTTCAGAATTGTACAGACAACATAAACTCATACACAGTGGGTGTGCTACGGTACTATACATATGCCATATCAAGTGGTAGCAATGAGAAAGTCCTGATTTGTGAAACAAGAGAGCAGTGCCACCTGTTAAAAAAGGGAGTAGTGTGTGGTATGGTAGTGCTTTGTTGATAAGTTGGCATCCTCTGGTGTTGAAGTTTTATGGTTGTCTATACTGTGTTGTGACTAATCATGTATTATTTCTAATTTTGTGACGAATTAGTTGTTACCATGGAAAGAAGCAAACAAATATACAGTTGTTTCTAACTGCAATACACCAAATGAAACATATGCAGCTGGTGACAAAAATGTGAAGGACATTGTGAATGTTCCGAATCACAGGAAAAACAAACTGTGATTTGTGAGACAGAATCAGCCAGTAGTAATATTAGTCAGCTTCTATCACCTACCTGCTATGCTAAAAGGAAATATGATACTGCCGCACCACTATCCCCAACTAAATGGAAATTTATTAGAGACTGTATGATAATACAACAAAGCTTGCATCTTGCAAATTTTGTGAACAGGTGCAAACTATTAAGCAGAAGTGCATAAAAGGGTTTATGCACCTGTTTACTCAAGAGTAAAATGCACTGTGAAAATGTTGCTTGTGTAAAGGCAAAGGAGTGACCCACAGAAACATCAATTGCCAGCTACATTTGAAGTGGCTCCTACTGTATACATTCCGCGATACAGTGGTGTAGACAATACGAGAGTCCAATGGTTCTGTTCTGCATTGTGTTTATTCTCTGTTTTTGATTATACATTTGTTCTGTATTTTGTCTTGTTTAACAATGAATGTTATGCAGGCTGCATACTTCTGTGTAATGAATTTATATGTTGAAATAAATCTTATCACGAGTTAACCAAATATGATTGGTGCCATCCAAATAATCATGCATAACACCACTTCCACGCCAGCTAGATGCTCCGCACTGCATCGAAACTACAACAGTTATTCTTGCGCCAGCCACATTGGTTTTTCATTCAGTACAAAGATGAATTCCTCGCCAGTGTCTACTGAGCCAGTCTCAAGTAATGGAGAATCGGCAGCATTACGATCAAATCGCTGCCCTTTTTGGCAGCATGACCCCTGGATTTGGTTCGCACAATTAGAGAGCAAATTCATCTTAGCACACATTACAGCAGATGAAACAAAATAAGTTATGCGGGAGCTGTGTTAATAGAAGATCTTGCTGCAGAAGTCCAAGACATTCTCACTACACCTCTGGAAACCGTATGATATGCTGGATACAGAACGCATTGATTACACAGGCCAATGGAAATTTTTTTTTGAAAAACTTTTTTTTTAAATTGATAGCTGATCTTTATAGATTTTACGAGCTGAATCCAAATCTAGTCTTAGCTTTTTTGTATCACCCATAGTTTTCGAGCAATATGCTTTTTATTATATAGTATAAAAATCCTATGCAATACGGTAAACGGTGAAATTAATGAAATGTTTTGTTACAACATAAGCATGATTTGTATTTACAGTAAGCTACTTAAAACAATGACACGTGTTAATAGAGGTTTCACTTGTCAGCTGGAATTGGATTGTATTTTCTTTCTCTTTTTTCTTTGAAGCTTCTTGTGTAGCATTTTCTACGATGAGTCGCTTGCTGAACTTCTCGGTGAAGTGACCAACAGTAGTCCCCCATCGTGTTGGTGTTCCAGCAGCCTTGGTAGCGTTTTTCCATCACTTTAATGTCCTGGTCAAAATGCTCTCCTTGCTCCTCGCTAACATCTCCCATGCTGTCCGGGAAGTAATCAAGGTGACTGTTCAAAAAGTGAACTTTCAGACTCATTAAACACCCTAAACTTCTTTAACACTGTAACTATAACAGAAACATATTCTGGGTCTTTTTCATGTCCTAAGAACTTTGTAACATCTGGCTTGAATGATACCCATGCTTCTTTCTCATTTAAGGTCATTGTGGATTCAAAGTTAACATCAAACATCAATTTTCTAATGTCAGGTCTGACAAATAAGCCTTCTTTTAGTTTAGAAACTTTCGGCAGAGATACTTAAAACATGGTCCATCTTTAGGCAATGCCTTTACAAATTATTTCATTAGGTCTGACTTTATATGTAGAGGCGGTAGGAGTACGTTTTTTGGATCTACAAGGTTTTTGTGTAGAATGTTCTTCTCACCAGATTTTAAAGATTCCCTCACAAGCCAGTTCTTTCCGCACCAGTGTTGATCCCTTGCCCTGCTGTCCCATTCACACAAGAAGCATGGATATTTCGTAAAGACACCTTGCTGACCAAGGAGCATGCATGTTACTTTTAGATCGCCCATATCATCCAACCATGAGCAGAACAGTCTATTTTATTTAGCATTATTTCTAGGTTTTCATAGCTTTCTTTCATATGTACAAAATGTCCAACAGGTTTAGATGCGTACATGTTACCATTGTGTAACAAAACAGCCTTTAAACTAGTTTTGGATGAATCAATAAACAGCCTCTAGTCTTCCTTTTTGTATTCAATACCAAACTCCTTCATCAGACTGGGAATGTCTGAGCAGTATGCTAAATCACCTTCTTGTTGGAAAAACTTGGAAAATTGCTGCTCTCTCTTTCTATACATGTATATTCTGGTTCCAACTGCCAATAAGTTCTTTTCTTTTAATCTAGAGCCAACAATTCGGCTTTTTCTTTCGTTAACCCCAGATCGCTAATCAAATCGTTAAGCTCGGTCTGAGTAAACAATTTGGGCTCTAGACTTTCTGTATTACAATGGAATTCATCATCATTTGGTTCATCTAAATCACATTGTACATCAGAAAATACTTATGTTGGAATAGAATTTAAATCATCTGGTTTCAGGAAGTGGGAAATCTACACTGGTCTATGGCGGACGGAAGGTTAGGGTAGCTTATTACCTTCTTGTTTTTTGAATTATGACCAGTAATATCAACACTGCAAAAGTAGCGATCATCGGAATGATTTCTTGGCTCCCTCCATATCATAGGAACAGCAAATCTAAAGGTTTTTTCTTCCTTTTTGGACCATTTTCTCAGGTCTTCAACACACACATAACATACCATATGTGGCGCCCAAGATTTATCTTGATCACCAAGTTTAGATCCAAAGTATGATACGTAAACCTTTTTCACAAAGTCTGTAATGTTTCTTTTTAACTGTCATCAGAGTTTTTACAACCACGATTAGATTGTACTGAGCACATGTACAGGAAATGAGAAAATGAGGTTAGGTTGACAGTAAACAAAACACCATCTGTTAACACAAAAATAGAATCAACCTCTTTTTGCCAGCAAATGTTTTTCAGCTGCAGCTACCAATGTCATCTACATTCATTAAACCTCCTTTTTAAATTATTTTAACTATATAAAAAGCTGTTAAATTCTTTAAAAAATCACTTAATTTAATTAATTTAACTGTAAATGTGAAGAAATGGTGGGTGATACAGTTTTTTAAGTATTGTATTCGGATTTCCCACACTAAGAAAAAGTTTTTGCATCATTGTGTTATGTGAAGTCCCAGCCAGAAGCTAAACATTTGGAAATGCTTTTATGAACAGAGGAATTAGGTGACAGAAATCCATTGCAACTGCTTTGTTGCCTGTGTACTCTTACGAGTAATACTGCCAGTGACAATGTATTATGCAATGTATGACTATCCCAACTACCAGTGGATGCACAGGAAATTTTAATGGTATGTCCGAGAGATTTGAACGCATTAACACAAACAGCTGATTGGATAGCGGAGATGTATAAGACAACAATTGTCATGATGATGGCTACTGCACAAGATAACACGACCCACGGACATCGTCGTTACTACAGTTTCACATAGCTGAGCTTACAATACAAGTAACCCAGCTACAATAATCACACAAAAGGCAATGCACACATCGATGATCAAGGAGTTGAAATCGTTCCAGCGGAACACAACACATGTTGGTGCCACAGAAAATTTGGGGAAGACGCACAGAAATGTATACTACCACATAAAGTGAATCATGATGCCAATACAGTACCAGCTACAACCACGTCCACTGGTAGCACACAATCTTTGTTTATTACGGACCACAACAGAAAAGTGCAGTATCTGATAGACACCGGAGTGGAAATATCAGTGTATCCCACAACCAAGTTACAATGACAATGCTTTGCTGTATGCTGCAAATGATCAAAGATTATGACATATGGACACATCACTTTTCTACTCAACCTCGGACTGTGTGGTACCTTTGAGTGGTGGTCTATTGTGGCTGATGTATCACACTCCAAACTAGGAGCAGACTTCCTGGCATTCTACAATCTGGTACCCAGCCCACGTCAGCAGCAATTATGTGGTGCAACAACAAACATGACTGCATAAGGTAAGTTGAATTGTACTGCTACTATGACAGTCAGAGTAATTGCTGGCGACTCGAAATGTTCAGACTATTAAAAAGTTTCCCAGAGATCATGAGGCAATCAATAACATTCGCACCTGTCAAGCACTCGAGGATTCATCATATCCTCACTACCTAAGGCCCGCCAACTTATGCATTCCCTGAATGTTTAGCACCAGATAAATTACAAATTGTCAAACAAGATTATGCTTATCCATTACAGGTATTTTATAACCCGTGACTGTTAATTAAATGTAAATCATAAAACAGCAACCAGTCATTTTTTTGAATAGTTGGGCCTATTTATTAGTCCATGAACTGGTTTTCAAATCTTTTCAGGTTCATCTTCAGATGGTTTCCTGGAAGTTACATCACTATTTCTATCATAATATAGAGTGCTAGGTCTCTGACAAAGAGCGAACATGCTGTAACGTATCACCATGAGGATTGTTTATCCATCGATGTGGATGCAAATTTTTTTACTTTTGTACTTACTGCGACAGTATGGGCGGCTTTTTTCTATTAGTATCCATCTGTCTGCTTCCACTTTGATGGCCAGTTGGTGCATCACTTCACACATGTTACACAGATTGTGTAACAGTAACAACAGGCCACCAAAATGGAAGCAGACAGATAGACACTAACAAAACAAAAAAGCCACCCACACTGTCGCAGTAAGTACAAAATTAAAATTTTGCACCCATACAACAGATAAATAATACTCATGGTGATACATTAAAGCATGTTCCATCTTTGTGACAGAGCCAGCACCCAGCATTATGCTAGAAATAGTGATGAAATTTCCAGAAAACCATCTGAAGATGGACCTGAAAAGGTTAAAAAACCAGTTCATGGAGTAATAAAAACTATTCAAAAAAGTGACTGGTTGCAGTTTTATGTATTTATGTACAGTCTTAGACATAAAAACTGACCGCCGGCCGCCCGCCACAGAGAGACTAAGTCCGAGTCGTTCACTTAACGTGGCCAATAAAACTGACCGCCCCTGACAACTCTGTTAGATGCGGAAGTGTTAGGAGGAAGTGTTGTCTACTTCCGAGATGTTCTCCGATTGTGTGAGCCCGTGGTATAGTGGTAATCTTCGTGCATTCTAAGCTTATGGTCGCCTGTTCGCGTCCAACTGTTATCCGGCGCCGCCCATGTGAACGCGGCGCCACGTTGTCAGTGTATATATCAACTGTCATTTTCGAATTTGAAGTTCTAGTTATCATTTTGCAGTTAAGCATTGGATTTTGCATACTTGAAAATCATGAACTACAGTTAAGCATTGTAAAATTGAGTCGCAAGTGGAAAAAGGTGTGACATCTGCAACACAACGTTTACTACAGAAACATAACGACGGCAGTCTATCTTAATAAGGAATTAAGTGTCTCTGAGACGATTGAGCCTATTTTAACACGAATTAGTAGGAGATTCCCGACTTTTGACATAGAAAAGATCTGCATTTATTTCATTTCCTGTACCATTCGTAAGTATTATGAAAATGTGACATTTCATCGATAAAATTATGTATTCACAACAACAAAAAATATGTCGGCAGAAAACAAAAGTGGCATTATGAATTTGGCAGTACCGTAAGGTTTTCGCTCTGACACTAAGAGTTACTGAAAGTAGCAAGTCGAATTTTGCTCGAGCGTTGTCTTAGGATTCCCTTATTGAGTTTTTATCTGCCTGCTTGTAGCTGTGCTACAAAAGAATTTAAAATCTGACTTTCAGCGAGTCTCGAAAGGCGAACGAAAGCAGCTTGCACCTGGTAGGTAAGCATGTTACCTGGGAACTGGTTTTTTCCTGAAGTGGGAAGACATCCTTTTGTGGTTGAATTGTTGGCAAATGTCAGTCAGACGTGTGCCGTTGGTCTAAGCGTTTCGGTGTGCTGAATTTGTACCAATGATTTTTCTACAGGTTTTTTCTGTCCCAAATAGAGAGTTGAAGTCTCCCATTGGTATTTTCACGTCATTTTGGTGAATTTTGCTCATAGTATTTTCGAGTGTGTTCCAGAATTTTTCGACGTTTTCGGTGTTTTTCTTATTTTCGATGTTGGTGGGGACACGTGCATTGATGAGTGTATATTTTTTACTGGAGCTCTGAATGAGCATTGTCATAAGTCGCTTGTTGATGGGCCGGACGCGGTGGCCGAGCGATTTTAGGCGCTTCAGTCCCGAACCGCGCGACTGCTACGGTCGCAGGTTCGAATCCAGCCTCGGGCGTGGATGTGTGCGATGTCCTTAGGTTAGTTAGGTTTAAGTAGTTCTAAGTTCTAGGGGACTGATGACCTCCGCCGTTAAGTCCCATAGTGCTCAGAGCCATTTGAACCTTTTGATTGTTGATGGGTGTGATTTCTTTGACAGACTTGATGATAGATCTGTGTTCGAGAAATGCAGTGCCGAAGATTGGTACGCCTTTCGCTACCTTTTGTTGTATTTTGCTCTTGAAGATGCAAAAAAAAATGGTTCTTGAAGAGCAAGGATGAGAATTTTTTGTCGGTCGATTCCTTTTGTGAGATTATTTAGTTTTCGTGTTTGGATCAATATATCGATGTTTACTTTTAAATGCGTGTTTTTTGCTTGTAGGGAAATTTACCAGAGATCATCGATATTCTCTGCTGTGCTAACCTGGACCCCCCAGAATCCGAAAATCCAACTTCCGCCTGTCGACAGCCGGGTTGTGTACCACCTGGGGTAAAGTTGACTTTGCTTTCATAGTTCATGTTTGCTTGTGTTTCATTGGTTTGGCTTGGGTGATACCAGGACCGGACTGGACCAGAGGGTGTTGAAGCCTTTGAAAGCAAATACCTTCAGCCAAGAACATTGAGCTAACAGACGGTGACCAGAGTAGCGGTGATTTTCACTCAGACGTGTCTGGATTTTGGGTTCAACGGACTGAGTAGCCGTTCAGGATTGTGTTCGTATTTGGTTCACCCCTGTATTTGATTTCCTCGGTACCACCCATATGGGGGAGGGTTTCCCCTATCCGCAACACGCGATTATTATTATTATTGTCATTATGTCATCAGCAAATCCGATATGGTGTATCTTCCCACCACTGAAATAGATATGTATTGTTCGATTCAGTATTTCCATCACATAAATGTGGGTTATAATTACGTTACATTGCTGCTAGTAGACATATTTCTCACTTTTTCTTAGACAGTTGCTACCTGTTACTCCATCATATGAATTTATGTGCGCAGCATTGTTGCAATACAGACGTTCATATTATCCGATTTCTGTAATTTCATTTCGATACCAGATCGTTTTAATCGGATTCAGCCAGGCAGTCTTAATGTGGATATCCGACTACGACTCTCATCATATGATAGACTGGGTAAACCACATTCTTAATCGGACTGTTGAATATAGATCACTTATCTATGACAGGGCCTGAATTCTTAAACACTGTGGAAAATAATAATCCAATGTGCTTATTACAAATACGTTATTTAAATATAAGTATATGAACTAACAAGGTAAGTTTATTTACAGGAGCAGAGCCCCATCCATCATAGCAGAGCAGTGCGAGATTGGTTTCAGGGCCAAGAGAGGATAAAGCTGTTGCCGTTTGTTCCACGATCAACAAACATCAACCAGACAGAGAATATGTGGGCAGAGGTAACAAGGCCATTGCCACGTGGATCTACAAAAGCAAGCGACCTTTGGACAAATTTAGAAAACATATGTTGGGAAGTAAACCATCACGCTACACTGTCGACGACTTAATGAAATCAATTCCCCTACGCCTTCGAGAAATCTTACGTAATGATCGTGGGTGGGTTGGTTACTAAAAGTATAAAAAAATGATCAAATGTGTGTGTGAAATCTTATGGGAGTTAACTGCTAAGGTCATCAGTACCTAAGCTTACACACTACTTAACCTAAATTATCCTAAGGACAAACACACACACAGCCATGCCCGAGGGAGGACTCCAACATCCGCCGGGATCAGCCACGCAGCCCATGACTGCAGCGCCCAAGACCGCTCGCCTAATCCCGCGCGGCTACTAAAAGTATACTCGTCCACAAAACCCATGTGGACAATTATCTGATAATCGGTCAAGCTTAGCTTTGTCGCAGCTCTTTAGCATACAAATCCATTTACTTTCAGGCTCCTCCTTACAATTCTTGCATTGCAAGGTAATTGAAAAAAACTCATCCACTCGACGCTAGCTGAGTGGTGCATGTGTTGCTCAACACACAGTAGTTGTCACCCTCACTGGAATCACTGACTGTGTGTATGTGTGTGTGTGTGTGTGTGTGTGTGTGTGTGTGTGTGTGTGTTTGTTTTCGTGTTCACCCACAATCTGAATCAATACTATTAACATAGCAACCAACAATAAATATTGCATAAAATATGACTGTAAAGTATTTTAATGCGATGGGAAGTTACAAACTGAATTATCACCCAACCCACGTCCTGCATATTACGTTAAGTAAGATGTATTAACTCCATAGTATCGTTAGCAGAGACAGTGCGCTCTTGTTGTCGAGGCTCGCGACAAGCGCAGCGATCAGCAGTGCCCAATGACGCCGCGATTTGTTCATGTTGGCTGAACGTGGACACTGCAGCAGACGCTTCGCCATAAACAGCAAGAAATCACCTTGGCTCTGACTGCAGTGAGCGGATATCACTGCCTGCGTGTTCTTATAGTAACCAACGTGAGACTCTACTCACAGGTGCCAAGGAGCAATTGCAACGGGTATCATGTCATTAGTCATCAGAACATTAACCAGTGATGAAATGTCCACTCTATTTGAATCCCAAGAAAATAGGAACCTTCTCACAAAGGAATGTGAGGTGATATCAAAATTTATCCAACATACAAAAGTTAACTGCAGGGCTTTCATATATGCAGTAGTAGCACACAAGGAAATATTATGTCTTGGAAGCGTATATTTCATTTCCTCTTCTCATATTAACGCCCTTGCTTTAGAATGAAGTGAGAAAATAAACACGAAAAACATAAGTTCCTGAAAAGCATATAAGTCATTTCCTCTTCTCATATCATAACTTTTGTTTTAGTATGAGGTAAAAAAATAAAGTTTAGGGTTCTGAAACATAATGTGACACCAGTTTCTTATCGTAGGCGCTATCGGAAACGCAAAAAGCAGGGAGCTGTCCATTCTTTTGTCCAAAAGTCTGTTTCCTTTCATGCATTACTCACGCTAGGAGATTCTTATTTAAGGACATGTGGGCATCAAGTTCTTCACCAGAACAAGCCTTATGTTATTGTGCTAATTACGGTATGGAAAAAATGTAACAAAGACGAGTTCCCCTAGAGCAGTGAGGATATTTGCACATGTCTGTAATCAGCGATGACTGCCAGCTGCCACAACACTTCACAGAATCCTTGCGGCAGGCAACACAACTGTACGTGCACTTCAGACTTCATTCAGTAAGACGTCAGGAGATGGATGGAAACGTCAAATTAACGTTGCTTTCAGAGTCGTATTCAATCCAGAATGAGGTGTTATTAAGATAGTTGAACGTTCTAGCAATTACACTTCTATAATTCCCATATGAGTATTCCGATATCCAAAAGAACCCGTTGGTGTGAAACCATCTGGAACTGCATTAACATCAAACTGCAAGAACTTGAGACAATACGTGGACTCTTCTCTTCGCTAGGTGACCTATTACTGATATTTAGAATCCTCTCCGTCCTAGGCGTAATGGAAATGGAACTTCAGAGGCGCTTTCCGCTATTCTTGACAAACACGGGAAACTTGTAATCACTGCGAGTTACAACTGCGTGATGATAACGGTTCAGGTTGTCAGTAGTTGTGGTGGTGTTATGCTGTCAAACTGCTTACAGCAACGTTAATGGTGGCGCACATAATTTAGCGCTGACTACCTTCTTAAGTAAAGATAGTGTTGTGGCGTCGTCGCTTGTCTTTATTTGGCCTTAGCTTGAGTAATCCGATTTAACGAACATAGTACTACATTCGCGGGTTGCTAATGATACAGTATGACTACAGAGATCATCGTGCGAGTACTACATTAATTCTCCAATGAATTGCTTAAAAGATGTTACCCTCAGCTATGCAGCTGGAATGACTCATTACACAGGTCCTCTATGTG
Organism: Schistocerca americana; assembly: GCF_021461395.2. Classification (NCBI taxonomy): domain Eukaryota; kingdom Metazoa; phylum Arthropoda; class Insecta; order Orthoptera; family Acrididae; genus Schistocerca; species Schistocerca americana. The sequence continues at coordinate 253,160,904 of NC_060119.1, read as the reverse complement.
GCACTTGGTTGAGTGATCAGTTCGCTGCAATCCTGCTTCTACTGTTTGTAAATACTTGTATACTTCAAAAATGGTTCATATGGCTCTGAGCGCTATGGGACTTAACGTCTGAGGTCATCAGTCCGCTAGAACTTAGAACTACTTAAACTTAACTAACCTACGGACGTCAGACACATCCATGCCCGAGACTGGAGTCGAACCTCAGACCGTAGCTGTCGTGTGGTTCCAGACTGTAGCGCCTAGAACCGATCGGCCACACTGGCCGGCATACTTGTATACTGACCATTCGTTACTTGACTAAATATGAACTACAATCTAATTCGCCTCGTATATGACATGGGTTAGCGCCGGCACAAAGGTATGACTAAGGATTGGATGCCGTTGGAGTCCCGTTATTTTGATGGCAAGACAAATGTTCGCAAATCACCTCTATTGCCTGAAAAAACAATTGCATCTTAAATATCAAAGGACCGACGTCCACACTGTCACAGCGCGTTGAAATACAGCAACGAAGGCAGATGAAAATTTGTGACAGACTAAGCTTCGAACCTAGACCTCCTGCTTACTAGACAGACGTGGTGACCACTGCACTATTATTTTTTTAAGAAGTTTGAGAAGACTTTCAGCACCAGGTAGACGGAGGCAAAGAGGGCAGGGGTCGAAAATCCGAGGCCTGGCCACAATGCCTGCCCCATACCTGTCACTGAGCAGCTGCATTATTCACATGTATTCCATGTTTGCACTCATATATTCCTTTAAATTGTGGATCAAAATGGAAGCAGTAATTAAGGTAAAATAAATTACAGATTGTCGCCTCCAATGGTGTACGTTCCTTGTGGAACATAACTTATAACAGTGAACAGGGTGACGGAAAAATAAATAACAAACATTCATTCAGAATTATATTCACAATTTAAGTTATTATGCACTGGATGCATATGAGGTCTGTAAGGAAGCCATATATTTTTCAACAAACGGAAGAAGTTTCGGAGCCGGAGGGGTTTTGCCAAATTAGAAGAGTTCTGATTTTAGAACCAACGTAAGAGAATATTCCATGAATAAAAAAAAGTGAAAGAATAGTATTCTGCTTCTAACCAATAAAACTGTCCACCTCTTTGTAGCCCACATAAAGCAAGAGATTAAAAAACTTTAAACCATTCGTTATATTTGTTATTCTTCTTCAGCTTAAAATGTTCTTCTGCAATATAAAATATGCACTCTTCTAAGTTCTAAGTTTTGTTTATTACGACGTAAAACACAAACTGTCCCAGAAGCCACGAATAACTGTTATTCTTTGCGTACGGGTAACATTTCCAGTCGGGTTGTAAAGCTTCAGTTATCGGTATATGACTTTCTGCGGTTCTGTTGATAGTGCTAATTTCTTCCTAGTCCAATTCCAAATTCTGATTCTATTTTCACATAAGGAGGTGTGCGCTATAGTTTCTACAAGCCCACATTTGTCGCAGTATGGGGATGGTCTCAATTTGATTTTTCATCATCGTTCCGCTGTGGGTATGGCTTCGTTTACAACGTCGCACCATACGGCACTGACTCTAGTTGGTATAATTTTATTGTTGATATTTTTCCAGACGTTCCTCCAGTTTTTTGTAGGTTAATTTACCGGAATTGGTTTGTGAAGACGATGTCTGGTAACGTAATCGTAGACTGTTCTAGTGTTGGTTTGTGCTGGTGGAAGTCTTATACAGCTGCAATCGCCATAGTACTTTCGGACGTAATGTAGGCTGGTGTGCTACATTAACAGGAGCGTTCCTATCCCCAGGATCTAACGAGAGGAACAGAAGTTTCGTGATGCCTGTCTTAGTGGCGTGTATTAGTTTAAAAGCGTGGCTTTAAGTCCAAGTCCTTTGTTTTGCCTCTGCAAAGTCGCCGTCTGGAAGGATACTTTGAAGATATTTTGTTTCCGCGTATATCAACACGCTGCAGCTAGTATTTTATGTGCGTTGATCTGCGGTATCGGTAAGTAAGCTGCGACATCATATATTTTGCTACGTATGTATGTATTTATAAACTGAACTTTCTGCAGTCAGTCTAACGATCGCATGCCATGGTCCTTCAACAAGTTTCCGATGTCAAATGGTTCAAATGGCTCTGAGCACTATGGGACTTAACATCTGTGGCCATCAGTCCCCTAGAACTTAGAACTACTTAAACCTAACTAACCTAAGGACATCACACACATCCATGCCCGAGGCAGGATTCGAACCTGCGACCGTAGCAGTCGCGCGTTGCCGGACTGAGCGCCTGAACCGCTAGACCACCGCGGCCGGCTTCCGATGTCATTAAGTTTCCGCTCCCAGTTGTTCGCGGCCATGCACTTGGGATTCGCCCTTAATCACAATCCGAGTTGGAGTCTCTCTTCAGTTACATCTAACCAGTGCGCACCTATTGCACTATTTTAAGAACCGATATGCAGTATTTTGGATTTAAAATTTTGTAAATTTGTGATAATAACTTAAGAGACCAAGCCCCCTGGCCATTATTCCACTCGCTCGCCCCCACACTCTATTCCCGCGTGGGTTCGGGCGATGTCGTGCGTCTAGCAGTGAAAACTTTAGATGAGCCGCCGAGACCCAAATAATTATACAGGATGTTACAGAAGGAATAGTAAATACTGTAGGAGGTGGTAGTATAGACAAATTGCAGAAGAAATGCCATATTACATGTGTCCAATTTTTATTTCGTACATACAGCTGGGTTCAATCCATTTCCGTTTCGTATGTTGGTCCTTACAGGACTTAGTTGTCTACACTTCCTTTAAAATGACTTCCAGCGTTATTGGAAGAGGTTTATTTGGCCCCAGGAATGCCTATGTTCCTTCAGCATGACGGGGCTCCTGCAAATTCTAGTCGTCGGGTGACACATTATCCAAATCCAACATTTTCTGGAAGATGGATCATTAGATATGGGCACTTTTCTTGGCCTTCAAGGTCCCTGGACGTTCTGTCTTTGGATTTTTGCCTGCGGGGATGGTTAAAGGCGAAGTCTACAAAGAAAAAGTAAACCCAAGAGCCGATGATGGTTCGGATTATGAATATTGCAGCCCTCATATAAGAACGCAAAGACGACCTCAGAAGAGCTACACTTGGTGTTATCAAGAGAAGTCAAATGTGCATTGAAGTTGGTGGGGGAATTTTTGAAAATCAACTTTGGACGTCCTCATTTGCCTTTGATTTGAGTTTGTTAGGGTTACGTACTAACAGCTGTATCTCCGTCTTCAATAAAAAGTGGACGCATTTATATGGAATTTTTTTATGCAATTCGTCTGTAGTACCACCTGCTAAAATATCTACTATTCCTCCTGAAACACCCTGTATATGGACATATGTGTGGTGTCTGTTCTTTCGGACATGTCCGAAAGAAAATGCTTCATGGCATTTTGCAACTACCTTCGCTCTAGTTGTACGGGCTGACAGAGATTTCAGAGCTGCTTGGCTGTCTGAATAAAAGTAGATGCTACGATTTTTGTAGGGTCTACTCTAATTCTCCTCCGTGCATATCTGATAGAAGATGTCATGTAATATTGTGGCTATCTTCCCTAAAGAGATTCTAGGCAGTACACCAGACCCAGTACTTTCATCTGTTTTCGACCAGGCAGTAAACCACTATGTTATGTCTCCTGCATGGTGTGGTGGTTCGTTCTTCCAATTCTCCCTGCTTCCAACTGTTACATGGCGAGGTTTATTGAAACAGCTAGAAGTTATTGTATAGTTAGTCGGCATTTCCCGAGCCATCGCCATATTGATTTGGGATTCCGTATATTCTAACTATATCCAGCTATTTCCAATTTTTTAGCCTTTATGTCCCTGTCGCTGCCTCCATTTTAAGCCACAGGTTAAGGCGGGCATGTCTAGCGTCATATCAATCCCAAGAGTGGATGTACTGCTAATTCCATCCGTTTGTGAAAGCAGATCAGTCTCTGCACTTTGCCAGACTCCCTAGCAGCCACCTTCTGTTCGACTTTGTTCATATTATAGGCCTATAAATTATCAATGGTCTTTTTGCAGAGGTGTATATCCAGTAAGTACTGGGTTTAGACCCCAGTTTACCCTACAGCAGCTTCTAGTGCTTATAAGATAGTCTTTCGCAGTGGAACACATTCTTTATGTGCGGTGTTCATAATATTTTTCCATCCAGGGCTACCTCTAGATACACTACAAACCAGCTATATGTATGTTCAATAAAAATTGGACACATGTTATATGTCATTGTTTCTGCAATTTGTCTATACTACCGTCTCCTACAATATTTACTATTTCTCCTGAAACATCCTGTATAATTATTTGGGTCTCGAAGGGTCACCTAAAGCTTTCAGTGCTAGACGTACGACATAGTCCAAACCCTCGCGGGAATACAGTGTGGCCGCGAGCGAGTGGAATAATTAAAGGGGGGGGGGGGGGGGGGGGGGGAGGGGCGGGGGGGTACCGCGCATGTGGTATGCGGCAAAGATGGGAATTCGCGTCTGATGAGGAGCGTGTGTAGATAGGTGCTGCAGAGAGGTTGGTTGCTGTGTCCCGACAGTGCCCACCGTCGGAGCTTCGAATCCTCCCTCCAGCATGGATGTGTGTGTTGTCCATAGTTTAAGTTAGATTAAGTAGTGTGTAAGCTTAGGGACCGATGACCTACGCAACTTGGTCCCATAAGTTCTTACCACAAATTTACAAAATTTTAAATCCAGAATACTGCATCTCGGTTCCTACAATAGTGCAATAGGTGCGCACTGGTTAGATGTAACTGATGAGAGTCTCCATCTCGGATTGTGGTTAAGGGCGAATCCCAAGCGCATGGCCACGAACAATTGGGAACGGAAACTTAATGTCATCGGAACCTTGTTGATGGCCCATGACCTACGATCGTTAAACTGACTTCAGAAAGTTCAGTTTATGAATACATACATACTTAGCAAAATTTATCATGTCGCTGCAGTCTTACCGATACTATAGGTCGCTGCACACAAAATATTAGCTGTAGCCTCTTGGTATGTGTGGAAACAAAATATCTTCAAAGTATTCTCCCACACGGCGACTTTGCAGAGGCAAAACAAAGGACTTGGAATTAAAGACGTGCTTTTAAACTAATACATGCCACTAAGAAAAGCATCACGAAACTTCTGTACCTCTCGTTAGATCCTGGGGATAGGAACGCTCCTGTTAATGTAGCACGCCAGCCTACATTACGTCCGAAAGTACTATGGCGATTGCAGCTGTATAAGACTTCCACCAGCACAAACCAACACTAGAACAGTCTACGATTACATTACCAGACATCGTCTACACAAACCAATTCCGGTAAATTAACCTACAAAAAACTGGAGGAACGTCTGGAAAAATATCAACAATAAAATTATACCAACTAGAGTCAGTGCCGTATGGTGCGACGTTTAAACGAAGCCATACCCACAGCGGAACGATGAAAAATCAAATTGAGACCATCCCCATACTGCGACAAATGTGGGCTTGTAGAAACTATAGCGCACACCTCCTTATGTGAAAATAGAATCAGAATTTGGAATTGGACTAGGAAGAAATTAGCACTATCAACAGAACCGCAGAAAGTCATATACCGATGGTTTAAAGTTTTTTAATCTATTGCTTTATGTGGGCTACAAAGAGGTGGACAGTTTTATTGGTTAGAAGCAGAATACTATTCTTTCACTTTTTTTTTATTCCTGGAATATTCTCTTACGCTGGTTCTAAAATCAGAACTGTTCTAATTTGGCAAAACCCCTCCGGCTCCGAAACTTCTTCCGTTTGTTGAAAAATATATGGCTTCCATACAGACCTCATATGCATCCAGTGCATAATAACTTAAATTGTGAATATAATTCTGAATGAATGTTTGTTATTTATTTTTCCGTCACCCTGTTCACTGTTATAAGTTATGTTCCACAAGGAACGTACACCATTGGAGGCGACAATCTGTAATTTATTTTACCTTAATTACTACTTCCATTTTGATCTACAATTTAAAGGAATATATGAGTGCAAACATGGAATACATGTGAATAATGCAGCTGCTCAGTGACAGGTATGGGGCAGGCATTGTGGCCAGGCCTCGGATTTTCGACCCCTGCCCTCTTTGCCTCCGTCTACCTGGTGCTGAAAGTCTTCTCAAACTTTAAAAAAAAATAATAGTGCAATGGTCATCACGTCTGTCTAGTAAGCAGGAGGTCTAGGTTCGAAGCTCACTCGGTCACAAATTTTCATCTGCCTTCGTTGCCGTATTTCAACGCGCTGCGACAGTGTGGACGTCGGACCTTTGTTATTTAAGATGCAATAGAGGTGATTTGCGAACATTTGTCTTGCCATCAAAATAACGGGACTCCAACGGCATCCAATCCTTAGTCATACCTTTGTGCCGGCGCTAACCCATGTCATATACATGCGAATTAGATTGTAGTTCATATTTAGTCAAGTAACGAATGGTCAGTATACAAGTATGCCGGCCACGGTGGCCGAGCGGTTCTAGGCGCTACAGTCTGGAACCACACGACAGCTACGGTCTGAGGTTCGACTCCAGTCTCGGGCATGGATGTGTCTGACGTCCGTAGGTTAGTTAAGTTTAAGTAGTTCTAAGTTCTAGCGGACTGATGACCTCAGACGTTAAGTCCCATAGCGCTCAGAGCCATATGAACCATTTTTGAAGTATACAAGTATTTACAAACAGTAGAAGCAGGATTGCAGCGAACTGATCACTCAACCAAGTGCCACATAGAGGACCTGTGTAATGAGTCATTCCAGCTGCATAGCTGAGGGTAACATCTTTTAAGCAATTCATTGGAGAATTAATGTAGTACTCGCACGATGATCTCTGTAGTCATACTGTATCATTAGCAACCCGCGAATGTAGTACTATGTTCGTTAAATCGGATTACTCAAGCTAAGGCCAAATAAAGACAAGCGACGACGCCACAACACTATCTTTACTTAAGAAGGTAGTCAGCGCTAAATTATGTGCGCCACCATTAACGTTGCTGTAAGCAGTTTGACAGCATAACACCACCACAACTACTGACAACCTGAACCGTTATCATCACGCAGTTGTAACTCGCAGTGATTACAAGTTTCCCGTGTTTGTCAAGAATAGCGGAAAGCGCCTCTGAAGTTCCATTTCCATTACGCCTAGGACGGAGAGGATTCTAAATATCAGTAATAGGTCACCTAGCGAAGAGAAGAGTCCACGTATTGTCTCAAGTTCTTGCAGTTTGATGTTAATGCAGTTCCAGATGGTTTCACACCAACGGGTTCTTTTGGATATCGGAATACTCATATGGGAATTATAGAAGTGTAATTGCTAGAACGTTCAACTATCTTAATAACACCTCATTCTGGATTGAATACGACTCTGAAAGCAACGTTAATTTGACGTTTCCATCCATCTCCTGACGTCTTACTGAATGAAGTCTGAAGTGCACGTACAGTTGTGTTGCCTGCCGCAAGGATTCTGTGAAGTGTTGTGGCAGCTGGCAGTCATCGCTGATTACAGACATGTGCAAATATCCTCACTGCTCTAGGGGAACTCGTCTTTGTTACATTTTTTCCATACCGTAATTAGCACAATAACATAAGGCTTGTTCTGGTGAAGAACTTGATGCCCACATGTCCTTAAATAAGAATCTCCTAGCGTGAGTAATGCATGAAAGGAAACAGACTTTTGGACAAAAGAATGGACAGCTCCCTGCTTTTTGCGTTTCCGATAGCGCCTACGATAAGAAACTGGTGTCACATTATGTTTCAGAACCCTAAACTTTATTTTTTTACCTCATACTAAAAAAAAAGTTATGATATGAGAAGAGGAAATGACTTATATGCTTTTCAGGAACTTATGTTTTTCGTGTTTATTTTCTCACTTCATTCTAAAGCAAGGGCGTTAATATGAGAAGAGGAAATGAAATATACGCTTCCAAGACATAATATTTCCTTGTGTGCTACTACTGCATATATGAAAGCCCTGCAGTTAACTTTTGTATGTTGGATAAATTTTGATATCACCTCACATTCCTTTGTGAGAAGGTTCCTATTTTCTTGGGATTCAAATAGAGTGGACATTTCATCACTGGTTAATGTTCTGATGACTAATGACATGATACCCGTTGCAATTGCTCCTTGGCACCTGTGAGTAGAGTCTCACGTTGGTTACTATAAGAACACGCAGGCAGTGATATCCGCTCACTGCAGTCAGAGCCAAGGTGATTTCTTGCTGTTTATGGCGAAGCGTCTGCTGCAGTGTCCACGTTCAGCCAACATGAACAAATCGCGGCGTCATTGGGCACTGCTGATCGCTGCGCTTGTCGCGAGCCTCGACAACAAGAGCGCACTGTCTCTGCTAACGATACTATGGAGTTAATACATCTTACTTAACGTAATATGCAGGACGTGGGTTGGGTGATAATTCAGTTTGTAACTTCCCATCGCATTAAAATACTTTACAGTCATATTTTATGCAATATTTATTGTTGGTTGCTATGTTAATAGTATTGATTCAGATTGTGGGTGAACACGAAAACAAACACACACACACACACACACACACACACACACACACACACACAGTCAGTGATTCCAGTGAGGGTGACAACTACTGTGTGTTGAGCAACACATGCACCACTCAGCTAGCGTCGAGTGGATGAGTTTTTTTCAATTACCTTGCAATGCAAGAATTGTAAGGAGGAGCCTGAAAGTAAATGGATTTGTATGCTAAAGAGCTGCGACAAAGCTAAGCTTGACCGATTATCAGATAATTGTCCACATTGGTTTTGTGGACGAGTATACTTTTAGTAGCCGCGCGGGATTAGGCGAGCGGTCTTGGGCGCTGCAGTCATGGGCTGCGTGGCTGATCCCGGCGGATGTTGGAGTCCTCCCTCGGGCATGGCTGTGTGTGTGTTTGTCCTTAGGATAATTTAGGTTAAGTAGTGTGTAAGCTTAGGTACTGATGACCTTAGCAATTAACTCCCATAAGATTTCACACACACATTTGATCATTTTTTTATACTTTTAGTAACCAACCCACCCACGATCATTACGTAAGATTTCTCGAAGGCGTAGGGGAATTGATTTCATTAAGTCGTCGACAGTGCAGCGTGATGGTTTACTTCCCAACATACACTCGTGGAAATTGAAATAAGAACACCGTGAATTCATTGTCCCAGGAAGGGGAAACTTTATTGACACATTCCTGGGGTCAGATACATCACATGATCACACTGACAGAACCACAGGCACATAGACACAGGCAACAGAGCATGTACAATGTCGGCACTAGTACAGTGTATATCCACCTTTCGCAGCAATGCAGGCTGCTATTCTCCCATGGAGACGATCGTAGAGATGCTGGATGTAGTCCTGTGGAACGGCTTGCCATGCCATTTCCACCTGGCGCCTCAGTTGGACCAGCGTTCGTGCTGGACGTGCAGACCGCGTGAGACGACGCTTCATCCAGTCCCAAACATGCTCAATGGGGGACAGATCCGGAGATCTTGCTGGCCAGGGTAGTTGACTTACACCTTCTAGAGCACGTTGGGTGGCACGGGATACATGAGGACGTGCATTGTCCTGTTGGAACAGCAAGTTCCCTTGCCGGTCTAGGAATGGTAGAACGATGGGTTCGATGACGGTTTGGATGTACCGTGCACTATTCGGTGTCCCCTCGACGATCACCAGTGGTGTACGTCCAGTGTAGGAGATCGCTCCCCACACCATGATGCCGCATACGACCATCATTGGCACCAAGGCAGAAGCGACTCTCATCGCTGAAGACGACACGTCTCCATTCGTCCCCCCATTCACGCCTGTCGCGACACCACTGGAGGCGGGTTGCACGATGTTGGGGCGTGAGCGGAAGATGGCCTAACGGTGTGCGGGACCGTAGCCCAGCTTCATGGAGACGGTTGCGAATGGTCCTCGCCGATACCCCAGGAGCAACAGTGTCCCTAATTTGCTGGGAAGTGGCGGTGCGGTCCCCTACGGCACTGCGTAGGATCCTACGGTCTTGGCGTGCATCCGTGCGTCGCTGCGGTCCGGTCCCAGGTCGACGGGCACGTGCACCTTCCGCCGACCACTGGCGACAACATCGATGTACTGTGGAGACCTCACGCCCCACGTGTTGAGCAATTCGGCGGTACGTCCACCCGGCCTCCCGCATGCCCACTATACGCCCTCGCTCAAAGTCCGTCAACTGCACATACGGTTCACGTCCACGCTGTCGCGGCATGCTACCAGTGTTAAAGACTGCGATGGAGCTCCGTATGCCACGGCAAACTGGCTGACACTGACGGCGGCGGTGCACAAAGCTGCGCAGCTAGCGCCATTCGACGGCCAACACCGCGGTTCCTGGTGTGTCCGCTGTGCCGTGCATGTGATCATTGCTTGTACAGCCCTCTCGCAGTGTCCGGAGCAAGTATGGTGGGTCTGACACACCGGTGTCAATGTGTTCTTTTTTCCATTTCCAGGAGTGTATGTTTTCTAAATTTGTCCAAAGGTCGCTTGCTTTTGTAGATCCACGTGGCAATGGCCTTGTTACCTCTGCCCACATATTCTCTGTCTGGTTGATGTTTGTTGATCGTGGAACAAACGGCAACGGCTTTATCCTCTCTTGGCCCTGAAACCAATCTCGCACTGCTCTGCTATGATGGATGGGGCTCTGCTCCTGTAAATAAACTTATCTTGTTAGTTCATATACTTATATTTAAATAACGTATTTGTAATAAGCACATTGGATTATTATTTTCCACAGTGTTTAAGAATTCAGGCCCTGTCATAGATAAGTGATCTATATTCAACAGTCCGATTAAGAATGTGGTTTACCCAGTCTATCATATGATGAGAGTCGTAGTCGGATATCCACATTAAGACTGCCTGGCTGAATCCGATTAAAACGATCTGGTATCGAAATGAAATTACAGAAATCGGATAATATGAACGTCTGTATTGCAACAATGCTGCGCACATAAATTCATATGATGGAGTAACAGGTAGCAACTGTCTAAGAAAAAGTGAGAAATATGTCTACTAGCAGCAATGTAACGTAATTATAACCCATATTTATGTGATGGAAATACTGAATCGAACAATACACATCTATTACAGTGGTGGGAAGATACACCATATCGGATTTGCTGATGACATAATGACAATAACAATAATAATAATAATAATAATAATAATATAAATAATCGCGTGTGGCGGATAGGGGAAACCCTCCCCCATATGGGTGGTACCGAGGAAATCAAATACTAGGGGTGAAGCAAATACTAACACAATCCTGAACGGCTACTCAGTCCGTTGAACCCAAAATCCAGACACGGTCTGAGTGAAAATCACCGCTACTCTGGTCACCGCCTGTTAGCTCAATGAGCTTGGCTGAAGATATTTGCTTTCAAAAGCTTCAACATCCTCTGGTCCTGTCCGGTCCTGGTATCACCCAAGCCAAACCAATGAAACACAAGCAAACATGAACTATGCAAGCAAAGTCAACTTTACCCCAGGTGGTACACAACCCGGCTGTCGACAGGCGGAAGTTGGATTTTCGGATTCTGGGGAGTCCAGGTTAGCACAGCAGAGAATATCGAAGATCTCTGGTAAATTTGCCTACAAGCACAAAACACGCATTTAAAAGTAAACATCGATATATTGATCCAAACACGAAAACTAAATAATCTCACAAAAGAAATCGACCGACAAAAAATTCTCATCCTCGCTCTTCAAGAACCACGACTAACTGACAATGAAACCTTCCATTAGGGAAACCATTGCATCTTCAAGAGCAAAATACAAAAAAAGGTAGTGAAAGACGTACCAATCTTCGGCACTGCATTTCTCGAACACAGATCTATCATCAGTCTTTCAAAGAAATCACACCCATCAACAATCAAAAGGTTCAAATGGCTCTGAGCACTATGGGACTTAACGGCGGAGGTCATCAGTCCCCTAGAACTTAGAACTACTTAAACCTAACTAACCTAAGGACATCGCACACATCCATGCCCGAGGCTGGATTCGAACCTGCGACCGTAGCAGTCGCGTGGTTCCGGACTGAAGCGCCTAAAACCGCTCGGCCATCGCGGCCGGCCCATCAACAAGCGACATATGACTATGCTCATTCAGAGCCCCAGTAAAAAATATACACTCATCAATGCACGTGTCCCCACCAACTTCGAAAATAAGAAAAACACCGAAAACGTCGAAAAATTCTGGAACACACTCGAAAATACTATGAGCAAAATTCACCAAAATGACGTGAAAATACTAATGGGAGACTTCAACTCTCTATTCGGGACAGAAAAAACCTGTAGAAAAATCATTGGTGCAAATTCAGCACACCGAAACGCTTAGACCAACGGCACACGTCTGACTGACATTTGCCAACAATTCAACCACAAAAGGATGTCTTCCCACTTCAGGAAAAAACCAGTTCCCAGGTAACATGCTTGCCTACCAGGTGCAAGCTGCTTTCGTTCGCCTTTCGAGACTCGCTGAAAGCCAGATTTTAAATTCTTTTGTAGCACAGCTACAAGCAGGCAGATAAAAACTCAATAAGGGAATCCTAAGACAACGCTCGAGCAAAATTCGACTTGCTACTTTCAGTAACTCTTAGTGTCAGAGCGAAAACCTAACGGTACTGCCAAATTCATAATGCCACTTTTGTTTTCTGCCGACATATTTTTTGTTGTTGTGAATACATAATTTTATCTATGAAATGTCACATTTTCATAATACTTACGAATAGTACAGGAAATGAAATAAATACAGATCTTTTCTAAGTCAAAAGTCGGTAATTCGTGTTAAAATAGGCTCAATCGTCTCAGAAACACTTAAATCTTTATTAAGATAGACTGCCGTCGTTATGTTTCTGCAGTACAGTGAATATATTAATTGCATTTTCCATTAGTTTACTAAACGCAACAGTAATTATCAAAGAGAAATTAATCAGTAGCAGAATTTTCTTTCACGATATCTAAAACGATCAGACAATGCTAAAGTTATTTACAAATTCTACGCCTGTAGAAACCTACTGATTCTAACGATGTCATTAAACCAGGTACTCTTAAGAGTATTTTCGTCTAGAAATGAATTGCCTTGACGGTTGATCGATCAAGAGCGGGAAAGGTAAAATTTTACAAATATATGACGAGAGGAGGGACAAGTGCTTGAGAGAGGACTTCCCTATCAATACAAATGCCTGAGAGACGACTTTCCTATCAATATCCTGGATAGTTTTGTTTCTCAAATCAACATAGTGCGTTATCATACAGTAGCACAGGTGATGTAGTTTTGTTGCTCGATTTTCTTACACTGCGACCGAAGGGTGTCTTAGTCGTTGGCAACAAATTCCAGCTGTGTTGCACACGCTCTGGGGGCAGAATCCGTAGCCCAAAACACACTTTTGGATTTATCAGATGTAAAATATTATGTTCACACTACTCTTTCCTCGAGCTTACGTCTTTTGGTGGGGCTCATCCTTTCATTTCTTCTTAGGAAGTTAACGATAAAGGCATCATAACACGTCACCAGTAACAGTACTGCATAGGAATGCTCCATGAGTGACCTGATGACGTTCAATAATAGTCACTCCGTTGATTTTTGTTGTTTCGAATTAGAGCATGCAGTACTCCTACACCAGACTTCTTAACTTTGCCTGTTGAATGCAAATGTCGCATGATGGTAAAATTGTAATCTATCACATATATCAGTAGTCGAGACTTCCTTAATGTGGAAAATCATTCATGCCAGAACGATCTTTGTTGAAACACGAATATCTTTTCCTGGCTTATTTTCCCAAAAGCACTCGCTCCAAACACAGTTCAAATCCTTCTAGCTGCCTCCTCTGCATTCACCCCTCTGTTATACCAAAAGTAAACGTTGTGTTGCAGATGTCACACCTTTTTCCACTTGCGACTCAACTTTACAATGCTTAACTGTAGTTCATGATTTTCAAGTATGCAAAATCTAATGCTTAACTGCAAGATGACAACTAGAACTTCAAATTCGAAAATGACAGTTGATACATACACTGACAGCGTGGCGCCGCGTTCATATGGGCGGCGCCGGATTTCAGGCGGCGGGAGGCGTCTGGCCGGTAGCCGCTGCAGCGCGAGGAAACGCTCGAGCGTAAGCTGTTATTATCGCGACGCAGCCACGAGCTGTCCTGCGGAGGTGTTTCTGGAATACTTGTTATCGCTGGTGGGTAGAATGTTAAGCGAATTGTCTTCAATGCTCAATCAGCTCATAACTTTAGAACGAAATGTGGTTTAAAAAAAAAACAGTTGGACGCGAACAGGCGACCATAAGCTTAGAATGCACGAAGATTACCACTATACCACGGGCTCACACAATCCGAGAACATCTCGGAAGTAGACAACACTTCCTCCTAACACTTCTGCATCTAACAGAGTTGTCAGGGGCGGTCAGTTTTATTGGCCACGTTAAGTGAACGACTCGGACTTAGTCTCTCTGTGGCGGGCGGCCGGCGGTCAGTTTTTATGTCTAAGACTGTACCAAACAAGAATTTCGTAGCATCTTAACTCAAGATATTTGCCACTCTTCAAGTAACAGCGCAGCCCCTCTTCATGTGGTACCCAAAAATAAGAATGGTTGACAGCCCTGCAGTGATTACCAACAATTAAATGCGAAAACCATTCTGGGCAGATACCTCTTGCCACATATAGAGGATTTCTTTGCTGGGATACAAGGCAAAATGACTTTTCCAACAAGAGATTTGGTCAGAGTGTACTATTAGATTCCGATTGCTCCTGAGCGTGTTCCCAAGACAGCTGTCACCATGACGTTTGTTTTATTCGAGTTCACATCAATGCTATTCGGGCTCTGTAATGCAGAGCAGTCTTTTCAGCAATTCGTGGATGGCAGATGTAGCTGTACTACCACATTCTGTAACAAATGCACTATTAGCATTATTGGTCAATGCTTCCACGAACGCCCTTGGTGCACTGTTGCAACAGAGGATAAACCAGTCTTCACAACAGCTTGCTTTCTTTAGCCAAAAGCTATCTCCCTCACAATAGAAGTGAGTGATGTATGATCACAGAGCTGTACGCAGCCTATGCTGCAGTAAAAAAAATTCAAGCATTCTTTGGAAGGCCACGATTTCAATATCTTATGGACCACAAGCCGTCAACTTATACCTTCAAACTGAAGCCAAGTCAGACAAACATCTCCAAGACAGCTGCTGCATACTTACTACAGTGGCAAATTTACAACCAATATCATACATGTACAAGGCAAACTTAATGTACCTACTGATGCATTCCCAGCTATTGATTTTGATACCATGGCATGAGCACAACAAGATGATGAGCAGCTGCAAACATTGCTTGTGCAACAATCATGTTTCCAACTATGAAGAGTGACAATATCGGGCACGAACACGGAGTTATACAGTGATGACACCAAGCTAAAGCCTTGGCTGTTTGTTTCACAGCAATTTTGAGCCCAGGCAATCGCTTCAATACACAATCTAGCACATCCCAGAGTCCGAGGAACCATGAAGCAGGTTAAAAAATGTTTTGTCTGGCTCAGCATGAATGTCAACTGTAAATTGCATGTACGACAACATATCGCCTGTCAAAAGAACAAAATCACACAACATGTCAAGGCACAGCCAGGTACATTTATACTGCTTAACCACTGATCTGACCATGTCCACATGGGTATCGTAGGCCCACTATCAATGTCCGAAGGCTGCAGTTATTGCCTTATGATCGTGGACAGATACAAAAGATGGCCAGATGCATTACCTATGACCTATTACCTATTACCAGACAGCACTGTGGAGACTGTGGCAAAAACGTTTTCCAGAGGATGGATTGCATGTTTTGGCGTACCACTGAGAATAACAACAGATCAAGGACGTCAATTTGAGGCGTACCTCTTTAAAGCCCTTGCCAAGTGGTTAGATGTCAAGTGAATAACGACCACTGCTCATCATCTCACAGAAACAGTGCAATGGAACACCTGCACCTACAATTGGAATCAGCCCTTCAACGTCATGCAACAGGCAAGTGGACAGAAGCCCTTCTCATTGTTTTACTGGGATTGTGAACAGCCTTCAAGCCTGACCTCCAAGCTACAGTAGCAGAGCTGGTTTACAGCCAATCATTGTGTCTGCATGAAGAGTTTATCCACGATATGTGACATGAAACAGTTGCAGCATCGGTCTCTGCTACCAAACGGTGATCCCACATGTCAGTTTCACCCAGTACAGCCTCAGGAACGAACTGGACACCACACGTTTGTCTTTGCAGATTTAGTCACCTGTTCACATGTACTATTATGTAATGATGCAGTATGCAGACCACTACAACCCTGTATGAAGCTCCATATGCAATAATTAGTTGAGGTGACTAAACTTTCATGTTTGACACCAATGTCATACCTACCATGGTTGTGCTTAACCATGTCAAACTGCTGTTCCAAGAATCACAGCCAACAGAGAAGGAACTAGCATCAAAAAATAAGAAGAAGGGAGATGTAGCAACTAAAGATCCTCGTGCATGGCAAGCTGCAGAGGAGCCTCGCTGAACATCAGATGCTGCCATGCAAGGAACATCAGCAGGCACTACCACCCCGCAGCTAGAAGAACACACAGATCCCAACAAGAAGCCCCCACATTTCAAGAAAAGTATGACAATGCAATCTGGACAGCATGTAGAGAAGACACTCTGACACTGGGGGTGGGGGAGGGTGGAGGGTGGGAGTGAGGGGGGGGGGGGGGGAGTGTAGTGACTCCATTACATACAGTGGTGTAGACTACACTTGATTCCCATGCTTCCATGCTGCACTATGTTTATTCTTTGTTTCTGATTGTATAGTCGTTCCTTGTTTTGTCTTGTTTGACACTGAATGCTATCCAGAATGCATACTTCTGTGTAGTTAATTTATATGTGGAGATAAATCTTTTCACAGGTTACCCACACATTAAAAAATAAAATCAGCAGTTAAATGTTTCCCTAACTTACAAATATGTTTAATGTAGTGTACTACATAGTTATGCATGAGAAGCCATTTAAAGACTTTGTGCACCTTCTGTGTTTTGCACAAAAATTAAATGTAACTGTGCCAGCACAGTATGACTATGAAAAACAGTGCAGAGAATTCATTCATTTTATAGTGGGTATACTGAAGCAGGATCTCATACACAATTTAAAAAATTGTAAATACATCAGCCTTTCAATTGATAGTTTCACTGATTGATCTGCAGTCGATCACACAAATGTGTATGTCAGACACATGTATGCAAATGACAGCTGCATCAAGGAGGACATTTTAAGTGTAATGGAGTTACCAGGCCTCACTACTTTGGTTATTTCACAGCTTTTTAACAAATTATTTAGAAAGACCATAGGTCCACATGAACATAGAGGAAAACATTATATTATAGATTTAGGTACAGATGGTGCTACAAATATGGTTGGGCACGAACCAGGATTACCTGTGCAAATCAAAGGTCTTTGCCTAAGAGTGATAAGTGCTGCAACTACCAATTGTGTGCGCCACTTCATAGTTCGTGCATGAAGTGTGCTTGATTCAGCCACTAGAGGACACTTGCCTGCTAATATCACATCAGCTGCATGTGCAGTCTGTCAGCAGCCTCGCCTTAATGTCTACATAGGCCGGAGTGCAAGGCCCTGCTTGTTGCTTGTGTACTGCTAATTGTATTGCACCTTGTCTTCTATATATGTATACTGTTCAAGCAATAAATTACAGTGTTCTTGGGTTAGAACAATAAGCATTCATTGTCTTGCACACCACTTCCAGTTAGCCGTGTTAGATGAATGTAGGGAATGTGAACATCTCAAAACATTTGACTCACTGTTTATAAAGCATTTTTAGATTCTACTATGGATCAATAAAAAGTCTTCAGACGCTAAGAGAAACAGCACAATTTCTTGGGGAAGTAATTTGTAAATTGAGTGATATTCAAATTGTCAGGTGGATAGCCAGCAAAGAGAGTGTCACTCAATCTCTCCTGCAATCATGGAAAGCTGGAAATGACAGTGATGCTACTAAAGTTATGAGTTTCCTTAAAGTTTGCTGCAGTGAAGCTCACATAATACTAGGTACAGAAAGCTTGTTGAAACCTGAAATTGATAGCAGTGAGATTTTTGGGGAAACTTTAAGTGTATATCGAAAGAATAAGCAAATGTGAAATGGAGGTGGTGCTTTTGTCACAGTTGGCAAGGAACTCAAATCCACTTCGAGGTAGAAATTGAAGCTGCATGTGGGACTGTTTGGCCAAGAGTCAGTATCAGGAGTGACCATAAAATGATAGTTGCATCCTTCTATAGCCCACCAGACTCATCTCCTGACATAACCGAAAACTTAAGATAAAACCTCAGTTCACTTGTACGTAAGTTCCCCAATCATACTGTAATCATTGGTGGAGATCATCCAACAATTAAATGGAACAATTACTGTTTTGTTAGTGGTGAGCGAGATAAGACGTCCTGTGAAACTTTACTAAATGTCTGAAAACTACCTAGAACAGATAGTTAGGATCCCACTCATGATGGAAATGTGTTGGATCTAATTGCAACAAACAGACCTGACGTCTTTGAGGATGTCCACATCGAAACTGGTACGAGTGACCACGACATGATTGTGACAACCAAAGTATGAAGGACAATTAAAACAAGCAGAAATAGGAACTTGAAACTTTCAGCACAGGGCAGGAGCATAAAGCAGAACTGGCTCAAATTTAAAAGAATAACTGACCATGCATGGGACCAATATGTAACCAGTAGAACAGTTCATAAATGGAGGGAACCTCCATGGTACACAGCCACTGTAAAGAAACTTCTAATGAAACAGAGATTACTGCATAATATGTATAAAACAAGGAGTAGGGCTATAGATAGAAAGAAGCATTGGGCTGTCAAGACAGCAATGCATGATACCTTCAATGACTACTGTAGCAGAATACTGTCAAGTGATCTTTCACAGAAGCCACAGAAATTCTGGTCATATGTAATGGTCGTTAGTAGCACACCAAAGTTAGTGTCCAGCCCCTAGTAAGTGAGACAGGAACTGAGATTGAGGTAAATGCTTAACTTGGTTTTCAAATGTTCCTTTACAAAGGAAAACCCAGCAGGATTGCCCCAATTTGATCCTCATACCACTCAAACAATGAATGAAATAAGTAGTAGTGTCAGGGTGTTGAGTAACAGCTGAAATCATCAAAACTAAACAAAGCTCCAAGGCCCAATAGAATCCCAGTCAGATTCTATACTAAATTTGCGGCTACAGATAGAGAATCCCTCTGAGATCCTACACTGAATTTGCGGCTGAGCTAGCCCCTCTTGGGTAGTAGAAGTGATCCACAGAACTACCATCCAATATCCTTGACACTGATTTATTGTAGAATCTTAGAACATATTCTGAGCTCAAACCTAATGAGGTATCTGAACAGAATAACCTCCTCAATGTCAACCAGTGTGGACTTTGAAAACATCAATCACGCAAAACCCAAATCACACTTTCCTCATAAGACATACTGAAACCTTTGGATAAAGGCAGTCAGATAGATGTTACATTTTTTGATTTCTGAAAAGCATCTGGGTCAGTACCATACCTACACTTATTGTCAAAAGCACGATCATCTGGGGTATCAAGTGAAATTTGTGAGTGGGTTGAGAACTTTTTGGTAAGGAGGACACAGCATGTTATCCTGGATGGAGAGACATCTTCAGAAATAGAAGTAACTTCGGGTGTGCCCCATGGAAATGTGTTGGGACCCATGCTGTTCATGTTGTGTATTAATGACCTTGCAGACAATATCAATAGTAAAGTCTGGCTTTTTGCAGATGATGCAGTTATCTATAACAAACTACTACCTAATAAAGGCTACTTTAATATTTAGTCAGATCTCAATAAGATTTTGAAGTGGTGCAGTGACTGGAAACTTGCTTTAAATTTTGAGGACTGTAAAATTTTGCACTTCACAAAATGAAAACACGTAGTATCCCATGACTTTAATATCAATGAGTCACTGTTGGAACTGGCCAACTCATACAAATATTTGGGTGTAACACTTTGTAGGGATATGAAATGGCATGATCACATAGGTTCAGCCGTGGGTAAAGCAGATGATAGACTTAAGTTTATTGGTAGAATACTAGGGAAGTCCAATCAGTCTACAAAGGAGATTGCTTACAAATCATTTGTGTGACCTGTTCTAGAATATTGCTCAAATGTGTGGGACCCATACCAGATAGGACTAACAGGGTTTACTGAACATACACAAAGAAGGGCAGCATGAATGGCCACAGGTTTGTTTAATCCACAGGAGAGTGTCATACAGATGCTAAATGAACTGAACTGGAAGACCCTTGAAGATAGACATAAACTATCCCAAGAAAGTCTATTAATAAAAGTTTCAAGAACCAGCTTTAAATGATTACTCTTTGAATATACTACAATCCTGGTACTTTTACACCCCAGTACGAATGCGTGTCAGCTGAACATAATTAATTTTGTCTGAAATGGATGCCAGGTCCAAAAACCTATGTTCGTGTGGTCGAACAGTAGAGTGCAGGTTCTCCAAAACTGAGCTGCAGTATTCAGTTTTTACTTTCAGGGATGAAATAAGGAGTTCCTTATTTTGTAGTGCCACACTTAATGGATCCAGTTTGTGGCAGAAGTCTAAGAGGAAGCAGAGAAGCCTAACAAATTTAAATTGTTTTAGACTTTTACATCTACATGTACATCTATATCTATCTATCTATCTATCTACACCTATACTCTGCAAAACACCATGAGCTGCATGTACAGGTCAAGAGTGTATGTGTCACATCTCTTTTTCAAAGTTTGCTGAAAAAATAGATGTTGAAGCTCCACATCATAGCTCTCCAAAACTACAATACTTTGATTTTCTAGTAATTTCATAAAATGCTACAGATCTCTCTAAAGATTTGTGAAAATATCTTAACAAAAGGGAAAACTGAAAAATTGTAATAAAGAAACCAAAAGTGATAGACATCTTTCTGCAAATTATGTTTTGAAAATATGAGTAGTGGTAGAATCTTAACTGTCCTGAGAAATGATGAAGTGGAAGGACTGCTGTTAGCTATGACATCAATGTATGAACTACTTAAAGTGTCAAAGTATTTGTATGTAAAGCTGAAAGAATCTGAAATTTTTTGGTTATGTGGAAATTATTCTCTCCAAAACCATCATTGTAAACGTTCTAAAAAATTTATAATACTTTAGCTGCTCATTGTACTTATGGAATGTACAATCAGAGTGGGCAATACTTGTCTATACAAAATGTGAGAAAATTTTTAGGTAGACCTAGCTCCTGTTTCAATGGCAAAAAATCATGGTCACTTAATTATTTAAACTGATTGCTGATTTTACATAAATGTCATGCAGAACTGGCATTTTGGAATCAAAATAATTACTTTACAACATTATAAGTGAGTGGGAAAACAATTCATAATTTTGTTCAAAAGCATTTTATAACAAAAGTGAGACACAGAATACTTATACCCATTATGGTGTTGTTGGCAAATTATTATTGTCTTCTGTCATGATTTTACTTTTTTATGGCTGCCCATGACTTAAAATTGCATACAATGTAACAATCAACACTGCACTGTTGAAAAGAGTGCATTTGTTTTTTTTATCATCGGCTTCCCATTGAAGTTGAACAATTTAAAAGCCAGGATGGAATGTAACAGTATTAGAGAAGGAAAGTTGCTACTCACAATATAGCAGAGATGCTGCGTCGCGATAGGCACAACAGAAAGATTCACACTGGTTTCAGTTATATGAGACTGCAGACGTGTGTGTGTGTGTGTGTGTGTGTGTGTGTGTGTGTGTGTGTGTGTGTGTGTGTGTCACTGACAAAGGCCTTAATGGCCAAAAGCTATAATTGTGTGAATCTTTTTGTTGTGCCTATTGCGACTCAGCATCTCCGCTATATGGTGAATAGCAACTTTCCTTCTCTAATATTGTCCCATTGAACATGTATAGTGAGGTGCATTTACACACAGACAAGAATGATCCAACAAGAACAGTCCTTGGGAAATGGGAACTGCACACTGATCTTTTGATGATGGTCATTTGAAAGCATTAGCAGGACCATGAGGTGTCAGAAAGGAGATGGTCATATCTTGCAGCTCATGAGAGAGACTTATTATCTGTCCCACCCATCACTGATTGTCATACACACTAGAGATGAAGTGGCTCACTACAAGTCTTCTAATTTATACTGTGGTCTATGCATTTCACACATAGTAACAGGCTACATTTCGTGGATAACCGTTCTTGCATTGTATGTGCCACTCTGGAATGCAACCCAGCAGTGACTTCATGGAATTCCTACCGCAGGCTTCATAGCAGACCACTGTTCTCTCTTTTTTAAACAGAAATCTCTTAATGTACTATCATTTAGAATTAAGCATTTCATGTTTGTTACTAATGTTGATATGCTGTATACAAATCCAGCAGCACCTCTTACGGTATCAACAGCTCCATGCTGGAGTTCAAATCTTACTGCAAGAAGTTTACAGAGACCTCATATCCCACCAAATGCACTTCTTCCATGACCTGGTGCTGAAAATATTCATTTTTTTTGCCTTAATTCCTATACCACACTGTTGACCAAGCTCATAAAGCTGAAATCAGTTTTCAAAATGAGATGCTGCACCATCAGTCACACAAACGTGTTTAGGAAATGCAAGGCCTCTAAATGCTATGTCATCAATTATCATACTGACAGCATAGCATGTATGTGTGCTGTCATGAATGAGATCATCACTGACAATAGTAAAATGGTGTGATGTTCCAAGGAACTGAGCAACATTTGTGAATATTGATACCTGGTATGTGCACCAGTGGTAATTTTGTATTTCATTCTGCAAAGCAGCAGACCAGTTCTCAGCAAAGTCAAAATGAAGAATTAATGTGTTGGTATTCTGGGATGTGGCTGATATTACTTCTGCTAAGACTTGTCTCTGAATTCTCCGGATGTGATGGTGAACTATTTCTTTCATGACCCAATGTCTAACCTCTGCAGCAAACTTCTCTGGCTCTACTGTCTTCTCCACCAACTCATCTCCCTCCCACAGTGCATAGCTTATATCATTGTCAGTATCCTGAAGGGTTAATGCTTCAATAGTCATTAATTCACCACCAGGACACATTTCACACTCCTGCAACCAACATTTATCCAGCGGCTCTTGACATATACACAAAAGCATGAGGCCCATCTCTGTGTACTTCTTCCCTATGACACTGCTTATGGCGAAATAAATAAGTTTCAAATTAGTGCAGTAAATACATGTGCATTCTTCCTTCACTGGTTGGCATTTTGCTCATTTTGGTTGTAAGGAGTAGAATTTTGTGAGACCAGTTTTTAAATTCGGGTTCTCATTTTTCATTAGGAGATGTGCTTCTCTTATTGATCTTGTCATATATCTTTTTACCTTTTTAACATTTTCCCCATTTTGACTGACAGAGATAACATCACCCTGGTTAGGACTTTGCCTGCTGCAATCTTTGTCATCACTTAAGTAATATTCCAGAGCAACAGTACGTGTATCATCTTGCAACAGATGCCCTACAGTAAGAATCTGGGCATGCCCAAATACCTTTGAAAGGGCACGGCCGACATCCTTTCCTAATCCGATGAGACCAACACATCAACAACTTCACACCCAGGTATATAAATGTCTGCACTGTCTTCTTCAGTTGCACATTCATCTGATGATGATCATTCAGTTTGGTCGTCACTAAATTTCCTCTTGTAGTGAATCTATCAATTCCTGCTCAATGAATGTGATGCTAATACCATTACTTGAGTACCAAGATATTTCTGCAATACCTCTGACAGATTTCCAACAACTGTGAAGTGTTTTTCACCTTTCTTAAACACGACATCCTTCCCCCCACGCACCTCGCTCTTCCACTACTGTATTTCCTCACTGGCATTGTATCTAACAAAAAGTTAAAACCAAACACAAAACTCGATGTGGAATAGTTGATGTGCAAGTTCTCACTTTTTTTTAAAAAATAAACAGAAGAGTGCTGGAAACAGTGTTGTCAGCATGCATGTTTTACACCAGAAATTCAGTGATGCGAAATATACAGAATGTTAGAAATTTTTTAACACTTTGCACAGAAAAATATTTCCACTGTGTTTGCACTGACTACTGACATATTAAGCAAACAATATTTTGTGTAATTCTCAAAAGTTTTTCAGGTAAATAATTCATGAAAAGTCATAAAAATGCAATTTTTTTACATGTTTAGTAATATTTATGTAATGCAGATAGCTGTAGCAGTGAAGATACTGTTTATAATTGCATCAGTAGTATCTGGTAATATGACAAAAAAGATGACCTTCTGTGACTTTCCAAATCAGAAAAAAAATGTTGCAACTGGAAAAATTAACTTAAATTTCGTTTTTTCATTTAAATTTTAAATTAAAGAAAGCCTATAAATATGTAGGTGTCAACTAAATTTCAACACACTATGAGGGACCTTTAACACAAAACAACAGCCATGTCTCCAGTAATTTTGGTTTATTAGTTATATATATTTTTTTGTTGTCTAATGTTTTAAGAGTTATTCACAAAATATACAATTTTCAAAGTGCCTTACCATTTACAAAATTTAAGATACAATGAAAATACTTTATTTCTTAACACTTATGATATAGAGGTCTACTATAATTTTTTTCAGAGAAATTCATGGCCATGAGTTGACATGACCTGTATGATTTCATATCACATCACCCAGTTTTGTCCTGTTGTACCAGTTGTTAGGGTTTCTTTCTGTTCCATTCATGTATGGAGTGCAGGAAGAATGATCATCTGACTGACTCTATGCGTGCAGTAATTATTCTTATCTTATCCTCATAATCCCTATGTGAATGATGTCTGCCTGTGTCTGTATATGTGCAGATGGATATGTGTGTGTTTGCGAGTGTATACCTGTCCTTTTTTCCCCATAAGGTAAGTCTTTCCGCTCCCGGGATTGGAATGACTCCTTATCCTCTCCCTTAAAACCCACATCCATTCGTCTTTCCCTCTCCTTCCCTCTTTCCTGATGATGCAACCCCTTCCCTCTTTCGTGATGAAGCAACCTCGGGTTGCGAAAGCTTGAAATTTGTGTGTGTGTTTGTGTGTTTATTGTCTCTATCAACATACCAACGCTTTCGTTTGGTAAGTTACAGCATCTTTGTTTTTAGATATATTTTTCCCACGTGGAATGTTTTCCTCTATTATATTTACAAATTTAGATCAATTTAAAATAAGCTAATTCGTATACACATATATTTACAGACTTCTAGTTAGAGACAATCATTAGATTTACTCCTGGTACACAATACTTATTTTACAAATAACTTACTTAATAATGTATTGTCACATTGTTCACTCATATCTCACTGTCAGTCACTGCACACACTGTACACACATTGTTTCATAACACTTCACTCACTACAGACACACACACACACACACACACACACACACACATACACACACACACGAGCGCACGAGCGCGCGCGCGCGCGCGCGCGTGCGCACTGGTGATCTCTGGGCCACTTTCTGTACTGCAACTTCCCATTTGCTATCCTGAAAAACTGAGTCAGTATCCCTCCATAATGAGTGAGATGTTGAGCTCAGAAAGAGGAAGAGGTGTTAGTATTGTGCCACGCATAGCTTGGGGATAAGTATTTCTAGAAAGGAAAAGAAAGAAGGAAAAAAACACAGAGTGAAGGTGATACGTGGGATGTTGGATATTTTAAAATCATTATTATTATTTATTTGTATAACATTTTTATCAAACCCCTACTCTGTTTTAGCTAAGTAATCCTTCAATGTGTAAAATGTATTACATAACAGGTACTTTTTAGATGGCTTTTCCAATAAGTGAATTTTTGCAATTTCTTTAATCTCTTTCGGTAATTTATTGTACAGTTTTATTCCTTGGTACAAAATGCTGTTTTGAGTTTCATGTTTATTTTTTCTTGGTAAATGTAAGTTGAGTCTATCTCTTGTTACATGAGTTTCAGGGAGAGCATAAGGGAACAATTGACAGAAATGGGGGAAAGAAGTACAGTAGAAAAAGAATGGGTAACTCTGAGGGATGAAGAAGTGAAGGCAGCAGAGGATCAAGTAGGTAAACAGACAAGGGCTAGTAGAAATCCTTGGGTAACAGAAGAAATATTGAATTTAATCAATGAAAGGAGAAAATGCAGTAAATGAAGCAGGCAAAAAGGAATACAAACGTCTTAAAAATGAGATTGACAGGAAGTGCAAAATGGCTAAGCAGGGATGGCTAGATGACAAATGTAAAGATGTAGAGGCTTATCTCACTTGGGGTAAGATAGATACTGCCCACAGGAAAATTAAAGAGACCTTTGGAGAGAAGAGAACCACTTGTATGAATGTCAAGAGCTCGGATGGAAACCCAGTTCTAAGCGAAGAAGGGAAAGCAGAAAGGTGGAAGGAGTATATAGAGGGTCTATACAAGGGCAATGTACTTGAGGACAATATTATGGAAACGGAAGAGGATGAAGATGAAATGGGAGATACGATACTGCGTGAAGAGTTTGACAGAGCACTGAAAGACCTGAGTCGAAATAAGGCCCCGGGAGTAGACAACATTCCATTAGAACTACTGACGGCCTTGGGAGAGCCAGTCCTGACAAAACTCTACCATCTGGTGAGCAAGATGTATGAGACAGGCGAAATACCCTCAGACTTCAAGAAGAATATAATTAATTCCAATCCCAACGAAAGCAGGTGTTGACAGATGTGAAAATTACCAAACTATCAGTTTAATAAGTCACAGCTGCAAAATACTAACGCGAATTCTTTACAGACGAATGGAAAAACTGATAGAAGCCGACCTCGGTGAAGATAAGTTTGGATTCCGTAGAAATATTGGAACACGTGAGGCAATACTGACCCTATGACCTATCTTAGAAGAAAGATTCAGGCAAGACAAACATACGTTTCTAGCACTTATAGACTTAGGGAAAGCTTTTGACAATGTTGACTGGAATACTCTCTTTCAAATTCCGAAGGTGGCAGGGGTAAAATACAGGGAGCGAAAGGCTATTTACAATTTGTACAGAAACCAGATGGCAGTTATAAGAGTCGAGGGGCATGAAAGGGAAGCAGTGGTTGAGAAAGAAGTGAGACAGGGTTGTAGCCTCTCCCCGATGTTATTCAATCTGTATATTGAGCAAGCAGTAAAGGAAACAAAAGAAAAGTTGGGAGTAGGTATTAAAATCCATGGAGAAGAAATAAAAACTTTGAGGTTCACCGATGACATTGTAATTCTGTCAGAGACAGCAAAGGACTTGGAAGAGCAGTTGAACAGAATGGACAGTGTCTTGAAGAAAGCGCAAGAAAAGCGTTTCTGAAGAAGAGAAACTTGTTAACATTGAGTATAGAGATAAGTGTCAGGAAGTCGTTTCTGAAAGTATTTGTATGGAGTGTAGCCATGTATGGAAGTGAAACATGGATGATAAATAGTTTGGACAAGAAGAGAATAGAAGCTTTTGAAACGTGGTGCTACAGAAGAATGCTGAAGATTAGATGGGTAGGTCACATAACTAAAGAGGAGGTATTGAATAGAATTGGGGAGAAGAGGAGTTTGTGGCACAACTTGACAAGAAGAAGGGATCGGTTGGTAGGACATATTCTGAGGCATCAAGGGATCACAAATTTAGCATTGGAGGGAAGTGTAGAGGGTAAAAATCGTAGAGGGAGACCAAGAGATGAATACACTAAACAGATACAGAAGGATGTAGGTCACAGTAGGTACTGGGAGATGAAGAAGCTTGCACAGGATAGAGTAGCATCGAGAGCTGCATCAAACCAGTCTCTGGACTGAAGACCACAACAACAACAACAACAACAACAACAACAACAACAACAACTGACTGGTAAATGTGTTCACATGGAGCAGTTAAAATCCCCAGTGTTCTGAACAGATCTTTACAATGAGCTTGACTAGTATTTTTGGTTATTCTTCTTATGGCTCTTTTCTGGAGTTTGAAAATTTTGTTCATATTTTGTGCATTTGTTCCCAAAAAAAGAATGCCATAACTAAGAATTGAGTGTACATATGAATAATATGCAACTAAAAGACACTGCATGTTACACACTGATGATAGGATTCTAAGGGCATAACATGCTGATGACATTCTGTTTGCAAGTACCTTTGTGTGTTCACACCACTTCAACTGAGAATCAATATTCATTCCTAGAAATTTTGCATTTGTTACACGGTCTATAGAGGTGCCATCTACATTTAATTTAACATTGCCATTTTTCCTCTTCAAACTGAAATTCATGGCATTAGTTTTCTTTACATTCAATGTCACTTTATTATTTATTGGCCAAACAAACTTCCTTGAGAGCTTCATTCGCTTTCTCGGCAAGGAGTTCTCTTGTTTTCTCACTGACTATAATATTGCTGTCATCAGCAAAGAGGATTTTTTCACCATGCGTAACACTACTGGGAAAGTCATTGATGTATACCAGGAACAGTATTGGTCCTAATATGCTACATTGTGGAACCCCTATATTAATGTATTTTGGTTCTGATAAGTGTTTTACTAAATGTTTAGATCTATTTGAAGTATGTGTTATCTCTACTCTTTGTACCCTATCTGTTAGTTATGATCGAATTCAGTCATTAGCTATCTCTCTATTTCCTAATGCTTCTAATTTTTTTAATAGAATCTTGTGGTCGACTGTATCAAACACCTTAGAAAGATCCCAAAATATGCCTGTGACACACTCATCTTTATTGAGAGCATCAAGTGCAACTTTTGTGAATTCTACTATGACTGACTCCGTACTTATGCCACTTTGGAAACCAAACTGTGATTCACTTAAAAGATTGTATTTATTCAGGCAATTCATTAATCTGTCTTTCATAATTGCTTCTATTATTTTTGAGAATGCTGACAGCAGAGAAATGGGCCAGTAATTTTCTATGTCTTCTGCATTATCTTTCTTAAGCAAAGGTACAATTGTTGCATGTTCTAACTGCTCAGGAAATGTCCCTGATGTGAAGAATTCATTTATAATATTTGTTAAGGGGCCTTATATAATCCCTATGCATTGTTTCAGTACACACATTGGTATTTCATCTAAGCCTACTGACTTTTTATTTTTTAGCTTTTGAATTGTTTTACTAACTTCACTCTCTGTGGTTGGAAGTAACATCATTGCATTTAGTGCAATACCACTGTTGTGAACTTTTGTGAGTAATACATGGCTTTCAGGAGGGTTTATCAACCACGGTTACTGTGGTGACTTCCAACTTTTGAAATATAATTACCCACAAAACAATACGGACAGCGAGATAATATCCTCTGATAAATCATTAATCGGTGACATCACCTGGATGCTTACGGTTCATGGTTTAGTATGGTATAAGGCTGATGACTACGCAGTTCTTACAGTGATATCCGTAATAGCCAATAATAGGCAACCTAGCACTAATTACGAAGCAAATGACAAAGTGTACTGGAGCAACCTACCAATATACTGTAATACTGCCCTTTCATCTGGAACTTACATCACATCTGACAAAAAGTGATCCCACTAATATGTCTGCCAAAGATTATGGAGGTTCTAGAGAGCAAATATAGATGCAGTGCTTAAACATTATTAACACTGCCCACCATGAGACTGAATGCGACCTGGTTGCATCGCAGACACATGACACAGTTAGGGTCATATGTAAATGAAGTAGAGATAAATGAAAAATTATGCTGGCTATGATATGGACAGAAAATGTTAAAATCTACTGACATAAAGGACTCTGATAAAAGCCCAATTGTTATAGCCTAACACTTGGGAACATGCATCTCTGAAACTGGGAAACTGGTCAGCTATTTGCATCTACTAAAATAAGAATATGTTGGAAGTAGTTGAAAGATAATGAAATGCCAAGGAGGTGACAAGTGTTGGATATCCACAACTCATCACAGAATGTGGAGATCAGAGGCTTGCTATCTCCATAAAGCAGAATAGGTATCTTTCACATAGAGATGATGAGGATAAGATTAGAACAATTACTGCACACACAGAGGCATTCAAACAATCATTCTTCCCATGCTCCAATAGAGCAGGAAGAAATCCTAATAACTGGTACAATGGGACATGCCCCCTGCCATGAACCTCATGGTGGTTTGCAGAGTATAGATGTAGATGTGGCAGATCTGATCACCGAGTAGAATGCCAGTGCAGGCACAAGTGTTTCAGTGCACATCACTGAGAGCACATTGCTGGACACGGGGCTCTACAGCAGATGACATCTATGTATTCCCATGTTGACCCAACGTCACAGTCAGCTGCAATTGCAGTGGGCACTGAATCCTTGGGATTGCACTATGCATCGATGGCAATGTATCACCTGGTTGAATGAATCATGTTTCCTGTTAAACAGAGCGAATGGTTGTTTGTGGAAACTGCATCATCCACGAAAACTGCTGCTAAAACATGGACTGTGTCACAGATGCACACTACTGGGGGCAGTCACTGATGCACACTACTGTGGGCATTATTGTGCCATGGGAGGAGGGGGGCACTGGATCTGCATGGGACCTGATTTACCATGTCATGTACCATGACAAGTGTGGACTAAATGAACCTTACTGTAGACCATCCACAAGCTTTCGTGCCTGGGCTGGAATTCCAACAACAGATGACTCAGTGTAAAGAGCCTATACACAGAGATGGAGTGGCTAGTGGTGATATCAACACTGATTGGCTGGGAGCTCAGGACACCATGTCTTTTCCAGACTTGTGTTTACTGTTGTCATAGGATGCGTGATGCAACTGTGACCCATACAGAAATACCACAAGTCTTGGGGAACTTCTGCATGTCATTTGTTGGTTCAGATACTGTAATTTAACACCAATAAAAAGCTCTCATATTGTAAGTCATACCAACAACGATAATTTTCAAATTAGATTTACACACCAGTTTTTGTAGATTAAATGATATTCAATGGGATTTACTAAATGTAACGACCATGATTCACATACTTACAAAGGACGGTTGAGAACAATGCCAGGTTGTGCCATTATTAATTGAAAAAACTGAAGTGAAGGCTTCATGATGCTAGTACTTCCAAGAAATGAAGATAGATGGAAAGAACTGGCACTGAAATTGGACAGGGAAGATGGGAATCATAAATGGACCTTGTGGAAATAACTTATTTCTCTTCTGTGTGAAGTATGTATTTTGTTCTCTGGTGTACCATCAGTCATTTAATATTAATAATTTGTAATATCAACTGTTCTTCAAGTGTTTGTCTGCTTTTGCAGTTTAATTTTGTATGTTGTTAGCAGAACAACAAAAGAAATGTGACATTTTCATTACCAAACAGTCATCATTCTGTAGTTTTAGTAGTCAGGATCCATGCACACTGTTAAAAGTATTCCCCATTTACTGCACTGTGCTCTTAATGTTACGAATAATTAATGCTCATTTACTGCACTGTGCTCTTAGTGTTATGTATAACTAATGGTCTCTTTTGTATGTATATAGTGGCTTAGTGAGTAAGTTACAAATTACAGCTCTGAAGGGGTAGGATTTAAGCCTTGGTATGTCCAATTTTTATTTATTTTTTCATATATCACTTCCTTCAGCTCTGGTAATGATATACAAATGTGAAAAATTCCAAGCTGCTCCATGACTGTAAGACTATAATGTTTATGCTGGGGTAAATAACATGATTGAAATATGTATGTGTGAGCTCAAGGCCTTAAATTCCATATCTGCCTCACATGCATTTTGGTACATAACAAAAGGACAAAATCTCAGAATGGGCAAGGATGGGGACCAATATCAGCCATGGGTCACCCAAGTAACTGGCTGTGTATGTCACTTCAAAGTTTGTAAACAGCAAAGGATATACAATCTATTACAGGACCATAGCTATATTTATCTGTCCAGTGAATCTAGAACTGCAGGTATTGGTCCACTGCTTAAGTGCTAAACATCTTTATTGAACTTCCCCACTTCTAACAAGACATAATATTACACAATGTATGTTGTTAATCTCTATGTACACTTCGCTGACACAATCTTAATTGGTGCTACAGTCTTGTTTTTCTATATACTCTACCAATGAATAAACATGGTGCTTCACTAAGTTATCCCTCACTGCTGATCTGAAATTGCCCACATCCACCTGTTTTTTGTTGACTTGGGTAATGCTTTTCACAGTTTGATGCCACGACAGTATGTTGTACATGTACATCATTTATTTATCTTTTGTAGTAGTTGAGTACACATCCATTACAAGCAGTGCTAGGACTCTTACTAATTAATTTTTATTTTGTAATAATCACATTTTATACTCTTTAAATACATGAAAGTTGCAGAATTTGACTTTTTTAAATAGTTAGCACCATGATGATCTTTCATTAGTATAATATTATTTCTCTGTAAACTAACTGATTGCACACTTGTGTCACCATTTCCCTAAAATACCCTCTGCTTCCATAATTCAACAACGAATGAGCATAAGCAAAATATATGGACAGATTTAGAAACTCCATATTTACCTTACTGCCTGCTTCACACTAAAAACTCGTTTTACTCCTAACAGAAATGTTTTGCTGATGACCAGTGGGAGGCTAAGTTTCTCCAATACTGTGAGCAAGACTCCAAGAAAGCGAAAGAATCACCTACTGTGTCCTGTGTTATAAAGCAAAGAGGTAACCAATTCTAGAAGTGCACGATGCTCCACGTGCCACCACCTATTGCAGAAGCTCAAGATGCTCTATAAGCCACTTTCTATACCGCAGAAGTACACTATACTCCAGTCATCATCTTCAGCATATACACTTATGCTCATAAATTAAGGATAATTGCAGAATGTGGTGCCACACAACATGGCACTACACAAAACTGATGCTAATAGCATAGGCACGAAGGGAACACACACGACACAGACCTGTAAGTCCACGGTATTGGTGATAAGTTGAGAAAACCATCCCGAAACACGTGCTACAAAATGCCACTGTTTCCTGCACATGTACCCCGACATCAACATGGGATATGATCTCCATGCACATGTACACAGGCCACACAACGGGTTGCATACTCTGGATCAGGTGGTCGAGCAGCTGGTGGGCCTCCCATGCTTGCACCAGTGCCTGTTGGAGCTCCTGAAGTGTCCTAGGGGTTTGAAGACTGTAATATTTCTGGCTTAGTCAGCCATCATATTAGGCTCCAAGAAGCTGTTCCCAGAGCAGTGGAGATGCAAGAAGTATATAGATGATGAAATGTGGTGTGAGGTACCTGTGACAGATGTTAGATTTGATACCATTCCTGTGAGAAAGACCACCTGCATAATGCTACTGCTCTGTGATTGGCTGCTGTATTCGGAGCACGGGCACCAAAACATTAAAGTATAGTTATTATTATTAGTAGTTAAACTACTCATTGGAATGGCTTCACTTTTTAATATAAATATCTCTCAACCTGAGTCGAAACAAGGTCCCAGGAATAGACAACATTCCATCAGAACTACTGACGGCCTTGGGAGAGCCAGTCCTGACAAAACTATACCATCTGGTGAGCAAGGTGTATGAGACAGGCGAAATACCCTCAGACTTCAAGAAGAATATAATTAATTCCAATCCCAAAGAAAGCAGGTGTTGACAAATGTGAAAATTACCAAACTATCAGTTTAATAAGTCACAGCTGCAAAATACTAACGCGAATTCTTTACAGACGAATGGAAAAACTGGTAGAAGTCGACCTCGGGAAAGATCAGTTTGGATTCTGTAGAAATATTGGAACACGTGAGGCAATACTGACCCTACGACTTATCTTAGAAGAAAGATTAAGGAAAGGCAAACCTATGTTTCTAGCATTTGTAGACTTAGAGAAAGCTTTTGACAATGTTGACTGGAATACTCTCTTTCAAATTCTGAAGGTGGCAGGGGTAAAATACAGGGAAGGAAAGGCTATTTACAATTTGTATAGAAAGCATATGGCAGTTATAAGAGTCGAGGGACATGAAAGGGAAGCAGTGGTTGGGAAGGGAGTGAGAGAGGGTTGTAGCCTCTCCCCGATGTTATTCAATCTATATATTGAGCAAGCAGTAAAGGAAACAAAAGAAAAGTTTAGAGTAGGTATTAAAATCCATGGAGATGAAATAAAAACTTTGAGGTTCACCGATGACATTGTAATTCTGTCAGAGAAGGCAAAGGACTTGGAAGAGCAGTTGAACGGAATGGATAGTGTCTTGAAAGGAGGGTATAAGATGAACATCAAAAAAAGCAAAACAAGGATAATGGAATGTAGTCGAATCAAGTCGGGTGATGCTGAGGGAATTAGATTAGGAAATGAGACACTTAAAGTAGTGAAGGAGTTTTGCTGTTTGGGGAGCAAAATAAATGATGATGGTCGAAGTAGAGAGGATATAAGATGTAGACTGGCAATGGCAAGAAAAGCGTTTCTGAAGAAGAGAAATTTGTTAACATTGAGTATAGATTTAAGTGTCAGGAAGTCGTTTCTGAAAGTATTTGTATGGAGAGTAGCCATGTATGGAAGTGAAACATGGACGATAAATAGTTTAGACAAGAAGAGAATAGAGGCTTTCGAAATGTGGCGCTACAGAAGAATGCTGAAGATTAGATGGGTAGATCACATAACTAATGAAGAGGTATTGAATAGAATTGGGGAGAAGAGTAGTTTGTGGCACAACATGACTAGAAGAAGGGATTGGTTGGTAGGACATGTTCTGAGGCATCAAGGGATTACCAATTTAGTACTGGAGGGCAGCGTGGAGGGTAAAAATCGTAGAGGGAGACCAAGAGATACATACACTAAGCAGATTCAGAAGGATGTAGGCTGCAGTAGGTAATGGGAGAGGAAGAAGCTTGCACAGGATAGAGTAGCATGGAGAGCTGCATCAAACCAGTCCCAGGACTGAAGACCACAACAACACAACAACATCTCTCAACAGCTGACTATCAATCAGTCATTTTAGAATTATTAAAAACAATCTAAATCAAAAACAAAATACTGATGAAATTGCACACGAAGCACTTCGGAAGCGTTCGGGTCATGCCTTTTGTGGTATGGTGCGCAAAGTGTTTTGGGCTGTTCGTCACTCTGGATTAGGCAGTCGAGAAGAACAGACATGTTGTCTGCCGTAGGATGTGTTTCCAATTTTTATTTAAGTTCCTGTTCGTCACTCTGGATTAGGCAGTCGAGATGTACAGTCCTGTTGTCTGTGGCAGGATGTGTTTGCCAATATTCAGTATTAAAAGATTCACTCCAGTAGTCATGAGGCACAGACAAGTGCCACAAATAGTGTAAAGCTACATTTTCGTAAACATTGTGTTTGATCATGTGCTTTGCTGTGCCAGAAGGCGTTATATTAAGATCATGTAGACTTCTTGTGCGGCTATATTAAAATACACGAGTTCAATGGTTCAAATGGCTCTGAGCACTATGGGACTCAACTGCTGAGGTCATTAGTCCCCTAGAACTTAGAACTAGTTAAACCTAACTAACCTAAGGACATCACAAACATCCATGCCCGAGGCAGGATTCGAACTTGCGACCGTAGCGGTCTTGCGGTTCCAGACTGCAGCGCCTTTAACCGCACGGCCACTTCGGCCGGCAATACACGAGTGGCTTCCCATAGAAGTGATACATTATTTCAGAACAGAACCTCGCTAAAAGTCAGTTTCAGTCTCAAGTTACAGAAACTATGACCTGCGTGCTGTTTTCTGCGCTGGGGACACCAACTTGAAGACAGCGGGTTAGTGAACTATAACAGAACCTTCGTATTCCACACAGTGCAGTGGAAACAACTAGGCGCCTCACATGTACTGCATGCACAGAACAAATGTGCTCAGTGACACGTCATCTGCAGTAATGCATAGGAGGTAAAGGAGGATGATCGTTATTAACACCAACAATCAATTCATTCTTCCTTTCTTGCCATAAGACATGCAGCGATATGTCGATCGAGAGCATCCCAGACGTGGTCAATGAGGTTTAGGTCTGGGGAACAGGCAGGTCACTCCATTTGTCTGATATCTTCTATTTCAAGGTACTCCTCCATGATGGCAGGTCGGTGAGGCCATGCGTTATCATCCATCAGGAGGAAGGTGGGACCCACTGCACCCCTGAAAAGGTGGACATACTGGTGCAAAATGGCGTCCCGGTACACCTGACCTGTTACAGTTCCTCTGTCAAAGACATGCGTGGGTGTAAGTGCACCAATCATAATCCCACCCCACACCATCAAACCACGACCTCCATACAGGTGCCTTTCAATGACATTAAGGGGTTGGTATCTGGTTCTTGGTTCACACCAGATGAAAACTCGGTGAGAATCACTGTTCAGACCATACCTGGACTCATCCTTGAACATAACCTGGGTTCACTGTTCCAAAGACCATGTACTGGGTTCTTGACACCAGGCTTTACAGACTCTCCTGTGACCAGGGGTCAGTGGACTGCACCTTGCAGGTCTCTGGGCGAATAAACCATGTCTGTTCAGTCGTCTAAAGACTATGTGTCTGGAGACAATTGTTCCAGTGGCTGCGGTAAGGTCACGAGCAAGGCTACTGCAGTACTCCGTGGCCATCTGCGGGCACTGGTGGTGAGATATTGGTCTTCTTGTGGTGTTGCACACTATGGGTGTCCCATACTGTAGCACCTGGACATGTTTCCTGTCTGCTGGAATTGTTGCCATAATCTTGAGACCAAACTTTGTGGCACACGGAGGGCCCATGCTATGACCTGCTGTGTTTGACCAGCCTCCAGTCACCCTAGTATACTACCCCTCATAACGTCATCAATATGTATTCTTTGAGCCATTTTCAACACACAGTCACCATTAGCACGTCTGAAAACATCTGCACCCTTACTCACTGCACCATACTCTGACATGCACCAACACGCCTCTGCATATGTGGACTACTGCCAGCACCACCGTGCGACGACCGCAGGTCAAATGCACTGCATGGTCATACCCCGAGGTGATTTAAACCTGCAAACCACCCACCAGAGCATTGTTTCACCATGTATCAGCATTATCCTTAATTTATTAGCATGAGTGTATTTTTTAGTGTTGATAAATACTGACAGAGAACATCCAGTCACTGGAAATGAATTGAGTGGGCAGAGACTTTCTATTCGATGTTCTTGACTTACAGGCTGTTATTTGAGTAAGAGTGGTCACATATTTCTTCTTACAGACTGGCATATGCAAGATTGTCTTGAAAATTTGTTGTCTTGCATTAGAAGTTTCCAGAGGATATCAATGCCGCTTTACAGTTTAAAAACAATCTAAATTTAATTTGTGTGGCTCAGTATTAGATAAATATATCTAAATCCAGTTATGACAATAGTGAAGGATTCTATTTAACTGGCTACCTAGAACTTATGAAGAGTAAAACTCCAGTTGTATGCATGAACAAATGCATGTCCAACCTTCCAAAAAGTTGGGGCAAGCAGAACAACTACATCAGTCAATGAACTGAGCAGTGTGTAGAAAACTGCACTGTTCAATATTGCTGGAGCTCAGTTTATGAAGTCCTAATTTATACTCAGAATCAAACAATAGAAAGTCCACACTGGAATATCAACAATATTATGAAAAGGGTTGATTGCTTCTTGCCATAAAGATGACACGTCGAACTGCAGACAGGCACAATAAAAAGACTGTTACCCATTGAGCTTTTGGATAATGCTTTCTCCAGAAAAGAAAACACACACAAGCAAGCACTCCTCTTTGACAGCTCCAGGCTGGAAAGCAATTGTCACATTGAACGAAAGCAGCAATCCAGAGTGGGGCATGGAAGGGGGAGGGAGAGCAGATAGCAGGGATGGAGGAGGGTAGAGAAGAGCAATCTGGTGGAATGTGAAAGAACTAGATAGCAGCATGACAAGACTGTCAGGTGTAGCGTCAGAAGGCTGTGGGGGCAAGGAAGTCGGATAGGAGGGGGGATGGGGCACGGGGAGCAGAAAGATAGAGGAGCAGAGAATGAAAAAAGATGGATGGATGCATTAGCAGAGGACAGCACACAATGGCACATGAATATGGAGGAGGTAATAGGACAGAGGTGGTGGAGAAACTGTTGGGTGGAGGGCATGGGGACAGGCAGAATATTTTTGGGAATCGAGAATGTGTTGTAAGGACAACTCTTATCTATGCAGTTGAGAAAAGTTGGTGGTGGAGGGGAGGATCTAGATGGCCTAGGTTGTTAAGCAGCCATTGAAATGAAAGATGTTATATTCAGCTGCCGGTTGCCTGGTTGATTTGGGGGAGGGGACCAAACAACGAGGCCATCAGTCCCATCAGATTAGGCAAGGATGGGGAAGAAAGTTGGCATTTCCTTTCAAAGGAACATCCCAGCATTTGCCAGAAGTGATTTAGGGAAATCATGGAAAACCTAAATCAGGATGGTCAGACACTGGTTTGAACTGTCGTCCTCCCAAATGCGAGCCCAGCGTGCTAACCACTGCGTCACCTTGCTTGGTTAAATTCAGCTGCATGTTGTGTTATAGGGTGGTTTACTTTGCTCTTGGCCACAATTTGGCAGTGGTTGGTCACTGTGATGGACAGCTAGTTGGTAGCCCTAGCAATGTAAAAAGCTGCACAATGATTGCAGCAGAGCTGGTATATGACATGGCTGGTTTCAGATGTGGCTTGGTCTCTGAAGGGGTAGGATAAGCATGGGACTGGACTGGAATAGGAAGTGCTAGATGGGTGGACTGTGCAGGCCTTGCACTTGAATGTTTCACAAGGATATGAACACTGTAGCAAGATGTGGGTATTGAGAGTGGCATAGGGATGGACTAAAATGTTGTGGAGGTTGGGTGGGCGATGCAAAACCACTTTAGGAGGAGTGAGAAGGATCTCAGGTAGGATGTCTCTCATTTCAGGGCAAGATGATAGATAATCAAAGCCCTGGCGAAGGATGTGGTTCAGTTGTTCCAGTCCAGAGTGGTATTGGGTGATGAAGGGGAGCACTCCTTTGTAGTTAGTTCTTGAAGATGGTGGGGTGATTTTTGGGGGGCGGGGGTGGCTTGGGAGATCTGTTTGCGAGCTAGATATGGAGGATAGTGCCTGACCGTGAAGGCCTGTGAGAAACCTTCCGCATATTGGGCAAGGGAGTTCTTGTCACTGTAGATACACCATCCCTGGATGGCCAGGCTGTATAGGAGGGGTCTTTTTGTGCGGACAGGTTGCCAGCTATCGAAATGCAGGTGGTGTTGGTAGTTGGTGGGTATAATGTGGACAGAGGTATGAATGTAGCCATCAGAAAGGAGAAGGTCAACATCCAGGAAGGTGGCATGCTGGGTTGAGGAGGACCAAATCAAGCACATGGGAGGGAGGGTGTTGAGGTTGTCCTGAATCTAGATCATTACGATAGCATCAATAAACCTGAACCGGACCAGCGGTTTAGGGTTTTGGGAGGCTGGGAAGTTTTCTCTAGATAGCCCATAAACAGACTGGCATAAGAGGGTACCATGTGTGTGGCCATGTCTGTGCCACAAATTTGTTTGTATACCTTGCCTTCAAAGGAGAAGTATTAATTTGTTAGGACAAAGTTAGTAAGATGTACTAGGAGCAAAGCAGTTTGTTTAGAGTCTGAAGGATGTAGGGTGAGGTAGTGTTCAATAGCGGCAAGACCATGGGCATGAGGGATGTTGGCGTGTAGGGAAGAGGCACCAACAGTGACGAGCAGGGATCCAGGCGGTAAAGAGGTGGGAATGGTGGAGAGTCGATGGATGGGAGAGCCAGAGAATTGGCATAGACATTTCACTACGTAGTCACCGAAGGGCTGAAGGTGAAGCTTTTACATACAACTGAAACTTCTGTGGTGCTGAGGATTTTGGTGGAAAGGTTTGCAAAAGTGTTCTGGATTTAGAGGAGTTTTCAGGAGTGTAGCAACGTGACAGGTTCAGCTAGGCAGGGTCTGGATGCAATGAGGGGTTGACTAGGAGGAGCACTGTGGGTATGATAGATGTTGGATTGTGCTGTTCCAAGATGGCAGTAGGATGTCAGCAGGCTGGATAACTTATGGAGGTCGTGTCTGGAATGCTCTTCCATGTTCTGGAAAGCAAGGGATTCAGTTTCACATTTACTCAGTTTTACCAAGGTCAGGTTTCATTGTTAACCAGAAGTTCATGTTTTTCAATTCATCTACATGACTCCATTATTTGCTGCCTATATCTGTACTACCATAGGTGCAACTATTACTTTCAAATTTCTGATGACTTAGCAGGAATTAAAAAGTTGCTGTCATCTGTGAACAGTACATTTGCACTTGGATAGTACATTATGCGTTATCATTAATATAAATATGGAACACTACTGTGGCCAACGCAGTGTATCCTGTGTGTCTATATACTTGTGATCTGAGATATAGTGCTAAACTCAGTTACATGTTTTGCAGTATGAAAGCTCTCAGGCCATTCCATTATGTTTCCTAAGTACGTCAAAAAATCTTTCTCTCTTCCCATAATTCTATTTACGTTTTTAAAAATTTTGTACATGGCTGGAACAGCAACTGTAGGATTAAATCATCTTGTAGATATAGTAAATAGCCTATCAGTTACAAAATGGAACAATTATTAAAACCCCTTTATCATTATTCAGAAGGAAGTATTGTCAACATAAATAAGTTAACAGTGAAAACATGTTAATGTATACAAAAACAACACACACACACACACACACACACACACACACACACACACACACACCAATCGAGTCATTCCATCCCAAAAATGTACAATTTTCAACTTGATCCTCTTCGATTTTCATAAACTTTGGTGTGTTCATTGCACATAACAAGAG
This sequence comes from Schistocerca americana, assembly GCF_021461395.2. Lineage (NCBI taxonomy): Eukaryota > Metazoa > Arthropoda > Insecta > Orthoptera > Acrididae > Schistocerca > Schistocerca americana. The sequence continues at coordinate 253,120,047 of NC_060119.1, read as the reverse complement.
AATGAAAAATACAAAATTATAGAATTTTAGCATAATTAAGGCAAGGGTAATGGCCACTCAAAGTTCTAAAAATGTGTGGAGAATTTGACATATACTGCTGACAAAAACAGCTGTAACTTCTGTTCTAATAAAAATGGAACAGTGAAGCAGGTAATTTTGGAAAGGTCTTGAAACAAGCTTTTCAGTGGTATGCAATTATGTCATATTTGAAGACTGTACACAATTAAAGTCAGTGACTTTGATCTTTGACCTTAAACATGTCATCTTTGAAACTGACAAACAAAACACATTTGTTTCTTCCTGTTACACTATACAACATAGTAAAAAATCAAATTGGGACAACAATGGGATCAGGAGATATAAATTAATATGTACAGCAACGTGTTGCCTTAATGCAAAATAAATTTAATTCAAACTCCAACAATATGAGACAAAGCACTGGAAAACACACTTATTGATAAAAATTTGTGTTAAAATAACACACAGTAAGGTAACAACGTAGGAGGCCAATATCAAGCTACCAAATATTGGATGGCAATGTGGCTGCAATATGTACACAGATAGTTGCTACAAAAGGTGTTGTGTATTGAAATTATACAAATCTACCTTCAAGATGGAGTTTCAGAAGATTATGTATTGCTGTAATCCATTCAGGAAAGTTGGATACAACAGATACAGGAAATAACTGCTGGTAAACTTTTCAGGATGTGAGGTTGTGGTCCAAGAAACTCTTCTGTTCCTGACAGTTCGTCCAGAGGTGCTCCTCCGCTGAGTCTTGTCAACTGACTGGTTGGACGTCCAAGAGTGACATATATACAGTAGGAACGGGGGTTTTGTCGAAGTAGCACATGATGAGCAGAGATAATCCTTGTCAAAGATAGAACTTAACGATTGATTGTCATCTTGTCAAAGATAAAATTGTCTAGCGATTCTGCAGAGCTACTGCCCATATGTCGCTAAATTTCATTGCCTTTTCTTTCCTATTAAAATTGTCCTGATGCTTATAAATTTCAATGGCTCCTCTACATAGTCATGGATAATAATTTGATGTTGTAGATAAAATTTCTGTTTCAGAAAACTTCACTTCATGGTTTCCTGACTGAAGAGCGTGCTCTGCAACAACAGATTTCTCTATTTTTCCTAGTCGGCAAAGACTTGTGCTCTTTTAGCCATGCATTTACACTCCTATTGGTAGTTCCAATAAACTTTACCACACATACATGGAATTTTGCATACACCACATGCCGACAGAGGAGGCCATTTATCCTTCATAGACCGAAGTATCTGGCTTCTTTTCTTTGTTGTTCTAAAGACCAGTCTGATGTCATGTTTCTGTAAAATCTTACCGATCTGATCCGTTACTTTTTTAACAAAAGGGAGAGAAACTGTATTGAGCCGTGCGTGGCTCGTGTTCCCGCCGTAATGTATTTTACACCTTGTTTTAATGTACTTCCACCTTAGTACATTAAATTTAAATTACTATTGTCACTGAGTTGCTGCTTTGCCTGACCCTGAGCGGCATTAGCAGTGCGTATCGACATATCCCCTCTTGTAGTATCTTTGCTCGACTGCTATTACTTCCCGGCCCTTGTCTGTTGGAGTTCAGTTCGTCAACAGTGCGGGTTGCAAGTTCGGGTCTGCCAGTCCGTTGGAACGCGTCTGGAGCGCAGTCCGGACCTGCCAGTCGGGAGTTGCAATGCAGTACTAGTGCAGTCGGGTTGGAGCAGTGAGTTCTGCCTCGACATGGCTCACCCGAATGTTGCCACCATGCATCATTTCCGGGCCACAGTCTTGGTGGATCGTCAGTTGGTTGGCTCGCCAATCGTTCATGAGTCGGTTGTGTGGGTGTGCATCGACTCCCGATTTGTCTTCATGTGTGCTTAGTTACTGTTGTGTATCATCCAGGTCTTCATGCAAGTGTTTGTCAGGTTGTGTGTGCAGTTGGCGTTAGTTCCACTGACGACTATTTTAGATGTTGTCGTCGTACTGGCTCTGAGAGGTCGGTCATCTCATCGGGGACATGTAACCGGTTCTCTGAGTGCTTCTGGGTCTCTTCAATTACCATCTTGTGGAACTTGGGTCAGTCCTTTCCTGGTACAGGGATGTCATTTAGCCAGTGGGCGTGTTTCCTCTGCAGGGATGGGTCCAGGCCAGTATTTCCGCTGTCGTGTGTCTGGAAGTGAGTGGGCGATGCAACAGCAGTGCAGTTGCGATGGAGCAGCAGTCATGGATGGACCAGCAGGAAGTCGGTCGGTTGTTGCGGACGAGGGAAGTTATCTCCACGCAGTGCAGTAGGCTGGGGCCGCTGGCAGCCCCTGCACAGTGTTGGAGCATTTGTGGAGCTGTCCGATCGCTACGAGCTTCGTGGTTCACCGACCCAAGACGTCAAAGTTGAGTAGTGGTTTCAACTACTCAAACCATGTCCATTCATGTTGTGGTGGTTCGTTTTGGTGGTTTGCTGTTGGGGAGGTTTCCCTGTGAGCGACATCGAGTGTTTCTACTGCTGAAATTTAGCCCCCATGCGGTGCAATTAACTATTTTGGTAGACTACAATTTGAGTGTACCAGCGGAATTTTCTGCCTAGTGGCCGTTAGCGTTCCGGTTACCTGTCCTGGTCACTAACGTGATTTCAGGCAGCGTCCTTTCCTCACCTGTTGTCACTGTCCAAGTGTGTAATTTTGACAGCTAATACATACTCCATTGTGAATTATCACGATTGTAACCTATCTGGTTTGAGTTCTCATGTACGGATTGACGGGAAGCAAGTCTCTGTGTCGGTCGCGCCATGGCTGTCCCCTGGTTGGGTTCCGACGGATCAAGTACAGTTGGGCTCACCACCTGTCTCGCCTAAGTGAACGAGGGCAGACTGACTTCCCTGGAGGGTTCTGAGTGCCACCGGTGTTTAATTATCTGTCGTAAACTACCTTAAATTCGAGGCTTATGGTTATTTTTTTATTTTCTTAAAAATTTGGCAAAATTAATTTTTAAATTTATCTTTCAAGCTTGAAAATTGCAGCCTTCTGGCTTTAAAGATTATGGTAATATATTTTAAAATTTTGAAACTTAATTGTGGCCTTCAGCCATTGGTATTGCACCTTGCATATGTATGTTCTATCTGCTTAGCATTAAGGCTTTCCACATAGCCGTGATACGTTTTTTTTATTTTTTTATTTGATTTACCTCTTTAATTGCATTTTAATCTTGTTGATTTTTAAGATTTCTTGTTGTTAAACATTCTGGCCTTCTGCCTATAAAAGTCTATGGTAATATATTCTAAAATCTTGAAATTTATTGTGGCACTCAGCCATTTGTATTGTACTTTGCATATGTTTGCTGTTTTTTTTTATTATTTTATTGCTATCTTAATTGGATTTTTACCTTGTTGATTTGTTAAGATTTCTTGTTTGGAGGCCTTCGGCCGTGAAATAGTTGCATTTGGTAAAGGTCCGGCTATGTGTCGCTTTAGTTGTAAAGGTTATTAAATTACAATAAGTGACAATTAGAAGGAGAAACTGACCTCAACCTTTGGCCCTTTCCACAATCCTATTCCTGTTCTGCCCAGCAGGTTTAGCGGGTGTATCATGTATTTTTCTGTTATTGTGATTCATCCTTGTCCTTTGGTCTTCTGTTCCTTGGTTGGAAAATTCTATTTCTCTCTTTCCCTGAATAGCCATTTTTCTTGAAGGCCCGCTTCAGGTTTTTTATTTCAGTGTTCAGGTGTTCCGATGTGCATATTCGTTTGACTCTATCAACAAGATTTTTAATGACACCGCTCTTTTGTTGTGGGTGGTGATTGGAGTTTTTATGCAAATATCTGTCCGTATGTGTTACTTTCTGAAAAACTTTATGTTCCAAACTTCCATCGGACTGTCTCATAACTAAAACATCCAAGAAAGATATTCTGTTATCATTTTCCATTTCCATGGTGAACTGGATTTTTGGAATAATTTGATTCATCCAAAGCCTTTCTTCCATGGCACCAAACCACAACTGTGTCATCTAAAAACGGATACCAGCGAGATGGTTTCTTATTGGCTTTGTCCAGAGCCGATTGTTCGAATTTCTGCATACAGAAATTTGTGATCGCAGGACCTAATGGGTTACCAATTGCTACACCATCTAGTTGCTCATTAAATTCATTGTACCACTGGAACTGACTTGAAATAAGGCAATGTCTAAAAAGAGTAGTCAAATCTTCTGGAAAAATATCCATTATAAAGATCATAATACCGTTAACTGGAATCGTAGAGAATAAAGACACCATGTCAAAACTTACAAGAATATCTTCAGGAGCCAGAATTAGCCCTCCAAGTTTCTGAATAAAACGATGCAAGCCTTTTATATATGAGTCAGTTACCCCAATATATGGTTGTAAATGGGTTGCCAGATATCTTGCTATTTCGTATGTGGGAGACCTGATGGCACTAACTATGGGTCTCAAAGGAAAATCTATTTTCTTTTTATCTCTGCTCATCATGTGCTACTTCGACCACACCCCTTTTCCTACAGTATATATGTCACTCTTGGATGTCCGACCGGTCAGTCAGCAAGACTAAGCGAAGGAGTGCCTGTGAGGATGTCCAGCGCGCAGTCCTGGACGAAATGTCAGGAACGTAAGAGTTTCTTGGACCACGACCCTTCATTCTAAGATACAGGAAATTCTACATAAAATACTAATGTGGATGGTGGCATAGCGACATACAGCAAAATATGAGATCAATATAGAAAAATATTAACTCAGTGACAAGGGCCTGTGACTGATCCGACAACACTGAAACTAGTGGAAACTGCAAACCTGCACAACTCCTTGGACGAGTCAGACACAACTGTAGCACCAAAAATTGCTTTAAATGATAGTCTGGTATCTCTTGGTGAGCCCCAGTGAAAAAGAAGGGACTGGGAGACAAAACATACGCGCAGACATAGTTTAACAAAGTGCTTGAGGTATTCAGAAGTAAATACATAACTAGTGTGGAAAAAATGCAGATTATGAAACCAATGGTGAATCTGAAATGATAATGCACTTGAAAGAGAAATTCAGTACCAGGACCGAAGATCCAAATTCTAACACTTCTTCTGAAAAGTTGGAGCATTCAAAGGATTGAAAATTAATTTGGAACCTCTAACCATTTAGTGGGAAAAGCAAAACAATTAATGAAAGAATGTGGTATTTTAACAACTCAAAATCCAAGACCTAAACATCCCTTAAGTGAACAAATTGTGAATAGTGTCACAGAATTCTACAACAGAGACGATATAAGCCACTGTTTGCCTGGGAAGAACAATTTTGGTTTCTGTCAAGGAACGTGGTTCCAGGACTCTTAAACAAAAAGACTAGAGTTGGGAAACCTGCATAAACTGTGTCACACATTCAAAGATGAACATGTGGGACTGAAAATAAGATTACTGAAATTCTGCTAGTTGTGATCCAAGAACTGTGTCTTGGCTGGTGCAACTGGTACCCATAGACACATAGTGTGTGTGTTTGCAGTATTAACCAAAACATGAAGCTAATGTTGGGAGGTTCCAGATTAAGAGTTGAAATGTAATGCAGACTTTCAGCTTGGCACCTACAAATACTGTCTTGCTTGGATCATTTTTAATCATGTCCATCCAAAATGCTGTACGTCCACATGTGAAAAGTGTCCCGGTACACATTCTATCATGACACACCCCAAGAGTTTTTTTTTTTTTTTTTTTTTTTTTTTAATGAAATAACATCCAAACTGTGGACATGTACGGACAGAAGAACTCTCCAGACAAGCATATCATCTGTGGAAGACTATTTGGAAAACCTTTGCAGACAAATTAAAAAAGCATCTGTTGCATTCCTTTACAGACACCCAACAGTCTGAATTTCTACAGCATCTAGAAGAGACACTTGGTAACGATGAATACAGTCTAATATGTGATTTTGCAGAAAATAATGTGTTTGTCCTGTAGGATCACATGATTTCCATGTCCCTGTAGAGTGGCATTTCTTTGCCACATCACATGGCAAAGGACCATGTGATGGTGTAACTGGTATCAAGAGACTTGCTGCCTGTGCCAGTCTGCAATGCATCTACAACTCACCGGTAATAACACCCAGACAGTTGTTTGAATGGTGCTCCAAGAACACTGCAGTGTGTAACTTTCTTTGTACAACTAGCAGTGACTATGATGAAAAAAATCTCTCTCCTTCAAGAGTGGTCTGCACAAATTCACACAATTGTAGGTACCCACGAGTTACATTGTGTTAGTCCCGTTGGTTATTACAATGTCCAAACACAAGTTTTCTCCAATCTGCCACCAGACATCAGAAATGAACCTCTAACTAGGAACTAATGAGACTCATACCTCTATGATATCACAGGGTTTGTTGCATGCATGTACAAAGGCCACTGGTGGCTTGGATGTGTTTTGAATATTAATGAAGATATCAATGGGATTTCAATTAGTTGTCCACCCGCTTAACTGAGTGGTAACATGCTAGCCCCCCACACAGCGGGCCCGTGTTCGATTCCCTTCCGTTAGTGGAGTTGGTGTTGTGTTGTCCTCATTATCATTTCATCCTCATCACTGGTACGCAAGTCATCCAATGTGGTGTCGACTGAAATAAGACTTGTACTTGGTGGCCAAACTTCCCCAGATAGCGCCTCCCGGCCAATAATGCCATACGCTCATTTCATTTCAGTTAGTTTCCTACATCTTCATGGGTCATCACCTTCATATGAATAGCCTGAGAAACCTGACATCTTAACTGTGGACAAGAAGGACATTCTTACAAAGGTAGATGTGAGAACAGCAACAGGGCAAATGTATTTCCTTTCACCAAATGATGCACACACAGCATTATATGTTGCTTCGCAGTATTGAGGCATAGCAAGTCTTGATTCTGGTATTGGGCTGTGCGGACGTTCAAAGCTCGATGGAGAAAACGGACTTCAATGGACGATAGAGGGCAATGTTGCCACAGTGCTGCACTCACCTAGTTCGCATCTCGCCACCTGAATACACCAGCCAATAGTATCCCTTGCAGCCGGCATAAATACCACCGCACATTGACTGCTCAGTCAGTTGTGTATCTCATCTGGTAGCATTCGTTACTATCTCCACTGTACTGCTGATTACTCTTCAATGACTTTGATTTGGTTTGGTTTTCACTCTTTGGTCTTGATTTAGATTGTGGCTCGCACTTCACCTGTTGTTAGCGTTATGGCGAAAGTTTGTTGCACTTCGTTGTTGCCTAGGTTGCTATTGACTTGCTCTTGTGGTATCGTGTCCACTGTCCGGCCAGCCCTGTTGCTCGAATCCAGCGTGGGACTGAGTCCCATCTGCAGATGGTCTTGCGTTGTCATTATTTCTCTCCTGTTTTTATGGCGTGTGCAATGGTATCTGGTGACCTGTGGATGTAGCATAAATGATACATTTGTCTTATTTGTTTCTATAAATATGAAACTGTTTACCATGCCTTCCAAGCATGTGTTCAGCTGGGATGGCTATAATGTGTTTTGCATCACTAGTCGGATGTCACATTGCATATTATAAATGCTTGCTATTGGCCTGTTGACTGTACTAACTTACTGTACTATGTTATAACACTGTCTTTTTAACAATAAACATGTTTTTCAGTGCTTTCTGTCATAATGTTGGGGTCTGAATACAATTTATTTTGCATTGATGCAGCGCACTGCTGCATTTATATCTCTTAATCCCAACATCATTACAACTTGATTTTTTACTATGTCGTATAGTGTGACATGAAGAAGCAACTATATATTTTTTGTCAAATTTGAAGGGAGGTATTCTGACATATTCAAGGTCAAAGGTCAAGATCACTGACCTCAATTGTGTACATTCTTCAAATATGGCAAAATTGCACATCATTGAAAAGCCTGTTTCAAGACTGTTCCAAAATTACCTGATTCACTGACCTACCTTTATTAGAACAGAATTTACAGCAGTTTTTGTCATCAGTGTTTGTCAAATTTTCCACACGTTTTTAGAACTTTGACTGCCCATTACTCTTTGTCTTACTTGTCAAAAATTCTAATTTGGTATTTTTCATTCTCTTATTGTGTGCAATGAACACAGCAAATTTTATGAAAATGAAGAGGGTCATGTTGTTGACTGTTGTTGTGTTGATTTGACATGGAATAACTCAATCATATCGCATTACAAATACAAAAACTTATTCAGACTTACTGGATTTCATGTTGTGGGAGCCACATTAAAATACAGCTGAAAGATGTCAGGCAAATATGAAATTTCACCTCCACAATGATTAAAACATACACAATATGGTTGTTGCTATTTGGTGTTTCCTCACCAATGTACAGATAGTTCACCAGCATCATGTATGAAACAGGTGCACTAAGGAAAGCTCCTGACAAAGAGGGCACTAGTTTTAAGTGCAAGGAGGGTTCACAATAGTTAATGAAACTTTATATGCTTATCTTGCTTTGAACATTAAAATTAAAGTTATTACATTGAAAACCACATCATATTTAGCTGTGTACATATTTAAAATTAATAACATGGCAACAAATAATAAGTTACTGGCTAAAAAAGGTCATTGTGGTAAAATCAAATTACGTAAAACTGTGAACAGTGCAAATAAAAACAATAGCAAAAAGAATCAGAATGGTGAAGAGGGGGAAGGGGGAAAGGAATGGCGGTAGAGGGAGGAAAGGGGGAGGGTGAGAGATGGTGGCGGGGGTAGGGAGATGGTAAAACGAGTGCAACTCTCAAATACAAAATATCTGAAAAACTGTGAAAATCAAACCTCTAGAAATATATATTACATCATAACAAAAAAGAAATACGAATACCACTAGCATTAACAGTCAAAGATAATCACATATCCTACAGTCATTTGGAATATTGAGTAATTTATGTCTTATTGTAATGAAAGTAGAGGTATAAAACTATCTAGAAAATTCCTATTTTAGATTTGTACCTGTTCATTTAAAGTGGATCCATCTTTATGAGTACAACATTTAAAAATCTCTAATTCTTCTTGCAGGTCAAGCCAGTGATATTTACTTGCTTTAGGCAAAAGTTCTAAGTCTTCTAGTCTAGTCTCTGTGATGCATTTAGGAGAAGTAGCAGATGTTCAGCAGAAGTGGAATTGTACACTTTTCCCCCGTCTTTACTCAGCAGGTGCCCTTTATATCTTACTTTAAACGGTCTCCCTGTCCATCTTATGTACCAGTTAGAGCAGTCACTTCATGTAATTTTATAAACACCAGAGTTCCGTATGTTTCACACATCAAGAAAATGTGTTTTAAATATAATTTTGTACCTCAGCTACATGACTCTAAGGTGCCGGATAATTTTACTGTAGACCTTAAAATTACTCTTGATTCTGCTAAAATACAGAAATCTCACTAGACCAGAATTGTTCATGAATACAATGAACTTTAAAAAAGAAATAAAGGTAGCCAAAAATAAGCATTTGCAACAAAAAAGAGGCACTATTTCTAGTGTTAACTGTAAATTAAAGAACAGTGAGGCTCTAGTAACAAGGGCTGATATAGGAAATACGCTTTTTATCACCTAAAAAAGTGAATATGTAACAAAATGTTAGCATTTTTAAGGAAAATGACATTTCCAAGATTATTAATGATGCAAACCCTAAATTACAAAAAAGAAATTAGGTCTATTTTAGGCACAGCTAAAAATCTCATGAAAGAATCTTAAAAGAAAAAGTTAATTAACACATACCGTAAGCCCCATATTGTGAGAGGCCAGTACGAAGTACATAAAGAAAACCACTCAGTTCACCCGATCGTTAATGGGATAAACACTCCACATCAAAAACTAGCAAGATTGTTGTACACTAATATCAAAGAAGCTTTTGTATTTGAAAACAGTTTTCCATTAAAAACACTGCTGATTTATTTAATAAGTTAAAAATGAGTGTGCCCCTTCCTCTCAGTTGATATCCTATGGCATCATAAGAGTATACTAATGTGCTGGTAGATTATACTCTCAAAATTATTGAAAATAATATCTAGCAACAACAAAAATTAACAGTGGTACAAGTATCTGAAATAATGACTTTATTACAGGCAGTACTAAATTGAAATTATTTTCAGTCCAATGGGAAACTGTATGAGCAACAATTCATTTAGCTATGTTACATGGAATTCCAGAGGATCTTTTTGTAAATGTGTTAAAAGAAAATTTTTCAAGAATAATCCCTTTTTGAAGAGTACGATTTCTTTCTATGCTCATTACACAGATGACATACTAATAGCATTTAATGGCAGTGACAAAGGTCTACAGCAAATGTTCCATGCTTTTAACAACTATCATGAGAAAATCAATTTCACAAAATACAAAATGGTAACAGAGAACTTAATTTTCTGGATCTAAAACTAAGGTTAGTTAACAACAAAATCAACTTCGCCATTTTCCATAAAATTACTTTTGTAGACAATATCATTACAGCTGTCTCATGTAATCCACACACCCATGAAACCACTTTTTTCCACCCTGCAATACATCGCACTCTGCGCACTCCATTAAAACTGCATATTTCCAAAAGGAAATGTCCCAGATTGGTTGAACATATTGTGTGTATGTGTGTGTGTGTGTGTGTGTGTGTGTGTGAGAGAGAGAGAGAGAGAGAGAGAGAGAGAGAGAGAGAGAGAGAGAGAGAGAGAGAGACAGAGACCTGGTGTTAGGTGTTCAACTTTGGTCAATAGAAGCTTGAACACAGGAAGTGAGAGTTAAAAGTTTATTTCTATACCTTTTCTAGGAAATGTATTGCACAGGATAAGTAGACTGCAAAGTTTCTTCCATTGTAAACAATAGCCTAAAACAAAAATTAAATGATTCTATCACAACCCAAGATGATAGTTTCACAAACACTGGTGCTTATAAGATTACATGTAATGTCTGTCCTAACTGTTACATAGGGCAGACAGGGAGGCCATTTAAAGAAAGCTGTAAAGAGCACCCTGAGTAAATGTGTACAATTCCACTTTTGCTGAACATCAGGAGCTAGAAGACTTAGAACTTTTATATAAAGTAAGTAAAGGTTACAGGTGTTACCTGCAAGAAGAATTAGTAATTTTTAAACATTTCACTCAAAAAGATAGGTGCATTTTAAATGAACAGGTGTAACTCAAAAATAGAAATATTCTAAAAGTGTTTATTAACAATTCTGTCAACAGTTGCAGTATTTTTACATTAGGTGACCAGTCTTGAACCTTACAGATTCATTTTCAAGCCTGAGCTACTGAGGCTACAAAAATCAGTACATAGTTGTCAGTGAGCAATGAATAAAAAAAGTGGTATTGAAATAATAAGGTCAAATGCAACAGAAATTAATTATTTGAATACAAACATACCTGCTCTGACAGTGCCTGATCATAGTAATAAACATCAAAGTGGCAACACTTACTTTATAAATGCCATAATCCGAACATACCTCTTACCAAGTCAAAATCAAACTGGAGGTCAACACAGCCAACAGCACAAGGAAACTTTCGATTATGCTAGTGTCCTGCCTTATGTAGAAGTGCACATCTGCAGTCAATGGGCCCGTCACTTTTTAAATAAGGATACATCTATATTAAACCAAACATCACTCGAGTAAACGACAACCACAGGTGTACATATATTCCACAAATACAAATACTAGTGTCACATATGCCACTTACATATTTGAACATAAGATCAGCATTTCATGTTCAAGTGTGCGTCTATGGCCAATGGACGCATCGACGCATCGAATTAAATTAGCGAGCATCGCAGTGCCTCCAATGAAACATGTCACATCTATTGCTCCATCACAAATTTTGCATTATACATACAGATGGTTGTCTTATAAAAGTCCGCATACCTAAAGAGCGTACATACATAAAACATTTAAAAACAATACATATTGTT